>NC_083707.1:28209500-29578000 GCF_033118175.1 Dama dama | reverse complement strand
TATTTGCCTGTCTTATGTGTGTGAGTGTGTTGTGTATATGTATACATATGTATATATGAGTATACAGATAGGTCTCATGTACCATTCTCATATGTAACATGCAAACATATATCTGTATGTGTGTATATTGCATTTATATGAATTTGTGGAAAGTAGAATAGAAGGATTCACCCTCTAATTTCCTCTGAGAAAAGGAATAAGGGCTGGTGTGGTGGCAAATGAGGCTTTATGTTATGCTTCATATACTAGGTATTGTCCTGTCCTGTTGTGTTTTTAGCAAAGAGAATATAGTTTATTACTTATTTAAGTAAAAATACAATTTCTTGAAAAAGAATGAGTAGAGATGATTTATATTTTAAGGAAGGGCACAGAGACACTCTCAGGGATACCCCAATGGATATTTTGTTTATGAAATAGAGAACTGTGAAATATTATATATTAATAAAATTGGTTAGCAGAATAAACATTTTACAACTGTCTCATGATAATTTGAAAGAGCCTAAAGCTGTGGTGCATTTTCCCAAGTCTTTGTACATTTAATTTAAAATTACTGCCTAACATTAAGGTAATATTTCTCTGTCATTCAATTTTGAGTTCCTTACAATTTGCCTTTTAAAATATTCCAGCCATGAAGGGTCATTTTTGTGTGTACATTTGTTGTCATGTCTATTTATTTTTCAGATTGAAAGACTATATAGCCTGTAAGCTCCACCACCCATATTTCAGTGTTTTGGATTTTCATAGGCTATTAGGAAGATGTTCTTGTGGTTGAGAATTTTCTTTTGGTTGTTATGTGAAATAGTAAAAAGAAAAAAAAAATGTGTGTGTGGGGGGCTTTTTGTATCTGCTTTTCTGTCTTTTATAGGTATGTGTTCATCAGAGGTATTTTCTGTCTTCAGCTGCATACTTCAACCCTGAGCTGTGTAGGCCTGTCAGATTTAGTCTCATAATTTTGCCTTTTTATTCTGCTTTTCAGGACCAGCTTCCTCCTTTGAGTTGCCCCCACCCTCTATCTGAAGCTTCCCTCTCCTTTTTACCCTCAAGGTTCCTCTTCCACTTATTTTAGCACGTATTTCCAATAATGTTTCTTGAGAGGAAGCTTTTTCACTTCTAAAAATGAGTATTTGTCCCGTGTTTCTCAAGGGCTTCCCTTGACAAAGCTGTGTTTGGTCTGCTCACGTTCATATGCTCTACTTGTTCTCTGTGAATCTTGTATCCTGTAAGGACATTTAGGTTGTTCCCAGATCCTTTAGTCTCTGCTTCTATAGGGTTGTCTCATTTTGGTTGTGGTTATTTTGGAGTAAGACTTGGTTCCCACGGCTTGTTCTACACGTGGGTCTCATGTTTGCACTCTTCAGTTCTCCAGCCACACGATTATTATGCCGTGCAGAGCACACAGCTGTTGATGCAAGGGCCTCAGTCATTCCTATCCTGAAGTTCATGAGAATCCCTTGTACCTAGTGTTTTAGAGGATATTCTCCAAGGTTTTGTTTGTTTTCTTTAATACTCCTGATTTATTATTTAGGAAAGTTTGGGGGGAATATTTAAAAAGCTATACTGCTGGCATGATCATCACTTTGCCAATTACTGGTTTATTTGATATCAGAAGGCTTCAGCTTTTGTTTATAAGGTGAAATCTATCAACATTTTCATCACCAGTTTATTTAGAAATACAAAAATAAAGACATTTTGATATTTTATTTTTAGTTCATGTATTAGCTTTTTTTGGAATGTAATTACTGATTGTTGACATTCTCTCTCTACTTAATGGTCAATGTGAGGGTGGTGATACTGACTTATTAATTTCTGGGTTCACGTCACCTGGTACATACCAAAAATGCTGGTTGGAAAAAATGAATAAACTTTTTATAATTCATTATTATTACTGTAATTCAGTAAAGTTTTCATTCTTGGTCCATCTATGTAAAATTCCAGTACTTACATCTTCACACCTCAAAATTTCTACCCTCCCTTTTTCTGCTTTCTTTTCTCCTGAGCAGGGATATTCCTATCATGTTATAGTTTATTTATCTTGTTTATTGTGTCTCTCTATTGTCACCCTCACAGGAATGTAAGCTTCATGAAGGTAGGAATTTTACCTGTTTTCTTCACTGCTATATCTCTAATATCTCAAGAAGTATCTGGCAAAGAATTGATATTCAATAAATAATTCTTGGGGTTACTTTAATCCTTAAGAATAAATTTTTATAATCTTCGTTCTTACAAATGTGGGGTATGATCATCTGAAATCATGAAATTTCTAGTTTTTCAGAAACATGGTTGAAATTAAGGGAAAAAGAAAGCTGAGATCACATATTTGTTATAAGCAGGTCTAATTAACAGAAAATCACTCATTAACTATAGAAAGTTTGTATCATTTGCAGAATGTTAAAGTTATTTTATTAGAAATGCTCTAAGTTTAAAAATGAATCTACTAATTTTTCTATATGGTATCATTTGCTTTACTGCCTGGTTTTAGAAAATGCCTGACATAACTGTTTTCTTTTCTTCTTACTCAGTGTTTTATTAAATGTTTCACTGGGTGAATGTCATAAGCATGTTAAAAGATTCCCATGTTATGATAGAATATATCTTATTTGTTTTTAGCATGCAATGCACATCTGTTGCTTGTTTTCTGTGATGTAAAACTGTATATGCAGGTTCCTTGAGGCTGGTATTGTGTTTTAGTAACTTTTCTATCCATGGCAACTGGTTTAGTAACTGTTTATTGTATGTGTGTATTAAAAGTTTATGAAAGGAATGAATCTCCATTATACATCCTTGGTCTTACTTACGTTTCAAATGGATTGAAGTCAGTGATTTAGCCAATTTCTTATTTGAGCTAAAATGAAATGCTGCAAAGTTACACTAACTGTGGTGGTCAGGAAAATACACCCATCAAATCTCACTGGTGGAGAATAAATTGACTGACAGCACTAGCAGCTGCCCCACTGGCTCCCTCATGATGTTTGCCTTGAGACTGTACTTCCTGGTGGGCTGCTCCCAGCCAATGACTGAGCAGAGTGAGGTTACTATGGCAGCCCCTTCCTATGAGATATAGGATTGCTTTTATGAGTAACTTTGACTTGAGGAGTGCCCATCAACCTTGCTGAAACTTTTGAAACGCTGTCACAGTTGGAAACTCCTTCTATCCAATCACCTTCCCTTATCTTTCTCCTTTCACAGGTGTCAGACCTGCATCATGTTCTCTCTCCCCCCAATAAATCTTTTGCACATCTCAATCCATCTTGTCTGCACATCTGAATTCACACAGAATGCTCACTTTTTTTTCTCTCCAGGTCCTAGATGGGTCACACAAATATACAGCATAATGCACATTTGAGACACAAACTGATATTGATCTTAGATTCATTGTTATCTGATTTACAGCTCACATCAAATCAAATAATCACAGAGGAATGACAGTGTGGAAATATAATATCTGTGTTTTAATCATCCCTGACACCAGTATACTACCTTTGATGGAAATGTTGGTAAAAAATGGAAGTGTCAATCCACCTACCTAGCCAAATATTATAATTGTGGTTCAATACTTATAGGTGAAATTGGAAGGGCTTAAGCTTTAGAAGAACTAAAGGGCCTCTTGATGAAAGTGAAAGAGGAGAGTTAAAAAGTTGGCTTAAAACTCAGTATTCAGAAAACTAAGATCATGGTGTCTGGTCCCATCACTTCATGGCAAATAGATGGGGAAACAATGGAAACAGTGTCAGACTTTATTTTTTTGGGCTCCAAAATCACTATGGATGGTGACTGCAGCCATGAAATTAAAAGACACTTGCTCCTTGGAAGAAAAGTTATGACCAACCTAGACAGCATGTTAAAAAGCAGAGACATTACTTTGCCAACAAAGGTCCATCTAGTCAAAGCTATGGTTTTTCCAGTAGTCATGTATGGATGTGAGAGTTGGACTATAAAGAAAGCTGAGAGCTGAAGGATTGGTGCTTTTGAAATGTGGTGTTGGAGAAGACTCTTGAGAGTCCCTTGGCCTGCAAGGAGATCCCACCAGTCCATCCTAAAGGAGATCAGTCCTGAATATTCATTGGAAGGACTGGTGTTGAAGTTGAAACTCCAATACTTTGGCCACCTGATATGAAGAACTGACTCATTAGAAAAAACCCTGATGCTGGGAAAGACTGAAGGTGGGAGGAAAAGGGGATGACAGAGGATGAGATGGTTGGATGGCATCCCTGACTCAATGGACATGAGTTTGAGTAAACTCCAGGAGTTGGTGATGGACAGGGAGGCCTGACATGCTGCTGTTCATGGGGTCACAAAGAGTCTGACATGGTTGAGCGACTGAACTAAACTGAACTGAAGCTTTAGAATAAGAAAAATGAGTTCATAGAAAATTCTATAAGTGGCAGAAATCCTGAGGCTTCATGGAGTGACCAGTTAATTAGTTAGTTAATTAAAAGATATTTTTCCAAATATCATATTATGAAACCAACTGATCTAGTCTCAAGTATAATGACCCCATTTAATAGGCCTTCTTCTAAATTCTTAATGAAATTAGTTGGTGATAAAGAGAATAATGAGATTAACAACAACTAAAACCTACAGTAAATTTTCTTTTTTATAGATTGTGACTTTTCTGCCGTCAAGTTGAAAAAAATGTCTCTAAATTCATACTAAATATTCTTTTCTTTGACTTTTGTTTCACTTGGCATTATTTATATAAAAAGGAAACCAACTCATTAAATTTTAAGAATCCTATAAAACAAATAAGGTAACTCCTTTAGCTCCATTAATTGTGTAAACTCAACTTTTGAAAGTGTAAAAATAAGCCACAATGAATATGAATTTCCTTATAATATTTCTCCTTTCTTGACTTCAGTCTTGGATGGCTCCTCCTCATGGAATGAAGGTGAAAATTAGATGTGATGGAGCTAATTATAGATGCTAGCTGAACTTTATCAACCTATGGAATAGCCATATCCTTAGGGTGCAATTGTGTGGTAGGCCTGTAAGGTTTGAAATATCATCTTCAGTGATTTAGATGTGGCCCCACGTTGTACTGGGACACTTTGCTGCCCACTGTAGGGAGTGACCCTAGTTGCATTATTCGATAGTGTTGGGCCCAGGCCTATGGGCACCCTCCTGCTCTAGGGGAAGTGTTGAGAGGTGACTCCATTTCAGTAAATAGATGAAACAAGTGCTTAATCAAAGGAGAACACCTGGTTTACTTTACCACTCATGATGGACTTTTCTACACCTAGATTTCATCTGCTTAGCTTTCAGACATGAGCCATGTCACTCTTTGTAGAGGTAGCACCTATAGAAAGTGGGAGTGGATGGCGTTTTGACACTAAGATAGAGAGAGGAGGTGTGATGAAGTGTTTTGTTTAGCCTGGAGCACTTAACAGGCTCAGAGGCTACGCAATCAACAAATGCCCCTTCCACAATCAGTGGAGAGCCATCTTCTTTCTCTTCACCAGGTGCTTATAACTTTCTTAATCAAATTGGAATTTATTGGTCATACATTCTCTTCTCTGGTCTTATTCAATAACAGGTCTTTATCTGCCAGTTGTTCCACTTCTATTCAGTTTCCTATTGCTTTCCAAAATGTGTTGTCCCTACTACCTACTTCTGTTTGATTGCAGCCATTTCTGCTCTGATTGTAATTTTTCTGTTGATGGAATTAACCTTTTATTCCAAACAATCTGTGTCCTAGTGACAACCCATCAGCTCTTGTTATTTCTTCACCAATTGTTTTTACAATTTTCCTCTTACCTTGCGAAGCTGACAAAATTTCTGTTTAGAAAGGAAACCTACTTGGTTGCCTGACTTAAACTGCTGTCAAATTGTGACTCTAATTTGGACATCATGCATGAGGAAAATATATATTATATTTTGTACAAAGTCTGGATTGTGCTGCAGTGCAGTGGTAGGAAATACCTGATTTGGGAGAGGTTAGCATAGTGAAACAAAGCCATAAAATTCTACTGTTTTTGGTGAAAATGGGTATTTTATTCTGTTATTAAAATGGTGCTCTTCTTACTTTTAAAACAGATTATAAAAATGGAATTGCCTCTAGCAACCTCCTTTTCCTCTTGCTCCTTTAACATTTAAACATCCTGTGTTTCTGTAATGGATGACAAAGCCTGTTACTTGGCACAAACAGAGGAAAGACAGGATTTTGAATTATGAATAGGTTTATTTTCTCGTCAAAACCTGCCTGTTCAACACTTTAAGATATATGCCTACTCATTCTTCATGGTGCTCATATCTGGCATTGATCTTTAAAACACAAATCCTCTTGCTAGAGTTTTCTTAAAGGAAAGGAGAAAGAATGACATAGGAGATAATGCCCTAGATTGCTTTTCTTTGTAGCAGGAGCCAGCATGCTGTTTTTGAGTTTTGGCTGCAATATGGTAAAGTCTGCTTGCTTTCAATTATTCAAAACCATTTATGTTTTTCATGCCAAGTTGGATAGGTTTGTATTTTTATTTTTCCCATTCTGAATGAGGCTCTTTGGAGGTGTTATCGCCTCCCTAGGCTACTGCATGGGAAGGTAGCTTCTAACATCCTTTAAAGAGTCCACCTACTTCAAAGGAAGGAGTCTCTCCTTCTTACTTTCTAGATAACCCTACCCTTTTGTCTCTTGCCTTGCAGTAACCCATGCTAGGGGCTCTAACCCAATGATGCCATAGTCAGTAGATTTTCTTTTCAGAAAGAAAAGTATTACCTAGAGCAAGCTCCTTTTCAAAGAAGTAATTTCATGGGTCACAATCTATTAGCTGACAAAGTATAAACAAAAAAAGAAAGAAAAGGCAAAAAAAAAATTCAAGAATTGATTAGTCGATTTAGACCCTGGCAGGCTGTACTGCTGTTGTGTATGTATTCCCAGCATCAGCCAGAACCTGCACTAGCCCACATTTGTTATTTATGTATTTTCACCCTGAAGCACTAGCAGTGATTGCAACAATTGAGAGACGTGGATGGCAAGGTGTGCTGTGAAATAACAAAGTCTCTGTCTGACTGGTCATGTGAATAATACCGACTTGCACTAGTCAGGTCCTGCCTGTGGCTATGTCAGCTGAGCTATCTAGAAACATTTTTTTTTCTCATTGATTTTTTTTTTTTTTAATTTCTATAAAACCAGGATTGGGACCCAGCAGGTTTGGAGTGATGCCAGCATCATGTGGAGTCAGAAGAAAAGGCTGAGAATAGGAAGTATATTGACCCAATTTATGGGACAAAGTGCAATAGAGGTGACAGAACAAGCTACCAAGGTGTTCACTCTGTGAAGACTTTTTAGGACAAGAGATTTGGGACAATGAAGTACAAATGGAACCCGTGGTCAGGGTCAAAAGAAGTCTCTTTGACTCCTTTTGATAGAACAACTCCTTTTGGTTGCTGGGTAAAATAAAATCTTTGCATTTGGTGGTTTTTTTTTTTTTTTTTAATATACTGTTAATTGTTAAAACCTTTTTAAAATAGCAGAATTTCCAGCTGTTGTCTTTGAATGAAATGACCTCTAAAACAGAATTGCTTGTAGTATTCTTCCTTTGCATATAGGATGGTTGCATGTAAAAATTAAGGTCTTAGAATGTGTTCTCTTCCTTGCAGATTACCTCCAAATATGCCTTAAAAATAAAACAAGTAATACCTAAATTACTCAGTCTGCCTCATAAAGGGTTTTATAGATTAACATTTTTCATGTTGTGTTAAATAGATATAGCTTAAAGCCTTGCACTGTCTCCTGAGCCAACTCCATGCTACCTCCCCACACAGTAATTTATAAATTCAAGAATCCATACTGACTTCCCTGGAAAAGCTCCCATAAGGACATTTGGTCAGATCCTTCCTGGTGAGCAAACCTTCTTCTGTGTGTACATTGGTAACTTTGTGAAAAGCATGGGTATGAAACAAATATTTGAGAAATGTTTAGATAAGAAAACAGTGATCACAGAAATGCAGCTCATGTTAACAAAGAACAAGTCAACAAGTAAACAACATCTAGTTTACCTTTTTATTATAGATAATGGGGCAGGTGAATTACATCCTGCTTGGGTGGCGTATATGATCTCAGTGTCCAGATAGCCTTTTGAACAAAAAAGATGTGCAAACATTAAGAAAAGTTTAGTCAGTTGGATGATCGTAGCCTAATAGTACTGATTAATGGGTTAATAAAACAGAGGGGACCCATAAAGCCATCTATTTCAGAAGTTATTTTTTTGCTCTAACCTATTTTTAGTGATATGTTCAATGCTTCTCTAGTAGCTCAGATGGTAAAGAATCCACCTGCAATGCAGGAGACTCAGGGATTGATCTGTTCGATTCCTGGGTCGGGAAGATTCCTTGGGGAAGGGAATGGTCATCCCCTCCAATATTCTTGCCTGGGGAATCCCATGAACAGAGGAGCCTGGCAGGCTACATTCCATGGGTGGCAAAGAGTCAGACACAACTGGACGACTAACACTCACTTTTTTTTTCAATGCTTATCAAATGCTCAAGTAATGTACAGTTAAAATATTAGATCATATTAGTACTTTTAGGAAGAGTTCTGTAAGGAAAAGTTTGATTGAAATTAATAAAATTAAATGAACATTGATGGTGTAAATTTCTACATTTAGGGAAAAAATAATCGCATGAGGACAGGATTCAGGAGGCTGGCCATGACAGGTATAGTATTTATAAAAAGTCCTTTAGGTTTTATCTAAATAGAAGATTAATATAAAATATTATTGTGGTGTGTTTGCCAGTAAGGCCAGTGCAATCACAGAAATAGGAAAAGAGCTGAAGGGACAGAAGTATTCATAGACACTCAACTGAACAGACGTGGAAGCCCTTTTGTAACAATCAAAGGGTCAAAAATGAGTTAGAAATTGTTCCAGTGAGCACAGCGTGAGTTATAAGAAGTGTAAAAGTCTTTGACTATTTACTAATTTAACACTAATATTGTTTCCTAGTCTGGAGAAGGAACTGACAATCCACTCCAGCATTCTTGCCTGGAAAATCCCACAGACAGAGGACACTGGAGGGCTACAGTCCATGGGATTGCAAAAGAGTCAGACACAATTTAGTGACTAAATAACAATAATATTTTCTAGCACCTATTATCACCAACCTCACTGTCAAGTCTCCTTTTGTAATCATTGCTTTATTTAATCATCACAACCTCTTGACATGTAGTTTTTATATCCATTATCATTTCACAGATGAGGAAATGCAGATTTAGAATGGTTATGTGACTTTCTCAGAATCACTGAAATACTCTGGCAAAGCTGAAAATCTGTCTGACTCCAGCATTTTTTTTTTTTAATCACTTTCTATGTAACAAAAAAAAATGCTATTCCCTTCCACTGGTTAATGTAGAGTAAAATGCAGGACTGTACATTCACGGTTCAGTGGCTTCCAGATGATTCCTTGCTACATCTTTCAATCCATCCACTGCTCCAACCAAGCTAGATGAATGTCCTGCTTTGTCTTAGCCTGTCTTTTGATCTTGATTTTTGCTTAACCTGGAATAGCATCTTTCCTTGGTACTCCAACTTAAATGCAGCTTTCTTTACAGACCACAATCCCTCCTCTAAACGTCTATAGTTTTAAAGACATGGTGGTTTAGTCGCTAAGTTGTGTTCGATTCTTGTGATCCCGTGGATTGTAGCCCGCCAGGCTCCTCTGTCCGTGAGAGTCTCCAGGCAAGAATATTGGAGTGGGTTGCCATTTCTTTCATCTTCTGCAATTAATAATGTGCTCCATCACTTAGTTGTGTCCAACTCTTCTCGACCCCATAGACTGTACCCCACCAGACTCCTTTGTCCATGGAATTTTCCAGGCAAGAATACTGGAGTGGCTTGCCACGCCCTTCTCCAGGGGAACTTCCCAACCCAGAGATCGAACTCACGTCTCCTACATCTCCTGCACTGCAGGTGAATTCTTTACTGCTGAGCCACCAGGGAAGCCCCACAATTAATAATGCTTTTAATACTCATTTCGTACATATTTTAAGTAATAAGAGCTTGACAACAATGACTATGCCTTTCCCTTGTTTCTCAAGGGAATCAGCTAAACTTGTGGTTCAGTAAATATTTATTAAATTAGTGGTTCATTAATATTAGTGGTTTAATAAATGAAAGAATAACGTGGATGATTGTGGTGGGTGGCCTAGGGAGAGAATACTCTAAAATATATCACAGAAGTTTCTATTACATGAGATACCTATTTCAATTGAAATACAGCTTGACATCTAATAAGTAGATCTGAAATCTGAGAAATGTGAAGGTGGGGCATTATTCAGTGCTTGGTGTTCTGATGGAATTGTCTTTCAATAGCATAAAATTTCATCTCGTGTTGTCTGTCATAACTGGGATTTCTCAGAAGCAGTTTGATTCAGAATAGGGAAGTCTAGAATTGGGAGTTGAGGTGTCAATTCTTGGGATTGTCCTTATCTTAGAAAGTATAAATTGGCACCTGTGGTGGATGTGGAGGAAGCGACAGATTTCCTGCACAGGCATGATGAGTTGTGAGCATAGAAACCAAATCTCAAAGTTGGCTACTAAACCAAGTGGAAAAGATGCCTTTTGCACATGACAAATCAAGCTGGAAGAAGAATTCAAGATTCATGGTGTCTAGCCAGGCAAGGGTTTTCATATATTTCTAGTATAACATAGGGTAAAACCATAGGTTTTGGGTGTTCAGGTTTAATTTCCAGCTTTCCTACTTCCCAACCATGTGACCTGGAACAACCCGCATAATTTCTCTGAGGTCTATTTTCCTCACTTGTACATTGAGAATAATAAATGTACTAACTTCATAAGGACTGGACAGATTAATGTATGTAAATTGCCTAGCACGGTACCTTTCACTTAGTAAGAGCTGCATAACTGTTAGTTATTGTATAATTATTTATTTACATATATCTTTAGTGGCACCTTTTTGGTAACAAGGCATTAGTGATATGTCCAGGTTAAAAATATCCATAGTCACATTTTTGAGTGTGTTGTGGCTTGGTTGATTGCTTGCATCATAACCCCAAATCAACAAAACATTTTGGCACAGTTGTTTCATCTATAAAATGGATATATAAAGTTTCATATGACCCCTTAATATTGCCAAGAATCAAAAAGGATAATGCTTGAAAGTTCTTTGGTGGTTCAACAGCTAAGACTCTGCGCAGGGGGCCCAAGGTTCGATCCCTGGTCAGGGAACTAGAACCTGCAGGCCGCAGCAAAGGTCTAAGATACCATATGCTACAATTAAGATCCAGCACAGCCAAATAAATAAATAAATATTTTTTAAAAAATAAAATTTCTGAGATCATTGCAGAGATCTCGCATTGAACTACAGTTGAACAAATGCAGGCTTTTTTAAAAAAATAAGATAATGCTTGGGGATTTGTTCTGTAACCTAAACAGTGCTGTGGTGGTGGTTGTTGTTTCGTTGTATCCGACTCTTTTGGGACCCCACATTGTGGCCTGCCAGGTTCCTCTGTGGGCTTCTTAGGTGACTCAGTCGTAGAGGACCTGCCTCGCACTGCAGAAGATGCTAGTTTGACCCCTGGGTTGAGAAGTTCTCGTGGAGAAGGGACTGGCAGCTCACTCTAGTATTCTTGCCTGGGAAATCCTTGGATGGAGGAGCCTGGTGAGCTACAGTCCATGGGGTCACGAAGAGTTGAATACGACTGAAGTGACTTAATAACAACAACAAGGTTCCGCTTTCCATGGGATTTCCCAGGTGAGAACGCTGGCGTGGCCATTTCCTTCTCCAGGGGATCTTCATGACCCAGGGATCGAACCCATGTCTCCTGTTTCTCTTGCATTGCAGGCGGATTCTTTACTGCTGAACCACCAGGGTGGAAAAGGGTTAATCATTCAACAGTTCAAGGCTACTGAGCTCCTGTATAGGTTCAGACTGAAAAAGAGATGAACCAAGAGCATCTGAGGACTCTGGGAGAGTCTGTGGGGACAGTTTCCCTGGGGTCTCCCAAGGCTGTCTGTGGTAGCAGGACCCCGATCTGGTCTTCCACCTCCCACGCATTGTCAGCCCGTACATAGGGAATCCACTTCCCTAGTCGGAGGTGCACATTATCAAAGCTCCTGAGACTAATTTACAAAACCAGAATGCCAACTTATTACTCCACCGTAAGAAAACACAACTGTCATGCAGGCTGGGATCAGCACTCAGGCATGCCTGTCACATTTTATCCTCATCAGCAGAACTACAGAAAAACCCAAGCTACAGTGAGAAGGGTTTTGGGGGTAAATCTGGAACTCATTCACAGGAAATAGAAGTCTCTGAATGCTGACCTAACACAGTGACTCTTCACAAATGTGTCAGTGCTGCCGAGGAGCTACAACACCTGAAGACGCTCAGCTAAGGTTGCCTCTTCTCCAGTGTGATTTTGAATTAGTGCTTACAGTGCTTGCCTCAGTGAGCCCTTGTTTCTGCTGACATGGCTGACTAGTCGTTTCCTCTGCAGGATGCTTAACAAGTGAGCTAATAGAAAATAAAAAGAAACTATTTGTGGTTAACATCTCCTCTCCCACTTACAGGTCAGGAAAGAGCAGCCAGCATTGTATCAGGTAAATTGTCCTTACGCTACTTCCTCTTCCCCAGGGGAAAGTTCATGTGCAGGAGAGATAAGGGAGATCTAGGCTAAAGGGAAAAAGAGGGAGGTGAGAGACTTCCCTAGTGAAATGCCAACTTATTACAGAACCGGAATGCCAACTTATTACGCCACCATAAGAAAACACAACTGTCATGCAGGCTGGAATCAGCACTCAGGCATGCCTGTCACATTTTATCCTCGTCAGCAGAACTGCAGAGGGAGGCAAACTACAGTGAGAAGGGTTTTGGGGTAAATCTGGAACTCAAATTACAGGAAATAGAAGACTTACAAAACCTAGTGGAGACTTACAAGACTTACAAAAGCTAGTGGAGGTGATGGAATTCCAGTTGAGCTATTTCAAATCCTAAAAGAAGATGCTGTGAAAGTGCTGCACTCAATATGCCAGCAAACGTGGAAAACTCAGCAGTGGCCACAGGACTGGAAAAGGTCAGTTTTCATTCCAATCCCAAAGAAAGGCAATGCCAAAGAATGTTCAAACTACCACACAGTTGTACCCATCTCACACGCTAGTAAAGTAATGCTGAAAATTCTCCAAGCCAGGCTTCAACAGTATGTGAACCATGAACTTCCAGATGTTCAAGCTGGATTGAGAAAAGGCAGAGGAACCAGAGATCAAATTGCCAACATCCATTGGATCATCAAAAAAGCAAGAGAGTTCTAGAAAAACATCTATTTCTGCTTTATTGACTATGCCAAAGCCTTACTGTGTGGATCACAGCAAACTGTGGAAAATTCTTCAAGAGATGAATACCAGACACCTGACCTGCCTCCTGAGAAATCTGTATGCAGGTCAAGAAGCAACAGTTAGAACTGGATATGGAACAACAGTCTGGTTCCAAATTGGGAAAGGAGTACATCAAGGCTGCATATTGTCACCCTGCTTATTTAACTTATATGCAGAGTACCTTATGCTCAATGCCGGGCTGGATGAAGCACAAACTGGAATCAAGATTGCTGGGAGGAATATCAATAATGTTAGATGCAGTTGACACCACCCTTATGGCAGAAAGCAAAGAAGAAATAAAGAGCCCATTGATGAAAGTGAAAGAGGAGAGTGAAAAAGTTGGCTTAAAACTCAACATTCAGAAAATTAAAATCATGGCATCCAGTCCAATCACTTCATGGCAAATAGATGGGGAAAAAATGCAAACAGTGAGACTTTATTTTTTGGGGCTCCAAAAATCACTGCAGATGGTGACTGCGGCCATGAAATTGAAAGATGCTTGCTTCTTGAAAGAAAAGCTGTGACCAACCTAAAGTAAAAGTCGCTCAGTCGTGTCCGACTCTTTGCAATCCCTTGGACTATATAGTCCAGGAATTCTCCAGGCCAGAATACTGGAATGGGTAGCCTTTACGTTCTCCAGGGGATCTTCCCAACCCAGGGATCGAACTCAGGTCTCCCGCATTGCTGGTGGGTTCTTTGCCAACTGAGCCACAAGGGAAGCCCTGACCCACCTAGACAGCATATTAAAAAGCAGACATTACTTTGCCGACAAAGGTCTGTCTAGTCAAAGCTATGGTTTTTCCAGTAGTCGTGTATGGATGTGAGAGTTGGACTATAAAGAAAGCTGAGTGCCAAAGAATTGATGCTTTTGAACTGTGGTGTTGGACAAGACTCTTGAGAGTCCCTTGGTCTGCAAGGAGATCCAAACAGTCTATCCTAAAGGAAATCAGTCTGAATATTCATTGGAAGGACTGATGCTGAAGCTGAAACTCCAATACTTTGGCCACCTGATGCAAAGAACTGACTCACTGGAAAAGACCCTGATGCTGGGAAAGACTGAAGGCAGAAGGAGAAAGGGACAACCGAGGACTAGATGCTTGAATGGCATCACTGACTCGGTGGACATGAGTTTTTGCAGGCTCTTGGAGTTGATGATGGACAGGGAAGCCTCGCATACTGCAGTCCATGGGGTCACAAAGGGTCGGACAGAACTGAGCAACTGAATTGAACTGAGATGAGAGACTTCCCTGGAGGTCCACGCATGCATACCAAGTCACTTCAGTCGTGTCAGACTCTATGAACTATAGCCCACCAGGTCTGACTGTCCATCGGATTCTCCAGTCAAGAATGCTGGAGTGTGTTGCCATTTCCTTCTCCAGAGAATCTTCCTGACCCTGGGATCAAACCCATGTCTCTCGTCTCCTGCACTGGTAGGCAAGTTGTTTACCACTAGTGCCACACGGGAAGCCCTGTGGCGGTCCAATGGTTAGGATTCTGTGCTGCCACTGCAGGGAGTGTAGTTCCGACACCTGGTCAGGTAATAAAGATCTTGCATGCTGCACACTGTGGCCAAAAAACCAAAAATGAACAAATAAACAAAAAAATTCCCTAGACACTAGGTGGACAATTGGAGTGCATGTGGGGTACCTATGGATTTCCCAGGTGGAGCTAGTGGTAAAGAACTGCCTGCCAGTGCAGGAGATGTGAGAGACAAGGGTTTGATCCCTGGGTCAGGAAGATCCCCTGGAGGAGGACATGGCAACCCACTCCAGTGTTCTTGCTTGGAGAATCCCATGGAAAGAGGAGCCTGGCAGTTACAGTCCACAGGGTCGCAAAGAGTTGGACACAACTGAAACGACTTAGCATGCTCGCATGCACATGTGTGGGGTACCTGGAATGGACTCTCGTGCAGCGTTCTAAGAGTATGAGGAGCCTCTGATGTGTGACACAGGGATGCTGATTGCCTGGACGTTAAAGCATTGAGACCTCGAGACTGTTGGTAAAAGATTTCTGTGTCCAGGCTTAGCAGGGGGACAGAGGGCTGCTCTGTAAGCTCAGATGCTATCAACTGTGTCCTGAGTAGATTGGAGAGCAGGACATACCTGACTGTTTTGGTCTGTCTAAAACCCCAGGGACTCTTCTTGCATGATCTTAGAGAACTGGAGAGATGCCTTCTCCCATCAGTTCAGTTCAGTCGTTCAGTCGTGTCAGACTCTTTGTGACCCCATGGACCACAGCACACCCCGCCTCCCTTGTCTATCACCAACTTCTGGAGTCTACTCAAACTCATCTCCATTGAATTGGTGATGCCATCCGACCATCTCATCCTCTGTCATCTCCTTCTCCTCCTGCCCTCGATCTTTCCCAGCATCAGGGTCTTTTTCCAATGAGTCAGCTCTTTGCATCAGGAGGCCAAAGTATTGGAATTTCAGCTTCAGCATCAGTCCTTCCAATGAACACCCAGGACTCATCTCCTTTAGGATGGACTGGTGGGATCTCCTTGCAGTCCAAGGGACTCTCCAGAGTCTTCTCCAATACCACAGTTCAAAAGCATCAATTCTTCGGCCCTCAGCTTTCTTTATAGTCCAACTCTCACATCCATACACGACCACTGGAAAAACCATAGCCTTGACCTTTGTTGGTGAAGTAATGTCTCTGCTTTGTAATATGCTGTCTAGATCGGTCATAACTTTCCTTCCAAGGAGTAAGCGTCTTTTAATTTCATGGCTGCAATCACCATCTGCAGTGATTTTGGAGCCTTCTCCCATAACAGACTACTAATAGGGCTAATTTTCAGACCACCAGATGTGTATATGAAGACTCAGAATTGATTGATATGATTTTACAAACTAAAATGGTATATTCATTTCCATCTTTTGTTGATTTTGAATCTCAATGTAAATATCTTTGTCCCAATTCTGTGGAGAAAACTTCTTATGGAATGAAAGCACAGAGGGAATATCTCTGATTCTGCCGTCCAGGAAAGCCCTGTCTTCCGGGGACAGAACACAGATGGTTATGTCATGGGTCGTGAGGCCGTGTTGTTAAATGGCGTTTCAGAAATGATGTGTGAAGTATGTGTGCTCAGTCACTTCAGTCGTGTCCTACTCTTTGCAGCCTATAGACTGTAGCCCACCAGGCTCCTCTGTCCATGGGGTTCTCCAGGGAAGATGCTGGAGTGAGTTTCCATGCCCTCCTCCAGGGGATCTTCCCGACCCAGGGATCGAACCCGCATCTCTTGCATTCTTTACTGCTGAGCCACTGGGTATGTAGACATTCATATTCCAGAGTTGGGTGGGAAAGTGGGCAAGTCAGTGAGAGCTCCCCAAGAAGAAGACGCCCTTAACTCTTACTGAATGCAGAGAGAAGGTCATGAGTACGTTCTTGAAGGAAGCTGCATTTGACCTTTTTCAAAGAAAGAAGCATAAATGACTTAACTAGGAGGAGGAATTTGCATGTACAAATTCCATTGGGTTTGAATCAACACAAACATTTTGGAAGCGTCTAATTTGAATGAATAAAACCTCTGCAAATATGTATGAAAATGACATTTCCTCAGTGAGATGTTTATTATAGCAGTTTTGTTTTTCTTTTGTGAGGATTCATCTATATTCTCTTATCCAGGCAAGCAGCTGACCAGACACTCTTGAGCCAACTGGCTTAGATTATGTGTGTTGCTTCTGATTAGGAAACTGTCCATAGTCTCTTGATCGCTTAGAAGTCTTGAACCTAAAATATTGTGTGTTTTTTTTAGCAAAGCACTGAAGATATGAGCCAATCAAATCAAACCACTTCCAAATTTATTTATCTGTTAGAGCATAGTGAAATAATTTTTTTGTAATCATTATTTATTGATCCATGGCTTTATCTCTCTTTATTGTTCTATCTGTTGGAAGAACTTATGAAAATATAAAACAGTGAAGTATTGTAGAACCTGGAAATTAACTTTGAAGCTTTTAGGTTCTGTTATGGGACATTTCTCCTTTAATTAATGTCTTTTGAGATTATGATGATGATTTTATTTCTTTAGTAGTATTTATTTTCTTACTTATTTGGATTTTGCATTGCTGAAAAACCAAAGGTTTAAGAAAAAAGTTTGATGGGTGAGCATTCAAAATTGCGGAAGTTAGTGAAGATGAAAGATCCACTTAGAAGTAATCAGGAGAGGGATGTTATCACAGAGGAATTGATGAGAAGGCAAAGGTGCAGGGTTTGATGAGGTCTTTTGGCTGTTTAGTTTGCTCTCAGATAATCAGGTATTTGAAAACTTTGTGTTTCAATGTTAGTTAGAAGAACACAGGATGAAGATACAAGTGTGGCATATATCTGTGATATCTGAGAAGACTATCAGAAGGTACAGACAGAGCCAGGAAGTGCTTTAGAAAAATGCTAAGAAAAATATAAAATGTGCATTTAAGGTCTGTTTGGAACAAGAAAAAAAGTTCAACTTACATTTTTGTCTTCTGAATCAAAAAGGCCTCTGAGTGCATAAAAGCTGCCTCCTTCGTCAGGGCAGAGCCTACACTGAACATCTTACCTAAAACACAGCCTCTGTTCTCTCTGAGTCCTTTTTGTTCTCCTCTTATTGGTATTAAGTTAAATTAATGAAAATGTACCTCCAAGATGGGACTTCCCAGGTGGTGCAGTGGTGAAGTTTCCATCTGCCAGTGCAGGAGCCTCCAGAGAGGCGGGTTTGATCCCTGGCTGGGAAGATCCCCTGGAGGAGGAAATGACAACCCACTCCAGTGTTCTTGCCTGGCAGATTCCCGTATACAGAGGAGCCTGGTGGGCAACAGTCCATGGGGCTGCAAAGAGTTGGACACAACTGAGTGACTGAGCACAGGCACGTACCTCCAAGACAGACTGAATTCAGGGTGATGAGAAGTTGCAAGTTTGAGACTTCTTTGCCATTGGCGTCCTAGGTATGATACACAGAAGTAACCATGATGGGGCATGGGGAGCAGTGTGGGCCACGGACGTGAGGGGGAACTGCAAGATGAGGAGGGTCACGTCCCCAGGCATCCTTGGCCAGGGGTTTCTCCAGGGAGGAGGGAGTGTTCACACAACCATTCATGTCTAAGTGAAGGGTCCTTTTGTTTGTTTGTTTTAGCACTTTTTCGTGCAGTTTATTTCCATGAATAGTAGAGTTGTCCATTTCAAAGTTGTCAATAGAGGGACTTCCCTGGTGAACCAGTGGTTAAGCCTCTGTGCTTCCAGTATAGGGAACATGGGTTCAATCCCCATTCAGGGAACTAAGATCTCACATGCCCTGTGGCATGGCCAAAAAAAGATATATTAAAGAAAATAAATAAAAGTTAAGTCAATAGAAATGGCGTTTCCCTCAAGGTAGAAATGCCCTCAATGGCATTTCTCTTAGTGATTCAGACAGTAAAAAAATCTGCCTGCCATGTGGGAGACCTGGGTTCAATCCCTGGGTCAGGAAGATCTCCTAGAGAAGGGAATGGCTACCCACTCCAGTATTCTTGCCTGGAGAATTCCATGGACAGAGGTGCCTGGCAGGCTTCAGTCCATGGGGGTCATAAGAGTTGGACACAACTGAGCGATTAACACTTACTTACTTAGAGTACTCTATGGTAACATAAATTTGGGGAATCTTGGATTATATGAAATTATATAAATGTGTGCATGAGAGTGCAGATCTTAGGGATTTCAATACCTATCAAGCTGAGAGTGGGGCACTGGATGTAATAGGACCATGAACCATCTGCCTCTTGGTGGACAGTGCAGTTAAGCTCCTGGGGGTGATAGAGGCTCATTGCACCCTGTTCACTGAAACCATCTGCGTCTTCTGAGTTAAGGAGAAGGAGGTCCAGATATTTAGAATCTAGTACACTAGTGGGTACCATTTTCCTGAAAGCAAGACATACATTATCCTACCTTTTAAGGTCACATGAGCTATACTCTAGTGTTTTATTTCAGACTGTTTTGTTTGCTAGTAACATTCAACCAGTTCAAACTGGGCATGGCGGGGGGAGGAGATAAGAACATATGTTTTTCATGAAAACTCTGCCAAGTATTTCCTGTGACTAGAATTCTGTGAAATTCACTTTGGAAAATATAGGTAAAGGTACAACATTTAAATTAAAATTCTTCCAGTCCTAATGAGATGGATGAAACTGGAGCCCCTTATACAGAGTGAAGTAAGCCAGAAAGATAAAGAACATTACAGCATACTAACACATATATATGGAATTTAGAAAGATGGTAACGATAACCCTATATGCAAAACAGAAAAAGAGACACAGAAATACAGAACAGACTTTTGAACTCTGTGGGAGAATGTGAGGGTGGGATATTTCAAAAGAACAGCATGTATACTATCTATGGTGAAACAGATCACCAGCCCAGGTGGGATGCATGAGACAAGTGCTCAGACCTGGTGCACTGGGAAGACCCAGAGGAATCGGGTGGAGAGGGAGGTGGGAGGGGGGATCGGGATGGGGAATACGTGTAAATCCATGGCTGATTCATATCAACGTATGACAAAACCCACTGAAATGTTGTGAAGTAATTAGCCTCCAACTAATAAAAAAAAAAAAAAATTCTTCATAAATTGTTAGCATCATAATGTAGTACATGTAGCAGAGGAAAATTCAAAGTGTACAAAATATCATTTTTATTTAATTTTTTAACAAATTACATATATTTTATAGAAAAAGAAAATGTAAAATGCTATTTCTTGGAACTATTGACTGTGAAATAATGTGGCTTCACTTTCGACCAGAAGTAGGAGACAATTGCTTATTGAATTAAGACAAGTGAAGAAAATATGATTCCTTTTATTATATAGAAAGATGTAAATGGCACAAAGAAATGAGTTTTCTTATTTGATTTGGATATCACATTTTATTTTTGCTAAGTCATTTCAGTGGCTTGTGTCTGTTACAGCTGAAGTGCTGAAGTGCCACAGCGCCTTTCTGGTCTGGAGAATTCTGAGAAAAATAGTCTATAACACTCTTTCCACTGTGATATTTTATGAAAATAGTGAGACAGTCTCAGGGAGACAAACATACACGCAATACGCAAATAGACAACTATACACATACAAGCCTACACTTAATTTGAAACAGACATATTTTAAAATTTGCTATATAAATTATGTATTATACAGAAAGAGGACATTAACTTTCATTTAACTCCTCCCCTCTTTTTTTTTTTTTTTAATGTATAAAATCCCAAAGAGCTCTCTCAGGCAACATTGTACATTATAGAAAGAATTTGAATGGGGCTGATTCCACTGATTTCTTGGTCTGCTTCAACTTGCCGAATAACAAGTCACCATATATACCCTCCTCACAGAATGAAGTCTGAAATAGGCATTTATCTGTGTCTGGATATTCAATCGTTAAGATAGACTCAGTCTAATTTGAAATATCATCAATACACTTAAAATTTCCTGTGGTATTACCAATAATAGAATAGTAAATTACTTCACGTGTTATAGTTTGATGTGATTTCATCCTTTCCCCTCTGCTATTGGTGGTTCTCTTTTAAGATCCTAAACAAACCTTTCTCTTTACCTTTTAGAAAATCCTTTCTTATTTGTTGAGCATTGATCACTGGTCCTAGCTCTCACGGAAGAAACGTCAACATTGCCCTGGTGTGTGAAGTGTTTTCTGGAAGCATCTCTGATAATGTCAAAAATGAGGTCATACTGTTTTGGGAAGAGAGCGTTTTTCATGAACTTTTGTTTCTTCTTCCATAAGGCACTGATAATGGCAGAAGACAAGTCTTTGTCAAAGATAAGACTTTGTAAAACTGAAATTTTTTTGATAGTTGAATATATTTTTAAAAAGCAGAAATTTTGACATTGTCTCATTAAGGTAGTTTCAGCTTTGTTTTACATCATTCCTAAAGTAACTGGTGATGCCCTTTCAGGAAGGGAAACAAAGTTGGCACTGTTTAACATGACTCATCACTTTCCACAGAGAGATAGAAATGTATAGTTGTCTTTTTTTTTTTTTTTTTGAGTGTCTCATAATTATAATTTACACATACAAATCCCACAGGCATATGTCACCAACAGATGGCATTTATTAAAAATCCACATGCGTTCTTGGATAGTTTGTGTCATTCTGCTTGAAGGCAAAGGAATGACTTAGATGACCTTTCAAGGCCATTCTTCTTAAGCATTCAAGAATATGATCTGGAACTGTCCCACTGCTTGAAATGGGTTTATTTTAAATATATGTCCAGGTTAAGTATGTTTGCTGCAAGGGACACACATCCAACTTGAATCAGAGTAGTAGAAAAAGTACAATGTATGACCCACTTATAAAAAAGTATGTTCCATGTCAGTGTTAGAGACAAATGAATCCAGAGACAGAAATGTGTAAAGTCTACTTTTCCTCTTTCTTCTCTGCTTCTCTCTCTGGGGCGTCCATTCTCTCCTCGGCAGATTGACTTGGCAAGGGACATGGCGCCAGTAACTGATATCTCAGTCACCAAAGAGAAAAGATGATGAACATGAGTTTGAGCAAACTCTGGGTAATAGCAGAGGACAGAGGAGCCTGGTGTGCTACAATCCATGGGGTCACAAAGAGTTGGATACAATTTAGCAACTGAACAACAACAACAAAGTCTGGACTGATATACTGGAAAGTGAAAGTGAAAGTTGCTCGGTAGTGTCCGACTCTTTGCACCTCATGGCCTATATGTTCCATGGAATTCTCCAGGCCAGAATACTGGAGTGGGTAACCTTTCCCTTCTCCAGGGGATCTTCCCAACCCAGGGATCCCAACCCAGGGATCGAACCCAGGTCTCCAGCATTTCAGGCAGATTCTTTACCAGCTCAGCCACCAGGGAAGCCCAAGCATACTGGAGTGGGCAGCCTATCCCTTCTTTAGTGAATCTTCCTAACCCAGGAATCAAACCAGGGTCTCCTGTATTGCAGGTGGATTCTTTACCAACTGGGCTATCAGGGAAGCCCTTAAAAAAAAAAAAAAAAAGAGCATGAACTCAGTCCCCCACCACCAGAAATTATGCCGTCAAGTTTCCCACATTTGGGGAAATCGCAGAGGTCAACACAAGCACGGTGCAATGGCTAAGCCTCTCCCTGGGAGGACCACCTTCTTGTTCATGGTACCTCCCCTGCCAGGTAAGTATATACTGGAAAACACAATAATTCAAGCTTTTTGTGAACCATCTGTGCTTGTAGTAGTGGTTCATGCCTTCTATTTCTACTTGATTGAAGATGATGAAAAGCCTCTGCTTCACAAAACGGGACAGATTCCCACTCCGACCTTTAGAATATAACCCTTCCCCTCTCCTTTAGGTCACTAGAGTGAAGTCATAGAATGAACTGGCTAGAGAGATGAAGTGCTGAGCCTATGAAGGGAGGAATTAAGCAGCTGAAAGTCTTAGCCAAAGCCCCCTGGCAGGGCTCTGATGGTATCTCTCAGACTGGATTATGAGCGTACTGGAACAAGAGAACCATTACTGAAGGCCAGATAAAGAAGAGTTTGTTGATACAAAGCATTCTCCCATACTAGAAGATTTAATTACCTGGCAAAGACCGTGGAACTGACTCATGATGCTGCTCTGACTCTTGAGATTTTGAAGAGAGTATTGGCCCTTTCTAAGTGCGATAAAAATGCCAGAACTGCTGCCGAAAATGGTAGAAGAAGGCTCAAAAAACTCACATAAGTGAGGCTGGGAATCTCTCCAGATGGTCATGTTCAAAGGGAGAGGACACTATCTGCCAGAATCGCTAGGAATGCATTAGTCCTAGGGCCGCCTGCATCATCAAGAAGGGGCAGCTGTCTTCTACAAGCCAGGACTGAGAGGAGGGGACAGTCTTACAGAACTGGGCTCACCGATAGCAAAGGGTGATCAGATCCCAAAATAGCGGAGGCCCAGTGACAGCGTGTAGCCATCAGAGCAAGGTTTCCCTGGTAATAGATTTGGGGATGGAAAATTTAGGGTAGAAGGTTTATTTCCTTGCTAATTTTCTATCCATTAGTGTATTATAAGATACTTTTACTGTTGTTTAGTCGCTAAGTAATGCCCAGTTCTTTGGGATCCCATGGACTGTAGCCCACCAGGCTCCTCTGTCCATGGGATTTTTCCAGACAAGAATAGGGGAGTGGGTTGCCCTTTCCTTTTCCAGGGGATCTTCCCCCAACAAGAACCGAACCTGTGTCTCCTGCATTGGCAGGCAGATTCTTTACCGGCTGAGCCACCAGGGAAACCCCTATTATAAGACACTTTGGGGGCAGGGAATTGTCTACCTTCTTCTTATCGTCTACCATGCCTTCCTCCATGTATGTTTTCAAGTACAGAAAATATTTTTGTACTCATGAAAGACTTCCAACAAATATTTGGAAGTGAAGCTATTCTAAAAGAGTGAGAGTCAGGGGCGTGAATATAGGCAGCCCTGATGCTGGAGTCCTTGTGAGATTTTGAGTGACCTAGATTTGGAATTTTCATAATATGTTTTGAAACATATCAGTTTCAAAAATTAAAAGTGGGTTTTTAAATTATAACCCTTAATAAAGTCATCTATCTCAACGTTGAAGTGTTAAAGTACTTACTTAGGTTTTTGGTAAGCTCTTTATTGAGAGGTATGGTTCCTGAACAGAAAGCCAGAAGAAAATCTTTCTTCATATTGCAAGCACAGCCATTGTGAGAAGGGAGGAGGACGGTCATGATCAATTTTGTTCCAGTTAAGAAAATGAAGCCTTGAACATTAGGAAGGAAAGTGTTGAAATAGCTGGATGCATTTCTTGGTGAAAAAATGTGGGGAGATTTAAACCAGTATTTTCAAAACTATGTTCCTGAGAACATGAATTTTGTGAGTGATTAATGCATGTTCTGTGTCCAAAGGGTTTATAACTGTACCTAAGGTCAAGAAACTCTTCCCTAGTATTCTGTGTGTTAGGGTCAAGATGAAAGCACACATTAACTATTTGACTTTCACAAAATATTATAACATTCAAAAAATGTTATATTTCCAGTGGGTGGCATGATTTCCCATGTCTCATAATCTTATTAAAGAATTAGGGAAAATAGATCTAAGATTATGATTAAGAAGGAGACTAAATATAAAATAACTTCACTGAACCTAGAGTTTTTAGATTTTTTTTACTATCTTGTTTTAAATAATTTTCAAGAATTGGAGTGTTTAGTGTTTCTCATGTTTCCCAGCTTCCATTCTAGGCACATCATAAAAATAGAAATCAACTGTTACACGGTTCCCCTTTGAAGGAGGTTGCACTTTAATAATTTAGCAATAATTTTATGTTATTGTGATTAAGATGATCAAGAGAAGCATCATTTTGTAACGTTTATTAGAATATGTGCTCATTAAATCATACCTACATTAAAAATAGTCCTTTGGTCAACAGTGACCAGTAGTTCAGACACTGTTATCACCTAGATATCAGTTTCTTGAAACTTTTGGCAGGATATTTAAAGCAAATATAATTTTGTTGATAATCTCCATTCATGTCTTTGAAATGTTCATAAATGTCATTTAAGCCCTTCCAGTAAGGTGGAAAATAAGTAAAAGTCATCAAGTTAAAGAATTTACTTTTGGCAAATTCAGTTTACCTGTTTGGTACTGTTTTATCAACCCACAGGTCTGGGAAGTGTACATGGTCCCCCCTTCTTTCACTCCTCAATGAGTGTTCAGATTGTTCATTTTCATCAAGGTGTGCATTATAGAAAACAGTGTAATACATTGCCTTTTGTTGGGGATTTTCATTCATAATGGATTAACTTTTTAAGAGAATGATGGCGTTTCTTTATGAATCAATGGATAAGGAAGGAGTTTGAAGTGGGCCACCTAGAATCACATCATGTAAGCACTTTCTTTGATGTGTAAGTCAATCCTACCCCTCTTGGCATGTATTCTAAGTTGATTTTCATTAACTTAAGTCTTGGACTTGAGTGGATTTTGCTGTGGGCCTTGCCTTATAAAGCACAGATCCAAACAGATCCACCTTAAACCTCTCAGAGTAGAAAATTTTATAGGGTAGCACTACAGAGAACCCTGTAACTAGTAGCTAGGCAACCAGAAGCAACTGTAAGGAAAGAAAATTTAGAAAAGGCCAAGCCAGTGTTATCTACATAATATTTGGTATTAAGAGTTTAAAAACATTATCCTGTGTTTATTAGTAAAACTTGGTTTTGCTACTCAGTGTCTTTCACATATACCTTTACCTGAAATTTATTATATCAGTCTATCTTACATCAGGCTTATCTGGAGGCTCTTTTAGAGAATTCGCTTAGCTGCTTGGCTCAGGCTACCTTGGTAAGAACTATAAATTAGTCCATGTTAAGCACTATCATCCTGAGAGTGAAGTACTGAACGTAATAGGAGCATGAAGCATCTGCCTCTTGGTGGACGGTGCAGTTAAGCTCCTGGGGGTGATAGAGGCTCGTGGCACCCTGTTCATTAAAGTCAGCTGCATCTCCTGAGTTAAGGAGAAGGAGATCCAGATATTTAGAATCTAATACACTAGTGGGTCCCATTTTCCTGAAAGTAAGACATCCATCCTACCTTTTAAGGTCACATGAGCTATATGCTAGTGTTTCATTTCAGGCTGTTTTGTTTTCTAGTAACATTTAACCAGTTCAAAATAGGGGGGATAGGAAATTCCAAGTATCGCCAAACCTGGGGAGAGGAATGGGGCTAGATATTTAAAACAATCAAACATTATTCTAATGCCCTTGACATACTGTGTTTTGTTTGATTCATCCTTTCCTTTTATCACAAATTCCTCTACTTCCTTAGTCAATGGCACCAGCCCATGACCTACTCCCTTCCTTTATATCATATAAGCTAAATTTGAGTTCTTCAGTCCCTGTTGGAAAATTTCCAGTTAAGGACTCATACAGGCCCACCTGGGGTCCAGTGCTCACCTCTGAATCAATGAACTATCACCATAGCATGAAGTCACAGAAAGCATGCAAGCTCCCACAAGAATCAGAGTGCATGTGTATCTGTGTGAATGAAATTCCCATAGGCACGTGTGAAGAAGGAAAAGAATTGGAGGAAAAGAATTGGCATCTGCTGTACCTTGCACCTCACAATATTCTTTAGATAAAGATGAGTCACCTCATTGTATTCTCTTTAAGAAAAGGGATACCTACCCCTGCCAGGGATATGTTATATAAAGAGTATAATAGTCTTACAAAGGAGTTCATTTTCATTTCCCCCATCAATTTTAAAGTGACTCTATGGAGAGAAATACTTCCCTTCTCATTGAATACAGTGACTGACAATGGAAAATAATTGTAGCCAACAAAGCAAAGAAACACACAGGAAAGCTACAAAGAGATGCAAGCCGTATGCATTAATTCCTGCTTTACAATCAACTCCCATGAAGCCTACAGTCAGTTAGTGACAAGCGAAGTCTGTACTTCAGAGAAGACGACCCTAAGGAAGAAGACCAGTACCAATGAAGACAGAAGAACATCCAGGTGGTTTAGAATGTAACCACGTGATGGAACATTTTACTTTCTATTTTTAGCAAGAGGAGCTAGAAGTTGTTACAAAAGCATTATAGTTCACTTTGTGTAAGTAGGCATAAAAATGTATATGGTTCTCAAAAGAGTTTGAGAGTGAAACTTTGCTTTGTAATACTCAGAACACAATTTAAAGACCCACTCTAGGTACTGTTTATTACTGATACCTAACCTGATCAGCTATAAAGTTTAAAATTTTGGTGCTTGTATAAATTAAGAAGAATTTTTCCTCCATAGCTATGGTTTAAAGACCTTTATTTTTACTTGAGAATGCTACCATCTCGACTAAATTAGACAACCTTCCTGCTGGATTGTGAAGAGTGGCTCGAGAAAGCTTGCACACAGAAGAGTGATTTGGGATAAGTTTTAGATGGAATTCTCCTCCACCATGGCCCTGTGATCTCAATTATATAATTACAAGTATAATCTCGGACAAAGATAATTATACATGTTAGAAGTTTCTTTGAACCTCTGTACTTTGGTTTTGCTAAAACTAGGTAGCATGTAAAGGCTACTCCAGTGTGTTGAGGTTATGGACGAATAATAACTTGCTCATGTTTTGTTCTATATATTTCTTTAGAGTGGTCACTTGGTGAAACAGATATACAAGTCTAAGTGCACATAATGACATAGACACAGCATTCCAACATTGAAGGTTAATTAGTCATTTGCCTAAAGGGTATAAGTTATGTTCAAAAAAAAAAACCAATTTCCCACATAAATCTGGGGTACCAATGTTCAGCTTCCATTTAGGTCACCAATATTCAAATAATGTTGCTCCACCTTCCGTCTTTGGAGGGTTTGCCTAAAATACTTTCCCCATGTTCACTTAGCTTGTCACCAAGACAAACACATGTGTCATCCAACTGAACACTAAAACATATGATAGCACTTATATAACAACAACAAAAACAACAAAAATAGGCATATATAGGTCAAGGAAGAATAAATAAAATTTTGTTTCTTTTGTATTCAACTAGGGTAGGTGTCCGGAGAAGGCAATGGCACCCCACTCCAGTACTCTTGCCTGGAAAATCCCATGGGCAAAGGAGCCTGGTAGGCTGCAGTCCATGGGGTTGCTAAGAGTCAGACATGACTGAGCAACTTCACTTTCACTTTTCACTTTCATGCATTGGAAAAGGAAATGGCAGCCCACTCCAGTGTTCCTGCCTGGAGAATCCCAGGGACGGCGGAGCCTGGTGGGCTGCTGTCTCTGGGGTCGCACAGAGTCGGACACGACTGAAGCAGCTTAGCAGCAGCAGGGTAGGTGTCAATTAATAAAACTAATCACAATGACTTTTAATTTCATTGCCTCCTTTTTCATCCTCCTACCTGTATGTCAGTTTCTCCCACAATGCCTGTCTATGCTTTAATTATCCAATCACAAGCTATTCTGGTTAAAGGTTTTGTAATGTATTTTGGCTGCTCTGACTCTGGGTCAGATCTGTTTTCTGAGAATGTGACTAAAAGCATGCCAGGTCTGTTCCTTTGGTTCCTAAAGGTGGGGCATCTTCTGTGTCTCACACTGTTTACTCTTTCAATGTTAGATGCAGACTTTTCCTCACAAGCATTTGAAGTCCAATTGTGGGTCTATTTTAATACCTTATAGTCACATGTTTTTCCCTTTCTTCATTCACCCTTCAGGAGAAATGTCTTAGAGAGGTTATTCTATCTTCTCCTTCACCTGTCTTCCTTGTCTCTCATGCCCTAAATATTCCAGAAATCCAGAAAACTTCCTCTATCATCTTCTTTCCTGTGTGTTCCTGGTGGCATTATTTGTTATTCTGCCTGACCTATTGGGTCAACAGAACTTGGAACTTGTTTCTCTTAAAACAAAAGAACGTGTATTTTTCAATACACATTCTTAATCTACATTATTATCATGGCGAATTTTCCCTACAAAGGCCCAGACTTTCAATCTGAGAGTTTCCTGTTTCATTCCCAAGAAGGTTTTAGTGAAAATTTAGATATTTAAGTGATAAAGATCTTTTGTGTAAAGGACAACTTCAGGTTAAAATAATTTAGACTAGGGATTATGATTGCCTTTAAGATACAAAGATTCTGCTTATTGCTAAGAGAAGCAATAATAATTCAAAAGCATACTCTGTAGTTACTTTATGAATCAAACTATAAAATGCTCAGATTGTAGCTGCCATTCTTTGAACTCTAGTTTTTTCCTCCACTTAAAATAGATTTGGTTTGCTTTTTCTTAGGTTGGCATTCTGGCAGAATCTTGCATTAGAAACAGCCATCTCTATGGAGATATAGATTATAGTTCATGTTAAAATATGTTTGCTGTTGACATGCTTTTGGCTTAAATTGGTGGCACATTTAGTGGAAGTTTAGTGTTACAGAAGTTTCTTAAGATGATTTTGACAGGAGAAAAATGGTGCCATAAATATGATTAGAAAGAAACATTTTTTCAAACATTAATGTATTTCAGTTCTTGACTACTAAGGTAAAAGAATGGGGAATTCTGGAATGCTGGTTGTTAAGTTTTACACAATCGCTGGACCTCTCTGCAGATATAAATCAAGACAGGACTCACATAGAGTGCGCAGAACTTTCCATTGAATTTAAGAATGATTTTGGTTATGTGGAAGATCTCTGAAAGGAAAATATTAGTTTTAAAAAACTCCAGAGCATGTTGGCTCTTCAAAATAAAGAATTTTTATGTTAAACTTCCTGAATATTCCTACCAACTAGAAACAGATGAAGATGTGCCATCTGGGGAGAAATTTTTACAAATGTCTTATCTTAAGGATATCTAATAACTGTGGTGTTAGAGAAGACTCTTGACAGTCCCTTGGACAGCAGGGAGATCAAACTAGTCAATCCTTAAGGAAATCAACCCTGAATATTCATTGGAAGGACTGATGCTGAAGCTGAAGCTCCAATACTTTGGCCACGTGATGCAAAGAGCCAACTCATCAGAAAAGAGCCTGATGCTGGGAAAGATTGAGAGCAAGAGGAGAAAGGAACAGCAGAGGATGAGACGGTTGGATGGCATCACCGACTCGATGGACATGAATTTGAGTAGACTCCAGGAGATAGTGAAGGACAGGGAAGCTTGATGCACTTCAGTCCACGGGATCACAGACAGTCAGACACAACTTAACGACTGAACAACAATAACAACAAGGATATCTGTGAACAAGAGTTATCCCATGCCAGTTAACTGTAGAAAGATCTCTTCCAAGACTGTTCTAACATTAATGAGCCCACACTAAATAAATATGTGTCCTGCAACTATCATTTTTATGTGTTCTACAACTATCATTAGAAGCTGTACTGGGATATTTGGGAAGCTTGGGTATTTGGAAGAAAAAAATTTTTTTTTCTTCAAAGTCTTAAAAATTATATCTTTCACCATCATAAGTTATTTTCATCTTTGTCTCTGATTTGTCTAAATGAAATGGACATTTGGGAGGCAATGATTTTCCTGCTCAAATAGAAATAGCATGATTACTTGACTAGTGTTTTAGAAAGAATTCAAGTATCAAACAGAATAGCCTCTAGGTTATCATCAAAACCTGATACCCTGTTATTATATAATTGAGGCCATAAGGTTGTCAATATCAAACACATCCATTGCTTCCTGAAATCTGCAACCTGAAACTAAAGCCAGAATTTTAAGTCACAAAGATATCCCTGGAGCACTTGGGAAGTTTTCAGAGCTGTGTCAGGGGATTTAAGGAGCATTGCTCCCATTAATCTTGCTGAAAGTCTCATGACTAAATTCCTATGCATTGCTTTTAAGATTTGCTCAAAAATGTCTCAGCATACAAAGTATGGGCAAGTTATTCTTTACAGCTCTTACTTTACATCATTCTGAAACCATTTCTAAGTAATTCAGCACTGACTCTCCTCTTTTATAAAAGATCATAGAATACTTTTTGCCTACTTGAAATAATTACTTTTTGATTACATGAACTTTCACAAAGTGAAAACTGGTTTTTTGAGCATTGAGCATGACTGAAAGAAAAAAAATAGTGGTAAAGTTGAAAGAAATTATGGCAGGTTTTTGTTGTTGTTGTTGTTGTTTGTTTTGTTTTTTTACAAAAATGATAGAAGCTTAGAATTTTTTATTGCTTAGAATAGATAGATGGATAGATAGATCCATCACATGTTGCAAATACCAAGTTTAATGAGACAGAGAGTAGTTCATGGTCTAGTTGATGAGACAGGGAGATGGAAACATAAAGGATACTAAAGAAATGCAACAAAAAAGAGGAACCTTAAGAATTATATAGGGATTTGAAGAGTCATTTGAGGTTTTGGATTATAGCATTAGATGGGTGGTGGTATTCAGTTGCCCAGTCATGTCCAACTCTTTGCTGGGTAGTGTAGGACATAAAACAAAAATGTTATAAAGTCAGTTTTAAAGAGTTTTGTAATGCAATGATAATATGCATTCATTTTATAGGGAATATATAATCAAAAATTGAGGGAGATAATTTAGGTGATCTCATAAATGAGTTCACATATGTAGACAAAGAGGCAGAGAGGTCAGCAAGGACGCTATGCAGAGAGCAGTAGAGATGAAACAAATATGAACAAAAGAATTACCAGTTATAATGCAGAGAAAGAAATAGGTTGAAGGACCTGATTGGCGATGGGAGACAGAGGAGTCCAGAATCACTGGGATTTTTAGCACACTGGGTTGAGATATGATAGAAAATAGAAGAAAGTGAAAGTCGCTCAGTCGTGTCCAACTCTTTGCGACCCCATGGACTATATGGTCCATGGAATTCTCCAGGCCAGAATACTGGAGTGAGCAGTCATTCCGTTCTCCAGGGGATCTTCCCAACCCAAGAATGAAACCCAGGTCTCCCTCATTGCAGGCAGATTCTTTACCAGCTGAGCCACAAGGGAAGCCCAGAAAATAGAAGAAGCTCTCAGTTGAGGCAGAAGATAATGATTTCTGCTTCAGTTAATGAGAACCTAGAGCTCTGTGAAGTTTGTGAATAATTGCTGAGTGATTTGTGAGCTATAGATAACAGATTTTGAGACATCAGTTCATAAATGATTGGGTTGATGAGCCCATCTGGAGAGATTTTTTAAAAAAGGAGTAAATATAATGGAGATTGATGGGAGAATCTTGGTGTCAGCTGAGGTTAGAAAAAGCAAAGAAAAGGAGATGGAGAAAAGTGGTTAGAGAGATAAGAGGACCAGGAAAAGTCCCTCTAGAGGAGTTTTATCATTAAACTATGGAGAAACATCATCAGGGGCCCAAGGGCAAAGTAGTTGAGGAGGATGAAGCCTGTAGTTTTGGTAAGTATGAAGTCATTGATATTTTTACAGACAGCATTTTTAGCAGAGTGGTGGGGATAAGACCTGCAGGGGATTTGGGAATGATCTGGATATAAATGATGACAGCTATGAGTAGGTGGCAGGAGGTAGTAGAGAGTTACCTTCATAGGTATTTTGAAACAAAACTAAGAAGATACATGAGTCAATGTCTTGCAAAAGTACATATTGGAAGATGCTTGGGGTGGAAGAGAAACCTGAAAGTGCTTGTTGCATGGTCGTACTGGAGAGTCCAGTGGAGACAGAAAACCCTTAGGAAAGAAATTTGACATTTCAGTTGGTTCAATCTTTAAGAAAGTGTTAAATTCAGTTCTCTGCCTGCTCCTCCATATACAGTCATGTGCAGGATGATTTGTGTCATAATATCTGCTCAGAGAATTGCATATATCAGTCAGGATAAGCTAATTTTTGCTGCAAGAACACCCTCCCCCCCCAATATTAGCATTTCAATGAAATAAAGGTTAGTTCTTGTTTTGTGTCATTCTTTTCTGTGGGTTGCCAAAGGCAATCATAACATTTCTTTAGGGATTCAAAGTGACAGAGGCACAATCTTGGTAAATACTCTTATAATCTCTACTGTGGGAGAAAGTGGGCATTGTGAAAGACACACTGGTTCTTAAAGCATTCTCATGGAAGTGACATATGTTACTTCTGCTCGTATTTCATTGGTCAGCCTAGCCATAGAGCCACCTGATTCAAGTGGTCAGGGAAGGGCAAGCCCACAGATGTCTGGAAGGTGAAGCGGAAATGCTGTGAACATTTGTAATGGTTACCACGCTGCATTAAAAGCTTAAAAGGGAACTGTAGGCTTCAGAGAAGATGGATGAGGGAGCAAAATGGGTTGAATTAATTACATTCTCCAGTGTTATTACGCTCCTTGAAATGCATATAATGTTGAAATCATCTCATAGGAACACCTGTGAAAGAGAGTTTTTCATAATTGTTTCTGAATGCATCTAATAAAATGAGACAATTAGCCTTCTCTAATGTATTAGTTATGATTAGTTTCATCTGCCTGTGACAAGCAACATATATAACAGTGGCTGAAGTAAGACACAATTATTTTTCTCTTATGTAAAAGTCTGGATAAGAGATCCAGGACTTCCATGATCATTCAGGTCGAGATTTCTTCTACCTACCTAGTTTCTTTTTTTTTTTTTAATTTTTATTTTGTATTGGTGTATGTGCGTCTCTGCTAAGTCACTTCAGTCCTGTCTGACTCTTTGAGATCCTGTGGACTGTAGCCTGCCAGACTCCTCTGTCCATGGGATTCTCTAGGCTAGAATACTGGAGTGGGTTGCCATGCCCTCCTCCAGGGAATCTTCCTGACCCAGGGATCAGAGCTGCATCTCTTATGTCTTCTGCATTGGCAGGTGGGTTCTTTACCACTGAGCCACCTAGGAATCCTGTATTGAAGTATAGGTGATTAAAAATGCTGTCTGTGATAGTTTCAGATGGACAGCAAAAGGGATATAGCCATACATATACATGTATCTATACTCCTTCATCTACATAGTTTCTTCATCAACATTCACTTTGACTTCCATTTTGTGGTCCAAAATGCCTCTTTCAGCTTCAGCCATTTCATCTTATTCTGGCAGCAGAGCACTTACTGTAAGTTTCACTGCTGCTTCTGAATGTATCGCATTGGCTAGGACTTAAGAGACACACAACAAAGGCTGGTCTATGTGGTCTTGATTCTGGGGGCCCATGCACTCTATTACCTTTTGGGGGTTCAACTTCTAAGTAAGAAGAGGACATTGATAGCACATGACTGTCCATTTTACATACTTCACCATGCCCGTGTGGAGGTTCCTCTTTTCTGATTTGAGGTTTCCTCCTGTTTCCAGCAATTCTCATCATAGCCTCGAATTCAAGACTCCACGTTTCACATCAGAAAGGAGACAACTCAGTAGGGATACATTGTTAGAACTAGAATACTTCCCTAGCCTCTTACTCAGAGTTGGAACAGCACTTTGAGAGTGAATGAGCATCAGTATAGGCTTTGGTGCGATTTTACAGTAAAATTTACATAATTCACGTAAATTCATGTAAATTTACGTAATTCACAACTCATGGTGGGACGTGATAGTGGAATTGAAAAAAATTTGCCAGTATTTTCTGTTGCCTGTGAGTTTAACTGACAATGTCCTGTACAGAACTGGGTTCCATGTGGACTTCCTGCTGTAAAACTCCAGAGAGATAGTGAGATTTGGAGAGTGGTAGAGATTCTTCATTTCTGCTTGACTCCCATTATGGGAGATGTAAGATGGAACGGATTTTGTAGCCCAAGGAAAGAATAGATGAAGCATGTGGAACTTCAAAAGCAGGAGAGGTTGGCAGCTGTATTTGACCCAGTGTTAGACCTGGCACAGATTTCAGGAAACAGTTGAGATGTTTGGCTTTATACTTTTGTTTTTCAAGTGTTCCTTTTTAGAGCCTTTCCACTTCATACACCAGATGTTGCACTTACATTATTGTTGTGTTAGTAGTAGTAACACAAATTTGAATTATAGGGGAATGTATTATTCAAGTTGCAGATGAGATAAACCTTGCCAAATATGTATGAATTAAACATCCAGTAGCCCACGGCTTGATGGAGTTCTGAGTCAGGAAAACAGGGTGATTAGGAAATTGTGATGGCTCAGATTCCTGAGAATATAGGTACCCCATCTGTTGTTTTGTACTTTACAATAGAATAATGGTGGACAGCAAAAAAAAAAAAAATAAATAAACCTGAAGACTTACATCTATTAGGAATTGAATCATAGTTTTATTTAAGTCATAAGATATTAAAAGATGTATTTAAATTATTGCTAAGTGTAGGTCCACCTCTTTGTGACCCCATGGACTGCAGTACACCAGGCTTCTCTGTCTTTCACCATTTCCTGGAGCTTACTCAAACTCATGTCCGTTGACTCAGTGATGCCATCCAACCATCTCGCCCTGTATACCCGCTTCTCCTCCTGTGCTGAGTCTTTCCCAGCATCAGGGTCTTTTCTAAGGAGTCAGTTTTTCACATCAGGTGGCCAAAGTACTAGAGCTTCAGCTTCAGCATCAGTCCTTCCAATGAATACACAGGACTAATTTCCTTTGGGATTGACTGGTTTAATCTCCTTGCCATCCAAGGGACTCTCAAGAGTCTTCTCCAACACCACAATTCAAGAGCATCAATTCTTCGGTGCTCAGCCTTCTTTATGGTCCGACTCTCAAATCTGTACATGACTACTGGAAAACCCATATCTTTGACATTACAGACCTTTGTTGGCAAAGTGATGTCTCTGTTTTTTAATATGCTGTCTAGGTTGGTCATAGCTTTTTCTCCGAGGAGCAAGTGACTTTTAATTTCATAGCTGCAGTTATCACCTGCAGTGATTTTGTAACACAAGAAAATAAAGTCTGTCACTGTTTCCAGTTTTTCTCTATCTGTTTGCCATGAAATTATAGGCCCAGATGCCATGATATTCATTTTTTGAATGTTGAGTTTTAAGCCAGCTTTTTCATTCTCCTCTTTCACCTTCATCAAGAGGCTCTTCAGTTCCTCTTCTGCTATAAGGGTGGTGTCATCTGCATATTTGAAGTTATCTCTCCCTGCAATCTTGATTCCAGCTTGTGCTTCATCCAGCCCGACATTTCACATGATGTACTCTTCATACAAGTTAAATAAGCAGAGTGGCAATATACGGCCTTGATGCTCCTTTCCCAATTTTGAACCAGTCCATTCCTCCATGTCCCATTCTAACTGTTGCTTTTTGCCCTGCAGATGGGTTTCTCAGGAGGCAGGTAAGGATATCTAGTATTCCCATATCTATAAGAATTTTCCACATTTTGTTGTGATCCACACAGTCAAAGGCTTTAGTGTAGTCAATGAAGCAGAAGGAAATGTTTTTCTGGAATTCTCTTGCTTTCTCCATGATCCAGTGGATGTTGGCAATTTGACCTCTGATTCCTCTGCCTTTTCTAAATCCAGCTTGTACATCTGGAAGTTCTTGGTTTACATCCTGTTGAAGTCTAGCTTGAAGGATTTTGAGTATTACTTGCTAACATGTGAAATGAGCACAGTTGTGCAGTAATTTAAACAGTCTTTGGCATTGCCCTTATTTGGGACTGGAATAAAAACACCTTTTCCAGTCCTGTGGCTGCTGCTGAGTTTTCCAAGTTTGCTGGCATATTGAGTGCAGCACTTTCACAGCATCATCTTTTAGGATTTGAAATAGCTCATCTGGAATTCCATCGATTCCATTAACTTTGCTCTAATTAGAGGGGTAAAGCAAAAATAAATAATTCTTATTTTTCAGTTACTATTTCATTCACTCATTATCTTTAAATCTCATATAATATTATCAATCCCTTTTACAATTAAATGCAATTTAGTTTTCCTCTAAAGTTTGTTCAATTTTTCACTGTTATGCTTTATATGATAAAATTCAATACTGATTTTTTCTTTTGGTATTACTGACCAATTCATATCCTTTTTATAATTTCATAGGCTTTTCACATCAGCAACTTTATCTGGATGTTAAATAGCCCTTCTTTCTGACAAATAAAAATAAATTAAGAAAATGTCTTACAACTTGACCCTGAATATGATACACTACCATTTATTTTTAAGTCACTTTAAAAAATTTATGTGATCCTGTCTATATCACAAAGAAATATTTGGAAGTAAGATTTTATTATAGGATGTCAAACCATATTTAACAGTTCAAGGACATATAGCTTAGCATATTTATTTATCCACAGCTTATGTTGGTTTTATTTTAAGTGGATATGCATTAATAAAAATAACTGTTGTTTATCCCAGACCTCATCTTTTTCTTTCATACAGAAGGGAAGCAAAACAATCAATTATTTTATACAGTTGTTAGTAGAGAGAGAAAACACATCAGTTATATTACTATATCTTATTTGTAAGAAATCTCTTGACAAGAAATTTTGCACCAAAATTGATAGTGCACTGTGTATAGTAGATGATAATCTCTAATGAAAGAAGTACAGATAAGATCAAATAATATTCAAAGGATGCTATATGCTGAATGATATCAAGCACCCTATTTTACATCTATACTTTTAGCACAACTGATTTAGGTATATGTACCTGTTAGCAACAGAATAGCACACTAAATTGTCCTAGTCACTGTGAAAAGAAATATTAGCAAGTGACTAGCGTGAGAAGTGGAGAAGGCAATGGCACCCCACTCCAGTACTCTTGCCTGGAAAATCCCATGGACGGAGGAGCCTGGTGGGCTGCAGTCCATGGGGTCCAAAGAGTTGGACACAAATGAGCGACTTCATTTTCGCTTTTCACTTTCATGCTTTGGAGAAGGAAATGGCAATCCACTCCAGTGTTCTTGCCTGGAGAATCCCAGGGACGGCGGAGCCTGGTGGGCTGCCGTCTATGGTGTCACATAGAGTCGGACACGACTGAAGTGACTTAGCAGCAGCAGCAGCATGAGAAGGGAATGAAAACTTATTCAATGATGAGAATAAAATATGACATATCTCTGGTAAATTGTGCTTCCTATCTGTGTTGGCATGTATGTATACAAGTTTAAATGTTGCGGTTGGTATTTTGAATAAATCTCAAACTAAAAATACTGAAATTTAGAAAATTACTAAAAATACTAAAATTAGAAAAATACTGAAATTTCAAAGGGATCCTGAACTCTAAGATACAAGAACTTTGGTGTCAGTATTTCCATAGATTTTCTTATGAGGAGGAGGAATTACTGGCTCTTAATAAGAATGAACTAAATCTCTTCTCTCATTTGCTCTCTCTTATGAATTAATTGGCTTTGGCTTGCCAGAATCACAGTGCAGACTATAAAGAATGGAAGGGCTTGGCATGTAACATGTTTTCTCCACTGCATTAATTGAATTGTAAATGAGATTTTTGTAAATAAAATAAAACATGCTGCCCAGAACACATGGAGAAAAGCAACAGAGAGGGTCAAGTGCTTAGCAATATGAGGGATATGAACACAAGTTAAAGCTTCTCCCCTAAATCAATTCAAAGAAAAGTATGATGTCTGCTCCTTGTTAATCCAGTCCCTTAAGTCATTTTACAGATTCTTGGACACCCATTAAAATAAATACATTTTAAGAACTTTATGTGTTTTTCTTCCCCCTAACATGGCGCTTGCTCTCAAACACTGCTCTTGGCACAATTTGTCATGATTTCAGTATCCATGTAAATTGTTTCTCCAATACCCTGGACTCTCAATTCTTTGACTTCCTCTCCTCCTAAGATTTTGTCCCACAACTTCCTTCCACCCCTCACACTCATCCTTATACCCTTGGTCTTGGCATTTCCCATAAATATGACTCCAAACTTCTAATGTTAAGTATCCCACATTCAAACTACCACCTGTTTTTCCTTTTCACTTCCTCTGGTGCCCTTATATCAGCAGTCTTTCTTTTTTTCTCACTGGGGCTTAAAAACACACGGATTTCCACTTGTCTTCCTTCCCTTCTCATCTTCATTCGTCTCTCCCCACCTTCCATTCTGTGGGCACTTGTCATCGCGCCCTTGCGCAGATGTTTGACGTCCTTGCCTTCTCTTGTTTCCTCCCTCTCCTCTCAATTCTGGTTAAATCCCATTGTCTGCTTACTCCCAGGGTACCTTCCATGGCTCAGTGTGTTTGGAGGAAAAGGTACACTTTGGCTGACTCATCCCACTTGAAATACTTTTAAAAAATTTAATTAATTCATTACTCCTGGCTGTGCTGGGCCTTTGCTGCTGCACACGGTCTGTCTCTAGGTGTGTGCGGCCTTCTCACTGCGGTGGCTGCTCTTTTTGCAGAGCATGGGCTCTAGGTGTGTGCGGGCTTCAATAGTTATGGCATGCAGTCTTGGCAGTTGTGGCGCTCACAGGCTTACTTGCCCCCAGGGCATGTAGAATCTTCCCGGACCAGGGATTGAACCCATGTCCTCTGAATTGGCAGGCAGACTCTCAGCCACTGAACCATCAGGGAAGTCCCCACGTGAAATTCTTGGTTGCTGGCACAGGTGGAATCCTGAAACCAGGAGCCACGCGGTACGCTGCTCGCCCATTCCCTCTTCCTCTTTCCTGGGAAACAGCTGTATGCTTTCCTGTCTCCACAAACCCCCAACACCTCTTCCCTTCCCTCTCTCTCAACCGATAGCTTTTCTCTCTGCAGTGAGAGAACAGCGCTCCTTCAACACTCTACCTCCTTCGTGTCGCTGAATCCAATGGCCGTTTCTCAGTTGATCCACCTAAATCCCTTCTTGAAGCCCTCTTCACTTGACTTCGAAGACACCACATTCTCCTTATCTTGTTACTGATCTTAAACACTTTTGGCTTTTCACCGTTGAGTATGGTGTTAGCTGTGGGCTTGTCATGTGTGCGTGGTAAGTCTCCTCAGTCGTGTCAGACTCTATGCGATTCTTTGGACTCGGCATCATTACAGCCTCTTGTTCCTTTTGCATGGAAGGTTCATTCCCTCAACCTGTTGTAGGTAGTTCTTTGAAGGTCAATGAAACTCACCTTGAGCAGTTTGGATTCTTCCTCAAATATCTCATGACGCCGTGACCCTCTATTTTTCTCCCAAACACTTATATCTTCTAATATGTTTGTTTACTTCTGTTTATTAAGTAATAATTACTTAATTATTTGTATTTGTTCAGTTCACCCCAGTAGAATGCAAGTTCCATGAGAATTAGGATTTTTCTTTTTTGTGTATTTGTCTGGTTTCAGTGATCTATCCCCAACACCTAAAATAATACATATAACAGGTGCTCCAAAATGTTTCTTGAACTAATTAATTAATTAATAAGTTCAATTCTAATGTTAGTGTGTATATGATTGTGGGGAAAATTGTACTTTAACCATTATATCCCTTTTGGAAAAAAATAAGTTTGATGGTGTTAGTCTAGCTCTATGGCAACCAAATGGATGGATGGAAATCCATGTTAAAATTTTAGGGCCACCTTGTTGTTGAAGGCAGCGAAAAAACTTCTGGATTTTCTGTACTTTTATAAAAAGAAACTCCTGTGATAATTTCTGTGCTGCTTTTGATTCTTGCCTTGCAGCGTTTTTATAGAGCTATGTTTCTGGTCATAAACTTACTAACAAATAACATCTCTTTAATTGAGCCTCCTTGCTTTCACCCAGGAGAAATTCAGTGCCCATGTTCAGGCTGTCACAGCTCTGGGACTAGCATTCAAAACCTCTTACTGTTTCTTTCTAGATGTTTTGATTGTAATTGATTCCCCCATCAAATTTAAGAAAAGTTAAACCCATTCAGCTTGGAACTCTAAAGGCAGACCAAAAAAATAAATTCTTAGCAAAGTGAGTAGGTGATGATGGCTCATTCCTATGTAGGTATGGAGTGGGAATAACGTGATTCTGATCTACGGAGTCACTGATCAGCAGTATCAGATGAAGACTTTTAATTGCACAAACCAAACAGAACTTATAAGAGTGACTGTTTACTTCTTAAATCATGTGTCTCGTTGTGATGCTTTCCTTATAATTTGCTCTTCTGTTGTTTACAGACTTTTCCTCATTAGCCCTGCTGTCCTCATCCTCGCTTCTGGACCACTTGTGTTTGTGTGCATTAAAGCAGAGGCAGCCTCTTGCCCTCTAGAACTATCTCTCCTGCTTTTCATCTTGGAAGGTCTTGGAACTTGGGGCACAGTTTGCTGGAGGGCTCTCCCCAGCTCCAGCTCACTTTCAGAGGTAGGGAAGATGTTCTTTCGGATATTTATTTCTCCCCGATGACATTATTCCTCATATTGCCACACATTAGTAAAAAATAAAATCCTAAACTATTTCTAATCATTATCCCTAGAATACAAAAATGGAGAAATCCTTTCTATATAGGTCTTGCAGGGCTCGGTTAGCCCCTGGCATTTGATTGCCAACTGTTTTTATTTTGCCCGGCTTCAGATACTAGAGCAGTTGAATATTATCTTATTTGTCTCTAGGCTGAAAAGGAGTCCTGTCTGTTTCTGGTTCTACTGAGCTCTGTAGACTTTTTCATTCTTCCTCCTCTGTTACATTTGATTTGGGACACTCGTCTTTGCCACCTACATCACTACCAGCATAGGCCATCTAGAGGCCCAGATTCTATCACTTGTAGCAGCAATCAGCCATCTCATAGGAACCCTCATACAACTTGCTTTATTTTACTCAGAGTAAAAGAAAGTCACAACAATTTCAGAAATATTGACTTTAAAACTTTCATTAGGGACTTCCCTGGCAGTCCAGTGTTTTGGAATCTGCCTTCTAATGCAGGGGATGTGGGTTCCATCCCTGGTTGGGAAGCTAAGATCCCGCATCTGTGTGTTAAGTTGATTCCGTCGTGTCTAACTCTTTGCGACCCTGTGGACCATAGACCACCAGGATCTTCTCTCTGTGGGATTTGTCAGGTAAGAATACTGCAGTGGGTTGCTGTGCCCTCCTCCAGGGGATCTTCCTGACCCAGGGAAAGAACCACTGTCTTCTATGTCTCCTGCATTGGCAGGCAGTTTCTTTACTTCTCACACCATCTGGGAAGCCCCAAGATCCCACATGCCTCAGGGCAACTAAGCTTGGGCACCACTGAGCCTGCAACAAAGATCCCACATGATGCAAGTGGGACCCAATGCGGCCAGGTAAATAATAGATAAATAAATATTAAAAACCTTCATTAAAATGATTCACCAGGATTATTTAATTTCACCTCCCATCTCCCCCTTCAGCATCCTAATACTCAGGGTCACCTTTTCTGTCCTAGGTCTCACCCACAGGGTGCTCACCACCTCAGGTTTCCTGCAAGTTGTTTCATATGGGCCCTCTGGCTGACAGAGATAGTCTACCTCTCTGCTTTTTTGGGTTAAACCACCAGATTTTAAAGTTCATTTGTGCTATGGAGACTTTTTCAGCTTCCAAAGCGACAGTTAGCTAATTTGTCATCAAACAATTCATTTGCACTAATAAAGGAGGCCATGGGAGACAGATTCTTGCGTTTGGGGCCCTGAAGACCTCCTTGAGTAACAAGTGTATTTTAGTGGAAATCTTTCAGCCACCATGCCTTGCTTTTGTTGTGAAAGTGAAAAGTATAGTTAATAGATAAAATAATAAATTTTTTTACCTCAAGAATAACAGACTTTATTTTTAAGATGAAAGATCTATTTTCCTTTGAGGTAGCAAAAAGTGTTCACAATTTGTCACCATTGGAAATGCTGTTTTGGGGGAGAATTTTGTCAGAAAAATTTTTAAAAATTGCATTTTAAAAAGATTTACACAGTTACAACAGAGATGAAAAAGAATTTATATAAAAGTTATATTATTTAACAGGATTATGTAAATAAAATATTTTTCAGGGCTGATCAACTTATCGTTAACTTCGGTAGAGTAAAACTCAAACCTTAAAGTGCAAACTTAAAGTATTTTAGTTTTTTTAATGCAAATTCAGCCCTTTCACTGGTTAAATAAATAATAAAACAATAATAATAAAATGATAAATTTTAATATATATTGAGCACTTTCTAACTGCTAAGCTCTGTTAAGTGCTTTGTATCCTTTTTTTTTTTTTTTAAAGCCTTCACAATTACTCTAGAGGGATAGCAACCATTCCAAACCTCATTTTACTAATGAAAAGTAAGATAAGCGATTAAGTAATTTGCCCAGGGTCATACCAAGTTTGGCATAACATAGCTTTTAATCCTCACAATTACCCAGTTGGCTGGTGCAGAGAATTTAAATACTTTCCCATGTGTCACAAAACTAGTAAGAATCCTCTGACTTAAGATACTCTGGATTCTTCTGTGATATTTCTGTCTTTATTACATCATATTAAACTTGGGGAACCTATGAAGGTACTTTGAAATCTGTTTGAAAGATGAGAAGGGTGTATCATATATCTAATGCCACAATAATGCTGTGTAACACCTAGTTATGAAGCTTCAGTTATACCCACATAACAACTGTTTATTTAGCTTATGTGTTGGAGGGGCTTAGCTGATCTGGGCTGGGTTGGCTTACTTGTCTGCAGTCAGCTGTGGGTCACTTAGGCAACTGTGCTTATCCTGACGTGACTAGTTCATGTGTCTGGAGATTGGCTGGCTGCTGGCAGACCTAGATAGTCTGGAATGACTACAGTGACTCTCATTATTCTAACCTGGGAATATTCTCCTGGAAATCTTACAGCAGCAAGGAGTAGAGAAGCCCAGTCATGCAAGCACTTTTCAAGCTTCTGTTTGTGTTATGTTTGCTGAGATCCATTGGCCAAACCAAATCACATGGCAAGACTCAGCATCAGAGTAGGAGAATCCTACGAAGTTTATAGTGATGAAACTTCCTCAGTGGTCCAGTGGTTAAGACTTTACCTTTCAGTGTGGAGGGTGAGGGTTTGATCCCTGCTTGGGGAGCTAAGATCCCACATGCTTTGTGGCAAAAAAAAAAAAAAAAAAAAAATTCAAAAGTATAAAGCATAAAACAGAAGCAGGATTGTAACAAAATAAATAATAAAGACTTTTAAAATGGTCCATATAAAAAAATTAAAAAAAAAAGGTTTACAGTGAAGGTCATAGGAGGTATGTGGAAGGGGTGAAGAATTATATTGTTTTTTTGCAAACTATTACCAAGGTCTAGTAAATTTTTAGCAAAAACAGAAAAGGAACCAATGTCCTCTGAGGCTCTCTCTTCAAGCAATTTACACTTTAAAAAAGTAAGATTTTCTTTGCTTTATTGTCCAGCTTTAATATAACCCTCGTATATCCAAGTTCTATGAATCCAATTTAGTAAAAATTGAACGTGTGGTCTCTGGTGATATAAATGCATTCATACTCTTAATTATGAACCATAAAATACACATCACGTTTGAGTAGTGCCAAAGTGATGCTGCTTGAATTTATAATTCTCTTTCAAATAAGAATGTTGGCCCAACTCACCTAGCATCTAGTGATTTCATGGTTTAGAAGTTTGTTTTTTGGAATTCGATGCAGCTGTTCTTTCTGAGTGAAGCTCCATGGGAGAGGTGGATAAACACATAAAGCTTCTGAAAGCCATCCCAGATCCCTCAAAGTCAGCCCCCAGCTTAATGTCTGGGTCAGAAGTGTAACAAAGTTATTCTTGATAATTGTTTATGAATTTTAAGAGACTCATGATCAACATTCTCAACCTGGGTTTGGTCCAGTGGAAATTTATGAGGTTAAATTCTAAGCAATATCAAAATTGTTGCTCAGCTGCTCCGTCGTGTCTGAATCTTTGCTACCCCATGGACTGCAGCATGCCAGGTTTCCCTATCCTTCACCATCTCCTGGAGCTTGTTCAAGTTCATGTCCATTGCCTTGGTGATGACATCCAACCATCTCCTCATCAGTCACTTCTGTCTCCTCCTGCCTTCAGTATTTTCCAGCATCAGGGTCTTTTCCAATGAGTCGCCTCTTGGCATCAGGTGGCCAAAGTATTGGAGCTTCAACTTCAGCATCAGTCCTTCCAGTGAATATTCAGGAATGATTTCCTTTAGGATTGACTGGTTGGGTCTCCTTGCAGTCCAAGGGATTCTCAAGAGTCTTCTCCAACACCACAGTTCGAAAGTATCAATTCTTAAAAAATTTAAAAAAAAAAAAAGAAAGTTATCAATTCTTTGGCACTCAGTCTTCTTTATGGTCAAGCTCTCACATCCATAGGTGACTACTGGAAAAACCATAGCTTTGACTTTACAGACCTTTCTCAGCAAAGTGATGTCTCTGCTTTTTAATATGTTCTCTAGGTTTGTCATAGCTTTTCTTCCAAGGAGCAAGTGTCTTTTAATTTCATGGCTGCAGTCACCGTCCTCAGTGATTTTGGAGCCCAAGAAAGTAAAGTCTGTCACTGTTTCCATTTTTCTCTTCATCCATTTACCATGAAGTGATGGGACCAGATGCCATGATCTTCGTTCTTTGAATGTTGAGGTTTTTTTTTATTTATTTATTTTTTTTATTTGTATTAGTTGGAGGCTAATTACTTTACAGTATTGTAGTGGTTTTTGCCATATATTGACATGAATCAGCCATGGATTTACATGTGTTCCCCATCCCAATCCCCCCTCCCGCTTCCCTCCCCATCCCATCCCTCTGGGTCTTCCCAGTGCACCAGCCCTGAGCACTTGTCTCATGCATCCAACCTGGGCTGGTGATCTGTTTCACCCTTGATAGTATACTTGTTTCAATGCTATTCTCTCAGAACATCCCACCCTCACCTTCTCCCATAGAGTCATTTTAAGCCAGCTTTTTCACTCTCTGTTTTCACCTTCATCAAGAGGCTCTTTAATTCCTCTTATCTTTCTCCTGTAAGGGTGGTGTCATCTGCATATCTGAGCATCAAAATACCTGAGAATAAAAAGCTCAACAAGGAGAACTGAGGCTTACAGTGGGGTATACATAAGGTTTTTGTAGGAGCAATTAGCAGTGTTTTATTTCTTTGATATACCAAAAGGCAAAGACGATCAAAATTAATCTTTTTCCTTAAGTCATGGGACTATAACAGTAAAGCAAACACATACAGCTGAAGTGCTCTGAAGCTAAATGAAATATCCAGGCTTGCTGTGCAAATCACTTATACAAAGTATTCATTAGAAAAACTTTTATTTCCCCACAACAATATAGTGGACTATATTCTCTTTTGTCACATCTGTTCTTCATGTCCTTGTTTCTACTTATTTCTTCTTCCCTTTATAATTCTTTATGTCAGTTGAGTTGTACTTTTCCAGTGGGCTTTATGTTGATATCTGAAAAGAGTTCTAAGCTTTTGGTATAATTAGAGGGATCTGTTGGAGAGGAGGAGGGTGAGGCATCTTGGGAAGGACATTCACTTTTTCCCTCCCACCCACACTCAGTCTTACCTTGTATGCCTTTAAGGTCTCTTATCACTATGGATCTCAGAAAATATTAAGAAAAAAATGACTTTGGTTTCACTTTTTCTTTTTTTTTACAATGTACTTTTCTCTTTTCTCCTTATTTTAGGTCACCACTAACATTCTTTAGACTAGATTTATTAGAGTTAGGACTGGAGCACGGGTCTATTTTGGAGGAAGAAGCCACAGAAGTTAGTGATGGATGTTAAATGAGGAGTCGTGAGGGAAGGAGAGGAATCAGATACGCCTCTTCACTTTCTAAAATAGACAGAGGGAGGGACGGAAATATCATTTACTGAGATTAGAAAAAACACAGGAGGGGTGGATTTTGGCAAGCATATCAAATGTCCAGTTTAAGATATGTTAGACTTGAAATGACTTAGAATGGAAATGTCAAGAAAAGGAGATTGAATACTAAGGTCTGGTTCTGACCACCATATACCAAGATGGAGGGATAATATTTTAAAATGATCCTCTTCTCTATATGACCAAATTAGTTTCAGTACTAATTGTGGTATGAAACAGATAATAAAAATAGCCAGAAAAATTACAGGGAAAACTTTTTTATTGAGTATTTGTTTTTCTGGTTCACAGAAAGAAAAAGTAATATAACAATACTTTTAATTAAAGTATTATGAGAAAAGTGGAATGAGTTGTACCTACTCATTGTTTTGCAAATATAATGGATAATGGCATTACAGTTTCTGTTTTTGAACTTTCCGTAAATTTGTCAAAGGTTTTCTGAAAATATGTGTATTTATCATACACGCTTCATTCAGTAAGTAGAACAGCAAAATTTGGTAATATATCTTCCTCCCTGGATAGTTGAAGAGTTCTTTTTATTTATTTTATTGTCACAAAGCTTCTTTCCCATGAAGCAAAAGATATGCAAAGAGAACTTTAAATGTAATGTTAAGTTTGGGATAGATTCATAAAAATCCCATTTCATAATAAATTCTAAACATTAAAATAATGTTCATGTCTTTGTTTCTTCAGGATTGATTATAGAGGTTTTGAAATATTTCTGCAGTTGAAAACCTGCAAACCTGAATTAAAAATATCAAGTGGTCACATAGAATGACAGAACTGAAATAACTCAAGTTCTGTTTCTTCATCTTTATAATTACTGTGCTATCACTGGCTATTTGGAATCTGCTATTTAAAAGTGAAAATATGTTTGCCGTACCGTTGGATTTGGAGAATGTATGAATCAAGTTCAAACTGTTTTTAACCTTTATGAAATCAATCTCAAAAGCACTATGTCTAGGTGACTCCAGGTAAATCAGGGGCTGACCCAGTTAATTTCCAGTAGAATATAATCTTTATTAAAGGGTATGGAATTAAGATGTGGTAGTTTGATGCTTACATATACATTATTGAAACTCAACAATAATTATAGCAATTGTTTCGAACTTAACCCATCAAGTTTTTTTGTTAAACTCTTTCAGAAAGAAGTATTTTATCACTGATGTTTAAAATTTTCAGTGAATGGTGATAAATAATAGACGGTGCAGGAAGGGGGATCCTCTTCCAGGGCTCAAAAGTGGGCTCTTACGTAACACTAGGAAATTAATTGTCTGAGGAGACACACGCGCTGACAGAACAAGAGAATTCATTGGGAAGGGGTGCCCAGGTAGACGGCAGTAGGGTCAGGGAAACCAGGAAGACTGCTCTGCCGAGCGGCTCGCAGTTGGGGGTTATGGTGATGGGGTTAATTTCCGGGTTGCCTGTGGCCAGTCGTTTTGATGCAGGCTTCTTCCTGGTGGCACACCCACCCCTCAACCAAGATGGACGCCAGTGAGAGGGGTTCTGGGAGATGGCAGGACATGTGGCATCTCCTTCTGCCCTTCCCCCAAACTCTTCTGGTTGATGGTGGCTTATTCGTTCTGTGTTTCTTACCAGGACCTCCTACTGTAAAGTAACCCACGCAAATGGTTACTATGGTACCTGCCCATGGTGGGCAGTTTCAGTCCTCATGCTTCCCCTAACAAACTATTAGTCTGTTTTGTTATTATTTTAGATTATCTTCAGGAAAAACATCTCTTTCTTACCCACACTGGGGGCAATTCTGTGCTGCCCCAATTTTACTTTGTCACTGAATTGCTAATATAAACTTAGGGGTTAACATACAATACATAGTATTTAAACTTGTGGGTTGATAGGAATTTTACAAGGGGAAGCTTTTAGTGAGAACAAACGCCTGGAACAAAATCAGGAAGATCTCAAAGTTCAGTTGCAAGATCGAGAAGGAGATTGGAAAAGAGTGACAGGAAAAATGAAAGAAATCTCAAAAGAGATTGTTATCACTGAAACCAAGAAAAGAATATTTCAAGAAGGAAGAAGTGGTCATTTCTGTGAGATTCAGGTGAAAAAACGAGTAGGAGGACAGTTGAAGAAGTAACCATGAGTTTAAAACAGGGAAGCAATTGATGACTTTAGGAAGAATAGGTTTATAAGCTTACTGGAATAAGAAAGAGTTTGTTGTTGTGCTTAGTCACTCAGTCGTGTCTGATTCTTTGTGACCTCATGGACTGTATCCCGCCAGGCTCCTCTGTCCATAGGATTCTCCAAGCAAGAATACTGAAGTGGGTTGCCATGCCCTCCTCCAGGGGAACTTCCCAACCCAGGAATCAAACCGGGGTCTCCTGCATTGCAGATGGATTCTTTACCAACTGAGTTACCTGTTTAAATGTAAAGCAATTGTAGTGTCAGGTTGGATACCTAGAATCTCCAGTGAATTAACAACGTGGAAAATGATCAGAACAGATGACTTGTTTGTTTAATAAGATTGTCACACAAAAAAATCAACATAAAAAAATTCTACAGCTTTTAATGCAACAATGCCAATTAGAAAATGTGATAAAAAAAATCAGCTTCCTAGTATCTACCTATAAGCCTAGCAAGAGATATGCAAAACATGTACAAAGAGATATATACAATTTAACAGAAAGGACTTAAAAGAAGACTAGAATGAATGGGGCAAAAAAACTATATTCTTGGATGGGGAAACATAATGTCATAAAGTTCTCAAGTCTCTTTAAATTAATCTGTAGGTTCAGAGCAATATAACACCAACTCCTAACAGGATTTTTTTTTTTTCGGTGTATTTTCCAACAGTGATTCTGAAGTACATTTGGAATATAAAATATGGAAAATAGCCATTGCATATTTGAAATAGTATAATCATGAGATTTATTCCTACCAGATATCAACTTATACAGTGAAGGGGCTAGAATAAGAAAATAGCTTTATTGGCATAGGCATAATAAAAATGACCAGTGGAACATAATAAAGACTTCGTATATCTATGGAAATTTAATGTGTGGTTTAAGTCGCTAAGTCATGTCCGACTCTTGTGACCCCATGGACTACAGCCCACCAGGCTCCTTTGTCAATGGGATTTCCCAGGCAAGAGCACTGGGGTGGGTTGCCATTTCTTTCTCAAGGGGGTCCTCCTGACCCAGGGATCAAACCCAATATGTGGTTGAGTGCTTCAAATCAGTGCTGAATGGAAGGTGTGTCTGACAGCACCAGAATGCTGTCCTACATCCTCTTGGCATGACCTCTGATTCCAGACCTCACTGGGTCATTGTTCTGCACAAGTTTGACCTCCTTGCTATCAGCGCCCCATCACAAGTATGTGCTGAGTTTCAAGAGATATTTTCTGTGCTGGGGCTTTTCTGATAATCCTACTTGAGTATACTTGTCCTTGATCCATGCCATATACAGAGAAATGGGAGGCTAATGGATGAATGCTTCTCAGTTTTGAGATTCAGTTGAGTCACATGTTGAAGGCACCTCTGTGTTCCTCACTGATACCTAGTCCCTGGAAGCTATGGCACACTGGATAATACTTGAATTGACTATTAGTCTTTCTGTGTTGACCCTCATCCCTCACTCCTGTGCCTTGAGAAGATACTCCCCAAAAGTGGATAACCTGTGTCCCAGATTCTGCTTTTGGGAGGAATCCAGACTAAGTCATTTGGGCCATGTAGTCAGCTCAGTTCAGTTCAATTCAGTCACTCAGTCATGTCCGACTCTTTGTGACCCCATGGACGGCAACATGCCAAGCTTCCCTGTCCATCACCAACTCCTAAACCTTGCTCAAACTCATGTCCATCGAGTCAGTGATGCCATCCAACCATCTCATCCTCTGTCATCTCTTTCTCCCCCTGCCTTCAATCTTTCCCAGCATCAGGGTCTTTTCCAATGAGTCAGTTCTTTGCATCAGGTGGCCAAAGTATTGGGAGTTTCAATTTCACCATCAGTCCTTCCAGTGGGAAACAGATTAAAGATATATCTCTGAATATCAACAAATTCAGCAAAAAGTTTTAAAAAGGTAAATATAACAGCAGAACCAAAGACAACAAAGTATATTAAAACACTACCAAAATGGAGATAGACTTCAAAATGGAAGTCTCTTCCACTTCCTTTTTCTTCTGTGCCTCTTTGTCAAGGCAGTTTCAATTGTTCTGTCACCCAGATATTTGTCAAACTATCATGTTTGCTAAAGGGCTCTTCTCATTTTTAGTATTGTTACAGGTGTATTATCTTCTTTATATCTTCCTTGTATTGCAGTTGGATTTGGAGTAAGCAGTTGAAATAAATGCAGGTATTTAGGCTACCATTTGAACTCGTAATTTTTAAATTTTGCATTAGTTATATCTTTTGTTAACAACATACAGCTGCGTTAAAAAGTCTAATTTGAGAGCCTCTGACAAGTAGAATTGTATTAAACTATGACTGTTTCTATTCACTAATTAAGCTATTCTCAATTGTCCTGCTGAGACAAAAATGTCGCCTGATGTTGCACAGTCTTTATTATAGTGTTTTAGAGCTAGTAGGTCCTGAGAGATCATTGAGTCCCTGGGTAGCCAACTTATGGCTTTCTGACAAAATTAGTCTATGCCTCACTGAGGGTCTGTTTTAAAAATTACATGAATTAGCACTCATGTGCTAGTAAGCTTACAGTTACTAACTATCTGCTAATACCCAATTAAACTAAAAAATAAGTAATAATTATTATGTGGTTTAATACAATATAATGACATTTTGTAAAGAACTTATTAAAAATTAAGTAGACATGCAAAACCACCACATACATTTGGCTGATGTTTTAACTGTATGTAATATGTCTATATTAAACAAATATACTCAAGATGCATCATTACATGAGTTAATATGGTCTACATTTATGTATATTTCTGTTCAATCTTTAAATATTTTATATTCACAATATGTAATCAAAACATTTCATTTAAAATTAGAGAGCCTTGGACTTCCTTGGTAGTGCAGTGGATAAGAATCTGCCTGCTAGTGCAGGGGACACGGGTTTGATCCCTGATCCGGGAAGATTACACAGGCCGCAGGGCAAATGAGCCCATGTGCCACGACTTCTGAGCCTATGCTCTAGGGCCCACAAGCCACAGCTAATGAGTCCCTGTGTCGCAACTACTGAAGCCTGCGAGCCTTAGAGCCAGCAAGTTCCCACTACTGAGCCCATGTGCTGCAACTGCTGAAGCCCATATGCCTAGAGGCCATCCCCTGTAGCAAGAGAAGCCACAACAAGTCCATGTGCCGCAGCTAGAGGGTAGCCCCTACTCTCTGCAACTAGAGAAAAAAAATAGTTAGAGAGCCTTGAGAGCAAAAGATTTTACCCAAATCTCACTTGCAGATGAGTTTGAAAGTTGCTATGAACAGATTTTTTTATGGTTTATAAAGTGATAAACCATAAAAATGGTTTCAGAAAATGGTTTTTATAAACCATAAAAGAAAATCAGAAAACTTTCTTTATCCAGATATAGATGACTTTGAGTATTGAGTGGTATTTAATTAGATAGAGAGCGGCCTGGAACTATTTGAGCTACATAATTTAATTAAAAAAAAAATAATAACTATAGAGTCAAAAGAACTTGTAAAGATAATACAGACAAATCCCTTAGATCCTTCAGCCAGTCTTCTCCAATGGCTACTTCTGGCCTAACAATGGTAAAATAACAAAGCCTGGAAATTGATATTAGTACACTGTGTAGTCCTGTTTCTATGCCATTTTATCACGTGTGCAGATTTGTGTAATAACCACCTCGGTCAAGAATGAGCTATTGCCTTGTGACAATGATCTGACTTGAGTTACCCCTTTGTTTTCATCCTCCTCCTCACCCCACCGTCTCTCCTTAACCAAGCCTAAGCTCTGCCACCCCCCGATCTACTCTCCGTATCCATAATTGTATCATTTTAAGCATATTATTCAAATGGATTCATGTAAGATGTGGCTTGTTGAGATTGGCTTTTAAAACTCAGCACTTAGGAGTGGTCCAAATTGTTGCATGTGTCAAAAGTTCTTTTTATTTATTTGATTTTCCTTGGGACGCCTCTTTTAATCCCACGGTATAGATGTACCATAGTTTGTTTGACCATTCATCTATTGAAGGACATTTTGGCTCTTCCAGTTTACTGGCTACTGCAAATAAAGTTGCTATGTACAGTCATATACAGGTTTTGTATGGATATGTTTTCATTTCTCTGGGATAAATGCCCAGGAGTGAGATTGCTGTGTTACATGGTAAGCGTATGTTTAAATTTATTTTTATTTTTAAAGAAACTTCTTAACTGTTTTTCATACTACATTCCTACAAGTGATGTGGAATTCAGTTTCTCAGTATCCTTGCCAATATTCAGTATTGTCACTATTTTTTATTTTGATTGTTCTGATAGGAGTATAGTCGTATCTCATATTCACCTTGCATTTCTCTGATAGCTGGGGATGTTGAAAAATTTTTCATGTGCTCATCTTTCTATCCATAAGTTTTGTTCTGGGAAATGTCTCTTTATATCTTTTGTCTGTTTTCTAACTGGATTATTATTATTTTTATTTTTGTGTCTTGAGAGTACTTAAAAATTTTTAGGTATGAGTCCTTTGTTAGAAGTGTGGTTCATAAACATCTTCTCCCAGATTGTGGTTTATTGTTACAAACTACACCTTTAACTCTTTAAAAGAGTCTTTTACAATGCAAAAATATTTCAATTTTGATAGTGTACAATTTTCTAATTGTTTTTGGTGTGAAGTCTAAGAATTTTTCATCAAGTCCTAGATCCTGAATATTTTCTCCTATGTTTTTCTTTTAGAAGATATGTAATTTTATGTTTAATTTTTAAATCTATGATTCATTCAGGTTAATTATTGTATAAGGTGTAAGTTTTAGATTAAAGTTTATATTTTTGGCTATGAACGTTCAGCTGCTGTACTCCTGTTTGTTGAAAATAATACCTTCCTTCATTGAATTTTGTGTATTTTTCTTAAAAGTTAGTTGACTTATTTTTTATTATTTCAGAGTTCTCTATTCTATTCCATTGATCTAAATGCCTGTTCCTCTGCTAATAATCTCACCATCTTGATGAGTGTAGCTAATAAGTCTTGAAATTGGGTGGACCAATTTTTACCATTTACTTTTTCTTTCTTAAAATTGTTTTAGTTATTCTATCTAGTTCCTCTTCCCTTCTGTACATTATAGAATAATCTTGCATATACCTAAAAAGAAATCTTGCTGATATTTTGATAGAAACTGAAGCAAATCTGTTTATCTATTTGGGGAGAATTGACATCTTTACTATTTGAGTCTTCCAATCTAGGAACATGCTATGTCTTTCCATTTACCTAAATATTCTTTGATTTCATTAAAAATTTGTGATTTTCAGCATATAAGCTCTGCTAGATGTACACTTGTTCTGTTAGATGTGCACTTTTTCTTTCTTTTTTTTCTGTCTTTTTTAGCAATTATAAATGGTGCCTTTTTGATTTCCATTGCTAGTAAATAGACACAATTGGTATTTTGTATGTTGATCTTATAATTGAACATGTGACATTGCTAATTTCACTCAGTAGTTCAGTTTTATGTAAACCTCATTGTAACTACAAAGCAAAAACTTACAGTAAATACACAAAAGATAAAGAAAAGAAATCAAAAGATACCACCATGGGCAATCATCAAATCACAAAAGAAGATAGCAAAAGAGGAAGAAAGGAACTGAAAACCAGCCAGGAAAAAATTAAGAAGATGGTGATAGTAAGTTCTTATCAATGAATAATTACTTTTAATGTAAGCAGATTAAATTCTCCAATCAAAAGACATATAATGTATGAATGGATAAAAAATCAAGACCTAGCTATATTCTGCGTATAAGAGACTAACTTTAGCATTAAGGGCACACATAGGCTGAAAGTGAAGGAATGGAAAAAGATATCCCAGGCAAATGGAAATAAAAAATTAGCAGGGGTAGCCATACTTATATCAGAAAAAATAGACTTTAAGTAAAAAATCTGTAACAAGAGACAAAGAAGGTCATTATATAATGGTAAAGAGGTCAGTTTATCAAGTGAATATAACAAATGTAAATATATTTGCATACAACATGGGAGCACCTAAATATACTAAGCAAGTATTAATAGATCTGCAGTGAGAAATAGATAGTAATGTAACAATAAAGAGGACCTCAGTACCTCACTTTCAATAATGACTAGGTCATCTAGACCAAAAAAAAACAGTAACAGTAAGGAAATATTGAACTTTATATTTAGAGCAAATAAGCCTAATAGATATATGTATACAAAATATTTCCAACCTAAAGATGAAAGTACACCTTCATCTTAAGCCTACATGGAATACTCCCTAGAATAGATTACATGTTATGCCTCAAAACAAATCTGAACAAATTTGGTTGAAATAAAGTATTTTTCTCTAAAGTTTTCAGTTATGCTAAGCTGCCTTTTTACTGGTCTTTGAACAGAGAAAACAAGCCTTCTTTGGGCTTCTTTTGTCTGTGCCTGTTGGCATTTCTGGTTGCTTGTTTCTCCAACATTTAGTCTCAGACATTTGAGTCAAAAAGAAAACAGAATTCACTGCTATGTTGTTCCTTGAATTCCCAGGTCCCTAGCCTATCTGCTGTTTTCATTTTTTTTGTGTAATCTTCTGTATATTTTATAGGTAATGTCCAGGGATTTAAACTGTACCAAGAGGGAAGCAGAAGTCTTAACATGATGTATATGAATTATTAACAATCCAGAAAATAACAGAGAGTTATGGTCGTCTCTGTCATTTAAAGTATTTCTTGTTTCCTCTTTGCTAATAATGTTGCCCATATAATCACACAGAGAAGGAGAAAACAAGTGAACAGAAGTCAAACTAAGATATTCAATAACTTAAAATTAAAAATAGCTTATGAAAGCCATAGTTTATGAACTGAGACAACGGGAATTCCCAACCTCTCCTTCCTCCTGTTAAAATTTAGATACTCACTGTTTCAACCTCCCTTATAGCTAAGTTCTGGCTAATGTGATATAAGTACTGCTGGGATCCTCTGAGAAGGCTTTAGAGTTTCTTGATGATAGAGGCCAGATATAGTTAGTTCTATCAATTATTCCCTTTCTGTTTTTCTCTCAGATGGGGTGGGATGGCCACAGTTTCCATATTGCAACCTTGGAAAATGTCGAGAAATCACAGAGATTCCAAACCTTATATCAGTGGTTGGCAAGATTTTCTGTAAAATGCCAGGTTTGTGCCATGTCTGTCGCGAACACTCGGTTCTTCTTTGTCCTGTTGCAAAAGTATTCATACACAATATTTGAATAAATGGGTAAGGCCATGTGTCAATAAAACTTCACTTATGAAAATAGATGGTGAACCAGATTTGGTCAATGGATATAGTCTGCCCATTCCTGCTTTTTATCTTTCAGCAGCTGAACAAGTGTCAGCAACTGTCAAGTTTAGACTCCTTGTTCCGGGAAGAAAATAAAGATGCTTTGGTTAAGTCATTGTAGTTGGAGTTTCTTATTTGTAGCTGAAACTATTGCTTATCCAAAACCTATATACAATATCTCCAAGTTTCCCACTGGTGTGAAGATCAGAAATGTTGAAATTCACAGCATAGAAAATTAAAAGAAACCTTTCCGAAGAGTTTCATTAAGAAAGCAATGTCTCACTCAGACATTTTCTTCTTCAAAAAATAGAAGCATTGTCTCCCAGGAACAAGATCAAAAGATATTTTGTATTTATTCATCTACCTGCCCCTATCCCAGGCAATCTAGGTAAATCATAAAACCAGACAACTCTATTTTTATAGCATGGATACTCTTCCTGTGATGATCAGGGTTCTTTTTGTGTCTTCTTTCCTCGGAATGGTGTGCTGCCCCTAAATGTAATGAGCTGTCATCAAAAATATAACCATTACCAAAATCTTGTGATAGAGCTTTAAATTAGTCAACTAGCAAATATATTTTAAGAGTATAATAATATTCAGTGTTGGTAAGAATATAGTAAGATTGTCCTGTTACTTGTAGAAGTGTAAATCATCACCATTTAAAACATAAAAATTTAGTACTATATATAAAAAATATTGAAGGATTCATATATTTTAATCCATTTATTCTGATTGTAGTAAATTTTCTTACAAAAAAAACCACCATGAAAACAAAGCTTTGTGTATAAAGAGTCCACTGTAACATGAGCTCAATATGAAAAAATTAGAAATAAGCAGATATTCAACAATAGACAAATAACTAAGTATAATATATTCTTGAAAAGGAATGTCATGAAACCTCTTAGAAACTTGTTCACTAACAAGGGAATGCTTAAATGGAAAAAGCAGAACATAGGTCTGTGGTAGGAATCTATTCTGCTTTTACCTTGAATAGTTTTGTGCCCTTGCTTTAGCTTTGGTTTTTCTTCTATCATGATTGCATTCTCAAACATGATCTCTCTAAATTTATTTCTCTCCATATTTTTTGTAGATACTCATTGTTGTTGTTCAGTAGCTAGGTCATGACTGATCTCTGCGACCTCATGGACTGCAGCATGCCAGGCTTCCCTCCCTGTCCTTCATTATCTCCTGGAGTTTGCTCAAACTCACGTCCATTGAGTTGGTGATGCCATCCAACCATCTCATCCTCTGTTGTCCCCTTTTACTTCTGCCTTCAATCTTTCCCATTATCAGGGTCTTTTCCAGTGAGTGGGTTCTTTGCATCAGGTGGCCAAAGTAATGGAGCTTCAGCATCAGTCCTTCCAATGAATACTGAGGGTTGATTTCCTTTAGGATTGACTGGTTCTATCTCTTTGCTGTCAAGGGACTCTCAAGAGTCTTCGACACCACAGTTCAAAAGCATCAATTCTTTGACAATCAGTTTTCTTTATAGTACCACTCTCACATCTGTACACAGCTACTGGAACAACCATAGCTTTGATTGTGTGGACCTTTGCTGGCAAAGTATGTTCATGCGTCTACATAGAAAAGATAAGAAATTGCAGCCACATGTAAGCTGTGTTTTTGTTGTGATTATATGTGTTTGTCATTTCTCTTCTTATAATTTGTGTTTTCTTAATTGCACGTCATGAGCAGACATCAGGAAAATGATTTTAAATTCAACGAGAATCATGACTTAAAAAGAAAGATTCTGCATGTATGACAAAATGTGGCTTGTTAGACATTAACAAAATCTGTAACCTATTTATGTGTCTCTTAGCTAAACATTTTTATTCACAGAGAACAAGTTCTTAGCTCTGTATCTTAGAACTTTTCTCTTAATTCACTATTCCTCTTCTCTTAGATTTTAAGGTCAGAGGGAGGAGAGTGAGAAAAGCTTCCCCTTGGTATAAATTTCTCTCCATCAAGTTTTAAAAATATCCCAATATCATCCATAATAGATGCACTCTTTAAAATCACACATACTAAAGTGTTGCTTTACACACTTGCCCATTACTTTCTTCTCCAAATAAGTCCAGGAATAGGTCCAGAGAAAGGAGCTAAGCCTAAACAACTTTAAAAGAATAGAAGTTTAAAATCTGAGATCTGCTATCTTGGAAGTATTTAATTCATTCCTTTATAAATTAAAAATATATTTTGATAGCTATTAATTTCTTATTATGATGGTTGAGGATGATATAAAGATAAAACAATTGTGTTCTCCTATCCCACTAGAATTTACCATCTAAAATCAGAGAAAAGTATTCTGAGTGAGTAAGCAGATTATACTTAGTGAAAAATATAAAAGAAAAATAATAAAAAGCTATAAGACCCCCTAATTCTATATCCAAAAAGTAACTCAAAATAGATCAAAGATCTAAATGTTAAGACCTACAACTACAAAATGCTTAGAAGAAGACATAGGGCAAGGGCTTCACAACATCAGATATAGCAATAATGTTCTGAATAGAACACCAGAGTTACAGACAACAAAAGAAAAATAAATTTGACTTCATGAACATTTAAAAAATTATGCATCATAAGATAATATCAGATGAGTAAAAAGGCAACCCACAGAATGAGAGAAAATATTTGCAATCTCGCATTTGATAAGGGATTAATACTCAGAATACATAAAGAACTCTTAAAACTGAAAAACAACAACAAAAACAACTCAGTTCAAAAGATGAGCAAAGGGGTTGCATAGACATTTCTCCAAAGAAGATACCCCTGTAACCAATAAGCACCTGAAAAGATGCTTGACATCACTAACCATCAGGGAATGGAAGTCAGAGCTGCACTGAGATTATACGTCATGCCCACCAGGATGGCATTTATCAAAGAATAAACAACAAAAAACAGAGAATAATACAAACCCGAAAATGACAGGTATAAGTGAGGATGTGGAGATATTGTGCACTATTGATAGGGTTGTAAAATGGTACTGCAACTGTGGAAAACAGTACAATGATTCCTCAAAAAAATTAAAAATAGAATTACCATATTACCCAGCAATTCTGCTTCTGGGGTATAAACCCAAAAAGTATTGAAATCAGAATCTCAAAAGATAGCCATAATATCCATGGTTATCCTGATAACCATGATCATAGCAACATTATTCACAATAGCCAAAATGTGGAAGCAAGCCAAGTGGTCCAGCAATTGATAAATGAACAAACAAAATGTGTTTCATATATAAAGCAGAATATTATTCATACTTAAAAGTGAAGAAAATTCTGACATGTACTACAACACAAATGAACCTTGAGAACATGACTGAGTGAATTAAGCCAGTCACAAAAAGATAAATAGTATATGATTCTACCTATACGAAGCACTTAAGAGTAGTCAAAATCAGAGAGAAAACAGAAAGGGTTTCCAGGAGTAGGAATAAGGGACTGTTGTTGAAAGAGTATAGAGTTTCAGTTTTACAAGATAAAAGATGTTCTGGAGCTGGATGGTGCTAATGGTTGCACAACATTATAAACAATACCACTTAGCTGTCGCTTAAAACTAGTTTTAAGGTAGTTCAATTTTATATTTCATCGCAATTAAAAAAATAGGAATACAATGTTATTATAAATCTTTAACAAATCAAATGAGTATATGTTCAAAACTCTATAATATACATTATATACAAATGAATAACTTAGTACACAGTAGGAAAAAAATGACAATTTTGATTAAACCAGTCTTTAATAAGAAAAAATAAATGTTAGCACCTTCAAACCATTTTAAAAAGTAGATTACAGTAGTTCAGAGAGGCATTTTCTCATGCAGATATCAAGACAGAAAACTGGCTCACTGTTTCTCACACACCACAATAAATGGTGTCAACCATTTATCTCCATCTCCAAATAAAGACAAAATGAAATATCTGGTTACAATTTGAGAGTATCCAATAGTCATATTTTAATCAGTAACCCATTTGCAAGCATCAAATGTACATAAAAATATTAGGAGAAGTAGAACAGGATTATTAGCAATATGAAAATATGGATGCAACCAACTGAAATCACTGGCCTATAAAACTGAATAGTTTTTGGCGTATAAAAATGATAGTTTCATATGGTTCATTCTAATAGATATTTGATTAGTAAAAAATTAGAATTTTGAAAAGAGATCTGTAAATGAGGTACTTGACAATATAAAGTATATTTACAGAGTATAGTTTTTAGAATTAGTTGGTGTAACTGGGACTCCACATTCATAATAATTGCTCCCAATTATTTTGTACTTTTGTTTAAATGGAAAGGGCAATCCACAGTATAATTTTGACATGTATAATATCTCTTAAATTCCTACAGCCACTCTTAAATTATTCAGACATTTTTAGGCATAGAAATAATAAATGTTTAGCAAAACTAATTTGCTTCTTCTTTGATGCACCTGGATATTTTGATTTCTATTATGGGATTACATACCAATTTGATAAGTCTGTAATTTTGCTGATAATATTATAATCATAAATTGCTTATTTCTGTATTATATTGTTATTCAGCCTGATCTACTTCTTAGAAAACTAGAATTTAACAGTCTAGTTCAAATTCTCATCCATTTTCATTGTAACATAGCAGATTTCCTTTAACACCTTCCATATGCATCTAGACACAGGGACACATTTGGGAAATGTCAGTTGATTTGCTATTCTTGGTATAACAACACTGCTTGATATAAATATTTAGAGCTTTCCTGGTGGCTCAGGTGGCAAAGAATCTGCCTACAATGCAGGAGACCAGAGTTCGGTTCCTGGGTTGGGAAGATCCCTTGGAGAAGGGAATGGCTACCCACTCCAGTGTTCTAGCCTGGAGAATTCCATGGACAGAGGAGTCTGGTGGACTACACTCAATGGGGTCACAAAGAGTTGGACACGACTGAGAGACTAATCTTACCTTATAAATATTTAATGTATCTATCTGATTTTGGTGATAGATTGAGTTGTATCATGGTATAACAATTCTTGATCTTTGTAATGGGCTTTATTTTTTGGATTGTTTCATTTTATTAGGCAGACATACTTTCTTTCCTAATGAGAAAAAGAGAGCATGGTCATCTCTAACTGTTCTTCTGGTACCCTCTTTCCACTTCCCTCCTCTGCAACAGTTGAAGTGTTAAATCTAATCTTTCGCACTTGAAGGAAGATTTTCCTTCTTTTTATTGAGAGACCACCTTTGTCCTTCTAATTTTTAAGTGATGTGCAGTCAGACCTGGTGAATCTGAATTAGTATGCAAAATTCATTTTAGAATGAAATAGAAATCAGCATAGCAAGTCAAAGGGACATGTGCTGAAAAGGGTAGAAAAGCTGAATCACTTTTATCATGACACTCAGGGAAATATTTTTCTTCCTAACAGCACATTTCTATGTCTTGCCTTACAAAATCAAAGATTTCTGAACCTTAACACTAAAACCTCGGCACTTGATAGGTTGGACCAGATAATTCTTGTTTCTGGCAACTGTCCTATGCATCGTGGGATATTTAGCATCTTCCCTGTTCTCAGATGCTAGTGACGCCCACACCTAGTTTCATGCATTGTCAGATGTTTCCTGTGGGTCCAAACTGCCCCAGTTTGAGAACAACTGCTGTAACCCTTCTAAAACCTTGATTTAACTATAGGCAGCCAGGATAAAACAAGCACAAATTTATATTCCTTATATTTCAAAATCAATTAAAGTTGACTGTGACAGTTAGTAAAAGGACTCAAAATGCTACACGAGACTGTACTTGGCAACCAGTAATAGGCTCAAAGGGATCTCAATATGGTGTCATCAAGATTGGTAGACACATTTTTTTTTACATGTTAGCAGCTAATAAATGCCACACACTGAGATGATGGCTAGTAAAAAGGGCTTATTACTGGATGCTCATTGAGTACAAATATAACTGTAATTTTGAGACATAGACACACTGTTTACTGAAAACCTTTATCTGAATTTTTAAATAGGTCCCAATAGATAGGCACTGTGTTCCTGCTATTTCAGCTACTAAAACTGTTCTTACCACCACAAAGCAGTGTGATAGATGTGGAACAAGACAAAATTGACATATCATCTATTCCTGGTGAATATCCACAGCCATGGCCTCTCCAGCCCCAGACTCAGGCCAAACCCTTTACCCTGGAGCAGTCAACCCTGTCTGCTTCACAGAGTTAACCTGCCCATTCCTTGTAGGTATTTACATCCCAGCGTGCATGAGTGTGTGCTCTGTTGCTCAGTTGTGACCCCATGGACTATAGCCCGCCAGGCTCCTCTGTCCGTGGAATTAGCCCAGCAAGAAGACTGGAGTGGGTTGCCATTTCCTCCTCCAGGGAATCTTTCCCACCCAGGGACTGAGTCCACATCTCCTACAGCTTCCGTATTGGCAGGCAGATTCTTTAGCACTTAGCCACCTGGGAAGCCCTTAGATCCCAGTCCTACTGAATAAAGATGTATACATGTATCTGTATAATATATATGTTGGTATATCTTTAAGTAACAACATAAACAAGTTTCCCCCCAAATAAAAGTGAACAGAACAAATATTGTAAACTCCTCCCCTCTTTTTGCAAGGTGAGTTGTAAGGAAAATCCTTTTGTTCACACCAAACCAAGATGGGATTATAAATGAGGAAATTGAGGGAAAGGATGTAATGGTACATAGGAGGAAATTTACAAGTGAGAAGGTCTGTGTGGATGAGGATTGATAAGACAGAGAGCCAGGTGGGTGTGAGACAAAGGCTTTGGAGATACCTGGAGCAAGGGACTGCTGCTGAGAATTGTGAAATTTTGAACTCTTAAGAAATTGGTCTGTCTTAATAGGAAATTTCAACACAGTTATTAATAATGTCAATTCTTTTAATTGAAGTATAGTTGATTTGTAATATGTCAGTTTGAGGTGTACAGAAAGTGATTCAGATACTATATATGCGTGTGTATATATTATATATATATATATATACATATACATATATATACTCTTTTTCAGGTTCTTCTTCACTACAGGTTATTACAAGATATTGAGTATAGTTCCCTGTGCTATTCAGTACATTCTTGGTGTTTATCTATTTCATATAGAGTACTGTGTATCTGTTTGTCCCACACTTCTAATTTATCTTCCCCTCCCCTCTGCTTTCCCTCTGATATTGTTTGTTTTCTGTGTCTGGGAATCTATTTCTGTTTTGTAAATGTCAATTATTCACTAGTCAGGCCAAAAACAATTAGTGAAGAGTCACTGACAATCAACATTGCTATGATAGGCTCACCTGCTAGTTCAGTTCTCTCAGACCTTTTAGAGAGACACTCAGCATACCTGCAAAAATTTCATGGGAGCAAGTACGAAATGGTATCGGAAATGGTACCAAGAGCCTCCCTTTCTTTCATTTGACCCTATAGCTTTTTAGTCTCATTTACCCTGTGTATCTGACAACATGCAGACATTAACTTTTGATACTTATCTTGGACTGTCAGATGTGATGAAGCATTTTATTGGACATGCTGCTTCTGTCATGGCAGGGGTTTATTGGCCATGTAACTGAATTAAAAATCCATTGGTAGGTCCACGGCTTCAAGCAGTAGTAGTTGCAACAGTTTCATTATATTTTCAGAACTCTCTCTCTCTCTCTCTCTGTTCTTTCACAGACACAATATTTTCATAAGTGATTATCAATAGATAATCACCATTATTGATTCAAGATTTACATCTTAAGAGTTTACAAAATTGCATGCACCAAAAAGGATTCTTTCTTACAAAACAGAAGCTAACGGCAAAACTTCCGTAAAGAAGAAAAACTAAATTTATTGGAAACTATTCAGTATTCTGCCAAATTAATGGAAGAGGGGATTGAGTCTAGAGGACTGACCTGGATACATGGACATAAGATACAGAGGCTAATCCACCACCAGTCATTCCCTACTACTGCTGATTCTTCTAGCACTGGACAATAGAGAATTGGCTCAGTAATTCCTGTTCTCCAAACTAAACCCACAGAAGTCTCTAAGCATTTCTTGACAGCAGCAGCTGATTGGAGTATTCTGGATGTCACGCCTGTGTCTTAACTGCCACAGAGCAGATAAAGAGGTGCTGTACCCCTTTAGATTTCACAAGTGGTTCCTGCTAATGAGGAGTCCATCCAATAGGAAGTATTTTCAAACACCATGTAGCAGAAGCTGCTGAATATCTATTAAAGTATACCATTTTGGTAAAGAGGAAGATAAAATCAATTTGAGTGTTTTATACGTAGATGACAGATCAAAGAAGGGAAGAAGTATAATAAGGTGTTACAGTCCGAAGTCTCTTAGCTGATTTTGAGATTGGAGCTGCTATTTTCAAGTTCTCTTCTATAGTATACTCTGTGTCTCATTTTACTTCAACTAGTAACTCAGCTAAGTTCTTTATTCAGTGGAGTGAAATAGATGTAGTTTCTGGGTATGGTGAAAGTGAAAGTCACTCAGTCATGTCCCACTCTGACCCCATACACTATACAGTACATGGAATTCTCTAGGCCAGAATCCTGGAGTGGGTAGCCTTTCCAAGAATACTGGAGTGGGTAGCTTATCCCTTCTCTGGATCTTCCCAACCCAGAAATTGAGCCGGGGTCTCTTGTATTGCAGACAGATTCTTTACCAACTGAGCTATCAGGGAAGGCTGTGGTGTGGTAGCCTCTTACTTGTTTATGGTTGCTGCAGTTTTCCATTCATGGTTTCTACCAAACATGGTTGTATAGTGAGTTGTCCCAGGCAATCTCTTTATTTCATTCATACATCTTTCTTCCATTGTAAAGTTGCAGTGTTTGTTTTCTAACTGATAGTCAATACCATAACCCTAGAAGTGATATGATCTTGTTATCTTATCTCCCAGTTGACTAAAAGGTCCAATGATCTCAACTTTGAACTTCATGCAACCATTGGTGAGCAGTGTTCTCTTCAAATGAGAATATTCTTTTAAGTCTTCTATATGTCATTCCATTTTTCTGTAAGACCATCTGTTTTTGTTTGACTTTCATGTAAAACCAATGAATCTTTGGACTACCAGTCCAATTATTTACTTACATTGCTGTGCAATGACTTTTATAAGGTTAGCGTAAAATGCTGGCATAGAAAGCAAATGATAAGACTATAACTGGTATGGTTTGCAGAAAGATAAAATCCAAATTAGGATTCAGTTTCTATTCTAGTGATGGCAAATTGCTTCTCTCTAAGGTGGAAAGCATTGAAGGCAATGAGCTTGTCCCCAGACGTCTGGCGGTTCTTAGGTAGGGGGTTCAAGTTTGGTCACTGCCACTGTATATTAGGCTCTCACTGGGGTGGTAGACAAATCAACTAATGTGACAAGATTTATATGTTGTTGCGCCAAGTCTTGTCAACATATTTTTGTGAGCTTCTTGGCAGGTTTTCAATTGACTTTATATCTGCTTAAGCTAGCTGATATGTCTGGTTTACTACCAAGAATCCTCAGTATCTCAGACACTTGTTTCCTAGAATGGCTTTAAAAGAATACCTCTCTTCCTCTCTTCAAAGGCAGACAAGGCCTTGCTTTCCAGTAGTTTCCAGGCAATGGGAAAGTGAAAGTGTTATGCCCGATGTCCAAATCCCCAAGCGGGAATATAGAAGGCTTCCAAGACAATGCAACTCGCAAAAAGGGAAGTTTATTGCTGACTCGAGTCAGGGCTCCTGCTGCATCCAACGCAGTGGTGCGGGTCAGAGAGCCCCGAGCCCAAGCTGTTACACAAATTTATAGGGTGAGCACATGCCATTGGTAGTTGGTTTAAGCGGATTGGTTACAAGTTTGCAAAGCAATTTCATTGGTTAAAACTTTCTTGCGCGCGGGACTTTCCCGGGGGTTTCCGCCCCGTTCCTAATTTCCTAATTGGCAAACAGCGGTCAGTGTTTAAGCAAAAGCTGATTGGTTGTATCCAGGTGGCCTGATAATCTTACCACCCAGAAGTAGGAAGGCCTGCTCCTAATCTAAGCTGCCTGCCATGGCGTTACTTCTGCTTGCCTCACATTCCCCCCTGTCTGTTGTTCAAGTAGAGGAATCTTCCTCTTTTCCATCTTGGGCCACTGGCTGATTAAGTGGACCCAGGAGGGTGGAAATTAAGGTAGTCAGCCAGGGGGAGCATTGAAACCAAGACTCAAACCATCTCTGCTGGGCTTCCCCTTCTCTCTTTCATTGCACCAGTCCCTCTCTCACTTTTGCCGTAGATTCTCTTACCACTCTTGTATGGTCTGCATAGAAACAACATTCTTTTCCCAGAGCCGTGCAGACCCCACCCTGTTGGAGAAAAATCAAGTCTAATCCTCTCTTATTCTGCAAGACCACCTCAGACAAGGAAGTCAAAGACTTCTCTAAGTGACTGATTGAGAACACCATAAGGGCCTTTCCATCTAGGTTCCAATGCCATTTTACCCAAACCCAATCACCTGGGCCAGTATATGGCCCTCTTATTTTGACCCTCGTGTATCTCTCGAATCAATTTCCAAACATGGTTATGCACCTTACTTAATGCCATAAGAGTTTGCTGGAATTGTCCCAAAGTCCTCCTCCTGCCAGCCCAAGATTGAACAAGGTTGCTATGGTGATTGCACTGATTGGCTCTCTCTTTTGTCTTAGCATTTCCCGGTCCCAGTGTGAGTACATAACCTCTTCAGAGTAGTATAAAATTTTTGGCGTTACAGCAACCAAGACACAGAGGGGGTGGCAGGCATTTTCCTTCAAAAATAGGGCACACAGGAGGGGGTCTTCCATACAGAATCTCAAAAGGGGTAAGATTCAGCTTATAAGGGGTGTTGTGCGCCCGAAAGAGTGCGAAGGAAAGGAGGGTCACCCAGTCCCCACCAGTCTCTATTGCCAACTTTGTCAAAGTTTCTTTTAGGGTCCGATTCATTCTCTCAACCTGTCCTGAGCTCTGGGGATTATATTCACAATGTAACTTCCATTTCGTCCCCAGAACTTGGGCCAGCCCTTGTACAATCTGGCTCACAAAGGCAGGTCCATTATCAGAGCCCATAGTCACTGACAGCCCGTACCTATGCACTATCTCCTCTAAGATCTTTTTAGCAACCACTATTGCTGTCTCTCCCTTAGTGGGGAAGGCCTCCACCCACCCCGAGAAGGTATCTACCAGAACCAACAGTTGGCCTTACCTCAGTGAAATCTATCTCCCAGTGTTGCCCTGGCTTTTCCCCTCGGTACCTCGTTCCTATGTCCCTCGTTAGCTGGCACGCTTTGCAAGCCTGAATTATCTCTCGTACAGTTGCATTTTGTCAAGGGAACCTCAGGCAGACCATCTGGAGAAGTGTTAGGGTCTTTCTTTCTCCCAAGTGTGTAGTTGTGTGCAGGTGTTCACACAGGCGACGACCCAGGGTGGCAGGCAATATCAGGTTGTTGTTTTGATCTTGGTACCATCCATCTTTGTCATCCTTCTGGAGGGTGGTATCCTCATTGATAATGTGGGGAGTGATCCCCCACCAAGCTTCCTGCCTCATGGGGTACCGTCTCACCCTCACAGGAGTTGCCCCGGCCTTTAGCTCGATGACGACCGGATGTCTCTGTTTGGCCAGCCCCATCCCTGCCGTTTCAGCCCAGGCCAATGGGTCTCTGAGGGCTTAGGCGCAAAAAGTCTGTATTCATCTCTTAAGGCTAGGGATAAGACATGTATCGGCTGTCCAATTCCATCCGTGACTGTCATTCTCCCAGGGTCAAAATGAATCTGAGCATTAACTTTGGTCAACAAGTCTCTTCCAAGTAGAGGGGCTGGGCATTCTGGTATCACCAAAAACGAATGGGACACCTGGTGGGTCCCCAGATCTACTTTTCATTCTGTGGTCCAACAATATCTTTTTGTCCCCATGGCTCCTTGCACCAAGCTGGTTTTCTTAGACATTGGTCCCAGTTTTTGATTTAAAACAGTGTTGGGCACCAGTATCTACCATGAAGCCAACAGGTTTCCCCTCCACATGTATGGTTACCCAGGACTCGGGGAGGGGTGCCGAGTCTTGACTCCCCTAGTCACTGTCTTCCCCCGCATATAGAACTTGAGTTCTAGGGGAGATTCTCTCTCTCTGGGTCATTCCTCCCTTTGGGTCCCTCTTAGGGCACTCGTTTTTCCAGTGCCCCTGTTCTTTGCAGTAGGCGCACTGATCTTTCTTTAGGGCCTGCCTTTTTGGTTTCTCTTTTTCTCCCGTCCAGGGGTCTCGAGGTTCTCTCAATTCTGTTCCAGCTTTTATCCCCGCAAAAAGAATCTGGGCTAGCTCCCTCTGGTTCTTCCGCTTTTCCCTCGTTCTATATTCTCTATCTTCCTTTCTGATCTTCTCAGCTAATTCCCTTTCCTCCCGTCGAATTCGTTCTTCCCTTTCTTCTGGGGTCTCCCTATTATTAAATACCTTTTCAGCTGCTTTCAGTAAATCCTGTATCGTCTGTTCTCCCAATCCGTCTATCTTTTGTAATTTCCTCCTAATATCTGGGGCTGCCTGATTTACAAATGCTAACAGAACTGCAGCGCATGACTCCTCAGCCTGGGGGTCCATAGGTGTATATTGCCTGAAAGCTTCCATCAGCCTCTCTAGGAAGGCTGCCGGGCTTTCAGTGGGCTCTTGCCTTACTAGATTTACCTTTGCCAAATTTGTCGGCTTACTTGCTGCAGCCCGCAGGCCAGCTATTAGAGTCTGGCGGTACACTCGGAGACGCTCCCTACCTTCTGCTCGCTCAAAATCCCAGTTAGGCTGCAACAGAGGAAACCCCTCGTCCACGAGATGAGGCTGGGTGGTTGGCCTCCTGTCGACCCCTGGGACCCATTTCCATGCCTCTGCCAGAATTCGCTCCCGTTCCTCTGTGGTGAAGAGCACCTGCAAGAGCTGCTGACAGTTGTCCCAGATGGGGTTGTGAGTGAACAAAATGGAATCTAAGAGGTCAATGAGGCCTTGGGGTTTCTCTGAGAAAGGAGGGTTTTGGGTCTTCTAATTGTACAGGTCACTCGTGGAAAAGGGCCACTACTGATAGGTTTGCTCTCCATCCGGGTTAGCTGGTCCCACTCGGACGGGGAGCGCCAGAACAGTGGATGAAGGTAACTCTGGGTCCCCAGGGTCTTGCCCACCCCTATCTCCCCTAGTTCTCCCCCGGGTCCCCAATGCCGGTCCCCCCTCATGGTCGTTCCCGTTGGCCCTCTTAATCCTTTCAGTTCACCTGTAGGAGCTTCTCTCCTTGGAGGGATTTGCAAGGAGGGCACATATGGCGGAGGCCTCATCTCTGTTTCTAGGTCTATCAGGTTTGGACAAGATGATTCCTGAAAGACTAGTTTTGGGGGCCGGCACCCTAGGGGTTTCTAGCCCATTCCGTGACCCCCTTATCCTCTCACAGGAGTCTTCAAGTGGCAGGCGCCCTAATGGCCTTTAAGTGCCTGACCCGTGCCCACACAAACAATTTTAGGCCACGTCCTCAGTTAAGGATGTTAAAGGAGAGTTTCACCCGGTCGGGCTCTTGTTACTGAGGCTCACTTATTGTAGGGCCTTCAGAGTCCACCAGAGTGTAGCCCTGGCCGGGACTCATCAATTGCCCCCACAACCATTCACCTGTTCACTGAAACTCCTGAAAAGAGTAGGAGTTGAAGGGGAGAAGGAGAATAAGTCAGAAGGGAGAAGAGAATGATGCACCAGAAGAGAACGAGACCAGAGACAATGCCGGCACACACACAAACACGGAGAGCCGAAGACAAACACACGGACAGACAAACGTCGGCCGACAACACAGCGCTGGGTTTTTGGGCCCCCTGAGTTTTCGTCCACTGCTCACCAGACTCGGGATCAGGAGAGAAACTCTCCTTCCTCCAGAGCCGGCTGCCTTCCAGCGCGCTCACTGGCCTCGGCCTTACGCTGGCTGGAACGTTTAATCCGTTCCCCCCTTTATAGAAAGCTTTCTCCTATGCCAGATACCTTCCTGCTTCACAGCAGGGCCTCGGATTTACACTGGACTTTCCTGTCCTGCCTGAGCACCGGTGCTATTATCTATCCTTCCCCTCTGTCCTGGAAGTGTTCTCTTCCCCCGGTCAAGGGATCCTGGAAGAGCCCCCAAATGTTATGCCCGATGTCCGAATCCCCGAGCGGGAAGAGAGAAGGCTTCCAAGACAATGCAACTTGCAAAAAAGGAAGTTTATTGCTGACTCGAGTCAGGGCTCTCTGACCCGCACCACTGCGTTGGATGCGGCAGGAGCCCTGACTCAAGTCAGCAATAAACTTCCCTTTTTGCGAGTTGCATTGTCTTGGAAGCCTTCTCTCTTCCCGCTCGGGGATTCGGACATCGGGCATAACAGAAAGTTGCTCAGTTGTGTCTGACTCTTTGCGACCCCGTGGACTGTACAGCTCATGGAATTCTCTAGGCCAGAATACTGGAGTGGATAGCCTTTCCCTTCTCCGGGGAATCTTCCCAACCCAGGGATCAAACCCAGGTCTCCCGCAATGCAGGCAAACTCTTTACCAGCTGAGCCACAAGGGAAGCCCAAGAATATTGGAGTGGGTAGTCTATCCCTTCTCTAGTGGATCTTCCAAACCCAGGAATTGAACCAGGGTCTCCTGCATTGCAGGCAGATTCTTTACCAACTGGGCTATGGGAGAAGCCCTACCATGGAATGGGGGGTGGTTCTAAAACTGGAAGTGTGTTCAGATGGTCGGGCAGTCTGTTGGTTTCCTATGGCTGCTGTGACAAATTACCACAAACTCGATATTTTAAAACAACAGGAGAGACTTACTTGATGGTCCAGTGGTTGGGAGCCCACCTTCCAATGCAGGTTTGGTCCCTGGTCAGGGAACTAACATCCTGCGTGTTGAGGGGCAATTAAACCCACGTGTCGCAACAAAGAGCCCATGCACCACAAAGAAGACCCAGTGCAGTCCCCAAAACAAGAAACACAGATTTATTCTTTTATGGTTCTGGAGGTCAGAAGTCCAGAGTCAGTTTCACTGAGCTAAAGTCGAGATGTCAGCCGGTCTGATTCCTTCTGAAGATATGTGTGTGCATGCTCAGTGACTAAGTTATGTCCAACTCTTTGTGACCCCATGGACTGGCCACCAGCCTCCTTTGTCCATGGGATTTTCCTGGCAAGAACACTAGAGTGGGTTGCCATTTCCTTCTCCAGGAATCTTCCCGATCCAGAGATCAAACCCACATCTCCCCCCTCTCCTGTATTGTAGACGAGTTCTTTATTGCTGAGCCACCCTTTTGAAAACATTGAGGGGAAAATCAGTTTCTTTGCCTTTTCCAGGTTCTAGTGGCTGTTGGTATTCTTTGGTTTGTGGCCCTTTCCTCCATCTTCAAAGTACATCACTTTCAATTTTATTTCCATTGTCACATGACCTTTTCTGGGCCTATCTCTTACACAGACACCTTGTGATTGTGTTTAAGACTTAACCTGGATAATACGGGGTAATAGTCCCGTCTCAGAATCTTCAATTGAATTCTACTTGCCAAGTCCCTTTTGCCACTTAAACTATCATTCACAGGCTCCAGAGACTAGAACCTGGGTATCTTGGAGGCTGTTATTCAGCTTCCCATGGAAATAGATCTACTACAATGGAAAATGAAAAAATAAAACCCTCCCCACCCCCCCCCAAAAAACCCACCCCAGGAAGAACTTTGCTGTGTTTTTTTTTAAATTCATTAATTTATTTTTGGCTGTGTTGGCATTAGTTGAGGCACTCAGGATCTCTGTTAGTGCCGATGGGATCTTTTGCTGCAGAGTGAGGGCTCTAGAGTATGTGGGCTCTGTATTTGCATCACTCGCAGTGTGTGGGACCTTAGTTCTCTGACTCAGGGTCAAACCTGCATCCTCTGCATTAGAAGGTGGATTCTTAACCTCTGGAGCACCAGGGAATTCTCTTCCCAGAAAGAATTTTGAAAGCCTTGAGTCACAGGTCCATCACTGAATCTAGGCATGGGTTGAGGACATTCCTATTCAACTCACATAGAATTAATTTCACACAGGAACTGGCTACAATTTATGAAGCATTTGATATGTGCCTTTCACTGTGCCAAGAATGATTCTTAGACTATATCATTTAATCCTTATGATTATCTTGCAATTAAGGAACAACACTTATATCTTACAGGTGAGACAACTGAGGCACAGATACATTAATAACTGGTAATAAAGTCACAGAGAAGTGGGATATGAATTCAAGAATTTAAATTCTAGAGTCTGAATGCTTAACCTTGAAATAGTGCTAGGTTAAAAATGAGGGGCAGGCAAAATTTGCAGATCTTACCATCATCCATGATGGTACCATGATACGTACCATTTCTTCTCACACAGTGAATTCTCCAGAAGCAGATGCTCTGATGAAATTTTAGGTGGGAAAAGGAAAAAAAAGTTTATTTGGGATCCACATCTGTGAAAGTTAGGGGTAGGGAGGGGATTTGGGCAGAAGAAGTCAAATTCTGATAGACATTTGATAAAGCCTTGGTCAGCTTAGTTAGAATCTAGAGCAAATTCTGCCCATCAAGAAGGTCTTTACCTTGTCTCAGTTATGAGTGAGTGAGTGTTAGTCACTGAGTTGTATCTGACTCTTTATGACCCCATGGACTGTAGCCCACCAGGCTCCTCTGTCCATGGAATTTTCCAGGCAAGAATACTGGAGTGGATAGCTGTTCCCTTCTCCAGGGGATCTTCCTGACCCCAGAATTGAACCCAGGCCTCCATCATTGGAGGCAGATTCTTTACCATCTAAACTTCATTGTGGTTCAGTGGCAAAGATTCCATCTGCAATGCAGGAGACTCAGGAGATGCCTGGAAAGTCCCATGGACAGAGGAGCCTGGTGGACTAGAGTCCATAGGATCCCAAAGATCGGACATGACACGACTTATCTCAGTTATAGGTGGACTTTATTATCCTCACATCTGGGAAGGGCATGGCCCAGGCAAGGCTTTTAGCAGCTGAAGCAAACTCTCAAAGAGCCGATTGCTGGGCTGTTCACCAACCTCAATCCTTACAGCTAAACAGAGAGTCCTCTCTTGGAGGGAGATTTGGGGTGAGGGCACATCATTGTGTCCACCACACGTATCATTTAGATCAGTTTTCAACTTTGGCCATATATTAGAATCACATGGGAAGCTATTGAAAAATACCAGTGTGATACTGTAATTAAATCCAAATCTCTGTAGTAGGTTATGATATTAGTTTTTAATAAAATCTCCAAGGTGACTCTAATGTGCAACCAAGGTTGAGAATCACTGATTGACAGTGAGCCTGAGAAGGGCTTACCAGGTGGCCCAGCTGTAAAGAGTTTTCCTGCCGATGCAGCAGACGCAGGAGACGCAGCTTCTATCCCTGGGTCGGAAAGATCCCCTGCAGGAGGGCATGGCAACCCATTCCAGTGTTCTTGCCTGGGGAATCCCGTGTACAGAGGAACCTGGCAGGCTATAGTCCACAGGGTCGCAAAGAGTCAGACATGACTAAAGCGACTTAACACACATGTACACAAACACATAGTTTAATTAGTTTTACTATAACCAGTTTTCATACTCACGGATATAATTATTAAAAAAAAACACATACACACATTTACACAAATATATAACTTTATATAAGTTTTGCTTAAGTATTTAAAAATCTGCACCCCCCTCTGCCAAGCCAGCTCATGTGGTGTTGAAAAGAAGATCCTTTTGGTCTTTTAATAGCTATCTTTGAAAAACTTAGTTCTTCAGCACCATGGAATCTCAGATGGATGAATTTCCAATTATCTATTTATAAATGAAATTCTGACCTCGCTGCTGGAAAGGTCACGTCTAGTGTGATCTGTGAGCCATATGGCTGAGAAAATGAAGCGGTAAGTTTATTCTTCTGAGATATATGTTGATGCCTCAGCTAATTAGTCTTCTCTAAATTTATGTCCCTGTTATTAGAAGACATGAGACAGAGAAAATCTGTGTTATTTAGTTAATAATATACCAGCTTACTTTGAAATGAAGCCAGGTAGACCAACTGGTAATCTTAATTAGGGGAGAGATGAGTAAACTCTTATAATGCTGAATTACACAGATTAATCACTGTTGTTTTCACTTGAAGTGGGATACTTTTATAGCCAAGATTTAATTTGTCCATAATTGTAATAGTTATTTTCATAAAAATTCCTAATTATATTATATTGAAGTGCCTGGCTCTGCTTCTGCATTTTCTGTTCTTCGTGGTCAAGATCACCTTCACTTCTACTTATAGAAAGTGAAAGTGTTAGTCGCTCAGTCGTGTCCAGCTCTTTGGGACCCCGTGTACTGTAGCCCACCAGACTTCTCTGTCCATGGGATTCTCCAAGCAAGAATACTGGAGTGGGTTTCCATTTTCTTCTCCAGAGGATCTTCCTGACCCAGGGATCAAACCTGGGTCTCCTGTACTGCAGGCAGATTCTTTACCAAATGCCCATCAGGGAAGCACTGTACTTACAGCTTTAATCCTAACTCAGAATTTGGAACCCACTCATGACTCAATGGTAAAGGATCTGTCTGCAATGCAAGAGACCCAAGTTCAATCTCTGGGTCGGGAAGATCCCCTGGAGTAGGAAATGGCAACCCACTCCAGTATTCTTGCCTGGAAAATTCAATGGACAGAGGAGCCTGGCAGGCTATAGTCCAATGGGTCCCAAAGAGTCGAACATGACTGAGCATGCACATACTACTGAGTCATAGACCAAGGTGACTGTGAAGGACATTAGTAAGAAAACTTCTGGATTGGCATTATTACTGTAGTATGGTCTTGGTAGATATTAATAATATGTCTTTTCTCCTTGAACTCCTAACTTTGTCTCCATTGCCTGATACCAGTCATTTGAAATGTCGTGAGTTTACTTGAATTTTCTGTGACACTTGAATCTTTGTTACCTTTTGTAACCAACATCCATTTCCTTATTTGGAGTAAGAATATTGAATCTTGGTCTTAGCACTGACTTTTGGCAATTAGAATATTTTTTGTTCTTTTATTTTGCTTGTCTTCTTTTTTCCTAGTAAATGGATATTTGGGGTTTGATGATGTATCTTCAGGTTCCTCTTTCTGAATATCTACCCATCTTCTGCATAATATTTTCTTGCTTTCAGAACTGACCAACATAGAAAGTCTTTTGGAAATGCTACCAGTTTTATTAAGGACTATATACCTTCCAGGGCTTCCCAGGTGGCACTAGTGGTAAAGAACCCCCATCAATGCGGGAGAGGTAAGATATGCAAGTTTGACCCCTGGGTTGGGAAGATCCTCTGGATTAGGAGGGCACAGCAACCCACTCCAGTATTCTTGCCTGGAGAATCCCATGGACAGAGAAGCCTGGTGGGCTATAGTCTATAAGGTCTCAAAGAGTCAGACAATACTGAAACGACTTAGCACGCTTGCATGCATGTACCTTCCAAATCATTAATCTTATCTTAATATAACTCCAGACCTTAAACATCATTCTCCCCTGGCTTAGAATTTTGCTTAGATGTTGCATATAGGAGCAGATTTTAAATCTCAAATTTAGTATCACAGGTGTAAATACACATGTAGCAGTTAACCCTATTAAAACGCAATATGAATGATGCCTAGTAAACAAAAAGAGTTGAAGAAAGGAGTCCGGGTTCTTATGTTCTAAAATAGCCTGTAAGTTGTTAATAGATTGCTCTCATTAAATCATCAAGTATAGCACAGCAGTCATTTAGTGCCTGTGGCTAGTAGGTGGTTGGCCAGAGAGGCAAAATAGCTAATATGATGTGCATGAGTCAAGCATCTTTCAAAGTTCTGTGTTTATTTTGGTGTTATTAAATGAAAGAGGATTATGTCTATTTTCCCCTTTCATACCTGTTAATGATATGGTTCCTGTCATATAAATATGTATATCATATACATCATATTTACCCTAATAAATTAACATATATCTTTGGACCAAAGTAAAAAAGATAGTCTGTATGGGAAGCATTCTACAGTCTGAATGTTCCAATGGTTTATGAAAAAAATAAGCAACACTTGAAGCAGAAATGGAAATACACCTAGGAAAATATTGAGGAAAATAAAGTTTGCATGGATAGTGTACACAAACCATTAACTTTTAAAATATTTAATCCTGCATCTTCTCTTTGAAGGGTTGTCTCTAGAATAAAGTTTTCAGCCTGAGCTTTAAAGTCTATCAGTAACATGATATAACCTACTTCTTCCCTTTTCTCACTTGGCATTTTGAGAGAACTAAAATCTTTAGGTTAAAACAAATACATATATATACACACACAAATATGTATATATGTAGATCTTCCCGGGTGACTCAGTGGTAAAGAATATGCCTTTCAATGTAAGAGACACAGGAGATGCAGTTTTGCTCCCTGGGTGGGGAAGATCCCCTGGAGAAGGAAATGGCAATTCGCTCCAATATTCTTGCCTAGGAAATTCCATGGACAGAAGAGCCTGGTGGGCTGCAGTCCATGAGGTTGCAAAAGAGTTGGACACAACTCAGTGACTAAACAGCAATATATATATACATATACACACACACACACATATATATAAGTGTGTAGCTATGCATGTATGTGTGATCTGTAAGCTGAGCATCGAAGAATTGGAGAAGACTCTTGAGAGTCCCTTGGACTGCAAGGAGATCCAACTAGTCCATCCTAAAGGAGATCAGTCCTGGGTGTTCATTGGAAGGACTAATGATGCTGAAGCTGAAACTCCAATACTTAAAGGGCCACCTGATGTGAAAAACTGACTCATTTGAAAAGACCCTGATGCTGGGAAAGATTGAAGGTGGGAGAAGGGGACAACAGAGGATGAGATGGTTGGATGGCATCCCTGACTTAATGGACATGAGTTTGAGTAAGCTCTGGGAGTTGGTGATGGAAAGGGAGGCCTGGCGTGCTGCAGTCCATGGGGTCACAGAGTCAGACACGACTGACCAACTGAACTGAACTGAACTGATTTGTCTTTCTATCCATCCATGCTCTATCTATCCACCTATATATTTAAAACACACTGGTCAAGACCTCCAGTAACACGTTTGTACTGAAAGTTTTGTTTATTGGTGCTTCTTGCAATAAGAGAGACTACACAATGTAGGGAACCAGAAAAGGGGAATTAGGAAGGGCTTCCTATATAGGATCAGACTTTGTGTCAGGGTTTTAATGATCTAGTGAAGCTTTAGTTGGGTGCTCTCAGAAAGGGGATAATTCTATCAGTTATTATCTTAATATGTTTCATGTGGGATGCAGGGGGAACAGGGTGAGGCTAAAACCCCATTTGGTAAGGAAACAGCAGTCACTGATGTTAGCTGGGGGAATGCCATGTTTGATCACTTTTATTGTTTGGTTTTTCATTGTAGTATCACTTTGTGTTTGTCTGTTCTTGCCTTTTTTTTTTTTTTTTTTCTGTGCTCCAACATGACTATGAAGTGGTCTTGTGTCTGCTCTGTCATGGTCACAGAGAAGTCTTTTTCCATGCTGGTGTTCTGTGAAATTGTTTATGTTCAGTAGGGGAAGCCATGGCCTGGCTGACAACAGTCTGGACTCCCCTTCCTGCTCTCTCTCTAAATGGATGTGCATGTGTACCTAACTGTATGTAGGATCATCTGTTGTGTTATTTTCATTTTTTTATTTGTATTTTTGCTTATGATAATATTGGCAGCAAGAAGGACTGCCTTGAATGTTGAAAGGAAATTAGAAGAGAAATTGGTATGTAAATACATAGAATTTTAAAATTAATTATATATTAACTATTTATATAGAAATAAATAATTTATATAGAAACTAAAACATAAATATATATTCAAACTTACAATATATAAATATGTAATATATTTATAATATTATAATTTATATAAATATAATTTCTACGTGATAATATTTATAGCATATATAAATCAACAGTTGCTAATCAATGTCTTTGTGTGCTGTGTAAGCAAGGGCATCCTGTTGGTTTGAACATAGACGAGCGGGAGAACTGAGTTTTCACAAGGCATATGGTAATATACAGACATGAAAAATTCAGAGGGACCTGCACTTGAATGTTTTCCTATTTTGAGCAATGATTTTTTTGCAAATATATCATTCATTACATTGCACTCATGTTCTTGGTATGAATTTTACTGGTTTGGTAGTTTTTAATGTAATTTATAACAGTTTTGGTTTCCAAATCTAGATTTGGCTCCACAGTTAATAACATAATTGAAGAAACTAAATAAATAGTGAAAATAATTCTATTTGGATAATATAAATCTACTTTAAAAAGTCAAAGATACCTGGATCTGGAAATGATTACAAGGGAATATTGTGGACTCTTTTTAGGGAATCTGAAGTAGAAGACCTGGGAAATTTTTATTGGGAGCTACATTTTAAAGATTATGTATGTGTTATAGTTTCCTTAAATTTAACATATTTGATGTTTCTACACATTCCCTCCTTGACTATTTTAGAAAAATAATTATGACATTCAATTTCAATAAATATGCAAAGATTTTCCTATGAAATGAATTTGAAAGCCCAAAGTGCTCAGTATTGTCACACAGTTAGAGGTCATTATTGGTCCCTATCAGCTCATAAATGAAATTTCATTGATGGCATGTTATAACACTCTTTCTAGTTATGTGGAAATCCTATCTATTCACAGTAAGAATCTAAAGCTTTATTATAATAATCCGCAGCAAAAAACTGGAGCAGAAATTCTACAGTATTTTTCCTCCAGATCCCACATAGATGACTAACATTTAAAAGACTGGAATTAGGATTTTCCTGGTGGTCCAATGGCTAAGACTCTGCACTCCTGAGGCAGGGGCCTGTGTTCAAATCCTGATCAGGGAACTAGATCCCACATGCTACAATTTAAGATCCCATGTTCCATAACTAAGACCTGCCACAGCCAAAAAAAAAAAAGCTGGAATTGTATTAGACATTTCAATTATTAATTGACAGAAATGTTCCAAGAAAGATGATAAAGACTTTATTCATGTTTGACCTGTGACACAATTTTGCTCATTTTTAAAAATAAATTGTTTCCATGTTATGCTCAGTAAATTGCAGATGACTCATATTCATCAAAATAAGCTTAATTGGCATGTAATAGAGGATGAGGCCAGAATATTTTTGAGATGCCCAAATTAAGAGCAAATGAAGCTTGTGAAATGCCCCTCTCTGTACCAAATCATACATGAATGCACAAATTCACTTATGATTGAAAAACAGAGCTACAATTACAGAAAGTTGAGTTCCCAGGAACATATCAATAACTGGCTTATGGACACATGAGATTCAGATAAGTAAAGGGATAATTTAAAGAACCAGGAGATACGAGTGATCACTTCAGAAATTGGGCTAATTCTAATTTACATTGTGAAGTTATTAAATACTACTTATAGTCAGGATCTAAATGATATTTAAATCTTTTATCCTCCAAATCATTAAAGTTGAATATTAGCCTTCAGTTGTTATGAAAATATAAAGTTTGGATTTGTTATTCATTCTTTACCCTATAGATGTGTACCTAAATTTGGAATCATCGCACATATTTAAGAATATTTTCCAAATTTTGTTTTTTGTCTTTTTTACTGGAGTATAATTGCTTTACAATGATGTGTTAGTTTCTGTGGTACAATGAAGTGGATCAGAAATTTCACTGAAATTCTTTATATAGAAATATTGATTCCTCTATCCCATGAATTTACCTGGCATCCCACAAACAGTGGTTGGGAAGTTTATTCAAAAGTAATTTGGGGAATTGTCTTAACTATAGACCTCTAGAGTGGTTGTTGTACTTTACAAAATGGAGTCTTCCTCATTCTGGAATCTGAAGGTCGACGTATCTGATACTGTCTCTTCTTACTGTAGGTTGTGTACATGCTAAGTTGCTTTAGTCATGTCTGACTTTGTGCAACCCTATGGACCCTAGACTACCAGGCTCCTCTGTCCATGTGATTCTCCAGGCAAGAATCCTGAAGTGGATTGCCATGCCCTCCTTCAGAGGATCTTCCCCACCTAGGGGTCAAACCTGCATTTCTTACATCTCCTGCATTGGCAGGCAGATTCTTTGCCACTAGTGCCACTAGAGAAGCCCTTATCCTAGGTTGAAACCAGCTAATGAGATGCTATGTGGTCCCTCCAGAAATGTTTGTCATTCAGAGGGAGAACTTATAAGGACATCTATCACTTTACCTAGTAGCAGATGATTCTTAACACTCAATTTTAGTTCTTACATATTGGGGAACCAGGGCTTCCCTGGTAGCCCAGCTGGTAAAGAATCCACCTGCAATGCAGAAGACCCCAGTTTGATTCCTGGGTTGGAAAGATCCCCTGGTGAAGGGACAGGCTACCCACTCCAGTATTCTTGGCTTCCCTGGTGGCTCAGTTGGTAAAGAATCTGCCTGCAATGCGGGAGACCTGGATTCGATCTCTAGGTTGGGAATATCCCCTGGAGGAGGACATGGTGACCCACACCAGTATTCTTGCTTGGAGAATCCCTATGGACACAGGAGCCTGGCAGGCTGCAGTCCACGGGGCGGCAAAGAGTCAGACACGACTAAGCGACTAAGCACATTGAGGAACCAAGAATCATATGTTGAAGTTTGGGTTTCCTGTGGAGCCAGCACTAAGATAGAGTATCATGCAGGGAGTTTATGAGGGAGAGATCTTGGGATCAACACCTGTAGCATAAGGAAAGGTGGAAGGATAAGGTGAAGAAGAAAAGGTGCTGTGATCTATCTATCACAAGAATACTGCTGACCCTACAGGGGACTTTGAAGCCGGGATAGTCCTTCAAAGGTTCTGGAGCAAGTGCTCTGAGGTTCATGGTCCACTGTTGATCAGACATTGCATGTGAGCTGCCCTAAGAAAAGCATGACGTTTGGCTAAATGGAACACCTGGCTGAGGCAAGTCAAGCTGTGGACTGATAGCTGTGAGGGGTCAGTTGACAGCTGAGAGGGTCAGCTGACAACTATCTCAGTAGCTGGGGGAAATAAATCCTTTAGTCCTGCAGGGGAAATATGATTGACATACCATAGCATGCTCCACCACATATATAGGAGGAATCAGCCAGTGTGAAATAGAAAGAAAAAAAATTAAGAAATGGAAAACTACTATCCTGCAAGAAAAAAATCAATTCATGAAATAGGACTGGGGGAAAACTCTCAACAGTCCAATAGATGCAACCGACTGTTATACCAATAAAGCTAGAATTAGATAATTGTAAAACTTGTGTTAGAACAAGAAAATTCTTATAGATTAAGAGATAATATGAAAATATAAAAATTCAATTTAAAGTTGTGGAACCTAAGTTAAGCAAATCTCTAAGAATGTAGAGCAAAAATCCAGAGGTCAAAAGCAGGTGAATAGGTGAATAGTCATTGTTACAATCAACTAGAAAGAATAGAGGGTGAGAGAACAGAGAAAATGGAAGAAAATATCAGGAAAAGAATTGAGTTCCTTCCAAGGAATGAGTCAGTCTTCACACTGAAGGGTTACTGATGCTCTGAAGTCTTCAGGTTGGTTCATGGAATATAACATTGGACTTAGAGAGACATAAAATCTGATCCTGTTTATCAAATTTTAGATTATAAAGCCAATTTAGAACTAAGCACAGAAAGTTTAATCAATGTTTTAGAGTGAGAAAAGAAAATGAAGTCGCTCAGTCATGTCCGATTCTTTGCAACCCCATGGACTATAGCCTGCCAGGCTCCTCTGTCCTTGGGATTTACCAGGCAAGAATACTGGAGTGGGTTACCATGCCCTCCTCCAGGGGATCTTCCTGACCCAGAGATCAAAACTGCGTCTCTGTGGCTCCTGCACTGCAGGAGGATTCTTTACCACTGAGCCACCAGGGAAGCCAAGTGAATGTTAAAAAACCTTAATAAAGTAAAGTTAGAACATGGCTGACTGAGGTGCCGTGTACATCTGGGCATTAAACATGAGCTGAAAGAAGTTGAAAGAAAGACAAGGAGACCAATTACATTTTACATTGTTCTCCATAGATGGGAGTGTCAAGCTTGTGATTCAGTATTACCCTAACTTACAAGCTAAGCTAGCCTATTGCTGTTTTATACATCCAGGCAGAAGACCCACATTAACTAGATCAGAGCCAAAGGACTTATTGCTTACAGCGCAGCAAGCAGGGTGAGATCTTGTCTGAGTCAGATTTTCTCTCTTCCCCAGGGCCATATACTTGGATCTAGCAGGATGTCTGTGCCAGTGGGTTTGCGTAACAGGTGATGGACACTGCACTTGGTGGATCCACATCTTTTATAGCAGGCATTAAGCAAGACTACTCTTTGCCCCAGAGGAGACACTACCTCATCGCTCGAGGTGGCTCGCTGCAAGGGCAGCCTTGGTAGAAAGCAGTCAAGGTCTAGCTTTCTTAGCTTAACCAACAGAAGAGTGTGGCATAAGAAACTCATGGAGCACTTTCTCTCCCAAAAAGGAGTCCAGATACTAACTGGTATTAAAGAAACAGAAGATATGGATTGACATATATACACTATTGATACTATGTATCAGATAGATAACTCATGAGAGCCTACTGTATAGCACAGGGAACTCTACTCAAAGCTCTGTGGTGACCTAAATAGAAATCCATAAAAGAGGGGACATATGTATACATACAGCTGATTCACTTTGCTGCACGGTAGAAAAACAGCATTGCATAGCAACTATACTCCAATAAAATTAATTTTAAAAAAGAAAAAAGCAAAATAGAAGTAGAAACCTATCAAAGTTCCTAATGTAAACAATAGAGTAACTGGAAATGAAATGTAACTCTCAAAGAGTGGGAAAAGGAAGAAATCAAATTGTTTCATGATTGCAAATTAATAAATGGTATAAAGTTAACAAGTTTGGAAAAAGTAATAAAAACTTACTATTTAGAGAAGTGGAAGAAGCCATCAAAAAGAGGTAAAATGTAAATATTTTAAAAAGATTGATTTCAGAGTGAGATTTAAGTTGTGGATGCGAAGTGTGCGTTCTGTCTTGTTCTATTAGTTCTTAAAATGGTCATAGTCAAAGCTATGGTTTTTCCAGTAGTCATGTATGGATGGATGTGAGAGTTGGGCCATAAAGAAAGATGAGTACTGAAGAATTGATGCTTTTGAACTGTGGTGTTGGAGAAGACTCTTGAACTGCAAGGAGATCAAACCAGTCAGTCCTAAAGGAAATCAGTCTTGAATATTCCTTGGAAGGACTGATGCTAAAGCTGAAGTTCCAATACTTTGGCCACATGATGCAAAAGGTGACTCGTTGGAAAAGACCCTGATGCTGGGAAACATTGAAGGCAGGAGGAGAAGGGGACAACAGAGGATGAGATGGTTGGATGGCATCACCAACTTAATGGACATGAGTTTGAGCAAAGTCTGGGAGTTGGTGATGGACAGGGAGGCCTGGCTTGCAGCAGTCCATGGGGTCACAAAGAGTTGGATGTGACTGAGTGACTGAACTGATACTGAACATGGTCATGTGTTTGTGTGTGTATATATGTTTTCTTGAATGTTAGATGATATATTTTTAAGTAATTGTAGGAAATAATACTAGAAGCATCATCTCCAGTCAATTACGAGAGACAACTAAACGTGCCAATGGCCAAAGTCAGAACATTTAAGATATTGAAATTAACAGAATGAAGTAGTACTTTAGGAAAGAGAGACAATTTATATATTCATGTAGTTAAGACTCTCGATTTCCATTAAAATTAGAAGGCAATTTAAAAATTAAATTGGCAGGTATTTCTTGCTTGTCTCTGTGCTAAACAGTGTTCTTGGTGACAAGATGAATCTTCCTCTGATGGAACTTCCAGGTGACTAGGGGAAAAAAAGGCACATAAACCAGTAATTATAAAACATCATGTTAATTTCATATTTGATTTTCACGTTTGACAGTTTTTGATGATTATCCATTTTGCTTTTTGATATACATGTATGCAGCCTCAAATCCCTTTTTCTTCCTTCCATAAAAAATAAGTATAAAATATTCTAATGCTAAATTTGGCTTCGTAAACCTTCAGTTATTAGGAAATTTTGTAGAATATTTGTTTGGAAAAAAATCTGCTCATTTCCATTTTATTTTTCTTAACCATAATTGTCTCCTTTCATTCTGGATAAATGAAAAGATTACTTCTCAGACATTCCTCAGGCTCTTCTGGGCTCTAAATTAGATCCAATTGGGAGTTTTCTTTCTTATTACACTACTTCTTCCTTGCTGGCATAAACGGTCTTGTCCCTGTCACTTGTCTACAGCATGTGGTATTTGTCTTCCCAATTAAATTGAGAATCCCTATGTTTACCATTCAACAAATTAAGAAAATATCTGGAATTTAAAATTTCTCATTTTCATAAAAATGTGTATGATACTGTTAAGCAAATATTGCCATATTTAATGGATATTTCAACAATTAAAAAATAAGTTTATTAAGTGACAGTTTTAGGAAGTTATACTACAACATGATCAGGGTACTATTTATTAAATTACCTATTTAAATGCAATGAAAGTATTTCTGTCTATATTAGAGATTGTAGGTTATTAGAGAAACTAGGGAGATGATTTGGTGGTCATAAGAAGTCTCATTGATTAATAATTGAGTAAATTCTAGTAACCCCTTACATGCCTACACCAAACCTTCCCAGCACTATCTTAAATTTATTCAACTAATATGATAGTTGTGGAACATGAAAATATTACATAAATGTTAAGAAAAAATAAGCAGGATATAAGTTGTATCTATATTATTACTTTGACCATGAAAATAATATATTTATGCATAGGAACAAGAAAATGAGAATACATAAGATGAAGAGTTGTGTTGCAGAGTATTTCAGTTGCTGACTTTTTTAAGATTAACTGAACTGTCTATAATGCTATTATATTCCCTTCCTTAATAAAATTCAAGTGTTTATTTTAGAGCACAATGTATCACAAGATCCTTATTTTCAGGGAAATCTATATTTCCCTCTCTCTCTCTCACTCTCTGTAGTCATTCCAGTGGTGAGAAGGGTGTACATTAGAAAATATATTCCTTTTAATTTATGGAGTAGAATGCATGTGGTAGAAATTTTTAGCTTTTCAAACAGTTCTACATTTTAATAATAAAACCATGAAGTACAACAAGCTTTGGGCTTCCCAGGTGGCACTAGTGGCAATGCTTGCCAATGCAGGAGACCTAAGAGACGTGGGTTCGATCCCTGGGTGGGGAAGATCCCCTGGAGGAGGACATAGCGACCCACTCCAGGATTCTTATCTGAAGGATCCCATGGACAGAAGAGCCTGGCGGACTGCAGACCATAGGGTCACAAAGAGTGGGACACGACTGATGAGACTTGGCATGTATAACATGCTTTGCATAATCTTTCTTAGCTGTTTACTATTCTGTTATGCTCCCCAGTGATTCTCTCCTGCTGATATTACGCCTTTGTGTAGCCCCCTCCCATATTGTATCAGGAGTGGCTGGTGTGACCAATGGAACACAGTGGATGTGACACCAGCATAACTTTTGAGGCAAGATCATAAAAGGCTTTACAGCTTCTGCCTCTGTCTCTTGGATCATATGTTTTCGGGGAAGCCAGTGACCAAACTGTGACACTCCAGCCTTGGCAGGCAGATTCTTTACCACTGAGCTACCCGGGAAGCCCATGTGAAAACCCAGATGGACAGAAACTGAGGTCTTCGTCCAACAAACGGCATCCACCGAGTGGCCACGTGCGGGACCTCGTGGGAAGCAAACCCTGTAGTTTCACTCAAGCTTCAGATGACCCTCATCCTCACTGACCTCTGATTTCCATCTCATGAGAGACGCTGAACAAGAATTGCCACCACACCACCCCTGCCCCCTGCCTGTTGAATTGCTGCTCCGCAGAACCTGTGAGAGATAATGAGTGATTATTGTTTTTGGCTCGCTAAGGTCTGGAGTAATTGGTTTTGCAACAAAAGGTAACTGCAAGGAAGGAACTCTGTGCTGCCTTTGATTTATTTATCATTTTATTTGTTTATTTGGCTGCATCAAGTCTTAATTGCAGCACAAGGGAGCATCACTGCATGAGGGGAGATCCTTTGCTGTGGCACGTGGACTCCAGGAGTTGTGGCATGTGGGCGCAGTTGCCCTGTGGCCTGTGGGGTGTGGCACGTGGGGTATTCCTCCACCAGGGATCGAACCCACATCCCCTGCATTATGAGGCCGATTCTTAGCTACTGGACCACCAGGGAAGTCCCTTTTAGATGCCCCTGAAACGAGCTGCTGTAGATATGACTGACATATGTCTTGCGATATAGTCGGGGAATTCTTAGAATTTGTTTGAGCCAGCCATGGAATGTCCATGATGATGTTTTTAAAATCACTGACCACCTGATGTGCTACCGTTACTCATTCTGGAATCACTGGGAAGCAAAGTCCTAATGCATCAGTGTAACCGAGGGCTAGTACACAAATAGGTAGGCATTTTCTAAAGGCCTCCTAAATATTTCATAATTGACTAAATCAAGTACTTCAGCACAGCTGTTGTGTTAGTCAAGCCTTTAGGCTTTTTTTCTACAGAAATTATGAGAAACTGTATTTTCTCTTTGCCATTCTGAAATACTGCTTCAGAGCTCCAAAGCAGTGCATAGATGAACATTGTGTACTGTTGAGATCATTCAGAAATAAGATTCCTTTGTCTGAGCAAGAGATTCTTAGGAGAAAAGAAGGGCGACTCAACAATACCAGCCAAATACATTTCTAGACCTGATCTTAAAAACAAATAATTATGAGACAATAAATGATAAAAGAAGGTCTAAAGTACATAAAGTGATATTCAAATGTAATTTGTATTGACGGAATCTATCTACCTGAATAATTTGGGGTCATAGGCTCGAAGGCAGATTTCCGATGTCTAGTTTGTTAATATCAATGCTGTGAATTCACTTAAATGGAAAGTTACAGAAATTATAACTCTAAAGAAATGTGATTTTTGCTATATAAGCTTAGAAACTAAGAGTGAGAGGACCTATTTTTGTGTTTGTGTCTCATGGAGAAAATGAAAGAAAGCAGGAGGCTACTTGAACTTCTTTTGTTGATGCTGTGAGGCTGAGGTGAAGAGGCACCTTGCAGCCTCGCAGCCTCTTATTATTCAAGGCCGGCGTGTCTGTTAACTTTGCAGGAGCAAACTGACATTTATTGCCTCAGAAATATATTTTCTATGTTGTCCTCAGCTCCATTCAAATTTGTTGTGTTATTTAGCACTTGTTTACTAAGGTATGCTCTGAAGGATTCACTTGCTATGGCAAAAAACAAGGAAAAACCAGTAGCTAAACAAAAAGACGTCTTGGCGTATGAGCACTTATTTGGAAGCTACACAAATAATTATTGTGGTTCTAGGTAACTCAACTTGATGCTTCAGAGATTTATATTATTTATAATCCAACTTCAATCTGCTGCTCTGACACTGACGGACACATGTCCCCACCATGTATTTCCCATAAGGTAACCAAGATTATAGTAATATTTGAATTCCTTGATCATAATGAATGAGCCTATCACTTGGGGAAGTTTAGTATTCACCCAGTCTCAATTCACATCCTTGCTTCCATATTCAGAGTTAGATATGCTTTCCATCTGGAGCAACCTAAATTATAAGATATGGTGGGCACTAGGATTTAAAAAAAAAATGCTTCATAAGTTTAAGTCTTCAATAATCACAGATCTTTAGACTAAAAGCCTTTGAGGTGACAGAAGAGCATCCCAACCATCCTTGATGTGATGCAGTTTTGTTTCCCCGCCCTGTGTCCTGTCATCTGGTTACTAAAGCCCTGTTGCCTGTGTTTCAGTTTCACAGCTTCTCAATGAAAGCAGCTCCTGCACCTTCGTAACTGTGTAAAGATCATACTCCAGATCTCGACTTGAGCCAGGTCAGTCAGTGTTTTGAACGGACATCAAACCACCCCCTCCACCCTCCGTATCTTTCCCTTCCACTCCTTACCAGAGATTCTCCAAGCAATTCCATTTCTTTTCTTTTAGCAAAAAATTCCCAAGCAAATCGATGATTGGGTACATGTATTTTCTGTTGCATCAGATATTCTGAAGTATGTCTGATTCTAAGTTTATGTTCAAGTGAAGCATTAAGATTCACAGAATTGAAAAGCGGCATCAGAGTTAGATTTCTTCTCCCTCTCCCACTCACGCTACCTGTCCTCCTAGCATGCGGTCAGTTGGAAATTATCCCCACAGCTTGTATTTGACAATACCATAGAGGTGAGTTAGAAGTAGGACAAATCACGCTGCAGGTCTTCCATTCTTGATCTTGTTAAATAAATAATGCTGGATAAAGTAAGCAGGGGAAAAGAAGAGTCACAAAATCAGAGGCAATCTATAGCCCAGAAAGTGTATGTGGAAGGGCATAAGAATGATGCAAAAAGACTGCCATTCCCAACACCTCTGTAATATTGGAAATTAAACTCTGGAATTTTGGACTAGAATCACTTTATCATTTAGTATAATCTCATATAATAGATGATGAAAATAAAGGTCAGAGAAGCTATTGTATTCTCTATATCAGAATCATGTTTTCCTCTCCTCTACAAACTGGGTAACAATCTCATTGTAAATAAATATTTATTAAGTGCTTTTTTTAAAAAAAAATTTCTTTGACTGTTCTGGGTCTCTGGGTCTTAGTTGGGGCACACAGGCTCTTTGATCTTTGTTATGGAATATAGGATCTATTTCCCTGAGCAGGGATTGAACCGAGGCCCGCTGCATTGAGAACGTGAAGTCTTACCCACTGGATCATGAGAAAAGTCCCACTGAGTCTTATTTATGCTGATTATTTCTGAGTGCTCTCCACACATTAATTAACCTCTTTTTAGATAACATATTGCTTAGATTTTAACTCTGTTATTATATACAAAATTGAAGATTTATTGGTTAGGATGCAGGTTGGGCTGTTGTACTACCTGGACAAAAAATGTATATAGATTTTCTTTTTCCTCACACAAATTAGTGATCAGTAGTTGAGAAGTTCTGCTTGACCTGGTTCTTTGGAGATCCAGTTTTTTTCTCATCCTACTCTTTTTGCATTCCCTTGAGGACTGGTTGAGACTGGGTCGCACCATATCCATGTTCTAGTTCATGTGAAAGAAGGAAGATAAGTAGTGGAGGATAAGCAGTTTCTTCTCCATAAGTAATAAGGAAGTTTTCCACTGCATGTCTTTAAAATTCCAGTGGTTAGAACCTAGATACATAGTCACAATCAGCTTCAAGGGAGGATAGGAATTTCAGTCTTTAGCTGGGTCTTGAGGATGTGTAATGAAACTATGTTACCATGGAAGAAGGGGGGCATTCCATTAGTAAAATGAGCTGTCCCATAACATGTATGAAAATAGATGTGCTAGCTAAGGCTCTAAAATTATGTATGCCCTTTTATCTATGATCCATGAGTTATGAAACAAGTTTCCCTGTAAAATAAATGCATCACAGATAGCCAGAGCTGTTTAGAGGCCTCCTGGAGGTTTCACTCATATTAAGGACATAAGGATTTATGTGTTAGAAATTAAAGAAGGATTTGTGAGGACTATATCATTTAGGGCCCCTGAGTTGTGAAATACTAAAAGGACAATTGTATATTGATGCCACCTCCTGACCCCAGTCTTGGGAGATGGTTTCCAAGGAGGCTAGGGTGTGTCACATTTGTCCTACATTGTTTCAGGGAATATAGTGGCCTTCCACCTGAAGTGTGCAAAGGCTAGAGATCGCTGTGCATACTGTGGGTTTGTCCATTAAAAAAAAAAAGTGTTGTTTATACAGTAAAGGTGATTCACACCTGAAGAAAAGATTGCTCAAGATTCTGAACAACAGGGTTGCCTGGAAAGATGGAGAAACTTGAGCTGAGAGAAGCTGAAGGTTTCCCAGGTTAAGAGGGGCTGAGGAAGGAACATGTAACCACTCAGGACACAACTGACTCAACCGAGGTCACAGGGACATTAAAGTTCTGTACTGCAACTTCAAAGACCTCGAGAAAACCCTGATCAGGCAAAGAGGAGGTTATTAAACTTATTCCAGCAGGAGAGGATATTATCTTGACAGAATCTTAACATTGTCTCAAAAAGGGAAAGTTGGAAAAGGGAATATATGTAGGAGCCAGGCTGCATGGTTTTAAGGCAGCCACTGCCTGAGGTTGAGTAGGTTTCACAGCTTTAGATTGGAGCGCAGAGCAAAAGTATTATCATAAAGAAAATCTTGATGTGCAAACTGTACTGGAATTGTCTTGGTGTATAATCTGTATTAATTGGTTTAGCTTCCTGGGACCAAGAACTGTATGAAGAAATAATTAAATAACTTTTACTTGCCTTAGTATTTTTCACAAAGGGGTTGAAAATTCATATCCACTCCCAGGAACTGCATGAAAAAGATAAGCAGAAATGGGGTTAAATCCAAAGAGCCCCCTAAACACAAGAGAAAGTGTACATTTCAGACATCTTATCAATTTCTGAGAACAGTGACAGTAGATTACATCAGAATGTGCCTTAATTGAGAGGTCTGAGGGGAGGAGGAGTCAGGGTCAAGCACAAGTAGCCACAAGATGCCCTCTGGGTCCAGCTGCAGACTTCCTGATTATCCCAGATTATCCCAGACTCCTGTTAGTTATACAGAATTGTTACACTAAATTCATCTCAATCATTTTGACTATTAAGTAGAACCAGTCTTTATTAAACAGATCTAGCTTTTTAAATTATGAAATCAAAGCAGTATTTTTTGTCCTAAAAGTGATCAGAAATGTAGTGGGGCTGGTTTGGTTTTCAACCAGAGTTAGAAGAAAAATGACTTCAATAGAGCTACGGTCAAAAAATAAAAAAGAAAGAAAGAAAGACAATAACAAAAGCAAAAATGAAAAGCTAGAGTGAGAGAGGGAGGGAGGGAGGGAAAGGATGTATGGAATGGTCGCCAATGGCTCTAACTGTATTGTGATTTTTGTGTGCCTTCTTTACTGCATTCATGAACCATCATGTCTTATATACTTGTGTGTGGAGAGAAGAGATGAAGGATGATGTGAAAAGACGGGAGAATTGTTGAATAGTTTTCACTTGATCATGTCAACTAGCTGTCAGTGTCAGGTCATTTGATCTCTGCTGCCTCCCTAAGACACTGTCCATATTCCCTATAGCATTAGGGAGCTTCCTCACGTGAAATAGTAATTTCAGTTTGGTGACTCCTAGGAAAAGCAGTGTTTATAACTCAATCTTAGTCTAATTTACAGTTTTCTTCTAATCAAATAAAGAAGACTTTTAAAAAATTTATTTTGTATTGAGGTGGGGCCGATTAACAGAGTTATGATAGTTCCAGGTAAAGAGTGAAGAGATTCAGCCATACATATACACATATCCATTCTCTCCCAAACTCCCTTAAAGTAGGATTTAATGTATTGTCCTCAATATACCAAATCATATCATTAAAGATATCTTTTCAGTGTGGAAATGGATGATGTGTGTGTGTGTGTTAAGTTGGTTCAGTCGTGTCCGACTCTGCGACCCTATGGATTGCAACCCACCAGCTCCTCTCCCTATCCATGGGACTCTACAGGCAAGATCACTAGGGTGGGTTGCCACTTCCTTTTCTAAAATGGATGATACATAGAGACATATGGAGCCTTATACTGGCTAATACGTGAAAAGTGTGCAGTAATCATTCTGCTTTTTAAACTTTAGTACTGCCTTCCCCATGCTGAATATTTGAGAACCATATTGGACTGCTGTTTTGGTACATCAGGCCAAATCTAGACAATATCTGTCAACATGTTGTGTTCCAGATTGAAGAGAACTTTCAAAGGAAAAGAAGCTGGAATCCAGAAACAGAGGTTATTTTATCTTCCAATGATAAAGGGAAGACTCCTCAATTCTATTGCTTACTTTCTACACTTAAGACATGGAAAATTATTGCCTGCAGGTAGAAACTTTGAACCCTGTAAGGAAAGACTGGGCTTCCCAGGTGAATTGGTGGGTAATCTACTTGCAGCGCAGGAGATGCAGGGGACATGTGTTTGATTCCTGGGTCAGGAAGAGTCTCTGGAGGAGGGCATGGCGACCCACTCCAGTATTCTTGCCTGGAGAATTCCTTGGATATAGGAGCCTGGTGAGCTACATTCTATAGGGTTGCAAAGAGTTGGACATGGCTGAAGCAACTGAGCATGCACAAGGAAAGTCCTTAATCTTTTCTCCACCCCCTTGCCAGGTGAAAAAGAACCGGGGTTTGGAGTTTTTATCCCCCTCTCATTTTGACAAGTTTTTTCATAACTGAACTATTTATTTTATGTCATGCAATTTTTAGAGTTATATAAAATACAGAAAAGCAGGATAAGGAAGATTGCCATTTGCAGCAATATGGATGGACTTGGAGATTGTCATACTGAGTGAAGTAAGACAGAGAAGAAGAAATGTGGCATGACTTCCCTTACAGGTGGAATCTAAAAAGAAGTGATACAAATGAATTTACTTACAAAACAGAAAGAGACTCAGACCTAGAGAAGAAACTTATGGTTGCTGGGGGGAGGGGATAATTAGGCAATTTGAGATGGACATGTACACACTTCTTAAATGAATAACCAACAAGGACCTATTGTATAGCACAGGAAACTTCTCAATGTTAAGTGGTGGCCTGGGTGGGACGGGCGTTTGGGGGAGAATGGATACATGTATATGTATGACTGAGTCCCTTCACCGTTCACCTGGAAGTATCACAACATTGCTAATCAGCTATAAAAATCTGTATTTTTTATACAAAATTAAAGTTTTTTTTTTAAATGCAGAAAAGCAGGATAAGGAAGAACTATGCAGAGAAACTAATCAAATATCTGCCCTTGATTTAATTTATAACAAATTTTTATTGCCATGAATGCCCCACTCTTTCAACCTCTCACAGTTAAATCATTCATTTACCTGGGAGATAATTTTTAATTCCAGAGGATTTTTTCTTTCCCCGAGTGTTAAGTGTGGGATTGCACTTTTAGATTGGGCTAAATGATAAAAGATATTTGTTATATGAAGAGAGATCATTAAGGGGAAAATCACACAGTATTCCCCGTCATTATTTAAATTTAAGTTTGGAGTCACATCTTCTGGAGAGGAAGCAGAAAGAACAGTCATGTTGCCAGGGAAAACAGCTGAGCTGTGTCCAGTAGTCACTTGTTACTTAGTGAATTTAAACCTTAGTGTTCGCCATCTATAAATTTGGGATATTCATGCCTACCTTGTGGTCTTGTGAAAATTAAAAACGGAGAGAGTGAAAGAGCATTGCTTGCTCTTTGAGCTCGTGGGAGGCACTGGGCAAATGATCCTTTCTCTTCTTCCCTTCCTTACCAGAATAATTGATTTTTCCTTTCAGGTGACTAATCGGTCTAATTGAAACTGTTTAATTATAGGATTTATAATTTTATGTGCTCCTGATTATTTATTTTATCTCTCTTTTCCCCCTAGTAATTTGTTTCTCAAAATAGTTTGTAATTCCTTGTTGAACTTTTGGAATAATTAAAAAGTGTAAATTACTTCAAGTGCTTTTGTAAAGTGTGTATGTGTGTTGTGTGTTTAGATTAGTTCATATATTTAAGCCAGAGGCAGGTGACCTTGCTGCAAAGGAGCAAGGGGAAAGATTGCTCAAGAAAACCCGTCCCATGATTCTTTCAGCTCCATGTATGATTCTCCATCGTGATGGTAAATGGGGATACTATCAGTCAGCTACTGTGTGCAGTGCATCTTCTAATATGAAGCATAAAAAAGAGTTAAGTCACATACAGGTGCCCAAGGAAACAAAAACAAAAACCAAAAGCTATCATATTATTGTTCAGTCACTAAGGCATGTCTGATTCTTTGCAGCCCAATAGACTGCAGTACGCTGGGCTCCTCTGTCCTCCAGTATGTCCTGGAGTTTGCTCAGATTCATGTCCACTGGGTCAATGATGCTATCTAACCATCTGCTCCTCTGCCACCCCCTTCTGCTTTTGCCTTCAATCTTTCCCACCATCAGGATCTTTTCCAATGAGTTGACTCTGCATCAGGTGGCCAGAGTATTGGAACTTCAGCTTCAGCATCCGTCCTTCCAATGAATATTCAGGGTTGATTTCCTTTTAGGACTGACTGGCTGTTCAAGGGACTCTCAAGAATCTTCTCTAGCACTGCAATTCAAAAGCATCAATTTTTTGGTGCTCAGCCTTCTTCATATTACATCCTCATATTTCAAATTTAAGAAATGTAATTGTAAGGTGAATTTTTTTTCTGCTTCAAAACTTATGTAAGTTCCTTACAGGCTAGTTGGAGAAGTGGCTGATCATTCTCTTTCAACAGGACTAAGTGAGAAGGATTTGATGGGTCCTCAGGGGCAGAGCGCAGATGAGGGCATTGTGGTTGGCCCAAGATTGGGCCTGCTGTTCGCTCATAGCAGCGATGCTATGATGCATCGCTTAGATGCAGATCCTGAAACCTTAATATCTCTAGAACTTTGATTCTTGGACTGGGCAGTCCCAGAGCTGGTTCTTCATTCTGTGAATTGGCTGGCTAAAACTGCATATATTAATAACAAAACATGTTTTAAAATACATTGTTTCTTGTGTTTATATAATAATTATGCATCAATATGAAGATTATTAATATTATTTGAATCAGACATATTTTTTTCTATTCTTCCCATTAAGTTCAACTAAAGAACATTATAGTTGACTTTTGACCCATGTAGGTGTTAGGGGTGCCAACCCTCAAGTAATTACAAATATGAAAACTGCTATTTTTGCCTCAAAAACAAAGGAATCGATAAACAACTCACCCAAGGGCAGGAAGCTGAAACAGTCTGGTTAGAATCAGGACTCAAATCCTAGTTCTTTTGATTCCTTATGCTGTGATCTCTAATCAAACACAAACTGCTCCCCACACTTAGTCAATTTAAAGGTCGTTATTATAAAATGAAAGTGCGGTTACTGAATTTATTGAAAAAAACCCGCGGATAAATGGACCTGTGCCGTTCAAATCCAAGTTGTCCAACGATCAACTGTATATATAAAACAAGGTAGAAAGACTCTGAAATATGGAGAAAAGAAGGAAAACTGGCTGGAGACCTCAGACTCCAAGAAATGAAACTGTGAGGCATTCCCTGGGTTTTCTTTTTGTCTGTGTATCTAAGACTTATACTTGAAGACTCGAAACAGTCTCCTCTGTCTCTAGCCAAAGGACCAGTGTGGAGGCAACCTAACAAGATGATAAAAATTTATTTGGCAACCTCTCTACTCTAGCCAAATTCCACAGGAAAAAATGTATGCCCTTTTTCCCTAGTCAGCAAAGGTTAAGTGGGAGCTTAAGGTTTTACTCTTGCTAGATTATAATGAGACACCTCAACTCTCGTGTGGGTGGTATCAAAACACACTTAGTGAGGACTCTGAACTTTCATCCCTCAGGGAGTGATGACCCTCCAGTTTCCCAGCAGTATCAGGGAGGTCACATGAGAAGTCTGGACTTCCACCAGCAAATAGTAGGGGCTACTCCCGGGGGGTCAGTGAGGGCAAAGTGGGGGACCTGGCTTCTGCACCCACTTGGCTGTAATAAGGCAGCACCCCACACCCCTGTGTGCTTTATCCTGCCAGAGTAGTGTTAGAAGAAGATGGGTTAAAAAAAAAATAGGTTTAAATAAGATCCAAAGTATCATAGCATAATACTTATAATGCATAGGTTTTAGTTGTCCCTCTTACCAAAGCCCAGGAAGATCACAAATTGAGTGAAAATGAGATAATCAATAGATGCCGACACTGAGATGCAGCTCTGTTAAATCTAAGATTTTAAAACAACCATCATACAAATGCTTCGATGAGCGATTATGAACATGCTTAAAACAAAACAAAAAAGAGGATTAAAAGAAGTTGTAAAGAAGAAGGAAGTGGAAATTTTAGAACTGAAAATGTAACACTCAAAATAACTCCTCGAGTTGGCTCAACATAAAAGGAAAGAACAGAGGGGAAAAAAAAAAAAAAAACCAGTTAACTTGAAGGCAGAACAATAGAAATTAGCCAACATGAACAACAGAGAAAATAAATTGGAAAAAAATTAATAGCACCTCAGGGACCTATTCGGAGAAGGCAATGGCAGCCCACTCCAGTACTCTTGCCTGGAAAGTCCCATGGACAGAGGAGCTTGGTAGGCTGCTGTCCATGGGGTCGCTAAGAGGCGGACATGACTGAGTGAGTTCACTTTCACTTTTCACTTTCATGCATTGGAGAAGGAAATGGTAGCCCACTCCAGTGTTCTTGCCTGGAGAATCCCAGGGACCGGGAAGCCTGGTGGGCTGCCGTCTATGGGACCGCACAGAGTTGGACGCGACTGAAGCAACTTAGCAGCAGCAGCAGCAGCAGCAGGGACCTATTAAGTATCACAAAAGAATGTTCAATTCATGACATTTTGAGGAGAGAAGTGAGATGGTAGAGCTGAAAAAGTATTCGGCAAAACAATGGCTGAAGCTTCCTAAATTTGACAAAATATATGAACACACAGATTTAAGATGCTAAATGAAACACAAATGAAATGAACTCAAAGAAATTCACACCAAGACACATTATACTGATACTTCTGAAAGCTAAGGTCAAAGAAGTTTAAAAGCAGTTAAAAATGCCACCTTCCATGTGGGTGAAAAGCAATTAGACTTCAACTAGTTTTTTATCTGAAGCCATAGAACCCAGAAGGAGTGATAAACGACATTTATCAAATGGTGGAAGAAAAGAATTAGCAGGCCTAGTTTTGAAAGAATGACTAAGAATGTCTCCTAAACAGAAAATAAATGATAAAAAAAGAAAACTTGGGGGACTTCCCTGGTAGTCCAGTGGTTAAGAATCCTCTTTGCAATGCAGGAGACATGGGTTTGATCCCTGCTTGGGGGACTAAGACCCCACACAGCACAAGGGAACTAAGCCCGCCCGCTCGCCGTAACTACAGAGTGTGAGCAGCGCAACTAGAGAGAAACCCTTGTGTGCCACCACAACTAAAGAAAGCCTGCAAGCTGCGATGAAGATCCAGCACTGACCAAAAAAAGAAGAGAAAACTTGGAACATCTTTATTAACATAGGGACTCTTTGTTTCCTGCAAGTTTTGTGTAACGAGCTTTAAGGAGGGGCGAAGTTAATATTAAAAAAAAGAAAATCTAGAAAATCAAAATGCACGTCTGTATTCAAATTCTAATGAATACAGACATCTAATCCCTACTATTTAAGATTTCAGACACAGGTGAAGCAGGTATTTTTCAGTCAAGTCAGAACCACGTAGGGTTATGTGTCCTCAGATAACTTATTTTACATTTTGAGGAACACTGTTAATGATCTCTAGTAACACATTACATCGATATTCCAATTTTACAGGTTATAAGAGTCAGTTCCATTATTTTTATCTTCACAAGAATTACAGGTATTTGGTATGCATATTTTATTACCCTCCATTTTTTATCCCAAGAAATAAAATGGGAAGTCAGAGTGTTTAAATGAACTTGTCCACTTAGATGCAGTTAACAAGAATAAGAACTGGAATTTTGTCTTTGAAGAAGTTCCTTGGGCATGAGGTTGTGACAGAATGTTAGCTGCCTTTGGTTCTTATCTCCTCGCACATAATAGTAATTTTTTTTATTGGAAGGAGTGTGAATCTGTTCCTTCCTGAGAGGTGCCACTTTTAATATTGTAGCATTCTCCTTTCTTTAAGCACGATAAGATCTGCTCTATCTATAAATTTTCTCCAGTCTTAGTTCATGAGATATGGTGAGTCAGTTCTTCCCAACCAAGGGCATTTAAAACATCCAGGAAGTTCTATTAAAAAAAAAAAATCAGAACCAGAGGAGTCATGTAACCTTATATAATACACTTTTTAGATAGCAGTTAGTATTTCCGAGGGGAAAAGTGAATCTAATTTTGAACTAAATGGATTTCATTGAAAAAAGCATAAATTGCCCCTCACAAACAAGACAACCAATTCTACTCAAAACTTTGAACCCAAAGCCTTTTTCCCATCCTGAGAGGCTATTTCCCTGATAAATGAAATAATGGCATCACTGACTCCATGGAGATGAGTTTGAACAAACTCCAGGAGTTGGTGATGGGCAGGGAATCCTGGCGTCCTGCAGTCCATGGGGTCGCAAAGAGTCAGACACGATTGAGCAACTGAACTGAACTGAACTGAAAGAATCGTTGGTACTAACTAACCCATCTGGACAAAATAGCTGCTAATTTGACTGGACTAAACTAGTTAAGCTTCTCACCTCTCCTCAAGACTCTTAACTTTGACCTACACTCAGCCTGAGCCAGAGTGAGAATGTGTAACAATTTGTCCTTAACAGCCTTTTAAATTATTTACAGAAAAGGTATTTTCTGCTCAACTATTTAGTCATACCTCTGGTTTATCCCAGGGCCCTATATCAGGTTCCTTCAAGCCTAGTTTATCTTTTAAAAACTTCCTTCTGCCTGACATTGGAGATTGTCATGTCCAATTCTTTGTGACCCCATGGATTGTAGCCCACCAGATCCCTCTGGACATGGGGATTCTCCAGGCAAGGATACTGGAGTGAGTTGCCATTTCCTTCTTCAGGGGTTCTTCCCAACCCAGAGATTGAACCCAGGCGTCCCACATTGCAGGCGGATTCTTTACCATCTGAACCACCAGGGACACGGTTATGACTTTATGCTTCCAATGCAGGGCGCATGGGTCTGATCCCTGGTGTCTGGAGCCTGCTTGAGAGCTGCTGATGTGGAAGGGGGTGTGATGATGTGATTTCATCTATGTTAGGATTCCTAGTCACCTTGTGTAAAACTTATGGTATGTCAGCTATGTTAAGTAGTTCAAAATGGAGTCACAGTGGCCAAAGTGAATTCCATATCAGTTGTTTTGAGATGCTCCACTGTATGACTGCAAGGACCTTAGAGAGAGAAGCTGAGTGTTACCTTAGATTAGGTATTTGATGGGCAGCTTACATCATTGGAACAGAAGGGGCAACTGATAGAGCCAAGACACCCTCCCTTGGGGAAACATTACTTCTTGAAAGGAAGCCACTAAGCAGTGTGACTTAAAAGTTCTTCGCTGGAGGAACCAACTCCAAGCTGCTGAGACGGGTACAGATTGTTGCTGCCAGAGCCCTGTAGGAGAAGGCAGCAACTTCCCACTCACGCTCGTTAGGACACCCATTGCCAAACTGGAGACCCCTGCCCTGATGAGATGATTCCTTTCCAGACTTCTCCTTTCCCTTCTTTGACTAAACTGTGTTGTGATTGTTGCCGACTGTGCGCAGTAAACCGAGTGATTTGTGAAATGAATACAGGCTATGTTTTGTATTTCTTCAGTCCCATGATGTTTATCTACCCTTCCTGCTGGACCCTGTGACAAACGGGGCCATTCCACAAGGGTTTTGCTATCGAAGGATGCAATTCTGTCAAAATTAGAGTGGTGAGAGAGGAAGGGAGGAATAAATCCTCATTCTCTCTTTTCCTTCTTCCTACATCTTGGTGCCCCCAGCCTAAAATAGGCAAAAGCTAAAGAACAATGAAAAAAGTGGAAGCAGTGACAGATCTTATTTTCTTGGGCTCCATAATCACTGCAGATAGTGATTGCAGCCATGAAATTAAAAGATGCTTGCTCCTTGGAAGAAAAGCTATGACAAACCTAGACCGCATATTAAAAAACAGAGACATCACTTTGCCAACAAAGATCCATATAGTCAAAGCTATGGGTTTTCCAGTAGTCATGTACAGATGTGAGAGTTGGGCCATAAGGAAGACTAAGCGCCAAAGAATCTATACTTTCTAATTGTGGTGTTGGAAAAGACTCTTGAGAGTCCGCTGGACAGCAAGGAGATTAAACCAGTCAATCCTAAAGGAAATCAACCCTGAATATTTGTGGGAGGACTTATACTGAAGCTAAAAGCTCCAATACTTTGCCCACCTGAGGAAAAGAGCTGACTCATTGGAAAAGACCCAGGTTCTGGGAAAGACCAAAGGCAAAAGGAGAAAAGGGCCGCAGAGGATGAGATGGTTAGTTAGCATCACTGACTCAATGGACATGAATTTGAGCAAACCCAAGGAGATAGTGGAGGGCAGAGGAGCCTAGCGTAATACAGTCCGTGGGGCCACAAAGAGTCAGATTCAGCGACTGAACAACAATGACAAGGAATGATGAGCTGAATGATGTAGTCCTAGAGGTTAGCTAGGACTGTGGAAAGTGCTCAATTTTCTACTTCAACTTTCTGTAAGAAATTTCAGCCCAGTTTATGTGAATATCCTTCTTGTAAAACTATGACCAAAACTTGGAGGCTGAATCTATATCTGTTCATGCTAAGGTATGCTTGGTTATATTTGTTTTGTTCTGGTTGAAGAACACATCCATGTTATGATAAATGAATAAAACCTGAAAGTATTTTGAATATAATGAGGAGAGATTTGAAATACTAGAGAGATGCTCTTCATAATTATTTTCTCCTAATCAAACCTCATAAACATTTCTTCCAAATCAAATCATTTTTTAGATATTAATAAAAGACATAGTTCATTTAGAACAAAGATGTATATTAGGAAGAGCTACAGGTGGTTTCTTGAGAAAACTTCTATATGAAACCTGATAAAGTAGTAAGAAAAACAAAACCATAGCTTGATCTTACCCTTAAAAGTAGATGCAAAAATTCTAAACTAAACATCGCGGGTAGAATCTAGCATTGTATCAAAAGACCATGACCAGGTAGGATTTATTTTAGAAATTCAGCTATCAAGAAAAACATCAATATAATTCATTTCAATAAAAATACAAGTAGAGAAAATTATATAATCATGATACAAGTCGCAATAAAAGCATTTAGTAGCAATTAGCAACCATTCTTAATGAAATCGCCAAGAAAATGAGGAGAAATAAACTTGTAAAGGATTTGGAAGGACTGATGCTCAAGCTGAAGCTCCAATATTTTGGCCACCTGATGCGAAGAATTGACTCATTAGAAAAGACCCTGATGCTGGGAAAGATTGAAGGCAGGAGGAGAAGGGGATGACAGAGGATGAGATGGTTGGATGGCATCACCCACTCGATGGACATGAGTTTGAGCAAGCTCCGGGAATTGGTGATAGACAGGGAAACCTGGCGTGCTGCAGTCCACGGGGTCACAAAGAGTTGGACACAACTGAGCAACTGAACTGAAACTTGTAAAATAGACATATATTATTATATTTTAAGAAGATTTCTATAGCATCTATAGCATTCTGTAGCGTCAAGCATCATTCAGTTCAGTTCAGTCGCTCAGTTGTGTCCGACTCTGCGACCCCATGAATCGCAGCACGCCAGGCCTCTCTGTCCATTACCAACTCCTGGAGTTTACTCAAACTCATGTCCATCGAGTCGGTGATGCCATCCAGCCATCTCATCCTCTGTCATCCCCTTCTCCTCCTGCTATAAACTGCTAAAACTATCCCATTAAAACCTGAAATAGGATATGGATACTATCACTAATACTATTCAGCATTTTTTGGGATGTTTGAAACAATTGATATAATCAGGGAGGAAGCGTTCAAATCGGTTTACTTTCTTCTTTCTTTTTTTGTTGATGATATAATTGTATACTCCCCAAATCCAATAGAATCTAGCTAAAATTATCTTGACTTATCAAAGGAACTTGGGGGAAATGATGGACACACAATCAATATAAAAATCAAGAATTGCCTGCAATGTGGGAGACTTGGGTTCAATCCCTGGGTTGGGATGATCCCCTGGAGAAGGGAAAGGCTACCCACTGCAGTATTCTGACCTGGAGAATTCCAAAGTCGGACACGACTGAGTGACTTTCACTTCACAAGAGCAGAAAGGGGAAAACTGTGTCACCCGTAATAACAATGGATCCTATAAGGTATTTATGAATAAATTTGAAAAGAATGGTACCATATAAATATGAAGAAAAGCTATGAAATCCTATTGAAGTACATAAAGTAAAATCATAATAGCAAACACATAGTGCTTCTTATGGACCAGGCTTTACACTTATTTTTCAATACTCTGACTCCTCCGAAGCAGGTGCTATTATTCCTATTTTAAAGAAGAGAAGATAAAAATAATAGAGGCAGCATAGCTTCTTCAGAATTACATAGCTAAGTGTCAGAGTCAGGAGTTGCATCCAGGGGAATCTGGTCCCAGTTTCAAGCCCTTAAGCGTTAAACGACACTGCCCCTGTCTAGCCTGAGTAGCATATCATCTTCAATGGGAAGTCAACGTTATTATATGATAATAGCAGTTCTTAAATTCACATGTAAATACAGTGTTTCTTGAATGAGGTAACTTGATAAGATAACAAATTAAATTCTCAAAATTTATGTGTAAATGTAATGTATGGAATCTTTGGAGGGCACATATTGGATAAAATGATTGTAAATTCACATGGAAGAAAAATAAGTCAATAATTTTTTTTTTTTTTAAGGAATAGTGAGAATGCCTGACAATGGTAAAACTATGCTCTTAGGCATTTGTGCAAGTTTCCTGCTAACCTAGAACAGGCAAAGGAATTCTCCATTAACTGGTGCAACGCAGAGGAAATGGAGTTTTTTATGTGTTATCTAGGTATTAGACTGCTGGACTTGTCAGATTCTTATTCCAAATTGTATCCAAGGCAGAAGTGCCAGCATAATATTTATGAGAAAATGTATATCCTTAAAAGCACACTTCAGTGAAGAATATTTGAACATCCTTTGTTTTAATTGGCAAGAACTGTCTACGTATACAGGGTTTCCCAGGTGATGCAGTGGTTTAAGAATCCGCCTGCCACTACAGGAGACATAAGAGGCACATATTCAATCCTTGGGTCAGGAAGACCCCTTGGAATAAGAAATGGCAACCCACTCCAGCATTCTTGCCTGAAAAATTCCATGGACAGAGGACCCTGGCAGGCTATTGTCCAGGAGTTGCAAAGAGTTGGACCCAGTCTACATATGCAGTTCAGAAAATGTGAAATCTTGATCTAAATTGCCTCTAGCCTGTGTAGTGTGAATTCATGATTAATGTCTTGCAAATCCTTCTTCGTTGTCCCTTAGGTGTGGATGCTTGATTCGGGTACTTCATATGTTAACTAAAGCCCCTAGAGTGTAGACTAAATTAACACATATTTATATTACACTGTCTACACAGAGGTATTTTAAGGTAAGTTACAGACGATAAGACTAGACAGCTATTATGAGAAACTGTAAGAAGTAATCTACATGTTCACTGTATATCTGCTTTATAGTGAGTTCTTTATTAAATAACATTAATTGGTTGATTAAAATATTCAGATATATTGTCTAACATTCTGATATAAAGTAGCATTAGTGTGATATGCTACAGACTGCCAATAGGTCCTCTCTAGACATTGGTGATAACATCCACCAACAAGTGAAATACTTTGATATCAGTTATACACTTAGTCCTTTGGTCCAGTCCTCATGTGCCTCCAAATTATGTACTGGTTGTCTTATTCTCCAAGTCACATTGTCACAGCTTAATTTTTCTGGGATACAGATTGAGACAGAGATTAGCATGCAGGGCATTTATTAGGAAGAGCTCTTGGGATCAGAGTCTGATAGAGGCAGAAGTGGAACCCTAGCTGAGCCAATGGAGAGCTTTGGAATTTAGATGGCCCAAGAGTAGTCTTGAGTTGATATTAGAGAACTGGTGATGGGATGGGGCTGCCTCTGGAAGAAGAATAGACCTTGATCAAAGCATATGATTTCGTCTGAGTCAGTCCCCAAAGAGGGCTGACAGCTGAGATGTGCCTTCTGCCACCAGCAGTTCCAGCAGCTAGGAGACACACAGACCAATATAAGCTTTTGTTAATGTCAGGCTTGAATACTAATTCTAGACCAACATCAACCTCTGTTTATAGTTCCCGAACAGTCAGACTTAAGTAGAGATTCAGTGGGAAGCATAATCATGAACTCCATGTTCTCCTATGTGAAAGGGAAGGTCCATCTTAGTTCTGGTGGATAAGCCCATCATTTCTGAAAGTTTGCCTTTGGATCCTTCCTGAGTCAGCCTAGGAATTGCTTCTTGATGGAAAGTTGAAGAGAATTCTCTGACACATATAACAACTTTCAGTCTGATTAGTCTCTGCTGAATTCCCCAAAGGGCTCACTTCACTGCCCATCAGCTTCCAATAACCTTCCAGGAAAAGTAGGTACTTTTCTTGCCATTCCTCTGAGATTTTGCTGTTAAATAGTTTAAACCACACTAGATGGAGGCTCACTTAATAATTGTAATACTAATATGAGTATGCAGTTTCAAAATTTTGCTTTCAAGTCTTGGCCAGGAAGAATTTTTAAAAACTTCTTTTCTGCACGCTATAGATTTTCTAATGCCATGCATCAATTAGTCCAAAATAAATTTACCAAATGAACTTGCTGCCAGATTATTTTGAAGTTTGGGTTTACTTGAACCTAGGACCAGTCATTTAAGTCACAGTTTGTGTGTGTCCAAGTTGAGGGACTAGAGATGACTAGGATCCAGGAATAAAACTGCCAGATAAAATACAGGATGCCCAGTTAAATTTGAATTTCAGATAAATCACACTATTTTTTTTTTTTTTTGAGTATACTCCAAACAGTATTTGGAGGCATACTTAGACTAAAAAGAAAAGTAGTTTATCTGATATTTGAATTCAACTTGTGTTTTTATTTGCTAAATCTAGCAACACCACTCAGAAATCTTCTACAACACAGGTTCTTGCTTTTGAACTTGGCTTCTGTCTTTGCTGAATGCTCTCTGAATCATACCTTGTTCTGTATTCATAAAGTACAGAGCAAGTATGTCAACAAGATTGCTGTTCAGTTGCTAAGTCATGTCCGACTCTCTGCAACTCCATGGATTGCAGCACTCCAGGCTTCCCTGTCCTTTACCATCCCCCGGAGTTTGCCCAAACTCATGACTGTACAGTCTATGGGGTCGCAAAGTGTCGGACACAACTGAACGACTTTCACTTTCATGTCCATTGAGTCTGTGATGCCATCCAGGCATCTCATCCTCTGTCATCACCTTTGCCTCTGTGATTTGGCTTCTTTCTAAATTTTCAGTCCATCTTCAGCCACTTTTCAGCTGAGACCATAATCCTCCCCTTGTTATTACTTATTTGGTTGCACTGGGTCTTAGTTGTGGCGCACAGGATCTTCTCTCTTCATGGCAGCAGGTTATGGTATGATAACTCTTAGGTGCAGCATGTGGGATCTAGTTCCCTGACAGGGATCAAACCCAGGCCCCCTGCACTGGGAGCTCAGAGTCTTAGCTACAGGACAACCAGGGAAGTCCCTCCCTTGCTAATTTTTAAATAAAATATATAGTTGTCACAACTGCTTTGTATAACTGTATACTTTCTTTTGGTAATAAGTAAAAACATAGGAGTTTGTGTTTGGCTTAGGTAGCTTGAACGACAAATAGCCCTTGTGGATACCCCAGTCAGAGGTACTAGGAAACTTGATCTAAATCATCAGGTGGTTGTGGAAATCTTAGGATTTTGAATTCTTTAGGCCACTGACATCAGTAACTTATAAACCAAAGCATAGGTAGGGCCTCTATTGAGTCTGGTTAAATTTTAGCACAACACATAAGCCATGAATGGGTGCACACTAATAAGTGTAATCTTGATACCTAAGTCCTCCATTACTATGTAGATTACTAATGAAATCAAAGTACCTCTTCATATTTTACCAGCAAAGAGGCCTGTGGAACTAAATAGCTCATTGTAAATGAAGTTGGAAAATTACCTACAGCGTGATTTAGTCGTCAAACTACATTTTTCAACATTTTACCTCAGATAAACAGTGAGAAAACTTCTAGACTGTGAAAATATTTCTGCATTGTAAGTTATTTGAAGTGTAAAATAAAAAAGAAGCTATTTGTAAATATTTTCAAATGAAATATGCATTTCCACATGTTAACATGATGACCAAAAAAATCTCGGAATATTTCATAGATATTTTGAAAATTCTTAAAAGAAGAGTCTATCTGTATTTATTTATGCATTGATAGACATGTACAATTTATTTTTATTTCTATCCATCTGCCTATCTATATATCTATTTATCCATCCATCCATCATCTATCTCTATGTAGTTAATTATCTTGACTTATAAAAAAATTAGAAGAAAATCAACCAAGAAGTATACCTCAAATTATGGGAAATTTATTTTCTCTTCTTTAAAATTTTGCCTGTTTTCTATCTTTCCTAGAATAAGGCTATTCTAATTATAAAAAGACAATTAATATTTACCAGACTAAACTAAGAAGTATGTTTTTATTAACAGTATTTGATAGTCTAACACTGTTCAATGTAATCAGAAATGTTTGCTCAACCAGCATCCATTCCTTCACTTAGTCATCCAATAAAGATTTTTAAAATGTCAACTATATGCTAAATATGCTGCTAGGTAAGATTTGTAAAAGATGAGTGAGACATTTTTCTAATAGCAAGGACCTCATAATCTAGAAAAAGGGAGATTAGTCATGCAAAGAGAAAACCGATCATACTATATACTGAGTGCCAACATTTGGACAGAATTAGATGACTATTAAAGATATGTCAGCCAAGTCAAGTGGGAGTAATTGGGGAGTTTTCTAGGAGGAGAGACTCAAATGAGGCCCAGAGAACATTCTGGTCTCACATCTGCAGGACAGACATTTTAAGAAGAGAGATCTGTGTTTGCTAAGACTTGGAATTAGTTGCTTATTCATTGTCCTGTTGGACAATCAGGCATTTCTATACTTCAGTATTATAAATGTTATGATGAATATCTTTGAAGCTAAATCTTTATGCACATCTATTCTTATTTCTATATGGAAGGAGATTTCTAGAAGTAAAATTGCACACTTGTTTCTGAATATTCTTAAGGCTTCAAATACAATTTGCCAAATTACCATTTAAGTGATTGTATTGATTCACACTCCCAGCTGCAAGAAGTGAAAAAAATAACTAGGTGTAAAATTCAAATAGAGAGCAAAATAAAATAAGCCAAAAGAAATTAGTAGTATAAAATTTGTAACATAAAATTAATTTAAAGTAGATGAAAATCATGAGAAAGAAAATGGGAAAAAACCAAATACATAAAAGTATTGAAATAACAACAGATCTAGCCAAAATAATAATAATAATACAACAGTTTCTTAACATTTGGGTTTCATATAAGCTGTAGCACTATTTGTTGTTGTTCAGACTCTTTGTGACCCCATGGACTGCAGCACACCAGCCTTCCCTGTCTTTCACTATCTCCCAGAGTTTGCTCAAATTCATGACCATTGAGTCAGTGATGTTCTCTACCCTTTCTCCTCCTGCCTTCAATCTTTCCCAGCATCAGGGTCTTTTCCAATGAGTCAGCTCTTTGCATCAGGTGACCAAAGTATTGGAACTTAAGCTTCAGTATCAGTCCTTCCAATGAATATTTAGGGTTGATCTCCTTCAGGATTAACTGGTTTGATCTTCTTGCTGTCCAAGGGGCTCTTAAGAGTCTTCTCCAGCACCACAATTCAAAAGCATCCATTCTTAAGCACTTGGCCTTCTTTATGAACCAACTCTCACAACCACACTTGACTACTTGATAAACCATAGCTTTGACCATATGGACCATTGTTGGCAAAGTAATGTCTCTGCTTTATAACATGCTGTCTAGGTTTGTCATAGCTTTCCTTACAAGGCACTGTTTCAGTTCAGTTCAGTCGCTCAGTCGTCTCCAACTCTTTGTGACCCCATGAATCGTAGCACGCCAGGCCTCCCTGTCCATCACCAACTCCCTGAGTTTACCCAAACTATTTTATTTTTTAGAGCAGTTTTAAGTTTACAACAAAGTTAAAAGGAAGGTACAGAAATTTCCCATATACTCCTGCACCACATGTGTGCAGCCTCCTATTATCAAAATCCCCTGCCAGAGTGGGACATTTGTTACAAATGATGAATCTATGTTGACACATTGCAATCACCCATCTCCCACATCTATAGTTTATTTCAAGGTTCACTGTCAGTGTTGTGCATACTATGGATTTGGACAAATGTATAATGACATGCATCCATTGTTAGTACCATGCAGAGTATTTTCACTGCTCTGAAAATCCCCTGAGTTCCATCTATTCATCCCTCCTACACATAGGTTTTCAAGGATATCTTCTTGACTCTGAAATCCTTCAAAACCTTAACTCGGGTCATGGATGCTCATTGTCCCCCAAACATTTGTTGATTGATTCATATTGATGACATGTTCTTAAGTAATTTTACAGCTCCTCACTTTCCACTCAGCTTTTTTCCCAATTGTGGCTTCATATATAGGATTTTCCATTTATCATACCTTATATTAACCAAGACTCTCTTTGTTTGATTTAATATAATAAGTAGCTCATGAAAGTGAAAGTCGCTCAGTCATGTCCAGCTCTTTGCAACCCCATAGATTATACTTTCCATGGAATTCTCCAGGCCAGAATATGGAGTGGGTAGCCTTTCCCTTCTCCAGAAGATCTTCCCAACCCAGGGACTGAACCCAGGTCTCCAGCATCGCTGGCAGATTCTTTACCAGCTGAGCCACTAGAGAAGCCCAAGAGTACTGGAGTGGGTATCCTATCCCTTCACCAGCAGATCTTCCCGACCCAGGAATCGAACCAGGGTCTCCTGCATTGCAGTCAGATTCTTTACCAGCTGAGCCACCAGGGAAGCCAAGTAAGTAGCACAAGAGGAAGCAAAGTAGGTGAGTGTAATCATTATAATGATGAAATTTGATGACAGAGTTGAGTGTGAGTGGAAGTTATGCTACTTACAAATGGTGTGGCTTGGCTAAGTTACTGAAATTCTCTATTGTAGATAAGATCTAATGTTAATGCCCACCACATTGTTATGTTAAGCAGTCCTTCACACATAACACTCAATGAATGTCAATGAATGTCAGAGATTACTGTTATCTACCAGAATCTCTAAACCCACAATAGAATCTATTTGCCTTCCTATCACTTCATATTCCCCATCAAGAGCATTAGCCCCTTCTGGTCACTCTGCCTAATACATTATTGCCGTTTATTGTGGTGTCAGTCACTCAGTCCTATCTGACTGTTTTTGATCCCATGGACCCCTCAGGCTCCTCTATCCATGGGATTCTCCAGGCAAGAATACTGGAACGGATTGCCATCCCTTTCTCCAGGGCATCTTCCTGACCCAGGGGTCAAACCCAGGTCTCATGCATTGCAGGCAGATTCTTTACCATCTGAGCCATGAGGGAACCCCATATCACAATTTCTTTAACAGGTGATTCAAATAACCTCTTCCTCAAGCCTTCAAATTCTGTTTACTCAGGGGTTTAATTTTCTCCCCGTTTTATAGAAAATCAAGATTAGTTAGTGTGAATTTCCTTACTTATTTCTGGTTTTCAATTTAACGTATGTCAAGTGTGAGATCTTAAAAATGATCTTTCAACATCTTGTTACTCAATTTTTATGCACATACTTATTTTTATAAAGCAAGAGCATCGGTGATACTTTGTTTAGGCTCAATCAGGAAGTAAGAGACAACCTGGAGGAAAGATGTCTTCTCGAGGTGAGTCTTTAGAGTAACCACGAAAGATACAAAGACAGATTTTTACCTTTGGCATTCAATATAGTCAGGCTTGCCCCACAGGAGAAGTGAAAAATTGTCTTCTATGCTACTGTGTTTTTAGAAGCTATAAAGTATACCACTTTACTCAAAATAACTCCTCTTCTCTTCTGCACACCATGGTTGGAAATTCCTATCATCCTAAAGGGGATTAGATCACAGTGTTGGGGATAATTTTTAACAGAGTCATCTCTAAAAGATAATTACATTGAATAAGCATCAAAAGCATTAGTTTATTGGATTTGCTTGCTGATCTAATCCCTTTTCAGGCTGGCTCTAAGAATAAGAGAAAGTGTAGATCACTTTCAGGGGAAATATGTATAATTTTGAGAGAGAAGCAGACATATGGAAGAAGAAACAGGTGGTCCCAAACTGTCATGACTTTGCTATTTTGCCTGTGCAACATCTGGAATATAGATTCATAACAACCACAACCACAACAACATTGAAATTATCCAACACAATTAGAGTTTAAAAGGTTTCTTTGAGAACCTCATCAATTTTGTTCATTTACCCTTTCTTCGTGCAAGATTGCAAGCTTCATGAATGCAAGGACAATGTCTTATTCAATGCAATATTTCCACTAATTTTTGACATATAGAAAATCTCAATAGGTATTTATTGACTAATAGGAGTGAGATGAAATGAGAAGTGCTATTTTCCCTCCTTTCTCATTTCTGATAATTTTTTCATAGTAACCTAACCTTGTGAGCAAATCCAGTTATTTTCTGACAGCTGTTGTTTCCTGTCTCCTGGATTATTGCTCCAGTGAATCCAAGAAAGCGTTCGCACTGACTTGGTTGCTGTCTGATTTCCATGGTCACTCAGGGCTTTTCCCCTATTGTAGTCCTCACACCATGCTGGCCTCTTGCCAGTCCGCTGTCTCTCCCACTCCAGGTTCTTCTCGAAAATTCAAATCAGATCATTTTATTCTCCTCGTGAAAGCAATTATTTGCTTTTGAGATTATTCACAATAACGTGAAAACTGTTTAACTTGGTACTTAACAGATTTCATATCTGTTATCATGTATGTCTTCTTTTTATTTTTATAATATTTGTTTGTTTGTTTGGCTCTGCTGTGACTTCATTGTGACGTGCAAAACCTTCAGTTGTCATCGCATGCAAGATCTTTAGCTGTGGCATTTGAACTCTTAGTTGCAGCACGTGGGATTTAGTTTCCTGACCAGGGGTCAAACCCAGGCACCCTGCACTGGAATTTTGGGGTCTTAGCCAAATATATTCTTTATTCCAGTTACACTGAAACTCTAAACTTCAAACATGCCGCTCATACTCACTTTCCTTCTAGATTTTACCCTACTTAATTCTATTCCTTATTTTAAACTCAGTTCAGCTTATGTTGATAATAATATATGTACCATTATTAATACTTAGAATCTGTACTATATCTGTTGTAGAATAGAGCAAGTAAGTTATCTTGAATGTTATCATGGGAGACCAAGATTTTCAGTATTAGCTCAAAGACATTCAAGTATAAAAAAAAAAATCAAAGATTTAAGGAAAAACTCTGCAATTAGAGTTGGAAAGATTATTGCAAATTGACGATACATTTTTCTCCTTTTAAAACCACATATTTTCTAATTTTATCTAGTGAAAACATCTGGGCGCAATGACTACTCAGTAGCCAAGAGTATTCATAAATAAAAGAAAACTAAGATCCTTGTATAAAATGCCTGATTCCAGCTAAGCTGGAATTACTGCGATTCTAAAAACCTTAAGCTGCAGGACTCTTGTCTTGCATGAATCCTTTTCAAATCCTTGGAAGGCACCCTTGTAATGAGCCCTCCTGGCAATATTTGTTGTTTCACTGCAAAATGCTCAAAAATAAGATATTTTAAACTGCAATTAGTTCTACTCTGATTTTCCCTTTGTCATAATTCTTCTGGTGTTGGGTGGCTTTGGATTGGCCGTGGGCATTTTGAAGATCATGCTTGCAGAAATTTGAGTAGAGGTATATTCAGTGCTATATACTTATGTATATTTATAGTCCCTTCTAAATATAGTGACACTATTGCTAACTACTGTGGTAGGATATACTTGTCTCCATCCCCAACACACAGTGTCATAAGAATAAGGTGCAAGACTGAAGTCCTGAGAATATGAAGCATGTTCTAGTGCCCATGACGCCATGTGAATAGCATGGAGAATCAAAATTGGAGATGTACTGAGTCAGAAGCTAACTGTGGAATTCGCATATATTACAGTGTAATTTTTTTTTTTTTTTAATTTAAGTGGTTTTTTTAAATATATTTATTTGGCTGTGCTGGGTCTCTGTTGCTGTGTGGGCTTTTCTCTAGATGTAGTCTTCTCACTGTGGTGGCTTCTTGTGGCAGAGCACAGGCTCTAGGGTGCGCAAGCTTCGGTAGTTGAGGTTCCTGGGCTCTGAAGCACAGGCTAAATAGTCGCGGCACTCGGCCTTAGTTGCTCGGTGGCATGTGAGATCTTTCCGGACCAGGGATTGAACCTGTGTCTCCTGCATTGGCAGGTGGATTCTTTATCCCTGAGCCACCAAGAAAGCCCCTATAGTGTAATTTTGGATGAAATTTGATAGCAGTTCCCCCCAGTGTAATTGCGATCCTTAATCACCATCACATCATCATCACATTTTATTCAACCACTATAGAGGAGAGATGGGGTTACTTTTCCATACTCATATTAGAAAATCGCTCAAGAGAATTCAGGCAAAGTGCAGTAAAAAGTATTACAGAGGTGTTGGAATAGTTAGTTAATAAACATGTTATGTCTTTTTAATGGATTTTGCAACATTTTTAAGGTGTCTTCTTTCAGAACATTGTGATTTGTTTCATCATTCTAAATAAACATTTTTATACTTCAGTTTGTATTAACAATTTTGTATTTTTTCCTAAATTGTGGAATCTGCCTCTCAAAATCTGGATCCACATGATAGCAGATCTGATGTAGGAAATATACAAAGCAAACGCAGGACAGATTGTTGTGCTGGAAAGCAAATAAGCAATTCAACACTGCCTAACTTGGGACAAAAAGACCCTGCAGCCTGCTCGAAGAAGCTCCTGCTGGTCTAGGTGGGATCACAGTCAAAATGCCTTCAGCTGATTAAAGCACTTTGTGTGTATGTATATATATATATATATATATATATATACACACATATATATATCTCGGGGATTCCCTGGTGCTCAGAGGGTAAAGAGTCTGCCTGCAATGCAGGAGATCTGAGTTCTATCACTGGGTCAGAAAGATCCCCTGGAGAAGAAAAATGGCAACTCGCTCCATTATTCTTGCTTAGAAAAATCCCAGGGACTGAGGAGGAGCCTGGCGGGCTACAGTCCATAGGGTCTCAAAGAGCCGGACATGACTGAGTGACTTCACTTTCACTTTCATATGTATATATAAAATCACAATGGAAAATAAGAGAGATGCTCAAAATGACACTTACTGGATATTTTGGGGGTTACTCTAACTCCTTACTCATACAATTGAAGATAAGGAGGTATAGAGGAGGGAAAGGTTTTCCTCCACCCTCTTGGGGTCCCTGGATGAGTCTGAAAATTAAACTGACATCCACAGGAGAAAGGCATATACATTTGTTTAATATGAGTTTTATGTGATACGGGAGCCTTCATAAGGAAATGAAGGGCAGAAGAAACCCACCACCATCTTGGAGAGTCCACAGTTTCTGCTGAAGAAGTTTGAGAAAGTGGCAAAAGCAGGAAGGTCACTTGGACCTTCCTCCGGCCCTTCTCCCTGAGACAGGACACAGAAGCCTCCGGGGAGAGGTTTCTTCCCGGCTGCTGCTGCTGCTGCTAAGTCGTTTCAGTCGTGTCCGACTCTGTGCGACCCCACAGACGGAAGCCCACCAGGCTCCCCCGTCCCTGGGATTCTCCAGGCAAGAACACTGGAGTGGGTTGCCATTTCCTTCTCCAATGCACGGAAGTGAAAAGTGGAAGTGAAGTCGCTCAGTCGTGTCCGACTCTTCGCGACCCCATGGACTACAGCCTACCAGGCTCCTCTGCCCATGGGTTTTTCCAGGCAAGAGTCCTGGAGTGGGGTGCCATTGCTTTCTCCGGTTTCTTCCCTAGACCCCGAGAAAAGAAACATCTGTATCTCCAAAGAGAAAGGGATACCAAGAAGACTCCTAACAACAGGACTTGCTGAGTTTCCGCCATTTTACGGCATTTACCTTATAATCTTGAACCTATCCCATTCCTCCCCGACTGCCGGCTTTTCGTCAAATGCAGCATTGGAATCCTCAGGTCTGTTCTTTCTGCCCTTCATTTCCTTATGAAGGCTCCCAGGTCACATAAAACTTGTATTAAACAAATATATATATGCTTTTCTCCTGTCTGACTTCCATGGTCACTCAGTGTGGACACATATTTTTTTCAAAGTTCTATTTCTCAATTTGAGAGAAACTGTTGGTAGAATTACAGAGGATAAGGAGAGAAAAGTGAAAGGAATTCAGGAATCAAAGACAGAAAAATGCACAGAGTCAGAAAAATGACAGTTTGGACATAAAATGTATTTATTATCCTTTATTCTCTAGTCCAATTCACAATTCACAACTTCCTCCACATGTGTTTGTCTTTATTACATGTGTTCTTGCAAAATATGCATTTATTTTATATGCTAGGTGTCTCAGTTTGTGTCAATAATGTTGAGATAGACATTTTCTTCTGTCTTACATTTTTGACTAAAATAATATGTCCTTAAGATGCATCTGCTTGCAACGGGTACATCTATTTTTTCTTTTAATTGCAAGGTAACGCCACCCATGTTTTATTCATCCACTTCCAAGCTTATACATCCAGGTTACTCCAGATTCCTTCCCAGCAAAAACAGTGATGTGTATACCTCTGAGTGGCCCGTGGTGTAAATTTGGGAGACACACACACCTTATGAATGTTGGGCCATAAATACACATTGGTGTGTATTGACTTAAACTGCATGCCAGCTTTTGAACTGTGGTGTTGGAGAATACTCTTGAGAGTCCCTTGGATTGCAAGGAGATCCAACCAGTCCATCCTAAAGGAGATCAGTCCTGAGTGTTCATTGAAGGACTGATGTTGAAGCTGAAACTCCAGTACTTTGGCCACCTGATGTGAAGAGTTGACTCATGGAAAAAGACCGTGATGCTGGGGAAGATTGAAGCCGGGAAGAGAAGGGGACGACAGAGGTTGAGATGGTTGGATGGCATCACTGACCCAAAGGACATGAGTTTGAGTCAACTCTGGGAGTTGGTGATGGACAGGGAGGCCTGGCGTGCTGCAACCTATGGGGCTGCAGAGTCAGACACAACTGAGCAACTGAACTTAACTGAACATGCAAGCTTGCTGCCTGTCATTTGTTGACTCAGCCTACAGGTCCAGCAGGGCAGATGCCTCCTATAACTGCAAATTCCCATCCACACTTATTTTCCATTTTTCAAATATTTGCCAGTGATATCTTATCTTAATTTGCATTTTCCTAAGTATACATTGTGGCTTCCCAGCTGGTTCAGTGGTAAAGTATCTGCCTGACCATGCAGAAAGTGCAGGTTCGATCCCTGGGTCATGCCCTGGAGGAGGGCATGGCAACCCACTCCAGTGTTGTTGCCTGGAGAATCCCATAGACAGAGGAGCCTGGCAGGCTACAGTCCATGGGCTCACAAAAGAGTCTGAAGTGACTTAACAACTAAAACAACAGCAAAGTATATATATTGACTCCCTTTGTGCGATGGTTAGTTTTGAGGAGTTTTGGTTCAGAAAAGTGCATGTTGATGTCCCTCTGCCGAGTAATTACACTGGAATCTGATAGCAGCTTCTTATTTTCAGTGAAGGTGCAGTGGGCATTTTTAAAGACTGTTTTCTCAAGTGCATTACCTCTCTTTCCTGTTGACATTTACATCTGAGATATTCTTATATAACCCAGTTTGTAAAAGTTCTTTCTCGGAGAGATATAAAGTTGAAAGAAGAGATTGTAGGAGTACAGAAAGTGCTTCAGGCATATTTTTTCCTGGAAAAAATAATGAAGAATGAAAGGGAATAGGTAAGTTAGGGTCCCATTAGAGGTGGTAAAGCTAGGGGAGAGTAAAAGTATTTTAACAATATTGGATCACCTCTAGGATGCCTAGCAGCATGAATGGCTTGTGCTATCACACATACAGGAGTAAGTATGAAAGTCCAAGGGGAAAAATGCACTCTTTCCACGGTTACCCAACTCCTACCAACTTTAAAAAAGGGTTTTTTGGAGTTTCCTGTTAATAAATAACTTTTATAATGAGTGAAAAGAGCTTCAAGATGTTCTTTGGGCCTTATGAATAACTAACATTGATCTCAGCATTCTACAAGGAAGCTAAGAAAGTATCTTTCCAGCCTGTTCTGTAGTCTACTGACCAATTAAGGATAATAATCCACTATTTTGTCAGCTTATCTCTTTCATCCATCGGTTATCTTATATGAATTCTATACTCATATCTATCCATTTACCCAGCATTATCAATTTTCCAACGTTGTGTGTTTTCAAATTGGACTTCTCCTATATGTGTCACCATTGCTCCCATTCAGAACCTTATTATCCCTTGTCTCAAATAGCTCCTGTTTTAGCTTTCAAAACCTGTCTTCCAGTCCAGTTTCCCTCAAATATACTCCAGAACGTTGCCACTGAGAGGCAGCTTGAATGCAAATGTGTTGCTATCTTCTCAAAACTTCTTTAATGGCTGCTTATTCTCAGTATATGGCCCACACACCCTCAAATGAAGGACAAACCTTCTGAGTCATCACTTCCTTCTTGCCTCCATCCCACTCCATGCTCACACAGCTCATGTCATCTCAGCTCCCTGGAACCGCCAGGCTATCTCTGCTCACCCTGCACTCTCAGCCTGGCTTGCCCTCTTCTCTCCTCTCAATCTCAACTGAGACTCAATCTTGGGTCATTAGTTCTTGGTCCTGCTTCCTGCTCAGGCTGAGCTAAGTATTCTTTCATGGTATTCTCAAAACACCTATGAAAATCTCAATTACTGGATTGATCATATTAGGTTTATTTTTTTAAAGTCTTTATTGACTTTGTTACAGCATTGCTTCTGTTGTTTATGTTCTGGTTTTTTGTTTTTTTTTTGCATGAGACACATGGGATCTTAGCTCTCCAATCAGGACTCAAACCTGCACCCCCTGAATTGGAAAGGAAAGTCCTAACCATTGGACAACCGGAGAAGTCCCTTATATTAAGTTTAAACTTTTTGTTTACATATATCTGATGCTCTAGTGTAAATGATCTTCAGCAAGGGAACTATGATTTATTTCTCTTTTAGTAGGTAGTAGAAATTTTTTTTAAGGACAGATGGTAGAATTCCTCTGAGGAAGAGAGCAATTTTAGATTAATAAGATACCTTGATGGTTGAAAGGATTTGAAGAACAGAAATGTCTCATATTCAGTTTTACAACTTTTATTGTACGGTCCAAAGATATAATTGCTTCTGTTGTTTTAGATCTTCAGCAAAGCATACTAATCACACAATCTTGAGCTGGTAAACTTTGTGAAATAAATTTATTAGAGGATGTTCAGAGCAATATTATGTAGAAAGAAGGATATGCCCAAGAGAGGCAAGAAGATAGCAAGAATTCACTGGAAGCAGTAACTGGTTATCCTGGAGAAAGATAAATTCTAAGAATTTCCATAAATATAGAGAGCATTTGTTAGATTTGTTAGTTGTAAGTAATTTGATGTCTGAGCCAATTTTAGCTTAAGAGACAAGGAAAAGGATTGCCAACTGGGAGATTTGTACAAACTATATTTAATAATATCAGAAAGTAAAACATGAAATGGAAAGTAACAGAACAGCATAGGTAGGATGTCCTAAAAATAGTCTATATCTGTGCATGAAGAAGGAGTATAACAAAATATTAACAAGATGTATCTCTGGCTAGCATCACTGACTCAATGGATATGAATTTGAGCAAACTCTGGGAGATGGTGGAGACCAGAGGAGCCTGGTATGCTGCAGTCCATGGGGTCACAAAGAGTCAGACATGACTTAGCAACTGAACAACAACAACACCAGCATCTCTGGTTGCTGTATTTTATTTACTATTCAACGCTTTTATATAGCTGATTTAATAAAATGAGTAAATGCTGTTTTTATTATGAGGGAAATTTTTTGAGTACAGAGTATACTGTCAGGTTTCCCTAGTGGCTCAGTGGTAAAGAATCTGCCTGCCACTGCAGGAGATGTGGGTTCGATCCCTCATCTGCGAAGATCTCACATGCCATGGAGCCCTAAGCCCATGCACCACTGTTGAGCCTCTGCTCTATAGCCCGTGCTCCACAACAAGAGAAGCCATGGCAATGAGGGTCTGTGCATCGCAACTAGAATAGCTACAGCTTGCTGCAACTAGAGAAAAGCCCGTGTAGCAATGAATAACTAGCACAGACAAAAAAAAAAAAACTGTCATTGATGGTTTGACATCTAAAAAATCATATATCAAATACCAATTGGTACTTGCCTTCACTATTTTTTTTTTTTTTTTTTTTGCATTTGGAAAAATGTTTTTGCCTAGTCAAAATAGTATTGGGCAAAGTTTAGGGAACATATACTTCTCCCAAATTGTCATTTTTTTTCCTGCATTGAAATCCGACTTTTAAGCAAACTGGGAGAAAGATTTCTTTGGTGCTATTCTTCATCTTCTTTTCAAAGTCTGTCTTCTTCATTTCAAAATGCCAGCAAGTGCCTTGAGCCTCCTTGCTGGGTATTCTGATTCTTCTCCTGTGATGTCCAGTGGCATTTCTAACTCTCCATGACAATTACTTTGCTCCCATTTGCCTCTAGGGAAAAATGATTTAATCTGTGGCTCATTCCTTCAGCATTTTGTACGGCTGGAGTCAAAGTAATTTGGACAAATAAATCCTTGACAACCTGTTACTTCTTTTCTTTAAGTCATTTTTTAATGGAGCCTTCATCTACTTCACCATCTCCACGTGGGCTAATATGCCATGTTGATTTTGCTTCAGAATAACCTCTCACCCCTCTGGCCTATTCTCTAAGCACTCCATCCAGGATCTTATTATCATTTCCTTTAGCTCTTCTAAAGCCTGATAGCTGGTCTCTGCATTTGGAAATGTTTTCCTCCTATATCCATTATCCGAATAGCCCCTAGAGAGCTTGGGATCAACATGTACATGCTGCTGTATTTAAAATGGATAACCAACAAAGACCTACTATATAGCACAGAGGACTCTGGTCAATGTTACATGGCAGCCTGGATGGGAAGGAAGTTTGGGGAAGAATGGATACATGTGTATGTATGGCTGAGCCCCTTTGCTGTCCGCCTGAAACAATCACAACATTGTTAATTGGCTATACTCCAATATAAAATAAAAATATTAAAAAAATAAAGATTATCATTTGAACTGAAAAAAAAAAAACAAATGGAATTATCTTTATGCAATACAGATAAGATTATCACAGTCCCTTTCTTTAAGATGAAGATCAACAACAACTTTGATGATGCAATGGCATGTTCAGAAATATTAGTCTGGAATTTAGTCCAAACGTCTTAGCATGTCAGGTAAGACTTTTTTGATTTGATACAGGTGTACTTCTCCTATATCAACTTTTGACATTCTCTCTTACTCCCTATGATCCCCAGAGATCTGTTTTCCCATCCACCGTATGTGCTTTCCATCTGCTAGTCCTTCTGCCAGGTATGACTCACTACTGCATAATTTCTGTTCGATCTTCACAACCCGGGCCACCTCGTGGATCCCCTGCGTGCAGTTCTCTCTCTCACCCATAGCTCTCTCTGCCGTGTGAATACAGCACTTTCCCCTTAATCTCTGACAGTACCCAGAGCACACACAGCATTGCAGTTGTTTACTAAAATACCTGTCTCACCATTTCCTGAAGTCATTGAAGATCTTGTCTTGTCACCTTGTTAGTTACAGAGCCAGTATATAGTAGGTTCCACATAAATGGTTGAGGAATGAGATAACAAAAATGAAATTGAGTTGAAATGCAGAATTATTTAGGAAGATCCTTCCCAGAGTAACTATTCCGTAGGGAATAAGACTATGACGTAGGGAAGATGCACTGTAAGCAAACTCTCCTTTGGGGCTGGTTGCCTGTTCTATTAACGTGTTAAATTTCTCCTCCTTATGCCCTGATCTTGAATTTCCCTGATAGTTTAGCCTAGAGGGCGAACACACTGTTTTTCTGTAAAGTACCAAACAGTACATAGTAGGCTTTGCAGGCTACCCCAGCAACTCAACTCTGCTGTGGTAGCCAGGAAGCAGCCACAGACAGCGTGGAAACAGACATGTGAATCTGTTCCAATAATACTTTACAAAAATAGTCAGGAGCCCAGATTCGGGCTACAGGCTTACTGTAGGTTTACTGACCAGTTTTACTGATTCCTGGTCTAGATTGAGGGTTTAGGTTAACACATCCAAGCCCTTATCCCTGATTATGGTGGGTTTAGGTTTTAACACCTCTTCCAAGGGTAATAGTTGAGCCAGAAGTAGTTTTGAGTGTTTATATTTCAGCATTTTTGTAATACATCATTGCTACCACCTGTATTCTAATAGATCTCCTTAGGACGTCTTACCATGGTTAAGTTCATTAAGGTTCAGGTGACCAGTCATCCAAGTAAAGTTTCCATGGTGGTCATAAGCCAGAATTGGGGCCCTAAAATCTGTGTAATATTGTCACCTCTGAAACAAGTCCTCAACTGCTCCACTGTCTCCAGCAAGAAAAGCCCTGCCTCTCAGAAGCCACACTTGCAAAAGCTCATGGCAAGAGTCCTGGGATTAAATATAGCTAGATTCCCCAGCAGTACTTCTGAATCCCTGCTTGGAGAAGTAAACTGTCATTAGACACCTCCAAGTCAGGACAGCACAGTTGGCAGCACCAGTTTTGCTCATCTGTTCCAAACTTTTGTGATGGCACTCTTCTTCCCGTTCTACTGATATCAGGGTTTAAGAATAAGTTTACAGAAAGTTTGCATGATTTCTGGAAAAATATGTAGACAGGATCCCCTCCAAGATTTCCACATATTGAGTATTTCAGAGGCATGAACTATTTATGTTGTTGTTTAGTTGCAAAGTCATGTCCCACTCTTTTGCAACCCCATGGACTGCAGCCCACCAGGCTCCTCTGTCCTTGGGTTTTTCCAGGGAAGAATCCTGGAGTGGGTTGCCATTTCTTCCTCCAGAGGATCTTCCTGACCCAGGGATTGAACCTGGGTCTCTTGCATTGCGGGCAGATTCTTTACCACTTAGCCACCAGGGAAGTCCCATAAAACATGTATTTTTTGTTGTTGTTGTTGTTGCTTAATGAAATGCAGTCATCCCTGCCTTTTGTAAAGCCTCGCTTATAGCATGCTCTCTGTCCTGTAATGATGTGATCCAAACAATTAGTTATTTTGAGAATAATAAACACTCCAATTAGTAACTGGCAAGAAAGGCATATTGTTAAAGAAGAGCATTAAGTATCAAATCTGAGATGCAGAAGAAGCAAGGCTGTTTGTGCTTCTCACAATCAGATTCAATCAAGATACGGTGTGTCATGAACGCTTTTAGTAGCATCTGGTTTAATGCATTTGTGTGCAGATAAATAAATAGTTGAGAACTGGCTCAACTTTTATTTCTCTGGACCTAGGATTTCTGCACTCCTCCTGATTATCTCTGTCCAGTTTTCACTGCCCTCGCTTGCCTCTGAGGATGAAATAATTTTTAAGGAACGCTCTCCTTGCGTGTCACCTTTCCTGTCATCTTTCTTCACGATTCTGCTCCCGCCATGGTGAGTGAGCCCTTATGAAGCAACACCTGCCAGGAAACGACTGTTTTTGGAGATCTCAATGTGACATCCTAGGAAACAGATGAGCTGAAGAAAGACTGTCATTTTATCTGGTAGGACATATTCAAGGTAGGCCATAAAATTTTGTGAGAGACATAAGCAAAGCTGTGTGAATTAGGAACTCTTTCTTAAACCATATTTCTTTTATTATACTGTCACACTTTGGGGGCTTCTACTTATACCTGTTAAATTACTGGTGGCTCAGATGGTAAAGAGTCTGCCTGCAATGCAGGAGACCCAGGTTTGATCCCTGGGTCAGGAAGATCCCCTGGAGAAGGGAATGGCAACCCACTCCAGTATTCTTGCCTGGAGAATTCTATGGACAGAGGAGCCTGGCAGGCTACAGTCCATGGGGTCGCAGAGAGTCAGACATGACTGAGCGACTGACACACACAGCATCTATAATATTCCTGAGGTGTCTTCAATTACTGGGAACACTTTATAAAAAATTATGCTGGAATTATCTTAAAAATGCCAGTTATTTTCCAGTAAACATTCATCTCCTTGAAGAAATAAAAAGAATTTGGAAAAGGAGGATTCTGAAAACTACAGTTAGGCTAGTTGTTGTGGGGAAACAGCTAAGAGCATTGGCAGGACTTTGTCTGTGGTCCAGTGGTTAAGAATCCACCTCCCAATGCAGGGACCATGGGTTTGATCCCTGGTTGGGGAATTAAGATCTCACATCTGCAGGGCGGCTGAGCCTGAGTGCTGCAACTAAGACCCTTAGTGCTGCAACTAAGTGCAGCCAAATAAATATTTTTGAAAAGAAAAACATTGACTGTTACTTGCTCTGAGGAAGTATTGATCATAATGGAAATTTATTATATCAGTAGTTCTAATCCAGTGCTATAATTAGAGCATGCAATTTTTCTTTAATTGAAGATGCTGTCCTTAAATAATCAAAAGGAATATTCTTGAATGTTCACAAAAATTTTTGAAGCATTTTATAAATTAAGGTTACCAGCTTAAGAGATACAAACTACTGTGTCTAAAACAGATAAGCAACAAAGATACTCTGTACAGCACATGAAAATCTAGTTGTTTTTTTGTAGTAACCTTAAATGGAATACAATATGTAAAAATACTGGGTCACAGTGCCGTACCCCTGAAACTAATATTGTAAATCAACTATTTTTCAGTTTTTAAAAATTGTAGAAAAATAAAAATAGTAGCATAGCTTTGTTCAGTATTTTATGTTCTCACCTATGTATGATCAAGGTATAATATCTTGCTTAAATTAACAACTGATTAATCTTGACATAAGTGTTGACAGGATACATTTAATAGTTTGTTGATTCTTCAGTCTGTAAACATTTTTTTTTTTTTAGTTTTCTGTAGTGTGTACTTTCACTTGCATAATCATATAATAATGCTTTGCTTGGAGGTGTGCGTGCTTTGTTGCTTCTGTTATGTCCAACTTTTTGCAACCCTATGAACTGTAGGCAAGAGAACTAGAGTGGGTTGCCATGCCCTCCTCCAAGGGATCTTCCTGATCCAAGGACTGAACCTGGGTCTCCGGCATTGCAGGCGGATTCTTTACTCTTGAGCCCTAGGGAAGCCCAATGGAGGTTTAGACATATATTTTTAAAAATAATATTTTAAAATATTATTAAAAGATATTTTAATATTATAAAAGATATTTTAAAATATCTTTCCTAAAAAGCTTTTAGAATGGAGGAGACCAATGCCTTAAGTCAAATCCACACATAGGAAAATAGAAGCTCAAAAAATTCAAGCCACTCATGGAATCCCATGCATGTTCTTTGTGTCTAAGAACCAGAAACTCATGCTAATGACTTCTGGCTTAGAGGTCTGTTATCTACTTTATTATAGTCGGGAATAAGATTTTGAGTTGCTGAAACAGTTTGTCAATAACGGATATAATCTTGTAGTAATGTTTCGTTTCCACCAAAAGAAAAAAGGAATGGAAAATAGTTGTGCTTTTTTTTTTTTTTTTTTTCATGGAAATCTACAATTCTCCCTTGTTGCTTGTTGTCATCCGTCCTTAGCAGACATATGGTTACTCTGGTGGGTTTTGTCTTGAGTTTCTGAGTCCACTGGGGATTAAGTCCTTCTTGTCTTTGATTTGTACTATTTCAAGAACAAGAAGCAGATCAACTTAATGCTCTGAAATCAAAGCCACTAAGAAGATCAGAAATTAAGCCAAATTCCCCTGGGAATAATTGAGGATGATTGACTATCCAATGTTTCTATTCAAATTATAAAGGTTTTTTGGATAATTATTTTATTCATACAGTCATTCAAAGAGAGCAGAGTAGGTATTGCATGTGCATATACATTAAAGGATATAAGGAAAAGAAAAACAGAGTTCACATTGTAAGATTTGTTACCCCTTTTTTTGAAAAAAAAAAAAAAAAAAAAAAAGATGTTGTATTTTCTTTCTATAAGATGTTCTCCCAGCTGGGCAATAAAGCCCATTATCAAAATAATAATAGTAGAGATTTCTCTGGTGGTCCAGTGGTTAAGACTTTGCCTTCCAATGCAAGGAGTGTGGGTTTGATCCCTGGTTGGGAAGCTAAGATCCCATATGCTCAGGGCCAAAAACCCAAAACATAAAACAAAAGCAATATTGTAACAAATTCAATAAAGACTAAAAACTGGTGCACATAAAAACTCTTTAAAAATTATAATAGTAGAAAGAGAAAACATAATAATGATTTTGATCTAATCATAAATGAAAACTGAAACTTAGAAAATTCCCCCAAATTTGAGGTTCACCAAAGCTGTTAGTAACAAATCTGGAGAAAACCTCAGGACTTCTGACCACTAATTCACTCTTACTGAGAAGGCAAAGTGTACTTCCTGAAATGTTAACAGGAATACTCACTGGGGTCCTGAATAGCAACCTTACAAAGCAAATAAAAGTGACCAATTAGCAGACAGATATAAAAAAATCAGTTTTGCTTAGAGAAGTTCTTCCAAAAATTGTGTCGCTGATCCTGTTCGTGATGCCAGTTGCCTTGCTGTTCACACCTTCCGCACTGTTCACTGAACCCAGGGTAGGCAAGATTCTGGCTAAGAGGCTGGAAGGAGACTCAAGGAGCTGGAGCAGAAGGAACTGTAGACACATTTATTCTCTCCTGGCTGGCATGGCAGCCATAATACAACCTGTCTCCTGGCTGATGCAGCAAGCGTAGCAGCAGCCGTAACATAACCGTGATGTTGCTCCAATGTAATCCTGATGCAGGAGCAACCAGGGCTTTCATGGTGAAGTTCATACAGGTGTACCACACAAACTAGCCCATGACCAAGCCAGTACCTCGTGATGCGCATGCAGTGCTATAAGTGATCTCAGTGCTATAAGTGATCTCAGCTGTTACATAATCAATATTTACAAAATGTGGGGCAAGAGGGAGAGTCAGTGGGGCAGAAAGCCTGACCACACCATCTTGGCTAATTTACTCTTTTTCTCTACAAAAAATAAACCATCAAAAGGGGGAAATGATGTCTTAGTTTAGGAGGCTGATAGCAGAGGGGGAAATGGTGTTTCATTACCTGGCGTGCAAGGGAGGTCTCTCTGCCTGAATGAAATGATGACCATTTGGGTTTGATTTTAAGAGACTGTCATCTGATGAGGACATTGGGTTCTGTGATTGATTCCTGTGGGAAAAAAAGCCTTGGTCCCGATATCCTGGAGCTGCTTTTATTTGTTTATTTTTTAATATTTCTTCTTCCAGCTGCTCAGATGAGGGGTCAACTTCAGCCTAGTTGACATATTTTTCTTTACAACCAAGATCACAGTCATTAAGAAACATCAGAGAATTAAAGGCATTACATTTAGACTGCAAAGCCAGTTTCCAGATCTGCCTTGAACATTTCCAATTACTCAGAACATTGTTTAATTCTTATAAGCAGCAAAGTGAAAATGCCACTAGAGGAAATTGGAGATGCTAAGAGCTCCTTCAGTGTGACTGGAAATCACTGACAAATCCTATTCAAAGCACTGGTTTTGCTTGAGAAGAACTTAGCCATTTTCAGCTGTTTCTGCTCTTTGGTGCGGCGTATGATGTGCCCTCCTCTTGCCATTCATACACTGTGGCAGCTCAGAGTTCAGGCAAGTCTATTCTAGCCGATTCACCAACTGCCAGGGGTGCAATTGGGCAAGTTCTGAGCTTTCCAGGCCTTTGGGCCTATTACTGGAAAAAGAAAAAAGAAAAATCCTGCTTTTTTTTTTTTTCAGTTCAAAGTCTTACAGATGCCCTTGGATAGACTTCAGATAAGCAGGAATCAAATCTGAGAAACTTTTGAAGTTTGCTCGTTAGTCCACTCAAAGAAAAAAGGCAATTTCCATATGAAATTGGGTGTCATTTTGCAGCCACCTTATCCTGAAAATCTTGTGTCTAGCGAATTTCAAGCCGTCAATCTTCGTGAGTGACTCCCTGAGAAGCTTAGTAGTGGTGCCCCAGAAATAGGTGGAGTTGGGGACTTCACCCTGTGTAGTGAAAACCCATTGTAGGAGGACCTTTCATAACAGAATTTAAAAGCCTTTTAAAGCCCAGCACCTCTACGGCTAATTGCTAGGCAAGGCATTACCATCAGAGGCTCAGACTGCTCTTTAAAAGGTTTTTAAATGATGGTGTGAAGAAATAAAACCCTGTCATCTGAAAGCTTTTTTCAAATGTGTTCATCTTCCTTATACTAGAAGCAGCAGTCTGAACTTAGCAGTAATGAGACTGAATGGCTGGTGAGTGTCTGATGCTGGAGGAAGGAACAATGAGGAAGGACTAAAGTAAATGGGGCTTTCTTTGCATTGTGTGTAGCTTACATTAAAGTGAAAAAGAACACTTCTGTAGAGAGCACTGAGCCCAGAAACCAGAGGTCAGTTTTCTCCTCGCTTCTTGCTCCACTACTCCAAGCAATTGGAGGACTGAAAGAAAGACAGACGATGCAATGATCTCTTATGGAAAATATGAGCGCCCTCAATAATATGGGCAAACACTTATGCATCTATTCTTGAGTAATGATTTGAATGCCATACCATTATGAATTTTTATGAAATAATTTTTTATGGTACAGTTGTTTTTGTTTTGTCTTTTAAATAAGTATTCAAATAGCAACTAAAAGATTGGGGTCCTGGATTCTTTACCATACTAAATTATCCATCCAAAGATTCCAGTAATCCAAATATCTTTCATTATCATTTACTTATGATAACAGTCATCATGAAGACAAACTTCTCCTTTTAATAGACATTATTTCCCATTACACCCAAAGTTCTGTTCTTCGGTCTTTCATCGCCTTTAATCTTGTGATTTGGTTTGAATCACTCAACCTAGAGAATTAAAGGCTGGTCTAGATGGTACCACCCTTTAGAAAGTGATAATGTTTTGAAATATGTCATATTCTAAGGCAGACACAGACACTGATGGATATGTTATTCCAAAGTGGCATTAATTATTTAATCTATTCTTAATGATCCACTATTTTTTGTAAATAATGGTTTCTATTTTATGCAGACTTAAATATTGTTAATGATTTTTCCTTTTGGAAACTATAATATACTAAGACATTTATTGTATTCTTTGTAACTCAAGTGTCTCAAAAATATCTTTGAAGTTACATGGTAAAACTATGAACACAATAATGCAATTCACATAAGAACATTATTGACATATAAAATTGGAGAAGGTCAGTGTAATGCTGTAGGCTATTAGCACCACAATTAAGTGTCAAATTGAGCTATGTGATTCACAGCCATTAGAGACAAAAAGGGAAGTTTTAGTATTTTCTTCTGATATATAATAAAGGGTTTTTTCCAAGAGAAATGTCCCCGCAACTAAATAATAATGATGAAGTGATTTATGGGTAGGTCTTATGTCCTTTCATCTCATTAGAATTCCAGACTAGGATGAGGAATGCAGAGAACATGTAGGCTTTCTCCTTAACAAAGAAATTTTTAGAAAGCCAATTTGGTTCTTTCTTGGCCACATCTGCTGTTTTAGCGGCACAGAGGCCAGTTGAGTTAGGAATTCTGTTTAGGGAATATTGAGATTAGGGACTACTATTTTCAGACTACGGAAAATGATGACATACCTCCACAAAATAAAACAAACAAGGACAGGGTGTAGACTGAAATTTTTTCTTCTAAGTATGTTTCATCTATAAAAAAAAAATAATATATATATATATATACATATATATATATATATATATATATATATAATATTATAGACATAAGGGAACTCCTGCTAACCTCAAGGTGAGATTTAATCTCACCCAATACATTCACTCTGGTAAACAAAACACTGAATCTTGTTAGTATGAACTTTCTAGAAGTGCACAGTGGACTCCTCTAAGCACCTGTCATCATGTAAATTAAATTAGCCCAATCAGTCTAATATCACCTACTTAAAAATCAGAATGTGTTGTTCTGGGTGAAAAGGGCACACACGCTTATCCAGTGAAGTAGAGAGAAGCGCTTAGTGGAGATCAGAGTTAACATGTACTCACTTTGGGGAACTGGCTGAATAGAGCAAACACTGTTGTTTCAAATCTTAGCCAAGTAATTTCTCCAACCTGGAGACTGAAGATTACTCTGCCATAGATAAATCAGATTTTTCTTTATAAATAAAAGATTTATTTATTTATTTTACTTATTTATTGTGTTGGTTGTGATGGGTCTTTGCTGCTGACGGGCTTTCTCTAGTTGCATCAGGCTGCTGAGGCTTCTCATCGCCTGAGTGGCTCCGTGGTTTCTCTTGTTGGGGGCACGGGCTCTCGGCCCTCCAGCTTCAGTAGTTGCGGCACATGGGCTTGGTAGGTGCATGGGCTCAGTAGTTGCATGGGCTTGGTAGTTGTGGCTCATGGGCTCTCAGAGCACAAGCTCAGCAGTTGTGGCTACTTGGGCTTTGTTGCTCCTCGGCATGTGTGATCTTCCCGTACCAAGGATTGAACCTGTATTCCCTGCATTGCAAGGCAGATTCCTAACCACTGGAACACCAGGGAAGCCTGATTAAATCAAGACTAAAAAGATCCCGCTATACTAGTCTGGTTGATGACTTTATTTTAAAAAATCAAAGGTTGGCTTCCATTTCATACCAAAGTCTGGCTATTCTGACTGTCCTGGATCATCATTTCCAGTTTTAAAATGAAGGTCAGAATCTCCCATCATGCAGGGAGGAATGGGGAATATCCGGAGAATCGTACTGTAATCATTTAGGTTCAAGCCTTCTGTGTTTTCTCATCAATTAAGGTACCATCTTCTCAGTTAAATGAGCACGATTAATTCTTTAGCCACCCTGGTCGAGCAGAAAGTGCCTCTACGTTTTCTTGTATCTATTGGAGATTATGAAATAGAACTGATTTCTCCTATCTATCTATATCCTCTCTATCATATTTTATGTTGTCACCGTAGATTGATAAAGAAGTTAGATTTATAGACAAAGTCCTCTGTATAGTCACCACTGTTCACGTTGCAGAAAACTATGCCCAACAAAAATAGGTCTGCAGAAAAAACACCGCAAATGCCTCACAAGGCATTTCTAGATGTTAAACTATTGTGTGCATGGAATAAAACATTCTTTGTCCTCTGCGCCCTTCATTCTCAGTTTTGTTTCTAGTAAGACAGAACAAGCTCTTAGTAATGGGTTGCTTGCTCTGGCCTGCCCTTCAGATTAGAGTGGACAGTTCAACAATCGGAGTTTATTTTTGTAATTAAAAAAATCATTGAAGTATAGTTGATTTACAAGCATAGAGTTTATAATCAGAAAGCTCTGGTTCTGTTATTTGCTAGCTTGTGTGGCCATAGGAAATATACTTGAACTCCTTCTCAACCTTCACAATCGGAATAACAATTTGCACCCTGAAGTTTGGTGTATTAAATAAGATAATGCATATAAAATATTTAGTATCTGTAGCAGGGATTCAAAATATAATAGATTCCTCTGAGCTTTTTTCATAGCTTTCCATAAAATTAATCAAATAGACATAATAATATAAGAATAAAACCTCAGAATATGTGTTGATACCTGGAAGATTAAACAACGAACTGAAAACAGTGATTTCTTCTCGGAGGTGGCCATGAGGAGTGTATTTGAAGTGGAGAGGGTGTTTGCTCTGTCTCATATTTCAGTGTTCTACAATGAGAATACAGATTGGTATAATTTATGCAGGTTCGTGCATGTGTGCTACATTGCTTCAGTTATGTCTGACTCTTTGCAACCCAGTGGACTATAGCCCAACAATCTCCTCTGACCCTGGGACTCTCTAGGCAAGAACACTGGAGTGGGTTGCCATGCCATCCTCCAGGGGATCTTCTCCACTCAGGGATCAAACCCGAATCTCTTACATCTCCTGCATTGGCAGGTGGGTTCTTTACCACTAGTGCCACCTGGAAAGCCCATAATTTGTGCATAAAAATGTACAATAAGAAAGTAATCACAGAAATACATCATATAATTTTAATGCCAAAGTAATAGATGCATTGGAAGAGGCTGGCTCTGATGTATATTTCTATTTGCTAAAAGGTGAGCAGTTGGGAATGCACAGGTCAAATGTCCAAGTGTTTCTTAGATGACTGATTTTGTTTATTATGCAAAGTTCCATTGCTTCCTGAGCTGTGGATGGTGTCATGATGCACATGTAACTATCTGTCATTTGCCGTCAAAAAGAGGTAAAAAGTAAATATTTTTGAAATACTTTTACATTTCAGTGGCATTATTGCTTAAAATATAGTTTATCATGGTAAGCTTATCATAAGAACGTTTTAAGTAAATAGATATGTGAAAGTATGAAACTGATTTTTTAACATTAGTTTTTATTTATTTTAAACCGTGGTAAAGTATATAACAAAATTTACCATACTAATCATTTTAAGTGTAGAATCAAGTGGCATTCATTATATTCATATTGTTGTGTAACCATCACCACTCTTTCTAAAGTCATTTCTAAAGTCATTACTCTAAACAGAAGGTCTTCTAATGATTAAGCAGTAACTCCTCATTTACATTCCTGTTGAGCTCCTGATAATCTCTCATCTTTATGTCACTATGAATTTGGCTTTGTTAGTTATTTTATATAAGTAGAATAGTGTAATATTTGTCCTGTTGTGTATACTACAGACTAGGTTAATGCCTGCAATGCAGGAGACACAGATGTGAGTTCGGTCTCTTTTTGGTCAGAAAGATCCCCTGGAGGAGGAAATGGCAACTCACCCCAGTATTCTAGCCTGAAAAACCCCATGGACAGAGAAGCCTGGCAGGTTACAGTCCAGTGGGTCGCAAAGAGAGGGGCGTGAGTGAGTAACAGCCCAGCACAAGAGACATCTTCAGCAATAGACATTTTTCTTTTTTTCCCACAGCTGGAAATTGGAAGTTCAAGATCAGGGTGCCAGCAGGGTTAATTTCTCCTTGGAATTAAAGTGAGACTTTGCTCCTCAGCTTTGTAGAGGTCACATTTTCATTGGGCCCCCCCATGGCCTTTTTTCTGTACATATACTTGGAGAAAGACAAAATGAGAGAGAGCTTGACAGAGAGAGAGAAAAAGAGAGAGGGAGGGAGGGAACACTGGTGTCTCTTCCTTTTTTTTTTTTTTTTAATATGTATTTACTTATTTGGTTGTTTTGGTTCCTAGTTGCGTCATGAAGGATTTTCTTTTCTGGCACATGGGCTCAATAGTTGGGGTGCACAGGCTTAGTTGCTCTGTGGCATTTGGGATCTTAGTTCCCCAACCAGGGATCGAACCCATGACCCATGCATTGCAAGGCGGATACTTAACCCCTGGACCACCAGGGAAGTCCCTCTTCTCTTTTCACAAGAACCTCAATTTTGTGAAATTAAAACCTCAACTTTATGATCGCTGTTTAATTTCCCCCTTAAAGACTGTCTCCAAATATAGTCATATTGGGATGTGCACTTCAACATATACATTTTGGAGGGATAAAACTGAGTCCAGAATAAGAAAATGAAAAAATGAAAAAAACATCTGACCAGATTGATTTTTCTTGGCTATTTTGTTGGAAATCAGTCAATGTGACCATTGAAATTAAGGCAGTGTTCTTTTATTGACAATAATATGCAAAGCTGACACTCATAATGACGACTGTTTCTGACCCTTAGCTCTCACTCCTCCTTCTGAGGGAAATCTGACTCCAGGCTCACCGAGTTGTGTAGCAGCAATTTTGGACATCATCATCTGAGATTATATTTTCTTGATTTTTTTATGTTAATAAAAGATTGACAAAAGAGTGTATTTTTTTTCTCTTTTTAATGTATCTCTTAAAAGCCCTTCCTTTTAGTTTTATACATATTTGTACATCTTTCTGTCTGTCTATCTATCACCTATTCAACTATTCATGTATCCATGTGTCCATCTATCCATTCATCTGGCACTGGTCGGGTGGTATGTTGAAAAAAAAAAACCATTTTTTGATTGGGTCATTTATTTTTCTGGAATTGAGCTGCAGGAGTTGCTTGTATATTTTTGAGATTAATCCTTTGTCTGTTTCTTCATTTGCTATTATTTTCTCCCAATCTGAGGGCTGTCTTTTCACCTTACTTATAGTTTCCTTTGTAGTGCAAAAGCTTTTAAGTTTCATTAGGTCCCATTTGTTTAGTTTTGCTTTTATTTCCAATATTCTGGGAGGTGGGTCATAGAGGATCTTGCTGTGATTTATGTCGGAGAGTGTTTTGCCTATGTTTTCCTCTAGGAGTTTTATAGTTTCTGGTCTTACATTTAGATCTTTAATCCATTTTGAGTTTATTTTTGTGTATGGTGTTAGAAAGTGTTCTAGTTTCATTCTTTTACAAGTGGTTGACCAGTTTTCCCAGCACCACTTGTTAAAGAGGTTGTCTTTTTTCCATTGTATATCCTTGCCTCCTTTGTCAAAAATAAGGTGTCCATAGGTTCGTGGATTTATCTCTGGGCTTTCTATTCTGTTCCATTGATCTATATTTCTGTCTTTGTGCCAGTACCATACTGTCTTGATGACTGTGGCTTTGTAGTAGAGTCTGAAGTCAGGCAGGTTGATTCCTCCAGTTCCATTCTTCTTTCTCAAGATTACTTTGGCTATTCGAGGTTTTTTGTATTTCCATACAAATTGTGAAATTCTTTGGTCTAGTTCTGTGAAAAATACCGTTGGTAGCTTGATAGGGATTGCATTGAATCTATAGACTGCTTTGGGTAGAATAGCCATTTTGACAATATTAATTCTTCCAATCCATGAACACGGTATGTTTCTCCATCTGTTTGTGTCCTCTTTGATTTCTTTCATCAGTGTTTTATAGTTTTCTATGTATAGGTCCTTTGTTTCTTTAGGTAGATATACTCCTAAGTATTTTATTCTTTTTGTTGCAATGGTGAATGGTATTGTTTCCTTAATTTCTCTTTCTGTTTTTTCATTGTTAGTATATAGGAATGCAAGGGATTTCTGTGTGTTAATTTTATATCCTGCAACTTTACTATATTCATTGATTAGCTCTAGTAATTTTCTGGTAGAATCTTTAGGGTTTTCTATGTAGAGGATCATGTCATCTGCAAACAGTGAGAGTTTTACTTCTTCTTTTCCTATCTGGATTCCTTTTACTTCTTTTTCTGCTCTGATTGCTGTGGCCAGCACTTCCAACACTATGTTGAATAGTAGTGGTGAGAGTGGGCACCCTTGTCTTGTTCCTGATTTCAGGGGAAATGCTTTCAATTTTTCACCATTGAGGGTGATGCTTGCTGTGGGTTTGTCATATATAGCTTTTATTATGTTGAGGTATGTTCCTTCTATTCCTGCTTTTTGGAGAGTTTTAATCATAAATGAGTGTTGAATTTTGTCAAAGGCTTTCTCTGCATCTATTGAGATAATCATATGGTTTTTATCTTTCAATTTGTTAATGTGGTGTATTACATTGATTGATTTGCGGATATTAAAGAATCCTTGCATTCCTGGGATAAAGCCCACTTGGTCATGGTGTATGATTTTTTTAATATGTTGTTGGATTCTGTTTGCTAGAATTTTGTTAAGGATTTTTGCATCTATGTTCATCAGTGATATTGGCCTGTAGTTTTCTTTTTTTGTGGCATCTTTGTCTGGTTTTGGAATTAGGGTGATGGTGGCCTCATAGAATGAGTTTGGAAGCTTACCTTCTTCTGCAATTTTCTGGAAGAGTAAATGACCCAATCAAAAAATGGGCCGAAGAACTAAACAGACATTTCTCCAAAGAAGACATACAGATGGCTAACAAACACATGAAAAGATGCTCAACATCACTCATTATTAGAGAAATGCAAATCAAAACCACAATGAGGTACCATTACACGCCAGTCAGGATGGCTGCTATCCAAAAGTCTACAAGCAATAAATGCTGGAGAGGGTGTGGAGAAAAGGGAACCCTCTTACACTGTTGGTGGGAATGCAAACTAGTACAGCCGCTATGGAAAACAGTGTGGAGATTTCTTAAAAAACTGGAAATAGAACTGCCATATGACCCAGCAATCCCACTTCTGGGCATACACACTGAGGAAACCAGATCTGAAATAGACACGTGCACCCCAATGTTCATCGCAGCACTGTTTATAATAGCCAGGACATGGAAGCAACCTAGATGCCCATCAGCAGATGAATGGATAAGGAAGCTGTGGTACATATACACCATGGAATATTACTCAGCCATTAAAAAGAATTCATTTGAACCAGTCCTAATGAGATGGATGAAGCTGGAGCCCATTATACAGAGTGAAGTAAGCCAGAAAGATAAAGAACATTACAGCATACTGACACATGTATATGGAATTTAGAAAGGTGATAACGATAACCCTATATGCAGAACAGAAAAAGAGACACAGAAATACAGAACAGACTTTTGAACTTTGTGGGAGAATGTGAGGGTGGGATATTTGAAAAGAACAGCATGTATACTATCTATGGTGAACCAGATCACCAGCCCAAGTGGGATGCACGAGACAAGTGCTCAGGCCTGGTGCACTGGGAAGACCCAGAGGAATCGGGTGGAGAGGGAGGTGGGAGGGGGGATCGGGATTGGGAATACATGTAAATCCATGGCTGATTCATATCAATGTATGACAAAACCCACTGGGAAAAAAAAATAATAATAATAAAAATTAAAAAAGAAAAAAAAAAAAAAAAGAAAAAAAAAACCAAAACAAAACCCCAAATTCTCCATGGTGAAGGGGTGAGGGTATATAACCTAGACCAAATGCATTGACAAGCTGTCAGCCCTCATCCACCTGGAGGAAGTAGATCTTTTTTCTTTGTACAGTGGCACCGCATGTTTAAATTTTCCTCTTAAGGTCTAGGAAAATAGAATTCTAGAAGGAAAATTCTTAAAAGAGGAGGAAATAGAATTTTTTTTTCTTTTGGAGGATTTTCATTTGTTTATTTACTTTTTCAACCTACAAGAAGAATTTTGAGACTTTTTAAAGAATAATACCAAACTGATTCTACACTTTAGGATTATATGTGCAAAACAGCATTAATTTGTATTAGGAGTTTTCTAATTTAGTAGTGATTTTTTTTTAAGTTTATAATTATTTGTAGGGCTTCCCTGGTGGCTTAGGTGGTAAGGAACCCACCTGTAATGCAGGACACCTGGGTTTGAACCTTGAGTCAGGAAGATCTCCTGGAAGAGGAACTAGCAACCCACTTCCACTTCAGTATTTTTGCCTGGATAATCCCATGGACAGACGAGCCTGGCGGGCTGTAGTCCATGGAGTCACAAAGAGTCAAACACCACTAATTGACTGCCACACACACACACACACACACACACACACATGCTCACACATGCACAGTGGTAGAAGCGTGAAGGCCATAGCACCATAGTGAAAGCCATTCCCAGAGGAGGGAGCAGTTTCCTGTCTTTAATTATGAACTATAAGTACTTAAGATATAGGAGATATTTTCATCTTTGAACATTCTCTAGGAATTCAAAAATCATGTTGGATAAACTCCTAAAATGAACATCTCTTTTAAAGGTACTTTATAGGATTTTAAATGAAAGCTATGAGTTTGATTTGCCATTTCTAACTAAGCAGAATATTTTCCTGTGTCACATCATTAAAGTCATGATACAGATTGTGCTGCCTCCTAAATGACCTTCAGTCAATATCGTCCAAGTGATCCATGTGTGGAGATGATCTTCTCTAGCAATTTCCTTATAAAAGGGGAAAGGACATGTACATTGACTCGTTACATATCATCTGTTGAATTTGGGCAAATGAATTTCCTCCAGTGTGTTCCAGAGCGGATTCATTTTTATGTGTGTGGCGTTAGTGCCATATGTGAACATTAGGCCTCTTTAAAAAATGATGGGGGATAATAAATGCTTCAGGAATTTGTTTTGCTGAAGTGAACTAACAGCAGATGAACATATGGTGAAATATATTTTTAATTACTTTTCAACAATTAAATGTTTTTCTTTATTTTCATATTTAATGTTCTTGATCAAACTTACTGAAGAGTCTTCTCAGAAAGATCATAGCATTTTGCATAATGACACATGACTAATTTTGTGGATTATATATATATATATCAGAATATGTAAGCAACATTTTAACTGTAGGAGTCTCAGAACTTTGTCTATGATTCTTTATATCTTCAAATGGAAAATACTTTTCTTTCCCTCCCTTAAATTAAGAGAGTGCTATTTTAAAATTTCCCATTCTATTGTGATCTTTTTTTAATCAGCAAGAACTTGGAGATGATTTGGCTGTTTCTGGTTAAGGCCCACTAAAAGCTTAAAGATTTAATTGTTTAACCACAGGCAGCTCAGAGAGGCCACAGCTTGTAGATCATGTGTTGATGGGCTGGCACACTTAGAACTCTCAATTTTAGTGAGCTGAAGTGGTAAATGCCATCTCTGCTTAAGTTTATGTTACAAGATAATGTTTATCGTGTGTAAATAGTTACCTACACATTAGAGATTAAGGGGAGACTAGGTTTTTCATCACCATAGATAATCATCACACACCATCTTTGTTTCTCCTGGAGACCAGTTAGATTATGCCCTTCACACATGCCTTTGCCATTTCCATTATTTTTTTTTAAATGAACAAGTTACACTTATTGTATGTATTGTACAGCATAGGAAATATATTTTATAATATTTCATAACTACAAATAGATTGTATCCTTTAAAATTTTTGATCACTATGTTGTAGTGACCTGAAACTAATATAACATTGTTAATAAACTGTAGCTTAATAAAAATTTAAAAAATAAAAACGGGCATTACCAAGTATTGACAAGGATACAGATTCACACACTGATGATGTGGTATCTAAAAAAATGGTATAGATGATCTTACTCACAGAGCAGAAATAGAGACACAGACATAGGGAACAGATGCATGGATACCAAGGGGGCAAAGTAGGAGGTGGAAGGAATTGGGAGATTGGGATTGACACACATTATTGATTGTTGTTTCTGTTGTTGCTTATCATTCGGTTGTGTCCAACTCTTTGCAACCCCACAGGCTGCAGCACGCCAGGCTTCCCTGTCCTTCACCATCTCCCAGAGTTTGCTCAAACTCATGCCCATTGAGTCGATGATGACATCCAACCATCTCGTCCTCTGTCACCCCCTTCTCCTCCTGCCTTAAGTCTTTCCCAGCATGAGGGTTTTTGCCAAAGAGCTGGGTTTTCACATCAGGTGGCCAAAGTATTTGGGCATCAGTCCTTCCAAAGAATATTCAGGGTTGATTTCCTTTGTGATTAACTGGTTTGATCTCCTCACTGTCCAAGGGACTCTCAAGAGTCTTCTCCAATTCCACAGTTCAAAAGCATCAATTCTTTGGTTCTAGGGTACTATGTATAAAATAGATAATTAAAGAGACCATTTCCAGTATTAAAATAAACATAGAACAGTGTTGTCCAATGTGCCTTTTATTTCTCCTTGCTGCTTTAAGTGTTGCTTAGTTTACAGGAATTGAAGACTGTTTGTTATCATAAATGATGAAGGAAAAAGATGTCATCTGTAATTATTAGCTCAGGGTATTTTCTGTCTCTTAATGAAAAATAGGGAAACACACCAAAAGATAGATTAAAATAACACTTTTCTGGAATTCAAAGTCAACGATAGACGATATTTTAACATCAAATGACCCAAACGTTTTGCTTATGAGCAAAATTTATAGAGGAGTTCTAACATGTGACTGTAAGGATACAAGTATCTGAATCAGAAGCAAACTGACTTATAAAAATAAAAGAAAAACTAGCACTGGCATATGTATTAAAATTATTAAAAATTGTGTCTGACTCTTTTGCAACCCCATGGACTGTAGTTTGCCAGGTTCCTCTGTCCCTGGGATTCTCCAGGCAAGAATACTGGAGTGGGTTGCTGTTTCCTTCTCCAGGGGATCTTCCTGACCCAGGGATTGAACCTGGGTCTCCTGCATTGCAGGCAGATTCTTTGCCATCTGAGCCACCAGGGAAGCCCTGTTAAAAACCAGGCATAGTATAATTCAGAGGCTGCCACCTGGGCTGCAGACCCGTCTTTAGTTTTCCTCCTCTTGACCGGTCACAAAAGGTAATCTTTTCTAGTTGAGAAGATTGGCATTCCCTATCTCTCCTGGCTCAGGCAGCTTGGCAAACACCTGCCAAACAGAATCTGTCTCCTAACCCAGAAATCAAAACTGTGTGGACCTTGGTCATACCTCAACTAACAAGATCTGTGTACTCCAAATTGACTGCCAGCCAACTGGGTATGATACGTTGGATAAAGTTTCCCATCCTCCTTTCTACTGAGAGAAGCATCCAGATGTTGAAACAGCACTTGAGATATCCTATAACAGGATATCAAAACCATTCAACTAGAAGGAGATTTTCCTCACCAACTTGTAATGTTTGTACTTCTTGGCTTGGAAAACCAGATTACATTCAACCCCACTGTGAACATCAGGTCTCCTGAGGTGTTTCCCTTCGGCTACAGTTGCCGTTCCGAGTTGACTAACGGTATAGTGAGCCAGCCCATTAAAGCAAGACCGAAGGCACAGTTGAGCAGATACAAAAAGCTGGAAAATTTATCTCACACTCGAAAATGTTGAGACCTTTTTTTTAAGCAATAAATATAATAAATAAAATGTACAATGTAAATTAGAGCTATATTATAGTGTTTTAAGCTTTTTTTTTTTCTTTTCCTTTCCCTCCCTCTTGTCTCTGCAGGGATCTCAACTTCAAGCTGAGATACACAGATATATATTGGTATTCTGGCTTCACTGCCCCCTATGGGTGCTCCACTGATGGGGCACCATTGCATTTCCTATTTCGTGTGTGTGTTTTCATGTGTGTGTGTGTGTGTGCGCGCACACACGTGTGCGTGCATGCAGGAACACATGCCCTGTGACTCTTCTCTTCACCAGCTTCCTCACTTGAGGTTCTTGGGTGTCTGCTGCTTTCACACTAAAGGCAGCTGACTTCTCTCTTGCTGGAGGGAGACAATTGGGTTACCCCCATAACAGTGTGAGAACACCGAGTTTACAGCCGCAGGAGATCTTGAAAGTGGGAAATCAACCTTGTCTTCCAATATCTTCTACTTCTTAATGGGTCTCTTTGCCATATTACCTGAAAGGGACGTTGAATGGTTGCCAAGGGCCTTTTATTCCTTCACTCCTCTTAGGGTTCCAAGCTTGGCTAGCAGTTTTGATTATGGTACTCTATAAACGATTTTGAATGCCATGTCTGAAGGCCTCTGCACATTTTCCAGCTGTTGTGTGCGGCTTCTCTTGGCACTTCCCTTCTCTAATGGCTTCTGGCACTGCCTGCCTCCACTTCTGTGCTGCTACCAGAAATAGCCCACTCAACAACTGGTCTCTGATGATCAAGACCGCTGATGGTCTTGCCATGTGACATCTATCCTGTAGGTAGGAGACATCGTCTCTAGTCATGCAGGAGGGGTCATGTGACACCAGGAACCTGTACTTGGTCCAAAGCCCAGTCAGCTGAAACTGGCCCTCAAAACATTCTAAAGAACAGTTTCTGATCTCTTTTTGGCTCCAAGAAGTAGAAATGAACATCACAGTTCATCTGTAAAAATTACTGTGGACTCATCATCAACAAAAGAGTCCAAAATGCAGTACTTGCATGCAATCTTAAAAACTACAGAATGATCTCTGTTCATTTCCAAGGCAAACCATTCAATATCACAGTAATCCAAGTCTATGCCCCATTCAGTAATGATGAAGAAGCTGAAGTTGAACAGTTCTACGAAGACCTACAAGACCTTCTAGAACTAACACCAAAAAAAAAAAAAAAAAAAGATGAAAGATGTTGCTTTCATTATAGAGGACTGGAATACAAGGGTAGGAAGTGAAGAGATACCTGGAGTAACAGGCAAATTTGACCTTGGAGTACAGAATGAAGCAGGACAAAGGCTAATAGAGTTTTGCTAAGAGAATGCACTGGTCGTAGCAAACACCCTCTTCCAACAACACAAGAGAAGACTCTACACATGGACATCACCAGATGGTCAACACCGAAATCAGATTGATTATATTCTTTGCAGCCAAAGATGGAGAAGCTCTACACAGTCAACAAAAATAAGACTGGGAGCTGACTGTGGCTCTGATCATGAACTCCTTATTGCCAAATTCAGACTTAAATTGAAGAAAGTAGGGAAAACAAGTAGACCATTCAGTATGACCTAAATCAAATCCCTTATGATTATACAGTGGAAGTGACAAATAGATTCAAGGGATTAGATCCAATAGAGTGCCTGAAGAACTATGGGCAGAGGTTCGTAACATTGTACAGGAGGCAGTGATCAAGACCATCCCCAAGGAAAAGAAATGCAAAGAGGCAAAGTGGTTGTCTGAGGAGGCCTTACAAATAGCTATGAAAACAATAGAACTGAAAGGCAAAGGAGAAAAGGAAAGATATACCCATTTGAATACAGAGTTCCAAAGAATAACAAGGAGAGATAAGAAAGCCTTCCTCAGTGATCAGTGCAAAGAAATAGAGGAAAACAATAGAATGGGAAAGACTAGAGATATCTTCAAGAACATTAGAGATACCAAGGGAAATTTTCATGCAAGATGGGCACAATAAAGGACAGAAATGGTATGGACCTAATAGAAGCAGAAGATACTCAGAAGATGTGGCAAGAATACTCAGAAGAACTATACAAAAAAGATCTTTACAACCAGATAAGCACAATGGTGTGATCACACATCTAGAGCTAGACATCCTGGAATGCAAAGTCAAGTGGGCCTTAGGAAGCATCACTATGAACAAAGCTAGTGGAGGTGATGGAATTCCAGTTGAGCTATTTCAAATCCTAAAAAATAATGCTGTGAAAGTGCTCCACTCAATATGCCAGCAAATTTGGAAAACTCATCAGGGGCCACAGGACTGGAAAATGTCAGTTTTCATTCCAATCCCTAAGAAAGGCAATGCCAAAGAATGTTCAAACCACTGCACAATTGCATTCATCTTCCACACTAGCAAAGTAATGCTCAAAATTCTCCAAGCCAGGCTTCAACATTCCATGAACCATAAACTTCCAGATGTTAAAGTTGGATTTAGAAAAGGCAGAGGAGCCAGAGATCAAATTACCAACATACGTTGGATCATTGAAAAAGCAAGTAAGTTCCAGAAAAACATGTACTTTTGCTTTATTGACTACACCAAAGCCTTTGACTATGTGGATTACAACAAACTGTGGAAAATTCTTAAGGATATGGGAATACCAGATCATCTGACCTGCCTCCTGAGAAAGCTGTATGCAGGTCAGGAAGCAACAGTTAGAATTGGACATGGAACAACAGACTGGTTCCAAATCAGGAAAGGAGTACATCAAAGCTGTATATTGTCACCTTACTTATTTAACTTATATGCAGAGTACATCATGAGAAATGCTGGACTGGATGAAGCATAAGCTGGAATCAAGACTGCTGGGAGAAATATCAATAACCTCAGATACACAGATGATACCACCCTTATGGCAGAAATTGAAGAAGAATTAAAGAGCCTCTCGATGAAAGAGGAGAGTGAAAAAAGTTGGCTTAAAACTCAACATTCAGAAAACTAAGATCATGGCGTCTGGTCCCATCATTTCATGGCAAATAAATGGGGAAACAGTGACAAACTATGTTTTGGGGGGGGGGCTCCAAAATCATTGCAGATGGTGACTGCAGCCATGAAATTAAAGGACGCTTACTCCTTGGAAGAAAAGTTATGACCAACCTAGACAGCCTATTGAAAAGCAGAGACATTAGTTTGTCAACAAATGTTCATCTACTCAAAGCTATGGTTTTCCCAGTAGTCATGTACAGATGTGAGATTTGGAATGTAAAGAAAGCTGAGTGCCAAAGCATTGATGCTTTTGGACTGTGGAGTTGGAGAAGACTCTTGAGAGTCCCTTGGACAACAAGGAGATCAAACCAGTCCATCCTAAAGGAAACCAGTCCTGAATATTCATTGGAAGTACTGATGCTGAAGCCGAAACTCCAATACTTTGGCCTCCTGTTGCGAAGAACTGACTCACTGGAAAAGACCCTCATGTTGGGAAAGATTGAAGGCAGGAGAAGGGGATAACAGAGGATGAGATGGTTGGATGGCATCACCAACTTGATGGACATGAGTCTGAGTAAACTCCGGGAGTTGGTGGTGGACAGGGAGCCCTGGCATGCTGCAGTCCATGGGATAGCAAAGAGTTGGACACGACTGAGCGACTGAACTGAATTGAGCTGGTATAGGTGAAGTCAGACTGGGAAACTAATTCTCACTAATTTCCAGACATAAAACATAGAAACTTCAAAATGAATGTTTATATTTTGGGAAGTGAAGGTGAAAGTAAAAAATTTTTTTTCAATCTTTTGACCCTTCATGTGCTCCAGTGTAACTCTATGGATCTGCCAATTGGAACCGAGTTTCAGAGGAATGCAGGCAATCAGATCTCCGCAAAAGATAACCAAAACCTTTTGGTTTATTATCTTTAAAACATACTGGCCACTTTTCATTCTTATCTGTCTTGGACTGTGCTTTATGTATGATGTTTGATCTATAGGTTATTTTATAAGATTCTGCACAGCTATTACGGAAAATGACTAATGGAAACTTTGTGCTTCAAAATAGACTACCGTGCAAGCAGTAGAATGTGTTATTTCTTTCTGAAAGTCATGTGTAGAGGGAATTCTAACCAAATATTAAACAGAGGTGCTCTCTTTACTTAACTGTTATGTCTAAAAAAAATCAATAAGCATTTCAGAGACTATCATCACCACCACTCCCGCCATCACCCTTCTCATCTCAGAAATTACCCACAATGTTGCACTGGAAGGATTTTTGACCACATCTCTGGGTACCATCTGCCGAGAGTCTGACTTTTGTTGTCTGGGATTTGTCACAGACAACAAAATGAATTTCTAAGTTGTCTTAGAAATGACCTGTCCTTAAAATCTCATTGGAAAATAAGAAACAAAAGTTCCTTTCAGATTTCATTTCCAGTTCAGAAGTAGGAGAAAATGTCTTGTTATTCTAGTATGCTGCATTTTCTGGTCTAAAAACAGAATCTCCAGCAATGGCCATGGCTGGGTAATATAGCATGCGAATTTTAAATGTTGCTACTCACTCAGATACCCAGAGGATGCAGTCAAGGTCCAGCAGGAGTTGGCTTGGCACTGAATGTTGGATAGCAAAATGCACACAGTGGCAACTGAACCTCGGGCAGTCTTGAGGCCGCTGGGATGTGTCCTGGTTGTTTTTAAAATTTATAATTTGTAGTAAGAGGAATTCTAGTGTTTTCTGGCTCACTTTAATTACCAAATTGATGTGGGAAATACAAATGAGAATACTAGGATTAGGAGGGAAATGTCTTTCAGAATAACAACTGGCAGTGAATCGAAGTCTGCAACTTTTGATTTTAACAATAGATATTTGTTCAGGATAGTGGTATTGCCAGAGGGGAAAATACAGGAAACTCCCATGATGAGAAACAACCTCACCAGAACAAGTACAAAATAAAGAGCTACTGACATGGGATGTCAGGATGGAGTGGAAACGGCACAGCAGGCAATAAGAGAAACTATTTGTTTCTTTAGTTATTTTCTATGTTAATGTGCCCTCTATAAGCCTTCACCATGGAAAATAAACTTTAGATCACATGGACATGACATATCACTCAGAAAACAGAACTAAAATAGAAACCTGATAGGAAATGTGCATTGTATCTATATGTTGTTCAGTCGCTAAACCATGTCCAACTCTTTGCAACCCCATGAAGTACAGCATACCAGGCTTCCATGTCCTTCACTGTCTCCTAGAGTTTGCCCAAACTCTTGTTGATTGAATCAGTGATGCTATCCAGCCATCTCATCCTGTATCTATCTGACACCACAGCAAATTATCATTTCCATGAAAATCTGTATAGAATCGGTTACATGGCTTATGTAATACAAAATGAAAAATATATTTAAAATATGGCTATTTTAATACCATCATGATCTAGTCCTGAGGGAAATTTAACATTCTCTGAGACATCTTTCTAGTGTCCTTCATTTCTGATCCTGATGGAAATTTATGTTGGTGAGAAAAATACCATTATCTACTGTGGGAAAATGGTTGCCAGGTCTAAACTTAATGATATGGAGGGCTCTAAGAGTGGGTGAAAATGGTCAGGGAGTGGTTTTAATAAGTGTGAGTGCAGCTAAGAACAGTTCTGCAAGCTGAATAAAATTTCTAAATGCTTAATGATTTTAGAAAGCTCTGTACAAGCTTGACATAGACAGCTGTAATTATCTGTCCCTTACCACATGGTGGCCTGAAAGTGAATGCACTTTCTTAATTGGATGAACATTTATATTCAGAGTTTTTTTTAAGGACTTGCTTCATTTTTAATTTTAATTCAAAAAGCAGAGTGTTCTCTGCTATGGGTTATTATGTGAGCTGCAGAATCAAGGCATATCTATTTCAAGGACATAAAAAGCTGTCTGTGCTTGCTTTTCCCTTTCCTCTTGCATGTCACCATCCCAAGTAGATGTTTTAGAAGTCAAGGTAATACAGTCAATGAAATGAACATCTTAAATACAGCATACAGATAGAATCGCTCCCCAAACACCCAACCCTTTCTTCCCCGATTTTCTTCAGAAATCTTTTCACCAGTCACCCCATACTAAGGTGAATGATTTGTTTATACTGTCAGTCATAAATTTTTAGGTGAGGGAACTACCCTCTTAGTATGAAAAGAGATGACAAAGGTAGAAAAAAGTGATGCCTCCTAATTAGAAATATTCAGAAATCTATCTCGGTGTGAATAACCTTTCTAGGGAAAATAAAGACCCATTAAGGATGATCTGTGGTGAAACCAAATAATAGATGTTTAAGAACAAGATTTTAGATTTCTTCAATGAAATCTGTATTGAATTCAGCTATTGAAGCAACCTGATTAACTGTGAAAAGAATATTTCTCCCCTAATATTATCCTTTCATATATGTGTTCTCAGAAGATTAATTTCAGACCACCTATTTTTTTCTGGGAACTTTGCTGTCTTGGGGAAATATTTCCTGCAAGGCTTCTTCTACGAAGTGTTTTCTTTCTAAATGCCAAAGCACAGGTGGAATAGAGAGATGGTTTACATAAAATTTAAAGTGAGCCAAGAATAGGCATTTTTAAGAAAATATCTAATTTGGAAACTTATGGTATAAATGTTAGAGTCATTCTAATAAGGCTTGGAAATGAAAAAGAAAAGAAAACAGAAAGAAAGTGTTATAGTATCATTTTCTGGTTCTCTTTTTCCTTTTGATTTGCAGCTGGTTTCCTGAAGGAATAATTACCATAAAATACTTATAAATGTACCTAACAAGCAATTGACTCTGTCATTCTTTATTGTTGTTTTGGATATCTACACCAAATTTTGCTTTATTGATATACCATAAATTGTTTACTCAATTCCCTATTCCAGGACAGAGAGTTGCTTCCAGTCATTCATAATTATAAGCACTATTATGAAAAAAACAGCAGTGAACACTTTCTTAGATGTCACAGTTTTTCACTCAAATTAATTTTTATGGGAATGTGACATTGGACAACTCACTTAATCTCCTTAATTAAACAATGTCTAAACAAAATTTAAACATGTCTAAACAAAAACAATGATCCTTGCCTTTACCAGAGTTATGGTGAGGATCCAATATGTAGCTATGTGTGACTATCCTTTAAAGACTATGATTTACTGATATAATTTATCTCTAGAATAAATCTTTAAGCTTATTGTGAGTATAAGATATTTATCTGGGCATGTGGGCATGGATCTTTAAGTTTTAATGAGTTATAGGGTTTTCTGCTCATTCAAAATTAGAAATGCTCAAGAACAGTAATTGACTAATCTTAGAACCCATTGCTAGGGAAGCCAAGTTGCTTACCGTCAATTGATTATGGTTTTATCCCAGAAACAACAGTAGTTTGGAAGATAAGACCTTATGGTATGGTAATACCTCCTGGGTACATATCACTTTGTTATTTATAGTGCATTCTTACTTATATTATCGTACTCATTTTTATGACCTTGTGCAGAAATTTTGGATATTATGCTAACTTCACATAAAAATTAAACTAAGGCTCAGGATAACTTTTGTATACAGGTTCACAAAGTTAAAGAGTGGTACAAGTGAAGTTTTGAACTTGAGGCTTAATTTTTTATTCCAGACTACCACATGGAAGAGAGAGAATCCAGGGTGATGGTGTAGTAAGTAAATTTTGAACTATTTCTAAGTTATTTTTATGAGAAAGAGTGCATTGCTATTATAACATCCAACCTCCAACACAATTGCACATCCACATCCACATGTACACTAGTCCTCTTCCCTTTAGAAATTTAATAAATCAAAATTTTCAATTTTTATATCTTTAGAACACACATGCAGAGTCATTCTGAAAATACAAATGTTAAAAACCTAATGAATACAAAATTTCAATTTTTTTTTGGCAAATTTATTTATTTTAATTGGAGGCTAATTACTTTACAATACTGTAGTGGTTTTGCATACATTGACATGAATCAGCCACAGGTGTACACGTGTCCCCCATCCTGAACCCCCCTCCCACCTCCCTCCCCATCCCATCCCTCAGGGTCATCCCAGTGGACCGGCCCAGAGCACCCTGTCTCATGTATCAAGCCTGGACTGGCGATCTGTTTCAGTTATTTTATTTTTTTTTATTTTTTTTATACCACAGAGAATTACATTTAATATCCTATGGTAAACCATTATAGAAAATAATATAACAAAGAACATATATATATATGTGCATATATGTATAACTGAATCACTTTGTGTACATCAGTAATTGACACATTGTAAATCAACAATTGAAATAAAAATAAAAGGTATTTCCCATAAATAACTTTCTCTCATCCCTTCTTAGGAAAAAGAAATTTTAAAATGAATGATATTTGTTATCTCAAATTCACCTGAAGTTATCCTGTAATTATTGGACCTTGAAAATTGCTTTAAAACATTATATTCTTTTTTTTTTTTTTTTTTTTTTTTAGTTGGAGGCTAATTACTTCACAACATTTCAGTGGGTTTTGTCATACGTTGATATGAATCAGCCATGGATTTACACGTATTCCCCATCCCGATCCCCCCTCCCACCTCCCTCTCCACCCGATTCCTCTGGGTCTTCCCAGTGCACCAGGCCGGAGCACTTGTCTCATGCATCCCACCTGGGCTGGTGATCTGTTTCACCCTAGATAGTATACATGCTGTTCTTTTGAAATATCCCACCCTCACATTCTCCCACAGAGTTCAAAAGTCTGTTCTGTATTTCTGTGTCTCTTTTTCTGTTTTGCATATAGGGTTATCGTTACCATCTTTCTAAATTCCATATATATAATATACATGTTTCAATGCTATTCTCTCAAATCATCCCACCCTCGCCTTCTCCCAGAGAGTCCAAAAGTCTGTTCTTTACATCTGTGTCTCTTTTGCTATCTTGTGTATAGGGTCATTGTTACCATCTTTCTAAATTCCATATATATGTGTTATTATACTGTATTGGTGTTTTTCTTTCTGACTTACTTCACTCTCTATAATTTTTGTAGCTATTCAATTTAAGGTGAAAAAGTGGACATTGCCTTTTTAATTTGTTTTTATTAATTTCCTAATGATATTGAACATATTTTCATAAGTCGTTGATGAGTTATATTTTTGGTAAATCACCTCACCACTAATATCCTTTATTAGTTATCTACTGTTGTGTAACAAATCACTCCCCAATTTAGCAGCTAAAAATTAGACTTAATGATCTCAGAGAATCCATGGATGAAAATCATAGGCACAGGGTGTATGAAGGCTTTAGCTCAAGGTCTTTCGCAAGGTTAACATCGAGTTTGCAGAAAGGCTACAATCTAACATGAATTCTCATCTGTGTTCAGCACCCAAGCTCTGCCAGACCTCAGCCCTGCGATGTACTACACAGGCTTGTCTCGTGACATGGTGGTTGACTTTCTCCAGGGTGAGTGAGTTGGAGAGTGAAAGCTGAAAGTCACTATCTTTTTCTAATTTATTTTGGAAATGAGCTCTATCACTTTTGCTATACTTCATTCATTATATACAGTCCATACTCGGAGAGGATAACCCAAGGGCATGAATAACAGAAGATGGAATTATTGAGAGCCATCTTAGAGGCTTCGTTACTTTGTTGCTCAGTCAGGTTTGACTCTTTGGGACCTCATGGACTTAGCCTGCCAGGCTGCCCTGTCCATGGGAATTCCCAGGCAAGAATGCTGGAGTGGGTTACCATTCCCTTCCCTGGGGGATCATCCCAATTTGGGGATCGAAACTGGGTCTCCTGCATTTCAGGCAGATTCTTTACCCTCTGAGCCAGCAGATAGTCACCATATATCCTTGATCATTTTTCTATTTTGTGTTGGCATGGACGAAGTATTGATGTACCAAAGTCCTTATACTTTATGTCTACCTACTTTTATAAAATATATTGCATAGTTTTCCCACTTGGCAGTATACATTTTAGATTATCTTTCTTCCTTCTTCCTTCCCTTTCTCCTGCCCTCCCACCCTTTTGTCCTCTTTTCTTTCCTTTTATCTTCCCTTCCTTCTTTCCTTACTTCTTTCTTGCAAGAAGCAAGAACATGTTGAGTGGTCAACTATTTTTAATGATTTCTTGTAGACTCAAATTTTAAATCCTGCATCAATCTTGTAGTATAGGTTGCTTTTTATTAAAAAAAAAAGAAAGTAATTTTACTGAAATTGTCTCCACTAGCAAAAGATTTTGACAACTCTTCTGGCTTATTACTGAAATGTAATATATAATACAGATACAGTGGTAATTACAATGATTTCTACAACTGTATTCATTAAATTTACCAAAATTGTTGAATTCTGTTCCACTTTATTTTTATTAATTAACATATTTTTGGAATGAAGTAGGGACACATTTAGAAGTTTTTATCATATGAAGGGAAAAACTGTCAGGTGAAAAGAAAGAACAAGGTTGTATTTTCTCTGTAAAAATTAAATCGAGGACAATGGTATTAAAAGTATTCAGTTAACTCTTAAAATAGCTTTGTAAATACATAAGTAATTTGAAAATGGGATAGGCTCAGTGTTATGAAAGGAATGTTTTTCTCAATATAGATATTCAAGGAACAAAGAATACTTATCAGTGAATTTATAGAAGCAGAGTCGTGATTGGGGCAGGAGGTTAAACAAGGTGATTACCATCATCTTTTGAGTTACCATGTATCTAACATTTTACATTTGAAGTCTTGGCTGGTTGTAGGGAAACTTCATGCAGTGAGATCATTCCTATTTTTCTTCACTTTATAACCAGAAAATCATATAACCAGAAACTAATATCACTAAATATTTCAGTTCAAATTTTCATTTTCCTCCTCTGTAAAATAAAGGGACATATTTGCTTAAAATATTTGTTGAGGATTAAATGTATTCAAATTTTCTATAAATTTCCAGGACCAAAATAAACCTGTGTGAGTTTTTGCAGGTTTGGGGTTGGACTAGATAAACTACATGCCCAGAGAAGCTAGAAGCATACAGCCAAAAGAAAGACTCTTATACACATGTTTTCTTTATAAGGCACATTGCAGTTTTCTTGTGCTTGGGAATACTAGACTGCACTTCAGCCCTGTGTTTGGAGCACTCTGAAATAGTGAACTCACTAACAAAAAGCACAGAAATGCAAAAAGCTTGGCACTAAAGAGCCAGAAAGACATTTGTTTACAGCAGGAGAGCTGAGACAAGAAGGCAGGTGTCACTTTGTTCAACCTCACAGCCTGGGAATGAACCATCAGATGCCAAGTTCTTCACCACTGTTTATTATTTTATGTCTTCAAATAACAGAGAATGTACTGTCATGATTAACTTCAGGGTTCTGAATAAATTTTAGCAAGTAGGCAAATCTTCAAGTGTTACGTTGGCCAAAAAGTTTGTTCTGATTTTTCCATAAGATGGTATGAAAAACTGGAACAAAGTTTTTGGCTAGCCAATATGAAATCCATGAAGAATGGCCATAGACTGTATCTTCTGTGTTACACAGGAAAAGGTATATAAGGCATGTTTTCAACATTGATCAGACTGGCTTGTTTTACAAGGATGTTGGCAAATGAATTTATATAGTAAAAATAACATTTTGGTTGACCAAAAAAAAAAAAAAAGTGACCAGATGCCTGCAGGAACTTAACTCTGTTATTTCCCATGGATCACTGATCAGTATTCACTCATTTGGTGTTTGTGGTGGGCGTGGTGACTTCATTGAGTTCGTATATGGTGAGCAATGAGAGTCAATTACATAGTCACAAGACAACAACAGCAGTGATGATATCGGATTCTTTAGTAAGTTCTTTCTTTGCATTAAGCACAGGGCCAACCGTTTCAAAATACTATTTATAACAATTAACTGAGAAATCTTATTATTCATATATTATAGAAGGTGAAACTATAATTCAGTAACTTTGAGGATTTAAAGTAAATGAAGAGCTAGGTTTTGAATACTGGGCTCTCTGACCAAAGCCAATGCTCTTTCTGCTGGTCTGCATTGCCCTATTTTAATAGTAAAGTTGGTTGAGCACACGTTATCGGGTTTAAAGTCAATCAAACCATCAGATTCTACCTGTCATAATTCTCAAGCATAAAGGTAGCAATTAGGGAGGAAATTTCTCATGTGTCGAGAAGTCCATGCCTATGGCAACTGCTGCCAAAGAGATGAATCCAGGACACCCCTCTCCCCTTTTCTATATTCATCCCCTTCCTCCTTTCATCTTTGTCTGAGCTCTATTGTGGCTACTATTAAAGTACATTCCAGAACATTTCCTTTATTTGGACATGTCAGATGATCTGTTGATTTAGATTTTTCTAATTTGCATGAGTGATTATATTCATGAAAAATGCAATAGGTTTTTAACTGTAATACTGATTTGACAATTGTATAATTATGAAAATGGATTTTTTCAAAACTAAGGTTGATTTGCTCTACCATTTGTAACCCCATTGCTATTTCTATTAGTTAATAGCATAACATTTAAAACAGTGAGATTTTCAGAAAAAACAGGGCACATTTTTTGCTTTTGTTTTTTCACCTTGAGAAGCTCAGAAGTACAGAAATATGGTTTTAGAGAAAATTGTTGCATAGGGATAAAGGTAGGTATCACACTTGAAAGTCGATGAACTTTCCTTGGGTCTTCGTGGATGGAGGTAGGGGTCGTAAGAGATAACTTAGGGAAATAGCTCATGGAAATAAAGGGGAGATATGGTCTTTTGCCATCATGGGATGATCCTTTCTATAATGTGCAATACAAGGGATTTATCAGTGAGCTCTCTGGCTTCTTAGGAAATCACCAGAATATTATGTAATTTTTATTTGTGATAAAGAAACCATGATTATCTTCTTATACTTTAACCTTGGGAAAATATTTGTGAATACCACAAGACCCTTATAATCACTGTTCTACAACATATCACAGCAAGTACATCTTGGGTATAAATAAGTGAATATTTTAATTATTTGATGGAAATGCCTAAGACTGGATGGGAGATAGTGTGAATGGATGAGTATAAAAGAGAGATTGTCTTGAGGAAAGAGCAACTGCCTCCTCCACATTCTTGCCTGAATTTGCCCTGCTTGCCAAGAAATAGAGAACATAAATCTGTTTTTACAGTATCCCTAAATATCTTACAGATGGATTTCCAATCACTGTTACCCGGATATTCATTGTAGCTATAAGATGTTATAACTTACTGTAAGGTGTTACTTACAGATTCATAAAATATTATGGTTGTAAATGACTGGAACAACTAGAATATTCTCCAGCCTCATCTGGAATAGTTTTTCATTCATCTAACTACACACTACAATTCTCTGCATGTATTTTTTGGCTGAACCACGTGGTTTATTGGATCTTAGCTCCCCAACCAGGAATTGAACCCAGGTGCAGGCAGTAAATGTGCCAAGTCCTAACCACTGGACCACCAGGGAATTCCCTTACAATTCTTGATACTTAAAAGTGCCTTCATTAAAAAAAAAAAGTGCCATCTGTTTGTATTTAATTAAACAGAAGTTATATGAGCTTTTTCATAAGGAAAATTACTTTTTGAAATTTCCCACTACCATTGTTGCAATATTCGCAAGCTGTCACCTCAGGGTTTTGATGTATTGAGGAAATATTGGAGTAAAATTTTCAGAGATGATTTTTTTTCAAAACTGTATCTTCATTATAAAAAAATGCAAGAATTCTAAAACATTTTAGATGCAATGAAAAGTATTAAAAAGTTCAACTGAATGTAGAGAAATCACCAAAATTTAACTATCCAGATAAAATTAGTATGGATTACAAATCTCTTTCTTTCTCCACTGTGTGTCTATATTGTGTGGTATACTCCATTCATATGAATATTGTGGGAAATGGCTGATCTAGTTGACTTTGCGTTGGGATCCTTCTATGTTAAAAAGTATAGTTGATGTGAATGTTGATTTGGAATCAAGATACCACTTGATTAGTAAATGTAATAATACTTTATAATTTTGATTAAGAGATAAAGGAATAGAGAACCACTTGAGATATTCAAGAGAATTGAATAATTTGCAATTTAGTCTTTATTAATTAGTAAATTTAGTGTTTACTTTCTATGTTCGTACAATGAGCTATGCTTCTCTTCAGCCTCACTCTACATGATTTAATGCATCATGTACGTAGCTTTGCGTAAATTGCTCCAAATACAAGATAGCTAATATACAATGAATTAAAGAAATGTTATCTGCAAGCCTATGATCATAGCTCCATTTCAGGTTATATTTGCTTCCAGTTTTCTTAGATTTTCAGTGTATTTATACACAAATTCATTTTGTCTGTAGCATTGAAATAGTTTAAAAAAAGTTTTGAAAACAAACCAAAAAAAAAAAAAAATCAAACTTTCCACAAAAATATCGTAATGTCATCTTAAAGCATTTTTGGTATTGTAAAAACACTTTGGCAGTATTTTCAAGGTTGATGAAATATCCAGGACTCCTTTGAGGTATTTTTTAAAATAAATTACAGTGGAAAAGTCCTAGTCTGTATTTCGTATGGATTCTGAATTATATTTATAATTGTTAAGCATTATCACAATTTAAAAGGAGGCAGCATGTCTCTATCTGAATAGATATCATTATAATGATTTTCTTAAATGTCAAGAGGCAAAATAGAGAATTCTGCATTATGCCAAATGCATATTTATTATTTTTTCTACAAGATGAAGTTAACATTTATGGAGCTACAAAATTTTATTATTCTAAACACAGAGCAGAAGGAGCATTCATGAAGAGTGCTGGAAATACTAGATAAGCTTTTAGTGACTAGCAGGGCCAGAGCTAGCTGTACTGTAGTTATCTTGTATGCTTCCTTATTATTTGCCTTGTTGTAGCTAAAGGGGCAATGTATTAACTGAAAGAAAAATCCAGACCAAAGAATCAATTACTTCCCTTTCTATATTCATCATGATAAGTCTACCTTTTTATGTTTAGCATGAGGACATAGGTTGCAATTTAAACCATTTGAACCTTCAAAGATGCTTTACCTTAAATAAAATTTGATATTGGTGACTGGCAGTCACAAATATGCCAAATAAAGGACACATGCTAAAATCACTTCCCTCTCACCAATGCATTCTTCACTCTGCCACTGCTGTGCTAGCCCCGAGTTATTCCGGAGATTGGCTCACCAGCTGGGCTTTATTACACCAATTAGAAAGGTGACCTTTTACAGTAACCAGTGGCTTTATTTATTTATTTATTTATTGCAAAAATTATAAGGTGTATATGTAGAATATTTCAAATTAACACAGAAATCAAATAAACACTTTAGGAAGTAAATCTACAAAGTTTTACAACACATTTCCATTTCATCATATGCAAGTTGGTTTGATTTCATGGAAATAGACACAAAATAACAGTTACACCACATTCTAGTGTCAGTACTGTTTTATTGTTTATTGCTTTGATGCTTTGAAAACTGTAAAATAATAGTCACTTGACAAGAACCAATACTGTACACACAAAGTCATTTCCTCATTCAAAAATTTGTGGATTCCTCTAACGTGTTTTATAAACAAATATTTGAATTGTTAGTAATTATTCATTAATGATATCATTTAGGATTTTATGATTTAGAAATGTAGATATTTGAACATCCTTGTTATTTTCTAGAGATCTATGATTTTGAAGTCCATGGGGCTTAAAATAATTGTTAAAATGTCAGAAAACATATTGTAGTATACAATATGTTGGATCAGAAGTAAGCTTGGGGTTTAATTCTTTCCCTTAAAACATGTATAACCTTGATTAAATAATTTTATCTCCTTACCTCCAGTTTCATTTTCTTAAAGTAGGGTTAATAATTACAATATCATAGAGCTGCTATTGAAACTAGCATGAGATAATCTATGAAAAATACTTAACTCTGATTGGGACATAGTGAATTCTCAAAAAAATACTTGTTGAATGGATGCATAGACATATCTCTTTGTCAGACTGCATCATTAAATCATTGTTCATTACAAGGAAAAAGAAAAATGACATTTTGGACATTTTTTTTCTCCCAGCTCCCTTTTATTAATTTGGTTATAGCCACTTCTTGGCTTAAATGTTTTTGGCCAATCATCAACTTTATTAAGTGTATTTTGCAGTTCTAAGCTCTAGGTTGAATGACATCACTGACTCAATGGACAAGAGTTTGAGCAAACTCCAGGAGATAGTGAAGGACAGGGAAGCCTGGAGTGCTGAATTTGGTGTCGCACAGTCAGACACAATTTAGTGACTGAACACCACCAATAAGCTTTAACTATATATCCCAAATAGCAAAAATGCAGATAAACACAAAATTTAAGGGAGAGAACAGTATGTATAAAGGTGTACCTCTGACGTTGTACAGTTCTCATACTTCTCTAATATGCTTACCATAGAAGAAAGGATAGTCAATGGATAATCAAGAATCCCTTACTAATTATATGTGTGTCTATTTATGGGATAAAATTTACAGTCCCACTAGCTGTATCATATGTCTTTAATGTATAATTTATGGGTAAATATTTGCATTGAGAAGTAAGTTCTAGAAGATGGAAAATGGAAAGACTTCTATGAAGGATGAATTTTATACCTTAGTTCTATGATTCTGGACAACTTAATTTTTTTCTGAGACTCATTCCTTCATTAATTGAGCATATAGAATGATAAATTAATAATAATTTTAAAGTGTTTGGTAAACCAAAAAGCATTGGTCCATCTATAGTGTCATGGAGCTGTCATCTAGCATTGCCAGGAGATCATGCAACCATGTTCATTGTAGTTACATGGGGAACCTGTAACAGGCTATCATGATCAGCTTCCTCTTCCCACTCTACCTTGCTTTTAAACCCTGGTCCCAGAAACTTTGCCAATACAACTTTGACAAAATGTGTATTTTGTGAGGCTTTGCAGAGAAGGGAGTCAACCTGTCTACCTCAGCTTATTCTGACCCTGTTTCTTATAATAAATCATTAATGTCGATTCATCTTCAGGTGATCCAACCATTATTCCACATTTTTCTGTTTGTATATCACTATTTTTTTTCCAGTCATGTTAACCAAGATCCTAATCTGAAGCCTACAACCTCCTCAAAGAAAAGCTAATATAAACTCATGCATTACACCCCCAGAAGAACTTCTCTGGAAAAAATGGGCACTATAAAGGACAGAAATGGTATGGACCTAACAGAAGCAGAAATATAAAGAAGAGGTGGCAAGAATATACAGAAGAACTATACAAAAAAAGATCTTAATGACCCAGATAACCATGATGGTATGATCACTCATCTAGAGCTAGACATCCTGGAATGCAAAGTCAAGTGGGCCTTAGGAAGCATCCCTACGAACAAAACTAGTGGAGGTGATGGAATTCCAGCTGGACTATTTCAAATCCTAAAAGATGATGCTGTGAAAGTGCTGCACTCAGTATCCCACCAAATTTGGAAAACTCAGCAGTGGCCACAGGACTGGAAAATGTGTTTTTATTACAACCCCAAAGAAAGGCAATGCCAAAGAATATTCAAACTACCACACAATTGCACTCATCTTCCACACTAGCAAAGTAATGCTCAAAATTCTCCAAGGTAGGCTTCAACACAGTACATGAACTGAGAACTTCCATATATTCAAGCTGGATTTAGTAAAGGCAGAGAAACCAGAGATCGAATTGCCCACATCTGTTGGATCATAACAATAGCGAGAGAGTTCCAGAAAAACATTTACTTCTGCTTTACTAACACACCAAAGCCTTTGACTTTGTTGATCACAACAAACTGGGGGGAATTCTTTAAGAGATGGGAATACCAGACCACCTTACATGTCTCCTGAGAAATCTGCATGCAGGTCAATAAGCAACAGCTAGAACCGGACATGTAACAACAGACTAGTTCCAAATTGGGAAAGGAGTACGTCAAGGCTGTATATTGTCACCCTGCTTATTTAACTTATATGCAGAGTACATCATGTGAAATGCTGGGCTGGATGAAGCATAAGCTGGAATAAAGACTGCCGGGAGAAATCTCAATAACCTCAGATATGCAGATAACACTACGCTTATGGCAGAAAGCGAAGAGGAACTCAAGAGTCTCTTGATGAAAGTGAGAGGAGAGTGAAAAGCTGGTTTAAAACTCAACATTCAAAAAACAAAGATCATGGCATCTGGTCCCATCACTTCATGGCAAATAGATGGGGAAACAATGGAAGCAGTGACAGACTTTATTTTCTTCAGCTCCAAAATTACTATAGATGGTGACTGCAGCCATGAAATTAAAAGACACTTGTTCCTTGGAAGAAAAACTATGACCAACCTAGACAGCATATTACAAAGCAGAGATATTACTTTGCCAACAAAGGTCTATCTAGTTAAAGCTATGATTTTTCCTGTAATCATGTATGGATATAAGAGTTGGACCATAAAGAAATTGATGCCAAAAAATTGATGCTTTTGGACTGTGGTGTTGGAGAAGACTCTTGAGAGTCCCTTGGACTGCAAGGAGATCCAACCAGTCCATCCTAAAGGAGATCAGTCCTGGGTGTTCATTGGAATGACTGATGCTGAAGCTGAAACTCCAATACTTTGGCCACCTCATGCGAAGAAGTGACTCACTGGAAAAGACCCTGATTCTGGGAGGGACTGGGGGCAGGAGGAGAAGGGGATAACAGAGGATGAGAAGGTTGGATGGCATCACTGACTTGATGGACATGGGTTTGAGTAAACTCCGGGAGTTTTCTTGACAATATCCAGAAAATGTGTATACCTCATGACCCTACAATTCTTTATTGGGTAAATAACCTCGAAATCTCTAGTTTCAAGAAGGCACATGAAATTGTGTTCATTGAGGTTTTGTTTATAAGAGAAGAAAATAGAAGGCAATCCATATGTTGTATCAGAAAGAGAATGGCTAATGGAGAAAATACTACTGTGATACCTTTTTGCCTCAAATGAAAAGCTGAGACTGGGGAGTTTGCATCGCATGGTCAGCATGGATCTTCACTTTTTCATGAAGACAAGAATACATTCAAAGTGGGTATATGTGGATGCAGGAGGAAGCTGGCCTGCCTCCTCTGTGGGCCCCTGAGAGGAGTGGGGATATAGGTCCTGGAGTGAGGCTAATGGAGTGAAAGAAAAAAAGAAAAGCATGAGACGCGTTTTTCAAACTTGAGCTTACATTATTCAAGGATATTTTTGGACACTGACAGTGAAAAACAACATGGAAACAGATGAACACTAAAAAGAATTATGAAAGAGAAAAAAACGAAGTCATTCAATCTCCGATTTCTGCCAAATCTGACAGGTGAACAATTGGCAGAAGCTCAGGGGAAATGCAGACAATCATAGAAGTAGTACTGGCAAGGACCACCTGCTTCTTTTAAGAGATTAACCATTGTCAAGCCTTTGGCACTCCATAACGGAACCTTGTATTCATTCACAGGTAGGAGGCAGAGAGCACTGGGGTGTTAGTTTTGGGAATCCACGCCAAAGCAGAGAGAATCATCTTTGCTTTCTACTGAGGCAGGAGAAAGCAGGCAGCCACAACAGCTGAGGTGTCCTGTCTGCTGTCACAGGAGTTTATTAGAGGCTGAACTTACCTATTAGAGGCAAACTTTCTTTTTCCTCTATATAAATGTAAATGTATATATATAAAGAGAAAGTGTTAGTCACTCAGTTGTGTCTGACTCTTTGCAACCCTATGGACTGTAGCCTGCCGGGCTCCTCTGTCCATGGGATTCTCCAAGCAAGAATCCTTGAGTGGGTTGCCATTTCCTTCTCCAGGGAATCTTCCTGACCCAGGGATGGAACATGTGTCTCCTGCATTGGCAGGTGGATTCTTTACCAGGAAAACCCTGAAATGTACATATAGTCATCCGCATCAAAAAGGCTTTAAATTTATACCACAAATCCTAAATTTCAAGGACCACTACAAGAATGGTGATAGCCCCTGTTGGCTCCTTCAGGCAAGATACTTGTGTTGTTCTGCCTGAGTTGACTTTGAATTGGTATGTAACAATTCATTCATATATCTCATTAGCAAGTTTAGAACCACCATTTGAATAATTTTGCATATAATTTAAGTAAACAAAGCATATGTGGGAAATGTTAACTAGTGACTATCTGTGGACAGATTATCTCCGGTGAACGGTGATGAAAGGTTTATTGTCAACAACAAATACCCATTCAGAGTTCTGGAGAATTCCCATGTACACTTGGGATTTATAACACAGCTCCATTTGGTCCAGCCTCATTTCAAGGGCTGAAGAACCACAGGTGGCTCGTGTCAAGGTCTACCTAGCAAACTCAACGTTTCCTTTATTGTTACGTTTCATTTTTGAGCATCTGCATTGTATAACCATTTGCTTATTTGAAATGTTGATATCCTCATCTTTTCCTTTCCTCTTGAGGTCTCATGATGCTAAAGGTACAGTAAAGTCTTTTTTTTTTTTAATCAGGAACCAATGTGAGAAATGGGAGAAGTTTGAAATCCAACAGGCTTCAAAATACAGGATTTAAAATTTCACACAGATTGTTATTATTAAAATTTTGATATTCTATAAAATTCACTAACATGAAACTATTACCTTTTCCCAAGTGCCTATCATGTTCCAGATACTTGGAGAATGCCTTGTAAAATTTGCCTCTGATACTAGCATTAGCCCTGTTATATAGGGTGTATATTATTATCCATATTTGTTACATGAAAAAGCAAGGCTCAGTTAAACTAAGATTTTGCTCAAGGTTTTCTGACCAGCAAGAAGCATAAGTTTCCCCAAACTAAATTTTCCTGGCTCCCTGTGGAAAAGTTTACATTAGCACTGCCCCAAAGAAATATATGTATGTACACCTATGTGATTTAAATCTTTCCAGTAACTATATTTAAAAAGTAACAAGAACTCAATGAAAATAATTATCATAATTTTTTTACTTAATCCAGTATATCCTAAAATTATCATTTCAATATGCAATCAATACAAAATATTATTCATGAGGTATTTTGCTTTTCTTTTTCTTACTAAGCTTTTGAACTCCAGTGTGCATTAAATACAGGACAATTCGGTTTGGTCTAGACACATATCTAGTGTCAAGAGCCACAAGTGTTTACTGGCTACTATATTGATGCTACATATTTGGTTATAAATAAAGTTATGGAGCAGCATAAGATTCAAAAGGCAAAAGTTCAGCTGGTCCTTGGCCCTGTCACTGCCGTCTGAAGCTTACTGGACAAGAGCTTAACTTGAATCTTTCTCTCAAATGTAAAGATTGGGTGATAGTCCTTAACTTGTAAAGTTGGCGCGGGGGGGTGGTGGGGGAATTTAGTATTTGATAGAAAAGATTTGACAGATGACCTGACACATAGTAGGTATCAAAACACAATAGGTCAGTTCTCTATCTTTTTGCCTCTTTTGCTCGTAGATATGTTCCTATAAGAGTGTCCTTTGAAACCCAAAAGTTTAACCACCAAGACTTCTCGAAAAGAGACTGGAGATGAGGACACATTTACTCTCATAAATATATATTCAGTCTGAGTTTGTCCCATTGTTTAGATCATCATGAGTGGCCAAAAGAGAGTGGGACTATGGAATTGGTAAACTTTCCCAACTACATTTAAGTTTTTAGTTAAAACTAAAACTGGAATTTGTAGAGTGGCTGACATTACCACAAATCAAGGTTATATTCTGCACCCAAACATTAGTTATTTCAGATTGTTTGCATTTACTTCACCTGAGTTAGTAGAGATAATTAAAAATCCCTTTACAATGAACAAACTGAGGCCAGATCAGAACAAACATCTCTAAGTCTTGGACTCCAATCTCAATCCATTTTTTTTCTCAAATCCTCATGGCCCACTCAGTTTTGTTGATATTTCAAATTAAGCTTTATAGTATTATGCAAATCTTAAACTTTGTGTCTTATCATGCATCAGAACTGTACATTTGAACTGTGTATAGCACATTATTGAGAACCAAATATATGTAGGTCAGAAGACAATTATGCCATTTACTAGTTAAATTTGCATCTAGAGCAAGTTCTTAATTTTTCTGAGTTGTGACTTTGTCATTTACCAAATGTATGTAATAATTCTTCCCTTGAATATCTGGATATTAATAAGATTAGAGTTGATATTTATAAAACCTTTTCCATTGTGCATGGTATATAATACAGGCAGAAGATATGCTAATTAGTATAATATTATGGTGGTTTCGTGGAAAGAAAATATTTTGTATTTTGATAATCTCTGAAAGTTTAATACACTGTAAAATCAATCTAATGTAAAGGTAAGTGTGTTGCATTTGGAGTTGGTGAATTTCATATATCTGCATGTAATTTATTGTCCATTTATTTATAGTTTATTTTAAATATAAAAATATATAACTGATAGATGTTTTCCTAGGATATATTTCTTGAGTGAAATTGCTGGGTTTTAAAATAGGTACTTTTTCAGCTTTTCTAGATAATACCAAATTACATTCCAACCCAACAGTACCTATTTATAGTCCCACAGAGCAATAATACTTAAAAGACTTTGTACTGGCAAAGGATACACAGACTAATTGAACAAAAATTTCAGAAAAATAATCTGTGTGAATATAGGAACTTGATTTATGAGAGTTAAGGCATTGCAGATCAATAAAAGGTACAGGGTAATTGGTTAGCCATAGCGAGAAAAAAAAAGACTGGATCCCAATCTCTACTTCCTTCCAAAACCAAATATCATTTCCAGGTGGATTCAAGACTCAGATGTAGAAAGCTAAATTATAAAAATGTTGGAAAACCATATAGGAATATAATTCTATTACCTCAGGGCAAGAACATTTCTTGAGACAAAAAAGTGAACAGTATAAAGGAAATAAACGTGCACAGTCTACTATGTGCTTTGTTCACCAAGGGACACAAAATGGGGAATAAAAGAAAAACCAGAGAGTGAAAAATTATATCCATTTTTAAAAAGAATATCTAAGTATTGCAAGTTGACCAAAATAACAAGAAGGCATAAATGGATAAATTACAAGGTAACTAAGCTGTTATTACCTAGCAAGAGTCATCAGACTTTTCTTGTAAATGGCCAGATAGTAAATATTTTAGCATTTTGTGAGTCATATATGATCTCTGTAACATACTTTATGTATGTGTGTGTGTACAGTGGTTAAAAATGTGCAATGTGGCAAAAAATAAAAGAAGAATGAAAATACTATATATATATATATATATATATATATATATATATATAAATGTAAAAACCATTCTTAGCTCACAAGCAGTAAAAAAACAGACCACAGGCCAGATTTGTTCCCTGAACTATAGTTTGCTCATAACATGGAACTGCTGTATTAATTACAGGAATGCATGTGGCAAAAAATAAAATAATAAAAATAAGAACATTATATATATATAAATGTAAAAATTATTCTTAGCTCACAAGCAGTAGGAAAACAGACCACAGGCCAGATTTGTTCCCTGGACTATAGTTTGCCTATCACACTGATTTGCTGTATTAATTACAGGCATGCATGTCAGAATACTAAAACCTGAAAAAGTGGACACATAATAATAATTTAGAACAAGAAATGTCTTCAAACTACTTCTTATCCAGCAAGGTACTTGACCAATGAAGAGACTGAGGCTCAGAGTGGCCTGCAGTTGGTGGTCAAAGAGAGGTGCGGGCAGTCTCTAAACGTCTCCTGCTCAGTGCTGCCACCTTTGGACAGCATCGAGATCTTCCGTTTGGTGTTAACAGCTTCTGCGGGGCCTGATGTGATTTCACAATTAATAAAGCGATGTCACCTTGCAGCGAGACCGGACATGGCTTGTTTGCTAGCCTCTTCGCATAGAGAAGAGAGTAGCTTGAAGGAGCTATCACACTCCTTACTAAACCAATTAAAAAAAAAAAAAAAAAAGCTCATAAAATAAGCAATTTTATCAACAGCCTGTTCCAAAATGGACCGCTTTAAAAGACGGTAGGAACCCGTCTGGCAGCCGATTTGTCTCCAAAAGTTTCACTAGGAGCAAATAGCGCCATCATCACTTTCTTTCTAAATTAAAGGCAGAGACATCGTGAGGGGAGACGGCTGGCTTTCCATATGTGCTTGGTCTCCTTATATAAAATTCTCCTAGGAACACTTCCTTAAGTTCCTAACCTCAAAGCTGATTTTCTAGAAATTTTTAGTTTGTGCAAAATTCAGTATTATGGAACTTTTATTTATCCACAGTAGATATGGGAAAGGTTAGTAGGTGTTATTGGCCTGAAGTATAATAATGTCCCTCAAGGCTAACCTTTAAATCTTTATGTGTTCAGTAATTTTAGCTATTCAAAGCATCCTTCTCTGTCTCTAGGAATATTATAAAATTCCACAAAGCTGTAATAAAAAGAATAGTGGAAAAGGGCAAAGGGAAATTACTACTTCTTCAATGATGGCTCCATAGGGTATTCACACACTCAGTTTACTCAAATAAGGTTCTTTTGCAATCTGCAGAGAGTCTCCTAAAAGAAATAATGCAGAACTATATGAACATAAAATATAAAATCCCTTTATTAATTTAAGGAGTCAAATTATCCCTTTATTGATAAAATGTAAATTAGCATCTTAGCCCGACTGAGATAAAAGACTCCTGTACTATTACTCCTGTTTATAAGAAGATATGGGATAATTCTATAATGACAGCTTACTATTAATAGTATGTTGTTTTCACCAGTTTTTTCCATTAGGGCAATAATTGTATTTTTTAGTTACTTATATAATAAATTATAATTATTGGATGATGCTAAGTTGCTAATTCTCAGTCCTTTTAGTGACTGAGATGCATTAAATTTTTCCTAATGAATTCAGTTTTAAGCCATTATTGCTCCAATAATTTCTAACTTGAACATGAATTCTAAGCTGGGAAAAAATATTTACTTATTCTTCACGGAAACTCCTATGTAAGCCACAGAATATTCCTGGAAGCAAAATATTTTACAAAGCTGTATGGATAATACTGAAGATAAATTATGATCAGGATCATATTTAAGTTTGCAAATGATCAGGCACTTTCCTTAGGTTAGTTAGCAGGATTTTCATCATTGCAGTAGGCAACGAATAACAAGGATTATTGCCTTCCCAGTTGTAATTATAGTTCCTGAGAGTGGTGTCTTCATAGATAACATCAGGATTGAGTTGATGTCCTGGCTCACTTAATACAATATTTAATGACAATGAGGCCATAACATAGATAGATATGTGCATACATGCAACAGACATTTCGAAAATATATTAAGACTGAGAAAATGAGGAAAAAAGAAATCTTTCATAATCTGATAAAGAGTATCTATTTTTAGAAATATTAGGCGCAGGTAGTATTTCGTGGAGAAATATTAGAACCTTCTCATTAACTTCAGGAAAAAGACAAGGATGCTCTCTGACAATAATCCCATTCAGTGTTGTTCCAGACTTTTTAGGCAGCAAAATAAGATAAGAAAAAGCAGTAGAGTTAAAACATTAAGGGCAATGAATTAAAACAAAAGGGGCAAAATTGTCTTTACACGAAGATGATTGTCAATGAATGATCCAAGAAAATTAGTATGGTGGTACACTTATGATAGTGCAACAAAAGTGACATTAGCAACACTCTAAGATACACAGGAATAAATCTGTGATAAATGTGCAAACACTTCATGTAAAAAAAGAAATTACAAAACTTCTTTATAAGAGATTCAAGAAGACCTAATTTAAAAAAAGGTAGATAATTTTCATGGGTAAGAAGGCTCAAAATTGTAAAGATATAAAGCTTCCAAAATTAATTTATAAATTAAAAAACTTCTCAACCAACACTGTAACTAGTTATTTAGTAAGTTCTACAATCTGATTCTAAATTTCCTATGTAAAATTAAAGGGACAGCTACCAAAACAAAGAATGAGGCTAAGAGATTCATCCTACCAGATATTAGGACGCATCAAAAAAATGAATCTAATTAAGATGAGGTGGTATTGATGCAGAGACACTTACAGTTAAACAAGCAGGTTAGAGTCCTGGGACAATCATGTTGACATGAGGACTAACATGGTATGTCTCTGAGTTATGTTAATTTGCTCCTCTTTCAGTTCTCACTGACTTCTTACTTTGTCCCCAAAGGACTTTCTGTTATATGCATTTGATTTCTGCAAAACTCGTACCTTTTGGGAAAATCAACAGAAAACATGTGAGAGAATTCTGGGTTGTCAGCCGGGAAACCCAGGAAATAATTCCTTTTAATCAGAGTGTACCTTGATGGTTATTTGATAGTGAGCAAGAAAATCTGACTCTGGGGCTGTAGCCAAAAAAGAAGTTTATTGCAAAAGGAGAGTAGATAACAGACCAAAAAGAATAATTGAAGAACATTTCAGACAGGTTAGAAATGTTACCAAAAGTTAGTGGCTTAAAACAAGAATCATTTTATTTGTTCATGGTTCTACGTGTTAGTAATTTGGACTACACTCCAGTCACTTAAATTGCTTGCTAGTTATATGCCAAAATTCATACTATCAGTCAAAGATATTTCATAATCTCTCAGATGACAACTTGATTAGATTCTTCTTTCATTTAGTTGAGAGTAAGAATTATAAACAATCTAACTTGGAAATCCCTGGTGGCTCAGATAGTAAAGAATCCACCTGCAATGTGGGAGACCTGGGTTTGATACCTGGGTTGGGAAGATCCACTGGAGAAGGGAACAGCTACCCACATTCTGGCCTAGAAATTCCATGAACAGAGGAGCCTGGCAGGCTACAAGTCCATGGGGTCTCAAAGAGTCAGACATGACTGAGTGACTTTCACTTTCACTTTCAACTTGGAAATGGATTTATTAGAACTTTATTAAAACTTGTCTTATCTGAGGTCACTTATGTGGCTGTAGTTAATTCCTGGGTGTGTTGAGTAAAAAATGGCCTCGGTCTGGTGGGGGTGGTGACTGTCAACTGGGCCTCCTTTTTCCGTGTAGTTTCTCCTCCTTAAGAAGAACAGCCTGCATTTTTTCACATGACAGCAGAACTCCAAAGTGATGAGAGGAAGATCCCAGGTTCTGTGGTGACTAGGCTTGTAAGTTGTACTTCATCATTTCAGCAACATACTGTGGGTCAAAACAAATCAAAAGGCCAGCCCAGATTCAAAGGGTGAAGAAATGGCCAGTTCTTATTGGGAGGGGTTGTAAGTGGTCCCTCTTAGTTTATCACACCTGGGTATCATGAACAACAGAGAGTTTCTTCAGGAAAACTGTGAGAGGAGTTACCTCCAATTATTCCTAATTATGGTAAAAGGTTGCTTGGCTTGGCTTGGAATGCATACTTGTGCTTGACTAAGGCGGGCAGTTTTCCTTGATTGGCGGTGACCACATGATTATAGTCAGTGTGAAAGGACCGATTCCTCCAAGTAAAATAGGAACGCCATTACCAAATGAAGGAGGAACTGTGAATTCTGGATAGACAAAAACAATGGAGGCTATTTTACTGAGAGTTCTTGGGAAAATCACTTACTTTTCTTGGGCCTGAGCTGGGCACCTTCGTTTGTAAACTGGGAATAATAAGTAGGATGCTCACACAACTTTCTTAAGGTACTCTGATTTTATTACTCTGAATGTCTTTTGTATCCATTCAGCTTCTCCATTTTGCATATACTCAAACAAGCAGAAATTATATACTCCACTTGAATTTCATGGTAAAGTAGAAGGTTCAGGGTAAAAAATCAGTATCTGTCACCAGACTGTAAATTCTATGAATGTGGAAATACATTGTGTTCATCTCAAAATCCTCATCTCTTGGTGTATAAAGTACTCACTATTATTTTCATGTTAGAAGAATCAAATAGCTATGGAATCTTTGGAAGTATCTTACTATTTATGAACCCGAGTTTTTGTTTTATATCCCAGAGCATGACTTAACACTCAGCAATATACCAATGGCATTCTTTCCTAAATTAATGTCATCCTATTCTTTCACCCTTTTTACAATTATCTGTCCCAAATTTACCTAAGAAAAGCATATATTTCATATATTCTGCATTTTTCTATTGTGCATTCATGGCTTATGGTACCCAATCTTATGCAATACCAAAGGGAAAAAATGTAATATTCGTGAAGAAGTTAAAAAGAAAGTGAATGACTCTGATGAATAGCTAACACATATATTCCCAAGTTAGATTGTTTCTAATTCTTCACTTTTAATGAATGGAAAAAGAACCTAAACAATTTGTCATCTGATAGATTATTAAATAATTATGGCTGATAGAGCATTGGGACGATTTTTGACATATAACTAGGAAGGCATTTAAATAAATTGCTGAAATTGCCATAATAAAAATCTTTTCATTATAAACACTTGTCTGTGTTGATTAAGTTTTGTATTTCTTATTGAAATGAAGTAATTACATTATATTAGGTCTGGAACAAAGATGGAGGCAGCCATCATCTATCCCAGTTCTTGACAGTTCTTAGTAATTATAGAAGATGATCTGATTAGTTCCAAAGGCTAATGTGAAGAATTCCTGGGGGTCATAGCTTCATGGCTACCTTGGTCAAGAGATGGGAACCTCAACTCAGAGTGTGGTTAATGGGCTATTATGACTGACTTAGGCAGAGGGAGAAGGTTTCCCCTCTGAGGGGGATTCTTAATAAAACAAGGTGCCCAATGGAGTTGAACAGCTTTTAGAGCAAAGCTACAAAATTCAGGGGGCCCAGTGCAAAATATGGAGATCATTGTTCAAAAACTGAGAATTTCAAAAGGGTAACAGCAGACCATTCAATTAAGTGCTAAACCTGCCTGACTATGAGGCCTTGTACGACTGCACAGGTCACATTTCCAGGGGGCTACCCTGCCACAAATCTGCACGTTAGCAGAAACCACCTGTATGAACTTGATATTCCAGAAACAGAATTAGGGCATGAATATCTCTCCTTCAGTAAGTGCCCACGGTCAAGTAAGTACATCTCTGTGACCCCTCTTTATCCATTTCCCTAGTCTCCAACATTAGAATGATTACTGCCCAGGAGAGGAAAGGAGAGGAAATTTTCTTAGAGCCAAACCATGCCTGTCCCTTTCTCTTCATCAGGAAGTGGGGGTCAGTGCATTAGCCTGATGTATTAAGAAGAAAATGAACTTGGACCGTTGCTTGAGGTAGAGGATTTTATTAAATAAATAGACAGAACTGAGCCTTAAATATTAAAATGCACCTATACTAGCAATTATAGTCACTGAAAAGGTATGGCAGCTGGCAAAACGAAGTAAGCTGACCCACTAATTAATGGGAAAGGGGAATTTAATAGAAGAAAGTTGAGTTGGACTACAGGAAGAAATAATATAACTTCATATATGTGAACCCAAAGATTGAACCTCATCAATAAATTTAATTACTTAAGTATGCTTATGGCTACGAGCTTCTCAGGAAGCCCTAGTGGTAAAGAACCGGCCTGCCAGTGCAGGAGACATAAAAGACACGAGTTCGATCCCTGAGTTGGAAGGATAGTAGGGAATGGCAACCCACTTCAGTATTCTTGCCTAGAGAATCCCATGGACAGAGGAACCTGGTGGGTCACAGTTTATGGGGTCACAAAGAGTTGGACACAACTAACTGATTTCACATGCATGCACTTATGGCTATGGTAAAGGTAAAGTAAGAAAACCCAAAGGATAACAGGAAGGCAGAGGGAAGAGAGAGGACCTGGTTTGGGGAGTCTCAGAAGGACCATGAAGAAGGGTGTTTACAGGGGGAGGATTTGAATAGGCAGTGTCAATGTGATCAGCTACATAAATCAGATTTCACTTAAATCCCAGCATAAAATGGTAATTAGCAAGAGGATTTTATTTTTAAAGCCAAAGTCTAAAGTCAAAACTTTGGATGCATTAAAAGAAAATTATCTTTAGAAAATTTAACTTCAGTAAACCCACTCCAGTATTCTTGCCTGGAAAATCCCATGGACAGAGGAGCCTGGCAGGCTACAGTCCATGGGGTTGCAAAAGAGTCAGACATGACTAAGCACAGCAACAGAGCAATCTAGAGCTTGCCTATTTTGTGATTCTTCAAAAAAAAAAAAAAAGCAAAGACCAAGTTTCTTTGGTGCTTCATGCTAGCCTGTGATGTCACAATAAGCTGAGACTGACTATCAAAGAAGAGTTCAGAAAGGTTTTCAATTGACTGTCTTGGATATAGGAACACAACCCTACATATAAGTAGGGAATGGAAGGCAGAGGCAGAAAAGGCAGTGTTTGAAAATGAAAATAGTGGTGGCTTTGGGGAAGAGCAACTGAGTAAAACTGTGGAAATGACACAATGGAATTATGCTGTTAATTTCCCTCTGCTGCCCATATAAATTATGCAGAAAATATTGGATTGGTTGCTTCCTTATAGTGAAAACTGCCTATTTGCTCCCAGGCCTTGGCAGAAACTAGAGCAGTGTTGGGAGGAAGGAGGGAGCATGTGATAAAGCAACAAGGGACATTAAAAAAATTGTGTGTATTGCACAGGATACTGAAATTCTAAACATGCAGTCTAAAAGCCAAACTGGGAAGAGATAAGCATTCATTTAACCTGGGGTTGAGGCTACTGTCTTGGCAGGTACAGTAAGAAGCTTCTTAAATAATTACCAACTTCAGCTAATTGCTTGGTTCACAACAAAGTTGACAACTCTTGGTTGATGTTTCCTTTGCAAGCACTAAAAGTCTTATATCTTTTATTTTCTTTCTTTAAAACATTTCCCAGCAGTCCATCAGAAAGGCAATAATGTACAGTACACTGGCAAATAAATATCTTCATGCCCCTTGATAGTAGTTGTGACATGTATTTTTCAAATTTTAGAATGATAAATGCAATATATTCTTGGAGGTTAATTTGAAAACCAAAAACGATGAAGAATGCAAAAAATGTCTTGCCTGTGTTTTTTGCTTTTTTTTAACACAAGAATGCAATTTTATTCATATTCTTCAATTGCTCTTCATTAGTGGAGTAGAGGTACATGTTAAATATTGATATATAGTGTAATATCGTTACATTATAAATATTTCACAGGAGAGACTATTCTTTGCTGAAAGTGATCATTTATTTAAATACATTTATTAAGCTCCTATATAAGCAATCCATATCAGCTTTATCCAATAGGATTATAAATATAATGATGAGAACCATCAATGCAAGGCATTTGTTTGGTAAGGCAGATGTTTGCTACAGGCATCACTGGGATAAAATCTACGTGTTGTCAAGTCTACATTTATTCCCAGAGGCTCTAGGGGAGAATCCATACCTTGGACTTTCTAGCTTCTAGGGGCCATCAACATTTCTTGACTCCTGGATCCCTCCCGTCTTCAAAAGCAGCTATGACAGGTTGAGTATTTCTTACATTGAATCACTCCAACCTTCTCTTCTCTCTCCCTTTATACTTTTCAAAGACCCTTGTGATTACTTTGGGTCCATCCAGATAATCCAAAATAATCTTCCTATTTTAAGATCTGCTAATTGGTAAGCTTAGTTCCCTCTGTAATATTAATTACCTCTTGCTATGTAATGTAACATATTCATACATTCCAGGGTTTAGGACAGGAACATCTTCAGTTCAGTTCAGTCCCTCAGTTGTATCTGACTCTTTGCTACCCTATGGGCTGCACCACACCAGCCTTCCCTGTCCGTCACCAACTCCCGGAGCTTACTCAAATTCATGTCCATCAGGTCTGTGCTGCCATACAACCATCTCAGCCTCTGTTGTTACCTTCTCCTCCCATCTTCAATCTTTCCCAGCATCAGGGTCTTTTCCAATGAGTCAGTTCTTTGCATCAGGTGGCCAAAGTATTGGAGCTTCAGCTTCACCTTCAGTCCTTCCAATGAACATTCAGGACTGATTTCCTTTAGGATGGACTAATTGGATCTCCTTGCAATCTAGGGGACTCTCAAGAGTCTTCTCCAACACCACAGTCCAAAAGTATCAATTCTTTGGGACTCAGTTTTCTTTTTTTTTCCCCCATTTATTTTTATAAGTTGGACGCTAATTACTTTACAATATTATAGTGGGTTTTGCCATACATTGACATGAATTAGCCATGCATTTACATGTATTCCCTGTCCTGATCCCCCCTCACACCTCCATCCCCACCCCATCCCTCTGGGTCTTCCCAGTGCACCAGCCCCGAGCACTTGTCTCATGCATCCAACCTGGGCTGGTGATCTGTTTCACCCTTGATAATATACATGTTTTGATGCTATTCTCTCAAAACATCCCACCCTCACCTTCTCCCACAGAGTCCAAAAGTCTGTTCTGTACATCTGTGTCTCTTTTTCTGTTTTGCATATAGGGTTATCGTTACCATCTTTCTAAATTCCATATATATGCATTAGTATATTGTATTGGTCTTTATGTTTCTGGCTTACTTCACTCTATATAATAGGCTCCAGTTTCATCCATCTCATTAAAGCTGATTCAAATGAATTCTTTTTAATGGCTGAGTAATATTCCATTGTGTATATGTACCACAGCTTCCTTATCCATTCGTCTGCTGATGGGCATCTAGGTTGCTTCCATGTCCTGGCTATTATAAACAGTGCTGCGATGAACATTGGGGTGCACGTGTCTCTTTCAGATCTGGTTTCCTCAGTGTGTATGCCCAGAAGTGGGATTGCTGGGTCATATGTCAGTTCTATTTCCAGTTTTTTAAGAAATCTCCACACTGTTTTCCATAGTGGCTGTACTAGTTTTCATTCCCACCAACAGTGTAAGAGGGTTCCCTTTTCTCCACACCCTCTCCAGCATTTATTGCTTGTAGACTTTTGGATAGCAGCCATCCTGACTGGAGTGTAATGGTACCTCATTGTGGTTTTGATTTGCATTTCTCTGATAATGAGTGATGTTGAGCATCTTTTCATGTGTTTGTTAGCCATCTGTATGTCTTCTTTGGAGAAATGTCTGTTTAGTTCTTTGGCCCATTTTTTGATTGGGTCATTTATTTTTCTGGAATTGAGCTGCAGGAGTTGCTTGTATATTTTTGAGATTAATCCTTTGTCTGTTGCTACGTTTGCTATTATTTTCTCCCATTCTGAAGGCTATCTTTTCACCTTACTTATAGTTTCCTTTGCTGTGCAAAAGCTTTTAAGTTTTATTAGGTCCCATTTGTTTATTTTTGCTTTTCTTCCAATATTCTGGGAGGTGGGTCATAGAGGATCCTGCTGTGATTTTTGTCGGAGAGTGTTTTGCCTATGTTCTCCTCTAGGAGTTTTATAGTTTCTGGTCTTACATTTAGGTCTTTAATCCATTTTGAGTTTATTTTTGTGTATGGTGTTAGAAAGTGTTCTAGTTTCATTCTTTTACAAGTGGTTGACCAGTTTTCTCAGCACCACTTGTTAAAGAGATTGTCTTTTTTCCATTGTATATCCTTGCCTCCTTTGTCAAAGGTAAGGTGTCCATAGGTACGTGGATTTATCTCTGGGCTTTCAATTCTGTTCCATTGATATATGTTTCTTTCTTTGTGCCAGTACCATACTGTCTTGATGACTGTGGCTTTGTAGTAGAGTCTGAAGTCAGGCAGCTTGATTCCTCCAGTTCCATTCTTCTTTCTCAAGATTACTTTGGCTATTCGAGGTTTCTTGTATTTCCATACAAATTGTGAAATTATTTGTTCTTGTTCTGTGAAGAATACCGTTGGTAGCTTGATAGGGATTGCATTGAATCTATAGATTGCTTTGGGTAGTATAGCCATTTTGACAATATTGATTCTTCCAATCCATGAACACGGTATATTTCTCCATCTGTTTGTGTCCTCTTTGATTTCTTTCATCAGTGTTTTACAGTTTTCTATGTATAGGTCTTTTGTTTCTTTAGGTAGATATACTCCTAAGTATTTTATTCTTTTTATTGCAATGGTGGATGGTATTGTTTCCTTAATTTCTCTGTTTTCTCATTGTTAGTGTATAGGGCTGCAAGGGATTTCTGTGTGGTAATTTTATATCCTGCAACTTTACTATATTTGTTGATTAGCTCTAGTAATTTTCTGGTAGAGTCTTTAGGGTTTTCTATGTAGAGGATCATGTCATCTGCGAACAGCAAGAGTTTCACTTCTTCTTTGCCTATCTGGATTCCTTTTACTTCTTTTTCTGCTCTGATTGCTGTGGCCAAAACTTCCAAAACTATGTCGAATAGTAGTGGTGAGAGTGGGCACCCTTGTCTTGTTCCTGATTTTAGGGGAAATGCTTTCAATTTTTCACCATTGAGGGTAATGCTTGCTGTGGGTTTGTCATACATAGCTTTTATTATGCTGAGGTATGTTCCTTCTATTCCTGCTTTCTGGAGAGTTTTAATCATAAATGGATATTGAATTTTGTCAAAGGTTTTTTCTGCATCTATTGAGATAATCATATGGTTTTTATCTTTCAGTTTGTTAATGTGGTGTATTACATTGATTGATTTGCAGATATTCAAGAATCCTTGCATTCCTGGGATAAAGCCCACTTGGTCATGATATATGATTTTTTTAATATGTTGTTGGATTCTGTTTGCTAGAATTTGTTAAGGATTTTTGCATCTATATTCATCAGTGATATTGACCTGTAGTTTTCTTTTTCTTTTTCTTTTTTTTGTGGCATCTTTGTCTGGTTTTGGAATTAGGGTGATGGTGGCCTCATAGAATGAGTTTGGAAGTTTACCTTCTTCTGCAATTTTCTGGAAGAGTTTGAGTAAGATAGGTGTTAGCTCTTCTCTAAATTTTTGGTAGACTTCAGCTGTGAAGCCATCTGGTCCTGGGCTTTTGTCAGTTTTCTTTTATAATCCAACTCTCAAATCCATACCTGACTAGTGAAAAAAACCATAGCTTTGACTATATGGACCTTTGTTGACAAAGTAATGTCTCTGATTTTTAATATGCTGTTTGGGTTGATCATAGCTTTTCTTCCAAGGAGCAAGTGTCTTTTAAGTTCATGTTTACAGTCACCATCTGCAACAATGTTGCAGTGATTTTGGAGCCCATGAAAATAAGCTCTGTCACTGTTTCCATTGTTTCCCCATCTATCTGCCATGAAGTGATGGGACCAGATGCCATGATCTTAGTTTTCTGAATGTTGAGTTTTAAGCCAACTTTTCCACTCTCCTCTTTCATCAAGAAGCTCTTTAGTTCTTTTTCACTTTCTGCCATAAGTGTGGTGTCATCTGCATATCTGAGGTATTTCTCCCAGCAGTCTTGATTTCAGCTTGTGCTTCATCCCGCCTGGGATTTCACATGATGTACTCTGCATATAAGTTAAATAAGCAGGTGACAATATACAGCTTTGATGTACTCCTTCCCTGATTTGGAACCAGTCTGTTGTTCCATGTCCAGTTCTAACTGTTGCTTCTTTACCTGCATACAGATTTCTTAGGAGACAGGTCAGGTGGTCTGGTATTCCCCTCTCTTTAAGAATTTTCCATAGTTTGTTGTGATTCACACAGTCCAAGACTTTGGTCTAGTCAATAAAGCAGAAGTAGATTTTTTCTTGAACTCTCTTGTTTTTTCAATGATCCAATGGATGTTGGCAATTTGATCTCTGGTTCCTCTGCCTTTTCTAAATCTGTCTTGAATGTCTGGAAGTTCACGGTTCTTGTATTGCTGAAGACTGGCTTGGAGAATTTTGAGCATTACTTTACTAGCGTGTAAGATGAGTGCAATTATGCAGTACTTTGAACATTCTTTGGCATTGCCTTTCTTTGGGATTCAAATGAAAACTGACATTTTCCAGTCCCGTGGCCACCGCTGAGTGTTCCAAATTTGCTGGCCAATTGAGTGGAGCACTTTCACAGCATCATCTTTTAGGATTTGAAATAGCTCAACTGGAATTCCATCACCTCCACGAGCTTCATTCATAGTGATGCTTCCTAAGGTCCACTTGTCTTCACATTCCTGGATGTCTGGCTCTAGGTGAGTGATCACACCATTGTGGCTATCTGGGTCATGAAGATCTTTTTTGCATAATTCTTCTGTATATTCTTGCCACTTCTTAGTATCTTCTTCTTCTGTTAGGTCCATACCATTTCTGTCCTTTATTGAGCCCATCTTTGCATGAAATGTTCCCCTGGTATCTCCAATTTTCTAGTAGAGATCTCTAGTCTTTCTCATTCTATTATTTTCCTCTATTTCTTTGCATTGATCACTGAGTGGCAAACCACTTCAGTATTCTTGCCTTGAGAACCCCATGAACAGCATGTAAAGGCAAAAAGATAGGACACTGAAAGACAAACCCTGCAGGTCAGTAGGTGCCCAGTATTCTATGGGAGGTCATTGGAGAAATAACTCCAGAAAGAATGAAGAGATGGAGCCAAAGCAAAAACAACACCCAGTTTTGGATGTGGCTGGTGATGGAAGTAAAGTCTGATGCTATAAACAGCATTATTGCATAGGAACCTGGAATGTTAGGTCCATGAATCAAGGCAAATTGGAAGTGGTCAAACAGGAGATGGCAGGAGTCAACATAGACATTTTAGGAATCAGTTAACTAAAATGGACTTGAATGGACTAACTCAGATGACTGTTGTATCTACAACTGTGGGCAAGAATCCCTTAGAAGAATTGGAATAGCCATCATAGTAAACAAAAGAGTCTGAAATGTGGTAATTGGATGCAATCTCAAAAACAACAGAACGATCTTGGTTCATTTCCAAGCAAACCATTCGATATCACAGTAATCCAAGATTATGCCCCGACCAGTAATGCTGAAGAACCTGAAGTTGAACAGTTCTATGAAGACCTACAAGACCTTCTAGAACTAACACCCAAAACAGATGTCGTTTTCATTTTAGGGGACTGGAATGTAAAAGTAGGAAGTCAAGAGATACCTGGAGTAACAGGCAAATTCGGCCTTGGAGGTCAAAACGAAGCAGGGCAAAGGCTAACAGAGTTTTGCCAAGAGAACTCACTGGTCATAGCAAACACCCTCTTCTAACAACACAAGAGAAGACTCTACACATGGACATCACCAGATAGTCAATATCAAAATCAGATTGATTCTATTCTTTGCAGCCAAAGATGGAAAAGCTCAGCAAAAACAAGCTGGGAGCTGACTGTGGCTCAGATCATGAGCTCCTTATTGCAAAATTCAGACTTAAATTGAAGAAAGTAGGGGAAAATCACTAGACCATTCAGGTATGACCTAGATCAAATCCCTTATGATTATACAGTGAAAGTGACAAATAGATTCAAGGGATTAGATCTGATAGACAGACTGCCTAAAGAACTATGGACGGAGGTTCATGACATTGTACATGAGGCAGGGATCAAGACCATGCCCAAGAAAAAGAAATGAAAAAAGACAAAATTTTTGTCTGAGAGGCCTTACAAATTAGCTGAGAAAAGAAGAGAAGCTAAAGGCAAAGGAGAAAAGCAAAGATATACCCATTTGAATGCAGAGTTCCAAAGAAAAGCAAAGAGAGGTAAGAAAGCCTTCCTCAGTGATCAATGCAAAGAAATAGAGGAAAATAATAGAATGGGAAAAAGAACATCTTAGGGGAAAGCATTGTTCTATCTACCACAAATAGTATATACCTCATAGCATTGCTGTATGGATTAAAAGAAGCATTATGTGAAGAACTGTGAAAAGTTTCTGCTCTCAGGTGGCTCAGTGGTAAAGAATCTGCCTGCCACACAAGAGACGTGGGTTTGATCCCTGGGTCAGGAAGATCCTCTGGAGAAGGGAATAGCAACCTACTCCCGTATTCTTGCCTGGGAAATCCCATAGACAGAGGAGCCTGGGGTGCTACAGTTCCTGGGGTCGCAAAGAGTCGGACATGACTGATCAGCTAAACAGCAACAGTCACAGTAGTATGATGAGTGGAGGGGATGAATGGAGGAGAATGGGGTGAAACACTGAAGCTATTTAAGTTAGAAAACTTGCGAGGCATTTAGTGTGAGGGTCTAAGAAAGGAAGTCAAAATGCTTTGCATTCTGAGAACAGCACAACTAGAGTATTCTGTTCAGTTCCAGTTGTTATACTCCAAAGGGATATTTGCAAACAGAAATTAGCCTAGGCAAGAAAGACAAGAATGATGGTGTTACTTGTGGAATGTGGTACAGTAAGTCCCCTATATACAAATGAGAATGCATTCATTCCCGTTCAGCCCAATTTGTTCATAAGTCCAACAAAGTTAGTCTGGGTACCCAACTAACACAAGAGGCTATAGAGTACTATATTATAAGAGGTTTATAATACTTTTCACACAAATAATACATAAACAACAAACACACACACAAAAGAAAATATTTGTAATCTTACAGCACAGCACCTTGAAAAGTACAGTAGTATGTACAACAGCTGGATACAGGGGAAGTTCCCATCTTTGAAAGTTGACAACTTGAAGGTTCATATGTAGGGGCCTTGCTGTATAAAACGATGGTTAAGGTTGGGTAGCACTGACCTCATGGGTACTTGGCCGTAGTCGACATGCATATATGATAGAAGAGCTCAGAGCGGCCATGCTTGGTTTAATGCTCTGCCATCTTGAAATTTTGCATAATTTCGTCTTTACACTGGCATTCTGTTGAGGTCCTGTTGGATAATAGAGCATGTGTGTGAGTAGAGAAGTTACACAAGATACACATGTCCATTCTTCCTTTCCACCCCTTTGCCAAATAGTCATGAGGTGCCGTGAGCACAGAATGGTGGGCCCACCATGTGTGAAAGTTCGGCCAAACCCCATGTGAGTAAGAGGTAAACACAGTACTTATGTCTGCAACTGACTAAATCTGGATGCTGACAACCAAGAGAGGCCTGCCTTCTATCTGAACCAGAACAATGAAGAAGGTAATGACTCAAAAACACATGAATGACAAAGGAATCTGTCAAACCATTTCATTTACTTATTTTTGGCTGTGCTGGGTCTTTATTGCTGTGAGGGCTTTCTCTAGTTGTGGCTAGTGGGAGCTACTTTTTGTTGTGGTGTGTGGGCTTCTCAGTAAGGTGGCTTCTCTTGTTTCAGAGCATGGACTCTAGGTGGGTGGCTCAGTAGTTGTGCACTTAGGTCTCAGTTGCCCCACGTTATGTGGAATCTTCCTAGACCAGGGATCAAACCCATGTGCCCAGCATTGGAAGGTTGATTATTAACCACTGGACCACTAGGGAAGTCCCATTCCTTTCTCATTTGTACTAGTTGCCCTGTATTAGCAGGTCACTTATGCCAAAAATGGAGAAGGCAATGGCACCCCACTCCAGTACTCTTGCCTGGAAAATCCCATGGACAGAGGAGCCTGATGGGCTGCAGTCCATGGGGTCGCTAAGAGTCGGACATGACTGAGCGACTTCACTTTCACTTTTCACTTTTATGCGTTGAAGAAGGAAATGGCAACCCACTCCAGTGTTCTTGCCTGGAGAATCCCAGGGATGGGGTCGCACAGAGTCAGACGGGACTGAAGTGACTTAGCAGTATGCCGAAAATATTAGTAGCAAAGGGAAAAAGGACCACCCATGGTTTCTTTCATTCCTTCATTACTCATCCCTAACTCAAAGAGTGTTAGTAGAATATGTGTATCTATCAAGAAGAAAAATAAAAATAGTTGACTTGATTTCATGCCATTTCTGCTATTCTGGCAAGAATGTATAAGCTACAAAATACAAACTTTGTCATTTCTGTGATCCTGTGTGTGAGTTAAATGCTCTTATTTCTGCATTTAAAACTGGCATTGTACAATATAAAGATGAATGGTAACAGCCAGGTAATCATTTACAATTTAATTTTGCTTTCTTAGAATGACGTTTTATATAGCCAAAAAAAAAAAAAAATCACAAGTTGCAAGAGAGGCCATGAAAGAAAGTAAGACGCTTAATATTTTACTGCCTTTAATAACAGTGTTTCTTGCATTTTGAACAAGTGGCTTCATGTTTTCATTTTTCACTAGGTTCTACAAATTATGTAGCTGGCCATGCATGAGAGCACTGGAATAAGATCGCATTTGAGAATTCCAGGTCCCCTTTCTGCTAGTTATGTAACCTTAGATTAATTATTTAAACTCTTTGTGCCTTAGCTTTGCTCATATGGGAAATGAAGACTTGATAGGGTTTTAGTACAGAAGAATTTAGTTAATCCATGTATTGCACAAGGAATCGGATCTGTCTTACATACACCATCATGATGTAAGCTACACAATAATAGGCTCTTCGTCAATTTGTCTAGGCATCTCAAACCATGTCTGATGCATCTTAGGAGGTTAGTAAATAATTTCTGAAAAGATGAATGTATCCAACAGACTAGACCATAGGTTCTCAGAAGCTGGCCAGGCCAGCAGTGCCATTATTATTAAATATGGATTTTAAGGTTGCACCTTTCTAAGCTCTTGTTTTTTTCTAAGCTCACTGTTTTTTTTTTTCAGTATAGCCCAGAAATAGAATTTTTTAAAAATCTCCCTGGGTAATTTTAATGGATTCCAGGTTCAAGCGCCATTGCACTTTTAATGCATTTCAGTGTTTCCATGCTTTTTCCTTATTCTACTCTTTCTGCCTGTTTTTCTCATTTGCTTTCACCTTAAGGTGAAATTGTAGACATTCTTCTGTGCCATGATCTAGGACAATCACATGCATAATTCACTTTCATATTTCATTATGGTTGCTCCATGTAAATACTAAATGTTTAAACTGTTAGAACAGTGGTCCCCAACCTTTTTGGCACCAGGAACTGGTTTTGTGGAAGACAGTTTTTCCGTCAATGGGGTGGGGGTGGATGGTTTTAGGATGATTCAATCACATTACATTCATTGTGCTCTTTATTTCTGTTATTAATATATCTGTTCCAACTCAGATCATCAGACATTAGATCTTTCAGGTTGGGGATCCTTATATTAGAAGACCAGGTAGATCCTGTGTGCCTATTTTATACTAGAAGGAACTTCCACACCAAGTTACCTCAAATGGTTTCTGGGGAAGAAAAAAAAAAAAAGATTAAATGCTGGATGTACGGCCCTGGAGAAGATACAATGGAAGGAGATGGAAGGCAAGAGTCAACAACCAAGAAGAAGATAAGCAAACCTTCTCATTTGCATGGGAAGTGCAGGCTGCATCTACATGATGTTAGTATGTAAACCTTCCCTGGTGGCTAAGTGATACAGAATCCGCCTGCCAATGCAGGAGACACAAGAGACATAAGTTCGATCCCTGGGTCTAGAAGATCCCCTGGAGAAGGAAATGGCAACTTACACCAGTATTCTTGCCTGGAAATTCCGTGGACAGAGTAGGCTGGTGGGTTAGTCCACGAGGTTGCAAAAGCGTCGGACAGGACTTGGTGAGTAAACAACGAAAAATCAACCTGAGGCCAGCAAGCCTGACCTAGGCGTCCCGTAGGGTGTTGGTATGTAATCTACATTGGTAGTCACAGAATGTGTGAAGGCATCTGACTGCCATAGCTACCTCCTTTCAAAAGAAACTTATATTAGTTACTAGGCACACCTGACAAAGAGAAATTGAATTAGAAAAATAGAGGGTGAGTTAATTTTACCCAAATTTTGAAGCCAAAAATATCCATTTCAGAAAAAGTAACTTAGGAAGCAGATCTAAAACAGAATAAAATTTCATCAGGGGAAATAATAGTGTCTATATCATTTTCTGAGCAGCATTCAGCTAGAACATATGTGTGGCTCTCCCATGCCATGAGAATCTTTTGTTTTAAAACAGTGCAGAATTAAAAACAAAAAGTTTTATTGGAGTATAGTTGATTTACAATGTTGTGTTAGTTTCTACTCCACAGCAAAGTAATTAGTTATATGTATAAATATAGCCCTCTTTTTTTGGATTTCCTTCCCATTTAAGTCACCACAGAGCAATGAGTAGGGTTCCCTGTGCTAAACCATAGGTTCTCACTAGTTACTTACTTCAGACACAGAAGTGTTTATAGGGGCTTCCCTGGTGGCTCAGTGGGAAGGAATCTGCCTGCAATACAGGAGCCGCATGAGATGCGGGTTTGATCATGGGTCAGTAGGATCCCCTGGAGGAGGACATGGCAACCCACTCCAGTACTCTTGCCTGGAGAATGCCATGGACAGAAGAGCCTGACAGGCTACAGTCCATAGGATCGCAAAGAGTTGGACACAACTGCAGAGACTTAGCATGCACAAGTGCAGTATATATATATATATATGTCAATCCCAATCTCCCAATCCATCCCATCTCGCCTTCCCTCCTTGGTGTCCATGCATTTGTTCTCTATGAATGTCTCTATTTCTGCTTTGCAGATAGTTTCAACTGTACTGTTTTCCTACATTTCACATATATGTGTTAATATATGGTATTTGCTTTTCTCTTTCTGACTTCACTGTGTATGACAGTCTCTAGGTCCATCCATGTCTCTGCAAATGGCACAATTTTGTTCTTTTTTTATGGCTGAGTATTTTAACATGACTCATTATAGCAGCATTAAGGGTTTTATGTGAGGGATGAAATTCCAACTGTGCTCCAATGTATATGACATCTCCTTGACGGATTACTAAACATTCTATCACCCCAAATCATATCTTATGATAAAACTCCAAAACCACTATTAAAACTCAAATGCGTCACTGGAGCTATCATTAACACTTCAGTGAGAATTAGTTAAATTAGCAGACTCTAATAAATCCCTCTGAAATTCTCCATCTGCCGTGATAGATTAGCAGGGATCCAATGGCACTGGTTGCCAGGGAAGCCTGTTTAAGCAGAGTCGAGGATCCAGAAAAGGGAAAGTACTGCAGATAAACTCACGGCCATGGTTGTCCTGGGACCTGTTGTAGATTTGCTAACATAAAGTTGACCTTCAGCGCATTTCTACGGCACCAGACTGAGTAGATTTAATTATGAAGACAAATGCTGGATATGGCTGCATTTATGACCACTTGCAGCTATTCTGTTTGAGATATTTCAGCAGTGAAAAGGGAGCGTGGGGGAGAGCATGGGTCCCAGTTTGGCTTTCCTTGTGTGTATGCAGTTGTATTGACAGAGCGAAGAGTGGTCGAAGGGAGGGCTTTTCTTTTGACAAATGTCGCTATTTCTTAAATAGACCATGAATGCACAGCACAGACACACACAGAGAGTTTCCTAGTGAGTGGGCCATGTAATAAGAGAGAAGTCCCTGCAGAACTTTCCAAATTAAGTAAACAAAGGAAGATTTCATAGACACTATCTAATACATTACTGGATCGACTTCCTGTAACCAAAAGGCAGGCATGGTATTAGAAAAAAAAGCTTGAGTTTTTCAATCTGACATTCAGCTTCTGGGACCAGGTGAGATTGTATGTGAACACAGAAGGAAAAAAGGAATACTGCTTGGTGCACTCAGAGTATGGATTTCCCCTCCGCCTCTCCAATGCCCAGCCTCTTGTTGTATAGCAAATGAATCACTGTGGAATTTCTGAAAAAGGAATGAGCAGGATTCAGGTCCTGTGGATATTCATCCTAGCTCTACTATGCTGACCCTGGGTAGACCATATGCCATTAGGTAGACATATGACCTTTTAGCATCTCATTTTTCTTACCTGAAAATTCAGAGCAAAGATCTTGCCTTACTCAATTTACAGGGTTGATTAAGAATCAAGTGAGATTCCAATGTGAAAAAGCCCAAAAAAGAAATAAAGTGTTATACAAATGCAAGTTCAACTGATATTTAAAAATATGCTTATGGTTTCTAGGGTTAAATATTCTGATCCATGATGTTCCAGTAGTCATGTACAGATATGAAAATTGAACCATAAAGATGGCTGAGCACTGAAGAATTGATGCTTTTGAGCTGTGGTGCTGGAGAAGACTCTTGAGAGTCCTTGGACAGCAAGGAGATCAAACCAGCCAATTCTAAAGGAAATTAACCCTGAATATTCATTGGAAGGACTGACACTGAAGCTGAAGCTCCAATATTTTGGCCACCTGATGTGAAGAGCCGACTCATTGGAAAAGACCCTGATGCTGGGGAAGATTGAAGGCAGGAGGAGAAGGGGCAATGGAGGATGAGATGGTTGGATGGCATCACTGACTCAGTGGACATGAATTTAAGCAAACTCTGAAAGATTGTGAAGGACAGGGAAGACTGGCGTGCTGCAGTCCATGGGGTCACAAAAGTTGGACACGACTAACTGACTGAACAACAACAAAGGACAGAAGGTACTTGGTCAGCAAGAGGCTACCAACTTCCTCACAGAGTAAAATGGCAACCTTTAAATTTTGTGATTAAGTATCCTGCTGATTTAGTCCATAACTCCTGAATAGAGAGATGTGGCCTAAAGAATAGATCCCCATGACTTCGAATTGGCAAGCACATTGACTTGGGTCATATGATAACTGTGCTATGGCATATGGTTATATACGTTCTAACTCCCAGTAGAAATCTGTTTGGGAAGAATCGTTTGTTATGGATTTAATAAGCCTCTTGTCTGACTTTTAGTAAAAAATTACATCTGAATTAACCATCAAGTGTTTGGCACAAAGGGAACAAATGATCATCACCATGAATTGGAAGAGAAGGTTTAAATCTCAGGCGTTGGAGGTAAATGACAAATCCATTAGAGGTCAGAAGGTTTAAGGCATTTGTTCTGTAATGACTGAATTCGGAGAGTCTTAATTTTACATGAATCTATGAGGTGGCAATTGTTAGTCTTGTTAAACCTGGTTGCTTAGAGACAGCTGACTGATGAGGAGATAGTTGCTGTCTACGCCTATAATTATTGTGATTACTATTACTGTGGTAGCCCTCAGTGGGATCCTGAAAATGGTAATAAGGTGGAGCATTTCACAGACTTAGGCCTTTAAAAGCTCAATATATATCCCAGTAAAAAAGATTTACAATGTCCCTTCCTTGCCATTTCAGTGGGCTCATTTAAAGAATAATACAATTATTCGCTCTCAGCTTATATAGTTGCTTCCTTTCAATCTCATTATGAAATAGAATCAGAGGTTATTACCGTGGATGAGGGAAGGAAAACAAAACCCTTCTGAGAAGAGAACATCAGAGATTGATCCCACTCGAGTCTCAATCTCATCCTTGAGTAGATGGGGACTTAAAAAAAAATCCCAGTGTGAGAAACACAGAGGCGTTTTATTCCACTTGTGATCCTATTAGTGAGTAATAAATAGCATGAAAATTGATTACATTTTTATTTATTTATAACAAAACCTAAGACTGACTCCCCCAAATTGGCATTGTGTGGATACAATGTGTGTTGGTTTGGAGCATGAGTTTAATCATATCTATTTTGTCCCGCAAACAAATGAAATCACAGCAAATAATCACAGTACACCTGCATCGTGTTGTTACATATACACTTGCCACAAATAATCTTTGTAACTAAGAGCCGGGGAAACTGGTGCAGTAATTACAGTGGAAAAGAAAAGAGTACACTGGAAAAAATGTCATATGAACTGAGTGTCTGGCATTCTCCTGTTATCACAGGATATGTCTCTAGAATAGCACCCCCATATTCCTTCCTTAGTGGATGTGAGTGCTTCTCTAAGGTTTCTTTCTGAGAACCCAGCAGCAGTGCACAGTATTTGATATATTGCTTATGTGATGTATAGGTTGTATACAAACACCATTCCCTGATTCTGTCCTCTTCGTTTTCTACCTTTACATTTTTTTTCTATTGAAATATAGTTTATTTCCAATGTGGTATTAGTTTCAGATATGCAGCAAAGAGATTCAAGTATATGTGTATATATATCCATTCTATTTCATATTCTTTTCTTGTGCAAGTTATTAGAGAATATTGAGTAGAATTCTCTGTGCTGTATATAGCAGGTCCTTGTTGTTTATTTGTTTTATACATAGTAGTGTATATCTGTTAATTCCAAACTTCTAATTTATCCCCCGCCACCTTCCTTTGGTAGCCGTAAGATTTTTTGCTCTGTCTGTGAATCTGTTTTCTGTTTTGTATATAGATTCATTTGTATCATTATTTTTAAGATTCCACAAATCAGCCATATCATATGATGTTTGTTTTTCTCTGTCTGGCTTCTTTTTTTTTTCTGTCTGGCTTCTTAATATGAAAATCTGTAATTACATCTACTCTAACTAGAAAAGATACAATCATCCTGATGTTCATGGCAGCACTGTTTATACATGGAAGTTACCTGAGTGTCCACCAATAGGTAAATGGATAAAGAAAATGTGACACACACAAACACACACACACAAACAATGCAATGTTACTTAGCCACAAAGAAGAATGAAATTATGTCATTTGTAGTAACATGGATGGACTCTATCTTTTTTTCTTTAAAGTACGTTTCCCTTTTAGATCTGGTTTCCTCAGTGTGTATGCCCAGAAGTGGGATTGCTGGGTCATATGGCAGTTCTATTTCCAGTTTTTTAAGGAATCTCCACACTGTTTTCCATAGCGGCTGTACTAGTTTGCATTCCCACCAACAGTGTAAGAGGGTTCCCTTTTCTCCACACCCTCTCCAGCATTTATTGCACGAGACAAGTGCTCCGTCCTGGTGCACTGGGAAGACCCAGAGGAATCGGGTGGAGAGGGAGGTGGGAGGGGGGATCGGGATTGGGAATACATGTAAATCCATGGCTGATTCATATCAATGTATGACAAAACCCACTGGAAAAAAAAATAATAATAATAAAAAAAAAAAAATAAAGTACGTTTCCCCAGGATATGTTTTTAGTTCCTGGAAGCTTTATTTCACTCAAGACATTCTCCAACATATAGTAGATTCTTGGACAGTTGCAGGAATTAATTGAAAGGATTATAAAATTTTTTCATATGTGCAGGTTGTTCTATTAAACAACAGCTCATTTCTTACACTCTTGCCTGTCACTAAATGCATTTTATACATGAAATGGGACTGGTGAAAAATAAATAGATCACTAAAAGATTTTGAAGGTCTCATCTGAAAGTCTACATAATTAAATGCTCTGCTTCATACACCAATATAAAAATCATCATTGAAATTGATTCAGACCACTCCAGGAATGGAGATAGACTTAGGTTAAACTGTCTATTTTCTTCCTGATTCTGTACCTGTAGCTATGAAGCACTTCCTCCAGATAACAAGGTCAGCATTTAGCAAGAAAGAATTTCCAGTACCTTTCATATTTTATAGCTGATGTATTGGATTTTTTCCCCTTGCCCTTTAATTCCAGATCTTTCCCTGTTCCCTTCCTCGAAAATTTCTTGCCCTTGCCTAACAAGGTAGTGGCTTCTTTGACTTGGCCTTATGGATATAATATTTGACTTTTTTTCTTGGTTATGGTTTGCATTTGTCCTCTGAAAGCCTGGGGCTGCAAAACACAACCTCTAAGAACTTCGACCCTGGACCATAAAAATAGTGCACCTGCTACCTCATCCTGGTCCCTGGACAAAAAGGATTGGACCCCTAGTGTTTGCTGTTCCTTCTTGTGATGGAATGAAAGTAACAGCAAGACTGGTGGCTTGGTTAGGTGGATGCCAACCTGTTAGGAAAATAGAAACAGCCCTTAAGTCTATGCTTAATTTGATTTAAAGTTTAATGTGTTGTCTTATCATGGGACTCTGAGAAGCTAAGAGAGTCACATGGATCATTTATGTCTAGATAAGTACATACATAATTGTATTTAAAATGTAAATACGCTGAGTATAGAAAGACAAGAGTTGACCAGAGTCATGGTAGCTTCTGACACCTTTGCTTTCTCATTAAGTGGGATTATCAGCCCCAAAAGTGGCCAGAGAGAGGCTTTCCTCATCTACTCCATCATACAAAACTAAGAGGAAAATATTCCAAAAGCACACAGCTTTCCAAGATTCAAAAAACATTTTGAAAATGTTTAAGACATGTGGTAAGACAGTGTATGGTCATTATAGAAAAAGATAAGTTCCTCAAAATAATTAAATAAAGACATAAATATAATCCATAATCACAGTTAATATTCAAAGGATAACAGTGACTCATTTGGTGTTTATCCTTTAACTTGCTTGTTATATGGTTACACAAATACTACAATAGAATTTGAAGAAAAACTTATAGAAATATTAAAAAATTGGGAATAAACATCCCTTTGTAGCACCAATTTTATCCTTTTTATATAAAAATGCATTATTTCTTTTTCTCTTAATAGACCCCTCAAGAGTTCTTAGGTTGTAATTAATAAACTGTGTTGAGTATTTCAATATTAAATTATTAACATCAGTTAATTGGAATTCTAATTGTCAAAAAGGTGAACAATGTATTAATTGTAAATTTCAGAAGTGACTTTAATTTGATATTGCCATTGATATCAACATGACAATAGCTTTTTCTATTACCATTGTTAGTCTGTATAATTTTCTCCTCTCCTGGGGCTGTCAGACTGTGATTCTAATGACAATATTAATATGCTTCTGAATAACAATCAGAATTTATAATGCTGTGGAAATACTTAGGATCATCTAAGTATGTTGGATCTGTCAACTTGATAATCACATTTTCTTTGCATGTTACACATTTTTCTCACTTCATCAATGTATTTATTAATATACATATCCATTTATTAAACTAATGAACCTCTTTATTATCCAAAAAAGGTTATACAACAATAAAAAATCTGCTCTGAACATATCACTTTTATCTTTTAACATAAAGTTGAATATCTTGCTACTAATTAAAATTGTTGCATACATGAATTGAAAATGATCACAAGTGATACTTTTTAAATTATTTTAATTACCCAATATATAATTTTTGTGTGTTATAACTTATTAAGAGAGATCATATCTATAGTAAAAATAACAAAACTAAGGAAAGTTTTATTTGGGTAAAGTGCATTTTTTTATATTTATCACTTGTTATGGACATGAAAATGGCATAGGTATAATTAAGTATATCATATTGTTGTCAAATAATACGTGGGACATTTCTCACCCTGGAGAGTTCCTCAGATAATGAGAGTGGCCACCTGTGGCTATGTCGGATGCCACGTTGCACTGAGTCAGGCAGACTCAGTATTCAGTTGTGTGGTGTTTCTGGCAAGGTCCCTGATAGCTGGTAGCTGTCATTTCTCCATTATCATGCCATTTCTTAGAATGCTAAAGGCTTTAGGTCGTGTGCTAATTAAAATGTAAAAGCCCTCATCTCAACCTCTTTGCACTAAAGAACTTGATTTGAGATTGGCAAACGATTGGCCATGCGTTATAGTTCCTATCATAAGCAAGAGAAAGAAAAGCTCTCAATGTGTAGATCCACGCTTAGTCTTCTTTTCCGTTTTCTAAGTGCTGGACCCACCATTGATTATTTACTTAAAACAATGTTTTCTCCACCATTGGCACTAGTTTAATTTTTAACTAATGTGATACTATGATTTACAAGAAATATATATTATACACACACACACACACACACACACACACATATATATAGTCATTCTAATGACCAACATATGGATTTCTCATGTATATTTGGTCTTCACTAAAAGTTCCTATCTCACAGCTACCAAACCCTTGGAATTTCCTGAGAAAAAGAGCAATGGGATAATATCTGATCTCCTGTCCTCAGTTCCTGAAAACACTTCCAGAAAGGCAGCTTTTGGACCCCACTCAGGGGTGGACACTGGCTGCTAAGAGAACCAACCCCGTGATTAGAGTTTTAGAAGTCTTCCCCAGAGCTCCCACCTTGGGGGAGGGAAGAGAGGCTGATGGTTGAATCAGTTGTGAATGGCCAGTGATTTAATCAATCAGGCTTTTGTAGTGAATTCTCCACAAACCCCCAAAGGACAGGGTTTGGAGAGCTTCTGGGTTGATGAATGAACAAGTTGAGACTGGGGGGAGTGGTGTACCTTTCTTCATGCCTTTCCCTAGGTATCTCTTAATCTGGCTATTGATCCATGTCCTCATAAAAAAAATCAGTTATTTTGTGAATATAAACAGATTTTCTTGAGTTCTGTGAGCTGTTCTAGCAGATTAATTGAACACAAGAAGGCTATTGTGGGAACCTCTGATGTATAATCAGTTGGTCAGAAGTCATTTAGCAACCGGAACTTGGCAACTGCCATCCTGACTTGGAAGGACTCAATGGACCTTTCGGTTTGTATTCAGAAACACAGGTAATAACATAGGCATTCAACTGGTGTGTGAAATAATAGAAGGTGGTCTCATGGGACTGAGCCCTTTACCTGTGGAATCTGATCTCTCCAGGTAGAGACTGTTAGAAGTGGGTTGAATTCTTAGACACCCTGCTGGTGTCGGAGAATTGCTTGTTGGTGTGGGGAAGCCTCCACACCCATGTTGGAGTTGCTATGAGAACTTCATTTAGCTGGTTAAACCAAAGCCAATGTGTGAGCATTACAAAGGTAGGAGCTCTCAAAAGATAAATGCAAGCCAAACCCTGGTTGCCCACTGGACTACCTTCTGTAAATAGAAAAGCTGTATTTAACCAAAATGATTTCCTAGTCACATAGCATTTAATACAAGGTGTTTATATTCATGTGTTCATTGATTTGTCATTAAACACTTTTAAGTGTCCACCCTAGTTCTGTTAGGCTAAGTCCCAGGTATGTAAAAGGGAGAATCCACAGTATCTACTCTTAGGGAATTTTCAGCTTATCCACAGTCAGGCCCTTCCTGGATGAACAAGGAAGGGCTCGAGAAAGAAGGCAAATATTTGATTGGAGGCTCAAGACAACAACTGTAGTCATCCAAATTGATGAGGGGTTAGAGGTTGTGCCTGAAGGGACAGAAGCTTGCAAGAAGGTTCTGGACAGAGAAAATACATCCAACCCTGGAAACCTAAATAGCACTGAAGAGTCAATCCATTTTAGACTGTGGGTGTGGCACTGTAAGTTATTTCTCTAAAGTTATGTGGTTATTGATGCCAGAATGGGTGCTAATGTCAGGATTTCTGACACCCAGTTAATTGTTACAAATTCACTGAGTTGTTAATTGTGTAAGTTCCTATCACAAAGGGATCTATGTGGAATGCAACAGTAAGAAACTATATGCCTCGCAGCTTATTTATAGTGTATAAGGGAAAAAACATCTTGCAGTGTTCAGCTAGATTTAATTTTAGTTTATGAGGGATAGACTTCGCTTTCACCCTAGGCAGAAAGCTTTTCACAGTACAGGTATTTTCCTGATGTGTGAATTAAAATGTAATGCTAATTAATACTATTGGGTCACAGGATTAAATATACAATCCGTGCTGCCAGTTATAATACATCTACAGAGAGCAGTGAGATTAACCTCATGTTTAGAGGAAGAAAATGTGTCTTTAAAAAGACTCAGAATATAGATTACGTATTAAACTACAGGAAAGCTCAAAGGAGTGACAATATTCTTGAAACATATGTGCCATGGCAGTTCAGATGATTAAGGATATTACTGTTTTAATGGTATCTTCAATACAATGTCTCTGAAAGGTTTGCATGAGTGATGAAAGAGATCCTGTAGGGAACTACACTTGGATTTCAAGATTGCCAGCTTTTAGATGGCCATCAGAGTTCCAAATTGACCTAAGCCATAATGCTAACCTAAGCAGTTACTCTCTTGGTAGCAATTATTGTGGAGACTAAAGGAGTTTCTTGAGAATTATTGATATTTGGTCTCTGCTGTTAATTAAAAATGTCTTTCTACTTCAACATGTGTTTTCAAGTTAAGAAAATCTCCATGTTTTTCTTCCTGATGGTCCCCAGTGATAATTAATGTATAATGAGGAATCTTATCCTACTCTGACATATTCTGGAGAAAGAACCTGAAAATAATCATCTGAAAATGTACTGCAGCAAAATTACAGATGTAGAAATTATATCAAATGTATTAGGGATAAAATAGAAAGTGTTTTAGAGATAAAAAAAGTGTTACATTTTTCTTTGAAAAGATGAACTATCTTATATTAAGAAAAAGTAAATCTAGCTATATGTGACAAAATTATCACATGATATTTAAGAGAAATATTAAATATAGAAATATTAATATTGGAGAAGGTAAAAAATAAAGCAAAATATTAAATAAGACAGCTTCAAGCTAACTACAATTCACCAAAAAGATTTACCCATCATTAAATATTATTTGGGCTTCCCTGGTGGCTCAGTGGTAAATAATCTGCCTGCCAATGCAGGAGACATGTGAGAAGGAAATGGCAACCCATTCCAGTATTTGTGCCTGAGAAATCCCACAGAAAGAGGAGCCTGGCAGGCTCCAGTCCAAGGGGTCGCAAAAGAGTCAGACACAGCCTAGTGGCTAAACAACAATCATTATTCACAAAACAACATCAAAAAGCAAAGACTGAAAATAATATAAGGAATATATGATGACAGTCACGTTGTGAAAAATCAAGGCGCGTCTCTCGTAACCTGAAAGATCCAATAGACTGAGATAGGATAAATGATAGAGAGAGATTTGGGAGTACATAAGTTTGTTACCAATATAATGAAGTCATTGAACACAGAAGTGCAAAGCATTTCTACCACGCAATACAATAAGAATAGATAATCTCAAGAGCACAGATAATTGTAAAATGTAGTAAAATAATTTAAAATTAAAGTTTTGAAAAATCATCTTTCAAAAAAACTAATTATTTTTTATAACTTATTTTTTTATAGTGGTTGTGTTTAATAACTGACTTGTAAAATTCCTGAAAACTGAAGAATAGGTGAGCCATGAAGAAATGGCTGTAGAAATCATGACACTTACCTTGAATCTTACTCTGGGACATTGTCTCCAGGGTGAAAAATCTTTGGGGCCCACACTATAGAGACAATTCAGACTATTTTTCTGTTCCCCAATAAGATCAAAGAATTCATCCTTCTTAAGTGAGAGTCCCATCAGATCAAAGCAAAGAGAGTTTCAGTACATACTAAGTCACAGCATCTTTTTTTAAGTAACAAAACCATGGCAGGGCTCCATGCCTTTCCTATCCATCTGTTTGAGAATGAGAGCCAAAAGGTGGGAAGTTTTTCAGAGGATGTGTATCAGTACATTTATTTGAATAGAAGGATGAAATCAGACTCTTTCTGATAAAGATTAATAGTATTGTTAGAATGACAGTTTTCCCAACATCAGTCTATTCAATAAAATCCGATTCGTTATGTGAACAAAATTTTTTTATGAAATTTGAGAAGATATTTCTCTTGTCTATCTGGATTAGGAAAAAAGCTTTTGGCCTAGAAAGTTTTATGAAGGGAGAACAATGATAGAGTTATGAAAATCAAATTGGATGCTACACATGCAGTGCCTTGCCCAGAGATTGCTTAATAATTACTAGCTATTTTATATATAAATTAGGCGTTAAATAGATACAAATGATATTTATACTATATGTGCTTGGGATAACATATTATAGTACAATGAATACTTAAATACACACTACAGTTCTGTGAAAAAGGAATATTACCACTCATTTTGAAGCTGTTAATTGTGCTCTTCTTAGATTCACGGGGTCACAAAGAGTCAGACACGACTGAGTGACTGAACTGAACTGAACTGAACCTCATTCTTTAGCCCATCCTGATAGGTAAGTACTATCCAGATCTTGTCTTTGTTGTCACTTTACTTTAAAAAAAAATAGTTTTTTTCACATATATTTGTATTCCTAGTAATGTATTGGGTAATTTTGGAAGATTTTAAGCTTTATTTAAATGGAATCATGCTTATGTATTTTGTTGCAACATGCTTTTCTTTGCTCTGTAAGATTTTTTCTAAGACTCAATCATGTGTTAGTCACTCAGTCATGTCCAACTCATTGTGACCCCACTGACTGTAGCCCGCCTGTCTCCTCTGTCCATGGTGATTCTCCAGGCAAGAATACTGGAGTGGGTTGCCATGCCCTCCTTAGGGGGTCTTCCCAACCCAGGGATCAAACCCAGACCTCCTGCATTGCAGACAAATTCTTCACCATCTGAGCCACCAGGGAAGCCATTTTCAGTTCAGTTGCTAAGTCGTGTCTAACTCTTTGCGACCCCATGAACCGCAGCACGCCGGGCCTCCCTGTCCATCACCAACTCCCGGAGTCCACCGAAACCCATGTCCATCGAGTCAGTGATGCCATCCAACCATCTCATCCTCTGTCGTCCCCTTCTCCTCCTGCCCTCAGTCTTTCCCAGCATCAGGGTCTTTTCCAGTGAGTCAGCTCTTCGCATCAGGTGGCCAAAGTATTGGAGTTTCAGCTTCAACATCAGTCCTTCCAATGAACACCCAGGACTGATCTCCTTTAGGATGGACTGGTTGGATCTCCTTGCAGTCCAAGAGACTCTCCAACACCAAGAGTCTTCTCCAACACCACAGTTCAAAAGCATCAATTCTTCTGCACTCAGCTTTCTTTATAGTCCAACTCTTAAATCCATACATAACCACTGGAAAAACCATAGCCTCGATTAGATGGACCTTTGTTGGCAAAGTAATGTCTCTGCTTTTAATATGCTGCCTAGGTTGGTCATAACTTTCCTTCCAAGGACTAAGAGTCTTTTAAGCCATTTTCACCAGTTTGTTATTTCATTGAGGGATATCTCAGAACTTACTTGGTTGAATTATTTGTTTTCAGTAAGAATGTTTTTAAGTTTTTTCCTCTTATCAATAGCACATCTATGAAAATACCTATCTCTTCCTGCTCACATGCAAAATTTTCTCTAATTTATTGACATAAGGAATTGAATTGCAGGGTCGTATAGTATTTGCATTTTCACTAATATAAAATAATGCTAAAATATTTTCCAAAGTGTTTGCATACATTTAATCCTCACCACATGTGTATAAATGTCCTGTTTTTAAAATTTTCTATATCATCATTGATACATCAATTTTTGAAATTTATTTCAGACTGGTACCTATGCAGTGTTTTTTTCATTTTGTTCTAGACTTATATTTTCCTGATTACTAATGAGTCTGAGCATCTTTTTTATGTTTTTGGCCATTTTAGTTTCTTTTTCAGGGAAATGAAAAAATTTTCAGGTTTTTTTTTTTGACTGAAAAATGTCTTTTTTTAATGCCCTAATACTAAAAGATTGTTCTTCTAACTAAAGAATTTTTGGTTGACAATAATTTTCTATATCTGGCTTCTATTGTTGTCATTGAGAAGTCAGGTGTTGGTCTAATTGTTTTTCCTTGAAACATTATCTCTTCTCTCTCTCAAGATGCTGTTAGAGGTTTTTTATTTGGTGTTCTGCAAGATCTAGTTGCAAATTTCTTTTCACTTAAGCTTTCTGGAATTTGTTTGGCTTCTTGAATCTAAGTGTCTTTCATCATTTCTGGAAAATGTTCGGACGCTACATATTCAAATATAAACTTTTCTCTATTTTTGAAAATTATTTGATGTTTAGACCCTATCATTCCATCCCTGATCTCTCTAAATCTAAATATCTCAGTATTTTCCAGCTCTTGACTCTGTGTGCACTGAGTTTGGGATCATTTCTTTCGAGTTATATTAAGAATTCATTACTATGTTCTTTAAGTGGGTTTAATCTGGTGTTAATCTTGTCTAAAAATATTTATACTTCTTTATAAGTTTTGAAATTGTATATTTTCTAAAGTTAAACTATCTTAGTCTCCTAGGAGAAACCCAACTTGTTCATGAAGCCTTAACAATTTTGTCTATTCTTGGATTTGATTTACTAATATTTTGTTTCAACTTTCATGTCTATGTTCCTTGTGATATTGTATTGTAATTTTTCTTTCTTCTACTTCCCTTGAACATTTGTCTATAAACAGTGTGCTGGACAGGGTTTCTGAACCTCTGAACTATTGACCGTCTGAATCAGATAATTCTTTGTTACTGAGAGCTATTCTGTACATTGTAGATGTTAGTAGAACCCCGGACTCTACCAGAAAATGTCAGTAGTTCCTTCCCCCATCCTCCAGTTTTAATAGTCCAAAAATTACTCCAGACGAAACCAACTCACCCATGGGGAGCAAATTTGTCCCAGGTGAGAATCACTGAACTGTCAGGGTGCTTAGAAAGAATAAAGGCCATTCTATAAAATGTGTGGCCTGTGTTCTTTCAAACAGTCAAGGACAAGGAAAACAGGGAATAACTGTGAAACTGCCAGATTGGAGGAAATAAAATCAACATGATATGCATTTTCTTGGATGGGTTCCCAGGACAGGAGGGAAGATAAGACATTTTCATGAACGTTATAGAACTTTGAATGGAGTCTATCTATTGGATGGTGATGTATCACAGTTGATTTTCTGGCTTGAAGGGTTGTATGAGGATAAAAAAGAGTGTCTTTGCTTTGGGGATGTATATATATATATATATGTGAAATGATCATGCATCATATATATGGCTTGCTTTCATTTTTTCTTTCAGAAAAGACTTCTACCACCACAATTACTATTACTGCTAGTAATAGAGATGGGGGAGGGAAAGAGAGACAGAGAGAAAGAGAATAAATGAAGTGAAATGTTTACAGTAGAGGAATTCTGATAAAGTTGGTAAGGGAGTTTTTGGCAGGGTTTTTCAATTTTCTGTAAGATTACATTATTTTTTAATAATTTATTTAAAAGACTATTTTTGGCTTTTTTTTATTATGCTTTGAAGAAGGATGTGTAAAGCTTAGTAGCATTTACTGAGATTCAAAAGAAGGCTGAAGGCATATGAAAAAGTATACTAGCAATAAACACATTTTAGAAAAAAATATTATTTCTTAATTGAAGACTATTTGGATGTGTACTGGCATCAGTTAATGCTGATTATGGTTAATTGTTTTCCATTTTATGTTCAATCTCCCACCCTTCATGATATGATAAGCCATCTCTGAGACTCCCAAAGTACCTGCACGCATCAAATAGAAAGGGGCTGTAAAGGATGAGAAAGGAATGTGATGTAAGAGAAGCTGAGAGGGCAGCCAAAATCACACACTAAGATATTCCAGCACAAGCGGCAGCACAAATGAAATGAACTATTTAAAAGAGAGACATACCTCAATGTGACTAATTGATACTTGTATATTAGAGGAAAAACTGGATGAAAATGAATGGAAATTAACTCATAATCAAACGAAAATATTATAGGCCTTGGGAATGTGCTTTCAATAAGAGTTCCCCTCTGCTGCTGTTTCCTAAATTTTAACAAATGAGATTTTCCAAGACAGTCATTTTTTTTTTTTAACTTTTAAAATGTTAATTGGCTGTATGTGGAAAATGGGTTTCAACATAAACCATAAACTTGTCTTAGTAATCCTTTTTGGAGGCAATTTTGAAAAATCCACTCAAGTAAAGTTAGAGATAGAACACTGTGCCTTAGACATGAAATACTGAATATAAAGTATATATACAGATAGAAGAATGAGAATAGTGATGAATTTATTTTTAGATACCAAATGCCAGTTGATGAAAATTACCAGACTCTTGGCTCTGAAACAAAAGTTTAGTGATATTAATTCTAAAATCAAACTCCTCTGATACGCTTTTTTAAAAAAGCACTAATGAAAAATCTTTACCAGACTGTAGGTAATAAACCTAAGGGGTCAGTGGGCTCTGGCCTCTGATAAGCCAGCGATCCAATGATGATTTTGTCAATATTAGCTGATAACTTTGGGAATGTTACATTACCTCTCTAAACTTCAGTTGATTCAACTCTAGATAGAATGAACACATTGTCTACTTCACGGGGTTACTGAAAGGACAAAATAAAAATATGTGTAAAAACTCTTCTTACAAGATAATTCACAAATTGCGTACAAATCTCACAAATATTGGCTATCAGTTTGTGAAGGTATTTGGTTGAACAAAAATTCTCTGTTTAATCATAACAGGCAAATGGAGCTTTTGTCCCCCAGTTAGAGAAGTAGTATATTGAATTCATTCACTCTGGGGTAGAAATTTGCCAGTGTTTATTTTTTTGTAGGGTAAGTTCTGGTGGAGGAAGGTGACTGAGGGCCTCCTAGTATCCAAGGGAGATATGATCACTTACCTTTGCTGATGGATATCACTCTAGGCAGCCTGGAACAATCTTAATATATTGCTCAAATATCCTCAAACTTACTTTCCTAGACTTTATTACTCCACTCAGTCATCATTTTCTGTTTTCAACTGCATTGAAGCTGTTTCCACCTTCCGCACACATGCAGCCTTCATGCCATTATTTACAATAATCCCCTACATGAAGCCTTCTCTTCTCCCCTATTAGCTTTTGAATTCCTACTGTTGTAGGTGTGATGTGTGCCCCTTCTCTAAGTAGCCTTTCCCAGTCTTAGCAGTGGAGATTCACATCTCTCCTCCAAGCATACTGCCAGAGCACGTTTAGGTCCACATGGTTCCTGCCAGGAATGATGAAGGGTAGCCTCAGGAGAAAGCATGTTGAAACATAGAAGTGACTGCATTTCCACTGTTTGGGAAGACAAAGAGATGCAATGAGCCTGCATAAGAGGCTAAGTGTCAGAGTTCATAGTTACAATGCATTCTTCCTCTCTTGGACCCACGATGTGAATTCAGTCATCTGATGGGTACCACCATGAAGTCAGGAATCCACATGTGGGCATAATAAATTACGTTTCAGGCAAGATCATGACATCCGGTCCCATCACTTCATGGCAAATAGATAGGGAAACAATGGAAACAGTGAGACTTTATTTTCTTGGGCTCCAAAATCACAGCAGATGGTGACTGCAGCTATGAAATTAAAAGATACTTGCTTCTTGGAAGAAAAGCTATGACCAACCTGGACAGCGTGTTAAAAAGCAGAGACATTACTTTGCAACAAAGGTCCATCTAGTCAAAGCAATGGTTTTTCCAGTAGTCTTATATGGACGTGAGAGGTGAAATATCAAGAAAGCTGAGCGCTGAAGAAATGATGCTTTTGAACTGTGGTGTTGGAGAAGACTCTTGAGAGTCCCTTGGACTGCAAGGAGATCCATCTAGTCCATCCTAAAGGAAATCAATCCTGAATATTCATTGGAAAGACTGATGCTGAAGCTGAAACTCTAGTACTTTGACCATCTGATGTGAAGAACTGACTCATTTGAAAAGACCCTGATGCTGGGAAAGATTGACAACAGGAGAAGAAGGGGACTACAGAGGATGAAATGGTTGGATGGCATCACTGACTCAATGGACATGAGTTTGAGCAAGCTCAGGGAGTTGGTGATGGACAGGGAAGCCTGGCGTATTGCAGTCCATGGGGTCGCAAAGAGTCAGACATGACTGAGAGACTGAACTGAAATCTACTTGTGGAGTTGCCGCCTTGACCCATCCTTGTATAAGACTGATCATGCTTGCTAAAAAAGACTCTATTGTGCATTTTCCTTTAATATTACCTCTACTTTACTTGCCCAGATCTTGACTAAGTGTTTATGGATAACAGCATCAAGAACATGGGTGCTTAGTCGCTCAGTCATGTATGACTCTTTGCGACCCCATGGACAGCAGCCCGCAGGCTCCTCTGTCCAAGGGGATTCTCCAGGTAAGAATACTAGAGTGGGTTGCCATGTCCTCCTCCAATCAAGAGCAAATAATAGGCATTAATAGCTGAGTATCAGTCACCATGCTAGGTACTTTATATGCACTGTTATATGTAAATAGCCCTCATGATAGCTACATGAATTGAATTCTATTATTAACCCTAGTTTACTGATGAAGAAACCAGGTCTGTAAGAGATTTCTTATTGCTGATGTCACTCTCTAAGAATTAGTAAGAATTGTGTGTTTGGCGAATTCTAAAACCTGAGTATTAGTTATCAGATGATTTTGCTATACTATTTATCCAACAGAATCAAGTTATGTTAACGTATGAAAATAAAATTCAGGGAAAATTTATTGTACTATCTTATTACAGGTATTTTCCAGTAAAAGTGCTTAGTTAACATTGTTGGTTTAAGGGCATGGGTTCCTTAAACTATAGTGGTTAAAATCTCTTTAATGGTTCATTAAAGCCATTTTACGGTTAAAATTCCAAGGTTAAAATGGCCCGTATTTGATTCATGTGCAAAGTCTAATGCTTCCCAGGTAGTAAAGAATTTGCTTGCCAATGCAGAAGAAACAAGAGAGGCCGGTTGGATCCCTGGGTGGGGAAGATGCCCTGGAGTAGGAAACGGCAATCCACTCCAGTATTCTTGAAATCCCCTGGACAGAGGAGCCTGGTGGGCTACAGTCCATGGGGTTGCAAAAAGTTGGACACGACTGAGTGATTGAGCACACAACATATATACTCTAAAATTAAATAGAAAGGCTGTAACTATTCATTGTCTATATTTTATAAAAAAATAACTAAAGTCAAATTTTGATAGTTTTGGATTTGTCCACATATGGGATCAGGAAGATTAGATATATCCATATTTGTTAGTTAGTAAGATATTTCCATTTATGTTTCAAGTAAATTCGGTAAACTGTATTGATTGATGGCATGTCATTTAAAATATAAAGTCACACAGCATGGTGGCTATAATTAATAACACTGGATTTGATATTTGAAAGTTGCTAAGAAAGTAAACCTTAGGGGTTCTTATCACAAGAAAAATAATTATAACTATGTGTGGTGATAATACTTATTGTAGTAACCATTAGAAATATATACAAATATCAAATCATTATGTTGTATACTGTGTTATATGTCAATTATGTTTCAGTTTTAAAAACAACATACTTGTGACAATTTAGGGTGTATGTGTGTGTGTGTGTGTGTATTGCCATGAAATATAATATTATAAGTCATATAACAAATATTGTAGGAAAAAAGTGAACAAAAATATTTCCTACTTTATACCATTGTAAACCAATTTTAGAGTTAAACCTTAGAGGTGTCATAAATGGAGCAATGCCCAGAATCTTAGCCTAATCTTACAATAGCTTGTCTTTTTTGAGATTTTTCCAGGCCTTTCGTACTAACCACACTTCATTTCCCTGAATTGTTGGTATATGTGTACTTTTAATAGTTCCTTAAAATAATCCAGCTAGCACTCACACAATTGATTAGTGTCAATAGAATCTATCTTATAAAAGCATGATTATACCATTCAAAAATAGGCATTTGATATTCAACTCATGGAGTACCATTAAGCCTTGATATACTAATATTGTATAAATGTGTGACTGAAATTTCTGCAGCATTCACTAATTATTTTATTGTCTATTAAAAATTCTAATGAATCACTTAATCAATTAGGTATACATACTATAACTTGAAAAAGAAAATATTATGGCATTCTTTGGGGATATTGCATTCTTCCACATTAGATTACTTTATTTCTAATTACTGTCTAGATAAGCTTTTTGTTGTTTTTTAGTTGCTAAGTCATGTCCAGTATTTGCAGCCCCATGGACTGTAACCCACCAGGCTCCTCTGTCTGTGAAATTTCCCAGCAAGAATATTGGAATGGATTGCCCTTTCCTTCTCCAGGGAATCTTCCTGACACAGGAATTGAACCTGAGTTTCCTGCATTGCAGTCAATTTCTTTACCTCTGAGCCACTAGGGAAGCCCTCCAGATAACCAACTTTAAAGCTATACATTGAACTAGCTCTGATGAATTGTGCTATCCACTTCAGTTCAGTTCAGTCTCTCAGTCATGTCTGACTTTTTGTGACCCCATGGACTGTAGCACACCATACCTCCCTGTCCATCACCAACTCCCGGAGCTTGCTCAAACTCATATACATCGAGTCAGTGATGCCATCCAACCATCTCATCCTCTGTCGTCCCCTTCTCCTCTTGCCTTCAGTCTTTCCCAGCATCAGGGTCTTTTCCAATGAGTCAGTTCTTCACATCAGGAGGTCAAAGTATCAGAGTTTCAGCTTCAGCATGAATACTCAGGACTGATTTCCTTTAGGATGGACTGGTTGAGTTTTAAGCCAACTTTTTCACTTTCTTCTTTCACTTTCAGCAAGAGGCTCTTTAGTTCTTCTATGCTTTCTGCCATAAGGGTGGTGTCATCTGCATATCTGATGTTACTGATATTTCTCCCAGCAATCTTGATTCCAACTTGGGCTTCATCTAGCCCTGCATTTGGCATGATGTACTCTGCATCTAAATAAGCAGGATGACAATATACAGCCTTGATGTACTCCTTTCCTGATATGGAACCAGTCTGTTGTTCCATGTTCAGTTCCAGCTGTTGCTTCCTGACCTGCGTACAGATTTTTCAGGAGGCAGGTCAGGTGGTCTGTATTCCCATCTCCTTAACAATTTTCTACAGTTTGTTGTGATCCACACAGTCCAAGGCTGTTGCGTAGTCGATAAAGCAGAAGTAGATGTTGTTCTGGAACTCTCTTGCTCTTTGATGATCCAATGGATGCTGGCAATTTGATCTCTGGCTCCTCTGCCTTTTCTAAACCCAGCTTGAACATCTGGAAGTTCACGGTTCATGTACTGTTGAAGCCTGGCTTGGAGAATTTTGAGCATTACTTGGTTAGTGTGTGAGATGTGTTCAATTGTGCAGTAGTTTGAACATTCTTAGGTATTGCATGTCTTTAGGATTGGAATTAAAACTGACTTTTTCCAGTCCTGTGGCCCCTGCTGAGTTTTCCAACTTTGCTGGCATATGGAGTGCAATACATTCTTAGCATCAGCTTTTAGGATTTGAGATAACTCAGCTGGAATTCCATCACCTCCACTAGCTTTGTTTGTAGTGATCTTTCCTATGGCCCACTTGACTTGGCATTCCAGGATGTTTAGCTCTAGGTGAGTGATCACACTATTGTGGTTATCTGGGTCATGAAGATCTTTTTTGTATAGTTCTTCTGTGTATTCCTGCCACCTCTCCTTAATATCTTCTTCTTCTGTTAGGTCCATACCATTTCTGTCCTTTATTGTGCCCATCTTTGTATGAAATATTCCCTTGGTATCTCTAATTTTCTTGAAGAGATCTCTAGTCTTTCCCATTCTATTGTTTTCTTCTTTTCTTTTCATTGATCACTGAAGAAGGCTTTCTTTTCTCTCCTTGCTTCTGTTTGGAACTCTGCATTCAATGGGTATTTCTTTCCTTTTCTCCTTTGTCTTTAGCTTCTCTTCTATTCTCAGCTATTTGTAAGGCCTCCTCAGACAAGCATTTTACCTTTTATCATTTCTTTTTCTCGGGAATGGTCTTGATCACTGCCTCCTGTACAATGTCATGAACCTCCGTCCATAGTTCTTTAGGCACTCTATCAGATCTTATCCCTTGTATCTATTTGTCACTTCCACTGTATAATCGTAAGGGATTTCATTTATATAAGTATTAGAAACCTGAAATAGAAATAAAAATAAAATTTATTATTAGGGATAACTTCTCATTTAAATTACAAAGCAAACCTTTGTTTTGCTGATTCTGATGAACTCTCCCTGAATGAAAATATTAATTTATTTGAGCAATATAGCAGTGTTTGAAATAGGGGGCTGGTGTGCATTTTATATGTGTAGTTTACCTACTGTCATCATCAAACAATGGCTGTCAGTTTGCCGAAATTAAACCAAACCACCAATCAAGAGGCTAAGAGAATACTCAGTAGATTAAATGCCAGAAATCAAAATTTAGGCATATGATGTTCAAACAAAGAGGATTTATTCAGAAAGTCCAGAGGATAGAAACAGCTTACCTAAAGAGGAACACAGATAAAACCTACATCAGAGTTCTTGTCATTTTAAGTATATCTTCCGGTCCTTTCTCTTGTGTCTACTCTTGATAGCCCCATTACATGTATGTTATACTTTTTGTAATTGTCCCATACTTCTTGCATATTATGTTTTACTTATTTGTTTATTTTTGTCATTTGTCTTTCTTTTTGCATTTCAGTTTTGTCAATTTCTAGTGACATTAACTTCCAGCTCATTGTTTCTTTTCTTAGCTGTGTTGAGTGTACTGAGGAGTCCATCAAAATTATGCTTCATCTCTGCTACAGTTTTTTTGATTTCTAGTTTTTCCTTTTGATTCTTTGTTAGAATTTCCATCTCTCTGCTTATCTGACCTATTGGTTCTTACCCATTGTCTATTTTTTCCATTATTGCTCTTAGCATATTATTCATAGGTCTAAGTTCTAATCATTGTTCTAAGTTCTTGGTCTGGTGATTCTGAAATACTTGTCATGTCTGGCGTCTGGTTCTCATGTTTGCTTTGTCTCTTTATAATTCCCTTTTCTTACCTTTTAGGAAGCCTTGTGATTTGTTGTTGTTGGAAACAGACATATTACATTGAGTAATAGGAACTGAAGTAGCTAGGCTTTTAGAGTGAGGCTTCCTGTTTGTCTGACTAGGAGTCAGACTGCATTTACCATTTACTGTAGCTGTATATGTCAGAGACTAGTTCCTCTAAAGTCCTTGTTTTCATCTCCCCTATTGTCTTTGGGTTTATTTTTAGGTTTCTTATTCTTAAACAAAATCGGAGCTTCTCAATTCATTCAGCTATGGTCCCTTGTTGCTATTCAGGAGTCCAGCTTATGTGATGTTAGAAAGTGTAGTGGGGAATTAGATCTCAGTCTTTCAATAGGTTTGTGTAGTGTTAGTCATTCAGTTGTGTCCGCCTCTTTGTGACCCCATGGACTATAGTCCCGCTCCTCTGTCTATGGAATTCTCCAGGCAAGAATACTGGAGTGGGTAGCCATTCCCTTCTCTAGAAGATCTTCCTCACCCAGGGATGGAACCTAGGTCTCCTGCATTGCAGGCAAATTGTTTACCATGTGATCCACTAGGGAAAACTTAGATCGCGGTCTTTTAATGTTTGTACCCCTGAGTTTTAACCTTCACAGATATTTTTCAGCTTCATCTCATCCCTTTGGTAATCCAAGAAAGCTAGTAGGGGTTTATGTGGGAAATTTCCCTTCCTACAAAGAATGGGAGGGAGGAATTAAGACTACTCTCATAAGGTATGTGGACCGCCCATGAAGTGGCATCTCTAAGCAAACTTAGATTCGTTGTAAATGTATATTGCAAGCTCCAAGACGATCACTAATAAAACTAAAAATTTAATATGCTAAGAGAAAAAAAATGGAGTCATACAAAATGCTCAACTAAAATCAGAGAAGAAAGCAGAAGAAAGTAAAAGTTTAAAAAAGAATAAGTGCAATGAATACAAAGCAATGACGATAATGGTTGATATTAATCCAACTATATAAATAATCACTTTCAATGAGAAGGTCAAATCATTTCAACTAAAACAGAGCCTATCAGAGTGGATGAAAAATAAGACCTACCTATATGTTGTCTACAGGAAACCCATGTTTAGTGGAAAAAGTGATACCATGCTAACACCAATAAAAACAAAGCTACCCAGGTAGCTTAATGGGTAAAGAATCCGCCTGCAATACAGGAGACACAGGAGAGGTGGGTTCGATCCCTGGGTTGGGAAGATCCCCTGGAGAAAGGCAGGGCAACCCACTACAGTATTCTTGCCTGGAGAATCCCGTGGAGAGAGGAGCCTGTCGGGCTACAATCCATAGGGTTGCAAAGAGCTGGATACGACTGAAGTGGCTGAGCAGAGAGTAAATTAATTTCAGACACAAAAGCAACTCAGAGCAAAGAAAATCATCAGGAATAAAGAGGGGCATTATGCAATGATAATGGGCACAATTCTTCAAGAAGACAAAACAATCCTCAACAGATATGCCCTCTGACATGAAGGTTCCGATACTCCTCTTTCAGTCATTGGCAGGTCCAGCGGCAGAAAATTATTAACACACAGGAATACTATGCAGATCCTCAGTATCCTGTGGATCTAAGAGCTCAGATACAGCATTAGCTAAATGGAAATGAAAGGGCACTAGCCGGGCAGTAGTATCTCCGACCTTGTCAGGATCAGCCTCTTGTTTTAATAGGAGAGAAGAGATGGGAGATAGTACATATGGAAGTGGTATCCGTAATATAATACTTCACATCTTAGCTTTTGTGTTGGAGATTGAGGAAATGGAATGAATAATGTAAACACCTAGAGTTTCGAAAATTGCTTTTGTTTAATTTATTCTACTCCTTTACTGTAGCCTCAGTGATTCCAGTCCTTGGGTGAAACTTTTGAATCATGGCGTATAATATCAAAAAAAATAAATAGTTTCTGGATCATTTGAGAAAATGTCCTGAATCAGCCAGTTGTCAATGGGATGAAACCATAAGGATGGGGGTCTTGCCGTTTTTATATTTTTCTCACTCATCTCTCGAATATTTGCATAGCAGTGTCTCCTCTGGTGTTCTGTATACCATGGGCAGTCAGACTCCCTATGTTCTCACTCTCTGACCATCACAAGTATTAGCTACTGAAGAAATAGTTGATCACATGTGAAACTGCTTGGACCTATGGCATTTATGACTGTAATAGCAACTCGTAGGCCGAGTTGTAGGCAGAATGACTGAGAAATTTTAGCTGTTTCACAATCAATTCTAATCACTAAGATTGAAGTAATCACGAGGAACCTTGAACTGCTTGATAAAGGAGGTGAATAACTATTTTGGCCACCCAATAATTTGTGCATGCAGGTAAGGTCTGTAAATTATAGTTCTGGTCTGGCTATTCTTTTAACTGTTTAATTTAAAAATATCTCCCAAAGGACTTAAAATTTTCTAAAGCAACTGGCGTGACTTGCTTTAACATGGAAAAATTTTAAAAGTAGACACTTTAAAAATATATACAGGCTATAAAAACACTCAGGACACACATCTGAAAGTGTATTCTCTAGAAGATAAATTAATGTTTTGAATGGGGTATCCCATTCCTAAGCCACAGGGTGCCAAGCAATAACCCAAACCTGTGACTCGTCTCTGAATGCTGCATAAAGCCATGGGGGTAGTAGGATTTTGGAGAAAGTCCAAATAAACACATGAATTGTAGGGGAGATGAACTCCCAGGCACACAGCTTGTGAGGGCCTTTCTAGATGCAAAACTGTGCCATGCAGTATTGCACAAATGAGTCAGTCTGACTTCTGCTGTTAGGTAACTGAGTATGAATTAAAAGAAGAGACATTTTTATCAAAAGGATGTTGAATAAAGAACTGGTAATGAATGAGAAAAGAAGCCAGGATGCTGTCTGGAGGTAAATAGAAGTCTGCTGTATGAAGTCCAGCTAATAGTAAAATAAGTATGTATATTTCCCAATAATAACACTTACTATATTCTTTTAAAGACTTCACTGAAATATCAAAACACAATCTTAGTTTTCTACCATCCAAAGCATTACTTTGAAAGTCAAAATACACTTTCTTAATTCTATTTTGGGTTCTTACATTTTATTTAGTACTCTGATTGCTAAATGTTTGCTATTTACATAATGTTATCATGGTTAACTGCCAACTTGTGATTGATAAAATTACAGATAATTTTTCATGACAGATGATAGGATTATCCAGATGTGGGATCTAGGAAGCAAACCAAACAATAAGTTAAAAATATCAGATTGAAATCATTTTGTGCATTTGTATTTTTAACGGGCAGTCTCTCCTGTGTTTAGAAGCTTGAATGCCGGAGTCAGAATAACCTGTTAAAATACAAACAACAGGGACACTGAGCAAGTTGCTTCCACTGATTAGCCGAGGTGTCTTCATTTATACAACAAGGTTATAATAGTTTCTACGTCACAGGATAGCATGAGGCAGAGGGAAGATAATTCTGACAGTGCCAAGAAAACATTCTAAGGGCAGAAAGTAAGTGTGGCCAATCTTTGCTGTAGTCTTTTCTCAGTGATTTGTATGGTTCTTGGTTTATAGAAGATATTCAGTTATTCAGACCATTAATGAATGGATATGTTAGGTTACTGCTTGTGATTGTCTTAGCACTCAAAATTCAATTGCTGTTTTATCTCATAATGACATTCAGACCTGCAGTCCCCTTTTTCCCTTCAATCTATTGGCTGTGTAGTGGTCATTAGTTTTCCCTATAGTGGTTGGATTCATTGTTCGGTCTTCTGAGACACTCTACACCAACATCTGTGATTCTTTATATACCTGCATTTCTCCTGCATCTTGCCAGTAAAACCTATAGTAGTGGAGGGGGCATAACATTTTTAATTATATCCACAGCTGCCCCAACAAAAGCTAGGGCACAGTGGCCCTTTAATAAACATTTAAATTTATGTTGATTGTTATTGATCCAATCCTTCTAAAAATTCACCCAGGCTTCCAGAACTCAGCTTTCTCCATTTTCTTCCATGTTTATACAATTGCTTTCAATCCTTTCTGGCTTCCCAGGTGACTCAGTCATAAAGAATCCTCCCACAATGCAGGAGACACAGGTTTGATCCCTGGGTTGGGAAGATCCCCTGAAGGAGGGCATGGTAACCCACTCCAGTGTTCTTGCCTGGAAAATCCCATAGACAGAGGAGCCTGGCTCCATAGGGTCACTAAGAGTCTGAAACAACTAAAGCAACTTAGCCTGCATGCACACGCATACCCTTTCACTGTCACTCTCTCCCCAGTATGTCCCATAAAGTTCAGTATTCCCTGGAACTCTATTATTGATTGTTTTATTTTTCAGTTTTCTTTCTCTCAGGGAATAGATGTTCCCACCTGTTTATTCATTATCTACATTATTCATGATTCATTTATATCTTCTGTTTATAATGAAAACCAGTATTTAGTTGGGCTTCCCTTGTGGCTCAGCTGGTAAAGAATCCGCCTGCAATGAGGGAGACCTGGGTTTGATCCCTGGGTTGGGAAGATCCCCCGGAGAAGGGAACGGCTACCCACTCCAGTATTCTGGCCTGGAGAATTCCATGGACTGTATAGCCCATGGAATCATAAAGAGTCAGATGTGACTGAGCGACTTTCACTTTCACCTCATAGACACATATGTCTAATTTGAAAATAACAGTCATATTTCTATTTTGGGCTTCCCTTGTGGCTCAGCTAGTAAAGAATCCGCCTGCAATGTGGGAGGCCTGGGCTCGATCCCTGGGTTGGGAAGATCCCCTGGAGAAGAGAAAGGCTACCCACTCCAGTATTCTGGCCTGGAGAATTCCATGGACTGTATAGTCCATGGGGTTGCAAAGAGTCAGACACGACTGAGTGACTTTCACTCACCCACTCACTCAGTATTTGGGTAAGTTCCCAGCTTTCTGTGAGACAGTTCTGAGGGGAGGTCCACAAAGTGTCAGAAGATTCCTAAGAGAGACTGAGCCCCGGGTGTTCAGAATCGTCATCACATGCTTTCTGGCTTCCTTCCCCTCGCTGTCTGCTTTCCCATTCATTCACAGTGTTCCCTGGGATCATGTCCCAAATATATTTGCTTTTACTTAAAGTGTTGTCTCCAGGTCTATTTTTGGAAACCAAAATTGAGATAAACACACAATAAGTGTTTATTGAATGAATGAGTTAACAGAGAAATGAAGTAGTCCAAATATTTTAAAACTGTATTGTCAATACTGAACAGTATGACCTTAAACTACCTTAGTGATTTTCTCCCTTATGATTTTGCTTCATACAGTTTTATGAAATGCATTGTTTTTTGAACATGTAACCTCCTTTCATGACATGACTTTTGTGCATATTGCATCCCTTCTCTTCAGAATGATCTGTCTCACAATTACCTCCTAGAAAATGCACTGTATCTTAAAAACCTAGCTTAAATGTCCTGTACAATGCTTATCTAGTGCTTAATCCATAGTAGATGGTTAATAAGTGCTTTTTGAAAGATAGAATAAATTTTTAACTGAAACAGTCTTCAGTGTCTTGATGCAGAGCCATGTCAAGTGGAAACACATTAAATAAACCATATATCCTGAGGCTGGCTTAACCAAATACTTGATACTTTCATAGGAAAAGTCAAAATTGAGGATGAAAATGAAATTGAAAGTGTAAGTGTTAGTCACTCAGTTGGATTCAACTGTTTGTGACCCCATGAACTGTAGCCCGCCAGGCTCCTCTGTCCATTGGATTCTCCAGGCAAGACTACTGGAGTGAGGTGGCATTCTCTTCTCCAGGGGATCTTTCCGACCCAGAGATTGAACCTGGGTCCTCCCACATTGTGGGTAGATTCTTTACCTTCTGAGACACCAAGGAAACCCAAATGTGATTGAGATGACTTTAAATATGAAGTATTATTTGTATATTTAATTTAGAAAAATATTTCTAACATAGATAATCTCAAAGAAGAAATGTAGCCTTCTATTTCCCCACCAGATAATTTTATTAATTAAAAAATTAATACAAATAAATGTTCAAACATTGAACCCATATGCAAAAGTATAATATGTGAAGTATATATCCTCTCCATTCTGCCTTGTCTTCCTAGAAGTAGCTGTCATTAGGAATTTTTTAAATGCATATACCTACATACCTGTATCTATTCAAGAATTCTTTTACATTTCCCCTAAAGAATTACATTATTATTTTGTTCATACATTTTGCTTTTCCCCTTAGATTTTGGAATATTGATAATTTTCCATATTTTCACTTATAGATCTATCCCACTGTACTTTATGATTGCATATCATTCCATTGTATGGATGATACTTTATTTTAAAGTCCCTTCTTGATGAAAACTTTATTTCATAGTGTTAATAAATAGTATTAATAAACACTATTACAAAATAATATTATGTTGCAGTAAACATCCTTATAAAAACATCTTGAAAAACTTTTGTGTGTATATTCTTGGAATAAATTCCTTGAAATGGAATATGTATGTCAAAGTGTATGTGTATTCTAAAACTTTTGACCAGCAGGGCTAAACAATAATCTTTCATTTTATACTTAAGCTGAAGAGTGCCTTAGAGGCACTTTGTACAAACCTGCCAGTTGTTCTCACAAGCTTTTTGAAATTTTCTCTAAATGTAATATTGTCCAAATGGATGGGCCTGCTGTTTATTTTTCCTAACCTGTTTCATATATACCATAAAATGCTCCACTCTGCTCAGGGTGAATATGCTTTTTTTGTTTATCCCCTCTTGCTTAATCATAATTTACTGCTTTGGTAGCCTTCACTTACCTCTCTACCAGAACTAGAAGCTAAAAGATTTTAGAGTGGGATGTTTCATGACCATATGCTGCCAGTCGAGGTCAGAAATGATTCATGTGTGAGACTGATGGAATTGCTCAAGTAAGTAATGTCTACAAAAAGCGTAAAGGAAATCATTTTAAGGCAAGTTTGGATCCTGTTCCTTTTTACAGACCTGTTATCAATTTAATACTAAATCTCTCAATCTCTTAAAAATCAATTTTTTCCAAAATCATTTTATTTCATATTACCATACATAGTACATCAGAATTAGATATATATTTTTTAGTTCTAATTAGTTGATGTTGGCCTGTTATACAATTTTTTGGTGTTTTTCAAAGCCTTCTGTAATCCATATAGCATAGCTTCTTCCTGCTTGTTTTCTTATAAAACAGTTACAATTATAAATATAATAAGTAACTGTATAAATTTTGAATCAGATTTTATTTGTATATAATTTTGAATCAAGAATTCAGGCCATTCTAATTTTAAGTTTTCTCATTATTCTGTGACTAAAACAGATGAAATACTTGTGTTTGGACATATAACTTTGACTCATTTTACTGATAAGCATGCAAATTATATTAGAAAAGAAACCAAGGCTTTGAATGTATTTTGTTACTTAACACATATCAATATTTATGTGTCAATACTTTCCTGGGCAATAAAACTACTTTCAAGCAGACAAAATTTTAATCTTATTTTGTAAATTTTTTTCCCTTTTCCATGTTATGTCCTACAGTCCTGGCAATGCACAGATAATTATGGCACCAATATTAGCCTGTTCATAAAAATTCTTACATGTATTCATGTTGAAAACAAAAATCTCAAGAGAACTCTTGTGTTTAACTTGTTTTTGTGGGGAAGGAAGCAGAACTTTTAGAATTTCTATTTGAAGTCTTTCTAATGATAAATTTAAAATTCTATATTCAGTCAGCCTATATTTTAGTTTTCTACTGTGGGATAGCAATTCTAACACTCAAGTGGCTTAAAATGACAAGCACTTTCTTATCTTTCTCACTCTGTGATTGACTGGGCTCAGCTGGATGGCTTTTCTGCCCCAAGTCATGAGGGGAATGAACTGAGTTAGAGGGTCCAAGATGGCACCTCACACGCCTTGCAATTGGTGCTGGTGTTCTGTAAATAGAAGCACCTTGGTTCCCGTTCCCTTGTTATTTCTCTGTGAATTGCTGACTGGCTTCCAAAAAGCAGAAAGTGGAAGCTTCCCTCTTCTTAAGACCAAAGCTTAGATGTCCCAAATATCACTTCCATTGCATTCTACTTGCTGGATCAAGTTTTGTAGCCAATCCGGAGTCAAGGGGGGGCAAACACATCCTATACCACCTGAAGTCAGGGGTGGTCATCACATACAAGAAGGGGAAGAATTGTGGGGAGCTACCGTTAGAAACTAGTTATCATAGCCTATTTATGGAGCTCTTGGTTGAAGGAAGCAGAAGTTGGTAGACAGAAGGAAGGCACATGTAATCATTGCAGACTCCCTACGGATTTTAAAACTTTATGGTCTCTATGATGAAACAAAATTATAGAAAATTAAACATAACTATGTTAGGAGGAAAATGCTTCTGTAGATTACCAAATTTTCCAGAACAGATTTTTTTGGGGGATTTTTTTTTTTTAAACTTGGGGCATAATTGCTTTAAAATGCTGTGTTAGTTTCTGCTGTGCAACAAAGTGAAATCAGTTATGTATATATCTATCCCCGCTCCCTTGGACCCCCCTCCCACCATCCCCATCACACCCGTTTAGGTTGCCACAGAGCACCAAGTTGAGCTCACTGCCCTGTAAACAGGTTCTGTTTTACATATGGCAGTGCTCATGCGTCAATTCCAATCTCCCAGTGTATCCCAACCCCGTTCCCCTTTCTTGGAAAATTTTTTTTCACATGGAGGGAACATTAAAGAATAAGCCTTAACTCTTGGCCTAAACTTATTGTTTAAGTAGTTTGGGCTGCTGAAATAGAAATACCATATACTGGATGTCTTAAATAACAAACATTTCATTTCTCACAGTTCTGGAGGCTGGAAAGTCCGAGATCAAGGCTTTGGTAGATTCAGTGTCTGGTGAGGGCCTGTTTTCTCGTTCATTGATGTCCATATTCTTGTATCCTCAAAAAGTGGAAGGAGCAGAGCAGCTCTCTGGAATGTCTTTTATAAGGGCACTCATCCCATTCATGAGTGCTTCACTTTTATGAACTAAGCATCTTCCAAAGATTCTACATCCAAATATTAATACCTTCAACTCCACGATTGTTGTTCAGTTGGTAAGTCATGTCCGGCTCTTTGCTACTCCATGGACTGCAGCACACCAGGCTTCACTGTCCTTCACTACCTTGCAGAGTTTGCTCAAACTCATGTCCATTGAGTTGGTGATGCTATCTAACCATTTCCTCCTCGGCAGCCCTCTTCTCCTCTTGCCCTCAACGGTTCCCAACATCAGGTTTTTTTTTTCCAATGAGTCAGTTCTTCATATCAGGTGGCCAAAATATTGGAGCTTCAGCTTCAGCATCAGTCCTTCCAGTGAATATTCAGGGTTGATTTCCTTTACAACTGACCGGTTTGATCTCCTTGCAGTTCAAGGGACTCTCAAGAGTCTTCTTCAGCACCACAATTTGAAAGCTTCAATTCTTTGGCACTCAGCTTTCTTTATGTTACAACTCTCATATCCATATATGACTACTGGAAAAACCATAGCTTTAACTATTCAGACCTTTGGGCAAAACAAGCTGTCTGCTTTTTAATACACTGTCTAGGTTTGTCATAGCTTTTCTTGCGAGTAGCAAGCATCCTTTAATTTCACGGCTGCAGTAACTGTCCGCAAAGATTTTGAAGACGAAGAAAGTAAAATCTGTCACTGCTTCCACTTTTCACTCTTCTGTTTGCCTTGAAGTGATGGGACCAGATGACATAATCTTAGTTTTTTAGTGTTGAGTTTCAAGTCAGTTTTTTAACTCTCGTCTTTCACCCTCATCAAGAGGCTCTTTAGTTCCTCTTCACTTTCTGCCATGAGAGTGGTATCATCTGCATATCTGGGGCTATTGATATTTCACCCAGCAATCTTGATTATCACTTGTGATTCATCCAGCCTGGCATTTTGCATGATGTACTCTGCATATAGTTAAATAAGCAGGGTAACAATATACAGCCTCATCATACACCTTTCCCAATTTCGAGCCAGTGAGTTTTTCCATGCCCGGTTCTAACTGCTCCTTCTTAACCCACATGCAGGTTTCTCAGGAGACAGGTAAGGTAGTCTGGTATTCCCATCTCTCTTTAAGAATTTTCCACAGTTTGTTTGGATCCACACTGTCAAAGGCATTAGTGTAATCAATGAAGCAGATGTTTTTTCTGGAATTCCATTGCTTTCTCCATGATCCAACAAATGTTGGCAATTTGATCTCTGATTCTTCTACCATTTCTAAATCTAGCTTGTACATCTGGAATTTCTCAGTCCATGTACTGCTGAAACCTAGTTTGAAGGATTTTGAGCATGACTTTGCTAGCATGTGAAATGAGCACAATTGTATGGTAGTTTGAACATTCTTTGGCATTGCCCTTCTTTGGGATTAGAATTAAAACTGACCTTTTCCAGCCCTGTGGCCACTGCTGAGTTTTCCAAATTTGCTGACATATTAAGTGCAACACTTTAACAGTATCATCTTTTGAGATTTTAAATAGCTCAGCTGGGATTCCATCACCTTCACTAGCTTTGTTCCTAGTAATGCTTCCTAAGGCCCACTTTACTTCTCCCTCCAGGATGTCTGGCTTTAGATGAGTGATCACACCATCGTGGTTATCTAGGTCATTAAGACCTTTCTTGTATAGTTCTTTTGTGTATTCTTGCCACCTCTTCTTAATATCTTCTGCTTCTGTTAGGTCGTTACTGTTTTTGTCCTTTATCATGCCCATCCTTGCATGAAATGTTTGCTTGATGTCTCCAATTTTCTTGAAGAGATCTCTAGTCTTTCCCATTCTATTGTTTTCTTCTATTTCTTTGTATTGTTCACTTAAGAAGGCCTTGTTATCTCTCCTTGCTATTTTCTGGAACTCTGCATTCAGTTGGGTGTATTTTTCCTTTTCTTCCTTACCTTTCATTTCTCTTTTTTCCTCAACTATTTGTAAAGCCTCCTCAGACAACCATTTCACTTCTTGCATTTCCTTTTCTTTGGGGTGGTTTTGATCACTGCCTCCTGTACAATATTACAAACCTTCATCCGCAGTTCTTCAGGCATTCTGTCTACCAGGTCTAATCACCTGAATCTATTTGTCACCTCCACTGTAGAATCATAAGGGATCTGGTTTAGGTCATATCTGAATAACCTACTGGTTTTCCCTACTTTCGTCAACTTAATTCTGAATTTTGCAATGAGGAACTCAGGATCTGAGCCACAGTCAGCTCCAGGTGTTATTTTTGCTGACTTTATAGAGCTCTATCTTCAGCTGCAAAGAACATATCTGATTTCTGTATTGGCCATCTGGTGATGTCCATGTGTAGAGTTATCTCTTGGGTTGTTGGAAAAGAGTGTTTGCTATGATCAGTATGTTCTCTTGATAAAACTGTTATCCTTTTTCCTGCTTCATTTTGTACTGTAAGGCAAAACTTGCCTGTTATTCTGGGTAACTCTTGACTTCCTACTTTTGCATTCAAATCCGTTATGATGAAAAGGACTTTCTTTTTTTTGGTGTTAGTTCTAAAAAGGGTTGTAGGTCTTCACAGAACCAGTCAACTTCAGCTTCTTTGGCATCAATCATTGGCACATAGACGTGGATTACTGTGATGTTGAATGGTTTGCCTTGGAAAGGAACCAAGATTATTCCGTCAATTATTATTCCTTCAGGATTAGATTTCAATGTATAAATTTTGAGGTGTACAAACATTTAATCTAAAGGTACGATAGTACCCATTCATTATTTTATGACTATTGTGATAAAAGTATATTTGAATTTTAATTTGTTAAAAATAATGTGATGTCAAGGTTTTGTCCTATACAATTATGTATTTCTTCATTATTTCATTTTATAAAATTAGTTAATTTGAGAATTTGATTTCAAACTTCTAGCTTATCAATTTAAGCCTATTAAGAGAACTAGAGATCCAGATTGGCTAAAATTAGTATTTAGTTAAGGACTTAAAATATCAATAGAGGAATGCATTCAGGAGAGAGGAGATGATAAAAGTGATGTTTAAAATTTTATTTCACCTATATTTCAAATGGGAAGAAATTTCTCTAAAACTTTAACTGTACCTATAGAGGGGAAATGTTTACCTTCCAAACTGAGAAAGCATAGTTTTCATTTAGAAATTAGCTGGTTTTCCTGTTACTTCTGTGTGTATGTGCATACTTGGTCTTGTTCAACTCTTTGCAGTCCCATGGACGGTAGCTCCTCAGTCCAAGGAAATTTCCAAGCAAGAATACTACAGTAGGGTGCCATTTCCTCCTCCAGGAGATCTTCCCAGAGATCAACCCAGCGATTGAACCCGTGTCTCTTGCCTCTCCTGCATTGGTAGGCAGATTGTTTACCACTAGCACCACTTGGGAAGCCCCGTGTTACTTCCAATTAGGTCAAAAAAACTGAGGAATCTACTAGCATGGAAGCAGAGAGTTGGATCATACTTAACAGAAATGTAGAACAAACCTTTGACTAAGTGAGATGCTGTAAAATAGGCAAGGGCTTACTTAGAACCTAGTTAGAATAAAAAGAGCAAGCAAAACCCAGTGTAAGCAGATAAAAGGACATAGTAAAGATCAGAGTGAAAATCAATGAGAGAAAAACTTAGAGAAAATTACTAAAACTAAAGCTAAGTTTTCAAGATCAGTAAAGCAATAAACTTATGGCCAGGTTGATTGTGAAGAAAGTGAAAGTGAAAGTCACTCAGTCGTGTCCAACTCTTTGGGACCCCATGGACTGTACAGTCCATGAGCCAGAATACTAGAGTGGGTAACCTTTCCCCTCTCCAGGGGATCTTCCCAATCCAGGGATCAGACCCAGGTATCCTGCATTGCAGGCAGATTCTTTACCAGCTGAGCCACAAGGGAAGCCCAAGAGTACTGGTGTGGGTAGACTATCCCTTCTCCAGGGGATCTTCCCGACCCAGGAATCAAACTGGGGTCTCCAGCACTGCAGGTGGACTCTTTACCAACTGAGCCATCAGGGAAGCTCTATGAAGAAAGGAGGCAACATAAAAATGACCAATATCAAGAATGGGAGCAGTGATAACACTACAGATAATAGAGATAATACAGTTTAAAAAAGGCTTCCCGTTTCTGGTCCAGCATATAAGGAACTCGGAAGTTACACTCCCTTCTAATACTTAAAAACCTGGACAAACTAAAAAATCAAGAACTCTGCTAAGATCCATCAGAGAAGCTAGGTAACAGGGAAGCCACTACCCCTCAAACTAGAGAGACAGACATTTGAGTACAGAGATTCACAACTCATTGGAACAGAAACCCACAAGGAAGAATCTCCCAGGAACCTGTAGGGGGTTAGGAAAATCTGAACTATAATTGGGGAGCCTGTGACAAACTCTGAGTCAAAAATTCCAGGGACCCATCACAGAGAGACCCCCGTACTTTTTGTTTTTCTTCCAGGAGTTCTATCTGTTGGTCACAGTGAAAGTCAGATAAAAATACCCTACATTTCCAGCAGCAAGAGAAGATAAAGAATCTTTTTAAAATATTCCATGGCATTGTGTTCTTAATAAGGCTTGCCTTCAAAAGATATTATTTCATCATACCTGATCTTACTAGGGTTTTATCAGAGCCTAAACTAAGGAGAATGCAAATTCAATTCAGTGAGAAAAAGCTAATTTTCAGTAAATGGTGCTGAAACAATTAAACAATCATGTGCAAAAAACTGACATTGATCCATCATATGCTCTATAAAAACTGGCTCAACATGAGTCATAGACCTAAATGTAAAGCCTAAAACTTAAAAAGAAAAAACAAAGAAGATTTTTGTAATTTTGGATTAGACATTTCTTATATATGACACTAATAGCACAATTCATAAAGGAAAAAAAAATTGGATTTCATTAAGTCGAACACTTTTTAAAAACAGAATCACTGTTAACAGAATGGCAAGACTAGCATCACATTTAGGAAGATATTTAAATCCTATCTTTGACAAATTACCTGGATCTGATAATATTTATAGGAATTTAACAACTCAATAATAAAAAATACAACTAAAAAAGGCAAAAGATTTAAATAAACACTTCAGAGAAGATCCATGGATAGTAAATTAGCACATGAAAAATTGCTCAACATCATTAGTTAATCATTAGAATAAATGCAAATTAAAAACATGAAATACCACTACATATCTATTAAAATAACTAAAATTTAAATGACTCCTTGTAAACTAAAAATAAGTCAAGAAATTTTTAATCAGTCTGTGGATATGGTGTGAAAGTTGTCTAAGGTATGTCAGTTTGTGAGTTTTTACCAAAAGCCTATTTTTTTAAAAATTTCTTTTTTAACCCAAGGAAAATTGCTTTACAATGTTGTGTTGGTTTCAGCACTCTGTGATGATTTAGCGGGTTAGGATGTGGGGAGGGAAGGGAGGCTCAAGAGGGAGGTGATATATGTATAATTATGGCTGATTTTCCCAGAGTCTATTTTTTGAAGCATCAATACTTTCATGGTATTATTACCTAGCATAATCCTTTTTTGTAGCTTGATATACAACGTGGCCCAATGGTAAAGAATCCACCTGCCAGGCAGGAGATGCAAGAGACATGGGTTCAATCTCTGGGTCAAAAAGATCCCCAGGACTAAGGAATGGCAACCCGGTCCAGTATTCTTGCCTGGAAAATTCCATGGACAGAGGAGCCTCATATGCTACAGCCCATGGGGTCTCAAAGAGTTGGACAGGATCGAGCACACACACAGGCACACACACATGTCTATCCTACAACTTTTAGCAGATCCTTCAAGCAAACTCAGAGAGGAGCAAATATATTTCATAGTAAGATTAAAAGCTGGCAATTTATTACAGTAACCTAGAATTGAGGAGACTAAAACCTCTATTGGGATAAAATACATAATTATTTCATAACAGCTTGATCAATATCTCCTTTAAGGATGTATTGAAACAAGGACATTAACAAAGCTCCCAAAATCTCCTACACCTTCCCATTAAATATACAAACTTAATCCTGGGAAATCTGAGTTTGTTTTGATAATACTCTCAGCTAGTGAAGAAATATGTAGAAAAAAGATCTTAATTATTTCTAGCCTTACTCCTTTTATAACAAATTTTTGTGATTGTTTCGATGGCTTCTAGGGGAGATCTCAAAAATAATTTGAGGCATGAAAGCTATCCTAAAATTTTACTTTCTCTTTTTCTGTGATCCAATCTTGAAAAGGCAAAATCTAAAAGACCTGTCAGAATTGACTAGGTCACTTGATGAAGTTAAGTTCATGGATACTGGGAAAACAGTCAGTTCAGTTCAGTTCAGTTCAGTTCAGTTGTTCAGTCTTTGCGACCCCATGAATCGCAGCACACCAGGCCTCCCTGGCCATCACCAGATCCCGGAGTTTACTCAGACTCATGCCCATCGAGTCGGTGATGCCATCCAGCCATTGAAACAATACGTAATGATTAAAGTGAGGTAAATTTTAAAACTAAACACAGAAAAAGAAGCACAATTGTGAGAAACTTTAGCTCTTATGTAAATAAGAAACTATTTGTTTTTTATTAAGCATGAGTATGAAAAAATAAGTAAGAAGCAGCAAAGATTATTCCGGTAAAATATGGAAACTGCTCTCTGGGCAAATTACATTGCATGTTAAAAAAATAACCTTTTACTATCTTTTATTGAGAATTCTAAAATCAGTTTATTTTCTTAACAAAGAAAAAGCCAAATTCTAGTTTTGCATGACTGTATTATTTGGCATGATAAGTTTAAGAGTTTCTCTTAAATATTATTTTGTAAATGGGCCTTTAATATGGAGAGAATTCTGCTAAATTTTTAATACCTTTCATAGCTTCTTTTCAGGCTCAGTGAATACAAACTAAGGCACAAAGAATTCCCTTTACTCAATCCTTCTAAGACCTACTAAAGTTTCTAAAGTTTTCTGAAGTTTTGTTGTTCAGCATTTTTTTCATATTGTGGGACAGACTGACACTTTACTGTAGTATAACAACTCTCTTTTTCCCTTGAAAATAAAACCATCACTATCTTTTGCACACATTTTTATGTCTCACTTACTATGGATTTTAGTATAGTCACAACCACCTATGTTAATTTTTACTTTTAATCTAAATAATAATTTCTGTTTCATGGATAAAAGCTCGAAGATGGATCATGGAGATCCATCTTTTTGCAGATTAGCAAAACTCAGGAGACTCTTATCATGACTTTCCACAGGTGACAGCATTCTTTTTATGCCTTCTTAAAATGGCAGATACGAATACTTTTATTAACATGACTAAAGATATAACACTCTATAGCATGTAAGCAGTATAAACACAGGAAGTATGATACAAGGTAGAATTCTGCTTAGTCATCATTATTTCATAGCTTTATTTTTCTTTAAAAATCATCCGAATATCCAAATCGTATTCACTATTTAACTTTATTCAATAGTAATTCAATGGACACAGAGGGGAAGGGGAGGGGCGGATGAATTAGGAAAATAGCATTGAGCTCTATACCGACCATGTGTAAAATAGGCAGCTAGTGGGAAACTTCTGTATCACACAGGGAGCTCAGCTCAGCTCTCTGTGATGACCTAGAGGGGTGGGATGGGGCATGTGAGTGAGGCTCTAGAGGGAGGGGATATATTTGTACATATAGCTGATTCATGTTATTTTACAGCAGAAACTAACACACCATTGTAAAGCAATTATACTCTAATGTGCTAAGTCACTTCAGTCGTATCCTACTCTTTGTGACCCCATGGACTGTAGCCCGCCAGGCTCCTCCTCTGTCCAGGGGATTCTCCAGGCAAGAATTCTGGAATAGGTTGCCGTTTCCTTCTCCAGGGAATCTTTCTGACCCAGCGATCAAACTCATGTCTCTTTATGTCTCCTCATTGGCATGTGGATTCTTTACCACTAGTGTCACCTGGGAAGCCATATACTCTAATAGTAAAATAAAAAATACACTATGGGAAAAAAAAATATTTTAAAATAAATAAAATGAGAAAAAAATAGGAATTCAAGTTTCAAGATTTTCTAAGGATCTTAGAAATTATGTTTAAGTTGGCAGAAACAATTAATTTTATAAAAATATTGATCAGAAATGATTCAATTATGTTTTCATAATCTTAAACATTATTGAGAAATAATGCTATCTCTTTTAATCCATCAATGAATAGAAGGAATTTAGTAAGCATAGATTAATTAATTCATTCAAAGACTTGCCTTAATTATGTGAACCTAAATGGGTAAAGAATCTGTCTGCTATGCAGGAGACAGGAAACACAGGTTTGATTCCTGGGTTTGAATTCCCAGGAGAAGATTCCCCTGGAGAAGAAAATGGCCACCCACTCCAATATTCTTGCCTGGAAATTCCATAGACAGAGGAGCCTAACTGGCTACAGCTCATGGGATTGCAAAGAGTCAGACATGAGTGAGTGACTAAGAATGCAGGGAAATACTTAAGATGTTTCTAAGACAGAGGTTCTATAAGATAGCTTCCCACCCCCCACGCCCCTTAAAAGACTAGCATAGCAAGGAAGGAGCTTGGAAGTCTCTACTCCATCTTAACAGCAAGTGAGAAGCTGAACAGACTGAAAAATCAGAACTTATTTTGGATCCATAAGAAAGGGAAGATGCAGGGCATACCACTCCCCTGAAGACGGGAAAGACAGAAAACAATTAAATCAAAAGGAATCATAAACCTAAGTGTAAAATACGAATCTATAAAACTCCTAAAAGAAAAACCTGTATGACCTGGGGTGGTGATGCCTTTTTAGCTACAGTACCAAAGACACAATCCATGAAACCCTTAACTGATAAGCTGGACTTCATTAAAATTAAAAACTTCTGCTCTGCAAAAGAGAATGTCAAGACAATGAGATGACACAAACTGAGATAAATATTTGTAAAGGATACGTCTGATCGAGGACTGGTATCCAAAATATACCAAACTCTTAAAACTAAACAGTAGGAAGCACATAACTGTATTATAAAATAGGCCAAAGACTTTTAACAGAGATCTCACCAAAGAAGAGATACAGATGGCAAATAAGCATACGAAAAGATGCCCCCCTCATGTCATCCAGGAAATGCAAATTAAAATGAAAATGAGAAATCAATACACAGCTATCGAAGTGGCCAAAATCTGGAACACTGACACCACCTGGCAAGGAAGTGAAGCAACAGGAACTCTCATAAACTGCTGGCAAGGTCGAAAAAATAGTACAGACACTTTGGAAGACAGTTTGACAGTTTCTTAGAAAACCAAACATACTCTTACTATATGATCCACCAGTCACACCCCTTGGTATTTACTCAAAGGAGTTGAAAATTCACAGAAACTAGCACACAGATGTTTATAGCAACTTTGTTCATAAATGCAAAAATTTGGAAGCAATCAGATGTTCTTCAGTAGATGAATGGATGAATATAGTATAACACATTCAAACAATGCAATATTATTCAACACTAAAAAGAAACGAACAATCCAGCCATGAAAAACATGAGGGAACCTTCAATGCATGTTACCAAGGGAAAGAAGCCAAACTGAAAAGGCTACATATTGTATGATTCCAACAACATGACATTCTGGAAAAGATAAAACTATGAAGACCATAGAAAGATCAGTGATTGCTAGAGGGTTGGGGATAGAGATGAATAGATGGAGCAAAGATTGATAGGGCAATGAAAATGGTCTCTATGATATTATAATGATGAACATATATCATTACACATTTGTCCAAACCAAGGAGCATACAACACCAAGAATGAATTCTTGCGTAAGCTGTGGACTTTGAATGATTATGATATGTTAATGTAGGTTCATTCTTGGTAAAAAAATGTACCATTCTGGTGAATTATGTTGATAATAGAGGAGGCTATGCATGTATGGGAGCTTGAGATATATAGGAAATCTCAGTACCTCCTCCTTAACTTTGCTGTAAAACTAAAAATGTCCTAACTAATTCTTAAAAAAGGAAAAAAAAAAAAAAAGCTAGCATACTTAAAATAATAGACTAGTTCCAGTATTTTCTGTGAATTTTTGGTATATTTGATTTATATAAGCACTTTTTAACCTCTACAAGGCAATTTCAAAAGAGCTCCTTCAATTTAAAAACTATTATAAATCATCTATTTTATTAGAACTTTCCAGATGTAGAAAAATGTTTTACACTTTCACAAACATGTGCAGTCTTTTCTAAATTATAGAAAAGACCATGTATATTCTACCACACTAGCCACAAATTACAAGTAAACATAAACTCACAAAAAATCTCCAGATCTCAAAGATGGCTATTCCCAGTGAACATAAATTTTCATTCAATTTGAAATCATAAATAGATATACAAACAAAATGACTAACAAACTAGATTCTCTGCCTTCTCTCACTCTAAGGAATATGGTTGCAAACATCTATTCAACAGTTCATCAAACGGTCAAAACCAAATCCTTAGTTATTGTTATCACAGATGTGGAATAATTTATCACCTGTTTGAATCAAAAGCATAAATAAGACACAGAATCACAGGAAGAATAAAAACAAAATGGAAGTACAAAATTAAAATTCCTTTGACACTCAGAGTTTACCCTGAAAGGCAAGAAAATACCCCTTTGCTCTTTGTATGTGAACACTTCTTTGGTGACGATGATGGTGATCCAAACATCTCATCCTCCGTTGTCTCCTCCTCCTGCCTTCAATCATCACTGACTCAATGCACAAGAGTTTTGAGCAAATTCTGGGAGATGATGGAAGACATGGAAACTTGATGTGCTGCAGTCTATGGGATCGCAGTCAGACACGACTGGTGACTGAACAACAACTTCTTTAGCAACAGAGTTTACTGGGCTGCATCAGGTGGATCTACTGAACACTTGGGCATCTTAGTGGAAGTTTCAAAAACCAGTAAAGTATAATTTTTAAATAGTAATATCATTATTTTTATTCAAATATAAAATGAACATATTAAAAAATGTTATTTACCTTATTAAATAATGACTAAAGCATTATAATGTTAAAACCGATCAAAAAGACTTTTAAAATGTGTTGGTATGTCTATGTGTAAGTATTATATGTATGAGATATATGTATGTATGTGTGTGTGTATATATATATATATATATATATACACACACACTTCGCTGCCAGTCAATATTTCTATACCAGTCAATAATTATAGTTATTATATATACACATTAAAAACAGTCAGTCCTAAAGGAACTCAGTCCTGAACTATTCCTGAATAGTCCTGGACTGATGCTGAAGCTGAAGCTCCAATACTTTGGCCACCTGATGCAAAGAACTGACTCATTAGAAAAGACCCTGATGCTGGGAAAGATTGAAGATGGGAGAAGAAGGGGATGACAGAGGATGAGATGGTTGGATGGCATCACCAACTCACCAAATTATCTTCATCTCTGCAAGACCAGCATCTACAAGTTAACTTGAAACTTCTCAAAATCTCTGATATTTAAATAATGGTAAATAGTGAGTTTACAGCTTCCCAGGTGGCTCAGTGGTAAAGAATCCACCTGCCAGTGCAGGAGGAGCAAGTTCAGTCCATGGGTTCGGAAGATCCCCTGGACCAGGGAATGTTAACCCACTCCAGTATTCATGCCTGGGAAGTCCCATGGACAGAGGAACATGGTGGGCTACAGTCCATGGGGCATAGAGTCCGACATGACTTAGCAACTAAATAACAACAACAACTAGTGAGTTTAACTAAGTATATATTCTCCTAGATAATCACTGGATGGTCCTTACTCCTGAAAGATTTCAGAAGGTTATGCCATATTTTAGCCTTACTTTAAAAATGTGTGCAATTTATCATAACACCTTAAAGAAAGTAAAAAAAAAAAGATAATTTACAAGCAGAGATAATATATTTATAACTTATATCATTGATAAAACTTCACGTCAGCTGAGCCACAAGGAAAGCCCAAGAATACTGGAGTGGGGAGCCTGTCCCTTCTCCAGCGGATCTTTCCGACCCAGGAATTGAACCGGAGTCCCTGCATTGCAGGCAGATTCTTTACCAACTGACCTATCAGGGAAGCCCAAGATAATATATTTACAACTTATATTATTGATAAAACTTCATGTCAGGAATTTATAAATAAAAAATTTAAATTAATGGAAAAAATCTACAGTTCACTAGAAAAATGGGCAAAAAGTTTCACAAAAGATAAATTGCATTTGGTCAGTAAACAGGTGGGGTATGTTCTTCCCTTTTGAGGATCAGAGAAATGTAAATCAAGATTACATGTGCTCAGTCATTCAGTCGTGTCTGACTCTTTTGTAACCCCATGGACTGTAGCCTGGCTCCTTTGTCCATGGCAAGAATACTGGAGTGGGTTGTCATTTCTTTCTTCAGGGGATCTTCCTGACCCAGGGATTGAATCCATAACTCCTGTATCTCCTGCACTGCAGGCAAATTTGTTACCGCTGAGCCATCAGAGAAGCCACCCAAATCAAGACTATCAAGACTATAAATAGATGCTATTTTATACTCCTTCCATTTGCAAAAAAAAAAAAAAAAAAAAAAAAAACAATGATTAGTCTGATGTTACAAAATGTTGGAGAAGCTATGTCTTTAAAATATGCTTTGTTAATCTGCAATCATTTTGTAAAACACATGGTCACTATCTTGTAAAGGTAAATGTTCACATGCCAAATGACTATATGGTTGGACTCCTAAGATACGCCTAAGCAAAAACACTGCACATATATACAAGAAGTCATGTTCAAGAATGTTTTTTTTTTTTTAATTTATTTATTTTTTCAGTGGGTTTTGTCATACATTGACATGAATCAGCAATAGAGTTACACGTATTCCCCATCCCGATCCCCCCTCCCACCTCCCTCTCCACCCGATTCCCTTGGGTCTTCCCGGTGCACCAGGCCCAAGCACTTGTCTCATGCATCCCACCTGGGCTGGTGATCTGTTTCACCATAGATAATATACATGCTGTTCTTTCACAACATCCCACCCTCACCTTCTCCCACAGAGTTCAAAAGTCTGTTCTGTACCTCTGTGTCTCTTTTTCTGTTTTGCATATAGGGTTGTCGTTACCATCTTTCTAAATTCCATATATATGTGTTAGTATGCTGTAATGTTCTTTATCTTTCTGGCTTACTTCACTCTGTATAATGGGCTCCAGTTTCATCCATATCATTAGAACTGATTCACATGAATTCTTTTTAACGGCTGAGTAATATTCCATGGTGTATATGTACCACAGCTTCCTTATCCATTCATCTGCTGATGGGCATCTAGGTTGCTTCCATGTCCTGGCTATTATAAACAGTGCTGCGATGAACATTGGGGTGCACGTGTCTCTTTCAGATCTGGTTTCCTCAGTGTGTATGCCCAGAAGTGGGATTGCTGGGTCATATGTCAGTTCTATTTCCAGTTTTTTAAGAAATCTCCACACTGTTCTCCATAGCGGCTGTACTAGTTTGCATTCCCACCAACAGTGTAAGAGGGTTCCCTTTTCTCCACACCCTCTCCAGCATTGAACATAGGCAAAACACTCCGACATAAACCACAGCAAGATCCTCTATGACCCACCTCCCAGAACATTGGAAATAAAAGCAAAACTAAACAAATGGGACCTAATGAAACTTAAAAGCTTTTGCACAACAAAGAAAACTATAAGTAAGGTGAAAAGACAGCCCTCAGATTGGGAGAAAATAATAGCAAATGAAGAAACAGACAAAGGATTAATCTCAAAAATATACAAGCAACTCTTGAAGCTCAATTCCAGAAAAATAAATGACTCAATCAAAAAATGGGCCAAAGAACTAAACAGACATTTCTCCAAAGAAGACATACAGATGGCTAACAAACACATGAAAAGATGCTCAACATCACTCATTATCAGAGAAATGCAAATCAAAACCACAATGAGGTACCATTACACGCCAGTCAGGATGGCTGCTATCCAAAAGAATGTTTTATTAGACATTTATCAGTCTTTAATAGAAAAACAAGAGAAAATGCAGTCAATAAAAAGTAAACAGATATATTCAGACAGCCATAGAAAAATAAGAAAAAATTTAGTCAATAAAAGAGTAAGTAAACAGATATATTCAGGCAGCCAAATATTATTCAACAGTATAATAAATACACTTAGCTATGTGTAGCAATATGGAATGTAACAGAATAATGTTGATCCTAAAAATTCAGTCCTAAAAAATTATACTAGGGCTTTGTTGTTGTTGTTTAGTCACTAAGTTGTGTCTGACTCTTTTGCAACCCCATGGATGTAGCCCACCAAGCTCCTCTGTCCCTGGGGTTTCCCAGGCAAGAATATGCAGTGGGAAGCCTTTTCCTTTTCTAGGGGATCTTTCCGACCCAGGGATCAAACCTGCATCTCCTGCAGGTGAATTTGTTACAACTGAGCCACCTGGGAAACCCTTCTGAGGGCACTGTTCACACTGAATTTCATCTAAAAGTCTTCAGATGGAAGTCTCAAAATGAATGATTGAGTCCCTTGACTATTGTGTTTGCCAGTACGTAGGTGTGGATGGCCTCAATGAAAATGCTATCTGTGGAGTTTTGAAAACAAAGCCTCAGTCGATTAGACTCAAGAAGGAATGGAAGATGAGGAGATCTATCCTGTCTGTGCAAACAATTCTTATGAAGCATTTGCTGTATTAGAATGCATATAGATTTCAGAGCTAGATGTGGTTGTGGGCTCAGAGACTTCTTGTTTAATGTAGGAGAAATTACAATATGAGTTTATATTGATGGAAATGAAGCCATGATTGTCCATAATTAAAGGGGCAAAGTCCTTGAGGAAGTAAGTAAGGATGGCTTTCAGTAGAAAGGTGGATCTTAGGACACAAGGCATTCATCTGCTACAGCTAAAGGAAAGCACTCATAGATACATATATAGACTGGTAGATTTGATAGGCAGAAGTCACATATAGATGTGAGAGTTGTACTATAAAGAAAGCTGAATGCTGAAGAATTGATAATTTTGAACTGTGGTATTGGAAAAGACTTTTGAGAGACCCTTGGACTGCAAGGAGATCCAACCAGTCAACCCTAAAGAAAATCAGTCCTGAATATTCATTGGAAGGGCTGATACTAAAGCTGAAACTCCAATACTTTGGCCACCTGATGAGAAGAACTGACTCACTGGAAAAGACCCTGATACCGGGAAAGATTGAAGGTGGGAGGAGAAGGGGACGCCAGAGGATGAGATGGTTGGATGGCGTCACTGACTCAAAGGACATGAGTTTGAGCAAGCTTCAGGAGTTGGTGATAGACAGGGAAGCCTGGTGTGCTGCAATCCCTGGGGTCACAAAGAGTCGGACACGACTGAGCCACTGAATTAAACAGAAAAGAAAGCGCATTTTTGATTACTGAAAGTGATGAGGGGGCCAAAGGTTGTTGATGTTTTGAGGAGAGAAGTTTGAAAAAGATGTTTAAAGAAAGGGAAAGAAAATTGACTACTGGCTATCTATGAAGAATGATGAGAACAGGCATTTAAGGTTTGTATTATGGTCACCATGACTGTGTTTCATATAGCCATGTTCAATTGTCCAGGTACTGGTAAGGGTTAAAAGGGAACTAACCTTTCCCAAGTTTGATGTTGACCTAGCTAGTACCATGGAGGGAGAGGGTCAAGGGGGTTGAATCTGCATAGGAGGGAATGATTTATAGATCATGTGAAACAGTGTCAAATTCCATGGGCCCTCATAGGCTACTAGAATTTTGGCTTTAATTCAGAGTGAGACAGAGAAACATAGAATGGTTTTGAGCAGAAGAGTGACATAACTTCAATGTTTGTTAGTGGTTATAGAAGAAAGAGCAGGAAGAATATGTGTTCCCAGGGGCCATGTCTCCCCCGCGGGTCTTTAGGCCATTGAAATGCTGGTATTTTTTTTGTTATTATTAAACATGCTTGTTTCATTCATGAATTCAGTAAAAGCTAAGAGATCTGAGCACATTAAAGAAACAAAATGAGAAACAGCAGTATTTTAGCAGGCAGTGTGCATTTAAAATATAGTAACAACTATTAACTCCACTGTAAAATTATGTATTAATGCATCCATTTTAGAGAAGAGGAAACCAGGGCTCAGAGAGTTAAAAGTGACCTCATTAAAGTCTTTCTCAGCTCAGAGATGGCAGAACCAAGGTTCACACCTGAACATGAACTAAGAGGAAAAGAAAGGAGGAAATGCTTAGATTTAAGGAAGGTAGAGAAAACTATCTACCTTCATTGTCTACCTTGAATAAAATGTCATTTTTGTTGGACAGGACTTTGGTTGGTGAGGAGAAAAGTTGCAGAATCTAAGCTTTGTAATGCATAGCATAGACGTGTCTTATTACAATAAGCCTTAGTTGCTATGATGATGATGATGATGCTATTTCTCAGCTTTCTGTGTTCCTATTAGTACCTGGTACTGTTCTAAGCAACTCACATGAATCAACTAATTTAATCTTCACAGCATGCCTTCCAGATATGGAGCAAGCAAGACCCATGGAAAGAAACCAGAGGCCATCTGTGTATTCATACAATCCATTAAGTCGCCCTTGAGAGCAGTTTCACACTGAATAAAAACTTAGAAAGTCCCATCATTTTTCTGGTGACTCTCAGACTGTAAAATCATTTGGCTATTTAAGTCTCAGAATATCATCTCTATTGGACATAGGATGGCAGTTCCATTATATTAACACTTCATTTATCAATGAACTTGAAGGCAACCTCTTTCCTTCCCCACTATGGCCATTCTCAGGTGAGCTGCCTGCCTTCAGTGAGAGGGTGCAACTGGATTTCCTCTGATTCTCATTTATCTCCATTACTCTCTAAGCTGCTTTCTGACCCTTCCTTGGTTGGGGTGGGTAGTGAGACAGGAGTTTAGGATGGTTCCTGCTTCCCCCAAGGGCTTCACTGAATGGCTCAGCAGTAAAGAATCTGCCTGCCAATACAGGAGACGTGGGTTCAGTCCCTGGAAGGGGAAGATCCCCTGGAGAAGGAAATGGCCACCTACTCCAGTATTCTTACCTGGAGAAATCCATGGACAGAGGATACTGGTGGGCTACAGTCCGTGGGGTCGCCAAGAGTCGGACACGACTTAGCGTCTTTCATAGACAACTGCTTCGCCAGTACTGGCTTTGTGTTCTTTGAGTCTGGCTGGTGTATAAAGTTCTTTCATAAGATACCATGTCAGGTTCTCTGTGATTCTCCTGATGATTCTTTCTGATTGAAATGCACTTCTTTCTGTACAAATTTCTAATTTAACATTCTTTCATACCTAGAGGTCGGTACTAAAATTAGCCTCTTTTTACAGATGGGGAAACTGGCCCAGGGACTTTAAGTAAGTTTCCCACGTTCATACAGCCAGAAAGTGGTAGAGTCACCCTCATTTCTGAGCTTAATTTCAGAGATGTGCTCTTAACTGCTAAGCAAAATCCTGTACCGGAAGGTGAGCAGTGGCATCAGGAAAGATTCTCTTTTCTTTGTGCTGCTCGGTCGCCGTCCTGCTTTCTCAGATACCAGCCTGCTCTTTGCCTCAGAGATGGGTGGTTGCTGTGTTTGCTTGGGAAGGCTGCCCCTGACTGCCTGCTATTTATCTAGTTCCCCCAAGCCTTCTGTCTTTCAGAGATCTCTTCCCTGCCACCAGGAAGGGTTTGTTCATCCCCTGCTTCCAGAAATCTGGGAAGCATCCCAGGAAATGCCACAAATAGACTGCAGGTGGGACGCAGCAGTCTTTTAAAAGGGGGAACAAGAATATCATATTCACACATAAAATCTGGAAAGCAGTTCTAACAAAGTTCCTCTATGTTAGGAGGGGTGGTTTTCTTGTCGCCTGGCAGTTGAAGACCCTTCCTCACTTGTCTGCATTCAGATCTAGCTAGCTAGCTACCTAGCTCTCGAGAGGTTGACTTGGGTACCAGGTGTCTATGAGATGAATTTAGGAGAGCTGCCAAGGAGACAATTCAACCATCACCCTGAGGAAAGAAGTCCCACCTGCTGTCTTGATTGTGATCTTCCGTGTAATAAACATTGGAAAAAATCCCTTCTTACTAGAGAAAAAGTTTTCATGTGCTGCTTTCAGTGTTAGGAGCCAATTGTGAGCAACGCCCAAGAGTCTCTGAAAGGTGGGTATACTGTTCTTTAGAGTTGCCCCAATTACACATGCACCCATCTGACGAGCAAGGTTGAGAGGAAACCTTGGACTTCTCTAGATGGGAACTTACTGAAAAGAATCAGTGGACTAAAAGACCTGAATTAGACTCTCAGCTGCCCCATTTTAGATGGCACAGGCGCTCTGAGATCTCATTTAGTGGAGCAAAGACTGACGGCTATGCACCGTGCTTTTTCTAATATGCTTCGTTCTATACCAGATACCTTGTGCATTTTGGAAGTCCTATTGGACATCATTGCATATGATGTCCATTGCATTGGACTTGGTTGCATATATGAATTCCAGCATCTTAAGCCAGACCCAGAGCTGCAGGAGACAAACTTTAAGCTGGTTCACACAGTCTATCCTAAATGTGCCAAGGATTACGCACTTCTTCCTATAAGTACAGATTCAACTCCTCTGCCTGGAGAACCCCATGGACAGAGGAGCCTGGTTGGCCACAGTCTACATAGGGTTGCAAAGAGTCAGACACAACTGAAGTGACTTAGCACGCACGCATGCAAGGCTTAAAACCATCCTCCACTTTTGATTCTTAACCACCTAAATTCACTGCCATGCTAAAATTATTTTTCATTCATTTCTTATACCAACCCTATTTTTAGTGACCTGTCCATTCATCTTGTTTATGCCTTTTCACTCCGATGGTTTAATGGTTTTTCATGTGATCTGCTGCTTTAGTTCTTTTTCTTGGCTACTCTTTCTGTCTTTGATTATTAATTCTACAAGAGCTTCTCAGGTTGTGCCGTGGTAGAGAACCCAGCTGCCTTTGTAGGAGACACAGGAAACCTGGGTTTGATCCCTGGGTTGGGAAGATATGCTGGAGAATGACATGGCAACCCACTCAAGTATTCTTGCCTGTAGAATTCCATGGACAGTGGAACCTGGTGGGCTACAACCCATGGGATTTCAAGGATTGCAAAGATGGCAAAGAGTCGGACACAACTGAGCTCATACACACAGATTAATTCTATAAACACTCTTAAGTAACACTTGGTTTGATCTCTGTTTATCACACAGATCCCTCCGGAATTGCCCCCTGTGCCTATACCAGTGGGAACTTAGGCGGGAGAAATAGTAGAGCTGTCCAGTCATACCAGGGCACAGAAGCAGGTAGATGCCAGAATCAAGTCCACAGTGTGTGCTGAGAATTACATCAAACTGCTTATCAAAGCAAAGGGGACCTTAGGACATGATCAGAAGTTTACCTGCAGTTTAACAAGACAATTGTGAGATACGGGGTGAGAGACAGAAATCTAGAAAAGACCAGGGCAAAGATACAGTGCAATTGGAAGGGGCATGCTGAGCTTGTCTGGATAAATATTGGAAATTTTAATGGAAGTGGATAAACATAAATTGCCTGGACCACTCTGGACGTACAGTGAGATTTGGCACTCTAGCTGATACTGAGAAATCAAGTGAGGGGAATAAGATGTTAAAGCGTCTTGAGAAGATGGAGTTCAAGGGTACAGAGATAGACATGATGTTTATCAGACTTGACCACAGTCCTCCTGTTGCATCAAGAATGAGCAGAGGGAGGGCAAGATGATAACATTTGTGATAAACAGCTCAGGGGCCTAACTCACACTAATCTGAGGATATAGTCATGGATTTCAAATACTCTGGAAAACATCTGCCAACTGTACAACCAAAAACTTGAACTGTGTTCTCCTTATTGACATGAATAAGTATTTGTGTTTCTTCTCTTGTTCTCCTTTGAGAAAACTTTTTGGTTACTAGTTTTTCTTTTCCTTTTCTTTAATTTTTAACAGTAAAGATATATACGATTCATCTTCATTATGAAGAATTCACACAGTAGACTAGAATACAAAGAAGGAAATAACACTCCTAAAATAACCATTGTTAGTATTAAGTTAACTTTCAGATGTTCTTCTTTCCATATGTGCAGTTAGAAGAGTAGATACATAAAGAGATCATTTGATAGGGATAAAAAATGTCATTAAATAGGATCATACTTTGAATGCTCATTTGATAAGATATTCAACTTATTTTGACTTCTTTATTAAAACTAACAAGGAAAGTGAAGAAATTGTAAATATTTTGGTCAACATTTCCTATAGATCTCTCTAATTTTATCAAAAATATGAGAACAAATAAAAGGTTGGAATCACTGTGTTTTATTTCTTGAAACACATACTTCAATTTAAGAAAGGCTTTGAATTCTAGTTCCATATCTTTGTTTTCTCCATTATGCCTGGTGAAATGGCTAGTGATCGACATGTATTTACTGAAGAGAAATGAAACTAAACCTATAAAGAATAATGTACTGAATATCATTTTATTCTTAAGCATGAAAATTAATTTTATCTGTATGATTTCCAAAGTAAGATACCTCATATGTCAGTTATGCAACTCTGTCATCTATAATTTAAGAACTTAAGATCCAAATAGATTGACTCACTATTACAAGACATATAACCAATTAATAGCAGAGTCACTGGGACCTAAGCCTTCTTGCTCAAAGGGCAGTGATCAATTGGAGCATTGCTTTGAAGCAGCTGAAAAAACAGAAATGGGATCTTAGCTATGCCTACAGCTTGTTCTCTCCCCTTTTGTCAACCACATATAATATGAATTCTTCCTATTTCATCATGTTTAAAATGCAACTAACACACTGCTTAGTAAAGGGTGGTAAAAGAAAGTCAAAGCACAGAATCTTTTTCATCCATTTTTTCTCCCATTTTTTCCTCTGTTAATAAAAACAGATGGGGACCAGTACTTCAAAGTTATTCATAAGAAAGAAGCGCAACCTCTCAGCATAAGAGTAAAAAAGTGAGGACCACAATAAACATAGATGTTTGGTGAGGCTGCAGGGGACTCTAAACCCACCCAGTCTTCTCATTGGAAGTGGCGAATCTGTAAAATCCTAGCAACTTTCATAATATTCCAAAATTTGAAGAATAATAGATGGGATAGATATTCTCTGATGTAGAATCAGTACAAAATATATCTGTGAGAGGAAGCAACCTTGAAATGAGAACAATTCAGATTATTAAGATGAGGTTATATCATCTTTATTTGTCTAGTATATTTCTGAAGAGTCTTATTTTGAGAACTCATCTCTTACCACCTACCCATGTCAAACTTAGTCACTTCAAGGGAAACAGTTTCAAATTTACTTACCTTTCATGTGTACCTTAAAAGTCTCTAATGGTTAGAAATATTAAATGTAAAATTTTTAAAAATCTTGTTATAAAACAGATTATGCAAATACATCAAACTGACTCTTAATCCTTATATTTGTCAAAAATAGCTAAGTAGAGCATAAGTGAGTGTCCCAGGTGGAGCAGTGGTAAAGAATATGCCTGCTAGTGCAGGAAACCCGAAAGACGCAGGTTTGATCCCTGGGTCAAGAAGATTCCCCTGGAGGAGGAAATGGCAAACCACCCCGGTATTCCTGACTGGAGAATCCCATGGACAGAGGAGCCTGGCGGGCAACGGTCCGTGGGGTTCTAAAGAGTTGGACATGACTGAGCGCACACGCACACACACACACACACACACACACACACACACACACACACACACAGAATATAGTGGTTAAGAAAACATCATTTGGAATTATGTATTTGGCTTTGACTCACAGTCACCCATTAATTATTAGCAACAAAAGCTAAGTCCAGTTTAGTAACTTCTATAAGGTTCTGTTTTAGAAGAGCAATGGCTTTCTTTTGGTGATGTAAGAACAAGGTGAAATGATGTAGCAATTAATACAGAAAGCAGTATTTAACATGTGCTCTGCAAATGATGGTGATTGTTATTTTCTTGACTTGGAATTTCAATATAGTCAATAAAGATGCATATAGAAAAAAGCAAAAGCAAAACTTTCTCTTTCAACAGTTTACACATAGATCAAAAAATTGTATTGGCTAATTTGACATATTTGAATGAAACTGACACTAAAATGTCCCCAAATTTTGTCCTGTCAGATCCTCACTGTTATCAGCTGCAGGGAGTTTGAGACGGGAGATTGAGTTTGAGCTGTTATGGAAGTCTTCTGGAAATATAACTATTAAGATGATTTATTTATAATTGTTCATTGTAAACATGGTTAATTTTAAATATTTTCAATTGACTAACTTTGGAGTTTGAAATATAATACCTTTCAGTGAAATAAACCAACTTATTTTGAAGAAGGATACCATTAAAAACTTCAATAACTCCTATCTGAAATGGCTTACCAACTGTGTGTGTGTGTGTTGGTCACTCAGTCGGCTCTTTGTGACCCCATGGACTGTAACCCACCAGGCTCCTCTGTTGATGGGATTTCCCAGGCGAGAACACTGGAGTGGGTTACCATTTCATTCTCCAGGGGATCTTTCTGACCCAGGGATCAAACCTGTAATGTCAGCTTAATAGCAAAATTAATTTTTTTTAAGTAAGTGTAGTTTCTTTAAAGTAAATGTAGTTTCTGTATCTCAGGAATGTTTTGAACATTACATTATAATGCCATTTTCATTGTATTACATTAAAGTCAAAGAATGAAATTTTTGAGTGTTTATGAATTCTCTCACATTTTAAGGAGATGCCAGTATAGTTAATTTCAGAGGTTTATCATTTTCTAATGACACTGAGTTCAGTGCAGATTTAATATCCATTTATGCTAAGCATGTTTCTAAAGGTTCTTTTCAAATATGCTTTTGTCTTAAAATTTTTTTCATGTCTCAGATAATGGATGTGTTTCTAGCTCCTTTAAAGTTCTTTTTATATTATGAAAATGTCTATCCCAAATAAATTTCTATTCCAGTGAAGGAGAGAATTGAACAGATAATCCAAAACTACTGTGCATCAATGTGGATTTTTTTAAATTAAGATTTTATTTTTCTGAAACAGTTTTAGGTTCACAGTAAAGATTTCCTAAACAACCCCTGCCCCTGCATAGCCTTCCCTGTTATCAATATCCCCCACCAGAGAGGTACATTTGTTACCATTGAGGAATCTACATTGACGTGTCATCATCACCCAAAGTCCATAGTTTACATAACAGTTCACTCTTGATGTGGTTCATCCCATAGGTCTGGACAAATGTGTAATGACATGTATCCATGTATCTGGCGTTTTCACTACCCTAAAAACACTGTCTGCTTCTCCTATTCCTTTCCTGTGCCCTCAACCCTGGCAAGCACTGATCTTTATACTGTTTCCATAGTTTTGCCTTTTCAAGCATGTAGTATAGTTGGACTCAGGCAGTATGTAGCCTTTTTCAGATTGACTTATTTCACTTGGTAACCTACATTTAGGGTTCCTCTGTGTCTTTTCATGACTTCATAGTTCATTCCTTTTCAGGATATAGGATGGTAATATTTCAAAGGCCTTATTAGTTTGAGTGAAGTTTAAAATTGTTTATCATTTTAAACTTAATTTCATTAAATATTTCTTAAAACATGTTGGGAAGGAGAATTATAGTATAATGTAAATCTATTTTTTTAGAATAATTCATGATGTGAGTAGTACAAAAAGAAAAAGATCAAGACTTGATTTTTTTTATCAAACTTTTAGGTGACTGATGTCTTCTAAATGGTTGTGAATTATTAAAAAATCTCTTTACCTGAACATATTAAATTTTTTAAAAACAGAGGCAATAAAATTTTTCCTTTGCCACATAATGTTTACTTTTGGAAGATATAGATTAAAGTTATATTTTTCCCTCGATAGTATGGTTACGGCTTCATTGTATGTAAACACTAGCAGAAGAATCACGGTAGAGAGAAATTTTAGCTGAAGAGACAAGAAGGCTACTTTGAGTCCTGTAAAATAATGCTGTATTTTAAAATAGACCATTGTTCCTGTGATTGAAGGGTAGTAAGAATATGCCAGCTAGAGAATATCTCATTGACATAGGATTGTTTCGAGCTGATCGTTACAGAAGCAGCAGACACAGGAGAAACTTTAAAAATAATGATTATTTTTTGTAGAGAAAATTTCCATTTTTAAAGGAAATCTCCATTTGTAAATGTCTCCATCTCTGTACCAGGAAGAGAAGGATGACTAGGCTACAAGAAAGCTTCTCAGTGGAGAAGGCCACAATTTAAGTCCATTTAGTAAACCTTCCCAGGTAGCCCTAGTGGTAAAGAATTCACCTGCCAATGCAGGAGATGCAAGAGACTCGGGTTCAGTCCCTGGGTCTGAAAGATCCCCCGAAGAAGGGCATGGCTACTCACTCCAGTATGCATGCCTGGAGAATCCCATGGACAGAGGAGTCTGGTGGGCTATAGGCCATGGGGTTGCAAAGAGTCAGACACAACTGAACAGTTAATACTTTATTTTACTTACAGTAAACTTCCCAGGAGGCACTAGTGGTAAAGAATCTGCCTGCCAGTGCAGGAGACTCAAGAGACTTGGGCCAGATGCCTGGGTGGGGAAGATCCCCTGGAATAGGCAAATGGCAACCCACTCCAGTATTCTTGCCTGAAAAATTCATGGACAAGAGGAGCCTGGTGTGATCAGTCCATGGAGTCACAAAGATTCAGACACAACTGAGCACATAGTACGTCTTACTCTTCTTGTTTACTATACTTTCCCGGTTGCTTTCCCACAACTGGCCTCCTATATACTCTCCTCTCTTTGGCTAAAGATGGATTTAAGCCTAGCGTTCTAAGGGCTTCCCTGGTGGCTCAGCTGGTAAAGAATCTGCCCGCCATGTGGGAAATCTGGGTTCGATCCCTAGGTGGGGAAGATCCCCTGGAGAAGGGAACGGCCTCCCACTCCAGTATTCTGGCCTGAAGAATTCCAGGGTCACAAAGAGTCAGACTCGACCGAGTGACTTGCACTTTGCAAGTATTCTAAGCCAACTTTGAGAGTTACTGATTTTCCCCTGAATACCTCCCATGTATACAATATATATACACGTTAGTAAACTTCTGTTTGCTTTTCTTTTTCAGCCTGTCTTTTATTACAGGGCTCCCCATAGAGAATTTAGAAGGTAGAAGGAAAATTATTTTTTCCTCCCCTACAGTTCAACTACTTCAGTTGAAATCATTTTTAAATAAACTCTCCAAACAAGTAAGAATAAATGTCTTTTAAAAGCTTATGGCATAAAATCATGTCATAAACTTATAGGAGATATTAATAAAATCAAATAATCATTTTATTAAAATTATTTCAACAAAATCATTAAACATAAGGAGTGAACTACATAGAAATATTTGATTTTATCATAGACTACTAAGGAAAAAATAATTTACTTTTCCAAAACTATGAGACTTGTATTTGATAGTTTCCTAATCCTCAAAGTTATTTATATCTAATAGCTCCATGTAACAAATCTTTTAATTTCAGTTTCATTGGGAGGGGAGGATAGTTGGCTCTTAGTAAGTATGGTGTCAAGTCAGATTTCTGAGCATTAGGTAAACTGAGGTACGTGTTTGTCAGTCATGTTTAACTCTTTGTGACCCTGTGAACCATAGCCTACCAGGCTCCTCTGTCCATGGGATTCTTCAGGCGAGAACACAGGAGTGGGTTGCCATTTCCTTCTCCAGGGGATTCTTCCCTACCCAGGAAGATCAAACCCTTGTCTCCTGCATTGCAGGCAGATTCTTTACTGTCTGAGCCATTCGGGAAGCCCAGGTAAACTGAGAGTCTGGACATTTTCTGGTATCTTCTTGGATTAGTTATCACTTTTGTTTTGAAAGTTTTCCAGGAGAAAATAATGCTGATCATACTTCCTGGTAGGAAACTGGGAGTTTGTCCACATTTGTTCAGGCATTAAAACGGGTCCAAAGTTCCTTCCTAAAGGAAAGCCTGCAGTTGAGTTTTTGCTCATGGCAGAAGTGCTATTCCAATGTTCTTTGCCCCCTTACTCCAATGAGAACCTTGATTTTTTAGTGGGCATTTTGCCCATGAGCAAAATTGTTTTATTTCTTAGAAGCACTTGTGGATAAATATGGTCAATAACCAAGCTTTGGCCATTGAGTTGTAATTGGAGATATTGTGTGCAACTTCTAAATTATTTACTTCTTGGACCCCTGTATTGTTCCTTCCCAATGACTAAAATGCAAAATTTATGACCAGAAAATGAGACAATACACTATAAGTGGTCAGAATACCTTGGGAGCCATATGAAAAGAGAGCTGCCACACTAATACCAGACTGTCTAATAGGCGTTTCTTTTCTCTAACAGAGAAATAAATTTCTATGGTTTAATTAACTATGAGTTTGTTTGTTTTTTTCTTTTTCTTTTTTTACAGTCGCATACACTCAGGCACTTCAGTCGTGTCCAACTTTTTGCGACCCTATGGACTGTAGCCCATCAAGCTCCTCTATCCATGGAATTCTCCAGACAAGACTACTGAAGTGGGTTGCCACTTCCTTCTCCGGGAGATCTTCCCGACCCAGGGATCAAACCCTCGTATGTGAAGTCTCCTGCATTGGCCAGCATGTTATTTACCACTACTGCCACCTGCTGACGCTGGTGAACTTAATTCCTACTGGATCTGTCCAGTTTCTGCTCTAAATTTCTGTTGAGCTGGGGCAAGAAATATTTGTCCTGCATGTTTTATATACATATATGTAATGATAAAACTGCAGAGCTTAATGAAAGAGACAAAAGAGATAAAATAGACACGTACAGATTTCTCCACCTGCAAATGTTTTAATAGGTCCTGTTAAACTTTGCTTTGTTCCTTGACTTATCTTCTAAACAGTGGCTGACATAAACTTGGTTGAATATTTCAGATTCATACTCAGCTAACATTCATATTCAGGGCCCATTATGTGTTAGGAAACTTCTGATCCTTAATCATTTATATTCCTCACAATGACCCTGCAGGATATGTGGGATTTTTGCAATTTTACTGTGAGCCACTTCCCTAGTGGCTCAGACAGTAAAGAGTCTGCCTGCAATGCAGGAGACCTGGGTGTGATCCCTGGGTTGGGAAGATCCCCTGGAGAAGGAAATGGCCACCCAGATCCACTATTCTTACCTGGAAAGTTCCATGGACAGAGGATCCTGGTGGGCTACAGTGCACAGGGTCACAAAGAATCCGACACGACTGAGAGACTTCGCTTTCAATTTCGCTAAGAAGCTCAAAAGAAATAGAGTGTGTTTAAGGTGTTCCTGCTGGTGAGTGGTGGAGCTCATCAGTTTGGATTGGAATGTGTTCCTTCTATAACATGCAGAAAAGAGGTTATTCAACTTTAAAGAAACTGCCTGCGTGCCAAAGATGCGGGTTCAATCCCTGGGTCAGGAAGATCCCATAGAGAAGAAAATGGCAACCCACTCCAGTCTTCTCGCCTGGGAAATACTATGAACAGAAGAGCCCGGAAGGCTTGCAAAGAGTCAGACATGACTTAGCAACTGAACAACAACAACAGCTCTTCTTGAACTTTCAAATAAACATCTAAATGCCGTAAGATGTAATCATTTCATTCATAGATGACATTTTTTAGAAGTTCTTATCTACATCTTATTGAAACAAAGCAAAGTGCAATACCAACCACAAAATTATTTTACTCTTTGTGGTCATATAATGGATACAGTCCCAATTTCTGATTAAATCATTTCAAGAATGTTTGGTCAACTAATGTGTGTGTATGTGTGTGTGTATATTAGTTGCTCAGGTGTGTCCAATTCTTTGTGACCCCATGGACTATAGCCCGCCAGGCTTCTCTGTCCATGAAATTCTCCAGGCAAGAATACTGGAGTGGGTTGCCATTCCCTTCTCCGGAGGAACTTCCTAACCCAGGGATCGAACCCTGGTCTTCTGCATCGCAGGCAGATTCTTTACAGTTTGAGCTATAGGAAATTCTGTCAACTAATATTTCCCCCTTATAAAAACTTTCCTGCCTGGGTGTAATGTCTCCAGCTGCTTCATCGTTCATTATATTATGTGACCTGAATCCCTCACATTTCTAGTTTTTCTGATGTAGACGAAAATCTTACTTCTTTCATTGTGTTTGGCTGGGTTGCTTATTTATTTAATCAGTTCACATTTAACTTCTTATAAGTATGGCAGTACCCCCTCTAGCGTTCTTGCCCATGGACAGAGGAGAATTCCATGGACAGAGGAGCCTGGCGGGCTATGGTCCATGGGGTCGCAAAGATCGAACATGAATGACGCAACTTAGCGCAGCACAAGTACTCTAGTTCCATAGAGAGTCTCCGTTAGTAAACACAGGCTACGATCTAACCTGAAAAGTAGCAAAGAAGTAGGACTTTTAATAAAATGTTCTTTAATGACCACTGTCATGTCCAAGACAACACATGGAAAATAGAGTGGCTGTGTTAATTTTTTCTTAGATAATAGATACATGCTTATAATTTGAATATGATAGGATTGACTGACTAAGTGAAACTGTTATTTCTAGACCTGATTCCTACCTGAAGCTTTGCTTGGTTACCTCCCAGTTGCCAAGTGTCCTTATTCCAAGTGACCAGTACCAAGTAAGTTGTTTCGCAACTGCTAGTAAACTAAGTACTGCTATACTATATCATTTGACACTTGTCTTTTAACTCATCTTTTCCACAGAGTGTTTTAGGTTATCCTCAATACTTTCCATTTAAGGTTTGGTATATAGGAACCACTGGTTGTTTTCAGACTTCTATGAAATCAAGTGCAGAATAATTAAATATAAATGCATAATTAAATATACAAATAAGCTCATGTTCTACCTGCAGTCATGTCAGTCCTGCCTAGCATATTTATATCATAAATCCATTTCATGACTTCATTTCTCTCGTCACCCATGTGCATCGTATTCATATGTCAAATTCAACTCAGGACTGTCCTCTATGAGGTCGTCCCTCTTATGGTTCTAGCTTTCAGTAACCATTTCCAGGCCTGGGTCCTATAGACTTACCAGGTAGAACTTCATTACGTTTTGTAGTTTATTATACTCTACTTTTTATAACTATCTGCTTCCCATTTTATTGAGGTGCTGGATTCAGACAACTGGGAGATTTTCTGAACTCCCACTCTCCAGGCCGTGCTGTCTCTCCTCATTTCTCTCTCTCCAGGCAATCATTAAGTTTCAAGAAGATTCTCCCTCACTCTACCCTGACGCGTATGTCCTTTGTTCACTTCCCTCCTTATTTCTGTGGTGTCTTTCCTTTCTCTCACCTCCCTCACGTGTTCATCTTTCACACTGCCAGTGTTAGATTTCTGGAACAAAAGTCTGATCACATCGCTTCCCTGCTTGAGGTTTATACTGGCCCTCCTATCTGTTACCACAAACATCCAAATACCTGTTATCATTCAGGCTCATTTCTTGCAACACCCTCATTGCATTGCCCTACACTGTAGCTTTCTAGTCACATTACCTGCTTCAGTACCTCTATGGGGACTGGAAAGAGTATTTAGGAGGTAGACTCATAGGAGGATGGATCACATATTTTACATTTTTATCTCATTTAATCTTTGCTCAGCTTTAAGAGGGAAGTATAATCATTATCCCCATTTTAAAAGGAAAAAATAGAGGCTTTGAGAGGCTACATAAGCTGCCCAATGTGGCAGAAAGAATAGGTGGATAAAAGTAGAATAAAATTCAAATCTTCCTCAGCCAAAGCTTATACTTTTATCCCCCATGTCTTTGTGCTTTTCTGGAGGCTGTTCTCTTTGCTCAGAATTTCTTCCTCCCTACTTTTTATCTGTCTAATAAACTACAATTACCCTTCTCAACTCAGCTAAAATGCCATTTTCTGTGCAGCTCTCCTAAGCATCTCTTATTTCCATCTCACCAGATAAAGGCTCCCAACTTTGGGCCCTACAATTCCTTATATCTACCATCTGTAAAATATAATATATCATACTGTAATGATTTATTTAGTCATCTTGTCTTCCTTACCAGATTTAAAGGATGGTGCATCTCCCTGTGCTGTTCTGTTTTCATAAAACTTATCACAGTGCTTGCACCCAGAAACATTCTGTGGTGAATTTATTCACTAATGGTATATAATTTAACTTTTAAAAAGTTTAAGAATCTAGAAGTGATCTGCATAAATGCTCTTCAGTCAGATGGACCTTCAACACTGCACCATAATGCTAGCAGTTATTTTCAGCTGTGAAGTTAAGTTCTCTCCTTGGAGGAAATAGAATATCAGACTCCCAGTAACATGTGCAGCTTGGCCAATTTATTAGTATGAATTGGATTTGGGGAAAATACTGTTTTCTGAATACTAATTAGAGACTATAAATGGTAAGCATATGTTTTTAAGCAGGGGAAGGTCTCCAATATGTTGACTTACAACATAGTTCTCAAGGTTCTCAAGTTCTCGTAGTTCTCAAGTCAAGTTCTCTGACTTACAACGAAGTTCTCTTTATGTGTGTGCTAAGTCGCTTCAGTCCTGTCTGACTCTTTGCAACACTATGGACTGTAGCCTGTCAGGCTCCTCTGTCCATGGGATTCTCCAAGAATACTGGAATGGGTTGCCACGCCCTTCTCCAAGGAATCTTCCTGACCCAGTAATCGAACCTGTGTCTCAGTCTTCTGCATTGACAGACACCCAGGTTCTTTACCACTAGCACCACCTATGTATTATACCCTAAGTAAAGATATTAAAAGGAGCAATGGCTATAAAAGAATAAGAAACAGCAATATAAAGCTCAAGTTCATTTTGGGGGTATATTAAGGTCCCACAAAAAAAGAACTTGATTAACAAAGTTACAAATTATTTCTCTGAAAAAAATATCACCAAGAATATAAAAAACCTTTTCTAAAGAATCAAATTAATTATATAATATTGTGATTGAAGTTAATAATGCTCACTTGCCCTGATCTATATACTGATGTGAATGTCATGAATTTGGTGTTTATTATTCAGGAAATGTCCATACAAATCTTAATGTAGCAGGTTAAAAAATTTTCCAGCAATTTTGGAAGAAATACATAGTGCCTTTTCCCCCCTTAATGGGAATTTAGTATGTATAAATGAAATAATAAGGATCATTTTGTTCAATTACCAATTATATTTTTTCACTTGTTCAATCAAATACTTCCAAACATCTTTTACTAGTGTTTCTTGACTGTTTTAGCAGAAATCTAACATCGCTACCAACATAATCATTTCTGTCCATGATGTCTAGAGCATAAGCTCAATGTATGTTCCCTGGAGATGGCATCTTTTGATTATATTCTTACATAAAACTAGTATATTGAAGAGAAAACTTTCTAAAACTCAAAACTTTTAGACTGTGTAAAGGCCACCCTCAGTCTGGGTTGAGATTTACTTTTATAGCACTGGTTATTAGATTTCTTAGCATACTGCCTTTCTTTGTGGTTTTAAAAGGCAGACTATGAATATGATGAACCAAGGGCTGTGGACATATTAAAATGCTTTTATATAAAACCCCATTCCAATTCCTTTTCTGAACTGGCTTTTCACAACATTCCTTGTTTTATTATTTTTGTTCTTATATATCTTGCCTTTTTAGAGGATATTTTACAACATTTATGCACACGCTCCTAACACCCATGTAGGTCACATTTCTACTTCCCTTAATATTCCTTGAAGACTCATATTTATAGATAAGTTCTTCATAATGCAGTTTATATGATGATGGGGGCAGAACAGTCGTGACCCTGGCTTTCATTTTTGTCCAAGCTTCAAACTCTAGAATTCATTGTATAGAGAAATATTCATTTCCCCTTCCAGCTCCTCAAGCCAATGAGAGTGATTAGATGAAAGGAATTTCCACCATTGTAAATTATAGTTTTACCTAATTAGTGACATCACATAACATGATAAATTATGAATTTAGAAGATCGTTATTCGGTAAATGAATGCTTGTCAGTTGCTCTGACGGCAAATTAATCTTGGAGCATCTAAAGAAGGCTTAAAGTAACAGCAGCAGAATTGCTGACATCACTGGTATACAGAATCTCTCTTACACACTGGTGATTCTGCCCATCAAAGTGTCATAGTGGTTGAAAAATGTCCTGATTCTGGGGGGGAAATGTGCATATTTTGGAAGCTGTTAGAAATTAGAAGGGAGTAGCAATTATTCTGTTCTGAAATTCCAGTTTTATAGATGGTAAGATTTATATATGGTACATTTTGTTATAATTAAGTTATAATTAAGAATAAGACAACTTCACTGGTAGCTCAGTTGGTAAAGAATCTGCCTGCAATGCAGGAGACCCTGGTTGATTCCTGGGTTGGGAAGATCTGCTGGGGAAGGGATAGGCTACACACTCCAGTATTCTTGGGCTTACTTTGTGGCTCAGCTGGTAAAGAATCCGTCTACAATGCAGGAGACCTGGATTCGAGCCCTGGGTTGGGAAGAGCCAGTGGAGAAGGGAAAGGCTACCCACTCCAGTATTCTGGCCTGGAGAATTCCCTGGACTGTATAGTCCATGGGGTCGCAGAGTTGGACATGACTGAGTGATTTTCACTAAGAAACACAATGCTGTAAATCAACCATACTTCAATAAAAGTAAAAAAGAAAATCGGACATTTGTTTTTTGATTTTCTCTATGCTGTTCAGTATTTAGAAATATCGAAAGTACCAAAAGCTACAGAAACCTGCTTAGATCTGAACCCTCTCAGGTGGGAGGAAATAAATGTCATGTGCTCATCTTCAAAACAGTCTGTCCTTCAGCATCACTGTCACTGACAAATAGACTTTTGGTTCAGCATCTGGGGTATCCCATAGACCTTGGTTGCATTGTTTACAGCATCCTGTTTGGACAGACAGCTTAGACTATTCTCTGATAAACAGTTGCTATTAAGTGGACCTGACTTGACCCCATGGTCTCTCATTTGTAAAATAGCCTAGCACAGTAATAATCTGCTCTAAATTCTGCTCTCTAAGACAATAAGAAATAATTCTGATCTCTGAAACAGTAGCAATTTACTAAGGCAAATTAGTAATAATTTTCCATAATTTTGACTAGAGAATTCAAGATGGATTGGGTGTTGGGAACCAGGAATAAAGTTTCAGATAAAATTGGATGCACAGTTCAAATGAGATTCTGACAATACTGGATTCTAGAACAATTTTATGTGTTTACAGCTTTCTGCCCCTTATGTATCTTTGCAGTGGTATCATTTTTCTTATTGTTCATTCCATGATTTTCATTTTGATAAAATTAAATATCCTTATATAGAGAATATCATGAAAATGGTTGCATGATGAACACTGAAGTGATCTGAGTAAACATTCTCCTTTGTCATCTTAGACTTAAAGATGAATGTCAGATTACAGATGTTTGTCTGGTCTGTACTGTTTTACAATAATTATCCAGAAGAGTTTTTCTTTCCTCACTGTCATATCTTACCTAGATCTCTCTTTTCAACTTCTTAAAGTGCATTTCCACAGGGTTTTGCATCAATTGAGGCAGTAGTGTGTGTTATATCACCTGCGTGGACAACGAAAATTCCCTTAAACTGGGCCAGTTTTCTCGTCTGTAAAATGGGAGTCATGCCTTCTTGTATGAAGTATTCTTGTGAGGATTAGAGATGACATATGTAATAATATTATTCCTCTTCACAGAGGCGGCGACACATATGAGAAACAAAAATGTTCAGAAGGGTAACTTGAAAGAAAATTTCTGATCTTAGAAGATCAGTACTAACAGGTTTGCCTATTTTCTTCTCTTTTGAAATGTATGAGTCAGTCACCTTTTCCTAAATGTTTATTCAGTAGCTACTGCTTGTGTTCATTAGCTAATGCTAAAGTCTCAGTGTAGACACAATAAAACCCTTATTTTTCACCCATATGTCTGCAGATTGGCTGTGGTTCAACTGGTCTAGGATGGGCTCAACTGCTTGGTATTAGGCCATTGGTCAGATTTAGATCTGCTCCAAACACCTCTTTAAACTCAGGAACCAGCAAGCTATCTGGGGCATATTCTTTTCACAGAAATGGCAAAAGGACAAGTTTAAACATGGAAGCTCATTTCAATCTGGTTAATATTTTATTGACTAAAAAAGATGGATGGTGCATTCCTAAGTAAGAGAGCAGGGGAGGATAGAAGTGGGGAGTATGGGTGAGGTATCTTCTTAATGGTGGTCCTAGTCAGTTGTCATCCAGTGTAGGCAAGAACTTAAATGGCTTCCAGTATTTTATTTTTAAATATACATTCTATTTGTATATCATACACACTGAGCAGTTAATGAAATACTTTTAAACTCCAACTTATAGACCTCAATGAGGATAGGTCAGTGAATGGGGAAATGTGATGAAAAGAAATTTTACTGTGTGTGATAATCTCCACTTCAAATTCTGGTTTCTGTCATTCCTCAAATGACAAAGGTTGCAATAAGACAGTGCCCTGTCTGTTTTTAGGGCTCTGCCTGTAATGGCTCCTGATTTTCCCTAAGAAAAAGCTTGTAGAAATTTTATCAGATATATGCATGCATATATATATATATGCAGCTTATATATTGATAGCTTATATATATATATATAGCTTATATATATATAGCATATATATTGATATATATGTATATACCTGTATATAATTTCTAATTATATATATGTGTGTGTGTTAGTCGCTCAGTTGTGTCTGACTCTTCGCGACCCATGGACTGTAGCCGGCCAGGTTCCTCTGTTCATGGAATTCTCCAGGCCAGAATACTGGAATGGGTTGCCATGTCCTTCTCCAGAGGATCTTCCCAACCCAGGGATCAAACTTGGGTCTTACACATTGCAGACAGATTCTTTACCATCTGAGCCACCAGGGAAACCCATATACACACACACATACACACACACACACACACACACACACACACACACACATATACACATATATATATATATATATAAAATATTCCAGAATTGCTAGAAAATAATTTAAGTTACTACCAGTAAGAACATAATATTTGATTTCAGCATGATATTTTATTAAAATTTATGACTGCCATCTTTATCATTAATCATTCTTTTTGCTGTCTCAGTTAAACTTTTTTTTTAAGTGGCAAAATATACCAAGAGTTAAAAAGCCATTTTTTGGCCTAAGATTTGGTGATGCTCTTCATTTCAGTCTATTTTTCTTATGTCTGTCATTTTGTGAAATATACAATTAGTACTGGAGGGCACCGAAATGACAATAAACAAGAGAACAGACTGAAATGACATTATTTTAAGAACTTGTGTATAAATGAGAATGATAAGTGTAGTAAAAGCAAATAAATCTGGAATGATTTAGTTTCTTCAAATACAGAATTTGGGAATCAGGGCAAAAATTCTTATGGGAAAGAGAAAGGATTAGATGAAGTTGTTTATATATTCAATTCTTTATGTGCTAGAAAAGTGAGTAAGGAAGTAAAGTTTATGATATTAAAAATGGAAGACATTATGAAAATAACTGATTATTTTATTCCATTGAGAACCAGAGGCTACTTTGAAAAATGTACTGTATTCTTTTATGGAAATGAATACAATCTGTGAAATTGTAGTTGTGTTTGGAAGAGGAATTTTGTTTTGAACTCTCTGAGGTTCCAGTGTAAAAAGAAAATCAGAGTCTAAACATCTTCAGAAGTTTTCTCTCTTCATTAAAATGAAAAACTGTGACAGGGCCCTAACCTGAATCAGATAGGTCAAGAAACTGTAATTCCAGTCCAGAAAACCATAAACACTTTATATTACTGGCCATTTGACTATAGCTTCACAGGAGATAAAGGAAAAATTGTGCTTCTAGAGATAAAAAGTAAATCAATCACACATAGAATATTATTTATTTCTTATTTTCTGTCTTTGTGGTGATTTATCTCTCATAATTTGTTTCTGCAAATGAAGTGAAAAACTGTACTGGGATACAGACTCTCTTAAGAATTTTCTCAGAAACACACATATGCTGAGAGCAAGGTATAATACTTGAAAAAGAGTTATTGTTACAACACTTTGAAAGAAATTCTTCATGAAGATAAACAAAGGATGCTAAATAACAGCCCAAGCCATGTTGTTACATGATTTATAAATTCATTATTAAATATTGATATACACTCATGTTTATATTACATATGCATGTGTGTGCGTACATATAATTTAAATATATGATCTCAAAACAAAATTCTTAAAGCTGTCAACTTGTTTGAATGGAATATCACCTTAATAGAAGACTATCAAGATACCTCATTAAGACACTTATTGCAAAACTAATGGTTTAGTTGTTTTTATTTTTCTGAAACTCTATAGGCTTTTGAACATGGTCTAATTGAAATTAAATTTGCCATAAACCTGATGCCAGAAATTAGGATAAATGGCCAGTATTGTATAACTTTGGGCTTCCCAGGTGGTGCTAGTGGTAAAGAACTTGCCTGCCAGGGCAGGAGACATAAGAGACATGGGTTCAATTCCTGGATTGGAAAGACTCCCTGGAGGATGGCAACTCACTCCAGTATTCTTGCCTGGAGAATGCCATGGACAGAGGAGCCTGGTGGGCTGCAGTCCATAGAGTTGCAAAGATTTGGACACAACTGAAGCAACTTAGCACACACACACACACGGTATAACTTTGGGGAAATTATTGAAATGATTACAGCTTCATCTGTCCTTTTTCATACTTTATCAATTTATAAGTGAAAATAGTTTAGATATAGGATGGTGCATAGAAGAAAAAATCATCTTTCCCCATACTACATCTTCTCCTCTTTCTTTAACAGGTCATTTCATTCATAGCATTTGTAATCGATAATTATTCGTTTCCTTATAGCTTTTTTTTCTCTCCCACTTATATCTACACTATTAACACATGGTAGACATTCAATAAATATTTGTGGAGTGACTAAGGATTCCTGGAGTGAAACTATCAAGTTGTACTGTCTACATAAGATTTTAAAAGGCGTCAGGTTGGGGAGGGATACCAGATCTATTAGGCTTCCCTGATAGCTCAGTTGATAAAGAATCCACCTGCAATGCAGGAGGCCCCGGCCCAACTCCGGGGTCAGAAGATCCGCTGGAGAAGCGATAGGCTACTCACTCCAGTATTCTTGGGCTTCCCTTGTGGCTCAGCTGGTAAATAATCTGCCTGCAATGTGGGAGACCTGGGTTTGATCCCTGGGTGGGGAAGATCTCCTGGAGAAGAGCATGGTAACCCACCCCAGTATTCTTGCCTGGAGAATCCCATGGACAGAAGAGCCTGGTGGGCTACAATCCATAGGATCGCACAGAGTCGGACATGACTGAAGTGACTTGGCACACACCCGTACATGTCTGTTGCAAGCCCATAACTATCCCTTCCCCCATCTTTCGGTTTACTCAGTTACATACCATCAAATAAAAGATTTAAACTCTTGAAACTGACAACCATGCTTCTTTACCTCCATCTCATGATATATAGGTTTATACATTGCTTTGAGATAGGGAAGGATAGATTAAGTATTATGAATGAAGAAGGTATTCTTTGGGGGTTCAAAAACAAATAATTCTAGTAATAATAACATTATTAAGGGTTGACATCTATAGAGAAGGTACTATGTGCTTGGAATTACACTAAGAGCACTGCAAGAAACAACTCATTAATCTTCCCTACAAGCTTATAGTCTAAATTATTCTCCCAGATACATCGATGCAAAGGTTATTACTAGCCCAATTTCATGCTTTCAGCAAGTACTAGAGTCTTTTGTGTAATTCTGTCTCCAAGATGAAAAGAAGATAATAAGATAGAATCTCTATTTGATCTCTAGTGTGTCCAACACTGAAAACCACACAATGAGGTACTTTTTCATACTTTCCATATAATTTTACTCAGTGGCAGTGGGACTCAGAGAGTTCATTCTAGAACGGGCAGATGAGAGGGATGGAACAAAATGAAATAAAATAAATCATTTAAACTGGCTTGATAGCTGAGTGTATTTGCATATTTGAAACCAGGGAGATATATTGAAATAATACTATACAGGTGACACTCAATTTTTTTTTTTAATGAAGTTAAATTATTGGAGATATGGTCCATGGAAAATCAGTGTGGTCATGAGGTGAAGGTGGAGTTAAATGGGCTTCCCAGGTGCCGCTAGTAGTAAAGAATCTGCCTACCAATGCAGGAGTTATAAGAGACTCAGGTTTGATTCCTGGGTTGGGAAGATCCTCTGGAGTAAGAAATGGCATCCCACTCTAGTATTCTTGTCTGGACAATTCCGTGGACAAAGAAGCCTGGCAAGCTATAGCCCATGAGGGTCACAAAGAGTCAGACCCAACTGAGCACATAGCATAGGGTGGAAAGGGAAAGTAAGCTATGGTAAAACCCAAGAGAAAAGTAATAATAAGCTCAGTTAGTGTCACTTTCTATATAATAGAGATGCCAGTCTTCCTGTGAAATGGATTCTCCCTGGGCCTCTCACCTGCTGTCCATCCTCTGATGAAAAGCTAGTGTCCTGGTATCCAATAGCGTGGTCTCCAGAGTCAGACACCACACTTTCATGCCATCTATGAAGTTTACTAATGTAATTTCCATGTCAGATTTTGTGTTAGGACACAGATTCTTAAAATAATCCCTCTTTTGTAAAGCATATCATGGTGTAAACTATTAAATATTTTTTATTTGTATCCACATGTCAAAAAAGGACACAGACATAATAACATGGTTAAATGTCATCATGCTGTGGCTTAAGTATAATTCTCAGTCTGATAAGAATAATTACATATTTGTTTAAAGTAGAATCTGTCCATAGATCTCCAAGTCCATACAAATGTAAATGAATCATGATTTCCTTAATTCTAGATTTTCTGCAATTTGGATGGATTAATTTTTCTTATTAACTGAATGTACGGGGCCTTCATTTTGATATGATATTCTTATTTGTCTGATGATTACTTCAATCCTCCCCTTTTTTTTTTCTTCAATTACATTTAAAAGGTGATTTTAAAATGGTGTTTAGAGTGGTGCTTGTGATGATGATGTGATGAACAGCCACTGAGGATCTATTGTTCTGGAAGAATTATCTCCATGGTGAAGAGAGCAGGGTTGGGAGGAAAACAATATATGTAGACATCTCGATAACAGCATCAGTTCCACATTGTCCAAGTCTTGGGTACCATTTTGCGGGGGTGGGGGTGGGTGGCATCCTCTTTAATGTTCTCTACCATTAGGAATTTCAAGGATGCTCTTGGTTTTCAGCAGAGAGGGCATTCTCAGCTCTGAGACTGAACCTAAAACAAGACAAACACTGTGAGCCTGTCTGATTTATGTCACTGCTCCTTTTTCAAGGGTCTCTTCCACATCTTTCTCCTATATTTCACAGGTCACTGTCCTGACCACTTGCATTGTCCTGCTGGCCACTCTGTCTATGACCCTGATAAATCTAGTAATTACTACAGTTGGTGAACATTTGCTATGAGCTAGGTTCTCTGCTAAGCCCTTTATGGACATCATTTTATTTAATCCTCACGACAATCCAGAGAGCTTGATATTATTATCCCTGAGGAAATTGGAGTTCAAGAGGCCGAAGAGTTTGTTCAAAATCATCTAGTCTTCGGGTGGCAAAGCTGGTATTCAAATCCATTTTGTCTGACCCTAAGCCGGGGCTACATTTAAAACTCAACTCGGATTTAAGCGTCATGGATAAACGTGCCCAGAAGTCAAGACAGAACCTAGTTGCACGCAAAATAAAAATAGGCTAAGACAAGTTACAGTTTGTGATTTTTCCTTAGAGACAAATTCAACTGAATAGGGAGCATCTCCGGAAAAACTGAAGCTAGCAAGATTTATCTTCAGCTTTTATACCGATTTTCATTGTCTAATCTCCTTACGCTCCTGTGACAGCTAGTGACCTCATGCTGACCCTGTGTTGCTCCTGTCATGATGAGTAGTGTTAAGTAAACTCATTTTATCTGAATTGTAAGTGACACAAGGCTTTATCCCTTTCAGGGAAATTTGCATTTTTAAGAGAGGATATTAAGAAATCATAGGGGTCAATTTAAATGAATTAATCTTAAAGAATGGGATTTTGAGCCTGTTACTGATGGGTGAAAAAATGCATTTTAGCTCTGGGCCACTTTTCCATGGCTTTTCAAGTCACACCCTCTTTGTGACTGGGCAGTGCACTGCTGTGATAGCCAGGATGGTGACTGAGGCTGGATATTCACTTTTTTTTTGTTCACTTATGGAAAACATATTTTATGGTCAATTATTAGTATTACTATTGCCTTTGGCCATCATTGTTATGATCTAATATGTGATTTTAAGTTTCATATTAGACATAGAAATACTCACTGGGTAGTTCTTAAATTGCATGGAAAAGTACTTAATTCTTTGTTTTTTAGAAAATAATAGTCTAATGAAGATACATAAAAAAGTGTTTAAATGCACATTTGACAGTTTAACTTATTTAGAATTTATTGCTTACAGTGTCTTGAGATTTATAGATGGGACCATCTATATAAAGGCAAAACCAAAATCTATCTATCTGTATAGGTATTTTATCTATATGTCTATACAGTTTATATACCTATAAAACCAAAATGAAATTCTATTTATATATTTGTATCAAACCCTATTAGATCCAAAGTTTATATTAGTATTTTTGATGCCTCAAGAATTTATTGAGAGCAAGAATTCACTCATGTGCAACCTGTTTATGTTAGAACTAGGTTAACAATCAAATATATGATACAAGCTAGATTTTCCCAGTAAAGAAGGTTTTGCCAGGTGAAGACAGTAATGTAGCTTCAACTCTGTCATGGTAATAATCTCATTGAATCTATACATAGAAAGAGGAAATAAAAGGAAATCATCAATCTATATTTTAAAGAAACATCATGTGTTTTATGCCAATGAGAGTACATGCATTTTCATTTGATTAAAGGAGGAGATTTCAGTCCCTCAGAAATAAGCCTGGAAAAAAATGCTATTCCAAAAAATCAACAAAAACCATTAACTGCCTCTATGGCTATGTTTCTGATTAGATAAGTACATATCACACCTAAAGCAGTGGAAACACAGAGGTCCAATATGCATGAGTTATCACCCCACTCAACCAGCACCTATCAGATCGAGTGATTGGTTCCAGGTCAGTCATTGTATATAATACCACTGTTAGTAATAGACGATGTCACGTGATCAGTGAATCTGAGTCTGCAAAGAAAAATCAAGGTTTGCTTTTAAGACTTATGTGAAAAGGGAAAAAAAATACTTTTGGGTGGAAATTGCTAAGCCCACTGGCAATGAATCCGATTCCTGCCTTGGTGAAAAAATAATTGGTTCAAGAAAAATGTGATTAGATTGTGTCCCTCTAGAAATCACACAGGATTGAACTTTTCCAATTCAGTCTTTATAGTAGACTCATACTAGTCTCAGAGACCCCGCAGCCATCCACATGTGATTGTTCTATTCACAGCCATAATAGTCACGACAGATGCTGTGGACCAAGCTCAGGCTTCTCAGATTAACTGCCATGTGAGTGGCTTCCACCATTGGTAGGTAGCAGGTTAGACAGGAGAAATGGCAGAGAGAAAGACTGGATGGAAAGTGTGACATACCTATAAATATGTATATATATACATATATGGTCCTATATGGGACTTCCCTGGTTGCTCAGATGGTAAAGCATCTGCCTACAATGCAGGAGACCCAGGTTCAATCCCTGGGTTGGGAAGATCCTCTGGAAAAGGAAATGGCAACCCACTCCAGTTCTTTTGCCTGGAAAATCCCATGAATGGAGGAGCCTGGTAGGCTACAATCCATGGGGTCACAAAGAATTGGGCATGACTGAGCAACTTCACTTTCTTTCACTTTCTGTGGTCCTATAATCTCTTTTGTAACTATGGAACAATACTAACAAGGAAGGAGGAGAAGGGGACAACAGAGGATGAGATGGTTGGATGGCATCATCGACTTACTGGGTATGAGTCTGAACAAACTCTGGGAGATAGTGAAGGATGGGAAGCCTGGGGTGCTACAGTCCATGGGGTTGCAGAGTCAGACACAACTTAGTGACTGAACAGTAACAACCAATGCAGAAACCTAGGTGACTCAGTGGTAAAGAACCTGCCTGCCAATGCAGGTGACACAGGAAACATGGGTTCTATCCCTAGGTCAGGAAGATCCCCTGGAGGAGGAAACAGCAACCCACTACAGTACTCTTACCCTAAAATCCCACAGACAGGGAAGCCTGGTGGGCTACAGTCCATGGGTTGCAAAGAGTTGGACATGACGGAGTGACTGAGAACACTCGCACCAATGCAGAAGGACCAGCCACCAAGCCATGCATGGGCAGTGGAAAGGCTGTCCACTTCTCTAGCTCATGGCTTAAAGCCTTCCACAATCTTGTTCTACAGTCCCTCTCACTCACTAGCCACAGGGACTCTGTCCCTGTCGACATAGAACCAGAGAACAGAAGGGATGTGAACAGTGGTCCAGCAGGCCCTGAAATTACAGAGGGAGGTCGAAAGACCTGACCATGCCCTATTCCTTCAGACTCCATCACCAGGCAGAAAAAGGAGAGAGTGAAGGGGTGGAGAAAAACTGGGAATGCTTTTCAGTAAGTTTCCTTTCTGGGGTTTGGAGTAGAAACATATTCCTCTCTGTGGAAATATGATGAGTGTGAATGATTTTCCCCTCAATGGAAAGAACACTCAGAGTCTCGCAATTTGAATGTGAATCCAACTCTGCTCCTTACCAGCAGTTTTGCCACATGCAAATTATTTTCACCTTAGGCCTTGGTTTTCTCGTATGAAAAATGAGAACAATAATTTTCTCATCATAGAGGTTTTCCAAGAATTAAGAAACACTGGTGAAATGAAGGCACCCCCAAAATGGTAGAAAATATTACATTTACTAATAGTAAAAATGATCTCTTTGAGCTTCAGTTTTTTTAATCAGTGAAACGAACATAAAGTACATCTTTCAAGGGTTTGTTGGAAAATTATGTGAGAGCATGCAGAATATGAACGTGCTCTGACACTCAATAAATCGTTAAAGAAATCCTTGTCTTTTGAGAAAGACTGTGCTAGAAAACCTACAGCTTTTCCTTCCTAGGAGTATCCTTGCCCCCTCTCACAGAGCATTTTACATCTGACATTTCTGCTCACTAAAGAGGTAGGTTTTTTGTTTTTCTTTTCCCCCACACCAAGAATTCTCCACACCTGGAGAATTCTGATATTCCAGAGTATCAGTAAATTCTGATTCTCTCCACCTGCAGTTAGCACCAGATCCACTGGTTAAGGGTTCAGTCCCTTGTGACTGCTCTCCCCCACTTCAGATGCCAATCTCAGTAACAGGTCCCCAGGTTACCCACAACTTCCATTCGACTTGGCTACAAATTGGGGGTTCCTGGGAGTCGGATACAACTGAGCACACGTGCATAGGACCCCCCTACTCAGGTTAGATTAATTTGCTAGAATGGCTCATGGAACTCAGGGAAACATTTCTGTTTACCAGCTTACTAAAGCATATGCTAAAGCATACACATGAGCAGCCAAATGAAGGGATAAGGTGGGCAAGGCCTGAGAGGGTTCCAAACACAGAAACTTCTGTCCCTATGGAAACGGGGCATATCATTCTCCTAGTACATGGATGTGTTTGCCAACCTGAAAACTCCCAAACTCCATATTTTTGGATTTTTATGGAGGCTTCATAATGTAGGCATGATTGAGTATTAACTTCATTTTCAGCCCCTCTTTTTTTTTCCCCCCAAGAGAATGGCAGCTGGAGCTGAAAATTCCAAGCTTTTACTCATGGTTCCATTTTCCCAGTGACCAACCTGCTACCCAGGAGCCACCCCACCTCAAGTTGCCTCAATGAAACCAAAGATGCTGTCACCCAAGAAATTATGAGATCTTCAGGATGCCTGTCATATTAGAACAAAAGATGCTCCTAGCTCTTAGGGAGTTACAAGGATTTTAGGAGCTTTGTTCCAGGATCCAGGGGCAGAAACCAATATATATTTTCTATCATCTCACATAAGCCAAGGTGGCATGAGTGGTTTTGCAAGAGTCGGAAACAACTTAGAAACTAAACCACCAACACCACCCCGCCATTGTCTCCAGTCCAAAGATTTGGGACTCTTGTACATTCCCCTCTTCCAGAGCAATACCTGATATTAGGGAGACGTTCTGTTGGATGGTGTAGAATAGATATTATTGAGTTGGCAAAAAAGTTCATTCAGGTTTTTCCATAACATCTTACTGAAAAAGCTGAACAAACTTTTTGGCCAACCCAATACACACACGTACCTATAACACATATATGTAAAATGACCCTAATGTGAATCTAAGTGTCTTCCATCAAACTCTTCAGCTGTCAACTCTAAGTATCTGTTTCTTCTATGAAAACTTTTGGTGATGAGAAAATATGTAGAAGAGATCTGGGAATTCCCCAAATGTCCTTTTTAGTTTCTTTGAAACCATCCGATATGAGCCAACATCTATGTCATTGAAACATAAAGTGAGCCCTCCTAACACCTGGGCTATTGAAGATGATATCTCTAGGATTATTATTTATGTTCACTTACAGGCTACTGGCACAGGGCCCTAAAGTCATTTTCAGTCTTGGCCAAGTAGAGAAATTCCTGGGGTGAGGCTGGAGGAACTATGAATTAGGCCTCTGGACTCCCTTCCTTTTTATGAAAGGATAGTGAAGTTGACAGCTGTAAAAAGGCCCACATAGACAGCTGGAAATAAAGGCAGAGCCAGTCAATTCTAAATCTTTTGTGCCAGGTTATTTGTCTCATGTCTTCCTAAATCTCATTTAGCTATGTTTCAGCAAATGTGAAGACTAAAATCCAGGCAAGCAAACTGGCATCTCCGTTCATCATCAAAATTTGGAGCTATATCTTCAAGCAGAGAGAGTATTTTTGAAAATGCTTGAAATGTTGTCACAGCGCATTCACAGTAAAGCATCCAAATGTATTATTTCAGCACTTGTTGTTTCTACTTTTAGTGAGATGAGGAGAAGCTGAATTCAGACGTGTGTAAACTGTCTTCTATTGTACACATTCTTGGCTTCAGACATTTCTTTTTAAAGTGAGGTTTTGTTTTACCAGCTTGAAAATCGATTCTTAATGCAGTATCACTTCTCACAGGCCAAGGCATCAGATTTTCAGTTGTAAATGCCTCCATCATTGTCAAGAAATAAAGTTAACGGAAAACATAATTGAAATCCAGGACACTGGCAATTCTAAAACAGAAATAATACTGTTAACTAATAGCTATTGAATATTTGCTATGTGTCTGGGAGTGTTCCAAGTACTTGACCATGAATTAACTCATTTTAACATTACAACAAATGGATGAAGATTATATCTCATAGTTGGATGTGTCTTACTCCATGGGAGTTATGCTTGGATTTGTATGGTTTTCTCAACTCAAGATGAGAGTACACTCTTTGAGGATTTCAGAGGTGGACGGAAGGCAAGCTTACACACCTGTCTCCACTGGCCATTCTACAGGATCTGTTCCTATTCCTTTTCTGAAAAAAGAGAAAAACACAGGAGAACCCAAGGATGTGACCAAAGATTATCAATTCCTAGTGGATGGAGAGATCTGCAGCAAGAGCCATCATGTACCTCTTCTTATATCTCCTGCTCACCTTTCAGCATCATGCGAGCATGCTCAATTGCTTGTCATGTCTGACTCTGCAAAACGAGGGACTGAAGCCTGCCAAGCTCCTCTGTCTATGGGATTCTCCAGGCAAGGACATTGGATTGGATTCCCATGCCTTCCTCCACAGGATCTTCCTGACCCAGGGATTGAACCCGTCCTGTGGCTCCTGCATTGCAGACAGATTCTTAACTGCTGAGCCACCCGGGAAGCCCTTTAGGGTCATAGCTGTTGTTCAGTCACCCATGCATGTCCGGCTCTTTGCGACCCCACAGACTGGAGCACATTGTACGTGACTACTGGGAAGACCATAGCCTTGACCATATGGACCTTTGTCGGCAGAGTGTCATAAGAGCTCTTTAATTTCTTGTAGGTCTTGTCTTTTGCTGAGTTCGAATTCACTGCTAGAGACAACTGGATCTCGGGGTTTTCCTCAGTCTGTCTTTCCCCATCCCTGTCTTTCCTCTCAGGTCTTCTTCAAAGTGGAAAAAAAAAATGAGGTGATAAGAAATGGCTTCTTGTTTTGAAGAGTTTCCTGTGTTTTCCCTTAGACTAAATCCTACACTTTTGTCTCTGGTGAGAATTGTAAAAGTCTTCTATATGTTGGTTACTTAGCAAACCCAGCTTCTGGGGCAGAATGCAGTGAGGAGATATTTCTAGTATCTCAAATTCTTGATTTTTAATTTGGATTCTTTCCAAGACACTTTCCAAAGCTCATGGTAGAAATTATGCCTTTGTCTCTATCAGACGGGAACTCAGAGACCAGAGACCAGCAGGGGCTGTCAAGCCCAGGATGAGCTTACCTACTGTTCCAAGAACTCTCATCCTCACAACAAGCAATAGAGGCTATGTGATGACTGATGGTATATTTGTGATAGTATTAAAATGATTTCTTTTGTTTTCAGTCATCTTGAGAGCTTCTGTGACAATATAGTTCTCTACTTCTGTTAAGTTGTACTTTAACTATGTAACAGTTAATCAGTCTTGACATGGTCAAATGAAATTCGTAATTCTCATTCTGCTTCCCCACTTTCACACACAGATGGCCTGCTGCTCTTTTTCTTCTTCATCTCAGTACATAGCTTAGAATAGCATCTCCTGTGATCGGTAAGACCTTCCTGGTCAGATCCCGGTCCCCCTCTCTGCCGGGGTCTCTTTTTATTCCTTTCCCAGTTGTGCTCCTGTGTTCTTGTGTTCTTTCCGCCTCTTGAATATTGCAAACTTGCTCTCTGTTTTCTTGACGCTATTTTCATTTGCTGTTTCTCTGTCTCTTGTGTGGGCAATCACCAGTTTCCGGGACAGGTTATTTCTTTTCTGCAAAAATGTTATCAGTGGAGCAAGGCTCTTCCTGACCCAAAGTAGCCCCACTCTTAATCCTTACATCCAGTCATTCTAGTATTTATTGTTCTCTGAAATTGTCACATCCATTTTTCATTTACATGGTAATTACTCACCTTTCTCCCACTCTAACATATATGCTCCTTTGAGTGGTGAAAGTGAAAGTGAAGTCTCTCAGTCACGTCCAACTCTTTGCGACCCCATGGACTGTAGCCTATGACGCTCCCTTGTCCATCGGGTTTTCCAGGCAAGAGTACTGGAGTGGGTTGCCATGTCCTTCTCCAGAGGATCTTCCCAACCCAGGGATTGAACCTGGGTCTCCCGCATTGTAAGCAGACGCTTTACCATCTGAATGACTGGCTCAGACCGTAAGTGACTGACTCAGACGGAAAAGCGTCTGCCTGCAATGCAGGGCTCTTCCCCTGAGTCGGGAAGATCCCCTGGAGAAGGACATGGCAACCCACTCCAGTACTCTTGCCTGGAAAATCCTACAGATGGAGGAGCCTGGTAGGCTACAGTCCCTGGGGTCGCAAAGAGTCGGACACAACTGAGCGACTTCACTTTCTTTCTTTCTTTCTTTCCTTTGAGTAGGGATTATATCTATTTTGTTAAAGATGTATGTATTCTACATTACAAGGGTTCAGTAAATATTTGAAGACTATATACATAATTTCTATGCCATAAATATTTTGAATATGTATCACTGAGATGTTGTCATGGATCTGTTGGGGTTTTAAAACATAACCTCCAAATTCACCAATACTTTTCCTTTCGAGAGATGAAAGCATGTATGTGCTGTCCTTAAATCTGGACTACTTTACTGCTCAGGGCTTAAGAGACTAACTCTTACTCTTTGCATTTCCTTCATCTTGAGATGCTGACTTTTAGAACCTAGGTATTACATTATGAGGAAACCAAAGTGCTCCATGGTAAGGATTAAATAGAATTTTTGGCCTCAGCCCAAGCTGAGGTTTTAGTCAACAGCCAACGTCAACTTCCAAACATGTGGGTGAGTTTTTATATCAGAAGTCAGCATTGTTTTTTTTCCTTTAAGGACCAGCTAGCTAATAAATATCTACATTATGGCTATATAGTCTCTGTCTCAGATACTCAGCTGTCCTGTCACAAGTTAAAAAAAATTAGCATAAAGTAGCCATAAACAGTACATAAACAAATGGGCAAGGTTGCTGCATTAAAACCATACAAAAATATATGGTGGACCAGAATTGGACCGTGGGCTATAATTTGACAGCCTATACATTAGATGACGTTACTAGTTCCATCCTTAAATTGCTCCTAGCTTTTGAGCCACTCCAGTTAATGACACATGAAGCAGAGACAGACTTACCCACTAAGGCTTGCCCACATTGCAGCTTGCTGAACATATTTAATGCTTTTTGTCATTTTAAGCCATTAAGTTCGAGGTAGTTTGTTATGCATCATTAGATGACTGGAAGAGGGTCAAAGCCAGTCTTGTTAAAATCTGGCAACATTCAGTTTTATATTATATGCTGTGTGAGAGAGAGCTTTTCTATCTATGATGTATTTCCATACATATACATTCTAAGATTCAGTCATATTTATGTGGCAGATTTAAAGTAGCACCCAAGCATCTTAAAAATCACAACATTTTAATGTTTTACCCGTATTTTTAAAAAATATCATACTACGGAGTGTAACTATATGTGGACAAAGTATGGATGACAACGCACATCTTCAACTTCTTGGCTTCAAAATGCAACATTCGGAGACTTTCAAAGTAGAGTAATTGTAGAGAAATATCAGTGAGTTGATTTTGGCTATGATAAAGTTTCATGTGATTTTTCTTCCAGAAAAATAACTGCATAAATATCCAGGTCTGTGGGGAAAGAAAATAATTTACTCATCTCTAGTCCAAAATAGAAAAATTGAAATAGTCCTTTAGAAATTTCACAACTTTTCCATGAACTACACACTTCTATTAAGAAAATATCTGTAGCCTTTGGTGAATTTATGAAGAGACTAATACATTTCCACCCTAAGGCATATGTAAAAAGGTACAATCTTGAGAGAGAATTTTTGTAGGAAAGAATTTTCAAATTTTAATTTTATTTCCTCTATTATAAGACTATCAGTATGGACATTTTCATTTCTTCAATAAATTAGAAGGTTTATATTAAGCAAGCCAGGCTTTTAAAACTCATGTATACACATGGCACGGAATTTCTGAGATTTAAGTGTAATGTACACGTCATATGATCTCCAGCTGCATTTTATGTGGATTTCACAGATTACTGATCACTTTTCAAACTTCAAACACTCGGAATGGTTTGCCTTACAATGTTATTCCACAATGCAGAAGTGTTTCTTTCCATCATTCATAAAATTGATGTGGCAAATGTACTGGTGTGAATGTCTAACACACTCTTCTTTCTCCAAATAGTGACCAATATTAATAGAAGTAATATCTAACCCTCAGATGTTCTGTCTAGAGAGATTAATGGCAAGTACTTTCTTTTGTAAACTTTGGGGAAACAAAGAATCCAAAAAAATGCTCAGACACACTGTTATAAATGACAAGAATCTTGAACTTTTGCAACTAAACTAGGAAGGTTAAGAGTGGAGTAAAAAATAAAAGTGGTGTTATTTTTAAATGTATAGATTTTATTTTCTGGAAATTAGTAGGAAATAATATATTTGATATCAAATATTAAACATTTAATATTACAAATGCCTTTTAAATTCCTGACCCCACACAAAGAAATGTATCATCCCACCCTAAGGCAAGGCATTTTTCTCAAATTTCTTTAAAGGAAAATTCAAGCAACTTGGGAAATCGTGTTAGGATAACTTGATATTTTCTTTTTAGTCTGGGTCAAATATGCATGAAACGCACAGTTTAAGCAAAACCATTTGAGATCTCACCTTCTTTAGTTTTGAAGGGTCACCTTCATGGTTGTTCTGGTGCTTAAGGTTTTTGTATTTGAGAGGGAAGGTGCTAACAGAATATAGGATTTTTCCTATATTCTGGAAATGCTTCCCCCATTATATTCTGGAAATGCTTCCCCACCCCCCATATTCTGGAATGCTCCCCCCCTCCCCTATTCTGCTACTGCTTTTGTTTCAGGGGAGTTGGCAGCTGCCTTTCAGTTCTGTCATAGTTTAGGAAAATCTGCTTTGTAAGCATGTTAATTTTCTTCCCTTTAGAAAGAGCTTGCTAATCTCAGGAGGTATTGCAAAGTTTAAATTGAAGTAAATAGAAAAATTGCTAAGTTGAAAAAAAATAAAGTTCCATGCATTTTCTGATGAGTGGGAATACATCTGGCACACAACAGAACATGACATTCTTCGGCTCATTGCTTTTTGAGGATGTGTGAAAGAATTGTCACTGTTTAGTATGCGTCAGGTTTGGAGCACCAGCAGATACAGGTTTAATTACTGATCAATGTGTTACTTGACCTGTGGATTATTTAGGAGTGGACTAGTCTTATTTTTTTTTCTTTTCCCCATAGACATGACTCTTTCAAAAGACAACTTCAAAATAACTAGACCTTGCCCCTTATCATTTGCTTATGTTTTGTTTATTTTTCATCTTCCTTTTTAACAGGCCTGCTAACAGTAATTGATGAATCATTCAAGGTCATGCCTGAGTTTTCAATGCTATTCTTTTCACAATGATCATGCCAGTGAGATTCATTCATTGTGTATATGAGTGCATGTTAAATATGGAAGTCAACAGTAAAAAAATGCATCATTTAGGGCCACTTGAGGGATTTAGAGCAGAAGAAATTCTTCCTAAGAAACATTTGGAAAGGTGTGACACAAGAGTATACCAGTTAGCTGGTGTGGGAACAAATGTGGCAGAAGGACAAACTAACAATACAGAGGTCAGCGAAAGACAAGCCCAACTGTGTGTTCTATTTCCCATATGGTAAGGCTAAATCCACCTAGGTCCTAGGAAACACCAGAACTTACAACAAAAAGTCATTGAAAAAATTAAACAGGAATAAAGGATCAAAATATCAGCCAGGATTGTTGTCATCCCGTTTCTAGCTACTTTGTCATCATTTCACTTAGGGGACATTTTCAACAGAAATATTTTTTCTTTCAAAAAATTCAAATGGCTAAGTAAATACACTATTGGAAATTGAATCAGATTTTCATTTTTAGGGAAATTACTGGTTTGCAGAAGGATGGTTTTTTGAAAGCTAATAACTTTTTTCTTTTTTAAGTATTTTTTTTTCTCTGAAGTAGACAGTGTAACTAGAGTAAGGAATTAAAGTTCTACTGCCTTGAGAAAAGTTAATACTCTGGATGATGAATCAGTATCTTGGTCTGCAGTGACACAGAGGAAGAAAATACAAAAACTACAGAGATTTCAGTGACCCTCTAACATTGTTTATGGTCATCTTCCCTAAACAGAGGATAACTTCACACCAATTTTCTCTATTATTAAAATCTTTCTTACTGCCTCAGTGCTTCAATATATCCCAAGTTTTCAACTAGGTCCTGCCAGCTGGATATCTTGTTTCTTTTCACTTGTAGTATAAAACCATTCATCTATCAATCCATGCATTTACCCATCCATCCTCCAATTCAGCAAATTGTATATACATAAAAGAAACACATAAAGATGCATAAGAGTCCCTATAATGAAAGACTTGACAATAAAGTTGAAAACAGTGGCATGTATACAAGTAAATTATACTTAAAAATAATATCACAATTGCCACTGGAGGAAAAGATACTTAGGAATATAGAAAAGCAAAGAATTTTACCTGAAAAAATTTATTAGGTTTCATGTAGATAGTAATGTCTAACATTTAGAATACTGGAATGGGTAGTCTATCCATTCTCCAGCAGTTCTTCCCTACCCAGGAATCGAACCAGGGTTTCCTGCAGTGCAGGTGGATTCTTTACCAACTGAGCTATCAGGGAAGCCCTATCTAACATTTAACAGCCATTAAAACCTTGATGTTAGCTATTTATTAAATGTGTGGAATGTATCAGACACAGTAGATAGGCAAATTAGATTTTACAATAACAAAAATTATTAATACAACTCTAAAATTACTAAGGTAAAGGAACAAAGGTATAGAGAAGCTAAATAACTCCCTCCAAATTGCACTGCTTATAAGTAGTAGAAGGAGAATCCAAAACTATTAGTTTAATTTTACTGTCTGAGCCATAACTCACTATGCTATATTGTCAAGTAGAAAGAAGTGGTATAGCACTTCTTTTTCTAGTGGTATAGAAAATTAGATACCCTGAAAGACCTTTCTAGTTGCAACAATTAAAATGCAAGATCAAATATAACAGAGCATCTTTTAAAATGCATTGACCAGTGGATATGAAAGGAAGGGCTCTGCAGAGACCAAAAGTTCAAAGTTTTCACACTGGAGATCATATTGGAGAATCCATATAAAAATTTACCAATGCAGAATGTGGAGCAAGGTAATCAGCAGATGGGCTAACCAGGTAGCTCAGTGGCAAAGAATCTGCCTGCCAATACAGTAGACATGGGTTTGATCCCTGAGTCAGGAAGATCCCTGGTATAGCAAAGTAGATACCCTAAAAAGCTTTTGTTCGCTAAGTCATATCCAATTCTCTTGTGATCCCATGGACTGTAGCCCACCAGGCTCCTCTGTCCATGGGATTTTCCAAGCAACAATAATGGAGTAGGTTGCCATTCCCTTCTCTAGGGATCTTCCTGACTCAGGGATTGAACCCATGTCTACTGTATTGGCAGGCAGATTCTTTGCCACTGAGCCACCTGGTAGCCCATCTGTTGATTAACTTGCTCCACATTCTAGGTTGGTAACTTTTTTTATGGATTAGCTAATATAATCTCCAGTGTGAAAACTTTCTCTGAGCTTTTGGTCTCTGCAGAGCCCTTCCGTTCATACCCACTGGCCAATGCATTTGAAAAATTGTTCTTTTAAACAACAACAAAAATCAACAGATTACCAATAATATGTAAGAAAAACAATATTAAGTTCTGGTTCTTATCCTGAAATGAATAAGAACCATGGGAATCACTTCTTATAAACTAAGAAACAGATATGCTTTCAAGTCTGTTCTTCATTCAGGTAGTTCATTGATCAACTTTAGCCACTCTACTTTTGATGTAACTGATATCATTACCTTAGGTCAATTCCTTCTTGCCCCACCACTTATGTAACAATTCTTTAGTGGCTAGCCACCAAATTGATCCCTGACGATACTTCCTTCTGGTCTTAACATTCTCGCAGAGTCCCCTCCTATAATTCACCAGTTTATTTGTGTGATCAATGGACTATGGCAGAAGTGTTGAGATGCCCCTTCTAGATTAGGTTAGAAAGGCCACTGGGCCACAGCTTTTGCCGCTGACTCATGTCTTAAGGACATTCAGGCAGCCCTATGAGAGGACAACATGAAGAGGAAATAAGATTTCCAGCTAGTGAAGAATTAAGGAGTTTATGCAATAGCCACGTGAGTCCACCTCCTTAATAGCAACTCTCAAGGCTTTAGAAGATGCAATCTCAGTCAACATTTTGACCCTAAGAGACTCTAAGTCAGAACCACCTAACCAAACTGCACCCAGATTTGTAAACTGTAAATATAGGAGATAATTAATATTTGCTGTTTCAAGCCAGTAGGTTGGGACAGTTTGTAATACAGTAATAAATAACCAGTCCCTATATAGTATATATAGTAGTATAGTCATATATATCCCTCTATAGTCATATAATAGCATAACTTCCCTATTAAGTAGAGTTGAGAGCATAGATGCATTGCATTACTTATTCTGTGTTCACCTCCTTGTTTTCTTTCCTCACAACTTGGAAAAACACATCATCACATCAGATCTTCCACTTGGAGGTCCTTTAAAGCCTGTCCCTACCCCTAAGGCTCTGAATCTGACCTCATTAATATTGCAACATGTGCTGTGTGCTAAGTCGCTTGAGTCATGTCTGACTCTGTGAGACCCCATGGACTGTAGCCTGCCAGGCTTCACTGTCCATGAAATTCTCCAGGCAAGAATATTGGAGTGAGTTGACATGCCCTCCTCCTGGGGATCTTCCCGACGCAGGCATCGAACCTGCATTTCTTATGTCTTCTGCATTGGCAGGTGGGTTCTTTACCACTAGTGCCACCTGGGAAGCCCCATATCACAACATAGTATTGCTCTATTAATCCAGATCCCATACTGAAACAGACATGAGAAAGTATTATATGATACCTAAGGGGAGTAATCCTCAAACATCCTCAATATTTGGAAATTAAGGTCACTTCCCCAGTGAGTGGAATACAGGCTGCCATTCCACTGTTAATACCTATCTATCTTGGAAATGGTACACATCTCCCATGGCTTAAATAAGGCACATGGTCAAACTCATCACCAATGGGAAGAGGGAATAAATAGTTGATAAATAATATGATCAACCACAATAATTGCATTCACATTCCAAAATCTTAGTTGAAAGAGAATTTTAAAAATTCTGAACACTATTGTAATTCTCTTTCTTCTCACTTTCCTCACCATGTTCTCTTTCTTTGTTCTTCTTTATCCCTTAGATTAATACTTTTAATAACTGCCTTAAGCTATGTTCATCATTTCTTCTGCATAATCCATTTGATATTGAATTATATTTCTTCTGTTCTCTGATTTAAGTAGCTTATTTTAACTAGTTATGTCAAATCATAAAATACATAAGGTATTTTGTGTTTGTATATAGTATTAACTTTAAACAGATACAGATTAACTTTTGTCTTTTCTCATTTTCTTACAGTCATCCCCTTTCTTCATAACTGAAAATAAATACAAAGTTACCTTCTTCAATTTAGCTCTTCAAATCTTGATTAATATTACACATGACTGTTGGGACAGTTGTCTAAGTTATATACTAATGCAAACATGAGAATCTCATTTTTGGAATATAATTAGAGTAATCTATAAATAAGTTCCATTCTCTGTATGGAAATTAAATTTACCTTCCTAAATAATACATACTTCTGGCTGGGATTTTTACTAATGAATATTAAAAAAAAAAAATCCCTGTAAGTAGAATGGAAAAAAACCACTTAAATATATATTCTGGGACATGAACTTATGTCTTAGAGATTAAGTAACTTGTTCATAGTCAAGTGGCAAAGCACAGTTCTCACCTAACTTTTTAGCTCTAGGTGCTACCAGAGCTGTGTAATATATTGTCCGTTTCCCCCTCTTCCTCCATCTTCATTCCTTTCTTATATTTTCTCTTTCCTTGTCCCCTCGATTGCCTTTAAAAACAGTGTTCATTGGCTACTGTGAAGACTTTTATTGCAACAACATCTTGAAAGACTATAAAGAGGAGCATATGTCTCTACATATGTATCTCAATTTATCACAGTGCATCATCATTAATATTTGAGTGTCAATTAGTTCTCCACACTATCTCCTTCTATGATCAGGGGCATAGAGATAATAGTAGAGGTCCTGTAAGGGGGATGAGATGGCAGTAAAAAGGGGGATAAGTAGACAAACGAGCATTTTATGCACATTACATTTCTACTCAGCTTCCCAATCATATGCATTCTGTTGCCGCATGAAGATGAGTTTACCACCAAACTGTATTTGCAAAAATACGTTTAAAAGGGTTAAACATAGCCCTTTGCCAGTGAGTGATTCCTGGGAATTTTAATAAGGCTGAGCTCCTGCAATTCAGCAGATAACAGTCACCAGGGTTGCTGTGCATACAAAACTGCCTAGGGTCATGTTTTCACGGCTGCACAATTCTTGTAGAAACTGCTCCTGGAATGACCCAGCCTCAGAGGCAATACATTCACAGGGTGTTGCAGGAGTTGCTACAATGCTGAGATTCTTGCTGAAGCTATAACCTTTGGATTTGGAAAACAACTGAACTGAAAGGATGACAGGGTGACTGAAGACTTGTCAGTCTCCATCAGCTGGTTACCTGGAATGACAAGAGATGGAAGTTATGTGTCTTCCAGCATGCCAGAACCAGCGCTCCATTCAGAGTCCCTGAATAGTCCCTATGTAGGTAGTAGAAGAATCACATATATATATATATGTATATATGCTCAGTCATGTCTGACTCTCTGCGACCCCATGGGCTGTAGCCTGCCAGGTTCCTCTGTCAGTGGGATTCTCCAGACAAGAATACTGGAGTAGGTTGCCACTTCCTACTCCAGGGGATGGTCCCAATCCAGGGATCGAACTCCTGTCTCCTGTGTCTCCTGCATTGGCAGATTAATTGTTTACCACCAGCATCACTTGGGAAGTCCCTAGTGTAAAAAGTCCCAAATCAGGTCATTTTGGTGCTCAGCATCCCAATGTACAAACTAATTAGCTCCACATGCCATGGCTGAGTGCTGGGACTGTGTTCAAGTAAGGTGATGAGGTATCCAGCCTTAAAGGATACAATTGCTTGACTTTTTTTTATTACAAATACAATGAAAAAAAATAATAGTTTTTGCTCCACAGCATGGCAGTGCTTCCACTCAGGAAATGAATTTTCATATGTTGGATCTCTTATGAATTCTGTGTAATTTTGGTCCCAGGAGTCTAAGAAAAACTGCTCTTTTTGTACCACTAAGCGATGCAATGTGTAGCCTAAACAGATGGAAACAGCTTGACTTTAGCATAAGTGTTAGAATATGTAGTTTAAGTGTAGAAATCCACAAAGCACAGCTAACGGAAAGTCTACATCATATAAAAGGCTTATCAAGTTTACATTGACATAGGGATTGTTACATTGCTACGTGAGGCTTTTTAAAAAAAATAATTTTTGTATGTATGTAACAGAATTTCAAATATTTTTTCAAATAAAAAAAAACAAAAGAACTTAAAATGGTAAATAGGACAAAGTAAGTGCTTATTAAACATTAGCTATTATTATTTAATTAATGGTAATTAAATTTTTCTTTATCCATGCAAAGAATGATTACATATCAAGTGCTTTTTAATAGCTACCAGAAACTTTCCAATAGGATATATCCTGATAAACCATCTTTCTACAAAATGCAAATCTGAAAATAGTTGGTGAATAATGATTTCTAACCTTGCAGAAAATGTCTTGCATGATGTTATTTTCATATTTACCAATCATGTTTTTATTTTTTATTTTACTTTTACATTTTTATTGGAGTATTGTTTATTTACAATGTTGTGTTGGTTTCAGGCACACAGTCAAGTAAATTGGTTATTCATATACACATATCCACACTTTTTTAGCTTCTTTTCCCATACAGGCCATTACAAAGTATTGAGTAGAGTCCCCTGTGCTATAAGTAGGTCCTTATTATCTATTTCATATATGGTAGTCTGTATTTGTCAATCCCAACCTTCCAATTTATCCCTCCCCCTCCTCTTATCCCCCAGTAACCATAAGTTTATCTTTTATATCTCTGACTCTATTTCTATTTTGTAGATAAGTTCATTCATAGCCTATTTTTAGATTACATGTATAAGCAATATCATAAGGTATTTGTCTTTGTCTGACTTAGAATGTCTAGGTCCCTGCATGTTGCTTCAAATGGCATTATTTTGCTCTTTTAGTGACTGAGTAATATTCTACCATATATATGTACTGATTTCCCTGATGGCTAAGATGGTAAAGAATCTGCCAGCAATGCAGGAGACCCGGGTTTGATTTCCTGGGTTGGGAAGATCCCCTGAAGAAGGGACTGGCAAACAACTCTAGTATTGTTGTCTGGAAAATTCCATGGATAGAGGAGCCTGGTGGGCTACAGTCTAGGGTGTCACAAAGAGTCAAACACGACTGAGCGACTATAGGTACCACATCTTTATCCATCCCTTTACTGATAGACATTTAGACTGCTTCCATGCCCTGACTGTTGTAAACAGTGCTGCAATGAACATACAAGCATATTTAAAATACCAATAAGTAACATCTCATAATGTAACCTACCAATAAGGTCTTTTCATGTTGTAACCATGAGATATTCTATAGAATCTACTTTGGTTTTTCTCTAAAACTAAGCCTCTCCTCTACCCATTAAGGCCAGTAATCAATAGACTGCTTTGATTCAAGTGCTGTGTACATTTTTTTAATGCCTATAGCTCTTCTTAAGAACAAAGTGGCAAAAAATTAAAAAAAAAAAGATCTGTCAAGAACAAAGCAATAACCAATAAATGAATAACAAACAGTGTATGACTATGGTTCTAACACTGAGATTCAGGCATCTATGGATGGTAGAAAAGAAAGACAAGAACAACATAGTGTGAATCTACCCAGCTCAAGGGCTGTTATATTATAAGGAGAGAGCTCAGATGAGACACAGTGATAGGCAATGGATTATTCTAACAAATATTTTGTCTTTTTGCATACAAATGTATTGAATATTTGTATTTTATACTATTTATTTACTTATTTGGCTGTGCCAAGTCTCAGTCGCAGCACATGTAGGATTTTTAGTTGTAGCATGTGAACCCTTAGTTGAGGCATGTGGAATCTAGTTCCCGGACCAGGGACTGAACCCAGGCCCCCTGCACTAGGAGTGTGGGGTCTTAGCCACTGAACCACCAGGAAAGTCCCTGGATATTAGTATTTTAAATGAGTGTACTCTATTATTATTTTTTCACTAAAATCATAAATAGAACAGTAAATGAGCCTTTAATGATTGACTGGTGTTTAAAAGAAATATGTTTTTATTCTTTCCAACCCGTTACTTGTTTGGAATATTTTTTGACCATGGTTTTTGATTATTTAGTACTCCTTTTATTGGCATCGGTTACTTAAACAGTGTCTATAAATGACAAATCTTTTACACATTGGGGCAGATTTGCAAGACAGTTTTTGTGGAACTTTTTGCTTTGTCACGTATCTACACATTATATATAGAAAGGCTTTCATATATACACTCAAAAGCCTCAACAAGTAAAATGTACATATTCTATCACATTTCTAATCACCTTCAAATCATCAGGGCCATGGAAATTGCTTGAGCTATTTTGGATTTCTGGCTGAAAATATTGGTGTTTTAAATCAGACATCTCAGGGGTATGGGCAAGTATATATGGATGAATTACTTTTCAATTCCACTAACCTCTTACGGGGCTTCCCAGTGGTTCAGTGGTAAAAACAAACAAAGAAACCAAAAAAAAAAAAAAAAAAAAAACCTGCCTGCCAATGCAGGAGATGCAGGAGATGTGGGTCCAATCCTTGTGTTAGGAAGACCCCCTGAAGAAGGAAATAGCTACCCACTCTAGTATTCTTCCCTGGAGAAGTCCATGGACAAAGGAGGCTGGAGGTGCAGTCCATGGGGTCACAAGAGTCATGCACAACTTAGCGACTAAAACAACAACAACAAACCTCTTTCTGACAGTTCACAAAATAGTTTTTTTTTTTTTTAATATGTCCATATATTTTTGGTTATAGATTATATCAATTTTTTCTTTAATGACTGCCACCAGCAAAAGACTCAGAATGGACTACAATTATCCACATATTTCAGGGCAATTTCTTGTCGTAGAGTGTTCTAAGGAAATACCCAGACTTACACATTACTTCTCCTTGGCCAAAATATTCTATGTGATGGATCTATATTTTCATTTTACTGCTTCCTCTACAGAGAAAATCCAATCTGAAAAGCTTGTAATACAAAACCAAGATTAAGACATTTTTGCCAAATTTGGAGGAAGAAAATCATGTAACTCTCCTCAGTCAGTCAGTTCAGTCGCTCAGTCGTGTCTGACTCTTTGCGACCCCAAGAATCTCAGCAAGCCAGGCCTCCCTGTCCATCACCAACTACCGGAGTTCACTCAAACCTATGCCCATCGAGTCAATGATGCCATCTACCCATCTCATCCTCTGTCATCCCCTTCTCCTCCTGCCCCCAATCCCTCCCAGCATCAGGGTCTTTTCCAATGAGTCAACTTTTTGCATGAGGTGGCCAAAGTACTGGAGTTTCAGCTTCAGCATCAGTCCTTCCAATGAACACCCAGGACTGATCTCCTTTAGGATGGACTGGTTGGATCTCCTTGAAGTCCAAGGGATGCTCAAGAGTCTTCTCCAACACCACAGTTCAAAAGCATCAATTCTTCGGCACTCAGCTTTCTTCACAGTCCAACTCTCACATCCATACATGACCACTGGAAAAAACATACCCTTGACTAGACAGACTTCTGTTGGCAAAGTAATGTCTCTGCTTTTTAATATGCTATCTAGGATGGTCATAACTTTCCTTCCAAGGTGTAAGCATCTTTTAATTTCATGGCTGCAGTCACCATCTGCAGTAATTTTGGAGCCCAAAAAAATAAAGTCTGACACTGTTTCCACTGTCTCCCCATCTATTTCCCATGAGGTGATGGGACCAGATGCCATGATGTTAGTTTTCTGAATGTTGAGCTTTAAGCCAACTTTTTCACTCTCCTCTTTCACTTTCAAGAGGCTTTTTAGTTCCTCTTCACTTTCTGCCATAAGGGTGGTGTCATCTGCATATCTGAGGTTATTGATCTTTCTCCCGGCAATCTTGATTCCAGCTTGTGCTTCTTCCAGCCCAGCATTTCTCATGATGTACTCTGCATATAAGTTAAATAAGCAGGGTGACAATATACTGCCTTGATGTACTCCTTTTCCTATTTGGAACCAGTCTGTTGTTCCATGTCCAGTTCTAACTGTTGCTTCCTGACCTGCATATAGGTTTCTCAAGAGGCGGGCCAGGTGGTCTGGTATTCCCATCTCTTTCAGAATTTTCCACAGTTTATTGTGGAATAAATCCACACAGTTGAAGGCTTTGGCGTAGTCAATAAAGCAGAAATAGATATTTTTCTGGAACTCTCTTGCTTTTTTGATGATCTAGCAGATATTGGCAATTTGATCTCTGGTTCCTTGGCCTTTTCTAAAACCAGCTTGAACATCTGGAAGTTCTAGGTTCATGTATTGCTGAAGCCTGGCTTGGAGAATTGGAGCATTACTTTACTAGCATGTGAGATGAGTGCACTTAATGGAGTAGCCATCATAGTCAACAAGAGTCCAAAATGCAGTACTTGGATGCAATCTCAAAAACGACAGAATGATCTCTGTTCATTTCCACGGCAAGTCATTCAATATCACAGTAATCCAAGCCTATGCCCCAACCAGTAATGCTGAAGAAGCTGAAGTTGGGCGGTTCTATGAAGACCTACAAGACCTTTTAGAACTAACACCCAAAAAAGATGTCCTTTTCATTATAGGGAACTGGAATGCAAAAGTAGGAAGTCAAGAAACACCTGGAGTAACAGGCAAATTTGGCCTTGGAGTATGGAATGAAGCAGGGCAAAGGCTAATAGAGTTTTGGAAGAGAATGCACTTGTCATAGCAAACACTCTCTTCCAACAACACAAGAGAAGACTCTACACATGGACATCACCAGATGGTCAACACCGAAATCAGATTGATTATATTCTTTGCAGCCAAAGATGGAGAAGCTCTACACAGTCAGCAAAACCAAGACCAGGAGGTGACTGTATCTCAGATCATGAACTCCTTATTGCCAAATTCAGACTTAAACTGAAGAAAGTAGGGAAAACCACTAGACCATTCAGGTATGACCTAAATCAAATCCCTTATGACTATACAGTGGAAGTGAGAAATAGATTTAAGGGACTAGATCTGATGGACAGAGAACCTGATGAACTATGGATGGAGGTTCGTGACATTGTACAGGAGATAGCGATCAAGACCATCCCCATGGAAAAGAAATGCAAAAAGACAAAATGGTTGTCTGAGGAGGCCTTACAAATAGCTGTGAAAAGAGGAGAAGCGAAAAGTGAAGGAGAAAAGGAAAGATATTCCCATTTGAATACAGAGTTCCAAAGAATAGCCAGGAGAGATAAGAAACTCTTCCTCAGTGATCAATGCAAAGAAATAGAGGAAAACAACAGAATGGGAAAGACTAGAGATCTCTTCAAGAAAATTAGAGATATCAAGGGAACATTTCATGCAAAGATGGGTTCGATAAGGGACAGAAATGGTATGGACCTAACAGAGGCAGAGGATATTAGGAAGAGATGGCAAGCATACACAGAAGAAGTGTACAAAAAAGATCTTCATGACCCAGATAATCACAATGGTGTGATCACTCACCTAGAGCCAGACATCCTGGAATGTGAAGTCAAGTGGGCCTTAGAAAGCATCATTATGAACAAGGCTAGTGGATGTGATGGAATTCCAGTTGAGCTATTTCACATCCTGAAAGATGATGCTGTGAAAGTGCTGCACTCAATATGCCAGCAAATTTGGAAAACTCAGCAGTGGCCACAGAACTGGAAAAGGTCAGTTTTTATTCCAGTCCCTAAGAAAGGCAATCCCAAAGAATGCTCAAACTACTGCACAATTGTACTCATCTCACACGCTAGTAACTCTCCTACCTATACATATATCTGATGTATACCATCTGTGTCTTCTAAGTAGATGTTTTATTTGGAATGTCTTCTTAATAAGTCTTAATTGTAAATTTACTATTAAATATTTGCAATATACACTTATGTTTTCTTAAATGATACAGTATAGAAAGTGAAAGAAAGAAAAAAAACTCACTCAGTCGTGTGTGACTCTGCGACCCCATGGACTGTAGCCTACCAGACTTCTCTGTCCATGGGATTTTCTAGGCAAAAATACTGGAGTGGGTTGCTATTTCCTTCTCCAGGAGATCTTCCTGACCCAGGGATTGAACCCAGTTCTCCCACATTGTAGGCAGACACTTTACCACCTGAGCCACCAGGGAAGTCAAAAGATACAATATACATAATATATATTAAAATTTTGGTTAATATGTCCCAGTGTCCCATCAATATCCATATCTTATACCCTTTCATTATAGAATAAATCAATCAATGTATTTTTGAGATATTTGTGTGTTATTTACCCAACTTTTTCTGTATAAAAAACATAAGTTTCAAAAGTACCTAATATAATAAGAGATTTTAATTGCTAAAATGTCATATATAGGGAAGTATTTCATTTCTGAGAAACTAATCTTGTTTAGGGTTTGGGTAAATGTATAATAACTCACGTTTTAAAACTGATTAGAATGTTGGATTTGCATAAGAAATGACTACTTGAATATTATAATTTTCCTTGAATATCCATTATACACATTCAGTAAATCTACATGTAGCATATGCTCTACTAACAATAGCTGACCACAGATTCAGTTTCTTTTGCATTGAAAATAAAAATCTTAGCTTGGTAGGAACTTTTTCCCCATAAATACTTTTGGCTTCCCTTGGCATTTATGCAGCAGCAGCAGGAGACCATTATTCAGTGACACATTCTATCCCACTGACATTATCACTCAAAGATGGTCGATTTCATTTTCAGGAAGGTCCCAGAGAGCCACAGAGAAGTTACAATCAATCACACAACCAGGATTGCTAGCAAAGTCACATTCCTGGCAGAAAGAAAATGTAAGAAAAACACAAATGTGTTAATGCATATTGAAATTTCACATTTAGTTCCTAAAGAAACGATGAATTGTAGCATGTCCTCATATTAACCATATCATGATGTTTAATCCACACTGGTTTTTTTCACTGAGATGTATGTATAAATAGCAAAATGAGTTTAAACGCTTTGCCTTGTTGTTGTAGAATTCAGACTGGCCAGGTGCTTCGAGAAATGGGGCAGGGATTATAATATAGGAGTGGAAATAAGTGGAGAGCTTTAAAGTTAATCCAGTAAAGCTAGATATGGATCAGACTAGGTTTGAGAGATAGTTAAATGTAAGTAGAAAGTGGGTTGGAGCAAGTGGCAGGTATCAGGTGTCAATGAAATAACTACTAGGATCAAATAGGGCTGAAGTACAGCAGAAGATGAAGAATAGAGTCAGGGATCCAGGCCACTAGGCTTGAAAGAGCCTTAGACAGAGGTAACCCAATCCTGTAGACAGTTTTTAAGGAGGAATTTCTCTGGACATTGTGAGATTCTCTACATAATGAGCTCCAAACTCGTTTACTGCATCAGATCCTGTCTTTCTACCTCTCTTTTTGGGAAACATTCCTATGTGTCAAGGAGCCTTGAAATTACCTTTCTTTCCCCCAAGACTTTTAGTTTCTGTGTCAGAAGTTGGGATTATATCTTAAGAACTGATGTGGAATTCCGCTGGCCTGTCTATATCAGTCATGTGGATTAAGCAAGCTTATAGAGGTCTTCTTCACCTCTTCTTATGCAGTGGAGCATCAGAAGTTGTTAAACCTTTTCGTACAACTCCAGGTTCCTCACACATTTCACCGGGAAGGAAACCAAAACTCAGGAAAATCAAAGAGCTGAAGCCATATCTGAACTCATTAATAAGGGAGCTGACACTTAGCAACCTGGCCTCTTGAAGTTGAGGCCAGTGACCTTTCTGCTTTATCAAATAGCTTATCCATATAGTCTGTTTTACTCAATGCAGAACAGAGACCCAGCTAGTCAGAGGGCACTTGACAAAGGTATTGTGGAATTCAATTGTGAAAACATTTCCTGTGAAACGGTTATATTACTCTTTATAATGGAAATGGAAGGCCATCAAGCTTGGTTAGCTGAATAAAGAAACTGCATTATCACGAAGTTCTCCCATTGCTCTCCACATAATTGTCAAGAGTTCAAAATGTCAGACTTTGCTATGTTCCACATTAGATTTAGGGCTGAATGAACTTTTTATGTCTATTAGGATGCATATAATTTTTATCCTCCTCTAAAGAGCCTCCAAAGAAACTGGCAGCACATAGAGTTAGTAATATTTACCAATAAAATAAGCACAATGAGATCCATATATAAGATGAATAACTCAGATATTCAAGTTCTTAGACAATTTGTCCAAACGTTTAGGAACTGTGTTTCTTGCTATATAAAGTTTGGGAGAACTGGATGAGGACTGAGTACTAGTTAAGACAGAGATGTTAGTTCCAGATTTCCTGGCTCAAATCCTGCTTCTGCTGCTTATTAAATGTGTGTTCTTGAGTGCATGTTAGGCGCATTGATCTTTCTGAATACAAAATAGGGCTAATTATAGACTCCTTCAGGTTTCTCTGGTAGCTGAGGGAATCTGCCTGCAATGCAGGAGACCTCAGTTCGATTCCTGGGCTGGGAAGATCCGCTGGAGAAGGGATAGGCTACCCACCAAGTATTCTTGGGATTTCCTGGTGGCTCAGAGGGTAAAGAATCTGCCCGCAATGCGGGAGACCTGAGTTCGATCCCTGGAGGAGGAAATGGCAGCTTACTCCAGTATTCTTGTCTGGAGAATCCCATGGATAGAGGAGCCTGGCGGACTATAGTCCATGGGGTCACAGAGTCTACATGACTGAGTTGACTAACACTTTCACTTACACCTCATAGACTGTAGCTCAAGGAGTTGTTCTGAAAATAAAATGAGTTAATATATGAAAACCATTTAGAACAGTAATTGGCCTATAGTAAGTATTTTATTTGTTGTAGTCAATCCTAATACACATTCTAGATCTGTAATTTGGAAATTCTACAAATGCATCCTTTATGGTGATTTTTCTTTAAAATCTAAATCTTATAGTAATAGAGGCTATTATTTTGTACTTTTTCAAAACATAACAGCTAATTTATTCATGATTTATAATAAGAATTCATTACATTCTACTCGACCCTAAGTATATGTAACTTTAAGTCAGTGATGACCAACTACCCAGAACAGATAGATATCTAACTCTCCTCCCCACCTCACATTGGCTTTGTATGTCAGAAACACTCACTGATAATGGAAGGGATTCAAGTATCTTCATGAAGGTAGAATTTGATACAATTTGGAGATGAATCTGACATACCTCTCTACTAAACAAGGGAGGATGATGTCATCAAATGTACTTGAGAACCATCTTCCTTGGTGGCACAGTGGTAGAGAATCCTCCTGCCAATGCAGGAGACACAAGAGATGCAGATTTGATCCCTGGGTCAGGAAGATGCCCCAGAGAAGGAAATGGCAACCTACTCCAATATTCTTGCCTGGAGAATCCCATGGACAGATGAAGCTGGTGGACTACAGTCCATGGGGTTGCAAAGAGTCGGGCATGATTGAGAAACTGCCACACATACCTGAGAATCACCATGTTAGAGATTTGCAAAACCAAATGCAAGCAGAATATGTCCAAACTATCTCTTCAGTTAGCGAGTTTAATTAAAAAAAAATTAATAAGTAGATGTGACAAGTCTTTCCTCCTCTCAATACTATTTGAGTAGGTGGAGAAGGAGCCACTGAAGTGACCCACTGGACAAGGGCCAGTGACTTTAGGATGGACGTGATGGTGAGATAAAGGGCTGTTAAAAATCCCGAGTCAGCAAGGTGTTTCCAGCACAACTTCTCACCAGACTTGGTCAATATATCTGTTACAATAACACGTCTTGATTTATACTTAATTTCATTATGCAGGTGCTTTGACCTGCTTGATACTCTCCTCCATCGTCACAAGTCTTTCCTCTATTATCTCACACGTTTCTGGGCAATTGGCCAACATCAGTCATCCAACAAGTGTTGATAGAGCATCCAGGTGGAGCCAGGCACTGCAGTGAGCACTGGAAACAATTAGAAAAAGACATTGTGTCTCCTTTAAAGAACATACAGTCTTACCTGGGTTATGAGCAAGCTAACAATCAGTTACACTACACTGTAATTACTACTGTGTTATTATTTCTGAATAAGAAATACCTTATGGGGGTTTGGATGTCTAACCTGAAATGAAAGAGAAGGTAACCTTCTAGACACATGGGACAGTAGTGTAGAATCTCTGAAGTAATATTGTGCTGTGCTTAGTCACTCAGTCCTGTCGGATTCTTTGCAGTCCCATGGACTGTAGCCTGCCAGACTCCTCCATCCATGAGGATTCTCCAGGCAAGAATACTGGAGTGGGTCACCATGCCCTCCTCCAGGGGATCTTCCCAACCCAGGGATTGAACCCAGGTCTCCTGCATTGCAGGTGGATTCTTTACCATCTGAGCCACCAGGGAAGCCTGAAGTAATATTAGGCATATCAATTAGAGAACAGACAGTAATTTATTACATGTCTACAGTTTAGAATGTCTAAACATTTAGAATGTTTACAGTTTAGAATACAGAGTGAGGTTTAAGGAAGAGACTACAGAGCCTAGGTCAGGAAGAGTTTTAAAACCATGATTGGAAAATTTCCAAAATATTGAGAAGTTTAGTAGGGTGATTGATATAATCAGATTTGCATTTTATTGATAGAAGTATAATTCTAGTTGCCATGGAAAGACTGAAGAAGGACAAGACCATAGACAGTGACATTTGTTAGAAAAGTATTTCAGTCATTGGTAAAAACAGAAATTGGTGACTGAATCTAGAGTGGTAGTTGTACTAATAGAGATGAATGAATGAATGAAACAGAAATATTAAGAGGGTTGACAAACTATAAGGAAGAAAGAAATCAAATGATCAAGCAAAAGATCTCTTTTTTGAATAACTGAATGGAATATGGGTTCATTACTGGCTTAGGAGACAAGACAGGTTGGTGGGTAAGAAGAGAAGAAAGAGCCAGCTCAAACTGGGTTAGAGGAGGGACTGAAAAATTAAGACAAAGAGACAAACCTGTTTGAATGCTGAATGGAAACACCTAGACAGTAAGATGTTTTTACTACAGGAGAAAGAAGGTATATTAATTGCAGTTGCAGCAAGAGGAAGATAGAAACTTTAACAAGAGGGAAGAAACTTTAGACAGGAAAACAATTATGACAGAAGGAACGGCAACATGATGAAAATGTTGTCGTTGTTTAGTCACTGAGTCGTGTCTGACTCTTTTGTGACCCCAGTGGACTGTAGCCTGCCAGCCTCCTCTGTCCATGGGGTTCTCTAGGCAAGAATACTGGAGTGGGTTGCCTTTTCCTTCTCCAAGGGATCTTCCCAACTCAGGGATCAAACCCAGGTCTCCTGCATTGGCAGATGGATTCTTTACCACAGAGACATGTGGAAAGCCTATGCCTGATGAATATACATGCATGACAATTGGCAAGTGAGGTGAGAAGTAAGTGGAGTCCTTTTCTGATGGTCATATTTTCCTTGTGAAGTAGGAGACTATGACATTGGCTGTGAGGAAGAAGGAGGTGGTAGAGTAAGAGATTTCATGGAGGTGAAGATAAATGGAATATTGACTATGGAAGCATGAAATAGAGTGAAAGCAAGCCAGTGATCAACAAGACATGGCAGGATGCTTGGATCCCAGAATGATACTAAGATGAGCACTGAAGATCCTGTTTGAACTGGAAACCATGGATTTGTAATGCCTCTAATTCTCAAGTTTCTGCAATTTTTTTTTCCTCTAGATTTATTCAACATTCCTTGTATAACAGTTGAGAATTCAGACAATTTGAATTTTTCAGAATTGTGACTTTTGCCAGTTGAGTACAATGGAAGGATGAAGAATTCACAAACAGATGTATATGTGAAAAGTCATTTATAGAAATTAAAGAAAAGAGGGCTGTGATCAGAGAAGAACAAGTTTGGGATTTTTCAGTTAATGAATCCTAGACATTTTCTTTAAAATAAAGTTAGATAATTGAATTCTGCCATATATGGTTATTGTACCATGCAAAACAAAAGCGTACACTGGCAATGTTTTTAACAATGTGGTGGTGGTTTAGTCGCTCAGTCGTGTCCAACATTTGGGATCCCATGAACTATAGCCTGCCAGGCTCCTCTGTCCATGGGGTTCTCTAGGTGAGAATACTGGAGTCGGTTGCCATCTCCTTCTCCAGATGATCTTCCCAGCTCAGGAATCAAACCCAGGTCTCCTGCATTGCAGGCAGCTTCTTTACCAACTAAGCTATGAGGGAAGCCCTCGTCTAAACTAAATGGAACAAATGATGTCTAAAAGTTAGGCAAGCAATCAGTACACTCCATGGTGTTGAAAGATGAGAAACTTGATGAGGCCAAGCCAATTCTTCTAGCAATCTCACTTTTCAGTTCTAATGCCATCGGCATTTTTACTGTTCATGGTATTTTGTCAAATGAAAAATGAAAATGTCAAGTTCCAATTCTCTTTTTCAAGGGATTGCTAAGCATTTCTTTTCCGATAGATAGATTAACAGTGGCCACAGGACTGGAAAAGGTCAGTTTTCATTCCACTCCCAAGGAAAGGCAATGCCAAAAAATGCTCAAACTACTACACAATTACACTCATCTCACACGCTAGCAAAGTAATGTTCAAAATTCTCCACACCACACTTCAACAGTACATGAACCATGAACTTTCAGATGATCAAGCTGGATTTAGAAAAGGCAGAGCAACCAGATATCAAATTGCCAGCATCCATTGGATTATCAAAAAAGCAAGAGAGTTCCAGAAAAATATCTACCTTTGCTTTTCTGACTACACCAAAGCTTTTGACTGTATGGATAACAACAAACTGTGAAAAATTCTTCAAGAGATGGGAATACCAGACCACCTGACCTGTCTCCTGAGAAATCTGTATGCTGGTCAGGAAGCAATAGTTAGAATGGGACATGGAACCAGAGATTGGTTCAAAATAGGGAAAGGGGTACGTCAAGGCTGTATTTTGTCACCCTGCTTATTTAACTTATATGCAGAGTACATCATGAGAAATGCTGGGCTGGATGAAGCACAAGCTGGAATCAAGATTGCTGGGAGAAATATCAATAACCTCAGATATGCAGATGACACCACTCTGATGGCAGAAAGCGAAGAACTAAAAGCCTCTTGATGAAAGTGAAAGAGGAGAGTGAAAAAGTTGGCTTAAAGCTGAACATTCAGAAAACTAACATCATGGCATCTGGTCCCATCACCTCATGGGAAATAGATGGGGAAACAGTGTCAGACTTTATTTTTTTGGGCTCCAAAATCACTGCAGATGGTGACTGCAGCCATGAAATTAAAGACACTTACTCCTTGGAAAATGTTATGACCAACTTAGACAGCATATTAAAGAGCAGAGACATTACTTTGCCAACAAAGGTCCATCTAGTCAAAGCCATGGTTTTTCCAGTGGTCATGTATGGATGTGAGTGTTGGACCATAAAGAAAGCTGAGCACCAAAGAATTGATGCTTTTGAACGTTGGTATTGGAGAAGACTCTTGAGAGTCCCTTGGACTACAAGAAGATCCAACCAGTCCATCCTAAAGGAAATCAATCTTGAATATTCATTGGAAGGACTGATGTTGAGGCTGAAACTCCAATCCTTTGGCCACCTGATACAAAGAACTGACTCATTTGAAAAGCCCCTGATGCTGGGAAAGATTGAAGGTGGGAGGAGAAGGGATGACAGAGGATGAGATGGTTGGATGGCATCACCAACTCAATAGACATGAGTTTGAGTAGGCTCTGAGAGTTGATGATGGACAGGGAAGCCTGGTGTGATGCAGTCCAGGGAGTCACAAAGAGTCAGACATGACTGAGTGACTGAATTGACTGAACTGAGAGCTTAGTTCAGCTGCCCAAGGCAGATGTGCAGCTGTGTGCTATTTCCCTCATCACCACACGGCTAAGTGGCCAGGACCCCAACTTTCATTTGAGGGGTGAGCCTAAAATATATTAGGTGGTAAAGGCATGTGTCCACAGGGATAAAGGATGTGGTGATTTATTGGCATAAAGTAAAAAATCAAATTTAACAAATGATGGAAAGAATAGAGAAATGAAGGTCATGTGCAAATCCATCTTGGCATCTGTTCTTCTATAAATACTATATATATGTAGACACAAAAATAGCTTATAAAACTTGACTGATATACATCTTGTTCTGAAACTTGCAATTTTAATTTAATAAAGGGGATATTGATTATTAGGAAATATTTATCTAAATAATCATTTTAGTGGCAGCAAAAGATTCTATAATAAGACTAAGCTTATTTTTAAATTTTCTTATTTTAACCAGTTTTTTACTAAGGAAACTTTAAGTTAGGACTTTCTTGGTGGTCCACTGGTTAAGACTCCACATTTTCAATGGAGGATGCACGGATTTGATCCCTGATCAGGGAACTAGGTACTTCCCTGGTGGCTCAGACGGTAAAGAGTCTGCCTGCAGTGCCAGAGACCTGGGTTTGATCCCTGGGTCAGAAAGATCCCCTGGAGAAGGGAATGGCACCCCACGCCAGTATTCTTGCCTGGAAAATCCCATGGATGGAGGAGCCTGGTGAGCTACAGTCCATGGGGTCGCAAAGAGTTGAACACAACTGAGTGACTTCACTTTCTTTCTTTCAGGAAACTAAGAACCTGCTGCATGGTACAGTCAAAAAGAAATATTTTTTTAAAATAAAATTTTTAAAAATGAAAGTCCTTCACAAAACTGTTTTCCTTTAAAAAAAAAAACCCTCATGTTAATTTCATTGTTTGATTACTACACACTTATGAGGATTTATAGATGATAAGGATAATGCTTTAAATCAGTATATAGTATCTATTAGTGGGGTTACTGGATATGTATTTTAAAATTAGTGATATGCCTATCATATTCAGCACAATGACGAATTGTACATGGACCAAATGGCCAAATGTTAAAAATTAAATAGCCATAGAATAGTAAATGGAATCTCTATTTTAAGAGTCTTGACTTGGACAATCCTGGAGCAGGGCTAAAGGTGCAAAATCTAGGAAGAAAATGCCTTGGCCACATGAGCTTTAAACCTCCATTATACTTTTTAAGTTCCTACATCATTATAGTGTGGTTTAATTCATTCTTCCACATCAGTCTTCATTTTCACAAACCTTCTTTGCTTTTCTCTTCTACATAAACTTTACTCTTCTACATAAACTTTAGAATTATTTGAATAATCTCTGATTCTCGCTAACCCTGATAAGAAGTCTATTGGAGTTTGCTTTGGCAATGCATCAAGCTTATGGCTTAGTTGGAATAAAACAGTCACTTTTCCTGATGGCTGAAGAGGTATAGAATCTGTCTGCCAATACAGGAGATGCAGGAGACCTGGGTTTGATCCCTGGGTCAGGAAGATCCCCTGGAGGATGAAAGAGCAATCCACTCCAGTCTTGCCTGGGAAATTCCATGAACAGAGGACCCTGGGTTAAGTCTGTAGGACTGCAAAGAGTCTGACACGACTGAGCATGCATGCACACAGAGGTCACTTTCGTAGACTTGAAATTTTCAGCCTGTAAATTGTCTTTGCCTTTGTAAATGGACAAGCTTTATTAATAACCTTTAAAGAACATTAATATGCAAATATATATAAGCACTGTTTAATCAATGAAATTACAGTTTATTTAGGTAAAACTCAAATGAATTTTCAGGCCCTTTGCAATAACCAGAAGAGCCTTAGTGGTACATATCCCACTGGTTGGAAGCCATTTTATCAGAAAAGAATCTGTGTTTTGTTTGGTGAGCTTCACTTTATCTGAGGATGGAAGACAAATAAGATCCATAGGGCCCTTGAACCTTTGTTTAAATGCTTGACCTTGAGAAATTTCCTCCTTAAGGAGACGATTTAAACCAGCTTATGTCAGGTTTGAATTCCGACACAACTAAGATTAAAAAAATGCCTTTCCAAATTTAGGAATTAATGATTTCATATTTATGTTTCATCTATCTATCTAGTCATCTATTACTCTATCATCTATCTATCAATAATGGAGAATTTAGAAAAAATAAAATTCAACTACCATGTTTATAACAACATTTAATTTTATTAGCTTAAATATCTTTTCAGTAAACAAGAATGCTCACTACTACTGTTTTCCATGCTTGAAACAGGGCAGAAGAAACACAATGCTCTGATATTTCTTTGCAATCTGCCTCTTCATACAGAATGGAAGCTTGTCATTAGCAAGTGATTTCAAATTTTGCTTTCAGGTAGTAATGTTCTAACTAATTTGTTTTCAGAACAAAATAATTCTGTAATCATTGTTATGAGGTTTTATGTTTTCCATAAGTGTATTTTTCCCTTGATCAGGAGGAATGATTAATTCAAAACTTATTTCAACTGCTTTTCATTAAACCATAACTGAGTTTCACTGGGTTAAATTTGATAATTTTCCAATCGAAGTGTCTTTTAGGTTGGTGCCAGGACTAATTCAATTGCTTCTCTTCTAGATTCATAGGTTTCATAAAAAGTTCATTTTCTGTTAGCTTAGGGCTTTTCTGCCTAGTGAGGATTATAGCGTTTGTCACAAGGGTGCAAGATTTATTATAAGGAAAAAGAAAATAATTTGTAAATTTTACAATTGAAATGACTATATTTAGAATGCTTAATAAGGGCACTTAAGAGACAACAGTGTTTGTACATTCTTATGCTAATTAGCTAATTTGTTGTTGCTTTTCTTAATTGTGAAAGGTGGTTTTAGTGCAGAGTTCTGTACTGTGATTTATAAAATGTTAAGACCTTAACTTACATCAGGGCTTTCCGTGGAACTGGGACATTTTCTTCTGCACAAACGCTGTCACATCAGAGAAGGCATGGAACACATCATGCTATTTATTTTTGGAGGGTAGCTTGCACAGAACAGATATTGGAGATGGTAGGACCTATGTCTTTCCTGATGTGTCTGATTGTGTGCAAGGAAGGCTGACTGTATTGTCATTATCATTCTGGTCACATCATAGAGACAGCTTGGAATTTTAATAACTGCCCTATTCAGTGAATTATAGTCGTTTGATGTAGCAATTTGACAGTATTGTGATTAGCCGCCTAGTGGTTACCCCTTCCCCTTGGAGTTCTAATAAGGCTGCTCTATCCAGGCCTGTAGGCGTCTTGGATGCTGTACAAAGAGGTAACCGAAATGATGAAGTGTTGTGTATTATTTATAGCCTCAATTTGCTGAACTAGCTTGTTTTGTGTTGGTTTTGAGTGAAAGGAAAGATCAGGCAACTCTAAATGATTTCCATTTGTGTCCTCTGGGTATGGTCCTCAGTTCACTGCACCCTCTAATTTAAAAGATGGCATTACTTCTCAGATGAAAGTGATTGTGCCAGAACCTGGCTTGAGCCAGCTGCAGAACTAAATGAGGATTTGAAAAAGCCGGTGCATGTCCCTAAATGCTTTAACGTACTTTCAGGGAGTACTTTTGGCAAAGGGAGGGGAACAATTCAGTCCACGATTTCATTAATCATTTCAACTTCAACAGAAGCAACTGCTATGTTTATTATTCTGAGAGAATTAGTAAAACTTGTCTTAAATCATTCTGCAAGTGAGCTTTATATCAGACTCTAGCCTAATGTTAGCATGTTTATTCTCTTAAAATGCTTTTATTAGGAGAAACACAAGAATGTATTTTTTCTTCTCTTCATCTTTCCATCCATCCCTTCTTCTTACACATATTCATACCTCCATTTATCTAACTAACTGATGTTAACTAGCTATCTGCTAGACATAGTTTACCAGTCTGTGCAGTATTTAATATTTATTATGTGGCAGGCAGTATGCTTAGTACTGGAGATACAAGGATGAGTGAAACCCTTGTGAAAGTAGTGGCTGAACCACATGCTAACAGATCACTATGAAATGACATGGTAAGTGATTAGACAGTGGTAGGGAAATTATGCTGTAGATTTATTATAAACTGCTCAGTGCACAACAGGCCAGTGAATCTAGAAACAAGTTGTTGGGGAAAAGAATAGAGACTTTATTGAGAAAGACAGCAGACTGAAAAGGTGGTGGACTAGTGCCTCCAAGAACCATCTTCTGAGAGTTAGAATTCAGGTTTCTTTTATACTAAAAGGGGAAGGGATGTAGTTGGTTGTTGCAAACTTCTTCATGTCAGAATCTTTTGTTCTTGCAACTATCCACACAGGTCAAGTCAAGATGGTCCTGTAAAACCTCCAACTATCTCCTGGAGTTTGCTCAGATTCATGTCCACTGACTGAGTGATGCTTTCTCACCATTTCTTCCTCTGTTGCCCACTTCTCCTTATGCCTTCAATCTTTCTCAGCATCAGGATCTTTTCCAATGAATTCGCTTTTTGCATCAGGTGGCCAAAGTCAGCTTCAGTGTCAATCCTTCCAGTGAACATTGAGGGTTGATATCCTTTACGATTGACTAGTTTGATCTCCTTGCAGTCCAAGGGACTCTCAAGTGTCTTCTCCAGCACCACAATTCGAAAGCATCAACTCTTCAGCGCTCATCTTCCTTTATGGTCTGACTTTCACATCTGTACAAGAGTACTGGAAAAATCATAGCTTTTACAATGTGGACATTTGTCGACAAAGTGATGTCTCTGCTTTTTAATATGCTGTGTAGGTTTGAGGATGGTGTAATACTCTGCAGTTGCATAGTAAAGACTGTGGATATGTTTGCCTTTGGGAGTTATGTTTAATGTTTCCTTATGTGTCCTCTGGGTATTTTTCACTATGGGACAGTGTTTATCTGGAATTTTCTAGAACTAAGAATTTCAGGAAAGAAAAAAAAATAGGAGTTTGGCGATAGAATGAGTGGCCATAATCAGCAATCCTTTCTGTTACCTATGGTTAATGGTTACTCTAGACTGATACCTAGAATAGTAGAATTCATTTTTATGAGGCTACTTTGTGACCCACTGGAATGAATGCAACATCACACTAAATATTGTTATTCCCTTATGTTTTGGGATGTAGGCTCGACCAAAATAGCTTAAGAGTGAGACCTCATAGTGGCAAAGTCACAGTCTTAGTTCACTAGTAATTTGAGCAAATAGGAGCTGTTTGGTATAAAATGTGGTGCTTCCTTGCTGAATATAAGGGAGAAGGATTTCATGCTTTTCTAAGTTATCCAGCTGTCTCAGCTTTTAAAGGAACATCAATATAACTACAGATATGCTACTTGTTCTTTTTAAAGAAAATCTACCAAGGCTTATATGATGCCATAAGTGTTGTAGTTTTGTGCCTAAGGAAATCATGTGCATGATTTTAGATATTATAAAAAGAAGACTTCTTGGACCAGGCCTGATCAGTCTCATTATACTTCTTGTCTCTAGCTACAATTTTAAATAAATAGATGCCAAGCCTTCTCAATCCATCTTCCATTCCTTCAGCCTCTTCTAACTCTGTATCTTTGTGCTGGATTTTTTATACTTCCTTAGATCATTCTTCCCATAGATTGATTTTGCTATCTCTGTCCTATTTGCTTTCTAACACTCTATTGAATTTTAATTCTGCTATTATATTTTTTCCTCCAATGAAAACATTATCTTTGTTTTTTTTCAGATCTATATGGTTATTTTTATGATCCTTCATATACTTAAAATCATAATCAGTTCAGTTCAGTCGCTCAGTCGTGTCTGAATCTTTGCAACCCCATAGACTGCAGCACTCCAGGCTTCCCTGTCCATCACCAACTCCCGGAGCTTACTCAAACTCATGTCCATCAAGTTGGTGATGCCATCCAACCATCTCATCCTCTGTCGTCCCCTTCTCCTCCTGCCTTCAATCTTTCCCAGCATCAGGGGCTTTTCAAATGAGTCAGTTCTTCTCATCAGGTGGCCAAAGGATTGGAGTTTCAGCTTCAGCATCAGTCCTTCCAATGTATATTCAGGCCCGATTTCCTTTAGGATTGACTGGTTGGATCTCCTTGCAGTCCAAGGGACTCTCAAGAGTCTTCTCCAACACCACAATTCAAAACATAATACATGTGATATTATATATTTTAGCTGTTATTCTGATATCTGAAACCTTGGGTCTTATTCTATTGTTTCTATCTTGTGATACTTGGCTGCTTTATGTGGTTTTATTGCTATTTTTGGCTGTGTGGTGATGACCCTTGGATTATATATCTTGCTGGGCAGGAAAGTGTGTGCGATTGGGGAACTCACAAGACGTTTTTAGGGGATATAGAATTTTATTTCTTAAGGTATATTAGTGCATGTGAGCATTTTGTTATTGCATATATTACTGTGAATTTTAAAAAAAAAATTAGAGTAAGTGTATTTTTCTGTCTTTCTGATTATTTGTAGAATTCTTAGTAGCTAGAAATGAGCACTTAGATCCACTAGATGTTCAGTTAGTCAGAGATCCATTCAATAGCTTCCTCTGAAAGTATTTATTTTCACAATGAGAATTTACGGAAAACATCCTGAAATGGAATGATGACTGTATTGCTTCATTTGATAACCAAACTGGATAATGACTTAACACGATTTTTAAAAAACCTGAGTTCATTCAGACAGCAAGGGTATTCGAACAGAGGATTGATTACTGAGGGCAGATTTCTGAGATGACCTGAAAGAATCAGTCTGCACGAAGGGTTCAACTTTGAAATTAAGTAAGTTTTCTAAGGTAATGGAGTAAGAGCATATCTGTCATAAAGTGAAGTCAAGAACCAAGAGATTTCCAAACATAACAGGTGAAGGCAAGTATTAATAGAACAGAAAAAAGTGAAGGCAGAGAATGGAAGGGATGAGAAATGGACTCTACACTTGGGTCCATTTGACTGTGTTCATCCCAGGCTTCTGATTTATCCCTCCTGTTCCCCCCTCTGTGTTCATAAACACATGTACTACTATATATAAAATAGATAACCAACAAGGACCTACTGTATAGCAAGGGGAATTCTACTCAATATTCTGTGATAACTTATATGAGAAAAGAATCTAAAAAAAGACTAAATATATGTATTAAGTGAAAGTGTTAGTCACTCAGTTGCATCTGACTTGTTGCAATCCCATGGACTATAGCATGCCAGGCTCCTCTGTCCATGGAATTCTCCAGGCAAGAATACTGGAGTGGGTTGCCATTCCCTTTTCCAGGGGATCTTCCCAAATCGGGGATCAAACTTGGGTCTCACACACTGCAGGAAGATTCTTCACCATCTGAGCCACCAGGGAAGACCAAATATATGTATATATATAATTGAATCACTTTGCCATATACCTGAAATTAACACAACATTGTAAATCAACTATACTCCAAAAAGAGAAAGAAATGGAATGGCTTGAATACATATCATAGAAATAAATGTTGATGACTTTATTGGTTCTGCTATTAATGGAACACAGCATTTTTTTTTTTTTTGGAAAGAGCATTATCTTGTGTTTCTTGTCTTTTTTGAAAAGGTTTTATGCTACTGCCTGGAGTTGGGTCAAGGAATAACTATACAAAAGTGAGTTGTGTAAGATAATGGCTGCCTCAGGGCACCCAGAACCTAGTGATGATAAAATGCTAAATCAGGAAGTAATGACTGAAGTAGAATGAAGTGATATGCATTGTACTTGAATGTATAAAATATGCACACAAACACACAAAATTTTTAAAGACTATACCTTTAATTCGCTTCCTGGTGGCTTAGTAGTAAAGAATCCACCTGCAATGCAGGAGGTGCAAGTCGAGGGTTAGATCTCTGTGTTGGGAAGATCCCCTGGAGAAGGGAATGGCAACCTACTCCAGTATTCTTGCCTGGAGAATTCCGTGAACAGAGGAGCCTGCAGGGCCACAGCCTGTGGGGTCTCAAAGAGTTGGACAGGAGTGAGCAACTAACACTAACTAACTCGAAATATAAAAATTGGTTAAGACACATCTTATTGAAGAGTTTAGAGCCAAAAAGCCAATAAGTCAAAAAGTCAATAAGTAATCTCAATGCCATGAGAGGTGTTATTCAAAGGTATAGGCTAATGCTTTGGGAAATGCAGATTTCAGAGTGATTAACTCTGCTGGTGGAAGATAGTTGAGGCTTCACAAAAGAAGTAGCCATGAAAAGAATACTGAATTCAAAGTAGTGGTTTGCAAGGTTTGAGGCCTGTAAAAAGTACTCCGGAGAAAAGCAGACCATGCAGAGATAAAGAGACAGAAAAGAAAACATGGAATATTCAGGAATTGGGGGGATTTAGTGTGGCTGGAGCATGTAGGGTACAGAGGTTGGATAGCAGGGAGGGGACCGGTATGCAGAAAAGCTGGAAGACGAGCTAGAGGCAGCTTAAGAGGGTTTCCCTCTACTTAAGGAGGTCGGATACCATTCTCTACGAAAGGGGAAAAAGATCATCAACTGCTTTTACACCATGATTATTGAGATACAGTTTGTGTTTCTGGAAAAAAAAAAAAACCAACAAAACACAGAAATAACCTGGCTTCATCAGGGAAGAGGGAAGAGGAAAAGGAGAAGTTGGAGCAGAGCCTGTGTGTATTGGGTTGGCCAAAAAGTTCCTTTGGGCTTTCCATACGATGTTACAGAAAAACCCAATGAATTTTGTGACCAACAGTAATCAGTTGCCTCTACCCCAAGCAAACCAGAGAACCAAGTAAACTGGGTGCTTGTAACCCTTTATCTCTTCCAAAAATGGGGCCTTGAGACATTTGTCAAGCCCTGCCCTTCTGAAGAGATTTCCACTCTTAATCTCTTCTGTGGCTGGAGCTACCAAAAAAAGCGAAAAACCAAACCAGAATACCACTTAGAAAACTACTGAAGTCATCAATACAGAAATGATGGGCATTGCCGTCAATCCATGGCTGCGTAGATGGTGGGTAGGAAACTAGAATAAGAAATGGAGCTGATAGAGCGTGTTTAAGAATCAAGCAAATAAGCTTGATTGTAATGTATTATTTGCATTGGTCCATGGAAGAAGACTGTGAATGGATGTTTTCATGCCTTATTTTCTTCAAAGGCAGAGTACCTTGCATTATCCTATTAATTCCTTGATTGCTCTGTAGAGAATAAGATGGATTTCTTTGTTACCCAGACATATTATTAAAGATTATGATGATCTGCTTAAGAAAAATCCATGGTGCGTTTGTTGCTATGAAACAGTATAGCACCCTTAACATTGTCAGTTGTGTACATCCACTATGAATGTTCTGTATTAAGCTTACAGTTCCATACACTGCTAGTGAAACTCGCACCCTTCACTAGGACTCTCTGTATACCCCTTGCTAAGGAAGGTTGTGGGCTTCTCTGGTGGCTTAGCAGTAAAGAATCTGCCTGCCAAAGCAAGAGACTTGGGTCAGGAAGATCCCCGGGAGAAGGAAATGGCATCTGGTGTGCATAAGTCGCTCAGTCATGTCCGACTCTTTGCGACCCTGTGGATTGTAGCCCGCCAAGCTCCTTTGTCCATGGAATTCTCCAGGCAAGAATAAGGGAATAGGTTGGCATTCCCTGCTCCAGGGGATCTTCCTGACCCAGGGACTGAATCTGAATCTCCTACATTGCAGGCAGATTCTTTACTATCTGAGCCATGAAGAAATGCCAATCTACTCCAGTATTTTTGCCTGAGAAATCCCATAGACAGAGGAGCCTGGCAGACTACAACCCATGAGGTCACAAAAGAGTCAGACACAACTTAGCAACTAAACAAAAACAAGGGAGGTTGCAAAGTTAACCAATGAAATGAAAAGATCCTGACTCCATAGGCAGCAGTTCTCAATGCTTTTTAATTACTTGTTGATATCTCATTTTTCTCAAGATATGACAAAGAGTACACTCAATTTAAAGTAAAATCAATTTATTTACATGAATTAAAAAATAGTAACAAAACAAAGACTTCCCTGGTGCTGCAGTAGTTAAGACTTCACCATCCAACGCAGGGGGTGAGGATTTGATCCCTGGTCAGGAGTTAAGATCCCACATGCCTCAAGTCCAAACAATCAGTGTGAAACAAGCAATATTGTAATAGATTCAATAAAGATTTTAAAAATGGTCTACATCAACAATAATAAAAGCACTATTTTACCAGAGTGTGGATTATAAGAAGAGACCTAAAAATAATACTGTATTTTGACTCAACTAAATGTATTAATATATTTGATCTATTTCTACTTGTGTTAGATCATCTAGAAAAAAAGAAAGATACGGTTTTGTTTTTTTAAAGAAAATTTTAGTCAGTATGTTGAGAGAGCCAAAATTACCCTCAAGGCTTTTATCCTATCCATACTTCTGGCTGACTCCTTTCCCTTCCTACAGGTTTCAGCTCATAATCACCTCCTCAGAGAGGTTTCACTGAGTTCTCCAGTTCTTCTCACTCACATATTGCTGTTATTTCGTCACTTAGTCATGTCTGACTCTTTGCAACCCCCTGGATTGTAACCCACCAAGCTCCTCTGTGCATGGAATTTTTCAGTCAAGGATGCTGAAGTGGGTTGACATTTCCTTCTCCAGGAGATCTTCCCAACCCAGGGATGGAACCTGCGTCTCCTGCATTGGCTGGCAGATTCTTTACTGCTGAGCCACCTGGGAAGCCCTGCTTCCATATTACCCCTCTCCAAATCCTTCCTTCCTAACAAATGTCCCTATCAGACATCATCTTATTTAGTTATTTGTTTAATTTTCTAGTGTTTGTCCTAGGATATCAGCCCTAAGGGGACTTGGCTACCAGCTCTTTGTGCCTAAGTCTCTGTTGGGGAGTCTGGACTCTCAAGAAATATACATGGGAAGGATAGACGAATGAATGAATAACTTAGACACTCATGCGGAGAAAGGAAACACCTGAGATTGGGACTATTTTTCAGGATGGCAATTTAAGCCAGGAAAAAACATTCCGTTTGTCAGCGGCTACCTTTTAAGTGTGTATAGAGCGGAGGAGGAAACCTACCAGTAGTTACCTAGAGAGAAAGGAAATATGGATTTTCCTTGTTAGCATTAAATTAAAACTCTGTGACAGAGAGCTGCAGGAAATGCTATATCAGGAAAGAGATATTAGCTCTATTATGTAAGTGAAATTACTCTGTCACGTGGAGGGTACTGACAGATGGTGGTATAAATCACCCTTATAGCATTCTTAACTGAGAAATTTAATATAAACCTTTGTTGGAAATCAGTAAAATTCCAGACGCAAGGCCCAAGTCTCCAGGGAACAATTAACAGTTGCAATGAAATCATAGAAACTCTAGCATACCAAACCAGGAGTACTCACTCTGATAGCCTCCAAGAGAAGAGAAACAGTACCGGCAATATTTTCCATCAAAGGGTTTTATCTTAAACAGTCTGGGAGCTGGATCTGTCACAGTTGTGAGGGTCGAATCAGACATTTTGGTTTCTGGCTGGCCCACAATCTCTTACTTCACAGTATTGTCTGAGCAATATCAGACAGTCATCAGCAGTGAGACCAACCAGCTGACTACTTCCATCCATATTCTTTGAAATAACCACAATTGCCCCTATTCATTCTCTTTTTATAGTCCCTGTTTTTACAGCTTTTTTATTGTTTAAGCTTTTACCCCAGTTTATAATTTTGTTGTTCATGTTAGATTGTTAGTTTTCATTTCACGTCCCTTAAATCTAGATTATTGTCTGGTACTTCTTATCTGAGTCACTAGCCCCTCTATTCCCCTGCTCTCTTTCTAACCTACCCTGGAAATTAACACACTAGGTTTCTCTCTAGACATCAGAACCATTTTACCTCTATTTTGAGCTATATCCTAAATTGTTCCATATTATTCCTTTTAAGTTTTGTTGTTGTTAATCTTTAAGTCTTCTTTCTCCAGTACTATCTTTATTCTCTCGCCCTGAATAATAATTTTCTTTCCACAGCAGTCAGCTGTTTAAATTTTGTGTGTATCTGTGGTTGTGGGTGCGCTTGCTTGCATATTTTCAAAGCATTAACCCTAATCCCTGAATTTCTGACTTGATATTTTCTTTTCACAGGTAAATACAGGGATCTTAGATAATCAATTGAAAAGCAAATTGACTATGATCTTGGATGTTCTGCAGACACAGTTTTGAACTCTCAGTAGTCAATTGAGTTAACTGAATATATGATGTTTACAACTATTTCACCTTTCTAAACCGTAGGACAAAGGACTGCTTAGTACAGGAGGAAATGATATTATGACCAGTTATGGAAGCACATGAACCTCCTAAAATTCTGAACACAGTCACAAACACAGCCACGGGATGTTTTAGATTACTTGTCATAAAAATATATATGGGATTAGTTGGGCTTAGTTGCTCAGTTATGTCTGACTCTTTGTGACCCCATGGACTATAGCCCACAAGGCTCCTCTGTCCAAGGGATTTCCCAGGCAAGAATACTGGAGTGGGCTGCCATTTCCTCCTCCAAAAATATATATGACTTACATGCAAAATAAACATATTGTAATGAAAATTTCACAAAATTATAGTATTTGGGGGGGGTGTTAAGATCTAGTTCTCCTAATTTTGTAGGTGAAAAACAGACCCAGAGAGACTAAGTGAAAATGAAAGTGTTACTCACTCAGTCTGTGTTGACTCGTTGCGGCCCCATGGACTATAGCCCGCCAGGCTTCTCTGTTTGTGGAATTCCCCAGGCAAGAATACTGGACTGGGTAGCCATTCCCTTCTCCAGGGGATCTTCCTGACTCAGGGATCAAACCTGGGTTTCCTGCATTGCAGGCAGACTCTTTACAGTTTGAGTTACCATGGAAGCCCCCAGAATCTCCCAACAAATCCCAGACTTCTCTCTTATAAGTCCTATGTTCATTACACTTCATTTTAGGACTTTAAACAACCTACAGTCTTGACTTTAAGAACCTGGACAAAACTCAAGAGATGCTAACAGCATATGCCTTAATTAACACAGCCAGCTGTCCCTACAGTTGTTTAAGAAGTGGCAGAAGCCACAGTTTTGTGTAGTGATTCAAGTCATGCTCTTTCCTAGGTGTGGTTGTCGGCAGTCTCCTGTGAGCTCCTGTGTACTGTACGTAGATTCCCCACACTCCTCTGTACCCGCATACTGAGACAATGATGTAAGAGGTGGAAACAGGAAGATAATGCATCAGCTTCTCCTTCCTGCATGGGGAGATACAGGCTTTATTATTACAAAGACTCATAAAGCACAGTTGGGTTGAGGGAATCACTCCCTATAGGTCTGCTTGGAAAGCCATCTTTGTGTTTGGATATTTTGTTTAAGCGTGTTTTCTCTCTTCTTTTCTTCCTTCCACAAAGGCTTATCAAACACTGTATGAAAAGCATTGTGCTAGGCACTGGGAAAACAAAAAAGAATAAAACCACACTACTTACCTTCAAGGGACTCTTAACTGGGGTTTGGGGAGGGAGCAAATAAGCAATAATAATAGCATGAATATTAAAATGATAGAAAGCACATCCACACTAGAAATACATAAGTGAAGTGAAAGTCACTCAGTCGTGTCCAACTCTTTGTGACCCCATGGACTATACAGTCCATGGAATTCTCCAGGCCAGAATGGTACCTCTTCCCTTCTCCAGGGGATCTTCCCAACCCAGGGATTGAACCCAGGTCTCCCGCATTGCAGGCAGATTCTTTACCAGCTGAGCCACATATCACATACATGCACATATTATGTATCCAAGAAATACATAAGAGAGACATCTAATCCAGAAAAAAGGATCAGGAAAAGTTTCTTGGGAGTCTTAACACCTGAGCTAGATAAGTCTCCTGGGATTCTTAGGATTCTTATCTCAGTAAAGAAAGGCAAAGAGCCATCCTAGATAATCAGATCATCAGAGCTCACATGGGCCATGAAAATGACTTTGATGTTGTAGGCTGTGTGTCATGGCTGCTATTGTTTAGTTGCTAAGTCATGTCCAACTCTTTAGTGACCCCATGGACTGCAACCCACCACGTTCCTCTGTCCACGGAATTTTCCAGGCAAGAATACTGGAAGTGGGTTGCCATTTCTCGCCAGGAGATTTTCCTGACCCAGGATTCAAACACCTGGGTCATTGACAGGTCGGTTCTCTACCACTGAGCTACCAGGGAAGCCCATGTGTCATGGATTCTTCATAACTAAACTCGTGACTCTTCCAGGGAAGCCAGCACTTAAAGAGTGACAGCTCTCCTTAAATGGGTTGATGTTTTCCATCAGTTAATCTCATGAAACTCGGCTATTCTGCAATATAAATTCCAAAATCCCAATGGCTTAACACAACAAAAGTTTATTTCCCCATCACATCAAGTCCAAGGCAGGACAAATGAAATTCTTTTTTGTTGTACTATACAATATGTGTGTTCATCTCCCCAGATTGCAAGAGCTGGAGAAGGCTGCTGAAGGATTGCCTGGAATACTTGTAGAGAGCTGTGGTGGAAGAGGTGACATCAGCTGCTGCCAGTCCGCAGCCCAATTACAACGGAGGTTGGGAAATATATTCACCCCATGTGCTGGCAATAGAGGAAATCAGCTGGCAAACTCAGATGAATATTTCTGCCACAAACAGAGTAGTAGAATGCACCCTTCTCCTTAAGTGTGACCCTGAGATCTTATTTAGGATGCAGTTTTCAAAAACAACCTACAGCTATGCCCTGCTCAAAAGGTCATGCAAATTAACAGCTTCTTGATGTGGATTCTATCTTAAGTAAATGAAACACAATTGTGAATGAAGAAAAGTGGCCCCAAAAAACTAAGAATTGATGTTTTTCAGAATCAGTGAACCATGGTTAGCACAGTTTGGCAGAAAACACTTTCCTTTGTTCTATCAATAGCCATAGCCCCTAACACATGGGTTTTCTAGAAAATCTCTTGGAATAGTAGCTTATTTGAAGTCATTCAGATGATTGAGCCAAATTTTTTATCCTTGAGCAGTCTAGATGGTAGAGGTTTTGGATATCAGGTTTGAAGATCAGAAAGGGAAAGATTCTGCTTCTGGATAACTTGGCCTACTTACTTAATGAATCAAACATTTTTGATGCACAATTAGGTAAAAATGATGAGTTTGGTAATATATGGAAAAGAGAACTGAGGAAAGTTCTGTCCCTATCTGTAAGAACATATAATTTCCATGACTATATGAAGAAACTGAGATAAGTATTGATAAATAGCAATGTTGCACAACCAAAGTAAGTAATAGCAGTGGAGAGAATTGCAGAAGAAGGGATAATACTAATACACTAGCACTGCAGGAATTTTAGGAAGATTTGGAAGAAAATGTGGTAGCATGGAAGTTGAATGTGAAGAGTGAAGGAAGCTTTCACTTGGATGGATAAAAAACATTCCAGGATGGAAGAATAATATGAACACAGATAGCTTCGTGAATTTTAAAAGGATGTTGTGAAGGATTTAATAGCTTCACAACAATAGTGTGGCTGGAACAATGCATGTTTAAAGGATACAGGCTCTTTGAGGGAAGAGAATATTTGAATATTCATCTTACAGATGAAAGACCAAGCCCAGGTGCCCTGGGTACCAGACCAAGGCTCTCTCCATCTTAACCTGTGCACACCGGGAAATTGAGGCTGTCCAGAAAGGGAAAGATTGAGGGTAGGAGGAGAAGGGGATAACAGAGGATGAGATGGTTGGACGGCGTCACCAACTCAATGGACATGAGTTTGAGCAAACTCCAGGAGATAGTGAAGGACAGGGAAGCCTGGTGTGCTGCAATCGATGGGGTCAGAAAGAGTTGGGTGTGACTTCCCAATTGAACAATGACAGCAACAAGGAATGGCAAGGCTCAGTTGCATAGGGCTGGTCATTTTTCTTTTCCTGGGACTATGGCTGAAAAAGACTTGTCAAGACTAGGTAGCGAAATATACTGGGAAGAGTGGAATGATAAATGATTTTTTAATTAGCTGTCATCAGATTTTATTGTAGAAATAGCCTACTTTAGGTCATTACCTTGAGATAAAGCATTAGATAGGGTAGCTTACTTGGAAAAGTAATCCTCTGTGTCTATTTCTTTCTGTATAAATGGAGTTAATGACAGTGTCTACTTCACAGATCATTAGGGCAACAACTAAGAGTATTCATTCATTTCAAGCACTTTTCACAGTGCCAGGCACATGATAAAAGTGATATGAATGTTAGATATTATTATTGTCCTTGATATTGTTATTGGTGTTTCTAGAAGCTGGAAGAAGAGTGTGCAGAAAATAATACCACCAACAAAAGTATAAACTCTGAGTGAGAGGTAAACAGAAATTTATGAGAGGAGAGAGCAGAGGTTGTGAGAGAGATGAGAGGACTATTATTCCAGTAAAGAAAATTGCTAGATGTGGTTGAGATACTTTGAATAATGAAAATCTATTCAATTTTAACTTACTGGTTTCTCATTCTTACTTTCCAAGTGGAAACTAGAAACCACATCAAAGGTGACTAAGGGCAAATGTAGTCCAGGAAATTTGCAGAAATCTTTCAGAGGGTCAAGGAGTCAAGAATTTCACTCATGGTGACATGGGGATGGTGGACCATCAAGGGATTCAGTTGGAAATCAAGGGGTAACATGACCCTAACTGGCTTCTGCTTTCCCACACCCAGAAAAACAGAGCTTTTATTTGGCAGTTGACCTGTTAAATTCCTAAACTGTGAACTAGGACTAACTGTGAACTCTAGGACAAATGTAAAAGCTTGACTGGTTAATAATACTTAGAGTTTCATTTTCCTATAGATTTTATATTGATACTTTCTACTTTTACTATGTGATTCAATAAAACAGAACCAACTATATTAATATCTGTTTCAGTTTAAATTTTATGGTATGTCGTTGGCTTGAAATAGTGCTCATTGCTGGGTTAGAAGTGGATTCACAAATGCTTTAAAAAGAGCTTTGGGATTTTGAGATGATGGTTATATGTCAAGTTTTTTTATTAGGTGGAGAAACTTGGGGGGGGAGTACATTGGACTGGAAGTCAGGAGATCTTGAACAAATTGCATTCAGTTGAATTATAAATTCCTCTCCTCTAAAATAAAGTGAATGCTTATATTGCAGAGTCATTGGAATAATAAAATATCTCTGCATGACTAGTACAGTGCTAGTAACATAACTGCATCCCCCCAAAAAATGGTGTATGCATTCTTTCAACAAATGTTTATTGGCTACTTATCATGTGCCAAGTACTATACTCAAAGATGGGGGCAAAGCAATGAAGAAGGTTCTCCCTGTGCTTAAGAAGCTCAGTTCTAATGGGGAGTTAGAAAACACACACACACATAAATAAAATAGGTAGAACCTTTAATAAAACCAGTAAGAGGCTGAACAAAGGATGATATATTTTAGATAAGCTTGATGATTTTACCACTTGCTTATCAATAGATTTAACAAGCTATTACTCTTTAGAGTAAAATGGATCATAGTATATACTTGTTTTCACCTTTCCTTTCAATTCTAACATGTCAATTATTTGACTTTGGATGATCTCTGTGGGGTCAAACATTTTTAATAACTCAATTGCAATGACTTAGTTTTATTGCTGGTTATGAACTCGTAACTTATATCACTCTGCCACCTACTCTGTCCAAATTTGATTAACTATTTTAGCTTGGAAAGGTGGAGAATTAAAAGTTGGGGCAACAAGGGATCTGGTTGCAGATTGCTATGAATCATGTGTCAAAGGAAATGTCTGCTTTGTTACTTACAGTCTTTCAAATACTGAAAGTTGGCAAATGTCTGAATCTATGCATTTATTATAATTTTTTAGTGGAAGAATAAACCATTGGTGACTTGAGTCATCTAAAAAACCTTTTTACTATCCAAAATGTTCTCTTTTCTGCTATGTGGTGGGATTGCTAAATTTTTAGAACTATTTTTAGCTCAGTCATAATTTATATAGAAATCATTAAGTGAAATACATAGCTCTCTCCTTAAAATGTTATTTGAAGGGGAAAATAAAAGCATGCCTGAGGGACTTTTGGGGTTACCTACCCTGTTTTATCTGAGAACTTGTTGTAGGAAGTTATAAAAAAGAAAAGATGATACAGATTTCTGATTCTGATATAACCATCTGGGCCAGCTATTTCGAAAACCTTCACCCATCTCGATTGATTTTCAGCTCAGGCTTGCCTCATACATTATTGGATTTGAAAGAGACCCGAGAAGGATGATTGCTAAAACTAACAAATGGCTTGGTTAAGCCGTAGAAGCTTATAAAATATACCTATTCCTGGGTTCTATCCCAGTCGTATGTGTGAGTGATTAGTTGCTCAGTTCAGTTTAGTTCAGTCGCTCAGTCGTGTCTGACTCTTTGCGACCCCATGAATTGCAGCACGCCAGGCCTTCCTGTCCATCACAAACTCCCGGAGTTTACTCAAACTCATGTCCATCGAGTGGGTGATGCATCCAGCCATCTCATCCTCTGTCGTCCCCTTCTCCTCCTGCCCCCAATTCCTCCCAGTATCAGGGTCTTTTCCAATGAGTCAGCTCTTCGCATGAGGTGGCCAAAGTACTGGAGTTTCAGCTTCAGCATCAGTCCTTCCAATGAACACCCAGGACTGATCTCCTTTAGGATGGACTGGTTGGATCTCCTTGCAGTCCAAGGGATTCTCAAGAGTCTTCTCCAACACCACAGTTCAAAAGCATCAATTCTTCAGCGCTCAGCTTTCTTCACAGTCCAACTCTCACATCCATACATGACCACTGGAAAAACCATAGCCTTGACTAGATGGACCTTTGTTGGCAAAGTAATGTCTCTGCTTTTTAATATGCTATCTAGGTTGGTCATAACTTTCCTTCCAAGGAGTAAGCATCTTTTAATTTCATGGCTGCAGTCACCATCTGCAGTGATTTTGGAGCCCCCAAAAGTAAAGTCTGACGCTGTTTCCACTGTCTCCCCATCTATTTGCCATGAAGGGATGGGACCAGATGCCATGATCTTAGTTTTTGAATGTTGAGCTTTAAGCCAACTTTTTCACTCTCCTCTTTTACTTTCATCAAGAGGCTTTTTAGTTCCTCTTCACTTTCTGCCATAAGGGTGGTGTCATCTGCATATCTGAGGTTATTGATAATTCTCCAGGCAACCTTGATTCCAACTTGTACTTCTTCCAGCCCAGCATTTCTCATGATGTACTCTGCATAGAAGTTAAATAAGCAGGGTGACAGTATACAGCCTTGATGTACTCCTTTTCCTATTTGGAACCAGTCTGTTGTTCCATGTCCAGTTCTAACTGTTGCTTCCTGACCTGCATATAGGTTTCTCAAGAGGCAGGTCAGGTGGTCTGGTATTCCCATCTCTTTCAGAATTTTCCACAGTTTATTGTGATCCACACAGTCAAAGGCTTTGGCATAGTCAATACAGCAGAATAAAGCAGTCAATAAAGCAATACCCCACGTCCAAGGTAAGAGAAACCCAAGTAAGACGGTAGGTGTTGCGAGAGGGCATCAGAGGGCAGACACACTGAAACCATAATCACAGAAAACTACCCAATGTGATCACAGGACCACAGTCTTGTCTAACTCAGTGAAGCTAAGCCATGCCATGTGGGGCCACCCAAGATGGACAGGTCATGGTGGAGAGGTCTGACAGAATGTGGTCCACTGGAGAAGGGAATGAAAAACCACTTCAGTATTCTTGCCTTGAGAACCCCATGAACAGTATGAAAAGGCAAAATGATAGGACACTGAAAGAGCAACTCCCCAGGTGGGTAGGTGCCCAATATGCTACTGGAGATCAGTGGAGAAATAACTCCAGAAAGAATGAAGGGATGGAGTCAAAGCAAAAACGATATCCAGTTGTGGATGTGACTGGTGATAGAAGCAAGGTTCAATGCTGTAAAGAGCAATATTGCATAGGAACCTGGAATGTTAGGTCCATGAATCAAGGCAAATTGGAAGTGGTCAAAGAGGAGATGGCAAGAATGAATGTCTACATTCTAGGAATCAGTGAACTAAAATGGACTGGAATGGGTGAATTTAACTCAGATGACCATTATATCTACTACTGTGGGCAGGAATCCCTTAGAAGAAATGGAGTAGCCATCATGGTCAACAAAAGAGTCCAAAATGCAGTACTTGGCTGCAATCTCAAAAATGACAGAATGATCTCTGTTCATTTCTAAGGCAAATCATTCAATATCACGGTAATCCAAGCCTATGCCCCAACCAGTAATGCTGAAGAAGCTGAAGTTGAATGGTTCTATGAAGACCTACAAGACCTTTTAGATTAGTTGCTCAGTCATGTTCAACTCTTTGCAACCCTTTGGACTGTAGCCTGCCAGGCTTCTCTTGTCCGTGGGACTCTCCAGGCAAGAACAGTGGAGTGGGTTGCCATTTCCTCCTCCAGGGGAGCTCCCCAACCCAGGGATCTAAACTGCATTGCCTGTATCTCCTGCATTGCAGACAGATTCTTTACCCACTGAGCCATCAGGGAAGCTCTATCCCAGTCACACTATGTCAAATCCTGACTAGGTAGAGCCAAGGAATCCATGTGTTTATCAAGTTCTCATAATGATGAGCAGTTAAATTTGGAAATACTTTTGAAATGCAGTTGAGGACACAGAGGAGTACTATTGTAAAGGAAATGTAAAATATAAAAAGTAAAGGAGGGAGTCATTCACTTATTCTTTTTTTAAAAAATAAAGAGCTGCTTTATCATATGTAAAGTATTAGGTAAAAGCAGGGCTTTCAAATGTGAAAAACTATGATCTCTGACCTCAAATCTGTGTTATTCTTGTTAGTATCAAAAGGATACAATCATGTAAATGAGTACATATACTACTATATATCTAGAGCATTAAATAATATATATATTTTTATTTTCTCTTTGAAAAAATATGAGGGCAGGTGCTATTATCCTCAATCTACTCTTCCTCTTTTTCTACATTAAGTAGAGCTATAACACATGTGATTACCTATTTTCCTTCAGGGGAACAATAAGTTAAATATAAAAGAATAAATGTTAACATTTATTTCATACTTATAATATTCTAGGCACTGTGCTTGGTACTTTATATGCTTTAACATATAATCCTCACAACTTTATGAAACAGGGACTATCATTCTGTTGTATAACTGATGAAACTGAAGTTTAAATAACACGTTCTAAATCAAGAGCATATAGGTAGTAGCACTAAAAGCTGAGGTTCGGAGTTAGCACGTGTATTTACCATATGATTGCATCTCTTTGGAAGAGAGATAAAACACAAATTTTTTTTGGTGTGAAAACTCCATGGTACCTCGTTCCCAGTGATGAACAAGACAATGGTATTCTGACTTTGAACAAAACAGGAAACCACTGTGTGTTTAGGCTTCACAAGCCATTTGTTTCTCATTCCATGAAATACACACCACCACCACCCCCAGTAAAGAACTGAATATGGGGAAACAGTACTCTGCAGACCCTGGAGAAAAAAATAAATCACCCTGAGCCTTGGCAACAATAAATTTTTCACTGCGCACTAATCAAACAGATAGAAAAAGGGCCATGGCCTGTGATTTACTTAATTAAACCTTTGAGGGAGGAGAGGTAGTTAGCTCACAGAGTTGGATGCTTCACACATGACAAAAACCAGCAATGTCAGCAGAATAGAAAGGCTATCACTCTCACCATGACGAATGCAAAGGCACAGGAGGCCCTGTCCACCCCTGTTAAATATGACAGAGCCTGCTTCATTTCAGAAAAATCAGGAGACTTTTATTTGGCAACCAGTGCCTGAGTCCTGTTGTTTTTATTAAAACCTCCCCTCAATGTGGGGTGAAGCACTGCTGGGGGAATTCTCTCCAGGCTTCTCTGGCAACCAAGAGGACCAGGCAGCTCTTCTTGAGGTCAGTGCATGAATGTGAACAGAGGAGTGTGGACTAATTGCTTCTTTATTCCTTGGAGCCCTTTGGTCCTCTGAGGTTCAGTTTAGGATACTTTGAAACCTGATCTCAGATTTCACCATTTCTAATGTCCCTTCCATCTGCATAGTGTTAAACGTGTGTGTATAGTTTTGGGACTGTATCCATCAGGATAGTCTCGGTTTTGCTGCAGCAACAAACAACTCTCAACTCTCAAGGCATAAACTCAACAAAGGCTTATATTTACTCATGTCACCTGGGCAGCAGGAGGGCATAAGGGGTGGAGGGTCTTCTGTAATCACCTAGGGACTCAGGCTGAAAGAAGATCTATCTTGACATGTGCTTTTATAATAACCAGGAGGGAGGAAAAGGGAATGTGGTAATTATACACTGGCTCCTAAAGCTTCTGTCTGGAAGAAATAAATGTCACTTCAGATTACCTTTCACTGGCTAAAGCAAGTCACATGACCATGGCTAATTTCAAAGAGAATGAGGAAATACAACACTCACATGCTGAAAAGATATGACATAGACTATACCTCCACAGTCCTGATGGAAAAGGACACATATGGGAGTCATAGACATGCTGGCAAATGCTGAGGGTAGAGGAGAACCCATGATTTGCTCTCCTGGATTCCTAGTGGCTTGATTTAATGAATGTTCTTTCTTATCTTAGGAGTCTTCTGGCATCTCAGCCTGGTATCAGACTTGACCATCAAGGAAGTTTTCTTCTCTTCAGAATAAGGGAGAGAAAGAATTAGGAACAGAGAATATGGACCATGAACTTCTGAGATGCCTATGTGCTATTTTTAAGGATAAAAACTTAATAGATTTTGCCAACAAAATCAAAGTTGGGAACCTGGGTCTCCTGAATTGCAAGCTGATTCTTTTATCATCTGAGCCAAGTGGCACTAGTGATAAAGAGCCCACCTGCCAATGTAGGAGATGTAAAAGACACAGGTTCAATACCTGGATTGGGAAGATCCCCTGGAGGAGGGCATGGCAACCCACTCCAGAATTCTTGCCTGGAGAATCCCATGGAGAGAGGAGCCTGGTAGACTACAATCCATGGGGTCACAAAAAGTCAGACACAACTGAGCAAATAACACTTTCACTCTCTTTTTCATATATGTGTGTGTGTATGTGTGTGTGTGTGTATTCTTTTCCAGATTCTTTTCTCTTATAAGTTATTATAAGACATTGTAAAAAAAAAAAGACATTGAGTATTGTTCCCTGTGCTATATATAGTAAGCCCTTGTTGATCATCCATTTTATACTTAACAGTGTGTATATGTTAATCTCAAAATGCTAGAGGAGTCTGGAGGGCTACAGTCCATGGCATTGCAGAGAGTCAGACACGACTGAAGTAACTGAGTGCATATATTTATATAATCACTTTACTGTATACCTGAAGCTAACACAGCATGTTTCAATATATATATAAAAAAAAAAAAAAGGGAAGGAAAAAAAACGTGCCAAATACACTCCCATCCAGGTTTCCTCCAAAATACTTTTCCAATGGAAACAGTGGAGCTTAAAATCACTGATTTCCCTGGGATCCAATACAGAAGCAAGTCCTATTGGCTTCATCTTCCCTGATGGCTCAGATGGTAAAGCGTCTGCCTTGCCATGTGGGAGACTCATGTTCGATCCCCAGGTCGGGAAGATCCCCTGGAGAAGGAAATGGCAACACATTCCAGTATTCTTGCCTGGAAAATTCTATGGATGGAGGAGCCTGATAGGCTACAGTCCATGGGGTCGCAAACAATCGGACATGACTGAGCGACTTCAATTTCTTTCACTTTCAAATCTTGAATCTGCCCTTCCCCCACACTTGCACCACAATCACCCTCGTCCAAGCCACTGCTGTGTCTCACCACGGTTATTAAAGCAGCTTCCTAAGTGACCTTGATGATTCTACTCTTGCTCTGCTCCAGTCTGTTCTCCATCCAGCAGCCATCATGATCTTTTTCACAGTAAATCACGCCCTGCTCTCAACTGTTCAAGGGATCCATGTCACAGGTAGAGTGAGATCAAATTCTTCTATAATGATACATTTCCGACCTCAGCCCCTGCCATTCTTCTCTTCTCGGTTGAGCCAAATGGACAACTTACTTATTGTTCCTTGCACGCATTAAACATACTCAAGGTTTGTGCATATTTTTTTTCCTCCTGCTTGAAATGGTTTCCCCAAAACATTCCTAATGTTTTCTTCTTCATTTGATTCAAGCATCTGGTCAAATGTTACCTTCCCAGAGAATCTTTTCTTGAACGCCGTATTGGTTTGCTATTGCTGTGTAAATAGGATCCCAAAACGTAGTGACTTAAAGCAACAAATACTTATCATCACATAGCTTACATGGGCCAGGAATCTGGGAGAGTTTTAGCTTGATGACTCTGACAGAGAGGTTTCAGTCACATCAGCCAGGGATGTTATCATCTGGGGCTTGACTGGAGCCGGACGTCCCCATTCAGAGGTGGCTCTGCTCAGACCTGACAAGTGGACACTGGTTGTCTGCAGAAGGCCTTAGTGTCCACCACATGGACATCTGCTGGTAATGACGGAATGTCTATGGGGCCTGGCAGCTGGTGTTCCTAGGAGTGAGTGCTCCAAGACAGAAAAAAGTAGCCCCAGTGCTGTTTATATCTTCATCTTGGATGTCAACACAGCTTATCCTCTATCTTCTATTTGTTAAAAAAATAAATCTGCCTCTCACTCAAGGGAAATGAAATTACTTTTGAACAATTATAAGAACAGATCCTGGTGAAGCATGAGAACCTTGGTAAAAGACACAAAGTGAAAGTGGATCAGTCATGTCCGACTGTTTGTGACCCCGTGGACTGTAGCCCACCAGACCTCTGCCCAGGGGATTCACCAGGCAAGAATACTGGAGTGGGTTGCCATGTCCTTCTCCAGGGCATCTTCTGTACCAAAGGATCGAATCTGGGTCTCCTGCATGGCAGGCAGGTTCTTTACCATCTGAAATACCTTTCTAATCCACATCTTGGTCCCCATCTAGGTTGTCTTAGGGTAGTATGCAGTGTTTTCTTTAAACTTGAGACAGTCTTAGAATTTCTTAACAAATTAGTGATCCACAGAAGGTAGAGACCCACACAAATTTTCTTTCAAAAGCTGAACGTTTAAGCAAATTTGAATTATAAAAATGTGTATTTTAATTACACGGTACACCAGGACTCCACAGAAGGCTCCATTTTTTTCCTGGACCAGTACAAGCCATGTAGAATGTGATTCATACAGATGTCTACATTGGCCATCAACCACAGGCAGACCTTAGCCCAAGGCCCATTTTGGAAGAAAACTGAAAGCAGGTTATGCCTATATGTTATTGCTACACTTACTCTTGCACCTGCAGGTTGCTTTTAGGAGTTGTTTAATGGAAACCTCGAGTCCCCTTAAGCCAAATGTAATTTATGAAAAGGTGGCTGTGCTGAATTATAAGGGTAAGTATGTTAACAAGTTCTAGTTCACTCGACCACAGACTTGGTGAGCTACTCTGGAGTGAGTCCTGCCTTCAGCCAAGAAAACAAAAAATAGCACATCCCCTTTTAATTAATTGCTTCTGGCAAGAAACCTGGTCATGAGGGAACAGCGCTAGACAAAGACTGGAGTGCATTGATCTTCCCAATTAATATATGGCCAAGGCTTCTTTTCTGATCATGTCCTGCTTGTCTTATTATTGTTGCTCATGTAAACTCACACAAGGTACCAAGTATTTTCTTTGTTTAGCATGGTGGATTAAAATGATGGCTGCAAAACTGCACTGTTTCTAAGGAAGGGATAAGTACATTAAATCTGTTTCTGCCTCCTATAAAATAAAAAAGGTACTGACCTTGTTAATAAGGTATGTATGCAGCAGATAACAAAAGTATCATTTAAGTAGTGTACTTGGGTAAGATAGATAAAGTTAAATTTTGGATTGCTTCATGGAGATGATACAGATTCAATAGTTGGCACACTATTAATTACATAAATATTTTTATCTTGGAGTAACATATTATAAGCTCACTAGAAAACAAAGAGAAAGATAGCATACTATTTCCCTTTTGTTAATTCACTAAATAAATAAATATGTATTATACATATTATGGGTCTGTTATACACTAGGCATTGAGGATACAAGGTAGACAAAACATAAACGTTTTCTGAACTCGGGTACTTACGTCAGTAGTGAGTATAGGGAAGGCAAACATTAAACAAATAATCACACTAAACACAGATGGGGAGGGGTGTGTTTGTACAAGTGCCTTGAGAGACAAGTATAGTGATTTATCCACTTAAACAATATTTTTTGTTTACTCTGTGTGCCTCTTCTCCTGGGCCTACGGTAGTGAACAAAGCAGGTTTTAAAAAGTCTCTATTTTTCTTGAATAAAGTAGGTAAAAGATCTGTTTTACAGAGAAGCAATACACAAAATAAATATGTAGATTCTAGGGTGGAGTGTATCAAGGAGAGATAGGTAGAGATGTGGTCAGAGAGGCCTTGAAATGAGTTGGGGAAATGGATTAAGGAGAGCCTTCTAACCATTTTCAAAGGCATTGGCTTTACCCCAATAAAATAAGAAGCTTTGGTGCTTTGAAACATGGCATGGTCTGACATGTCTTAAAATGATGCGTATATGTATGACTGATTCATTTTGCTGTTCAGTTAGAAACACTGTAAAACAACTATACTCCAGTAAAAATTAATAATAATAAAAAAAAGATGACTCTGGCCATAAGGATCAAGATAGAATCAGGTAAACCAATGAGAAGTTCATTTAATATTCCAGGCACAAATAAGGGTGGTTTAGGAACTGGTGGCAATTTTATAGGTAGTGAAAAGTGGTCATTTTCTGGATATAATTTTGAGATACTGCAACTGGATTAGCTGCTAGATTAGATTAGGAATAGAAAAGAGAGGAACCAGGAAGAACTCTAGGGAACTCTGAAAGAGTGGTATCTTTTGAGGAAGACTTCCTTGAGAGAGTGACACTTGGGAATTGTTATTGCTGTTTAGTTGCTAAGTGGTGGGATGCTTTGCGACCCCAAGGATTGCAGCCCACCAGGCTCCTTTGTTCATGGGATTTCCCAGACAAGACTACTAGAGTGGGCTGCCATTTCCTTCTCCAGGGGATCTTCCTACCCAGGAATCGAACCTGCGTCTTCTGCCCTGGCAGGCAGATTCTTTCCCACTGAGTCACCTGGGAAACCCCCTAATAAGAATTAACTGGATAAGGATGGACAGAACACATAGACTGAGAGTTGATTATGTTCCTAGGAAGATGAAAAGAAAATAAATTTATTAAGCTGAAATTAAAGTGTATTTATTATACTTGTCAAACTTTTAGGGACAGTATTATTTGCAACCTTGCATATTATTAAAGCAGTGCATGTGACACTGTATTCATCATGAATTCTTAAATTAGGCTCCACATTAATTAGGTTTGTGGTACATAAATTTAATAAATGTTATTTCAAAATTACTATTATAGAAGCTTTTTCTTAATATTACTTATCTGTACCCAGCCAAGGAGAGAAAAACACCAGTTGTATATTTCCAAAATTACATTGCAATTGCTTCTTCTTTACAATAATAGGGAATGCTGGTTTTGTATTGAGAGTACAGTAGTCTGACAGTTCTGGAACTTTCAACTGGAAATAAATTAGGAAACTTCCAGCCTGCTTATAAGGATTCAAGGCATGCATTTAACCTGGATCTGAACTACATTAAATCTGGTCACATATTAAATAACAAGTCTAAGCAAATATGTACAGCATCAGCAAATATATGTACTATTCTCAAACATTTTCATTTTCTGTTAAATATTTACACCTTTTAATAGTTTCATGTTTATTTTACTTATTAAATAATTTCTCATCTCTTTCTGTTTCTTAAACACTATATTTATATAAAAGAAGTCATAACAAAAAGGCAGTGCCATCTATGTTGTGTCTGATGCATCTTCAATCATTGTGCTTACACTTTTGTTTTATTTCAGTTTTTATGGTTGGTATTTTCACCTTTTAGAGCAACTTCTAAAAGTACTTAGTCTTAGAGGAGTCACTAACCAAATTCCAAAAATTAGGTGATTCCAACAGCCCAAAGCAATGATAATAAAAGACATCAAAGGCTTTGTTTTATGTTATTTTTAAAACGAGGATGATCAAGTGTGGTTTGATTTTTCTAAAGGAGAAAATCAAAAGCATCAGAGCAGGATGTATGGAATTATGATGACGAAGCTGTCCCAGCATGGAGCTGATAGAATCACAGAAACCCTGTCAGGAACACATCTGGCTCTGGCTCTCATTCCAAAGTGATGCATCAAGTCTTCTAGCTGGAAAATCATGGTAACTCCCCAGATCACTTTCCCCATGGCTTTGGAAACTCAGATGTGCCTTGGGGAGGAAAAAAATATGTTCCTTTTTTTCTTTCGTGTTTTCATTATATTGAGGCAACTTATACGATGATCCAACTCATGATTAAGTCAGAAAAGTCAGTCTTTTAATTAGACAATTTAGTTATTTTAAAAAACCAAATTCTTACACAATAGTTGTTTGCATTGTATGAGAAAATGACATTTTTATAAATCTCTTTTATTCGATTATTCTGGCATTAGCTAAATGACTGTGTATATATCAGCTCAGTTCAGTTCAGTCACTCAGTCGCATGCAACTCTTTGCGACCCCATGGACTGCAGCACGCCAGGCTTCCCTGTCCATCACCAATTCTTGGAGCTTGCTCAAACTCATGTCCATTGAGTCAGTGAAGCCATCCAACCATCTCAACCTCCATCGTCCCCTTCTTCTCCTGCCTTCAATCCTCAGCATCAGTCCTTCCAATGAATATTCAGGACTGATTTCCTTCAGGATAGACTGGTTGGATTTCCTTGCAGTCCAAGAGACTCTCAAGAGTCTTTTCCAACACCCCAGTTCAAAAGAATCAATTCTTCAGCACTCAGCTTTCTTTACAGTCCAACTCTCACATCCATACATGACTACTGGGAAAACCATAGGTTTGACTAGACGGATCTTTGTTGGCAAAGTAATGTCTCTGCTTTTTAATATGCTGTCTAGGTTGGCCATAACTTTTCTTCCAAGGAGCAAGTGTCTTTTAATTTCAAGGCTGCAGTCACCATCTGCAGTGATTTTGGAGTCCAAGAAAATAAAGTCTGTTACAGTTTCCATTGTTTCCCCATCTATTCACCATGAAGTGATGGGACTGAATGCCATGATCTTCATTTTTTGAATGTTGAGTTTTAAGCCGACTTGTTCACTCTCCTCTTCCACTTTCATCAAGGGGCTCTTTAGTTCTTCTTCACCTCTGCCATAAAGGTGGTGTCATCTGCATATCTGAGATTACTGATACATCTCCCGGCAATCTTGATTCCAGCTTGTGCTTCATCCAGCTTGGCATTTTTCATGATGTGTTCTGCTTATAAGTTAAATAAGCAGGGTGACGATATACAGCCTTGACACACTCCTTTCCTGATTTGGAACCAGTCTATTGTTCCATGTCTGGTTCTAACTGTTGCTTCTTGACCTGCATACAGATTTCTCAGGAGGCAGATAAAGTGGTCTGGTTTTCCTATCTCTTTAGGAATTTTCCACAGTTTGGTGTGATGAACACAGTCAAAAGCAGAAGTAGATGTTTTTCCTGGAACTCTCTTGCTCTTTTGATGATCCAACAGATGTTGGCAATTTGATCTCTGGTTCCTCTGCCTTTTCTAATTCCCGCTTGAACATCTGGAAGTTCACAGTTCATGTACTATTGAAACCTGGCTTGGAGAATTTTGAGCATTACTTTACTAGCATGTGAGATGAGTGCAATTGTGCAGTAGTTTAAACATTCTTTGTCATTGCCTTTCTTTGAGATTGAAATGAAAACTGACCATTTCCAGTCCTGTGGCCACTGCTGAGTTTTCCAAATTTGTTGGCATATTGAGTGCAGCACTTTCACAGCATCATCCTTTAGGATTTGAAATAGTTCAACTTGAATTCCATCACCTCCACTAGCTTTCTTCATAGTGATGCTTCCTAAGGCCCACTTGACTTTGTGTTCCAGGATGTCTGACTCTAGGTGAGTGATCACACTATTGTGGTTATCTGGGTCATGAAGATATCATTTGTACATTTCTTCTGTGTATTCTTGCCACCTCTTCTTAGTATCTTCTGCTTCTGTTAGGTCCATACCATTTCTGTCCTTTATTGAGCCCATCTTTGCATGAAATGTTCCCTTGGTATCTATCTGATACCTGCTTGATGAGCCCTCCAAGCAGGGATTGCTAATGGTTTTTGTAAAGGACTGTCACCCTTTGCATTCTTTACACATCATTGAGTTTTAAAGTGCAGGACTGTGGCAGCTTACTACATAACATGGTCTCAATAAACCTATCAATTGGAGGCTTGGTTCAGCAGCATTTCAAAAACCTCACACTGGCCCCAGGTGCATTTGAGGAAAATGTCCCCTCTCAGCAGGCACGTGTGAAAACTAAAAGCAGTGTTGGACCTGGTTGGAAGAAAAGCCCTAGAAATATCAAGGATTACTGAATGTGAGAATCAAAATCTGCCTTGAAGCTCATGTTAACAACTTCCATTCAACTCTGTGAGGAGTCAAAAATATTGCATCCAGGGTCAGTTGAATTTTCTGTTCTTAAATAATGCTGGGGAACTTCATTCAAGAACGAGACCTGCTAAGGGCAATCCTTTAGATGTAGGATAACTCACTGTTTGTAATAGATTGGGGAACAAAGAGTTATAACTTATTGGCAAAAGCCTCTATTTAGGTGTGCACTACTGTACTAAAGAAAAATAATGCTATTTTGGCATCCTGAGGTCAAAGATCAGCTTTTTATTCAAATTCCACATCACTGGTCTTCCCCTGGAGTCCCAAAACTAGATGGATAGATTACGGACCTATTTTCTGGTAGATATTTGACTCTTAGACTATATTGTTTGTTTCTCTGGATACTGGCAACTAATAGCTCTTGGGTTCTATTGAGTGAGAGACTGACTCTTCTTCTTGCATTGTGCACAGAGCAGGATGCTTTACGTGAAGGCACAGTGGATACTTAATTATCACCTGATAAAAGGGGTCACTCAAGGCCTCCCTTTCCAGATGTCTCTTCTGCTTGTTAATGTCTTCTAGAGTACCCACTTTTGAGATCATTGTACTCCAATATATTCAACCATTAGCATTTACTACCAAAACATTATAAATTAGTTCATCCATTTTAGCTGGTTGCCAGTATTACAAACAGATACCAACACATACAAGTTTTTATTAAGGAAGGAAAGTCATGGGGATAAGGCATCCTTTGCAAGGGGGCCACATAGAGTTAAAGTCTTTGAACAGACAGAGCATTTCTTCCATTCCTTTTCTCTACAACTAAAGTATACAGCTGTCAGTTTTCAATGCATATCTAATGACTATCTATTCTATTCAAGGCACTGTGGTTTTAGAGGACAAAATAATTTTTTTTTCTATTTTATCAGCCCTTAGAAAGTTGAGGGCTGACATATATATACATACGTGCTGCTGCTGCTGCTAAGTCGCTTCAGTCGTGTCCGACTCTGTGCAACCCGATAGACTGCAGCCCACCAGGCTTCCCCGTCCCTGGGATTCTCCAGGCAAGAACACTGGAGTGGGTTACCATTTCCTTCTCCAATGCATGAAAGTGAAAAGTGAAAGTGAAGTTTCTCAGTCATGTCTGACTCTTAGCGACCCCATGGACTGCAGCCTACCAGACTCCTCTGTCCATGGAATTTTCCAGGCAGGAGTATATATATATATATATATATATATATATACACACACACATATATGTCTATGGATTTGTGTTATAATATGAGGAAATCATTGGCAATGGAATCACAGTGATTTAAGTACAGTATTGTGTGCAAGCCGAGGAATTAGAAACTCATCTTCTCTTAGATGAATTGGGCCTGATTTCAGAGAAGGGCTAGCTTTTGTACTCTGTCTTGACAAGTAAACAGGATCATGAAAGGCAGAAGAAAAGGAGGAAGAAATCCTGGGACAGAGAAAGACAGGAGTGAAGGTATGAACATTAGAAAGAAAGTAGTGGGGGAAATGGTAGGTGATCCCAGTTTCTTGAAAAAGTCAAATTCTTGGAAACATGTAAGCATAAAAACAGGTTGGAAGTAGCCAACAGAGATTTGAAAAAGTTCAGAAAGCCATTATAAAGGTTTGGTGCTAACCATGTAGGTAATAGAAATTAATAAAAAAGATTATAAACAGAAGAGTGATTTGATCAGTTCTGTGCATTATAAAGGGTTTCCCTGGTGTCTCAGATTATAAAGAGTCTGCCTGCAATGCAGGAGATTCAGGTTCGATCCCTGGATTGGGAAGATCCCCTGGAGAAGGGAATGGCAACCCGCCCCAGTATTGTTGCCTGGAAAATTCCATGGACAAAGGAGCCTGGCAGGCTATAGTCCATGGGGTCACGAAGAGTGCATTATGAAGGAAAACAGCAGATGAAGGGTCTGACTTAGGGAGAGACATAGAGGCTGTTGCAACAATTAAGTCAAGAAAGGATATGAAAAGAATATAGAAACTATAAAGATCTGGCCAGTGTAAAGGAAATTAAAATAAACCAGGAGAAAACTAGGATATAGCACCAAAAGGATTTTTTGCCTTAGTAAACATAAGCAATGGAGCAGTGGTACCCCTGAAAGAAGGAGAGGACTGCTAATTGTGTGGGAAATGAAAATCTAATACAGATTCCTCATTATTACCCCTTAAACTACTCCCGGCTGCTATAATAATAATAATGATATGATAATAATGTTAAATAGGTGATGAGAGTTTATACTTGATCCTCACAACAAATATGATCAATGGAAAATAAAATAGTGAGGCTTTACAAATGAGAATGCAGATACAGAAAAGTTAAATGTGTCAAATATTAGAGAAATGTAGATAGTGTCCCCATGGACTGTAGCCCACAAGGTTCCTCTTTCCATAGAATTTTCAAGGCAGGAATACTGGAGCAGGTTGCCATTTTCGATTCCAGGGAATCTTCCCAACCCAGGGATCAGATCCACATCTCTTGCATCTCCTGGATTGGCTGGTGGATTCTTTACCATTGCACCAAGGACTTCAGATATCATATAAGTTACAAAGAAAGATCAAATTCAAATCTGTTACCTCCAATCTTCATCTTCTGAGCATTTCATCTCATATGTGTTATCAGTGGATTCTGCACATCCAAGTGCAGATTAAGATTAAGACTGTGTGTGCCAAGTTGCTTCAGTTGTGTCTAACTCTGAGAACCCATGGACTGTAGGCCATCAGGCTCCTCCGTCTATGGGATTCTCGAGGCAAGAATACTGGAGTGGGTTGCTATTTCCTTCTCCAGTGATTAGGAGTAAATGATCTTAGTCTTTTCTGAGGGGGATGTTGAGGATCAGGATGTAGGAGGTCTGAATTTTTCTTATGTAAAAACTATGAGACTTTTTTTTTTTTTCCTGCTAGTGGGAAAAAGAAAGGAAATCTATCAACAGAGCAAAAGCATAAAGGTTCACATAAGGGAAGTAAAATTTACAAGATTAAAGAAAGTTAGAAATAAGCTCCTTTGCTCTGTGAACTAACATTGCAACTGCTTCTTGGATCTGATAAGGAAGGAAATAATTTTTATTATTTCACTGAAATCAACACCTAAAGATGCCTCATATTTCTTTATTATAGTATTCATTTTCTTTTCACATTTGACTATAAATTGTCTTTGTTGATTTTATACTTCATTTTATCCTCGAAATAACCTTTCTTGGTTGATAGGACTTGCTCTTTTTACATTCATTTTATAGGGAAGGAAATTGAGAATTTTCCTCACAGCAATTAAATGACCAAACTGGAACCTGAGCCTTCATCTTCTGACTCAATGTCTAGGATCCTTTCCACGATCCCACATTACTTCAGACAAGTATGGCATAATTTCTGAAGACAAGCAGTTTCTATTATGAGGAAAGAGATTGAGAGTTAATTTTTTTTTTTTTTTAAAAACTGCCCCTTCTATCTCCAAAAGGCTTTAAAGAGGAAACCACAAGCTGGGAATGCCTCATTTGTCTTATCTCTCTGGCAAGGAATAAGAAGCATTTTGGAATTCCCTAGAGCTTGTGAAGCCTGCTCTATACTGACAGCCCTCCCGGTAATTAAAGGCTATATCACTTTAGGATAGAAATGGTGAATTCACTTCTGGAAGCATATAGCCATATGCAAAGCTTAGTTTAACAAAAAAGAAAGCAGAGATCAATCACATGTGAGTTTTGTTAGGATGGAGGTGTGCGGTAAAACCGTGGTGAGGGCAGAGTTGACACAATCTTTCTCTCTGCGTTGGTATGAAGTATTGGAGCTTCTGTAATGATATAGAGGATTTTGTTTTCCAAGTGGGTGAAAAAGAAGAAACATCATTTGTTGGCTTGAGCCGGAAGTCTACAGAACTTTTCAAAAGATTTGGTGAACAGATGCTTTTAGAAGCTCTTACCAGCTCAGCCTTCACGACTAGTAATTTCAAACAAAGCAGGAGGTCTGAGCACTAATGTTATTTTCCCTCCTTTGTCTGTAGTCCCTTCGGCTAACCACTGACAGTGAACTGCCTGGAGCAGCCTTGAGAAGTCCCCGTGGTGAAAACGCACCAATGTCAGCTTTTCAACTAGGAGCTTGTTGTCAGCTTGAACTAATTTTTTCCAGTTTCTCTTCTGCTTTACCTCTTCCCAACCACATTAAAAAGGAGATAATACCCCTGACCCGTCTCCAAAGATATGTTTTTTTTGTTTGAGATGTTATCATATATTTGTCGTTTCTTAGCTATGCAGAATCCTATTCAAGTTTTCATGAATAATAAGACAAGATGGCATGGGAGGTGGGGAAGGAGAGGGTGGATGAATTAGGAGAGTAGCACTGACATATATACACTGCCGTGTGTAAAATAGGTAGCTAGTGGGACGCTGCTATGTAGCAGAGGGAGCTCGGCTTCTGCTCTGTGATGACCTAGAGGAGTGGGATGAGGGCGGGTTGGGAGGGAGACTCAAGAGGGAAAGGATTTATGTATATTTATATCAGATTCACATTGTTGTACACCAGAAACTAACACAACATTGTAAAGCAACTATACTCCCATAAAAAAAAAAAAAAAAAGAAAAAAGAAGATGGCATATGAGAAGTTAGTAAGGGCTTTTGGTAGAGACTGGCTTCCCAGGTGGCTCAATGGTGAAGAATCCGCCTGCCAATAGGGGAGATGCAGGAGATGTGGGTTTGATTCCTTGGTCAGGAAGCTCCCCTGGAGTAGGAAATGGAAACCCACTCCAGTATTCTTGCCTGGGAAATCCCATGCACAGAGGAACCTGGTGGACTGCATTCCAAGCGGTCACAAAGAGCTGGACATGACTGAGCACAACTGAGCACATACACGCACTCTTGGTAGAAACTTTATATCCCACTATTGAACATACTGTCTTTGATCAGGATCCCTAGAAGCAGATCTTGAGATGAGGATTCAAGTGCAAGAGATTCATGAGTAAGTTTCTTTCTGGAGACACTGTTAGGGGGAAACAGAGCAGAATAAGAAAAATGAGTGCTGGTAGTTGCTTAGTCACATCCAGCTCTTTGTGACCCCGTAGACTGTAGCCCACCAGGCTCCTCTGTCCATGGAATTCTCCAGGCAAGAGTACTAGAGTGGGTTGTCATTCCCTTCTCCAGGAGATCTTCCTGACTCAGGGATCAAACCCATCTCCCGAATTGCAAGCAAATTCTTTACCATCTGAGCCACCAGGGAAGCCCAAAGAAACTTGCAAAGGTGCAATTTCCAGTCAGGTTCCCTGAGGGTGATCTCAGCACCATCTTTTCAGGGAAACTGGCTTACCTGTTATTCTTCAGGATCCCTCACCTTGAAGACAGAGAAGTGGGCTTTCTTCTTTCTCACTGCCTGCTCATGCTTAGATAAGCCTGCCTCTCACAAGGTTGCCAGCTCTTGGAAATGCCAGTTTCAGTAGCCTGCAGTCCTATCAGTAGAATCTTACAGGCAAATTGAAGCAAATGAATTTCAAAGCTAGGGGAGATGATCACAGAAAGAGTGAAGGTTCAAGGGAATGCGGTTAGACCATGGATTCAGGGATGATGAAAAGAAAATCGGGTTTGAGCTGCATTAAAGATTTTTATTTTCTCAGATCTCAAAAAAATTCTTAGAGTTGATTATGAAACATGATAATGAACAGCCCTGGAGTGGAAACAGGTCTTTTAAAGAATTGTGCATGGAGTGCATTGAAGTACAAGGAATGAGAGAGATGGGGAGCAGGGCTCACTCAGGAGTCAAAGTGTTGGCAAGGTTTGCTTCTACAGTGTATAAAGTATCATCCTTTGGGATAAATTAGCTCTACTTCTGAAGTGGTTATTTTGAAATACCTATTTTCATTTTTACTTAAACTCCTCCGATAGGCAAAAAATATCTAAAATACCAATGACGATTCCAGCTATTTTAGGAGCAAGCGCTGGTTTATTTATTGCTTCCACATTGACTTTTTAAGGATGGTTTGGCTTCCTTGATGGGATTTCCTGCATTTTCCTCTATGATCTGCTTTGCCAACTCCAAATTGGAGAGTGTATTACTAAAGCATCAAGATTTGATAGCAGCTTTTTTATCTCCAGTGAACATCTCTTCTTGCTATAGCTCTGTCCTGCTCCATTGCATTAGCTGGGTTCAGAGCCTGGTTGAGGGCAGGATACATAAACAGCTGTTCAAGAGTGGACCAAGCAGAGACTTTGCAAAGAAAGTGTGCAAAGAAAAAAACCTCAGTTATGAGCAAGGCATGAGCTTGGCTCCTGGCTATCAACTGTACAGATAGATCAATCGCTTTTCATTGTAGAAAAGGATGTGGCAGAGTTCATTCATCCACAGATTATGACAACCATGGCAATTGCAGGCAGAGCCAAGAAGAAAGTATTTTGAATATAGAATAACTTCTCGAAAATAATCATTGGTATTCACAACTGTATGACAATAACACTGTCAGAATTTCCAATTTTCTAAAGTCCAAAAACATGTATTTTGAAATCCAGAAAACCTACTATTAAAGGCAGGATGTCTTCCGGGCTGGGAGACCTTTAGCCCCTTTCTAGCTGCAGAACTGGGGAATACTACGTGTATGTACTGTATGTTCTTTTCCAATACTTATTTGCTATAACATTGACTTTCAACATTTGACAGAACCATAAAGTAAGAAATGCATTTTACTCTGTGACTGTATATAAATACATATACACAATTATATAATTTTGGGAAGACATGTTTGAAAAACAATACCTACTATTATACTGCTTGTGATTCACAATGACATTTTCTATTCTTTTTCAGGCTTATGTGAAAAAAAAATGCTGACAGCAACCATGGGCTTCCCTGGTGGTTCCTATAGTAAAGAATCTGCCTGCGATGTGGGAGACCAGGGTTCGATCCCTGGGTCGGGCAGATTCCCTTGAAGAAAGGCATGGCTACCCACTCCTGTATTCTTGCCTGAAGAATCCCATGGACAGAGGAGCCTGGCAGGCTACAGTCCATGGGGTCACAAGGAGTTGGACATGACTGAGTAACTAACACTTTCACTTTCAAACTGAGCATTGTCAACAGGAGTGATATTGACCCCAAAGCTGCAAAAATAGGTTCTTGGGGGCAAAGAAAACTTACACAATGGTTGGGAACCATCCAAAAGGTCCCAGTATAGAAATACACAGTACATTATTTGTGCTCAGCCACTCAGTCATGTCTGATTCTTTGGAACCGCATGGACCATGACCTGCCAGGCTTCTCTGTCCATTGGATTTCTCAGGCAAGGATAGTGGTGTGGGTTGCCATTTCCTACTCCAGGGGATCTTCCTGACCCAGGGATCAAAGGTAAGTCTTTTGTGTCTCCTGTATTGGCAGGCATTTTTTTTTTAAAACCATTGAGCCACCTCGAAAGCCCTGTTAACAGGTCAGTTTGTCTGTAGTATTAATATTTCATTTGGGTGGGGAGTTAGTAAAAATGGGGACAATTGAAAAAAAAATTAAAAGAACACTACAAAACTGGCCTGCAATTTAGAAAACACTTTCAGAAATTTAGGAGATCAATTCAACTGTGCTTGAAATTCATATTTTTTTCAGAGAAGGCAAATGAGATTGAATGTTTATAACCCATAAGCACACAGAACATTTGTTCAAGATCAAGAATCCCAAATCCTAGTTCCGCTTTTCTGTGGGATTTAGGACATGACTGCTTTTCTGAAACTATCACACTTCCCCCTTCTGTTATTCCAAATTAAACAAATTCCTTCTCCTATGTACCCAGAAATTGGGATTGTAGCTCCAGGTTCCCCTGAGAGAAAAGAAGAAAGTAGATTATTATAATAAAGTGTGTGATGAAAATTTTAAATTGGAGTGATCTTCAGAACCAAAAGTGTCCATTAAAGGATAGAATCTACCCAAGATATCATTCAGGGGAAAGAAAAGACTGATGCAGTATGTGTAAGGCAGGAGTTAGGGGAAAATGACCCTCTTTAGTGTTTATTTCAAGTGAGATTAAGACTACTTAGTAAATCGATTATACGTGTCAACATCTTTTTTCCTGCTTCTTTGCTCCTAATACCTGTTCTTTTTCTGTCCTTGGATTTCCATCACTGAACCCTTCCATCAGTAAGCTACATGATATATAAAAACAGTGATGGAAAAGAAAGGAACTTCCCTGGTGGTCCAGTGGCTAAGACTCCACGCTCCTAGCACAGGTGGCCCAGGTTCAATCCTTGGCCAGGGCACTAGATTCCACATGTTGCATCTAAGAGTTTGCATGCCTCAATTAAAAATCCCACGTGCCACAATGAAGATTAAAGACCCCACATACTACAACTAACACCCTGAGGAGCCAAATAAATAAATAAATTTGAAAAATTAAAAATCTTTAAACAATGTTTCTTTCTACCCCAAACCTCATATACAAGAACATGGGGAAATAGATTTTCATATTCATCAAGCAAATTTGGATATACTTAAAATTCAATGAACATGAGTTTGAGCAAGCTCTGGGAGTTGGTGATAGACAGGGAAGCCTGGCATGCTGCAGTCCATGGGATTCCAGAGTCAGACATTACTGAGCAACTGAACTGAACTGAACATTAACTGGGAGAAATGATGCCAACATTTGCAGTTAGATCTGCAAATAGTAGCCCTTTGTGCTGATGGGCATTACCCTCAGCTCCTAGAAATCTGTGACTGTGACACACACAGGATCTGAGCACTGGAGGAAAAGGTAGTGTGTGTACCAGCTTCCCCTACCTATACCTTTGAAAAGTTGATGAAACCTTTCAAAGCTCCAACCACAAAATGGAAATGTTAGCAATTTAGTCAATGCAAACTCTGGTCAGAGGTATGACACGGTTCGTATGCCCATTCTGAACCGGGAAGCAAGGAAGATGTAGTCAAATTGCACCAGGCACCTGCTGTGCTCAGAGGAAGACAAAAATGCTGAAGCAAAGAGATGGCCAATGAGCGAAATAGCACCATTGCAGGTGGGATGGGAGCAGAGAAACTAAGCATAAGGTTGCTTCTCTCAGGAAAAACGTGCTTTGGAAGGGTGGGCAGTGTTTTGTTTTCTTTCTCTGTGCAGATAGAGGGAAAAGTTGAGATAAAAATTTGCGATGAGTAGATTATTTCCTGTGAAGTGCTTTTCTCTGCCTCTCATTTCAGATTCGAGTATGTCATAGTCTCAGATTGACATTTTGAAGTATTCGAATTAATTTACTCTTCCCTAAATCTAATATTTTATTGTCACTTTAAAAAATGGTCTCTGACATCTAGATCCAAGATAATGAAGAATTCTGTTTTTCATACTATACTTATGGATATTTTTAGTCACTAAATCAGTTTATTTGATCATGGTACAATATGAGCTTATTAAAGTCCCATGGAGGATTTTTCAGAAATTCATGAATTTAGTACCACTTTGGAGTTAGTATTCAAAATGGGGGCTTGGGACTCGTCTTTAAGTAAATAATCTCACACATACACAGGCTCACTGAATACTCAGTGAACTATTAAAAATATTATTGTCACAATATCATTGTTACTTACCAGACAGTCCCTCAAAATGTTCTTTAAACCACCGATATGTGTTTTTTTTCTATACATAAAATTTTCTGTGCTTATTATTTAACATGTGACTCATCAAATTTGAGGCAAAATAAGGTAGAAGGGAAGATAATCAAGACAATTGCATTTTCTTTAGGCTGAAAACCTCTTGTAACACAAGGTTACCTGTAATGGAGGGTTTTTATTTGTATCATGATGCTGCCTTGAGGCATCCTTTGAATAAATTACAGAAATGTGGCTTCCTTTTTTTCTAAGTGAGTTGATTTCTCCTAACTGGCAGAGAGATTTTTTTTCCACTCAAAATTCGCATTAGAAGAAAAAAGACTTTTAGACACTGGAGTCTGATAACTATGGTTGCACTGACACTTCTCAGGCACTTTTCAGAACAGAACATGTCTTATCAACTAGCTTGGTTAGCAAGACAAGCTCATAGTCATGAGCATAGTTGAAAAAGCAGTGTTTTTATGGTAATTTATGATCCCCTAGGAAAGACTGAAGACAAAAGGAGAATAGGGCAGCAGAGGATGAGGTGGTTAGATAGCATCACCGACTCAATGGACATGAATTTGCGCAAACTCCAGGAGATACTGAAGGACAGGGGAGCCTGGCAGGCTGTGGTCCATGGGGTCACAAAGAGTTGTATACAACTTAGTGACTGAATAGCAACAAAAGGTGATCCCCTGGAGAAGGGAATGGCTGCCCGCATCAGTATTCTTGCCTGGAAACCTCCATGGGATCCATGGGGTTGCAAAGTCATACACAACTGAGTAGCTAACACATACATTCTCTAGGGAGTATTGACACTTGCTATCAGTTAATCAGTTAATCAAATTTGAACATTTATCATCCTAGACTTATTGAAGGAGATGGTGACAGCCTCCTAATTATGCAATAGTTTTAAAAAATATTCTCTTTTTCTTTTGCAACTTCAGGTGGTTTTCGGCTGAGAAATTATGAAGTATAGACACACTTTTAGTTTTAACTCCTTAAAATAATCTCATTTTCCTGTCTAATTGAAGCTCTTCCTTTCTTGGCTTATTCTGTAATATATTATCTTGCATTCTATTATTGTATTCTGGCTCATCTGGACAATGCTGCAATAAATTGTGATCGCTGACAGAGCATTAAGTGAATTTCAATAAATTATGAGAAACTTCATTCTGCCAGCAATGCAAAAAAAAAAAAAAAATACTTGACACCTCAATAAAAGGCAAGAGGGGGAGCTTTAAAAATGAATCTCTAAAATATTAGTCCTGTTTTTCTCCTATTCAATTGTTCAATGTAGGGAGGATAACTGAATAAACATTTTTCAAAACTCTATTATGATATAGTCTTTATATAAAATCCTTGAAAACTCGGCTTATTATAAAATTTTAAGATGTGTGTGTGTGTGTGTGTGTATTAGTCACTCATTTATATCCGACTCTTTGTGACCCCATGGACTATAGCCCACCAGTCTCTTCTGTCCATAGAGTTCTCCAGGCAAGAAGTAGGTTGTCATTCCCTTCTGTAAGGGATCTTATTATACAATTTTACGATGTACTTATTTCTTTTAAAATAATTTAACGTGTGAAAGTTGCTGAAACACATTAGATTGGTCATTACCAATATTTTATTGCCATCCATGTAGGGTATTTGGCCTCTGGCCCATAGAAGTTTATAATTTCCTCAAAGCTATTATACTGAGGGCTCACCTCTCAATATTATGTGTATTTTTGCTTAGTGTTTAGAGGGGACTGATACTTATTTGTGATGATTATGTGATTTATAATCCAGACAGGACAGCTTGAGAGGAAAAGGAGTTTCACTGAAATGTAAAGTCCAGACCACCAGTGAAAACCAACACATCCAAGAGCTAAATAATATGAACTGCTTCCCTATGCATCATAGATGCTCAATATAATTGTTAAATTTTTTTGGAATATCTGTTGCTGATTCTGACAAATATTTTTCATGAGAGATTTAAATTGTTATTTTTTCAAACTTCATGTAATAAACCCACCACTCAGTGTGCCAGAGAGAGAAAGAATATGTTTTAGACATTTGTTCTTACTTTAATCCTTTTAATTCTAGTCTTTTACTTCTCCTTGGAATTAACTTTCTTATATTCTTTGTTATTCCATTTTTTCCTTTTTTTCCCTCTCTTCTAGGTGATGGTGGGTTGTGGTGGAAAAAATGTCTCGCAACTGAAATTATGAGAGAAAGTGAAAGGTGTGTTCTTAGTATATTGCGATGGAGGACAATGAGCTTCTCTCTGGGATAGCGGTATCTTTACTGTGTGGAGAGAACCAGGGACCAAGGCAACAAACTTCTCTGTATACAAATAATCTCTTTCCTCCCCTCCCAGCTCGTGGAGTAGGAAATGGAAACCCACTCCAGCATTCTTGCCTGGGAAATTCTATGGAGCCCTGGAGGGCTACAGTCCATGCGGTCGCAAAGAGTCGGACTTGACTAAGTAACATAGCACACTCTCCCCTTCCAGCTACGCTTCCCTGAGGCTCTGTGTGATGCTGAGTGAATCCCAAACATCAGCCTCCTAGTGATCTGAAGACTAAAATTCATTATCTCCACTGAAGTTTCTTAAACGAAAGCTTCCTTCCTTTCAATGAATAGGTTATCTATCAATCTTCATTCTGTCCTTCAAAGATATGTTAAAGTACCTCATCTGCTGTCTCCTACTCTAATCTCTAAGTTCTTGTGGGTCTGTCCTTTTAAAATTCCAACCTTTTCAATATTTTAGTTTCTGAAGAGAAAGGAGATGAACAGTTTTTTTTTAAATTTATTCTGTCAATGATTCCTTTAAATGTATATGTTGCAGAATAATAGTTTCAAAGCTTAAATCTGATAATGTCATTTTGCTTTACCAAATCTCTTACTGTTCCCTCCAAAGCCCTGAGTAGCCTGACCTCTGAATTCTCCTTCATTCTCATCTCATACAAGAACCTAGTATCTCTCTTTCTCTTTCCTCAATGCACACACCCACACCCATCCACACACACCCACACACCCCCACACACCATCCACATATGCACACCCCCACACCCCCACATGAAAACACACACACACATACACAAACACTCATCCTCCCCCACACAGGTGATTTTTGATTCCTTTCACATGCAGTGCTCCTTCTGCCAGAAGTTTCATTTTCTGCAAAGACAGCTTTTCTTAGCTCTTTCCATCTTTGAGTTATGATTTTGTCTTGTTTTGCTTTGTTTTTGAGGAGGGAGGGATTACAAGAAGCAAGCTTGCATTCAATTGAAATTTTTATTGAGGTAATTGTAGTTTTATATGCAGCTGTAAGAAGTAATACAGAGATATTTTGTGCTCTTTATTCACTATTTCCCAATTGTAACATTTTGCAAATTATTTATGTACAATATCACAACCAGGATATCAGTAGTGATAAGCCCAATGATCTAATTAGTATTTCCTTAGTTTCACTTGTACTCATTTGTGTGTTATTTAATTATAAACAATTTTATTCCATGTGCAGGTCTGTGATCCACCACAGGTAAGATACTATTTCTGTCACTACAAGGATCCTTTGTGTTTTGTATTTATAACACAGTTACCTCCTTATCATGCCCTGGAAACCATATAATGACTCTCAATTTCTAAAATTTTGCCACTTCAAAAGTATATAAATGGATCATACAGTATGTAATCTTTTTTGGTATTGACTTTTTACTCAGCACAATTCTTCGGAGATTCTTCCAGGTTGTGACATGTATCAAACAGTTGGTTCCTTTTTTATTGCCAAGTAGCCTTTATTGCTAAATGATATGTTTGCACTAAAATTTGGTGAGCATCCGTCCACCTGGACTGCCTGACATATGGCCTTTTCCACTTTGGGATCTTATACATAAAGCTGCTGTAAGCAATTGTGGGCAGGTTTTTGTGCAATCATGCTTAATTCTTCCTCTACTTAAGACTTATCTCAGGGAAGTATGCTGTCATTGCATTGTATTTTTTTCTTTATGTCACTTATCACAGGTGAAATTTTACTTTTATATGTGTGTGATAATGCAATTGCAGTTAATAGAGTTTACTGGACCTTGGCTTCCCAGGTGGTTCAGTGGGAAAAGCATGACTGAGTGAGCACACGGCATACACATACTGAACCCTAAGATGTGTGGGGCAGGGGTTGTGACCATTTTATTCCTCATAATTGTGTTCCTAGTGCCTGAGAGAATGATTGGTGAGTAGATATTTGGGAAATATCTATCTAATAGATAGTGAATAAACTGACTAAATGAATCAGTCATGATGTCAGATAATGTATGCTTTGTATATGTGTGCTGTGCCCCACTGCATCCAATTCTGCGGCCCCGTAGACTGTAGCTCACCAGGCTCCTCTGTCCCTGGGGTTCTCCAGGCAAGAATACTGGAATGGGGGTACCGTTTCCTACTCCAGGGGATCTTTCCCACCCAGGGAATGAACCTGCGTCTCATGTGCATGTCTCTCCTACATTGGCAGGTGGATTCTTTATGACTAGTGCCGTTTGGATGCTTTGTACATATTACTTACTATCTAGCCACACCCTTAGGAGTTATAAATTTATAAATTTTATTTTATAGATGAAGAAAGCTAGGTAAAGCAATTGATCCAAACTACTCTCTGCAGAAAATAAGCTAGACTTCAAACACAGAGCTGACTTCATCACTTCAGCTCTTTCCACTGTACTGTCTTTTCTTTGCAAGGATGAAATTATTTCTGCTTTTCTCTGATGGAGCAATTCTACTACAACCACAGAGACACAGCTGTGACAAAAAAAAAAAAAAACAAACTATTCAATTGATAACCTAATACAATGATGTGATGAAACCAACCCCATGGCCTTTTGTTCTATGATAGACCACATGAAGAAAGCATGCATAGCTGCTACGCACTCTGCAGAGTGCAGGTGTGGGAATCTCTATTTCATAAGACACAAATAAGCCTGGACATATTTGGTAATTACTGCGTTAATACAGAGTCATTGCATAGCTATTTCTTTCTTACAAATTATATGGTAGTTAGACTTGGAATTACCATAAAAAATGAGAAACTTCTAGTTGCCAGTAAATGATTGCTTTATAATTACAAAATAATTACATAGTTATTTTGGCCTAGAAATATAAAGCATTGTACAAAATCCATATACTTTGCTGCCAGAGCTGCCAGGGTCCAAGGCTATCAGTTCTTTTAGGAATTGCCCTTAGGACCTTCTGAAATTCTCAAAAACTTTAACTCCTCTCAGGAGAAAAAAATATGTCATAAGGGAGATAGCTTCCCTCATTAAACTAGAATTTTCATTGACCCCAAAGCTATTGCACTCTAAAAATTAAGTCAGTAATGGTAATAACAGAACTTTGTTACCTCTCCCTGATGAGACCTGGTTGGCTGTGGCTCTTCAAGAAGAAGTCAGTTAATTTAGCAAAGTCTTTATGCCTCTCCACGGGTCACAGAGTCAACTTGCTACAATTCATGGGAATTGTGACAGTTATTAGCTTATTCAACTATTCTGTCACTTAAAACATTGACTTTGGTCTCTTTGTTTGTTCATACTATAATTTATTATCGTATGATTTTTCACTCTTTATGCTCTTATAGCATGAATATTTGGTATTATGTGTATGGGTTGATTATGATTTTTTATGCCAGTTCTGCTTCTCTGGATATTTGATATACAATTTTTTAAGGAAGTCAAAGATAAAACAAATAAATATGTACTTTTAGGTTATAGGATTGAAACTATTGAAAGAAACAGTTTCAACTGTAAGGCTTGGGATATTCAGTTAGTATCTTTAATTAATTACTTCAATGCTGACATGATGTAACGCTTCAATATGGCCAAGTAAACATTATTTTTAATTTAACTTTTTGAATCTAAATTTTGTCTCTAATAGAAACAGATAGTGCTAAAACACTTTGGAGATTCACAATTCTAAAAAATTGACTATGAAATTCCAGTTCTGGGCACAATTTAGTAACTGGGATAAGACATTGTTTCACTATAAATGGGTTTTTAATTGAAAAAGGAATATGAAGTATCTATTTTCTGGTATTAGCAACAAGAAGTACCTGTTTTCATATTTGAGGGAAGAGAAAACATGAGGTAAATTCCGCTTCTCCCAGCTTTCTGCCTGCAGGATTTGGTACACATTAGCACATGGGATTGGGATCAAAACAGAGAGAAACATTTTGCTGGGCAGAGGGAATAGAGATCAAAGATCAGGATAGTTGATTTGACTAGAATTTTCAAGGCATAATATTTAAGAGAAGTGTACAGCTTAGAGAAGAAGCTCCAAAACTATGCTTTGGGTTCCCTTTTAATTTTTTGCCAAATATTCACCTGCACATTGACAGAGGTCTTAACAGAGAAAGCGACTGGGAGCCCTGTGCACTGAAAGAAGATTCTAGACTTCATGCAATACCAGAAAGCATTAGGGTTAGAGTGGGGAAATGAGGCTAAATAACCTAGGCATTCATTTGCTTGTCTAGAAGAGCCATACCTAGCCATAGAGAAAAGACATTTTCTACACCCACCTCTCTAAAGTATGAAAACAATTTTCCACTAGATAAAACATATATTCTAGTAAAGTTACTGTCTGCAAGAAGAAAATGCAACATTTTTAATAGACACTTAACAAAATCTACAATGACATGAACATAAACAATGTACATGTTGTATTAAAATATGGAGAATTAGGAAAACATGTGCCATAAGCAGAAAAAACAAACAAAAACTCTGATTACAGATTACACAGATGTTGAAATTAGAAGGCAAAGGCTCTAAGCCAGATATTATAAATACATTCCAAGATTTAAGGCAAAATTGGACATAATAAATGAGCAGATGCTTCAAATGAAAAATAAAAATTATACAGAAAAGGAAATTATGGAACTGAAAATACAATTTTTGAAATAAAAATTATACTAGTCTTAACAGAAGATTTTACATTAAAAAAAAGATAGGTAGGTGAGCTGAAAATGAGTCAAACAACGTGATCAAAACTAAAACACAAAGAGGAAAAGAAGATGAGGAATAAAAATCTCAGTGAAATTTGAGACAATATCAAAAAGTTTAACAAAGAATTAATGGGTGCATGAAAAGAAAACTAGAGAAAGTTGGGAGGAAATGAATATTGGAAGAAATAATATAGCCATATGTTTTATTCTAAGTTTGATAAAATAATTTTGTAACACATTCCCGGTAAAAGATAAAAAAAACCATACAGAGGAGTATGACAATCAGCTGTTAAAAACTAAAAGAAAAATATCCTAGAAACAATCAGAATTTAAAAGTATATCATATGTAAGAAAATTATTAGAGTCAGGTGACTAGTTATCTGAAACAGTGTAAGCCAAGAGATAATAGGATCATATTTTTTCAGTGATGAATGGGGAAGTCAAAATATAGTCAGCCTAGGATTCTATATATTTTATAAATGTCATGCAAAATATCCTTCAACATATTATTGAAAAATCCTACAAAAGTGTTCTTCAAAAATTTAAATGAAATGAAAACATTTTAGATACCAAATGCTGATTGGCAGGAGATCTATACTACAAAAAATGTTAAAGAACGTTCTTCATCTTTGAGAAAACAATAGTAGACAGAAACCCTGAATCATATGAAGGAATGAAGAGTGCTAGAAATTCTAAATATGTGGAAAAATATGCTTTTAAGTTATTTTCTTATATCTTTATTTAGAGGATAACAGACTGGAAAAACTAAATACAGTATACTTGTATCAAAGTGGCATCATAACATATTTAAGAATTATGACAAAAATAATACCAGATATGGGAAGAAATAAATGGAAATATTCCTTCATAAGATAAGCATGTTACATGTTGAATGGTATAGTATTAATTTAGCACTGACTATAATCACCTAAGGATGAACAGCATAATCCCTGGAGCAATGACCATAAGAATAATACAAGGAGATACAGCTAAAAATAAAATAGAGGCATAATTAAACACTGAGAATCCATAGTTATCCCCAAAATGTGATAGGAAAGGAGAAAAGGGGAAACAAATACTTAGTGGGGCAAGAAGAAAACAGGTAGCAAGACAGTAGACTTAAACTCAATCATATCAATATTTACAGAACATATAAATAATCTATATGTTACAATGAAAAGAAAGACTTTCATCTTGGATTAAAAAAAAAAAAAACAACTTCATGCTACTTATCAGAAATACACTTGAAATATGAAGCCAAGAACTGGTTTTATGTAAAAGGATAGAAAAAGATATAACAGGCAAATACTAATCATATGAAAGTTGGATTATCTCTGTTAATATCAGACACAATGGACTTCAAGAAAACATATAAACCAGAGAAAAGGAGAAATATAAAACACACCTAAAGGTACACACATTGTATAACTGGATTTTAAAACATATGAAGCAAAAACTGATAGAAATGAAAGGAGCAATAGAAAAATAGACTAATACAGTTAGATTAAGATTTCAACTGACAAAGCAATCAACACTCTGAATTTAATTCACATTTATAGAACCTCACCCGATGGCTCAAAAAATCCATTTTATTTTCATATGGAACATTCACCATGGTGGGCCATATGTTTTGCATAAAGATAATTTTGAAATAACTCAGAGAATATTTTCTGACCAGAACAGAATGAAATTAAGAATCAACAACAGAGTAATATCAGAGATCCCAGAGACAATAAAAGTATCATAACCGAATATCTCAAAGATACTTTACCATCTGAGCCACAAGGGAAGCCCCTATAAATTATATAGCTAAGGTAAAATTCTTTAAAAAAATACAATTTACCAAAATTGATTCTGTAATATGTAAAAAAATAATCTTAATAATCATGTACCTACTAAAGAAGCTGAACTGTTATCATAGCCTGTTCACTGAGCAAACTCCAATCCAAGACAGTACACAGGTGAATTTTATCTCACATCTACATTTTAAAAAATAAACCCAAAATTACACATGTTCAAAATATAAAAATAGATATAACAGGAAACACCTCCTAACTCATTTTTGGGAGTTAGAATAAAACTCTGATACAAACATCTGACTAGGGCATCAGAAGAAAAGAAAATTACAGATGAATACAAATGAAATATTAGCAAATTTAAGCCATTTGTAGAGGAAATAATACATCCCCTACCTCATACCACTGTTGTTGTTTAGTTGCTTAGTCGTGTCCAACTCTTTTGTGAACCCATGGACTGTCGTAGCTCACCAGACTCCTCTCTCCATGGGATTTTCCAGGCAAGAATTCTGGAGTGGGTTGCCATTCCCTTCTCCAAGGGATCTTCCCAATCCAAGGATTGTACCCATGTATCATGCTTTGGCAGCCTGGTTCTTTACAACTGAACCACTGAGGGCCCACCACTTCATACCAAACACATGAAAATTCATGAAGAATCATCAAGCTAATCATATAAGCTCAAGTTATATAAACTCTGGAGAAAAAAATTAAACATGAGAGAAAATCCATATGTCCTGTACATAGACATAGTTTCTGTAGACTAGTCACTAGCAATGCTGAAAAAAATCACTAACAATAAAAGAGTTGATCATTTGGTATTCATCAAGCATCCACTCATCAAACATCCTATTAAGAGAGTGAATGAATAGGTGAGCCATAGATTGGAAGGAAAAAGAAAGAGAGAAAAACTCCTATAGTTCAGTACTAAAAAGACAACCTGCTTAAACAAAAAAATGGGCAGAAGGCTTCAGTCAATTCATAGAAGAAGTAGATAATGAAAAATAGACATATAAAAATGCACAACACAAATTATCAGAGAGACACAAATTAAAAGCACAATTAGACACCACTGCACATCCATTAGAATGTACAATTTTTAAAGACTGACAACAGCAAATGTTATATGACAATCAGATCTCTCATGCTTTATTGAAGGGCATGTAAACTATAACAACTGCAGTGAAGAACTGCTTGGCAGTATCTTTAGATTTAAAAGTACACGTAACCCTTAGAGACAGTCATAGAGTTGTATTAATACCATTCTGATCCCACTTCATAAAAGAGCTTGCATTTCTTTTTTTTTTATTTTTTTTATTTTTTTTTTATTATTAATATTTTTTTTTGTCATACATTGGTATGAATCAGCCATAGATTTACACATATTCCCCATCCCGATCCCAAGAGCTTGCATTTCATCCGAAAGTTGAGCAGTTAGCTACCAACACCCAGGTGCGTCTTCTTCAGGATCCACCTTAGTGCTCAAACTACATTCACACTCTTGGGTGCTACTTCGAAACGTGTGCGTCACCTGGCCATTTGTCTGCAAAACAAGAGTCGTCTAAGGGGTGGTCTCTGTTCTGAAGGCTGTAATTGTTTGGCTGAGACGTTGTGACATCTGCCTTGCAGTCAGAGGTTCTCCCTGCCTAATTATGTTTCCGCCTGACTCTTCTTTCACAGGTGTTAGCTCCACATCACAGAAGATTGTTCTGAGGAGCTATATTCATTATAGCCCCAAACTGAAAAAACAAAACAAAACAAAAACACCACAAAAGTTCATCAGTAGGTAAAAGAGATCAACAAATTGTGGAATCCTTATACAGAAAAATACCAGCCAGCGATAAAAAGGAACAGACAGCAGATACACAATAACATGAACAAATCTCAAAAGTATGCTAAGGAAAGAGCAAGAGAGAATAAAGGAGGAAAAGAGAAAGAAATGAAACAGTCGGTTACAGACTGAATGTTTGTGTCCACCTCCCAAATTATGTGTTGAAGCCCTGATCTCCAATGCTATAGGATTTGTAGATGAGCATCTTTGGGAGGTAGTAATGGTTAGATGAAGTTGGGGTGGAGAGGGGTGGTCTTTTATGATGGGACTATGAGAATAGACATCAGAGTGGGCCATCTCTCACCCTCTCTCACTCGGCCTCTCTGTCTCTTTTTCTGTCTTCATGAATGCACAAGGAAAGGCCATGTAAGCACCCAGTAAGAAGGCATCCATCTATAAACCAGAAAGAGAGCCCTTATCAGAACTCAAAAATGTTCCAAGCCACTCTAATCTTGGAATTCCAGTCTCCAAGACTAAGAGAAAATTAAATGTCTATTATTTAAGCCACCTGATCTAGGGCATTTTGTTTTGTTTTAGTGAAAGTGAAGTGAAACTCGCTTAGTTGTGTCCAACTCTTTGAGGATGCCATGGACCATAGAGCCCACGGGATTCTCCAGGCCAGAATACTGGTATGGGTAGCCTTTCCCTTCTCCAGGGGATCTTCCCAACCCAGGGATTGAACCCAGGTCTCCCACATTGCAGGCAAATTCTTTTCCATCTGAGCTATCAGGGAAGCTCACAAGTAGACTAAGGCACAGACAAAAACATTATATAAGTCCATTTACTGAAATTCTTTAGCAGTCAAAATGTACTGATGAAAATCAGTAAAATGTTTGGTCTCTGACTGGAGAGAGTGTAAGAATTGCCTGGGAAAGGGTACAAGAGAACTTTTAGGGATGATGAAAATGTTCAGGGTGTGGTTAGATGGATAAAATATGCAGTTGTCAAAACTCATATAACTGTGCATTTCACTCTGTATAATTTTACCTCAATAAAAATTTAAATATATTCAAAGTGAAAATAAATGCATTTTCAGCTAATGTTTAACTGAGCTAACATATTCCTAGTTTTATTTCCTTAATTTTCAATTTTCTGTTTGAATATTTTTTCTGTTCTGACAAAATGATCCATAGGGTCAATGAAAATGCAACAAAAATCTCAGAAGTCTCTTTTTTACAATAAAAATTGATAAACTGATTCTAAAATGCCTATGGAAACACAATTGATTTGGAACAGATAAATCAATACTGTTGAAAAAGAAATAATTTGGAGTATTTACACTATAGACTTTAATACTTTATATAAAACTATAATAATTAAGACTGTATTAAAAAATCATGATTTGGATCCACACCATAAAAAATCAGCCTAAACAATGTAAGTATGATTTATTGAATCAATCACTTATATTTCATTTTTGATATTTATTTAATATATTTTTGGCCTAACAATATAAGACTCACTTACTTTGAATATTTAATGTGTGACTTATGACACCACTTTTAAAAGGTGTATACAATTACATATTTATGACATCATCTCTTTATTTTTTAATTCAGATCTTTCTCCTTTTCAACTACTGCAATTCATTTCTGAAACTTTTTAATGGTGATGTGCAAAGACACTCAGAGGTATTACAGGTATTTCAAGGGAACATGTATTGCTCAAAAAGCCCTATTTTCTAGTTGTCAGAACAGACTTGTTCTCATCTAGGAAAAGAAATTTATGTTTTAAAATTCTCAGTAAGAGATATTTTCTTAAAATACTGTAAAAGCTTGGTGTGGACTCAAATAGGAATAGAAGATTCAAACATTTAATATGAAAAATTTGGTATGCTCCAAGTAAACATTTAAAAAAGCAAATATAAAATTTCTTTATTACTGCTTGTTCTGTCAAATGATAATTGTTGATCTTTGTTCAAAGAGATTGGGAAACATGACTATTTTTCTAACTTCTGTATCTGAAGCCTCACGCTTGTTAATTTTTTCTTCATTCACTCAATAATGATATAACAAAAACCTACTATATGCCTGGTACTTTCAGGTGCTGTCTCTGTTAATTACATAGAATGCTCTCAATAAACATTGGTTACACTTATATATGAATAAATAAAGGGATACATGTGCATGCTAAGCACAGACACATGGTCAAACAACTTCAAAGTTTGTGACTATAGTGAACATTTTTCTTGGTAATTAAAGTGACCTCTGATCTTATAGTATAGATCATTGTCAGCTGAGACATCAATCAAAATATTTTTATATTCAACTCAATTCTTGGAGCATCAAGGGAGCTGGATTTAAAGTTATAGGTTTGTATTTTTTTTATGAATTTTTCTGCTTAACAGGTTTGTTGACATGTTAACAAAATTAACACTTTACATATATTTAAAGTGTAAATTTTTGAAGTTTTTTAACATGTATACATCTTTGAAACTAACATCACAATCAAGATAATAAACATATCCCCATCACCCCTTTGTCAACCCATCTTCCTGCTTCTCCTCCTTCCTGCTCTTTCCAACCCCTACCTCATATCATATACAAAATCTAACTTAAAATGGTTAAGTGAACTGAATATGTCACAAAAGTAAAATTCTTAAAAAACAAGAGTTTTCATGACCTCAGTTTTTTCAACAGATTCTTGTTTGATAGCAAAAGCACAAGCACCAATACAGAAAACAAAAAAATAGAGGAATGGAACTTCATCGAAATTTTAAAAAAATTATGCATCAAAGGACATTGCCAAGAAAATAAAAAGTCAGTCTTCAGAACGTAAGAAAATATTTTGAAATCATATACCTTGTAAGGACCCAGTGTCCGGAATATATTAAAAAGCCTCTTACAATTCAATAGCAAAAAGACAATTCAATTGAAAAATGGGCAAAGGAGTTGAATAGATATTTATTAAAAAAAAAAAAAAAAAGAAATGCAAACTGACAATAAGCACGTGAAAATACATTCTAAATGATTGGTCTTTAAGGGACTACCTTTATTGATCATTAAAGGATTACCTTTATTTCTGAAAGACATTTTTGCTTGGTATAGAAATCCTGACAGTGAGAAGCTCTACAGACACAATGCCCATCAAAACTGGTGAAATTATTTTTTTTTGAAAAAACAACCATTTGGAATGGCCTTAAAAGCATATAACAAATGAAAAAACATTTACTCCAGAAAATATACTATAATTTGATAGAACTGCAAGGACCTATGTTATATGAACCAAAACCCACACCCTACTTCCCACCTTCCTGCTCAAGAAAATGGAAAGTTCTCTCCAGATTTATATGGTATGGAACACAGGGCTTGCTCTGACTCCAAGTTGAAGCTATCTTTTTGGGAATGGCAAGGAGCATTCCTTGTCTTGTTCCCAGTTGTCTGTTAAATGAGGCTAAATTCTAGTGTGAAAAAATAAATAGGGGGCTTTCCTGGCAGCTTAGTGGTTAAGACTCTGTGCTTCTGGTGCAAGGGGTGCAAGTTTGATCCCTCATTGGGGAACTAAGATTCCATATGCCGTTCAGCGCAGCCTAGAAAAAGCTTATATATATATATATATATATATATATATATATATAATAAAAGGGAATTCCCTTCTTTGCCCAGTCCACCTCTGGGGGTACAGAGGCTCTATCTTAGATGTGGCCCTGCTGATAATACTGGGACCTGAATCAACTTTGCTTTGAATCATGGAGTGGGTTTTCCATGTGAAGAGACTCAGAGCAAAGGAACTTGGGGCTGCTGCTCGCATATTCACTGAGATCTCAGCTCCTGAATGAGGGTATCACTCAGATATAAGTGCATTATTTTCCCATCCTCAGCACCAGTGCCACAGTGCAGAGATTTTGCCTGGGAGGAGGAAGACACAGGGGAGAGACCTCCAATTCCTCTCCAGATGAACTGACTTAATTTGCAATAGAATTTGGAGAACATCAAGTCTAAGAGCATCCTCCAAAAACAGTGGCTTTGGGAGGTGGAAGCATTGAAGGAAGACTTACAGATTAATTGGAAGTACGAAATTATAGGTTGACTAGTTTGCCAGGGTGAACGGGGGAAAGAACCCTCCTGTAGTCAGAATAAATGTCAAACACTGATCTATGGAACTGTCACTTCAAAGGAACCTGGATTTGATTGTCTGTGAAGCAAATGATGTACCAATGCATTGTTCAAAACAATAAAGCCTACAAGGTGGAAATTGGAGCTGAACAGCTGGCTGTCCCATGGAAGGAGGAGCCTGGCAGTCTACAATCCATGGGATTTCTAAGAGTTGGACACAACTTAGCGACTGAGCATGCAAACAGCTAGATGTGGTAATGGATAAAAATGTGATCAAAAAGAGTCCCATCAAAACTTGTTATCCCAGGCTGACTGTGTGCATCTTGATACCTGCTTATTCTAAAGATCTACGTTACAGACTTATAATATTTGGACATTAGTTCAGTTCACAGTCATGATGAGTAACACTTTCCCAGTTTAAACTCCAGTTCCATCAGAGGATCAGTTTAATTTTCTTTGTTTCTTCTCCTGCATTTGATAACATAGAAACCAAGATATTTGTTCATTGGTGCCTGAAAGCATATGTGGATAAATGATAAAGTGGGATGCCAATAGCATTCATTAATATTCTCCCCAGTATCAATAAGCTTCCCTTTAAAGCAGAATTCAGTCTGGAGTCAATCAGTCTCATATGCAAAACAGATTGAAAATCGCTCTCAAGTAGGCCCGTGTGTCTACACTTCAGAGGAAGGGCAGTTTGAATTACACAGATAGTTCCACAGCTGTAGGCTTGCCCTGGTGAGAATTTAACAGATAACACAGCCCTTCCCCTCTGCCTCAGCTGTTACAAAGTTTTGGAAACCAGCTTTGGTGACTTGTGGCTGCTTCTTCAGTCACATTTCAGTGTTCCCCAAGTGAAAACATAGCCAGAACTACTTTAGAGATAAGTGTTATTCTGAAATAACTCGGGGGATATAAAGAGCATGTTTGAAACGAATATTTGAATTATATTATTTCAACATTTTTGATTGATGATTAATTGGAAGAAATTAGGGGATGCTTTGCAACTTCACAAAGATATCCCAAGGCAAATTCTTGATGAAATTTCAATACTGTAAATTTTAAAGCAAATCTTGTCTCCATTCAAATCATTTACTTGTTGTTTTCCTTGGAGAATTATTCTCACAGAAATACTACTTTACTCCAGAGATCTGGAGTAAAGTAACTGTAAACAAGCACAGATATAATAAGTGCAGGTCCGGTAATGCATTGAGATCAGAGAATTAGAATGTAACCAAGGTGTCAGGGGAGAAAGTTAAGTTTTAGCCCCATTTCATGGATGAGTTAACAGAAACCCTACCTAAATACATTCCATATCTGGTTGTGTGGGTGTGAGTGGAAATCAAAGGTAAAAAGAAAAGTGTGCATGCTTAGTCGTTCAATTGTGTCCAACTCTTTGTGACCCTTTGGACTGTAGCCTGCCAAGCTCCTCTGTCCATGGAATTCTCCAGGCAAGAGCACTGGAGCAGGTTGCCATTCCTTCTCCAGGGGATCTTCCTGACTCAGGGATTGAACCTGTGTCTCCTCTGTCTCCTACATTGCAGGTGGGGTCTTCACCCACTGAGCCATCATGGAGAAGACTGGTCCAAGCCAATCACTTTCTTTAGATGGGACTGGAAGGCAGAGACCAGCTTTTAATGTTTAGTGTATCTGACTTGACAAACTATTTTTAACGCACTATCCTTAGGGATCTGGACAATGCCCATTCTATGCTGAAAACATAGTGAAGATGACCTATTTGAAACAGAAGACATTTTTACAATGTACTTATTTTGCTTAAGCATTATTAATGATTTTTTCCAAATATTAACTTTTGTTTCTGAGGAACTGTATGTAAAATCTCTCCACCAGAGTAAACAGTATGGTGAAACTATCAATTCCTCAGAAAATGAAGCCTACAGAGATATTTTGAATTTAGTCTTGGAAGAGAGACCTTAATGTTTTTCAAAACACATTAAGCATTTTTTTTTTTCATTTAATTCTTACCACATGAATTCTGTAAATTTCAAGGAAATGATACTTTAGAGTGAGATGACTGGATAGTTTAAAACACGTGATATCTGCTTTTGATGCTTTTTGTTTTCTTCTAAGGGCAAGGCCACCCGCCAACCCATGATCCTTATTATGTCACTTGTTTGGCCCCTGGCTTAAGCAGACTTGTATCATGATCTGCAGACTCCCCTGGTGGCTCAGTGGTAAAGAATCTGCCTGCCAATGTAGGAGATGTGGATTTGATCCCTGGGTTAGGAAGATCCCCTGGAGAAGGAAATGGCAACCCACTCCAGTATTCTTGCCTGGGAAATCCCACCGACAAGAGGAGACTGGCGGGAGACAGACCCTGGGGTCAAAGAGTTGGACATGACTCAGCAACTAAACAACAATTTTGTGATCTATGGAAATACACTTGTTTTATCTGGCCCCCTCTTTGATGTCAAGGACAAAGTACTTATTTCTCTGGAAACACCATTGCACAGAACAATCTCTGGTGGCAGGAGCTGATTCCACAGAAATGCTTTTCTTACCTTAAATATCTTTTAGTATCAAACAACACAATACAGAAATGGAAACATATTTGTGCACAAACTTGCAAGCAGCGCTTATTTTCATTGTTTTTCTTTGAAAACCTAGAGGGTAAAACACTTTCTTTTACATCAAACAGTTAGGTGGGATATCTCTCTCTCTTTACATAACAACTTCTTTCTTTAAGTGATGGATCAGCATCATTCAAGTAGTTCATTGTGTAAGTAAAGGGTATATCACTCCTAAAAATTAAGCTCACTCTCAGTTGAAAATGGTCAAATGTTTCAGACAAAAAGAAGGCTGTAAGGGTGTATTTTCTTGGCATGAAGATGGTTGGTTGATAGTATTATATGCTTTACCTTTTTTTAATGAGTGACAATAATGCATTAAATGCTATTTTATTAAAAGTTAATATCTATTTTGTGAATAAGTGGATTTAGGTAGGCAAAATAAAATCCTCACTTGGTTATTAAATCACTTTTATATTATCCGAATGAAAATCTTCACTATAAATGTGTGTAAGTCACAGACTTTCAGAATATCCCTGGCAAAGTACTTTACACTATAACTTAAATACTAATGAAATCAACTGAAAATGAATGTCATTAGTCAGCTGTATCTTGATAGGGTCCCTGTGGGCTGATATAAGTCATCATTAGAAATGAATTTTCTCATGGTCTACAATGAGTGTCTAATGTTTTGCTTCAAAGCAGAATTTAAATTTTATATTTAATGCAGGACTTTTAGGTTTGTTAGAAAAAAACTGAGAAGGCATATTTTTGTCTTTGCAACTTATATTTAGTCTTCAAATGTTACAAGACTGTGTAAAATGCATAAAACAGATAATAATCACCAGTGGAGACATACTAATTATTTTAGAAACTGAAACTAAAGACTAGTGGGAACAAAGTGTTTTCACACATACAACTTTAATTTTGACTTTATAGATCTGTAGAAATTGAAGAGTAAATATGTGTAATATTATTGCATCCTTCTGGATTAAGAAATGGTTAACATTTTTAGATTTTGATATTGAAAATAATGCCAGTATTTACAAGTTCATCATGTATTTCTATAGCAATGTAAATGTGTGCACATATGCATGTGTGCGGTGTTTTGAATGTTTCAGTATTCTGAGAACCAATAGGATGGAGAAGTAAGGTAAGGAAAATTGTATTTTAAAAAATTATGTATACTTTTGTCACACAGAAAATAATTAGTTTCAAAAATGAATATAGTACATCCTGCTATATATTAATAGCTATAGCAGAGTACTCAGTGGGAATACACAAACCTTAACATTGTTTAGGAGGTTTAGAATTTCAGTAGAAAACTTTCACTGTGAATTTATAGCATAAACCACCCGACTGACTTCATATAAAATGCTTAGAATTTATTTGATTTCCTATCAAATATCCCACTGTGCATAGATATATAATTGCTTTAATTATCTCAGTATCTGAATTACTTGTTGGGGATCTTCAGAAGGGTATTTAACTCTTCCTGACCAGTATAATATTAACAAATATAGTGATAGATGTTATTAATTAGCTTCTGTGAGTCTGTGCAGTTTGAAAGCAAACAGTATTGTATACCTTTCATACAATATCAGCAAATGAGCTTCAGGGAAAAGTATGGTAACATTTTCCCTGATTTTTGTAATATTTTTCCTCAGTCTAAAAGTTGCTGGGATATAATATTGTGTTTAGTTTTATCACCAAAGAGTGAAAAGTGGTGAAGAATTTTCTTAACATAGGATGTAATTAAGCACAAATAGGCAAATAAACCAAAGGATGAATAACTAACTTATGAAGAGATAGAAACATGTTAAGATGATTCATGACTTTTAGTTGTATATTAATGCAATTCAATTCATAAGGAGATACTAGTTAAATCTACAGGTCTTCCTCCACTTACTATGGGGTTAAATCCCAGAAAACCCATCTTCAGTTGAAAATGCATTAAATTCACACTGTATGAAACATTATAGCTTAGCTTAGCCTACCTTAAATGTAGGCTCAGAACAATTACATTAGTCTACAGTTCATCTAACACAAAGCTTATCTTTTTTTTCTTTTAATTTTTAAAAAGACTTAAATTAGAGGACAACTGCTTTACAATGTGTTAGTTTCTGCTATATAACATGGATTAGTCATAATTATTAATATATACACAATCCCATCTTATTAAAAAGTATTCAGTATTTCATGTAATTTATTGAATACTGGATGGGAAGTGAAAAACAGACTGGTTATCAAGATACAGAATGGTGTATCTGTTGTTTATCTTCCCAGTTAACTGGGAGCTGCCACCACCCAGCATCACAAAGGAATACTGCATACTGCTACCCCAGGAAAAGATCAAAATTCAAACTACAGCTTCTACTAAATACAAATTGCTTTGCATCATAATAAAGTAGAAAAATTGTAAGTCCATCCTAACTGGAAGACTTCATTCATTCATATTTTAAAATTACTGGGTATCCAATTGCTAGGTCTTACTGAAATATATACATTTAATATATAAACATATACCTAGATGTACTTATATAGAGAACTGATGACAAATTTCACTGAGTAGATATCTTTTGGAAAATTATTTTTACCCTTTAATTACCAAGCTTGTGAATTTTTCCTGAAGAAATAACAAACCTATCTATGCAACTGGGTTCCTTATAACATTTAGAAAATCATTTCTTTATTCTTTTTTTAAAACTAGAAAACATTGCATTGTAATATTTATATTGAGCTATAATTTTTATTTTTAAATAAGAAAGCAGTGCAAACAAAGCAACCGACAAAGGGTTAACCTCCAAAATATACTGTATGGCTCATGCAGCTCAATATCAGAAAAAAAAAAAAAACCACAAACAACCCAGTCAAACAAAGGTAGAAGATTTAAACAGACATTTATCCAAATAAGACATACAGATGGCCAAAATGCACATGAAAAAAATGCTGAGTGTTATTAATTATTAAGGAAAAGCAAATCAAAATTACAATGAGGTATCCCTTCACACTGATCAGAATGGCCATCATCCAAAAATCTACAAGCAATAAATGCCGGAGGGGGTGTGGAGAAAAAGGAACTCTCCTACACTGTTGCTGGTGTAGCCAGCAACTGGTACAGCCACTATGGAGAACACTATGGAGGTTCTTTAAATAACTAAGAATATTTATAATAGAACTACCATCCCACTCCTAGGCATAAACCCGGAGAACACCGTAAGTTGAAAAGATACATGCATCTCAGTGTTCATTGTAGCATTATTTGCAATAGCCAAGACATGGAAGCAACCTAAATATCCATCAATAGATGAATGAATAAAGAAGATGTGGTACATATATACAATGGGATATAGATCATAAAAAGAACAAAATAATGCTATTTGCAGCAACATGGATGACCCTAGAGATTGTCCTACTAAATGAAGTAAGTCAGACAGAGAAAGACAAATATCATATGATATCACTTATAAGTGGAATCTAAAATAAAAAAAGGTAGAAATAAACTTATTTACAAAACAGAAATAGAGTCACAGATATAGAAAACCAACTTATGATTACCAGGGGATAAAGAGGTCTGCATGCATGCTCAGTTATGTCCAACTCTTTGTGACCCCATGGACTGTAGCCCACCAGCCTCCTCTGTCCATGGACTTCTACGTCAAGAATACTGGAGCGGGTTGCCATTTCCTGCTCAGGAGATCTTCCTGATCTTGGGATGGAACCCAGGTCTCTTGCGTCTCCTGCATTGGCAGGCAGATTCTTTACCACTGCCCACCTGAGATAGCTCAGATGGTGGAGAATCTTCCTACAATGCAGGAGACATGAGTTCGATTCCTGGGTCAGGAAGATCCTCTGGATGAGGAAATGGCAACCCACTCCAGTATTCTTGCCTGGAGAATCCCCATGGACAGAGGAGCCTGGCAGGCTATAGTCCATGTGGTCACAAAGAGTCGGGCATGACTAAGCAACTAACACACACGCACTTGAGATAAGGGAGAGGGAAGGATAAATTGGGAAACTGAGACTAACATATGCACACTACTATTTTATATATATATATATACGTAAAATAGGTAGCTAAGTAAGAACCTAATATATAGCACAGAGAACTCTACTCAATACTTTGTAATGGCCTATATTGGAAAAGAATCTTAAAAAAGAGTGTGTGTGTTTGTGTGTATATATATATATATATATGCACACACACACACAAATATATATATATGTATAAAATCGATTCACTGATTCACTTTGCAATACAACATTGTAAGTCAACTACACTCCAAAAATGTTGTTTTAAAAAAACAGTGCACTGTACTTTTTTATATTGTATTATCATTTGTTAGTGTAAAGTAAGTAGAAAGACTGGTAAAATGACAGTAAAGATGTTACAGACGTCAAACTTGTTAGCATTATATCCAGGCAATCTTTCCAGATGTGGGAAGTGGTTTTTTGGACCAAATTTATGAATTGCATGTACTTCATCTCTCCAAGCCACCTCTGCCCCTCTGAGGTCTGGTAGAAAGTCGCATCCTCGGGGCAGGGAGTTTTGTCCCATGTGTGTTCTGTGAGGGACAAAAATAATTAACTCAGATGACAGGTCAGAACAAATCTTTGGCCATATAAGGCAAAGCTTCCAATAAGAATGGAAAATCAGAGAGGCCTTTGACATAGCTTCCTGTCCCTATCCATCCTCCTAATTACCTTTCCTGCTTTTACCTCTTTTCTGATAAACCTGTTGAGACCTTAAAGTGATATACCTGTGTCGATGAAGAGAAGACTGAGGAAAGGATGAAAGAGCCAAAAACATAATAGTAAAAATAAAAGCCACAGAGACCCCTAGCTGTATTGCACTAGTTAACTATAGTTTCTCAAATCGCAGATATTTCAGTCTATTCTGTTTACTCTGCAGAATCTACCTGCATGCAGGGGACCATGCATGCAGGGGACCATGCATGCAGCTGGTTGTGGTTGTGTATAGGCAAGAATCGAAGCAGAAATAACACACACACAAATCCTTAGTGTGAGGACAAGGTCTGTTTTGGTAAAGAAAACAAGAAAAAAATATGTTACAGAAAAGCTTCTCTAGCTGCTGGAGCACATTTCCTGTAGTTCCATTATAATAAGCGATCCTTTCTCCCAGGGGTTGAGGACTATTGTATTTCTGTTGTACTGGTTCTCCTTTGAAACAACTGGCCCTGGCCCCAGGAAAGCTGCCAGCAAAGCAGAGGATTGAAGAAAAGTCTGTAGTCTTGTCACTTTGAAAAGATGACAAAATTTCACAAGCAATATTGAATATTTGATAATGTCTGATTTTTTCCTCCTTCTCTAACTTATATTTCATTCTAGACGTTCTAGAAGGAAAGGGCAAAAACAAAAATTGTGTTAAGTGTCTCAGCAAAATGTCCTGGATCTCCCTCCTTTTAGGCACACTGCAGTGTTGGCTTTCTTCTTGGTGATGTACTGTGACCCTGAATCTGGCCAAGTGTTAAATTTAATTGCTAATGTGACACCCTCCAGTTTCTTTTTTCTTTCTTCTAAGGACCAGCAAAAAATGCTTACGTATGAGTTGCGTGATTCTGAATTTGAATTCATATTATCATTAATCGAATGTGGCTTGTGAATGAATTAAGAAGAACTCATACGTTTGTTTTACAGGGTAGAAATCTGATAGGTGTCCAAATAGTTCAAAGGCCAGACCTTCATCGGCTATTTTGTCTTTCACAAAGTATAAGCGTATTCCGGAACTGTCTTAGTGAATCAAAAATAGTTTGTCTTCAGCAATTTCCATTTAAGTTTGGCTTGTCCAGAAAGATGTGATACGATTTTGTGATAGTTCCATTTCTGAATCAAGTCTGACACCTGAAGAGTTAGCTGTGGCCTGAGCCTCTGAGGAGCACTGGGCTAGAGTTTAAAACTCACTGTGAACTATCATTGATGAGTAGGGCTGTGAATTATATCAATCTTAACCTCCTTTTCTGGCAAATTGTTTGGTAATGACACAAGGCAGAGAAGTGTGCAGGGGTAGACTTTCCTTCCCCACGTCGTGATACCCTGTTGGCAGAGTTCCTTTTTATCTGTCAAGACAGTAAAATTTACCTCCTCTGAATTTCACACCCATGTGGTTGTGAATATTCCAGTTTCCCCTTCCTTCACTATCTCTATGCCCATGTGGGGGTTGTCTTTCCTGTTCTTCGCCTTTCAGACAATCAATCCTTTGGCACCTTTTTTCTAATATTACAACAGTTACCAAGTCTAGCTGAAATGTTTTTCTTCTCTGCCCCCCTTCAAAATATTTCTATTCACTTTTTATCTGTAGCGTCAAGTCTGGTGATCTGAGAAGAGGAAGAAAAAAAAGAAAGCCAAAGGACTGAGCTCGATTTGCTGCTTGGGAAGGCTTGATGCATTGGGCCGCAGAGCGTTGTGTTCAGTCTGGTGTAATTGAACACAGAAACCACGCTGATAAACAGGAGTGAGGAGAAAGCTGCCCTGTGACTGTATGTGTTATGTGTACAACAGAGAGAGAAAGGCAGCCACAAGGTCCTGGAGAGTCACATTCTTCACTTCCGCAGACTTGCTCCAGTAGTCAACTACATTACTTCCCGGGAACGGCGAACCACTTAAACCACACTCTGTTAGTTTCATCACACCAAAATTGAAAACGGGGACTTCTGAGTTATAATAGGCAGTTCTGATGAACCTCATGAATTCTCTGAATAGGTCAGAACCCTACACAAGGCAGGATTTTGCATTTTCTTTGGCAGTAAATTGCCCTGCGCCAGAGTGAGAAATCATGTCATATTTTATTACTAAACCTGGGAACTCAAATCAAGGATCAATGAGATTTCAAAAAGTATACTTATTAAGAGTTGGCAGTCGCATGCAGGGCCACAAGGCTTCAAAAGCTTTACCTTTCTCTTCTGTTTTTCTCAACTTTTTCATTTCAGGCTGTCTTTTCACAGGTTTCCCAAATATTAGAAGCAGCAGTTACTAAATCCCAGTGCTAGGATAAAACTAAAAATCTCAAAATAAAGACTTAAAAAAAAAAAAAACTATGAAGAACTCCACTTATAAATCACAATGTTTCCATTTTATGCAGAGGAAAGAATAATTATTCCTAAATAATTGCAAAATTCATTTAAAATACTTAAAGGTATGTTACCCAAACACCACTGAAATGCTTCAAAACACTTCCACAAGGCACTCACTTTTGTGATTTTTCTCTTGAGTTTTTAATGTAAATTAGGCCTTTATCAATATGTCATGAAACTATAATGCAATCCTTTCCATTGGAATCGTGAACTTGTTTGTTTTAGTCATCTGAGTTCAAAATATTAAGGATATCACCAAAGCATTGTTCATACAAATGCCTATAAACTATGCAAAGCAGTAACGTTTGCTTGGTGGTGGTTTAGTTACGAAGTCTTGTCCGACTCTTGTGACTCCATGACTGTAGTCCACTAGGCTATCCTGTCCATGGGATTTCCCAGGCAAGAACCCTGAAGTAGGTTGCCATTTCCTTCTCCAGAGGATCTTCTGACACAGGGATGGAACCTGGGTCTCCAGAATTGCAAGCAGATTCCTTAAGGTCTGAACCACCAGGGAAGCCCAACCTTTGCTTAATTTTGTCTAATCTGAATGATCCTGTCCCCATAAGTGTTGATTATTCTTTAAATATTTATAGAGAAATGCACAGCTGATTTTGAGCAAACTTGTGCTTGATTTCCACCTTGGTTCATATACATGCACATATATGTCTATATAGGCTTCCCTGGTAGCTCAGCTGGTAAAGAATCCACCTGCAATGCAGGAGACCCCATTTTTTGATTTCTGGGTTGGGAAGTTCCCCTGGAGAAGGGATAGACTATCCACTTCAGTATTCATGGACTTCGCTCATGGCTCAGATGGTAAAGAATTTGCCTGCAGTGTGGGAAACCTGGGTTGGATCCTTGGATTGGGAAGATCCCCTGGAGGAGGGCATGGCAACCCACTCCAGTATTCTTGCCTGGAGAATCCCCAAGGACAGAGGAGCCTGGCGGACTACAGTTCATGGGGTTGCAAAGAGTCAGACACAACTGAGCGACTAGACACAGCACAACACATACATCCATATGTTAAAACCTGCATATCTGCTTGTGTATATTAATTTATCTCCTTGGTCAAAATGAAGTCTTGATTCTTCTACCTACTTACAGCTTGTAGTGTGTAAGAGGGGTGTCAAATGCTATCAGTTAAATTAGCAAGGGCATTTTCAGGGAAATTGATTTTTGGAGTCCGAAATCCCTGAAATCACTCAAAGTCCTTGTTGCTTTTCAGGGGCCCCATTAATCTTTATAGCACTCTATTGACATTGGTGGCGGCTGCTTTCCCATGCAGTGCTTAGGGCAGATGTGAGCTGAAACACCATGGCCCAGGGATTCAGGTCTAATTCAGCAGAACCCACATTAGGCTTTTAAACTAAACAGAAAATGATATAGAAGGGATTTGTAAAGACAGGGGTGTAAATTACAGCAATGGTGCTAAACTATTCTCTGATGAAGCTGGTTTCAGGGAAAAGAGTTTGTTTTTTGAATTACCTCCGTTACCACTTGATGCAGCTTAAAATTCAACAAGCACAGACCTGAAAACCTAGGAGGTGCTTCTCATCCTAATGCCACCCCTTCTGGTGAACAAGTAGGATGTGGGGTAGCTACTAGGACTGGAATTATTGGTAGAAAAAAAAACAAAAAAAGAAAGAAATTGGATCCAAATCTGCATACCCTGGCTCTAGGGAGAACAAGATGTATCAGTGAAACTGAAGCTTAAATTACCAAATAAGGTAAAACCACGTAAAATGCTACAGTGATGATGCTTTATTCTCCAACCTGGGTGAACCTATTTTGGGTAGTCTGTGCCCGCCCTAATTTGACAATGCTTCTACAAAGAAAAGCTCTTCTGAGGAAAAGATAAAGATAAACAGCTGCTTTGGAGTTTCAGAACTTTTAACAAGAGCAGAAGTCCTCTCACGGTAAAAGGAACAAAAGTCAAAAGGGTTAGAAAATCCTTGGAATTATGTCTAGAAAACAAAGCTGTGGTTAGGTTTCTTTCTGGCCTATGATTTCAAACTCCATTGCCATCATGACCTCTTAGACTCAATTTTCAGAGTAGAGCAATTAGCAATTTATTTGAGAATGTAGACCGTCACTCCAACTGACTCTTTCTGTCCACATATTCTCATTTGTGCTCACAGTCTAGATGGTGTTCAGGAATATTGATGATTTGCTGGAAATATGAACATTTCTATAGCAAACATTCAAAAGTAGGGGCAGAAGTAATAATTTGGGTGGTGAATAACAAAAGGCCGTAATCATTGCCATGACGTCATTATCCCAATGCTTGGAAAATCAGAATAAGTATGTTAAACCTGGAGATAACAAATCTTTTTCTGCAAAGCAGCATCCTGTTTCATGTGAAAATAAGAGAAATTAGATATAGACAGACAGATAAAAAGGATTTACTTCATTTTCAAGATAATTTATTATCACTGCTTACTTTCTCAGCTTTATTTTCTGTATTAAACTCTATAAAAGCTCTCTTGATTAAGTTCCCCCAAGCATCTCTGAGTGAAGCAGTCCAAAACATACATGGATTTGGTCATAAAGCGTATTTTATTCATCTTGTCAAAACAACAAAAAAAGTCAGGAGGATATCTGAAATCACATAAAACAAGCTCAAGGGAAGAGAGATGCATTAAAATCACCTAATACCAGACACTCCTTGAGTATAATTTCATGAGGATTATTTACACACTTTGTTTGAAATTAACCTCAAAAAACATTCACTTTCTGTTTTAACAGTTGTATATGGACACTCTTCCCTTCTCTGGGAATACAAATAAAACAAAACAATGGCATATTCAAATTTATTCACCATTTTGCCAAAAGAATATGGTAGTTTTTGTGAATTATACAGCCCTGCCACTTTAAATAAATGTTGAATAAAAAGTGTTGGATGCACATTTTCATGGAAATTTTTTAATACAAAGCCTCTTGTGCACATGGGCAAGAGTTTGGTTTTTTTTTTTTTTTTTTTAAAGATTTATTGGCTGTGCTGGATCTTTGTTGCTGCAAGCAGACTTTCTCTAGTTGGGGTGAATGGGAGCTACTCTCTAGTTGTAGTCCTCAGGCTTCTCATTGTGGGGGCTTCTCTTGTTGTGGAGCACAGGCTTGAGGGCATGCGGGCTTCGGTAGTTGTAGTTAGTCACCTTGCAACATATAGGATCTTAGTTCTGAAAGCAGGGGTTCAACCTGTGTCCCCTGAATTGGCAGGCAGATTCTTAACCACTGGACCACCAGGGAAGTTCTGGATAAGTCTTTTAAACAACTTAAATATTGATATTCATAAAGATGCTTGCTCCTTGGAAGGAAAGCTATGAGAAATCTAGACAGCATATTAAAAAGCAGAGACATCATTTTACCCACAAAAATCCCTATAATAAAGCTATGGTTTTTACATTAATCATGTACAGATGTGAGAGTTGAGCCATCAAGAAGGTTGATCACCAAAGAATTGATCCTTTTGAACTGTTGTGTTGGAGAAGACCCTTGAGAGTCCCTTGGACTGCAAGGAGATCAAACCAGTTACTCCTAAAGGAAATAAACCCTGAATGCTCCTTGGAAGGACTGATGCTGAAGCTGAAACTCCAATTTTTTGGCCACTTGATGTGAAGAGCTGACTCATTGGAAAAGACCCTAATGCTGGGAAATATTGAAGGCAAAAGGAAAAAAAGGGTAGTGGCAGAGAATAAAATGGTTGGGTAGCATCACTGACTGAATGGACGTGAATTTGAACAAACTCCAGGAGATAGTGAAGGACAGGGAAGCCTGGCAAGCTGCCAGCCTATGGGATCACAAAGAGTCAGACATGACTTAGCAACTGAGCAACAACAACAAATGATCGCCCAAGATACATGAGCAAGGTACAGACAGGGCTACACAAAGCTCTCCCACAGGCAGAGGGGATCTGCAGCCAAAGTTACAACCTTGGATGGAGCATAATATTTTCCGTGAGCTTTCCAATATGTAAAATAAATGTATGTGAGCTCATTTTATCCTTATCACAACTAAATGGGTCAGCTTAGATGAGTGATACTATCTTCACATTACCAGTAAGGGGGGAAATAAGTTTGGGGGACATTACGTGACTTACATAAAGTTACAGATCTGATAAGTGATTTCGTTGAGATAAGCCACTCCTTCTTCAAGTTCCTAGGCTAATGATCTTCCCACTGGAGGTTTTCTCATCGTTTTTACAATCCTTGTTTTTTGCCTTTTGTTGTATGGGCTATGTATTTTGAAAGATTTTGTCAACTAGATGAAACCCACTTATCAAATAACCTACATAGTGTTATCAAGAATAAATGTGGAATTTCCCTGATGGTCTTGAATGTGAAACAGCTGGTGTGAACTCCCTACTATCACTGCACTATACCCATCCTACTTACCCCTGGAAAGAGACTCTCCAGGCTTATCAGCCCTTCTTATTTCTATGTCAGTTTGACAGGTTTCCTTCTGCTGCTCCTGAAGCCTGGGCAAAGTATTTAGATGAAAGTGGATGGGAATGAAAACTTTCAAAACAATGAGCTGCCTGGCTAAAGACTCCTAGAAGCAGAAAAGTGAAGGAGGATATTGCATATATCACAATTTCTTCCCAGTGCTGACCTTGCTTCATATATAAAATGAAAAACAACAATGAAAAAATGGCCATAATTTAATGACTAGAGTAAATGGTTTACTGCAGGTCAGATGGGGTATTTTTAGCCTTTTGTAATGACCAAATCAAATCACTGCCGGATTCACTTGGTCAAATTATGCACACTTGACTATAAAAATAACTGAACATGACAGATAATTTGAACTGTACCAAGTTAGCAACTACATGATCTGGTGCTAACTTCATAAAAGTGTCTTGCTATAGACCCACGATAGCAAACTTCCACACAGATGTTAAAGAACTAGTAGACTTAAGCAGAGCATTCTGAAAATGCAGTCTACTCAGTGATAAACAGGAAAGTTAGGAAGCTTCTGACACACAATCCTAGTCACATTACAGAGAGTTATGGGGCTTCCCTAGTGACTCAGAAAGTAAAGAATCTGCCTGAAATGTGGAAGACCTGGGTTCAATCCCTGGGTCAGGAAGATCCCCTGGAGAGGGGAATGGCAACCCATCCAGTGCTCTTGCCTGGAGAATTCCATGAACAGAAGCCTGGCAAGCTACACTCCATCGGGTCACAAAGAGTCAGACATGACTGAGCAACTCACACACACACAGAGTTAGGAAATATATATCTCCTTATGAATCAATTACACTGTAAAATGCCGTAGGGTCTTCCCAGGTGGCATGAGTGATAAAGAACCCATCTGCCAATGCAGGATACAAAAGAGACTTGGGTTCAATCCCTGGGTTGGGAAAATCCCCTGGAGGAGGGCAGGGCAACCTACTCCAGTATTCTTTTCTTGAGAATCACAAAGACAGAGGAGCCTGTTTGGTTATAGTCCATAAGGTTGCAAAAGATTTGGACATGACTGAAGTGCATGCAGCATGTATGCAAAATACTGCTGGGTCCTAAGTCAGCAATTAAATTTATACAAATAGAAGATCCAATATTCACAAAAGACAGATTGCATGTGTGCTAGCTTTGTAGTTTTTGCATTTTTCCTTTGCATCTTTGATGATTTTTATTTCGTACAATCCAAACTCTTTAGAATATCATGTCTTTTATAATTAATGTCTCATGTAAAAACACATATTTACAAAATGGCTTGAGATTCCCTCAGTCTTGCCTTGTTTTTTTTTTTTTATGTCATTACATTTTTCCACAAGAACATTCCTCTTCCCTTTAAACCCTTTCTATATTTATCAATTTGATGAATCCCTATTTATCATTCATGAGCTTCTTTGCAAAGTCTTTCATTATCTTCCTGCTTTCTCTCCCACTCTAGACACAGCTGGTTATGCTCTTTTCTTTGATCCCATGTCATTTTTTTTTGACAGAGTTCCTCTCTTATGGTTTTTTTCATATTTCATTAGCTGTCTACAAACTGTCCCTCCCCCAAATACAATCCTGGTAAGAAAGAAAGAACCATAGTATGTTGATTTCTGAATCCTGGCAGTTTAGCTCAAAACTTGACACAAAGTAGGTGTTCAATATGACCCAGCAATCCCACTTCTGGGCATACACACTGAGGAAACCAGATCTGAAAGAGACACGTGCACCCCAATGTTCATCGCAGCACTGTTTATAATAGCCAGGACATGGAAGCAACCTAGATGCCCATCAGCAGATGAATGGATAAGGAAGCTGTGGTACATATACACCATGGAATATTACTCAGCCGTTAAAAAGAATTCATTTGAACCAGTCCTAATGAGATGGATGAAGCTGGAGCCCCTTATACAGAGTGAAGTAAGCCAGAAAGATAAAGAACATTACAGCATAATGACACATGTATATGGAATTTAGAAAGGTGATAACGATAACCTTATATGCAGAACAGAAAAAGAGACACAGAAATACAGAACAGACTTTTGAACTTTGTGGGAGAATGTGAGGGTGGGATATTTCAAAAGAACAGCATGTATACTATCTATGGTGAAACAGATCACCAGCCCAGGTGGGATGCACGAGACAAGTGCTCCGGCCTGGTGCACTGGGAAGACCCAGAGGAATCGGGTGGAGAGGGAGGTGGGAGCGGGGATCGGGATTGGGAATACATGTAAATCCATGGCTGATTCATATCAATGTATGACAAAACCCACTGGGAAAAAAAAAAAAAATAATAACAACAACAAAAAAAATGTTTGTTGTTTAAATGTCTTAACTTGGGTTCCTTGGAAGTGGAGCCTGAAGTTGAATTTATTTTGCAATGATTTATTGAGGGAGACATCTCAAGAGAAGCTATAAGTGAGTGAGGGAAAGGCTTCCCTGGTGGCTCAGTGGCAAAGAATCCGCCTGTCAGTGCAGGAAATGCAGGTTTGACCCTTGGGGGTTGGGGAAGACCCCCTGAGAAGGAAATGGCAATTGGGAAATCCCATGGACAGAGGAGCTTGGCAGGCTACAGTCTGTGGGTTCACAAAAGAATCAGACACAATTGAGCAGCTAAAGAAATGAGGGAAACGAAATAGGAAACGGGGAAGGGAACCATGCATATATGTGATCAGCTGCGGTCTTGACTTAGCTCTGAAGTGTAAGGGTAACCCTTGAGATGTTCCTTCTTGAGGACCTCTGTGCCTTATATCATTCTGTTATTAGCTGTGGGTCTCCGGGGAAAGGGGGGAACATAAGAAGTTCCAGACATTTTCAAGCAAGACAGCTTAGTCTGCCTAGCCAGTCTGAAGTTAGCTGTCATGACTCAAAGCAATGGAGGGAGGGTGCTCCAACCAGGAAAGGGTCAAGATAGAGCAACAACAGAGTTATTTAAAAAAAAAAAAAAAAACACATACACACCAGAAAAAAAAATACAGATCCGAAGTTTTGTGATAATGATAAATGTGGAATAGAATTATTCACGTGGATTATCAAAAAAATAATTCAAGCTTAGAAGTCAGACGTGCCTGCAAACTAAGTTGCTTCAGCCCTGTCTGACTTTGTGCGACCCTATGCATTATAGCCCACCAGGTTCCTCAGACCATGGAATTCTCCAGGCAAGAATACTGGAGTGGGTTGTCATGCCCTCCTCCAGGGGATCTTCTCGACCCAGGGATGGAACTTGCATCTCTTACGTCTCCTACGTTGGTAGGTGTCTTCTTTACCTCTGGCACCACCGGAGTCAGAGACCTGGCTCAAATCCATGTTTTGCCTGTATAACCCAGGGGCAGATCTTCATTCCTCTCCCAGTCTCAGGGTTGTCTGAGTAACAATGTTAATAAGATTTATTTCATGTAATTCCAGTAAAGACTAAGCACAATATATATAAAGGACCTTACAAAGTGCTCAGAGAGTTAGTATAATATTATTTATTGTATATTATTTCATGATATTCATTTACCAAACTCAGAAATGAATAGAGTCCTAGGCAGAGAATTCTACTGAGATTCTTTGACATTGAGAATCCTTTCCTATAGGTTAGGGATTTTTTTAAAAAAAATATAGGGTACAGAGCAGAGAAGAAGCTGGGCTGATTCTCAGGTTCAGTTCAAAAACCACATCTCACAACTTTAGAAAATTATTGCCCTTTATCAATCACTCTTTGCTGTTACACTAATTTCCTTGCTTCAGAGCATCAGTCATGATTTAAATTTGTCTAAATTTATTATCTCTTTTGTTTTTATTTCTGTTCCCCTCCCCAAGTAAAATCTAATATTTTCCAGGGAAGCTACCTACTTTCTTGTTCAGTGCAGTTTCCTTGGCATAAAACTCTGCCTTGGCACATTATTGGTGGCACCTAAATAGCTGACTGACTGCCTTGATGCTATTTTAAATTATGTAGCCAAAGGATGGAAGCAACCCAAATGTCCATAAACAGAGGGATGGATAAAAACGATGGGGGTACATGTGTGCAATCGAGTATTACACAGTCATAGAAAAGAGTAAAGTAATGCCACTTGAAACAAAATGATTGGACTTAGAAATTATCATACTAAATAATGTAAAGCAGATAGAGAAAAATAAGTATTATATGATATTGGTTATATGTAAAATCTAAAAGAAAAAGATAGAAATAAACTTATTTACAATACAAAAGAGACTCACAGACATAGAAAATAAACATGATTACAAAAGCAGAAAGGAGGGATAAATTAGGAGGTTGGGATCAACATAGATATATACTACTGTACATGAAATTTATTAATAACAGAGACCTACAGCATAGCACAAGGAACTATATTCAATATTTTATAGTAACTTATAAGGGAAAGTAATATGAAGAGGAATATACTTATGTATGACTGAATATGCTGTATGCCTGAAACTAACAAGACACTGTAAATCTCTTATACTTCAATAATAATTTTTTTACATTATGTTATCAAAATTTCATGCTTATTTTAACTTACAGGCTGATTCATGTAAGTTGGTAGAGATCAAAGGTCATGTCTGCTATAGCTGTTCTGTGACCTTTGTGAGCACAATTAGTCTCAAAGAGACATGCATGTCACTAGTATTATTATTCACTAAGCCACTAATTTTGACAACTCTTCACTGACTCATATTTCAGAGTCCCAATTCACGCAAAGTTCAAAAGTTCTATGCACTGTAAAATATTACCACTACTCAGTGAATATAGTCAGAACACAAGACAAAGAATTGTCACATCATTCTTGAACTAGAATGACAATATAGAAATGATACTGCACTAGTATAGCAATTCTATGGGCATCTTCTTATTTTATCCTGCAAATGTCTCTGGACAAAGTCAGATGTTGCTTACTCATTTTATTTTTCAGCATTTGCTACTGGATATTCAGGTCTTTTGGCATATGTAAATATGAATTCATATTTTTGAAATTATGACATCTTTGAAAATGTTGTAAATTCCTAATTTGCTTGCTTGTGCTTGAAGACAGAGATGAATAGTAATCCCATCCACTTTTTTTCTGTATTGCTTGATAGAACATATCTGAACTTGGAATTGTGGATGACTAAGGGTTAATTTATTAGCAAATTCCAATATCTATCAAAAGAACAAAGAAAGAAAAGGCTGAGAGTTTTACATTATTACATATATGCATGGATACTTGAGAAATTCTGGTGTTGACTTGTATTTGTCAAGGACCTGGTCATTGACGGATATAAATATATCGGTGGGGTGTGTGTGTGTGTGTGTGTGCGCGTGTGCGTTCAGTCATGTCCAACTCTTTGTGACCCCATGGACTGTAACCCACCAGGCTTCTCTGTCCATGGGATTTCCCAGGCAAGAATACTGAAATGGGTTGCTATTTCCTACTCCAGGGAATCTTCCCAACCCACAGATCAAACCGGTGTCTCTGTGCCTCCCGCATTGGCAGGTGGTTCTTTACCACCAGGGCCAACTGATTGTCATTGCATTGATGCTGTCCTCCTCTGTCTATTGATATACCTGTAGGAAATGATTCATCTCTGCCAAGAAAGGCTCAGAAAGCTAGAGAATACAGAATGATTACCTCAAAAATATAGGTATTTTCTTTTATTTCAGATGTTGATATACTTTTTATAGTGATATAACACCACAGGTTGTTTTCATTTTTTGCATTTTAATGATCTTTTCAGATACATATAAAAAACTGGCAAAATGCAAGCATACTCTGGACCAAATCAAATGTGATATTATGTATTACCAAGTGGTTTATTAAATATTTGTTGAGGAAATAAAATATGTTCAATGATTTAAGAATTAAGCATTGAGCTAGCTCTCCTTATTTTCAGTCTCACTTTGAAATTTGAAAAATGCATGTTGAATAAGTAGACTCTATTAATATTTCACTTAAAACCTAGAATGTCTGCTCCACTCAAAGTGATGGATGAATAACTGAGTCCATAACTTCTGTGTTAGAAAATATTTCCCCCCATTGACCAAATTAGTTCTCATTGGCAATTTAATAGGTAAAGAGGGAAAAGAAACACTAAAAAAGAAAGTGAAAGCTTTTCTAGTCTCTCAGAATGAGTGAGAAGGGACTTTTTCAGATAAACACATGGACTCTTCCAATGAAAGGGGCTTTCCTGGTGTCTCAGTGGTAAGGCAATGCAGGAGACTCAGGAGACCTGGGTTCAATCCCTGGGTTGGGAAGATCCCCTGGAAGAGGAAATGGCGACCCATTCCAGTATCCTTGTCTGGAAAATTCCATAGACAGAGGAGCTTGGCAGGCTACAGTCCATGGAGTTCACAAAGAATCGGACATGACTGAGGATACATGTACCTCTCAGTGAAAAAGCACCTGATTTAAAAAAAGAAAAAGAATGCTTATTACTGGAATAAATTGAAATCCCCCAGATCCTTGCTAAAAATTTCATTGCATTTCTGAATTAAACAACTCTTTCAGGAACTACTCAATATGTCAGTCACCTTTAATAATTAAATTTGCTCCGAGAAACTAGGAAATAAAGAGCTTACAATTTTTTTTCCCCCAGGTCCTCATCACTTTGGAAAACTTCAAAGTTTGAAATTTAATTTGATCATTTGTTTCCTAGAATCTCTTCTTGATTTGACGAACTTCCCATGGTTGAATATACCTTGACATTGACTTTATCTGGTTATGCTAGTACAGACGAAACTACCAAAGAGAAAGATTTTGCAAGTGTGTAAGTGCAGGCTGCATTGACCATGTGGGTTATCTGCAGATTTTGCTGCTTTTGACTTGCAAGCACCTTTTTTTTTTTTATCCTGTGCTGTGTTAGTTTGCTGAATGTCTGAATGTTCCTTGTGTCCAAAAGAAAAATACTAAGGCACATGAGATGTGCCATTTTATAAGTGTTTTGGGATGGTATTTACAAAATCTTTTGAGTATAAATTTCTATCCAAGTAAAAATTATGTAATTTCAAGACAAGTAACTGATGGATCTCATAGTACTATTTGAGTTTTTTGGTCTATGTTAAAATAGTGCATGTTTGGTGATAGGCTACTCTATATTTACATATACATTAAGCATGTTATGCTATAGGTCAAGCATTTATTCTCAATAATAAATTGAGGGAGGTGGGAGGGGGGATCGGGATGGGGAATACGTGTAAATCCATGGCTGATTCATATTAATGTATGGCAAAACCCACTGAAATGATGTGAAGTAATTAGCCTCCAACTAATAAAAAAATAATAAAATAAAATTTAAAAAAAATTTAAAAAAATAAATAAAAACTTATGTTTTACCAAACCAAGTCATATAATAACATAATGAGTTGGATTAACAAAAAATTAATAAAGTGTGCTGTGTATAATAAAAAAAAATAAAATAAATAAATCAATGTTTTAGCAAATAAAGTATTACACGTAATTCAATTTTCTTTTATTTAACTAGGAACAAGGGCTTCCCTGATGGCTGACCTCATAAACAGTCCTACTGCAAGGGAGGACATCCCAGTTTGATTCCTGGGTTGGGAAGATCCCCTGGAGAAGGGATAAGCTACCCACTCCAGTATTCTGGGGCTTCCTTGGTGGCTCAGATGGTTAAGAGTCTGCCTGTAATGTGGGAGACCTGGATTTGATCTCTGAGTTGGAAAGATCCCCTGGAGGAGGGCATAGCAACCCACTCCAGTATTCTTGACTGGAGAATCCCCATGGATAGAGGAGCCTGGCGGGTTACAGGCTGTGAGGTCACAAAGAGTCAGACATGATTAAGCGACTAAGTACAGCACAACGATCTTCACTTTTCATTTATCAAATGAGATATAGACAATAGCAACAATAAATTGAAGAGAAGGAAAAATAACAGGGATAAATCTAGGAGACACTGGCCACAACAACATAATAGTTATCTTCTTAATAACATCTACAAAGCTATGTTTCTAACCCAAGCACATTTCTAACTTCACATACTTTTAGCCTTTACTGATTCTCATCTGGATTGAAATTGTTCTTCTATGTATGAGATAATTTAGCACAGTATTCAGATTGACAATTTATTTTAAGATACTGTTTTGTCCCTTATTACAAATGTCATATATGTTTTGTTACACTTTTAATATGGACAAGAATAAAATAAAGAAAATGTACTCTCATTACTCATTACTGTAGAAAATGCACCATGAACATTTTCACTGGGTAACTTTCTCTTATGCTGTTGTTGTTCAGTCCATGTTAAAGAGAAAGTGAAAGTCTCTCAGTCGTGTCCGACTCTTTGTAACCTGGAATTCTCCAGGCCAGAATACTGGAGTGCCTTTCCCTTTTCCAGAGGATCTTCCCAACCCAGGGATTGAACCCAGGTCTCATTGCAGGCAGATTCTTTACCAGCTGAGACACAAGGGAAGCCCAAGAATACTGGAGTGGGTAGCCTACCCCTTCTCCAGCGGATCTTTCTGATCCAGGAATCGAACCGGGGTCTCCTGCATTACAGGTGGATTCTTTACCAACTGAGGTAAGACGGAAGCCCATGTCTATTTTAAATTCTGTGTTAAAATTAAGCCATAATTTTTGCTTTTCTTTGTCTTAAACACTTCCTTGTATAAAAAGTAATTTTCACTTGTAGCATCTTAAAACTTTTCTTTCTTTGGAGTGACAAAATAGTAAGATCATCATGACCACAAGGTTCTGGTCTTTTTATTTTTCCCATGTAGCAACATATACATCACCACATACATATTAGCATATAGGGCTTACCAGGTGACCCAGTGGTAAAGAATCCACCGGCAAAAGCAGGAGACGTGGGTTTGATCCCTGGGTTGGGATGATCCCCTGGAAAAGGAAATGGCAACCCGCTCCAGTATTCTTGCCTGAGAAATCCCATGAATAGAGAAGCCTAGTGGGCTACAGTCCATGGGTCACAAAAGAGTCTGACATGACTTAGCTACTAAACAACAATTAGCATATATATATATACACACACACACACACACATTCATAAGTAAATATATATAATACAAACTTTCCCTATGCTATATTTACTAATTTTTCACAAAAATGTAAATTTGTGCATATGTTTAAAAGATTATTTAATAGACTTCCCAGGTGGTGCAGTGGTAAAGAATCTGCCTGCCAGTACAGGAGATGAGTGTTCAATCCCTGGGTCAGGAAGATCCTCTGGAGGAGGAAATGGCACCCCACTCCAGTATTTGTTTAAAAGATTATTTAATGACTGATTATAAAATACAATTAATTTAAATCTCTGTTTTATATTTCAGCATTGCAAGAATTAAATTTAATTTTTAATTTCTTGAGAATCACAGAAAATAGAAACATAATTTTTTATGAGTAATGAAAGCATACCCATAATTCAAATTAAGAAATAATCTGAAACTAAATTCTAAAATTACATATTATAGTGTAGCGTTTATTCACTGGCCTTTGTACAACATAGACAAATTGCATTTAGTTTTGGGAAAAAATGTAAAGTGTTGAATATTGTGCCCCTTTAACTGTAATTCACTGCGATGACCCAGTGTGATGAGTCTAAAGGAACTGAGATACAGTTTGTAAGGGGAATTAATGGCTCTGACACCTGGGGTATAATTTAAGGTTATTTATTGCATAAAAGATCAGGTGGCATGAAATTAGATAAACAGCCAACAGGATACAGATAACTCTCACATGTGCCTGTGTCCTTTCTGTAATCTGGCTCGGTGGCTCTCAAACTTGAATGCACATGAAAATCCTCGGGAGGGCTTGCTAAAATTCAGATTTCTGGCCCATCCCCAGAGGGTCCCATTCAGTAGGTCTGAGGCGGAGGCTTGGGGTTTGCAGTGCTCATGGTTTCCAGATGATGCTTGTGTTGCTGGTTCCATTCCACACGTTGATCGTTGCAGTTCTCGGGTATCCTGCGTTCCAGGAAATGTATTCATAGAAGAATTTTGGAATTAATGTGGATGTAGAGGTAAATGATGGAGAAGGAAATGGCAACCCCCTCTAGTATTCTTGCCTGGAGAATCCCAGGGACAGAGGATCCTGGTGGGCTGCCATCTATGGGGTAGCACAGAGTCGGACATGACTGGAGCGACATAGCAGCAGAGGTAAACGAATGTGCCAGTTGCACAAAGTCAGCCCAAATTTACTTCTAGCAGAAAACTTATATTTCTTTCCCTTCCTTTCTTCCCTCCAGCCAAAGGCATACAAAATTGTGATTTTTCTGGTAGGCAACTGAACAGCAGTGTTATGGAAGAACACCGGCAAAGTGACAATGCCTTTATCCCATAGGAACTGTGTTTTTTCCTTCTTCTCTGAGACGGAAAAACTGAAGCTCTGGGAATCAACAGGCTTTTGAAGAAAGCAAAGTGCAGAAGATACAAAGAAATAATAAAAAACACATATCTGTGTCTCAACTGGAGGGACACAAAAGGACCGGCATGAAAGTAAAAGTGTGTGACTCTGCAAATGTCCAATATGATGATGGATGTGGTAAAAACTGCAAATTTCCTCCTTATTCTCTAGAGCAGGTGGTTAATGCATTTTATTATGCTAAAGAATGGAGCCACTAGGGAAAAAAATAGAGAGGCGGGGGTGAATGAAGACTAGCCAACTCGTGGTTAGTGCCAATGGACAAGCACATAAAATAATTTGATTATTAAACAGTTTGGCTGGTTTCAGATCATCATGCTTTATAAGATTCTATATACTCTTTAATTTCATTATGTCTAACTCACCTAAAATGGAACAAAAAAGTATTATACCAAAATAAAATTTTAAAGTTAAGGGATTTCAACCAGCCACAGGTCTCTCCTTTTTTTTAAATCTCATTAACTCTATGAATTATTTGCTTTGGTGTTCAAAGTAATTTTAAAATAATAAAATATGAGGTTGGCACACTGAATTCTCAGATTTATGTTCTATTGAAAATAGTGAAAAGTGAAAGGAAAAAATATTAATTAAGTGGAAATAAATGAAAGTCAGCATTACTTGGCATTCTAAATGCACATTTTGGATATACCACTTTTTTCTCTATTTACATGACTGTTTCCACAACTAAATTGCTGAAACCTAAAAAGCAGGGGGGCTTCCAGAGATCTCTGACATTCCGAACTCCTAATTGTCCATGCTTAACATACATTTACTGAATGAAGGGAATAAAGTACACACAATTGCGTAATTTTAAATGGCTCTGTGTTTCACCAAAGAGGAAACTATGCAACAGGATGCAATAGAAAAACATCAAATTTTATTGTAAAAGAGAGCCTTGGTATTCTGAATGCGAGTTCAAGAGTTCTAGAAACTAAAAAAAAAAAAAAAAAAAATCCACTCAAGACTGATTTCATCTTTTCTGTCTTTCTTTCTTTCTCTCTCTCTCTCTTTTTTTTTTTTTTTTTGTGGCTGGACCATGTGATGAGTGGGATCTTAGTTCTCTTACCAGCGATGAACCTATGCCCCCTGCAGTGGAAGTGCTGAGTCTTAACCACTGGACCTCCAGGGAAGTCCCAAAAGCTCTCTTTAAAACATCATTCAGATTAAGCTTGACTGGTGAGTGGGAAGATTTGCAGATCAAGAGGAAGCCTGGGGCTTCCCTAGTGGTCCAGTGGTTAAGAATACATCTGCTAATGCAGGAGACATGGGTTTGATCCCTGGTCCAGGAAGATCCCAACTAAGTTGGTGTGCCACAACTACTAAGCCAGTGCTCTAGGCCCCATGAACTGCAACTACCAAGCCAAAATGTTCCAACGACTGAAGCCTGAGCACCCAGAGCCTGTGCTCCACAAGAGACGCCACTACAAGCAGCCTGCACACCACGACGAAGAGGAGCCCTCACTTGCTGCAACTAGAGATGGCCTGCGTGCAGCAACGAAGACCCACCACAGCCAAACAATAAAATTAATAAATGAGTCTTTAAAAAATAAAGAGGAAGCCTGGGAGTTCTCCAGGGAGGTCTAGAGTGGCCAGGATGAAGGAGGTAAATTTGAAGAATGACTTACCATGATGCATAGAAATCTTTCAATATTTTCACAGTCTGTACAGCCACACCAGCCCACCCCAGCAGAATGTCAGCCTGTTTCTTTTTTGACATTTATGTTCATACGTTTGAGTCTTGAGCCTATGTTTCTAGAGTATAAGCTCTATAGGCTCCTGTTTTGTTCCCTAATGTGCCCCCAGGTCCCAGAACAGTGTCTTCCACATAGTAGACATGCCATAAATATTTGTTGAATGAATGAATAAATATCTAATGAATGATATGTAACAGACTTTCATGATATAAGGGAATACTCTCAGGATTTATTTCTTGCTTAAATATTACAGAAACATACTTCATAAAATGAATTTGCAGTAGCTCAATATTACTTCCTAATCCTTGAGAATAACATTTTCTATTTTAATAATATAATGCTTCTCAATTCTGTATGTACAGATGGCTACACCACTGAATTCATAAAGAAATGATAGCCGAACACTTTTAATACAGCACTCCATTATTAAAATGTTTTGGGACTCTAATATATGCATACATATTTATTTTGAAATAATAGGTATATTCTACTAATTATTACATGCATAGAAGACATACCAAAATAGCAATATTAAAATATAAGCTAAAGAGCAATTAAGCAATATTATATTTTATATTAAGCAACATTATATTTTACTTATTAGTGTTCCAAAATTTTTCACTATTTTAGTATAAGTATTATACCAAAACATCATTGATATCTATTAATAATGACTTTTAGTACCAGCATTATTATTTACTCTATCACATTATTCTGGAAAATATTGCTATAATACTTTGTGACATAGTTGGACAAATTTTTTGATTGGAAGTTAATTCATTTGATTTTCATGGCTCTCATAGTTGAGAATGATAACCTTACAGAGACACAAAGATCCAAATGCAAAAGAAGTCATCAGCTACACTTATCAAATCATACTATTTTTAAACTTTTTTAAACTTTATCTGAGCAATTATGAAAAGGATTTTGTTAAAATTCAGCTTGTCTAATCCTCTCTTTCCTAATGTCCACCAACTGTTATTCAAGCAATTTTGAAGGAGTTAAATGGTTATATTTTTAGCAACTAGGCTTAAACTTTCCTAAACCCATCATTTGGAGTATCTTAAAGCAGATTTGAAAATCTGCTTTTAGTGGCTTCACATTGATAAGTACATAGGTGACACTCAGGTAAATTTTGGAAAGTGGTAAGCTAACTCCAAGGGCTTTTCTGGTGGCTCAAAGGTAAAGAATCTGCCTCCCAATGCAGGAGATGTGAGTTCGATCCCTGGATCAGGAAGATCCCCTGGAGAAGGAAATGCAACCCACCGCAGTATTCTTGCCTGGGAAATCCCTTGGACAGAGGAGCCTGGGGGGCAACCATCCATGGGAGTCGCAAAGAGGTGGACACAACTTGGCAACTAAACAACAAAAACAAACCTAACTCCGAACATCTCCTAACATTTTTTAAAGTGCTCTCTTCATCACATGGATATGTTTTGAAAAATCATTCCATTCTTATAATACAGCATACTAACACATATATATGGAATTTAGAAAGGTGATAACGATAACCCTATATGCAAAACAGAAAAAGAGACACAGAAATACAGAACAGACTTTTGAACTCTGTGGGAGAATGTGAGGGTGGGATATTTCAAAAGAACAGCATGTATACTATCTATGGTGAAACAGATCACCAGCCCAGGTGGGATGCATGAGACAAGTGCTCTGGCCTGGTGCACTGGGAAGACCCAGAGGAATCGGGTGGAGAGGGAGGTGGGAGCGGGGATCGGGATTGGGAATACATGTAAATCCATGGCTGATTCATATCAATGTATGACAAAACCCACTGGAAAAAAAATAATAATAATAATTAAAATAAATTAAAAAAAAAGAAAAAAAAAGAAAACATTCCTTCTATTTTGAAGGACCAATTACGTGTATTAATTTTTCTCTAAAATATGGAGCTTCTCTTGTAGCTCAGCCTGTAAAGAATCTGCCTCCAATGCAGGAGACCTGGGTTCTCTTCCTGGGTCAGGAAGATCCTCTGGAGAAAGAAATGGCAACCCACTCCAGTAATCTTGCGTAGAGAATCCCATGGACAGAGGAGCCTGGCAGGCCATAGGGTTGCAGAGTCAGACCCAAATGAGTGAATTTCCCTTTCACAAGACACTGATTTGTAATTACTAGTCAACTTCATTAGCTTTAGCCTGATTGGGTCCTCGTATTTTTTTTTTTTTTAAGTTTCAGTGAATTCAAAAATTAGACTAGACGGATATTAGAAATTGATAGGTGTACTAATGTCAGCTTGTATGTCCTAGTCCTATTTAAATTTTCTCTTCCAATATCTCTTATTCATTTCACTAAGTTTTAAAAATTTAGTGTTATCATACAAGATACCAGTAGGAATGTCTAAATATAGATTCCACCTGTTTCTTCTGTTACATTTGGCCTCCACTGCTTCAATATTTTCAAGTCAATTCTGCTTTGTTCTTTTTTTTTTTTAAGAAACTTGAATTTTTTTAATTCATGCACTTCACCTATTTTAAACATCCTGCTAACTTTTGTATTTTATTAAGACTATATAAGACGGTAGATACAAAAATATCTCCAGTTGTGACTAGGTAGGGTGCTTCTCTCCTCCTTCAGGGCTTCCAAAGGAATGAGAAGATGAAGCTGTTTAATTGACAGCACGCTGTAAGGCTCCAAACTGTCAGAATAATTTGAAGGCAGATTAGCCTTACAGATTGTTTATTAGCATACTGGCAAAGGGATGGTGACAGGGGACAGCTTCCCGCTTGGCTCTGCATAAATTGGATCTTCCCGAGGAGAAAACTTTTTTTGTGAAATTGGGAGTTGGTAGTGGGTTAGGGAGGGACCAAGACAAACCCATTCTGCAGTTGAAAGCACATTGTGGTGTCCTCATTTATGATATTTAGCAAGCAAGGCTGAACCACGTCCTTTTTTAAAATTGGGGTCCACGAGGTAGCAAAGAGTCAGAAAGACTGAAACACTTACCATAGACACATAACTGCTTTCCAGTGTTGTGTAGGTTTCTGCTGGACAAGGAAGAAAACCAGCTATTTTGTTGTTGTTCAATCTCTAAGTTGTGTCCTACCCTTAGCAGCCCCATTGACTGCAGATGCCAGACTCCCCTGTGCTCCACTATTTCCGAGTTTGCTCAAATTGATGCCCATTGAGTCAGAGAGGCTATCTAACCATCTCATCCTCTGCCGCTCCCTTCTCCTTTTGCCTTCAATCTTCCAATCTTTCCTAGCATCAGCTATATGTATACATAAATCTACTGTCTCTTGGACCTCCTTCCCACCAGCTCTCCTCATCCTCTCTGTGTCACTAAAGGCACCAAGCTGAGCTCCCTTAATACTTCTAAGAGCTATTAATAAGATGTAACCCAGCAGTCCCACTTCTGGGCACATACCTGGAGAAAACCATAATTCAAAAAGACAAATGCACCCCAATCTTCATTGTAGCACTATGTACAATAGCCAGGACTTCCCTTATATCTCAGTTGGTAAAGAATCTGCCTGCAATGCAGGAGACCTGGTTTCAATCCCTGGGTCCTGAAGATCCCTTGGAGAAGAAAATGGCAACCCACTCCAGTATTCTTGCCTGGAGAATCTCATGGACAGAGGAGCCTGTCAGGCTATAGCCCAGAGGGTCACAAGAGTTGGACACGACTTAGTGAACTCAACCACCACCAGGACATGGAAGCAACATAAATGTCTGTTGACAGATGCATAGAAAAAGAAGATGTGGTACATACATACAGTGGTATATGAATGAGTGCGTGTTAGTTGCTCAGTCATGCCTGACTCTTTGGGACTCCATGGACTGAAGTCCACCAGGCTCCTCTGTCCATGAGATTTTCCAGGCAAGGATACTGGAGTGGGTTGCCACTTCCTTCTCCAGGAATACAAATATCAGTTCAGTTCAGTTGCTCAGTCATGTCTGACTCTTTGTGACCCCATGGACAGCAGCACTCCTGTCTTCCCTGTCCATCACCAACTCCCGGATCTTGCTCAAACTTATGTCCATTGTGTCGGTGATGCCACCCAACTATCTCATCTTCTACTTCTACTTCTACTCCTGCCTTCAATCTTGCCCAGCATCAGAGTCTTTCCAAATGAGGCAGTTCTTCACATCAGGTGGCCAAAATATTGGAGTTTCAGCTTCAGCATCAGTCCTTTCAATGAATATTCAGGACTGATTTCCTTTAGGATGGACTGGTTGGATTACCTTGCTGTCCAAAGGACTCTCAAGAGTCTTCTCCAACACCACAGTTCAAAAGCATCAACCCTTCAGCACTCAGCTTTCTTTATAGTCTAACTCTCACATCCATGCATGACTACTGGAAAAATGATAGCCTTGACTAGACAGACCTTTGTTGGCAAAGCAATGTCTCTGCTTTTTAATATGCTGTCTAGGTTGGTCATAGCTTTTCTTCCAAGGAGCAAGTGTCTTTCAATTTCATGGCTGCAATCACCATCTGCAGTGATTTTGGAGCCCAAAAAAATAAAGTCTGACACTGTTTGCATTGTTTCCCCATCTATTTTCCATGAAGTGATGAGACCAGATGCCATTATCTTAGTTTTCTGAATGTTGAGTTTTAAGCTAAGTTTTTCACTCTCCTCTTTCATTTTCATCAAGAGGCTCTTTAATTCTTCATCACTTTCTGCCATAAAGGTGGTATCATTTGCATATCTGAAGTTATTGATATTTCCCCCAGCAATCTTGATTCCAACTTGTGCTTTATCCATTCTGGCATTTCACATGATGTACTCTGCATATAAGTTAAATAGGCAGGGTGACAATATACAGTCTTGACATACTCCTTTCCAGATTTGGAACCAGTCTGTTGTTCCATGTCCAGTTCTAACTGTTGCTTCTTGACCTGTGTACAGATTTCTCAGGAGGCAGGTAAGGCAGTCTGGTATTCCCATCTCTTGAAGAATGTTCCACAGTTTGTTGTGATCCACACAGTCCAGTCCAAGACTTTGGTGTAGTCATTGAAGAAGAAGTAGATGTTTTTCTAGAACTCTCTTGCTTCTTCCAATGATCCAATGGATACAGGCAATTTGATCTCTGGTTCCTCTGCCTTTTCTAAATCTAGCTTGAACATCTGAAAGTTCACAGTTCACATACTGCTGAAGCCTGGCTTGGGTAGTTTTGAGCATTACTTTGCTGGTGTGTGAGGTGAGTGTATTTGTGCGGTAGTTAACATTCTTTGTTGTTGCCTTTCTTTGGGATTGGAATGAAAACTTTTCCAGTCCTGTAGCCACTGCTGAGTTTCTCAAAATTGCTGGCATATTGAGTGCAGCACTTTCACAGCATCATCTTTTAGGATTTGAAATAGCTCAACTGGAATTCCATCACCTCCACTAGCTTGTTCGTAGCCTTGTCTAACTCAGTGAATACGAATATACTCAACCTTAAAGGAAATGAAATAGGCTCATTTGTAGAGATACAGATGGATCTAGAGATAGACTCTAGAGTCCACACAGATGGACTCTAGAGATACTAGAGTCTGTCATGTAGAGTGAAGTAAGTCAGAAAGAGACTGAACTGCTTCTGAAGAAGCAGTTAAATCAAAATCACATTCCCCCCCTCACCTATTTACATAAAACTATTTACATGCTTAAAGAGTAAAAATCTCTTGGAAAGAAGTATTTTTGTTTTTATCCGTGAGTGTACACATGCACTCCATTGTGTGTGCATGCCTATATTTAGTGGGTATCTTCCTTTTTTATGTGGTTTATATAATCCAAGCCAAGGCAAGCACAGGGTTAGCAAATAAATCTTCCACCTCCTTAAGAAAGCAGTGTAGCAAAATGAAAGCTGCACATTACATTTTGTTTCAGTACCAGTTGAGTTTGGTTTTGCTATTTTAGGATTCTAGTTTATCCGCGCACTACTCTGGGCTTCTCAGGTGGCTCAGTGGTAAAGTATCCATCTCCCAATGCAGAAGATGTGGGTTTGATTCCTGTGTTGGGAAGATCCCCAGAAGGAGGAAATGGTGACCCATTCCAGTATTTTTACTAGAGAATTCCATGGACAAAGGAGCCTGGCAAGCTATATAGTCCATGGGGTCGCAAAGAGTCGGACATGACTGATGATTGAGCACACACACACACATCCTGGGTTTGCCTTGTTTTTTAGATGCCGTTGATTATTGACAACTATTTGAAGTAACTGTGACAAGCCAGAAAGACTGAATGCTTTTCAACTTTGTGCTTAGGATTTTGCAAGCTTTTATACATTTTTGCCTAACACCTGAACCCAAAAGGTACAGCACACCAAAAGCCCTCAGCCAGAAAGCAAGTAAATCCTGGAGAGTTGTATCATGCTGCTTATATTTCATGCTTATGTACTGATAGAATTCAAACTCACTTTGAACTTTACTTGTTACCCAAGTATAGGACCCAGTTTCCATTTTGCTCACTTTATTATATTTATTTGATCTATGCTATCATCTAAAAGTTGGACTACAAGTAGACCAAACCAGTCAATCCTAAAGGAAATCATTCCTTGAATATTCAATGGAAGGACTGATGCTGAAGCTGAAGCACCAATATTTTGGCCACCTAATGTGAAGAGCCAGCTCATTGGAAAAGACCTTGATAAAGTTTGAAGGAAAAAGGAGAAGACAGTGGCAGAGAATGAGATAGTTAGATAGCATCACCAACTCAATGGACATGATTTGAGAAAACTCCAGGAGTCAGTGAAGGACAGGGAAGCCTGTAGTGCTGCAGTCCATGGGGTCGCAAAAAGTCAGATACAACTTAGCTACCGAATGACAACAACAATCACCCAAAATCCAGTTGCAGATGGTAACACGTCACTGGTATAACTGCTGGAAAATGAATTCTGCTCCATTTTAGCCAAAGGATTAGGCCTTCAGTTCAGTTCAGTCGCTCAGTGGTGTCCGACTCTACCACCCCATGGACTGCACCATGCCAGGCCTCCCTGTCCATCATGAACTCCCAGAACTTACTCAAATCCATGTCCATTGAGTCGGTGATGCCATCCAACTATCTCATCCTCTGTTGTCCCCTTCTCCTCCTGCCTTAAGTCTTCCCCAGCATCAGGATTTTTCAAATGAGTCAGTTCTTCACATCAGGTGGCCAAAGTATTGGAGTTTCCGCTTCAACATCAGTCCTTCCAATGAATACTCAGGACTGATCTCCTTTAGGATGGACTGGTTGGATCTCCTTGCAGTCCAAGGGACCCTCAAAGGTCTTCTCCAACAACACAGTTCAAAAGCATCAGTTCTTCAGCACTCAGCTTTCTTTATTGTCCAACTCTCACATCCATACATGGCTACTGGAAAAACCATAGCTTTGACTAGATGGACCTTTGTTGGCAAAGGCTTTATTTGTAATGAAAGTTTAGGATGGAAACTCATATATATGGGGGAATTAAAAAAGCAGTTTAAAAGGAAACCATACTGGAGTTAACAGATTAGAGTTAGGAAAGATGAAAACTAAGCACTCATGTGATTGATCCAGAATTGTGTCAAGTTGTAGGTGTTACAGCAAAGAATCAGTAAAGAATTCATAAAGAATGTGATAGAGATAAAATGAAGCACAAGCCAATTTTGGGAGCTCTATTTTCATGTCAGAGTTTCTCTTTTCCACAGCCTACCATGTTCCATGGAAATCAAGAGTAGGACTGTAGAAGGAGGAAGATGCCCTCAAAAGTGTCAGCTTAGACCTTATTAAAAACTCTCTATTAACTTCATTAAATTGTCTAAACACTCTGTTCCTTAGTACTGATTCATGCTTTTAAAGTAAAGTGTTGATTGCTTTTTGATCATAGAGGTATACCTCTGAGATAAAATAAAAGGTGTGGCATAACTCAAGATAGAAAATTACTGTGTTCTTTAGACATATACAGGATCTTCCAGGAATCTGAGCACTTGAAGAAAAGATACAGAAATAACATTTTAAAAATTATTTATTCTCACAATAGTTTTGAAATGTCTGTGCTTGAAATGAAGCTCATGACTTCTCAGGTCTTTGTTATATACCTTACTAAGTCTCTTTAAATTGAGGCATATTAAATTTTTATGAAATTTTAGTAAAATTTCTCAGCCTATTAAAAAGAACACACACATCAGAAAAGTGGGGAAGAAGTTTTCAGAAGCAGGCACAATGGCAGAAGTAACAGGTTCTTAAAAGAAAAAAAAAATTAAAAGCTAAAAAATAAACATGGAAAAAGTACTACAACAATAGCAATGTTCAAAATAGAGGCTAGAAAGCAATCTTGAGAAAGAAGAATGGAACTGGAGGAATCAACTTGCCTGACTTCAGGCTCTACTACAAAGCCACAGTCATCAAGACAGTATGGTACTGGCACAAAGACAAAAATATAGATCAATGGAACAAAATATAAAGCCCAGACATAAATCCACGTACCTAAGGACACCTTATCTTCAACAAAGGAGGCAAGGATATACAATGGAAAAAAGACAACTTCTTTAACAAGTGGTACTGGGAAAACTGGTCAACCACTTGTAAAAGAATGAAACTAGAACACTTTCTAACACCATACACAAAAATAAACTCAAAATGGATTAAAGATCTAAATGTAAGACCAGAAACTATAAAACTCCTAGAGGAGAACATAGGCAAAACACTCTCCGACATAAATCACAGCAGGATTCTCTATGACCCACCTCCCAGAATATTGGAAATAAAAGCAAAAATGAACAAATGGGACCTAATAAAACTTAAAAGCTTTTGCACTACAAAGGAAACTATAAGCAAGGTGAAAAGACAGCCTTCAGAATGGGAGAAAATAATAGCAAACAAAGCAACAGACAAAGGATTAATCTCAAAAATATACAAGCAACTCCTGAAGCTCAATTCCAGAAAATTAAATGACCCGATCAAAAAATGGGCCAAAGAACTAAACAGACATTTCTCCAAAGAAGACATACAGATGGCTAACAAACACATGAAAAGATGCTTAACATCATTCATTATCAGAGAAATGCAAGTCAAAACCACAATGAGGTACCATTACACGCCAGTCAGGATGGCTGCTATCCAAAAGTCTACAAGCAATAAATGCTGGAGAAGATGTGGAGAAAAGGGAACCCTCTTACACTGTTGGTGGGAATGCAAACTAGTACAGCTACTATGGAGAACAGTGTGGAGATTCCTTAAAAAACTGGAAATAGAACTGACATATGACCCAGCAATCCCACTTCTGGGCATACACACCGAGTAAGCCAGATCTGAAAGAGACACATGCACCCCAATGTTCATCGCAGCACTGTTTATAATAGCCAGGACATGGAAGCAACCTAGATGCCCATCAGCAGACGAATGGATAAGGAAGCTGTGGTACATATACACCATGGAATATTACTCAGCCATTAAGAAGAATTCATTTGAATCAGTTCTAATGAGATGGATGAAACTGGAGCCCATTATACAGAGTGAAGTAAGCCAGAAAGATAACGACCAATACAGTATACTAACACATATATATGGAATTTAGAAAGATGGTAACGATAACCCTATATGCAAAACAGAAAAAGAGACACAGATGTACAGAACAGAATTTTGGTCTCTGTGGGTGAAGGTGAGGGTGGGATGTTTCGAGAGAACAGCATTGAAACATGTATATTATCAATTGTGAAACAGATCACCAGCCCAGGTGGGATGCATGAGACAAGTGCTTAGGGCTGGTGCACTGGGAAGACCCAGAGGGATGGGGTGGGGAGGGAGGCGGGAGGGGGAATCGGGATGGGGAACACATGTAAATCCATGGCTAATTCATGTCAATGTGTGACAAAAACCACTACAATATTGTAAAGTAATTAGCCTCCAACTAATAAAAATAAATGAAAAAACAAAACAAAACAAAACAGGGGCTAGGAATCATTCAAAACATTAAAATTCTATGTAGCGTTATTCTTTTTAAAAAAGTTAGAAATTTGTAATCATATATTTGCCTTAAAAATACTTACAATTTTAAAATGGCATCTCAATCTTTGTTATTTTTTATCTTTTGAGAGATTCAAGTATACCAACCTCAACACCTAATGGTTATATAACTGATCAAATATCACTGAACTGTTAATATTTTCAATTTTCCATATAAATACTATGGGTGTAGATTATCTATGAGAAGTCTCAGTAGAGGATCAGGTTTTATAATAATATCTAAAATTACTAAAACCTCTTCTTATTCTATTTCAAATAAAATGTGTTCAGTAATGTAAACTTACCAAAATATTAATCAAGCAAACATGACTGAAGGAAATATGTGACTTACTGCCCTCTTTGACATGATTAAAAACTGACTTTACCAATAATGAAAGCATCATTCCATATATGCAATGTCCTAACTCTGGGGTGTCTTAATGTGCTGACAAATAACCTTTAAACCATTAGTCTTAAGTCATCCTTATATTCTCATTCAGTCCTCACTACATGGATACAGTTGCCAGTCAAGACTGGATCCTCAGAACCATTACTAGTCAAGACCGGTTCCTTTAGAACCCAGCGATGATAAAGCTTCTGTATCATCTACATGGAAGGCTGGGACATTTTCCTTCATTACCTGTGTCACCAGAAACCATCATACCATACAACAGTAGTCATAGGTTAAACTTCACATAATTGTTAATTCAAGCCTTACATTACTATCTTACGATCACAGCTCTAAAAATGACCTGCTTTGGATCTGCCAGACTCCAAAGGCTGTGTCTTTTCTGTTTTTCAAATATGGGACTTTTCCCTAGGGAAACTGTAGAAGAGTCAATGTATTTAATGTAGGGAAGAGAGGAATCAGGCCCAAGAGTACCTTTCTGTATGTGGACATCCCAGTGGGGTGAGGTAGGGAGAGAGGCAAGCCAAGTATACGAGTAATGATTAATTTTAAGGAAATAAAAATAAGGAAGTATAAAAATGAGAAACCTCATCACTTTCCTCTGCTATTTTTCTTGCAGAATGACTGCATGTAAGATGAAATGTAAGTGATTTGGGACTGTTCTAGAGAAAAAAACCTGTAATATAATTTATGATGAAATGAACAAAACATAATTTTAAATTTCTCAGAAAAATTACATGAAGTCTAGTAGTTAAAATTAAGTTCATCTAATAAACATAATTTATATTGACTCCCAAAGTATTTCATATACATTTATCCCATATTTGTAGTTCGTGCTTAAAAATACAATTTAGTGATAATTGTTATAAAAATTATAGCAAAGATGATTGAATAGCACTACATGTTAGACACTACTTTAGGCACTTTATGTGATTTTTCATTTACTATTCATGATAGTCATATGAAGAAGATAATTTGATTCCTATCTTTTTTAGATGTAAGCAAAATGAGATGTACTTGAGCACTTTACCTAGATTCTCTACAGATCATATGGGTCATATCCAGAATTTGAACCCAGATCGGTCAGATTTCAGAACCTGAACTCTATTTAAATTCTTTTTTTGCTGTTGTTAAATGTCATTTTCTATACATGCATGAAGTCCTATTCTCTAACATTCAAATGTGCCTTAAGAATGTAAAACCACGGAGATGATAGGTACTCAGAAAATAGTCGCACAATAGCTGAATGAGCATTTGAACGAACGGTGTTATTAAACTTTAAAGAATATATAACTCAATACAGAAAAGTACAATAATGCTCATATGAGTAATAATAGAATGTATACATCCTTAAAGTTTTCAAACTGCTTATTGTACATTTAATATCCTTTGTTTATGGGAACGTCCCTGTGAGGGGGCAACTGTATTCTCATTACACTTTATGGGTGAAAAAAACTAAAGCTCAGTTTTATTACTTTGTCCAACTTAATACAATATTAGGTGGCAGAATCAACTTGAGTCAAGGTCCTGCAGCTACCCAACCAATCCTATTTTAGCACACGAGTTAGCCTGGGGAATCGATCACACCAAATATATTACCTTCTTTTTTCCTGACTTCTGGTTTGCCCTAAACATATATATTCTAGAAGCAAAAGTTCTATTTTACCTCCTGTTGGAATTTTATATGATCACATTTATTTTAGAGCCTAAGTCATTATGTCACTGTTCTGTGAGTCCTTCTCCATTGCTCAGAAGCCCTAAGCTATTCTGGGAGTGTGTTCCTGTCCTATATTTAAGACATTCCTTTGAAAATTAGATGAGTGGTAACCTTATTAATATTTCATATTCTCAATCCTGCTTGAATTGATAATGTTGCAGTAATTTTAGGGTGAAATAATGTAACATAATATGCATAGAGAGTAAGTATTTCTGTCAGAGAATTAATAAAACTTAGTTGTGAGAGGGAAAAAATATTCTTACTGTTTTAGCCCCAATTCAGGAGGATTTAGCCTTTCTCTCTGCCCTATGCAAGCTGCCACATTACTAAATAAAGTACCTTTATGTGTTGGAGTGAAAAGAAAAGCTAGCATCGCTATCTATTCACCATAGGTGCATATAGAACTGTTGAGTCCTATGTATCCCCACAGAGGTTCGCTGGGATCCATGACCACTGTGGTATTAGCAGGGACCCGAGAAATGGGCTGTCTCAGCAGGGTGGGCCAGCTGCCCCTCCAGCGTGGCTCTCCTGAAGGGCAAGCACATACATTCATTTATTCTTTAAGACCAATACCAACCCCATGGGTTCTATATATGATCAAGATGCTAATTCCCAGTGAACAGAGCGGCAGAGCCCTCTTGGCTGAAGTGGTATCCAGCATGCAAACTTGGTCTCATCCTCTCTTTCCACTCACCCAATGCTGTATCCTGCTGTTCTGAGCAATTAAGACACAGAAGCATCGGCAAACTTAGACATGTTACTACTAACATGTAGATACACAAAGGGATTCAGAAAGTGAAAAAAATACATAAATTATTGTTTCACCAGCCATCTAAATTTACAGTCTTATTTTCACACAGTATCTCAAAATCTGTTTAGAAAGATAACAATTGATTCATTCAAACAATCCAAATATAGCCCAAGGTATATATTTAGTCCAAAGTAGACATGGATAAAGCCCAAATTTCTTTTGTTTCCATGCTTTACATACATTAATAGTCATTGACAGTAAGCTTTAAATCCTTTTAAAATAAAATAACTTATTTTGTCTTGAGCATGTTCTGTTACCCCTGGTGTTTTATTTTTTTCAGTGTTCATTTTTTCCATCCACTCTTTAGTATATACATTCTTTCAGATTTAGAAATTTATCATATATTTTGTTGTCTTTATTGAATTTCTTATACTATTGCTTCTGTTTTGTGTTTTGGTTTTTTTGGCCACAAGGCATGTGGGATCTTACCTCCCAGCCAGGGATCGAACCCATACCCTCTGGATTGGAAGATGAAGTGTTAACCACTGGACTGCAAGGGAAGTCCTTATCATTTATTTTTTAAAGTGATATTGTTCACGTTCAGCTCTTTTATCATACTTGCTCTTTTCTAAATACAAAATTTTGCATGTTACACAGCCCTCCATACGTTTCTCCCTTAATCTACTGTTGAACCTTCACAATGTTTTGCACATGAGAAGAGAGAAGGGTCAGGACAGGGAAAAGTCACTTCAATAAATTGTTTAATGCAGAGAACTAGACAGCAGCTGTGAACCTCAATGAAGCAGTGAATGGAAAACTGGTGTTTCCTGACCTTCACGGGTCTCCATGTCTATCTACTGCATGGCTACAGGGTTCTTTGACAGAGCAAGCATATTAGATGTATTCCAGCCTTTAAACTACCCATTTAGGGCTATTAATTTGTTAAATTATTTTAGGGACTTACTTTTGATGTCTCATTTTGAAAGAGCTCATTTCTAATCTCTGTTTGCTGGCAAGATTTTCTGAATATCTAAGATTGTCTGAAATGCAGCATATAACTTGTCAAGAAGATAAATGATGTCTTAAAAACTTGCAAGAACTGATAACGCTTTACCAAGCTTCTCCCGTTACCAGGTGTGACATAGCCATTGAGGGGAGCAGAGGCCGAACAGAGAAGCCTGGTGACGTGAAGATGGCTTTCTACTTGCTAAATTGTATAATGTTTCCATTGTTGAGTTCAGCGGGTTGGTAAAAATAAACTGTAAACCTTCGTTCCTTATAACCATTTCCTTGGAACTGTCCTCCATCCAGCTCACTTATTTTTAAAAAAGCACCTGTTGAATGGAAATTCTGTGAAAGGTCCACATGTTCAGGTGGGAATTTTTAGTACAGTTTGCTAAAAACCCAGGTTTTCCTCTTTTTAGGCACACCATAGGAGTGTTGTTATTGTTTAGTCATTAAATTGTGTTTGATTCTTTTCGACCCCATGGACTGTAGCCCACTAGGCTCCTCTGTCCAAGGATTTTCCAGGCAAGAATATTGGAGTGGGTTGCCATTTCCTTCTTCGGAGCATCTTCGTGATCAAGGGATCGAACCTACGTCCCCTGCTTGGCAGGTGGATTCTTTACCACTGAACCCCTTGGAAAGCCCTCATAGGAGTATATCCCTGGCCTTCTTGTTGGTGATGTATTATGTGCCTTGATGTGACCAAAAAAGATTAAATTAAATTAAATTTGTTAATGTGACACCCTTCTAACTTCTTTTTTCTTTCTTCTAAGGACCCAGCAGAGTTTCAGATAGTGATCCTTCCATCAGCCAAGGTCCTCCACTATGAGCAAACCAAACAGCGACCCCTAGTCAACCCATGATAACATGTATCACGAGCATAAACCTTTGCTGTGTTAAGACATTGAGAATTGGGTTTGTGGTCACTGGAGCATGACCTCACCCCTCCTAACTGATGTCCTGTGTAAACTGAACATTTCAATACTTTTAAAAAGTTGCAGTTTTATCCTTTAAAATACTTTAATACTGCAACATGGCTCATTTTCTAATATCTGAGTTCCATAAAGATAGTTTCCATTGTTAAATGTTTTCTTAGTTGTAGATGAAAGATCATGAGTTGAAAGGATCTGTAGAGTTTATCCTAAACCTTGACAAGGAGTAATGACATTAAACATCAATCACATGGTAATTTGCAGTTATCATTGGGCTGTTATTGTGTCTTTATTAAAGGCAAAAACTTCAAATACGTGCGAGAAATCATTTTTGCATTCTAATACGACTATGCTTGCATGCTCAAAAACAAACTTGGGAGTCGATAAATTCCACTGGGAAATAGTCATTAAAATACATGAGTATCTGATGCTGGCTCAGGATTTTGACACAAGTTCACTTGTTTTTCTGTGTATCACCATGCTTCAGAGCATGTTAAATATAGTTTAATGCCTGTATGAGACTCAGAGAATATGGACATTTTGATCAGGCATCTATGGATTGTTCTACAGTTTCACCTGGGTACTTGATTCCATCGATGACGAAAATCATTCACTGAGGTCTCATTTCCTTTCTGTGTAGGGAAGAATGAAGTCCCTGGCAAATGCCTTTCTCTATTAATCTGAAAGCTCCCCAGTTATACCTCAATTTAAAAATCTTATCTACCTCATCTTCAATCTGTTGTGTTTGGTGTTGAAGAAATAGATCAAAAGAATTTCCATTGTATTCTAACTTTGAGGATTTAAAGTCCAATCTTGAAACTTTATCTTTTGAAAGGTATCATGCACTGGGAATCACAATTTTCTGTAGCATCTAAGTAATGACACTGGTTCTGTTAATTCATGTTTGAGAATAAAGTAGTATTCAAATATCTTTCTCTCATTAGACATTTAAAAGCTTCTTGTTCAAGCTCCAGCAGGGGCAAGGAGGTAGAGAAAATGAAAGAACTGAAGATAAAAATCATCAGATCTTATGACAAAGGAAATTGGTTATAATTTGATGGCAGAAAATCTGGAGTACAAGGTTGAAAAGGTTAAGACATAATCACACACCAAAAAGCAAAGAGTGAGAATCTTGTTGGTTAAATTAATATTTAGAAACCTAACACACAAATGGATTTGGCACAGTAGCTGTAAAAGCATTTCTGAATTTCATCATCTTCACATTAATTTTCTGAGCACTTCTGGAGAACAAGATAGATGCCAGGCACAGCAAGGCCTTGTGAGATGCTGATTCATGCGGGTCAATCAGTGAGTGCATTGGTACAGTTAAGTTTTTCTTTTTTTTTTTTTGAGAAAAGGGGAAAAAATACCAAGATGAGGCTCTGACTTTTCACTTTTCATGTGAGAAAAAGGAGTGTATATATTATCTTCATTTCATTTAATTTTATAGAAGTCAGGTTCTAATTCTTATTGCTGCACAGTGATAGGAAAGGTAGGTTAGGGGCAAATTACATGCTTTGTAAAAGAAATTTCAGAAAGAGAAGACTTTGATTTATAGGGGACTGAAAATATAAAGATAATGTTTCAAAATTTCCTTTTATGCAAAGGCCAAATCCTGGTACATCTTCTCGTTTCTGTGGCTATAGAACTCTGCTTTGAAACGCACAAGAGGTTGCCATCACGTGAGGCAAGGCAAACTTCTTTAAGGAAAACCAAACAGAGTGAAATTCATCTTGATAAGATGGCAAAGCATGATACAGATGGCATGGTTATGGCTTATTTGCATCCACTAGGCAATTTTACAGCAAGAACTACTAGGATCCATGGACAACATGTGTTTGTTAAGGCCTCTGCAGCAAAAACATGTCTGGCATTTCCTTTAAGACATCCCTGATCACATCTGTCCCTCACATCATAAGATGTCCTCTTAAGAGGTGATCTGTGAGTTGTAATGAGTGAATCCTGAACAGTTAAATGGATCTGGGCATGTTAGACATGGTGCCTGGGACAACTTGTCATACTGTGGCTGTAATTAGTGTTCTCCTGCCCTACACGCACTTCTCTGCAGGAGACCAGGTCTCTGTACTCTGTGGACATCAAGCAATGTCATACTACTTACTTGGGCCAATGGCCATGAAGTCTAATGAAGAAGATCATTGTCAATGTCCTGGAGTGAAGAAAACATGAGTCAGAGACTCATCCAACTCAAAGAGATTGATATATATATTTGTATTTTTTTTTAATGTAAATCACTGATAGATGAGACTAATAAAAAAACAAAGAAGTCTTGTCATTTGTTAAGGTCCATGGATGGACCTTAAGGACATTATACCAAGTGATATAAGTCAGACAGAGAAAGATGCATACCATATGAGCTCTCTTACCTGTGAAATCTGAAAACAAAATGAAACAAAACACCTCACAGATACAGAGAACAGATTAGTGATTGCCAGAGAGAAGGTGGAGGCATAAAATGGGTGAAAGTAGTCAAAAGCTACAAACTTTCAGTTATTAAAAAAAAAAGTCCTGGGAATGTAGTGTAATGTGATTATAGTTAATACTACTGCATCATATTTTTGAAAGGTTTTAAGGGAGTAAATATGAAAAGATGCAATCATAAGGAAAATTGTAACCAAATTATAACTAAGTGTGGTGTTAGATGTTAATTAGACATTGTCATGGCCATTGAACAATATATACAAATATCAAGCCATTATGTTGTACAAGTGAAACTAAGGTAATCTTTTATGTCAATTATGTCTCAATTTTTAAAATATTATTTTTTGCCATAAAAGCAAAGGCCTTTTCTTTAGGGCAAAGTTGGAGCTCCCAGGACACTATGGGACTTCAGGCTTCAGGTGTGTCGGGGAGTGATATGGGTCCTGATGAGGGGCATTGAGAGGAAAGGACGGGCTAAGATGGGCTGAACGTCAGCTAAGATGTTCTCTGAACGCTCAGAGAACAGCCTCACCACGCAGGAGGCGCTGTCCCTGAGACCACAGCTCCCAGACGAAGTGATTTCTTGTGATCCCGGGAGATCTATGGGTACTTGGCAGGCAAGTCTAGGTCTGAGAAATATCTGTGCACTCCAGGTGCCAGAGGCCCAGGTTCCACACTCCTCCATGAGATGTCTGCCTCACACCATCTGTCAGGCAAACCCCAAAGCTTGTGGATGACTCACCCCCTTTCCACCCCCGCATTCAGAGTCACAGTGCAGCCAAGTGTCAGGAAGAGAGGCCAAGCCAAACACAGGTGTACACGGCACATTCCCCAGGCTGCAAATCTGGAGTCTCATTGGAGCCATAGGAGCCCTGGCAGTCATGTGGGATTCTAGGTAGGAACCCTGGGGCCCTGATCCCACGTGTTCTGAAGTCCAAGGCCAAAGCAAGCCGCAAGTGCCACACTACCGCACATCTTTGGGATGGGTTGTTCCACTCATCAGCTGCAAGGAGTTTATAACCGCAGCAGAACCTCTGTCCTTATCCTGAAAAATATAGAAATCAAAGATAGAAGTGGATGCTGTAACAACCAAATCCACACTGAGAGGTGCTGGCTTTGGAAACTGGGTTATGGGTAGTGAAAAATTTCTATGAAGCTGGAAAAATGGCCATTGATGTTACACTATGGGAAGATATCTTGGAAAAAAACTACTGATTGCAATAAAGTAAAAGGTAAATAGTGTCCCTAATGAACTTGATGTTTAGTCACTAAGTCATGTCTGACTCTTTGCAACCCTATAGACTTCCATGGACTGTAATCTGCCAGGCTTCTCTGTCCATGGAATTTTCCAGGCAGAAATCCTAGAGTGGGTTGCCATTTCCTTCTCCAGGGGACCTTCCCAACCCAGAGACTGAACCCACATCTCCTGCATTGCAGGCGGTTTCTTTACCTGTGTGTCACTGTGGAATCCGCAATGAAGTTATTAGTTTAGGGTTTGTTGTTGTTGTTGTTTCAAGTAGGAAATGAGACCATAACACGAGTTAGTTACCACTGGATATTTTTTTTTTTTTTTTTCTTAAAAGGTAATGCAACAAAGAGGTGGTCTCAAAAAAGCAAACAAGAAAGATTGGCCTGTTTACAAGCCGGAATAAAAGAGAACTTTGACAGCTCAGGAAATCAGGGACCTGCAGGCTTGAATGATGTTATTGATTCTCATCAAATCAGTACAAGATAAAACTGAGGGACCCTTTGAGTGACAGCCGCAGACAAGGGCAAAATCAAGACTTTGCCCATTGCGTCCACAGCTAAAACTCATGAATGAATCACATGGATTCCAGCAAAATCTTACCAGTCGCTGGAGAAACAATGGCTCAGGGAAATGAGGTTAGGAGTGTGATTCTCCCACAGAGACCTGCCAGGCTCAAGGTATTCACGAAGAAATCTAGAAAGGGGCATGTGAATGTTCATGCATGGAAGAAATGACAAGGCTCAAACAGTAGACAGCCAAGTATACTGGATATTTTATGTATTATATTGTATATATTATGTATCATTGGGCTTCCCTGTGGCTCAGACAGTAAAGAATCTGCCTGTAATGTAGGAGACCTGGATTCGATCCCTGGGTTGGGAAGATTCCCCTGGAGAAGGGATGGTTATGCACTCCAGTATTCTTGCCAGAATCCCACAGACAGATAAGCCTGACAGGCTACAGTCGATGGGGTTGCAGAGTCAAAACGACTGTCTGTGACACTATTGAATATTCTGTGTATGTATGCACGTGTCTGTGTACATGCACACACAGCAGGGGTAGTCAGATAGCATATCCTTGTTCCTAGGTCTCAAACAGGAAGAATTGCAAGCAGACTTGGTACAGACTCCCAGGTACCACTCACAGATCCCGGTCTTTGAACCCAAAGCAGAAACAGAACAGGGCTATCATGTTATTTTGCTGTGTCAGAGGAATAGAAAGAAGTATTAGTGACTAGAAAGGTTGACTTCAGTACCTATAATTTACTCATCATTTTGATGGCAAGGAAGTTTATAACACAGTGCACCTGAAAACATTACCTAATTAAGAAAATGAAGCTAATTAGGAGAATTTCTGTGATATAGGTTTTTTTCAGCAACCAGTAGTTTCAGAAAGATATCTGGATCAGTGGTGGTTTTCTTACCAATTTTGACACTGGAGAACATTTATTTCCATTTCTCTTGCTTTTGAATGCCCCGACTTACTAATTAAAGATTGTTTTGTTGGGTTCTGAGATTTCAGCCCCACATTACCTAATCACAAGAAGTCAATGATGAAGAACCTGGATTCTGAGAAACAGAAGCCTGGAGCAATCATAAAAATTCTTAGTTTCTAAAACTGATGGCATATTGTTACACAGTGCTGTGAGCTTATTGCGACCATGTTTTTGTAGTGACACATCAAAGAGGTAGTCTTGAAATATCAGCGAATTTCAGAAGAACTATAGCTTATGCAAATAGTGCTTTCTTGGTGGTCTTCCGGCAATGGATTTTGTCTTTGGCTTCCCCCAAAACTTGGAAACCAAACAGCTCAGCTCACATCAAGCTATTTGAGAATAATTCCAACAGGATATTTGCTAATTAACAACGGGCAAAGGATCAAAGAAGGGATAGATCAACATAATCAGAAGTGGCTCATGGAAAAGCTGAACCATAAAGGATGAATAAGAATCACATGGGAATGCAGGAGATGCTTCAGTTAACAATAATGTGAGTCTAGGCATGTGGCAGGCATGAGCATAGTAGGAGAAAAATATTGGAGATACCATCTGGAGATGCCAACTACCTAAGGCTAAAGATGTATGTTGAGCACTGAAGAAAGATTAAACAATTATTATTCTAGGATAACATTTTTTTGGCAAATTTTCAGACTGGAAGGAAGCAATAGAGTCTCCACTGTATCTTTAAGAGCAACTATAATAATGTGATATGCAGGGAGAATAGGATCAATAGTTTCTTAACCTCTTTAGTGTGACAACTATTCAAATAGATAGCTATTTGCCTAAACATTTACATTCTGACTTACAGGGCTCTGGGATCACACATACCAGGGGAGCATCAGTCACATGAAGGCAATGTGACTCACTCCCCTAAAGTTCTGCAGTGTGGAAACCATAATTCTAAATAAGAAATGAGGATTATTGGCATAAGTGGGGTAGGATGAGGAACTAAAGAGGGCAGTCGCCTGAGGATGGGAAATACGGGGGATTAGAAAACGGTTAATTCTTATGATGTATTGAATCCTCTGCTGATTGTTTCCACCTGTGAGGTGGTGCTGTGTTTTTATTCCTATTTTACAAACGAGAAAGTTGAAGCTCAGAGAGAGAACTTAACTTGCTCTAGTTCTCAAGCTCAGAACTATGAAGTTTGAACCAAAAGCTAAATCTATCAGATTCCAAATTTGCTTGCTTGTAACCATGATAAAAGACTTTTCCCTTAGTGTTTAAATCCTTTCTCACCTGGCTTCAAGAAACAGAGTCAGGATATTTCTTTATTATCATGAACTGTTTCAGTCTTGAAAAGGATTCTAGGTAATTCCTAATTATAATCTCGATTGTTTGACTTTTATTAAAGAATAATACATTAGGGGACTTCCTTGGTGGTCCAGTGGTTAAGACTCCGCACTTTCATTGCAGGGCACTCAGGTTCTATCCCTGGTTGTGGAACTAAGATCCCCCTTGCCCAGGAGGGACAGCCAAAAAATAATAGTAATACATTAACTAATTAGTTAGTTAGTTAGTTAATCCTATCAGTTCAGTTCAGTTGCTCAGTCATGTCCAACTCTTTGCGACCCCATGGACCGCAGCACACCAGGCCTCCCTGACCATCACCAACTCTTGGAGCTTGCCAAAACTCATGTCCATCAAGTCGGTGGTGCCATCCAATCATCTCATCCTCTGTTGTTCCCTTTTCCTCCTGCCTTCAATCTTCCCCAACATCAGGGTTTTTTCTCAGGAGTCAGTTCTTCACATCAGGTGGCCAAAGTATTACAGCTTCAGCATCAGTCCTTCCAATGAATATTTAGGACTGATTTCCTTTAGGATGGACTGGTTTGATCTCCTTGGTGTCCAAGGGACTCTCAAGAGTCTTCTCCAACACCACAGTTCAAAAGCATCAATTCTTTGGTGCTCAGCTTTCTTTATAGTCCAACTCTCACATCCATACACGATTACTGGGCAAACCATAGCTTTGTCTATATGGCCCTCAGCAAAGTACTGTCTCTGCTTTTAAATATGCTGTCTATTTTAATATGTTTGTCATAGCTTTTCTTCCAAGGAGCAAGTGTCTTTTAATTTCATGGCTGCAGTCACCATCTGCAGTGATTTTGGAGACCAAGAAAATAAAGTCTGTCACTATTTTCATTGTTTCCCCATCTATTTGCTGTGAAGTGATGGCACCGAATGCCATGATCTTAGTTTTTTGAATGTTGAGTTTTAAGCCAGCTTTTTCATTCTCCTCTTTCAGCTTCATCAAGAGACTCTTCAGTTCCTCATCACTTTCTGCCATAAGGCTAGTGTCATCTGCTTTTATCTGAGGTTATTGATATTGCCTTAATGCATCTATATGGATACAATGCCATATTTTATCACTCTTTTATTAACAACTTTTAAAATCATTTTTAAATTTGTAATTTACATTTATGATGACAAGTTTTTTTAAGTTGAATTTTTTAAGCTCCTCAAGTCAGATGGTTGGTAAAAAAAAACTGAACTGTGACTTCTAATGATGGATTTTTTTTCCCTTTAGGATATACATCCATCACAGTCTATGACCCAACACCTCTTACCTCTCATCCTCCAAGTCTCTGAGGTTAGCTCTCTGAAAGATGTCTGAGGCTAGTGACCTCCTCTAAGTGCCCTAGAATAAAGTTTTCAGATCCTGTTCCTTACCCATTTTTTCAGAAGATTTGTGACTATTCCATAAGATAATTGTTGGGCAACAACTGATGTATAAAGGCTAAAATATATATATTGCAGTGTATGTAATACTATGTTATAATGCAGTGATGTAGAAGTTACCAGAGTATTTTCTTTTCTTCGCTTTCTTAATGCTGTTAAACAACACACGATTACTAATGTAAAATGTGGAGAGGACATCATAACTTCTAACTGCTGTTTCGTTTTGTTTTGATTTTCTGAATTCTTACACAGTTAAGCTTCTTCGGGTCTGAATCTTATGCTTCTGGCTTGTTGGGTTCTTAATACACATCACATTACCCTCAAACCTTTTATGAATGTTGTGAATTAAATAGTCACCTAGGTGAGGTCACATTGTTTTCATGTTTACTGAGATCAGGGCCTGGAAATCAATACCGATCAGGTGTCCTAGGACAATATATTAATCTTTATAAAGTGATTTAAATACAAAGCCTTATTATAGCACTTCTTGAATATTATTTAGTTTCACACAACTGTTGCATTAAGACAGTTAAAGAAATGGAACAGAAATTTTCCTTTTCTACTTCATCTATTATTAATCATCTGATCCCAAACTCCCTATAATAATATTTGAAATAGATGGATGCTCTCTTTCTTGCTGTCATTTTAAGTTTTACATGAGGACTGCTTTTGGATCACTCTGCAAATAAACGAATTTGGAGCATTCTCACTCCTGATATTATGGACAAGTCACTGAAACATCACTTTTTATATTCTACTAAACTAGTCTATCTGTATTTTATTGTAGGAGAAAAAGACTGGCCAAGCCCAACATCTATTCTTTTCCCTTTAGACTGAATGAGAGAGCTTACAAAACCTTACCCACAGATGAGTAACTATGGCTATATTACTCAATTATCAATTTAAGCCGGGAAGCAGATGATAAATCTATTATGTTATTCAATTTTAAGCTCCTGTATAAACAGTAATATTTAGGCCACAGTATTTGACTTCATAGATAACACTGGAAAAAGTTGCAGATCCTATTTGTTAATATCAATCCATTTTCATTTGCGCTTTAAAAAATCACCAACTTTCAGAACACTGGAGATGACTATGAGCATTTTACCTATATTTTTAAAAGGGCACATGGTCTTTATAGTAGTTCTGACTCAGTTATCAACCCTCAGCTTGATAAGAAGATGCTTCTATTCATCAATGGACCCTGGTCATTGATTCAATAACACCTCCTTTCTAAGGCTAGAATTTTAAACACTGGGGAAGATAACAATTCTTTAAATATGGTAAATTGAAAGAAATCCTATAGATTTAATATTTATTTGCATAAAAGATAAAATAATATATACATACTTTGTATACACATAGTTTGAATTCCATCTTTAAGACACGTTGGAAAATAGTGCTGAGTAACTATGTGAGCTCTGCAAAGAAACAAATGCAGTATCTTTATGAAGGCATAAACTCCATACCATACAAGTTGCGAATCAAATCTCTTTTTACTAGGAAGGGTCATGTTTGAGAAAGTGTATATTTAAGACTAAATGTTAGCAAAAGTGATAAACAAATGCCTGTGAAAGGTATATAAAGTGGAGTAATACCCACAGTGCAACATTGTGTGTGAGAGCTTGGACTCTTTGGCCAGATAGCTGGTCCTGAATTCCAGTTCTGCCACAGACTGACTGACCTTGATTAAGTCACTAAACTGATGCCTCAGCTTTCTGGGTGAGTAAAATAACCATAATAATGGTACTCATCTCACAGGGTCTGTGTGAGGGTTGGATAAGTTGGTATGCACAGCGCTTAGAAGAGTGACTGGCATACAGGAAATGCTACAAGTATTAGCTACTGTTTTTAAATAAACTCCCGGAAACCACCAAATTAGTCAATTCAATATAAGAGCTAGGCTACACGAAGAACAATTTAGTCAAGCAATCATTTGCTGTCATGGACTGATTTCTTTCCTTCTTTCCTGACAATGTTGATAAGGACTGTGAAAATAATGTATTGGTAAAACAGGGAACAGGGACATTTGGAGTCCAACTGGGTCTGACCAGTAATTCATGACTCATCTTCTCCCAATCCCCTCCTGATATTCGTAACAAATGAAAAACCCTCATGCCATGAAAATTAACTTTCGTAGACACCCTATTGCCAAAACCTGCCAAGAATTTTCCACATTATAAAACCAATGGAGCTGAAAGACGAATTGCAATCATGATTTATAATGACACGTGCGCGGCTGTGTTAGGGAGAACCAGCCCACTGGCCAGAAGGATGGTGGGAGATGCTTTATTCCTTTCCCCACAGGCTGCAATCTGATCCACAAACCTTGGCTCCATATGCAACAGAAAACTGAGGAGACATTTCTCCATTGCACCCATATTTATTTTGATACAAGAAAGATAATTTTGTTTTCATTATTTTCCTACTCTCTGCCCCACCCCACCTCCACACACTACATCTTTCATTTTCCAGAACTCAATGGCAAAGATTCTTTATACCTAATTAGAAAGAATGGCAAGACTTAATAATAATCTACCTGAGAGTATGATCGATTAGACAATGAGAACAGCTGTGGAACTAGGGAGAAGTGAACTTGGCACTTCGTTGGATGGAGGTGTTACAAAAGAGGGATGGGTCAAGAATGACTCCTGTTTTTCTGAAGAACTATTGAGTGCATAGTGGAACGATTTACAGAATAGGGAACCTGGAAGAGGTGCAGGCGGCTTGGGGAAAGGATCCTGTTTGAAGTGGTTGGCCATCCCACATTTGTGTTGTTTAGGATATTTTGGTTAAGTCTTGTGTAGAGACATAGGAGTGTGGGGTCAAGATAAGAGGAATGGATTGGATTGGTTGTGGTCATGAACAGATGATAATCCAAGTTATGTGAGAGCATGATATTGAAAGAAGTTATACTGTGAGCAGAAAATAAGCTGAGAACCAAGTCTTGAGGAATCAGCATTTAACAGTTGCGTGGATGAGGAGAAATCACAAAAGACATTGAGAAAGATAGGCAAATGGAAGAGAAAAAAATATTTAGAAGAGTTGGGAATTACTGAAAGAAGGATGTGAGCTTCACAAAACAGCAAATATTTAGAGTGAAGCCCACCCAAGAATAATTCATCTCTTGTCTGGATGGATGAAGACAGGTCATGAAATAGCTTAGCAGGATCATATTCGCTGTAATCAAAATAAATAGTTACATGTTCTCTGCATATAAAAGTGAGGGGGTGATAAATTGTGAAATCTCATTCTTAAGTTGTGAGAAAATTACTTTAGTATTTTTATTTGGTAATCAAATTGATCTATTTATTTTAGAAGACCAAGAACTGTAATAGCTACCATTTATTGGACACCGGCTACTCACTGTATTTATTTCTCATGCTTGTGCATGCTAGGTTGCTTCAGTCATGTCTGATTCTTTGAGACCCCATGGACTGTAGCCCACCAGGCTCCTCTGTCCAAAGGATTCTCCAAGCAAGAATACTGGAGGGGGTTGCCGTTTTCTTCTCCAGAGGATCTTCCTACCCAGAGATCAAACCCACATTCTTGCATTGCAGGCAGATACTTCACCACTGACCCACCTGGAAGCCCCAACCAGTATTCATACTGATTTCCTTTTCTTTGCTAGTCTGTCTCAGTATGTCTGATTGGAGCATGGAATATACAAATTATCTTTTCTTATGAGCTTATTCAATATAGGGACATACAGGTAGAGAGTAAGAATACATCTTCAGCCATGATATTTCCAGCACTAGAAATGCTCTTTCAGTTTATTTGGGAATAAAACAAAAGATCAACAGAACATAAATTGAGCTAAAAATATTTACTTAATTAAAGACGAATGAAAACAAAGTACCTTCTACTCTAAAGGGTAGTTTGGAGATGTGTGCAAACAATGGCAAGAAATGGTTCAGATCATAAAATATGAATACATAAAGCACTGAAAATGAAATTAGAAAGGGAAATAGTTGCTGTGAGCACACAGCTGGGATTAGAGCCTGTGGCAGGCAGGATCCTTTGCAGCCATAAGCAGTGAAACAGGATAATGATTTCTGGACCCTGACTCCTCCTTTCTCTCCTCTGCTCGGCTTAAAGCCCCTTGACTTCTACATGGTTCACCAGACACCCAGAAACATGATTCTCCTGGAAGTTAATTCTTGCCCGCAGGCCAGAACTTTGCTGGTTGAAGCAAGAACGTAACGGGCTCAGAGGGACTTTCATCATCAGGCGTGGCAACCGGAGCGATTGAATCAAGATCTCAGAGCACTCATTCCCTGAGCCTGGATTTCCAGCTTGGGAAAGTCCTCTGTGTAAGAATATTTTCTACAATTGCTTCCATACCATCTCAGACATAGAAGTAATCAGTTCCAGTAAATGGAGTAAATATATTTCTTCAGACAAACTTGCTTTAAGTAACTGTCGCTCTGCATGGAGCTTGTGCTTTGGGATGAGAACAAAGAAATCAGGCTGGATTGATTTTGTTACTTTATTCGTGTGTTTATTAGGTGAGGCTGGTGATCAAAAGAGAAATCTGGAGAATGCAGAGAGAGACTTTGTAAAGGGCTAGAAGACATTTAGAAAAGCACACATTAACAGATGGGAGACCAGTGGGAGTATTTGAAAGAAAAAACAAGTATTGTTTGGAGATAGGTCTGTCAGATTAAACAACTGGTACATATTTAGTTGGAGAGGTCATGGGTTATAATTATGTATTATGAATGCCTAGGACTATTTTGAGTATGATGATAGAAATGAAATATAATGAATCCTTGGTTTTGGGAAAGTATATCTTTTTCAATAAATTTATTAGCTGTGGCTTTAGGATAGCCAGGTACAGAAATTAATCAAAAAAGCTTAAGTATACAAGAGAATGTATTGACTTTAGGGGTAAGGTTTCTTTTTTCATCAAGTCCTCATCTGGTGCTCAAATACTTTAAGATGATGAATTTCACCATTTATCTCTCAGTTATGATTTCCTCCTTTTTTTGGCTTCATCCTCAGGCAGCTTCTCTTTACTTGGAGAGGGACAGCTTCAGGTTTCCTTTTAGACCTTTCCCTCAGGAGGAAAAATGATGTCTTCCTCAATAGTAGCCACAAATTCCTGAAATGATGTCAGGTGGCTTATGTTGCATCTCCAACCTTGAATAATTCCCTGTGTCCAGAGTGTGGACTCTCAGACTGGTTCTCCAGGATGATGGAGACCCCGTTGTGCTTCAAGGTGGAAAGCAATCAATTTCACTGAACCACATGGACCAAAAGCAGGGAAATTGGGGTGTGACAGTGCAAGAAAGGAAGGTGAAGCTTGACAAATGGAATAACAGATTGTCACCCTGGGAAAAAGTGTTCAGATAGTAGGAGAGATGATGAGAAGGTTGTTGAATAATGTTGCTCTTGTGGCCAAAGAATAGAAGTCAGCCAAGGATGCCATTTAAATTTAACCAACCAGAACAGGGAGAATGGCTGAGATCAAGCTATAGTTTCATTTCGTTTGTCTCAGATGAAGAGTTCCCTTCTGTCTTAGCTGAAGAGTAAAGTGGTTTAGATGCATCTTCCTGGGTCCCTAAACAAGCTCCAAAACTTAATAATTTTATGATTTTGAAGAAAATCCTTAACATTTCTATACCTCACTTTCCTTCTTTGGCAAATGTGTATACATCTCTCATTGGGCCACGGTGAAGAGCAGTTGAAAATATAAAGTGCTTAGATGGGCATGAGGTCCACAGGACACTTAAATCAGTGTTTGTCAGGCTTGTTTTTATTAATATGATTATAATAAGAAAGACCACAGGCAAATGTGAACATATGTAAGGATGACACAGTGTCTGATATTAGAAGTTCATCCTCACAGGAAAAAGACTTAAGGGATTCAAGTTGAATACATACAAAGTGTGAGATCATAAAGAAAATCACTAAGAGTTACCTGGTTATAGTATTAGCTGGTTCTTTCTCCCAGTAGTGTGTTTGTCATTAGAGTCAAATCAAATAGTCATCAATTAAATTTTTCTAACTCATTGCACTGTGGGTATTACTTCCTGCAAGAAATTTGTGATCAGAAGCTTTTAAGGTTGTTTTCCAATCTTACCTACCTCCTGACAGTCATGTCTTTGTGGAACTTCCTCCCCTTGGATGTGGGATGGACTTATTAACTTAGTAGTCATGTATATTCACTTATTAACTTTAGTATCACATGTATTAACTTATTAACTTAGTAGTGAGGGTTGGGCCATAAAGAAAGCTGAGCACCAAAAAATTGATGCTTTCACACAGCGGCGCTGGAGAAGACTCTTGAGAGGCTCTTGCACTACCAGGAGATGGAATCAGTCAATTCTAAAGCAAATCAACCCTGAGCATTCATTGAAAGGACTGATGCTGAAGCTCCCATACCTTGGCCTCCTGATGCGAAGAGCGGACTCTTTGGAAAAGACCCTGATGCTGGGAAAGAGTGAAGGCAAAAGGAGAAGGGCAGAAGAGGATGAGATGGTTAGATAACATCACCGACTCAGTGGCCATGAGTTTGAGCAAATTCTGTGAGATAGTGGAGGACAGAGGATTCTGGCGATCTACAGTCCATGAGGTCACAAAGGGTCGGACATGACTTAGCAACTGAACAACAACAACAGTAAATAGAATATGGCAGAATTTGTCATGGATGCCACTTCTGAGATAAGGTTATAAAAATGCTATGGTCACTGTCTGGGCATGCTGTCTAAATCCCTCTCTTAGGTCACTTAACCTGGGGGTATCTAGTTGCTGTGCTGTGAGGCAGTCCTGTGGTGAGGCGCTGAGGCCCATCAATAACCACATGAGTGAAATGGAAAGCAAATCCCTCCATCTCTAAATGAGCCTTCATCTGAGCCCACAGCTCTGACTGACAGCTCAACTGTAACCTCATGAGAAACCTGGAGCTAGAGGCACTCAGCTAGCTACATCCTGAGCTCTGACCCACAGATGCTATACAATAATACACAATTATTTACTTAAGACAGTACTTAAAACAATAAATACTGCTTTAAGCTTCTAAGTTTGGAAGTAATTTGTTTTACAATGATAGATAACTAATAAACAATTTCTAGACTAAAACTGGTAGGATATAATCATCCAGTGGATTTCATGACTTGGCTGTTACTTGTAAATGTGGCAGTTCTTTGCCTGAATGGATCCCCATGGCCTTTACTGCTGTCACAGAGAGACAACCCATTCCCGAGTAGAATAGAGGAAGATGTCAATTAATTCATGTCAGTATTTAAACAAACACACATACTTCTGATCATAACCTTTACTAGACTATAACATGTGTGTATATATCATGCCATAAAGAGGAGGAAGAAAGCATATAAAATTACTTTGGGCCCCCAATCTCTATAAGTTCAGCCTGGGGATAAGATATATACAGGTAATTCATTAAGTTAAGCTACAGTGCAATAAATTAAGTGCCAGAGTGGTATACTATGACTGAGTTGTGACTCCAGTTAATTTGAAAGATCAATAACATACTTTATTTTGATAAGCTCAGTTCTTTCATGCCCCCTTCTCTGCTCAGCAGAAGGCAAATTATTTTTAGGCCAAACTGGCAAATTCAATCCAAACCAATAACTTTTATTCTACCCTGGGTAATAAAAGAGCGGATTCTCCCAGGAAATACTCAATCAAATTCAAGTAGTCTCTTTTAGTCATTATTCACAATTTCAAGTTTTCTTTCTGAGCTTCCTCCCCAATTCTCCATGCTTCCTTTTTTTCTTTCTTTCTGTTTTTTTTTTTTTTTTTTGGTATGTAACAAGGAAAACAGGAACGATGGGTCATCTGCTGCTGTGGCTGAGAGACTGTGAAGGTGTATGGTTTATTCATTGCCATTTCTCTGTGGCTTCATGCATCTGATGTCTTCATGTCTCCCTGTATTGTTTCCGGTGTTGATGGCAAATGACATGGAACATTTCAGGGTTCCTAAACTTTCAGCTGGGCAGCTGCTCTTGCTCTCCAGGGTGGGGAACTCTCTGTGAAATGCCACATTCTCTTTATTCCCTGATCTCTTTTGTGTGAGTAGCAAACTGGTTCAACTGTCAGCTACTATGCATTGTCTTCAGTGAGCTTATTAGACATCTTGGAGTCAATGCCATTTCCAACTAGGATTCCCATAGGATGGGCAGTTTTTAAGAATATTGGGGGGAGGACTATTCTCTCTCTCTCATTCTTTCTCTTTCTCTCATTCTTTCTCTTTCTCTCTTGTTTGGACTGCTTACTCTAGGAGAATCAGGTGCAGTGCTAGGTCCTGTGGGCATGTCCACATGTCTAGGCACTTAGAGAGTGCTCAAGTCCACAGTCAGTGAAGGGGGTAGGCTCTGCAGGGATTTCCCTCAATCCAAGAGTCCACAATGAACAGAGGACGCATGAGCAAGCTTGGAAATGGACCAAACCCAGCATCAATCACAGATGTTTAGTAGAGACAACTTGACTGCCACCTCATGAGAGGCTTTGACCCAGAGGTACATACCTAGGTCATGCCTGGGTATTTGAACTATAGAAACTACGATAATAAATGTATGTGTTAAAAGTGTTAAGTTTCAGAGTAGTTTCTCAAAGTGCATAGATAACCAATACATCATGCCACCTGGTGAGTGTTGTATATTACCTCTCCTGAGCCCTGGCATCACTATAGGTCATGCATATATCAAGATAGAGATTATAAACTGGGACCATGCCCTTTTCTCAGAAACCATCCCCAAACTACAAGGGAGATCCTCTCGATGTCACAAATTTTTACTGGGTAATATATTAAACATTCTTCTATCCATACCCTGCACAAAGAAGGAAGAAAAGTTAAATTACCCAAGTCTAAGGCTCTCCATAGGCTGTTCTCTAAAGCTCTGCCATCCATTCCCTGCTAACACTCATATTCCCTCTTCATATCTTCTAGAGGTAGAGGCTTCAAAAACAGCTTTGCTTCAATAATCTATAAATATTATATATAAAAACTTATGGTTACCAAATGGGAAAGAGGGAAGTGAGGGATAAATTAGAAGTTTGACATTAGCAGATACATACTACCACATATAAGATAGATAACAGGGGCTTCCCTGGTGGCTCAGTGGTAGGAATCTGTCTGCCAGTGCAGGAGACCTGGGTTTGATCCCCAGTCTAGGAGGACCCCACATGCTGGGAACAGCTAGGCCCTTGGACCACAACTATTGAATCCTTGTTCTATAGCCCAGGAACTGCAACTACGGAGCCATGCGCCACAGCTACTGAAGTTTGCACCCCTGGAGCCTGGACTCTCCAATAAGAGAAGCCCACACACTGCAACTAAAGAGTAACCCCTGCTTGCCACAACTAGAGAAAAAGCCCATGCAACAGTGAAGAACCAGCACAGCCAAAAATAAATAAACAAGTTTTTTTTTTAAACAAAATAAACAACAAAAACCTACTCTGTAGCATAGAGAACTACATTCAGTATCAATAACCTATAATAGAAAGGAATCTGAAAAAGAATAATATATATCTGAATCACTTAACTGTAGACCCAAAACATTGTGAATCAGCTATACTTCAATAAAAAGTTAAATTAAAAAAAAACACACAAAAAAAACCACAGTTCTTTCTTACTTTAAACTTGTAGACTGGGAAATCCCTGAACCAGAAATAAGACTTTCTTAGTATTTAGCTGTTTGAGATAATGTATCATGATCATCAGGCATGAATGAACTCCCTAGTCATTCATATGCACTCCACAGTCGTCATGAACAGACAGACAGCTGGTAAACCAGGAGAGCAGGGGCGAAAACCATCTAATGTTAACTCACATTATAATGTAGCAGAATTCTCTGAGGAAGAGATCAATGGAAGCTGGTCTTGTGGATGAGGTGGGATTTGTTCTGAGTCTTAAAGGATTGGAGGATTTGCATAAATAGATAGGTGGGTTATGATCATTTCAGAGAGTGCAGAAGCAAAAAAAAAAAAAAACTTGTGCAAAAGGCACAAAGATCAAAACTGTGTTTGGGGGCACAATCGGAGGAGGGTTGTCTGTTAGGCAGCTGAAAGAGAAAGAGTTCGGTTGCACTGGATTAAATGAGTCTGACCATTATTTTGAGTAGAGGAGTAAGACAATGAAATAAATGTCTTAATAAATTGATGAAATGGCAATTGATAACCAAAGAATAGATATTTATTGAGGATCTTCTATGGTTCAGGCATAAAACTGGAAGTACAATGGCAAACAGTGTAGATATAGCTGCTACTTCCATACATCTCACTCGCCATGGTGGAAAACCATAATTATAAGAGTGAAACATAACTTCAATGTGCAAAATGTTAGGAAGTTGAAATTCAGTATTACATGTAAGGTTATAATGGGAGAATCTTGTGGAATTAGGCTTTCCTAAAGATTTTTTTCAAAGGTAGCTTTTTGTTTTGAGGTAATTACAGGTTCATATGCACTTGTAAGAAATAATACAGATTCCATGAATCCTTTGCCCAATTTTCTTCAGTGGTAACATCTGAAGTAACCGTATTATACAGCCAGGATATGGACTTGGCACAGTGAAGATACAGAACATTTCCATCACAAGGATTTGTCAGTTTGCCCCCTTTAACCATGTCTATTTCCTTCTTGCTCCACTCCCCATAATCCCATCAACTATAGCCCATCAAGTTCCTCTGTCCATGGAAATCTCTAAGCAAGAATACTGGAGTGGGTTGCCATTCCCTGCTTCAGGGAATCTTCCTGACCCAGGAACAGAACCTGTGTGTTCCTCCTTGCAGGCAGATTCTTTTCTGTCTGAGTCACCAGGGGCTAAGGACTATTAATCTCTTGCAACTGCTAATCTGGTCTCATTTTTAAATGTTGGCATTTCAAAAATACTATATAAATTGGAATCATATAGTGTATAGTTTTGGTGATTGACTTTTCATGTTCTGGTGATTGACTTTTCATGTTCTGCATGATTTTCTGGAGATTTGTGCAGGTTTTTGCATGTATCAATATTTTATTTCTTTTTTATGGCCAAATAATTTTCCTTGGTATGGAAATATTACAGTGAATGTTTTGAGGCTGCCTTATCACTTCACAGAGTGATACAACCAATATTATTTAAAATTCCTTTCAATAATATGTGAGTGATCCAGTTTATCTACATCCTCCCCAACATTTGGCATTATCACTCATTTTTATTTTAGCCCTTCTGATAGGTATATAAAGATAACTCATTGTGGTGATAATATGCATTTTTCAGGTGGCTGATGGTGTTGAAACATTTTAATGTGCCTATTTGCAATCTGTATTTGGAATATCTGCTTGTGTCTTTCATCCATTTCAAATTGTTTGTTTATTTTAATGTGTGTCTTGAGAGTTTTCTGTATGATCTATACTTGTGGTTTGCATTATTTTCCGTCCCAGTCTATATATTGGCTTTTCAATCTCTTAAAAGGTCTTTCACAGAGCAAAGCATTTAAAATTTTTGATTCAGTTCAGTTCAGTTCAGTCGCTCAGTGATGTCTGACTCTTTGCAACCCTATGAATCGCAGCACACCAGGCCTCCCTATTTATCACCAACTCCCGGAGTTTACTCAAACTCATGTCCATCAAGTTGGTGATGCCATCCAACCATCTCATCCTCTGTCATCCCCTTCTCCTCCTGCCCCCAATCCCTCCCAGCATCAGGGTCCTTTCCAATGAGTCAACTCTTCACATGAGGTGGCAAAAGTATTGCAATTTCAGCCTCAGCATCAGTCCTTCCAATGAACACCCAGGACTGATCTCCTTTAGGATGGACTTTGATTAGGTCTAACTAATTTTTCATTTTATGGATCATGATTTTAGTATCAAGTCTAAGAACTCTGCCTCGCCGTAGGTACTGATTTTTCACTCTTATTTTAAAGTTTAATAGTTTCACATTTTCCATTTAAGTGTATGATCCATATTGAGTTGATTTTTGTATCATGTAAGAGTCTTATATCAAGGTTTATTTTTTCCTGTCTGTAAATGTCTAATTACCCTAGTGCCATTTGTTGAAAAGTTCTCTTTGTGTTTCTGTTTTAATTTTCCTGCCTCCTGTGGTTTTCATGAACATATTTTAGAATACTATTTTGATTTATCTAAGCATTTTTGAGTGTTTCTCTTTGTATAACTTTCTTAGTGCTTGCTGTAGGCATTACATTTTGTGCACATAACTTATAGTCCAATGGTGTTATGATTTTACCATTTCAAATAAAATCTAAAAACCTCACCTCCCTCTGTCTCCTGACCACCCTAATATGTAATATTTATAATAATATTTAATGTAATTAATGTATCTACTTTACATATTATTAATATATTTATATTCATGTATGTGTTTATATTTGATGAATATTTATTAAATAAAAACAGTTCCTCTATATACTTCTAGCATCATAACAAAAAGCATTTTAACTTTTGTGCCACTCATAAAACAAAATTTATTCATGTTGATGTATGACAGAAGCCACACATTATTTGTAATTAAGGTAATTATCCTCCAACTAAAATAAATTAGTTAAAAAAATACAATTTAGAAGACTCAAGAAGAATCTTTTGTACTGTACCATATTTTTATTACTATGTTATTTTTTTCCCTTTGATGTTCTAAAATTCCTTCATTTATTTCTTTTCTGTTTAGAGAGTTTTCTCTATCCATTCTTTTAGGGTAAAGTGCTGCTGGTAAAAGGTTCTTTAAATTTACCTTCATCTAAAGAGCAACCACCCATCCAAGGAGCGGAGGCTGCTCGGGAGCAGGAGGGCCGAGAGGAGCTACTCCATGTTCAAGGTCAGGAGGGGCAGCAGCGAGGAGATACCCCTCGTCCAAGGTAAGCAGCAGCGGTTGCGCTTTGCTGGAGCAGCTGTTAAGATATACCCCACGTCCAAGGTAAGAGAAACCCAAGTAAGATGGTAGGTGTTGCAAGAGGGCATCAGAGAGCAGTCACACTGAAACCATAATCACAGAAAACTAGCCAATCTGACCACATGGACCACAGTCTTGTCTAACTCAGTGAAGCTAAGCCATGCCGTGTGGGGTCACCGAAGACGGTTGGGTCATGGTGGAGAGGTCTGACAGAATGTGGTCCACTGGAGAAGGGAATGGCAAACCACTTCAGTATTCTTGCCCTGAGAACCCCATGAACAGTATGAAAAGGCAAAATGATAGGATACTGAAAGAGGAACTCCCCAGGTCGGTAGGTGCCCCATATGCTACTGGAGATCAGTGGAGAAATAACTCCAGAAAGAATGAAGGGATGGAGCCAAAGCAAAAACAATACCCAGCTGTGGATGTGACTGGTGATAGAATAAGGTCCAATGCTGTAAAGAGCAATACTGCATAGGAACCTGGAATGTTAGGTCCGTGAATCAAGGCAAAATGGAAGTGGTCAAACAGGAGATGGCAAGAGTGAATGTCTATATTCTAGGAATCAGCGAACTAAAACAGACGGGAATGGGTGAATTTAACTCAGATGACCATTATATCTACTACTGTGGGCAAGAATCCCTTAGAAAAAATGGAGTAGCCATTATGGTTAACAAAAGAGTCCGAAATGCAGTACTTGGGTGCAATCTCAAAAATGACAGAATGATCTCTGTTCGTTTCCAAGGCATGTCATTCAATATCACGTAATCCAAGCCTATGCCCCAACCAGTAATGCTGAAGAAGCTGAAGATGAATGGTTCTATGAAGACCCACAAGACCTTTTAGAACTAACACCCAAAAAAGATGTCCTTTTCATTATAGGAAACTGGAATGCAAAAGTAGGAAGTCAAGAAACACCTGGAGTAACAGGCAAATTTGGCCTTGGAGTACCGAATGAAACAGTGCAAAGGCAAATAGAGTTTTGCAAAGAGAACGCACTGGTCATAGCAAACACCCTCTTCCAAAACAAAAGAGAAGACTCTATACATGGATATCACCAGATGGTCAACACCAAAATCAGATTGATTATATTCTTTGCAGCCAAAGATGGAAAGGCACTATACAGTCAGCAAAAACAAGACTGGGAGCTGACTGTGGCTCAGATCGTGAACTCCTTACTGTGAAATTCAGACTTAAATTGAAGAAAGTAGGGAAAAGCACTAGACCATTCAGGTATGACATAAATCAAATCCTTTATGACTATACAGTGAAAGTGAGAAATAGATTCAAGGGATTAGATCTGATAGACAGAGTGCCTGATGAACCATGGACTGAGGTTCGTGACATTGTACAGGAGACAGGGATCAAGACATCCCCATGGAAAAGAAATGCAAAAAGACAAAATGGTTGTCTGAGGAGGCCTTACAAATAGCTGTAAAAAGAAGAGAAGCACAAAGCAAAGGAGAAAGGGAAAGATATTCCCATTGGAATGCAGAGTTCCAAAGAATAACAAGGAGAGATAAGAAAGCCTTCCTCAGTGATCAATGTAAAGAAATAGAAGAAAACAACAGAATGGAAAAACTAGAGATCTCTTCAAGAAAATTAGAGATACCAAGGGAACATTTCATTCAAGATGGGCTCAATAAAGGACAGAAATGGTATGGACCTAACAGAAGCAGAAGATATTAAGAAGAGGTGGCAAGAATACGCAGAAGAACTGTACAATAAAGATCTTCACGGCCCAGATAATCATGATGGTGTGATCACTCACCTACAGCCGGACATCCTGGAATATATAGTCAAGTGGGCCTTAGAGAGCATCGCTATGAACAAAGCTAGTGGAGGTGATGGAGTTCCAGTTCAGCTATTTCAAATCCTGAAAGATGATGCTGTGAAAGTGCTGCACTCAATATGCCAGCAAATTTGGAAAACTCAGCAATGGGCACAGGACTGGGAAAGGTCAGTTTTCATTCCAATCCCAAAGAAAGGCAATCCCAAAGAATGCTCGAACTACCACACAATTGCACTCGTCTCACATGCTAGTAAAGTGATGCTCAAAATTCTCCAAGCCAGGCTTCAGCAATATGTGAACCATGAACTTCCAGATGTTCAAGCTGGTTTTACAAAAGGCCAAGGAACCAGAGATCAAATTGCCAATATCCGCTGGATCATCAAAAAAGCAAGAGATTTCCAGAGAAACATCTATTTCTGCTTTATTGACTATGCCAATGCCTTTGACTGTGTGGATCACAATAGACTGTGGAAAATTCTGAAAGAGATGGGAATACCAGACCACCTGACCTGCCTCTTGAGAAACCTCTATGCAGGTCAGGAAGCAACAGTTAGAAGTGGACATGGAACAACAGACTGGTTCCAAATAGGAAAAGGAGTACGTCAAGGCTGTATATTGTCACCCTGCTTATTTAACTTATATGCAGAGTACATCATGAGAAACCGTGGGCTAGATGAAGCACAAGCTGGAATCAAGATTGCCAGGAGAAATATCAATAACCTCAGATATGCAGATGACACCACCTTTGTGGCAGAAAGTGAAGAGGAACTAAAAAGCCTCTTGATGAAAGTGAAAGAGGAGAGTGAAAAAGTTGGCTTAAAGCTCAACACTCAGAAAACTAGGATCATGACATCTGGTCCCATCACTTCATGGTAAATAGATGGGGAAACAGTGGAAACAGTGGCAGACTTCTTTTTCTGGGCTCCAAAATCACTGCAGATTGTGATTGCAACCATGAAATTAAAAGACACTCCTTGGAAGGAAAATTATGACCAACCTAGATAGCATATTAAAAAGCAGAGACATTACTTTGCCAACAGAAGTCCGTCTGGTCAAAGCTATGTTTTTTCCAGTGGTCATGTATGGATGTGAGAGTTGGACTGTGAAGAAAGCTGAGCGCCGAAAAATCAATGCTTTTGAACTGTGGTGTTGGAGAAGACTCTTGAGAGTCCCTTGGACTGCAAAAAGTTCCAGCCAGTCCATCCTAAAGGAGAACAGTCCTGGGTGTTCATTGGTAGGACTGATATTGAAGATGAAACTCCAGTACTTTGGCCACCTCATGCAAGGAGTTGCCTCATTGGAAAAGACCCTGATACTGGGAAGGATTGGGGGCAGGAGGAGAAGGGGACGACAGAGGATGAGATGGCTGGATGGCATCACTGTCTCAATGGACATAATTTTGAGTAAACTCCGAGAGTTGGTGATGGACAGGGAGACATGGTGTGCTGTGTTTCATGGGTCACAAAGATTCAGACACGACTGAGCGAGTGAACTGAACTGAACTGAAGAATGTTTTGATTTTTTTTCCCCCACACTCCTGGCGGATATGCTCACTAGGCACAGTACCCTTGGCTGCCAGTTCTTTTTCAGATCTGAAAAGTGTTAGGCCACTTCCTTCTGACTTATATGTTTCCTGATGAAATGTCCTCTGTCATTCAATAATGTTCTCTCTACAGGTAACATGTCATTTCTTTCTCACTGCTTTCAAGACTTTCTTTTTCTTAAGTTTTCAGAAGCTTGACTATGATGTTTCATAGTACAGAATTCCTTGGGTTTTATCCCATTTGAAGTTTTCTCAGCTTCTTGAATCTTTAGGCTTATGCCTATTGTCAAATTTGGGGAATTTTCAGCTTTTTTTTCTTGAGCATCTTTTCATTTCTACTCTATCTCCTCTTCTTCAAAAAGTCTTCAATGTGTTTTAAAGGATAAATGGGAAGTGACTGATACATTTTAATCAAAGAATTTGTATCATTAAACTTTTAATGAGAAGCCATCCCATAACTTAGTGGCTTCTAACAACAATTGTTTAATTAGCTCACAGCTCTGTGGGTTGACAATTTGGGCTGGTCTCAGTAGGGTAGCTTTTTTCCTGGTCTCGGTGTTAACCATACATCTTCACTTAGCTGCTGTGTTGGGTCGAGGCTGGTGGCTGAAGAAGGTTTTCACTGGTATGGCTGGTCTCTACTTCAAATGTCCCTTCACCTTCCAGTGGACTGTGTGTGCGATAGTTGCTCAGTCGTGTTCAACTCTCTGCCACCCCATGGACTGTGTAGCCCATCAGGTTCCTCTGTCCATGGAATTCTCCAGGCCAGAATACTGGAGTGGGTAGACATTCCCTTCTCCAGGGAATCTTCCTGACCCAGGGATCGAAGTCTGGTCTCCTGCAAAGCAGGTGGATTTTTTTTTTTTACTGTCAAATCCATCAGGGAAACCCTAAGTCCAGCAGGCTAAACTGAGCTTTCTCACATGATACTGGAAGTCCTGCAAGACCTATGAGAAGCAGGCTCCAATATGTAAGACCTTCCATTGGCCAGAGTAAACAATATAACCAACTCAGATTCAAAGGATGGAAAAGTAGATTCCAACTTTCAGTGGCAGGGGAAAATTTTTGCAATCAAGCTTGGGGCTATTTTAATCAAATTCACCTTTTAAAAAGAGCATTTAATACTGTGAGAGGTGTAATTTGAAGAAAGCAAGAGCTGAGGCTGAAAGATCACTTTAAATAGGAATAGAGAGAAACCTGAAGCTTTAAAACATGCTTAAGGAGTAGTATTGACAAGTGATCGATTATATGTAAGTTGAGGGAAAGGATCTGTCATGCATTGCTATTAGGTTTATGTCTTGAGCAATTTGTGGAATAGTAATCACACTTATTGAATTGGGAACCCTAGAAGTGGCAAGATAAAGATAAGGGTAATGAGTTCAGTTTGGGATAAATTTTATTTGTGGTACTGAAAGACATCCAAGTGGAAGTATTGACTATTTAGTTCATTAGAGGGCCAGGGTCTAAGAAAAGAGCTCTGGATGGAAAGAAAACTATCTGTAAATTAGCAACTTACTGACCTTACATAGTTTTGGCTATAGAAATGAGTGAGTTAAATGTTACTATTCCTGAGTTGTACTGTTCTGAAAACAAGAAAAATGGAACAAGGGCAGGATTCCATTGAGCTCAACACTCTTAAGCAATAGCCAGAAAGATATTTTATTTGTATTATTTTTATTAGGCACACATATGTTTAGATTTGTTGAAAAGCTTTGCCTATACCTCAAGAGACATGTAAGTGCAAGATCCAATCTTAGTTATCACTCATGGTGGAAGCTACAGACTTCCATGAGTACAGAGATGGGTCAGATGATTATATGCACGTAACAAGGAGTCAGGACTGTATGATCATAGGATCATATCTCTCATGGTATTATGTAATTATTAATATAACAGCTCCAGATAGTGTCTCCTCTGTCTGATCAGGGTTGCCATCAAGAAATCACTCAGTAAAATAATAATAGACAAAACTCAAAAATACTTGAGATAATATTTGACTTCATCTCAAGTGGTGAGAATTGAATGAACTGGATTTCTGAAGTCCAGAGATCATGACCAGCCAAAATTTCTGGCCATATGTCACTTCCATCACATATATTTTTTAGTGTGTTTATGCATCCTTCAGCTCTAGGGGGAATTAGAATAAAGTACAGAGGTAGATTTTGAGAGTAGGAAATGAAGATATTTTTATCTTTGGGTAGAATCCATACATCGTTTTCTGTATATGTGAAATTTAATGGAATTTGGCACCATTGAGTGACAGCTTCATAAATCCAATTTAAAATGTTATTGAGTAATTAATTTGGAATGCTGATGTAAGTTGAAATCTTGCTGTTTATGTACAGTACGTTATGAACATTTATATAAGTTCTATCATATTTATAAATTAGTTTCTTGGATTTATAAAAATCTCTAATACTTGAGATTTTTTCTCAGAAAATTGAAATGTTTAAAATGAATCTAAATTATATCTTATTTATAACCTATGTTTAAAATATTTGAAGTAGTATTCAAAGGTCCTTTAAAGATTATTGTTTTCCTAGATTTAAATTTGAATAAAATTTGCTAACTGAACTTAAGCACCTGACAAGGATTTTGAACCTGTAACTTCAGAAAGTTAAATTTAAAATAAAGTCACAAAACTCTAACAGTCTTTCTTATATACAGAATCTACCCTGAACTCAGAACAAGAAGTAAGGAAGTTAGAAGACTGTTGCATGAAATGAGGAAATCACTTACCCAGAGGCACAGGAGGAGGGGCCTCTGGTCGGGGAGTGAAAAAGGGCAGAGGATGAGATGGTTAGATGTCATCACCACCTCAGTGGACATGAATTTGAGCAAACTCGGGGAGATAGTGAAGGACAGGGGAGCCTGCTGTGTGCGGTTCACGGGGTCACAAAGAGTCAGACATGACTTAGCGACTGATCAGCAACAAGAGTACAATACTAGAAGTAGAATGAGATGCCAGGAGTCTTGGAACAGAATTAACTTTGGGTTGTACAATGTCTGACTAAGGTTAATGTTTAATACAATGTTCAAGAATATCTGAAATTGAAAGCTAGCAAACAGTAAGGCAAGGAGTTGATTCTCCTTACCTTCCCACTAAACCATCTGGAGACACATTTGCAACAAACTTCCCTTTAGTTCTTTTTTTTTTTTTTTTTTTTTTATCAGCTTTCACTGCTGTTTGTTACTTTATTTATTTATTTTTTTTTTAATTTTTATTATTATTATTTTTTTTTTTCCAGTGGGTTTTGTCATACATTGATATGAATCAGCCATGGATTTACATGTATTCCCAATCCCGATCCCCGCTCCCACCTCCCTCTCCACCCGATTCCTCTGGGTCTTCCCAGTGCACCAGGCCGGAGCACTTGTCTCGTGCATCCCACCTGGGCTGGTGATCTGTTTCACCATAAATAGTATACATGCTGTTCTTTTGAAATATCCCACCCTCACATTCTCCCACAAAGTTCAAAAGTCTGTTCTGTATTTCTGTGTCTCTTTTTCTGTTCTGCATATAGGGTTATCGTTATCACCTTTCTAAATTCCATATACATGTGTCAGTATCCTATAATGTTCTTTATCTTTCTGGCTTACTTCACTCTGTATAAGGGGCTCCAGCTTCATCCATCTCATTAGGACTGGTTCAAATGAATTCTTTTTAATGGCTGAGTAATATTCCATGGTGTATATGTACCACAGCTTCCTTATCCATTCATCTGCTGATGGGCATCTAGGTTGCTTCCATGTCCTGGCTATTATAAACAGTGCTGCGATGAACATTGGGGTGCACGTGTCTCTTTCAGATCTGGTTTCCTCAGTGTGTATGCCCAGAAGTGGGATTGCTGGGTCATATGGCAGTTCTATGTCCAGTTTTTTAAGAAATCTCCACACTGTTTTCCATAGCGGCTGTACTAGTTTGCATTCCCACCAACAGCGTAAGAGGGTTCCCTTTTCTCCACACCCTCTCTAGCATTTATTGCTTGTAGACTTTTGGATAGCAGCCATCCTGACTGGCGTGTAATGGTACCTCATTGTGGTTTTGATTTGCATTTCTCTAATAATGAGTGATGTTGAGCATCTTTTCATGTGTTTGTTAGCCATCTGTATGTCTTCCTTGGAGAAATGTCTGTTTAGTTCTTTGGCCCATTTTTTGATTGGGTCATTTATTTTTCTGGAATTGAGCTTCAGGAGTTGCTTGTATATTTTTGAGATTAGTCCTTTGTCTGTTTCTTCATTTGCTATTATTTTCTCCCAATCTGAGGGCTGTCTTTTCACCTTACTTATAGTTTCCTTTGTAGTGCAAAAGCTTTTAAGTTTCATTAGGTCCCATTTGTTTAGTTTTGCTTTTATTTCCAATATTCTGGGAGGTGGGTCATAGTTTCATCTCCAAAGTGATGGATAAAAAGAGTTGTAAGAATGAGCTTGTCTACATTGGGTGGGGTGTTAGGGGGAAATGGGTGCTCAGAACAAACCATGAGCACGTGAGAGCTAATTTTCAATCTCTGCATGTGAATTGTGTGCGTATTCAGTTGCGACTGACTCTGTGATCCCCTGCACTGTAGACCACCAGCTTCCTCTGTCCATGGGATTTTCCAGGTAAGAATACTGGAGTGGATTGCTATTCCCTTCTCCAAGCATCTTCCTGACCTAGGGATGGAACCCAGGGATCTCCTGCATTGGCAGGCAGACTCTTATCACTGAGCCACCTGGGAAGCCCCATGTGAAGTAGCCTCATGGTTTTATTCCTTCCTTTCCCCAGAACTGGAAAGATACACTAGGTGTCCTCCTTGCTTCATACTCTCTCATATTCATACCACAATCCTCTAAGAATGTTTAGAATTCTACATGCCTTTGAGGCTCATGGTATAAAACTATAACCTTTCCTTTTTCTTTGTTTTAACCACTGATGCTTAACTCTTTCTGCATTAATTTGAAAAAACAAAACAAAAAACAAATAGCACTTAACTGGCAATCTTTCTTTTATTGTTAGTCTCTTCTGCTATTTTGAATGACTTCTGTTTTACCCATATCCTGATCCTCACTTTCTTGACATTTTCATCTATACTGAGTGTTTTCCCCATTCCAGTCCAGCCATTTACTCCCATAACACCATCCTGAAGCTTATGCCTTAGTTTCTTCTCTGCTTCTTTTTTTTTTCCCTCCTTTTTTGGTTCTTATAACTTTATTGGACAATCAGTAGTTAGTTCTAATTTACATTAACTGTAGGTTTGGAAAGTGGTGACAAGTATGTAGGTAACCAATGAATAGAGCTTGTTTGGTGATTCTTCATCTTCTTTAGGCTTTCTGGACAACATTGCATGGATATGCTATGGGACATTCCTTATTCCTTTGGCCCAGACAGCTTTGTTGAGCCTGGGGTCAACACTTAGATCTGGGGTTCCCATCTTTTTCATGGCAAATTTCCAGATTTCTTTGAGTGCCTGAAGATCACACTTCTTGAAACCCACTCCATGATGCACTTGTGAATGTTGATAGTGTATTCTCTGGTCAACACTTCATTGATGGCAGACTGACCATTCTTGTCACCACTCTAGCTTGTGGGAGCCATCCTGCTGGGTGGGGGCTGGAAAGGAAGAGTGCAAGGGATTGTAGGAGGGTCTTCTCTACTCCTGATGTCATATAGACAGGATCACAGAGATGACCACAGCCTTCTAGCCTTCCATCCTTCCGAATAGCAATCCAATTTATTTCCCTTCATTCTTAGCATCACTATCCATTACCCTTTATCCCATTCTCATCCCTTTTCTGGATTATTGCCTCCAGCTCTTACCTGATCTTGCAGACTCTTTTTGTAATTCATATTGTCTGTTCCATGTTTTCAGGCTTCCCTCTTTATAAAATGCAAATTAGATCATTGCCCTTAGGATATTGTCCAAACTCTTAACGTATGTCCTTTGTTGGAGCCCATTTATTTCTTCCCAGTTTAGCTCTAATTCCAACTTTAACTCACTTCAATAATATCATGTTTCCATGATGCTAAAGCTTTCTCTGCTTCCCAATTGGATAACTTGTTATACTTCCTGATCACTACATTATTCTTTGTAAGTTCTTTGATCAATACATATTTTGATATGTTGAGTTGGACTTTTCTACACACCTCTTTTTTTTTTCTTCTTTTTACCACTGTCTTTTTATTTTTAACTATTAAAAAAAACTTTTTATTTTATTTTATATTGGGATATAGTTGATTAACAATGCTGTGATAGTTTCAGGTGAATAGTGAAGGGATTCAGCCAGACATAATACAGGTATCCATTCTCCCCCAAACTCCACTCCCATCCAGATTGCCGTGTAACACTGAGAAGAGTTCCATGTGCTATATGTGCGTGCGTGCACACTAAGTCCCATCAGTTGTGTCTGACTCTGTGCGACCCCATGGACTGTAGCCCGCCAGGCTCCTCTGTCCATGGGATTCTCTAGGCAAGAATACTGGAGTGGGTTGCCATTCCCTTCTCCAGGAGATCTTCCTGATCCAGTGACTGAACCCACATCTCCTGAGGCTCCTGCGATGCAGGCAGATTCTTTACTGCTGAGCCACTAGGAAGCCTCCTATAGGTTCTAACTGGTTATCCATTTTAAATGTAGCAGTGTGTGCATGTCCATCTCAAACTCTCTAACTACCCCTTCCCCTTATTTCCCCTGGCTCACTAAGGTTCACTAAGTACCTCTTTTCTTTACTGTTTATATGAAATGGTCCAAGGAATAAGACCATGCTATATTTCAGAAATATTTCCAGTTTAGGCTGATATTATCCCTTTTCTTGTTTCTTTTCTTGGCCACACTGTGAGGCTTGCAGGATTTTAGTTCCCCAACCAGGGACTGAAGCAGGGCCCTTGGCAGTGAAAGCACAGAATCCTAACCACTGGATCAGTAGGGAATTCCCTAATGTTTCTTTTCTTGATGAAAAATATATACACTGTAAGAAGGTGTGCTTGAAGGAAATGGGAACCCAAGATTCACTGAGAATTATAGGATCTTAATATCTGTTTCGTAAGTCTCCCTTGGTAGTACTTCCATTAATGTACTAAGCTTAGCTGGACCTATATTAATGAAGGGATTAATATATTAACATTTATTAATTGAATACTGGAGTGAGTTGCAATTTTCTTCTTTAGGGGATCACCCTGACCCAGGGATGAACCTGTGTCTCTTGCATCTCCTGCATTGGCAGGCTGATTCTTTACCAACTGTGCCACCTGGGAAGCCTGAACACATATAGTAATCACCATGGCACTTTGCATTCATTTGCTCGTTTGCTTCTTCATACCTTTCTAAACAGTAAGCATTACTTCTGTTATCACAATCTAAGAAATAAGGGAACCAAAGCTCATAGAGCTTCAGTGACTTGTCAAAGGTTTATCACATCTCCACATGGGAAGATCCAAGTGCACATCTGGTGGTTAGGTGTCAAGGTTTGAACCAAAGAAATGCTTTAGTGAAAGAGCACTCAGTATAAGGAAGAAACAGTGTGATGTCAAGAAATCAACATTTGAAATAGAAGCAGGGCCCTTATTTACTGTTTCTCTGACTACTTTCTATTTTTGAGTCTATATATTTATGAATAACTACCTGTCCTGTTGGACACAACTAGATGTTTTCATTTTATATTGATATTCATGATAAAAATATAGTATGCTTGATCTAGGCAATGAAAACTGAAGGTGCTGTTTGCTACTCTCATTATCTACTAAAAGGTAACCAAGTGTCTTGTGGAAAATACACTTAATGAGGAAATATCATATAGTCTACCATGGCAACAAAATCAAACAGCTTACCAAGAGCATGTTCAAGAAGTATGGGTTGCATAGTCCCGAAGCCTTAATTAAGTGCCCTTTCCTATAAATTCCCTGAAGTGTAGTCTATTTCACTAATAGTTACAGATATCTTTGGCATAAGAATGACTTCTTTTGCACATATGCAAAGAGAAAGAGTATGACAAAGAATAGTAAAACTGATTTCTCTAAATTCTGGGCTCTAAGGCTAATTTCTCTATGTTTTGTAATAACCTATGTGGGGAAAGAATTGGAAAAACAGTTGATATATGTATATGTATAACTGATTCACTTTGCCGTACACCTGAAATTAACACAAACTGGGAAATCAATGGTGTGCTGAGTCGCTCAGTCATGTCCGACTTCTTTCGACCCCATGGACTGTGGCCTGCCAGGATCCTCTGGAGTGGATTGCCATGCTCTCCTCCAGGGAAACCAGCTATACTTCAGTATAAAATACTAATTGAAAAAAATAAGCTAAGTTCACATAGCCAGGAACAAAACTCATGTGAGGGAGGCTTCCACAGTACATGACTGAGATTTGAAGGATAAGGTGGCAGGTTGGGAAGAAGAAGTAAGAAAGGGCAACAGAGGTGATGCATTTCCCACTTGAAGACAAGGATAGGTCTTTGCATGACCCTTCTTTCTTTCCTCCTTCCTTCCCTCCTTCAATTTCTTCTTTCCTTCCTTCCTTCTGCTTTATATTAGGGATTCAGATATATGAATTCAAGGAAGAAACATGTATTTTACTCAAAGAAAGATACAAACTTTGTTAGAAGTGCTGGACCCTACCACTTTAGACAGCAAATTTGAAAATCATCTACTCAGCCCAATGTGTTTACTTAAAAACAAGCACATGAAGAAATAAAATATGTGAATGATTATTACCCATTTTATGTTAATACTTTAGGCAATCATGAAGCCGCATTGTGTAAGAAATTTAGAATAAATAACAAATCCAAGTTTTACCAACTTCTCTTTGTATGAATGCTGGTAATTTCCTTATTTTCTGGAATTTACATTTCTCCTCCACAAAGTGAGGACACTGATACCTCTCCTATTTCACAAAGATTGAGGATCAAATTTGAGAAGGCACTTTGTAAACGCTAAAGGATTATGAACATGTTTGTAATTATAATGATGTGCTGTCTATTATTTTCCCAGCTAAACCTTAGTAGTACTTGCAATTACTAAATCAGTATTCATGTAGATTATATCATTCAGAAGTCTCTAGAGATATCTTAATGAGATTATATAAAAGCAAATATTTTATCCAGTATTGAAATGCATCACCTTTCAAAGTTAATGGATCAATTGCCTAATAGGAACAATAACTGTAATGGTTTACAACAGAAAGTGGAAGTATCTCTTTCAACTGACATTCTACAGGGAGTTAGGTGGGAGGGAATCAATTATTCAGAGTGGGTAAGAGTACTCAGAATTGTAAAATGTGCCCTGGAATCTTAAGTAAGTTCAAGTAGACAGATGTTGAAAGTTGCACTCATCAAGACGAAGGGAAATGCTTTTCCTACTCATATTTTAAACTTAAAAAAAAAAAAATCTGAATTCTTCATCTTGAAGTTTTTTATTTCCTCCAGAATAAATTGCCTAAAATTGTCACTTAGCATCTCTGAAATTATGTCATTTATAGTTATTTTCTTTTCTAACCCATTACTGAAATCCTTTAACAGAAGACAGATCTATATGATTTAACATATTTATTGATATATTTTCCATTCTCCCTCAAGGAGACTTTTTCAAGAAGTCATTCTTATGTCAATCAGACTTTTTCAAGAACAATTCTTGTGAGAAGATTCTTGAAAAAAGATACTTTTTCAATTCTGCAGTCAAACTTTACGGGAAACCCTGATTTCCATGTATATTTCTGAGAGTCACCAATGCATAATAGCATATTAAAAGTTTTGTATCTTTTTATTGTTAGGGAAATGTACTTAATTGTTTAAGTCAGTGTTGCTTTTTCAAATTTCTTTGGCCATTGGTAAAGCAAAGATGCTTCCCCAGTGGCTCAGCGGTAAAGAATCCGCCTGCCAAACAGGAGATGTGTGTTCGATTCTTGGGTTGGGAAGATCCCCTGGAGAAGGAAGTGGCAACCCATTCCAGTATTCCTGCCTGGAGAATCCCATGGACAGAGGAGCCTGGTGGGCTACAGTCCAGAGGGTCACAAAGAATAGGACACAACTTAGCAACGAAACAACAACAACAAAAAGCAAAAGATCCACTGTAGTAAGGCTGCCTAAGCTGCATCCCAGGCCTGTCATTGACCTATCTGAACCAAAAACTCCTCATCTATAAAATGTGAATTATAAGATATATAGATCACAGATTTTTATAAGGATTACCTGAGGTTACATCTGTAAAGTGCTTAGAATTTTGCCTGACATGATTATGTAAGAGTTTATTAAAAATAGTATAAAGTTTTCTTTCATGCCCTATTTTCTTTTCTGGATCCCAGCTACTTGAGAGATTATATAACTGTGGGGATGGGGCAAGTGGTGTGGAATCTAATTTTAATAGCCCCCAAGCTTGTAAGCTCCTTGAGGATCCCTGGGGTCTTCCCTGGTGGCTCAGTGATAAAGAATCTGCCTGCCAATGCAGGAGACACAAGAGATGCAGGTTTGATCCCTGATCTGGGAGGACCCCCTGAAGAAAGAAATGGCAACCTATTAATGTATGCTTGCCTGGGAAATCCCATGGACAAAGGAGCCTGGCATGCTACAATACCTGGGATTGCAAAGAGTTGGACATGACTTAGCAACTGAACAACAACAGCAAATTGTAGGCTTCTTGAGGCTCAGAGATGTTGAATAATTCGCTCAAAACATCGTGGTGGAGATTCAAATCCAGACAACTTTTAGTTCTTTTATTAAACCATTGCAGTAAATGCCTCTTTGAGGGATAAACAGCAGATTCTTGTTTTATGTAAAGCCTCTCCTAGAAACGTTTGTTCTAAGTAAACCTTTATTTTCAAACACACATAAAGGGGCAAACAGGACCAGAAGAATTTTTCTGTCCTTTGAAAACTGGTTCAATTCCTCAACAAATTTGATTGTCTTTGTCACTTAAGTAAAAGATGAGGATCAAAATATAAAGATGTAAAGGAATGAAAAGGTTTCAACCAATATCTATCCAAATCCTAACCAAAACTAAAAAAAACAAAAACAAAAACAAAACTTAGAAAGGAATATGACAAATTGACATGGGACTAGATGGTGTCAGAAAGAGCAGAAAGTTCATAAAACTAATTTTATGACGTTTTAGTTAGCAAGAAAAGAAAAACAAATGTAAATCATTGTCCTGGGTTTCTTTTCATGCCTTTTTTTATAGTTTAAAAATGATCAGAGAAATGTATTTACCATTTCAAGTCACTTGGCTCCTTCTAGTTAAATTTCTGTGATACCCCAATTTTCTACCTTGCTGCTTATGATTCTTTTTGATCAATGCATTAAGAAAATCTGGTGACATTATTAAAAAGAAAAAATGCCTGGAGTTGTCTTTATTAAAATTACATGGTTAGTCAATCTTGTAAGCATTCCTACTTGGTTTGCTTGGATAATGTACATTAAATATTTGTTTTTTACTTAGAATTGGGCTGAAGTGATAAACAGCCATGTATTATATTTTATCAATCCTGTTCCAACATTCTTTATAAACTTGCAGAGGAGTTGTATTTGAGACTTGGAGGAAAAATAATTAGCATATAAAATAATTAGAGTAAAATAGTTTGAAAAATCCAGTCAAATACCAACCTGTGTGGTGGATCACTAAGAAGGAGAGAGATGTGGGCTGATTTTATTGATAAAAAAATTTTGTAAATCAAGGGTTAAGAGAACTAGGGCCTGAATTAAGTATCATGATATGATGGGTACATTTGAATTTGGTCAAATTATGGAGGTCTTCCAAGGATGGAACTTGTGACTTCCCTGGTGGCTCAGATGGTAAAGTGTCTGCCTACAATGTGGGAGACCTGGGTTCAATCCCTGGGTTGGGAAGATCTCCTGGAGAAGGAAATGGCAACCCACTCCTGTATTCTTGCCTGGAAAATCCCATGTACGGAAGAGCCTGGTAGGCTACAGTTCATGGGGTCGCAAAGAGTTGGACACGACTGAGTGACTTCACTTTCCAAGGATGGTCTAAGGGGTGTGCAATGTGATGGACTGCCTCACTGTCAGTACTTTGTCCCCTAGAATGTTGAGGTGGGGGTCTCCTGTCAGATGATGTGTAGTGGGCTGGCTTCCTTTAAAGAGTAGAGGGATAAACCCAGTCAGCTGCTACGTTGCTGTTCTTGTAAGATGTCCCTCTTATTCCATAATCTGCCTCTCCTATGCATGTTCTGTACTCCACCAGTATTTCCCAAATTGAGTTATCAAAAGCATGTGTATTAGACACATTAATGCATATTATGCAAAAATTAATTAGCCTGGGTGGTAAATTTTACCCTGTGTTAAGTTTGTTGACCTTAAGAATATGCTTTTTCATTGAAAAAAATGCTGTAGGATTGAGTGGTCTAAGAAAACTTTAAGAAATGCCTAAGAAAATGATTTCAAAGGGTCTGACAATAGGGAAATTTTACAAATCAAGAGTTTTTGAGTTGTATTATTCAATAGGTAAAAATAAAAGCACTTCAAGTCAGTGTTCTGCATATATCATCTGCGTGACACTGAATTACTTCCCACTCATAAAGGATGAAGGTATTTGCCAAATTTAATCTAAAAATTTGGCATCCTAGATATGTGCTTATCTTTCTAAATTTTGCATATAACAAATAGATAATTCTTAAGATACAGAAGATAAAAAAATTAGAAAAATGTTGTTTATTTTACAGTTTTTGACTATCCTTTATGGGATACTTTGATGATCAACTGTATTAGTGTTTAATCAAGTTAGTGTAAGGATGCTTTATTATGCAAAGAGAAGTTTGGTTCTATGTGGTTTTTCTGCCTTTGGGAAAAAAAAGTCTATTCAATTTCTACAGAGAATTATTCCAACAAATGGAGATAGTATTGCAGAGTAGTATGAACACTAGATCTGGGGAAAGAAGAAATGAATCCCTATTCTAGTTTTCCTTCTAAATTGGTATGTGACTGTGGGCAAAACTTCATAGCAATTTCCATGTAGTAGTATAGAGGCTCAAAGTATAAACACTGGAACTCCATGACCTAAGTTGGAAGCACAGTTCTACCAGTGATGAGCTCTATCATCTTTGACAAGTTTTATCACCTCTCCCTGTCTCAGTCTCTTGATCTGTTGAAGGGATATTATAAGTACTCACCTCATAGAACAATTATCTGCTTAAATTATTAATTACTCTGGACTTAAGTATCTTCAACTGATGGAATTAGACTAGATGATCGTCAATACATTTTGTTGCTAACATCCCAGGGTTTTGTGAACTAGATCATCAACAAAGAAATAGATGCATTTCTGCCTTCATGCCCATGAAGAATATACAAAACAGTAAGAAATATGCTAAAACTGTATTCAAGGAGATGGGGTAAGATACAGAAATCCTATTCCATCTTCTTTTTTTTTTCTCCCCTTCCTTTTTTGCGGGTGGGCAGAACTATTTCTCTTTTAACAGCCATGCCACCTTACTCACATAGGAACACTAAATGCAAAATTATTTGACTATTGAGAAAATAAAGTCCTCTTTTTGCAGCATAGAACTTGCTTACCTCAATCTAGTTAAATGACAATTATGAATAATCTATTCATTGATATTCAATACAAATAAATCTATTTGCAAGGATTTCCATCAGAAGGGGAAGAAAATCTTTGGGGAACTTATATCTAGTTAGAGATACAGCTTGATGGAGGATTCTAGGCAGCCTGAGTTCACCATATAGGTTTAGCAGTGGATCCTGTATTGTTCCTGGAGAGATGAGTGGGATTCAAAGGTGGAAAGGGCACTATGGAATTAAGACTGGAATGACATCATGAAGAAAGACAGGAAGAAACGTGCAAGATTTTTTCCAGTTATCACAGATTGGCCAGGCTAATTTCTTAAACCTCAACATTATAGATATCTGGTACTGAATAATCCTTGTAGTGGGGCTTCCCAGCTGGCACTAGAGCTAAAGAACCCACCTGCTAAATCAGGAAACATAAGAGATGCTGTTTCGATCCCTGAGCGGGGAAGATCTCCTGGAGGAGGGCGGGGCAACCCACTCCAAGATTCTTGCCTGGAGAATCCCATGGACAGAGGAGCCTGGTGGGCTACAGTCTGTAGGGTCACACAGAGTTGGACACGACTGAAGTGACTTAGCACACACACAGGATCCTTGTAGTGTGGGATCTTCTGTGCACTGAAGGATATTTAGCAGCATCCAAATGCCAGTCACCTTCCCCCACTTGTGACAATCAAAAATGTCTCCTGAGAATGACAAATGTGATTTAAGGGGGCAAAATGACTCCTGATTAAGAATCCATGTCCGACAGGTTTTTATTGTTGCTGATCAGTCACTTAGTCATGTCCAACTCTTTGCGAACCCATGGCCTGCAGCACACCAGATTGCCCTGTCCTTCACCATCTCCCAGAACTTGCTTAGACTCATGTCTGTTGAGTTAGTGATGCCATCCAACCATCTTATCCTCTGCTACAGGTATAGGGTTCCATAATCCAGTGGGTGGTAATTTTGTTTCAAGGGGCAAACAGTAGATAGTCTTGAATCCTTGAAGAAAGATGCTAGCTTCCTTAAGAAATGAGTAACAAATGAAAGTGTTCTTCTACAATGGCTGTATACAAAAGTAAGTTCAATTGTGGTCTATAACATAGAAGGGGGAACATATAAAGATGAATTATATGCCATCACACTATTATTACACCTCTTTTATTAATAGAAGATAAGGACTTCCCTTGGTGGTCCAGTTGTTAAAAATTTGCCTGACAACGCAGGGGATACAGGTTCAATCCCTCGTCTGGGAAGATTCCACGTGCCTCAGGGCAAGTAAGCCTGTGTGCCACAAGTGCAGAAGCCCACATGCTGAGAGCCTGTGCTCTGCAACAAAAGAAGCCCCTGCAGTGAGAAGCCAGAGCACCGCAACCAACGAGTGACCCCTGCTCATCGCAACTAGAAAAAGTCCTTCCACAGCAACAAAGACCCAGCACAGCCAAACATAAATAAATAAGTAAAATTAAAAAAAAAAAAAAAGTTAAGGTGAAATTTAATTTTAAGATGATTCAAAGTAAAATCACAACTCACCAATGTTTCAAAATAACTGGGGGAAAATTATTGAACTCATTTGTTGGACCCAAGGAGAAAGACTAAATATGATCTGCACCTTTGATGCCCTTCCCTTCATTTTTTCCTCTGGAATCTTAAGCATCTCTCTTGCCCCTGAACTTGGAGAGCTTGGAACTAAGCAACTCATCAGTACATCCATGGCTTGAGGCCAGTAGATCTCAGTGACTGGTATTCTCAGTTAAGAAAAGTGAAAGGGCAAGAGGACATGAACATTAATTTAGGGGGAAGGTGAAAGGTCAATATATTTTGCTGAGGTCTTCGGCCAGTGTCAAGCAATCAAAAAATGCTTTTAGTTTAACTTTTGGTCTGTCACACTGAGAACAAAACACAATCATGGTCATAAAGACTCGGCTGGTGTATTTAATAAACAAGAAACATGGGGAAAGGTTATTAGATGGTAAAAGCATGTTTGATTTTCTTTTTTAAAATGAGATGAAAGAGAAAGAAGACGGATACTGTACATGGGAATGATGTGAGAGAAGAATAGTAATTTCCAGTTTTATGGGGATCTGTTGCAGTGCTGTTAATTTCCATTTTTAGAAAAACTTAATGCAGAATCTAAGGAGAAATCTATATCACTACGTAGAAAATGTGACTCTGAATTGTATGAGAAAGCAAGAGAAATTCTACCTCTCAAATAAAATTTTGTACTTACATGCATGCGCACATTCACTTGCCAATTAGGTGACTGAGAGATTACTACAGTCCTGACAGGGACTGCCGTGTGAATGGTTCTGAGTCATGTTCATTGCTCCTGTTCGGGTCACCATCTATAATTCAGGCTTATTCAAAAACACTCCACTTTGTCAGTTTCCAGTGCGCTATTTTTAGTGATAAAGAGTTGCCATTAGGGAGAAAGATATATAGTTCTCCCTCTTTTGTTAAAAGATACCTCTTCTGCAGCAGAAATACTTATGTATTTTTCACTTGTTCTCTAGCATTTACTTACACTTTGACATAGAAAGCTTGAGGTCTTTTGTGGCAAATTATTCATCCTTAGCATTATGGTTGTTAAGGTGACTAGATGCTGTTCTGTTATTATTATTTTAAATGAAAGGATGTCTTAAAATTCCTTGCTATTTTAGGCAGATCATTCAAATCTTTTGAAAGACATTAGTATACCATTTCTCGGGAAGCTAAGTTTATTGAATTTTTCAAATACTCTGCTTAGCTTGGCTGTCATCACACCATCAGTTGTGAGGTATATAAATAACCTCACTTTAACATGTGAGAAATAATAAAAAAGACTCCTTCTGGATGTTAAGATGCAAAATTAAACTCCAGGTGCTTTTCAGAGTTATTTGGGACATTTTACAGTTGTCAGTATGGAAATCCTGTCACTCAGGGCAGGGATCTGTTGCCAAGGGGAAACAAAAGCTTCACCATTTGACAAGTTGGCAGTTGTTACAGTCCGTAGAAAAGGAAAAAAGAAACACCTTGGAGACAGGTATTGGAAGATGGTCATTCACCAGGGATTGGTTAACTGGCTTGGAAATAAATTAATGACTCTTTCTTCTTTCTGTTTAAGGGACATTTGTATGCATAAAGAGTATGGTCTTTTAGATACAGTGATCCTAGAACTTTGGCCTAAGTATGTCCCTTAAATATGTACATTTATTACATTCAAGCATTTTCCTAATTCATGACTAAGATTCTGATTAGCCAGTTCTAGTGTGTGGGGGATTTTCCACACTCTAGTAAGCAATTCTCTGACACCAGCTGGTACCCTACAATGCAACTCAACCCTGACACTGTTACCTGGAGAGAGTGTCAGGTCCCACAGATTAAGGACTCAGGGCTACAAGACTACCTCCACTCCAGATGCCAATCGCACATCCAAGCTGTTATCTGTACTTCTGACTGACTGGCTATCAATCAGATGTTCCCATGACCCCATCCTTGTGTTTAGTCATTCAGTTGTGTCTGACTCTGTGACCCCATGGACAGTAGCCCAGTAGGCTCCTCTGTCCATGGTATTTTCCAGGCAGGAATACTGGAGCAGCCTGCCTTTTCCCACTCCAGAGAATCTTTCCCACCCAGGGATCTGGGTGGACAGAGACAACATCTCTTGTGTCTCCTATACTGGCAGGCGAATTCTTTACTATTGTGCCACCTTGGAAGTCTTGACCCCCTCCTTAGGTCTGATTAATTTGCTAGAGTGTCTTGCAGAACTCAGGAAATGAGTTTACTCACCAGATTATCAGTTTATTACACAGGATATTAAAGGATACAAATCAATAGGTAAATGAGATATACAGGGCAAGGTACAGACACAAAGCTTCTATGAGCCCTGAGCAGGTCACTCTCCCTGACTCTCCAGATATTCATCAGACTGAAAGAATCCTCTCCTTTCGGGTTTTTATGGAGGTTACATTACACAAACCTGGTTGATTACATCATTGGCTATTGGCAATGGATAGCCAATAGCCAGCTCCTCTCCCCTCCCCAGAGATCTTGGGAGTGGAACTAACAGTTCCAACCTTTTAATCATTTGAATGGTTCTTCTACCTTACCTACCTTACCTGGGGTTGAGAAGTCATCTCATTAAGATAACAAAAGACAATTTTATCACACTCATCACTTAGGAAATTCCAAGAGTTTTAGGAGCTCTGGGCCAAAAAAGATATAAAGATGAAATGTATATTTCATTTACACATCGCAATATCACAAATACTCTTTTTAGATTGATGTGATGTTAGATGGAAAATTTCACATTAACTTGGACTGGATGATGGCTTCCAAGAGAGTCAAACACCAAACTGCTAGGTAAGGAGATTAAAGGCCTCTTTTGTTTAGTCCTAGTGAGATTTCCATTAAATATATTGTATTTTATTCCATTCCCTTAGTCCTCTCAAAGAGGTTGACAACTGGGCAAAAGTTCAGAAAAGAACAAGGAATGTTAAGAGGATTGAGAAATTGATTTTTCAATAAAACAAAAAACCCCCACTTCACACTTGAAGCAGTGTGTCAATTATTAATTTCCCTTTAAATTCAGGAGGACACATTCTAATTTCTCATGGAGAGAATAAGACATCCATTTATCTCTAAAGTGAAATCCACTACAGTCCTGGTGTGGCCTATAACTAGTAGGAATTAGACTCTACTTAAGATGTTTAGCATTTGGAAATATTAGAATGTGTGTCATAGTTCAATCTCTTCCATATAATATTTTTGCTTGATAAAGAGGGCAAAAAAAAAATACCAAACTATTTTTTTCTCCAATCAATTATTTTAAATTCTAGATAGAAGTAAAAATAGTTGGATTTTCAAAGTAAATTTCCAAAGCCAGCTGCTCTGATAAAACAGCATATAATCAAGTAGAAAAAGTATAAAGGAAGGTCAAACAATAATCAGTATCAAGGCTGTAAAGAGCAAAGAGATTTATTTGGGGTCTTAGGAGTTGCAATTCAGGAGACACAGATTTGGGTAAAATCCAAAGTGTTCCAAGGAAGAGAGTGAGGAGCTTATAAAGGCAAAAGCTACACAGTTGTTAAAGTTTGCTTTCAAAAATTATAGTTGGCTGGGATGCATAAAGGAAATAAAGGATAGGCTGTCACAAGTTATTTAGGGTAAGGGTCCAATAAGTACCCTGAGTTTCTGGAACATTTTGTAGATGTTCTGAATGTCTGTATTCAGACAAGAAGTGATCAGGGTTCAGGTTACAGCCAGGCTGAGGCAAGCCTACATTTTATTTCCTCAATGGCCTCCAGCTCCCTTTTAGAAAGCTCTTTTAGCAAAAACAAACTCCGTTTTTTATTTTCCTTCTGCAGGAAGTTGATTTTTTCTACATCTACTGATTGACTTATTGTGGAAGAGTATTCTCATGAAGATGGAGGAGATAAGACTTCTCTTTCTCCCTTACAGAGTTAAGCAATGCAAGACTGTTCCTTGTGGCCAAGGCTTGTTTTTATTGGTTTGATTCTTGAATTGCTTCATTGACTTCTACATAGTGGATAATAAATATATGGGTGAATGTTTGCTGAATAGAGCATAGAACTCTTTGAAGTCTTATGAAAATATGAAAGAAGAGGAGGGTATGTAAAAATAAGAATGATAAAGTCCAGTGTACAACAGGCAATCTACTTGACAAAATGAACTGGAAGTGGAAAATGCACTTGGAATGAACTTTAAAATTGTAGTTTGCTTCTAAGGTGAGTTCTAGGAAATTTAAAGATCTGGTGATATTACCTGTTTTTGTAATATGGAATGTATTAACATATATTTCCCATAGAACAAAGTAGTAGCTAATTCACTTAGAATAAGCTGGGAAGCAGAAAATGTGTCTAAGAATAAAGAACTGTAAGAGAAAATTGTTAAAATTGGAGGAGAGCAGACACTACATGACAGGCACGTTATGCCTGGTAATATGTTGGGCACATTTCTTCTAGCAATTTTTAACATAAAAATGGGGGCTCAGTGTTTGTGACATTTAGATTCACTAAGTAAGTGATGCACCAGTGACTAGAAAACAGATGTCTCAGATTCTAAAACCTGAATTTTACCATAGTTTCTTATTGCATTCCAACAGGATAGTTTTAAAGACTACTAGAAATCTAGTCTTTTTAGTCTCTGCTCTGCTCAATATTCCGTAAGAGCCAAATGGGAAAAGAGTTTGAAAAAGAATAAATAGATGCATATATATAACTGAGTCAGTTTGCTGCATACCTGAAACTAACACAACATTGCAAATCAACGATGTGGTGTCTAAGTTATGGCTGACTCTTTTGCGACCTCATGGACTGTAGCCTTTCGGGCTTCTCTGTCCATGGGACTTCCCAGGCCAGAATACTGGAGTGGGTTGCCATTTTTCTTCTCCAGGGGATCTTCCTGACCCAGGGATTGAACCCGCATCTCCTGCACTGGCAGGTGGATTCTTTAGAACTGAGCCACCAGGTATCTCCTGCAACAGAACCCCTGTTTCCTCCAAAATAAAATCAGTTTTAAAAACAAATTTAAAAATAAAATCAGTCTCATACTTACAAACTCAGTTCTTAATAGTATCTTTTATTTGTCTCTTAAACAAACTCTGTTTCTCTGATTGAGTTGGTGTTTGCTGTCCTTTCTAACCTGTTCCTTGTCATCTACTTACCCCTTTACACACATTGCTGACTTTCCCTACCAGCCAGTGTCAAGTTTCCTTGAGCAGCTCAATACCAATGTTCTCCATCTCTGACAAAGTCTCTTTCCTTGACCAAACTTTAGTCAGGCTCCTCTGGTCCCTTTCCTTGACTAGGCCTAGACCTTGGACTTCACTGTTCATCTTCTCATCACCCAGTTTTAACCAGAATCCTCCTTAGCAGTTCAGAGAGTCCCCCTCATCCTCAATATCTGATCACCTGAGAGGCTGAGTCAAAATCCTCATCCTGCCCTCCATCCCTCAGATGATGTCTGACTTTTCTGCCTTTGGCACGGATCTTATTAGGTCAGTTTAGCAAGAATTCTCTACCCCTGATGTCTATTCTTAGTAATTTTGTCTGCTCACCTGCCAACCTGCTCCTTGACTATAAGCCCCTGCTTTTCTGTATTTGAAATGGAGCCCAGGCCTATATTAAGGTCTTTTTTTCTTTATTGCCAAAGTTCCTAAATAAACTATGTTTTTTACTAAGGGGAAAAAAACATCAAACAAACTTTAACTATCATACCTCTTTAGTTCTGTTTGATACCTCCATGACAAACAAAACAAAACAAAACTACAAAGCTATAATTCTACTCTAAGTTCTTAAATTCTGATTTTAACTTTCCTCTGACTTCAACTACTCATCTTTTTACTTTTACCATTTTCTAATATTTATAGAACTAGTTCTTTATATTCATTTTCAATTTCTGAAACATGTAGCATTTCAACTTCATAATAATGAAGACACGCCATGGAGAACACTAAAATAGTCATGCTATTTTTTTTACCTGCACAAAGTTTATAGTCTAAAAATTATTTTGTATCCATTTTCTCAAGATTAGACTAGAATTGAAAGCTCTATTTAGACACACTGTTTTTATTTATTTATTTGCTTTCCAACTTTATTGAGATGTTATTGACATAATGTATGTCATACAAAAGTTTAGATGCAGATACGTATCATCTTAATAAGTATAAAATTACATGGTGAATATGGATTTTAAACCTAAAGTATAATGAATAAATTTAGCCTTGCTCCAATGTGGCTCATCATCAGATCAAAGCATTTCTCCTCATTGGAAAGTCTTTTTTTTAAACAAAAAAAAGAAAAAGTAATCTTTTGTGAGGTTCTTTCTAATTGTGGGTGTAATATTTTATTTTAATGGTTGTAATTGTTCTAGAATGAGGGTTATTTTGCCTACTTTATACTACTTATGCCTTCAGGAATCGATCTGAAAATTTGTCAAGAAGTTATTCTGCATCTGATGTCTTTCATTATCATCTTTATTTTCAAAGAGTGGTACTTTAGAATTTGGATTCTGGTCTATCTAAGATATAGACATGAGTTATTTGTCAGTGGCAGTAACCCAACTTGCCCTTTTCAGAGGCATCAGTAGAGCACAGAAGTCTTCAATATTGGTTGCTATAAAATAGAAGGTCTATGTTTCTTATGGGATTCAGGTGCTATATTATGCTGTGAATGTTGAATATTTTATGTTGAAGGAAGATGGCAAGTGCAAGACAGACTCTCTGACAAACGCTGTCTCTCCTGAAGCAGGTCAAAAGACCCTTGTGTAAGAGGTACGTTCCCCATACCCCACGAAAAGGAGTATGTTTATCTCTGAAGATGGAATAGAAACCCAGGAAAATCTAGAAAAAACACAGGCTTGCAAAGTTTCCTCCAGATTACTACCTTTAGCTCTTTTCTCTCATTTTTTTTTCACTCTTCCTCAAGCTGGTATAAAAACATTCAGGTCTTCATTTCCTTGGTGGTTTAGTTGCTAAGTTGTGTCCAACTCTTGCAAACCCATAGCCTGCCAGGCTCCTCTGTCCATGGGATTTCTCAGGCAAGGATATTGGAGTGGGTTGCTATTTTTTAGGAAGGCTAAATAAATGTGTGTGCTTTTCTCGTACTTATCTGTCTTTTGTCAATACAATTTACAGAGTCCCAGTTGAGAAATCTCAGCTAGGAAGAGGAAGAGACTTTTTTCTCCCTTACGTGTCCATATAGTGAAAAGAATTAGGGCTGTGGCATGAGACAGATTTCATTTGGGTCCTGACTTTTCAAGTTAATAGCTTTCAACCTTCTTGATACTTTATTCTCTCCACTGTAAAATGGGGAGAAAAGTATTTACTTCTCTGAGTTGTTGCAATAGTAAGTGAGATTAGATTTGTAAATAGGTAGCATTGTAAATGAAATGCATAGAAGTTGCCTAGGTGACACTAGTGGTAAAAAACTGCTTGCCAATGCAGGGGACTCAGGAGATGTGGGTTCAATCCCTGAGTTGGGATTGAAAACTAGACCTACTCCCGTACTCCTGCCTGCAAAATCCCATGGACAGAGGAGCCTGGTAGATTACAGCCCATGTGGTCACAAAGAGTTGGATGCGACCGAATACTACTATCCCATGGTAGTCTTCATATTATGTAAATCTTTCTTTAATAAGTAATTGGTATGAGATTATTCAATGAACCACAGTGTAGCCATCTTAAACATTTGTCCTTATATTAAAATTAGAATTTATTTATGGCACCGGGATAGAATTTTTTTTTTTTTTTTTTTAGGGTAGAACTTTAGAGCCTTTTCAGGTGTACAGTTTTCTTCTTTGGAAATAGTATCCCATCCTTAATGACAAGAGAGGAAGAGAAAGAGGGAGAGGAGGAGAGATTGAGAGAGAGAATAAGACACAGAGAGAGAATATTGACCATGGAGTAATACTAAACATAGAATAGTTTCTCTATTGCATTTTATTTAGAAACATGAATATGTAAGATCAATAAATTTAAACCTAAGGCAAGGTAAATTTAGGAATATTAATATCCAGCTAGATCATGTTACTAAAAAAAAAAAAAGATGCTGCATAATATTCAAAGACGTGAATATCCCTCTTTCATGGTCAACAAGAGTCCAAAATGCAGTACTTGGGTGCAATCTCAAAAATGACAGAGTGATCTCAATTGTTTCCAACGCAAATCATTCAATATCATGGTAATCCAAGCCTATGCCCAAAACAGTAACGCTGAAGAAGCTGAAGTTGAATGGTTCTATGAAGACTTACAAGACCTTTTAGAACTAACACACAAAAAAGATGTCATTTTCATTATGAGGAACTGGAATGAAAAAGTAGAAGTCAAGAAACACCTGGAGTAACAGGCAAATTTGGTCTTGGGTGTACAGAATGAAGCAGGGCAAAGGCTAATAGAGTTTTGCCAAGAGAACGCACTGGTCATAGCAAACACCCTCTTCCAACAACACAAGAGAAGACTCTACACATGGACATCACCAGATGGTCAGCATCGAAATCAGATTGATTATATTCTTTGCAGCCAAAGATGGAGAAGCTCTATAGTCAGCAAAAACAAGACTGGGAGCTGATTGTGGCTCAGATCATGAACTCCTTACTGTGAAATTCAGACTTAAATTGAAATAAGTAGGGAAAACAACTAGATCATTCAGGTATGACCTAAAACAAATCCCTTATGATTATACAGGGGAAGTGAGAAATAGATTTAAGGGACTAGATCTGAGAGACAGAGAGCCTAATGAACTATGGATGGGGGTTCGTGACATTGTACAGGAGACAGGAATCAAGACCATTCCCATGGAAAAGAAATGCAAAAAAGCAAAATGACTGTCTGAGGAGGCCTTACAAGTAGCTATGAAAAGAAGAGAAGTGAAAAGCAAAGGTGAAAAGGAAAGATATTCCTATTTGAATATAGAGTTCCAAAGAATAGCAAGGAGAGATAAGAAAGCCTTCCTCAGTGATCAATGCAAAGAAACAGAGGAAAACAACAGAATGGGAAAGACTAGAGATCTCTTCAAGAAAATTAGAGCTACCAAGGGAACATTTCATGCAAAGATGGGCTTGATAAAGGACAGAAATGGTATGGGCCTAACAGAAGCAGAAGATAGTAAGAGGTGGGAAGAATACACAGAAGAACTGTACAAATAAGATCTTCACAACCCAGATAATCATGATGGTGTCATCACTCACCTAGAGCCAGACATCCTGGAATGTGAAGTCAAGTGGGCCTCAGAAAGCATCGCTATGAACAAAGCTAGTGGAGGCGATGGAGTTCCAGTTGAGCTATTTCAAATCCTGAAAGATGATGCTGTGAAAGTGCTGCACTCAATATGCCAGCAAATTTGGAAAACTCAGCAGTGGCCACAGGACTGGAAAAGGTCAGTTTTCATTCCAATCCCAAAGAATGCTCGAACTACCACACAATTGCACTCTTCTCACACACTAGTAAAATAATGCTCAAAATTCTCCAAGCCAGGCTTCAGCAATACGTGAACCGTGAACTTCCAGATGATCAAGCTGGTTTTAGAAAAGGCAGAGGAACCAGAGATCAAATTGCCAACATCTGCTGGATCATCAAAATGGCAAGAGAGTTCCAGAAAAACATCTATTTTTGCTTTATTGACTATGCTTAAGCCTTTGACAGTGTGGATCACAATAAAGTGTGGCAAATTCTGAAAGAGATGGAATACCAGACCACCTGACCTGCCTCTTGAGAAACCTGTATGCAGGTCAGGAAACAACAGTTAGAAGTGGACATGGAACAACAGACTGGTTCCAGATAAGAAAAGGAGTACGTCAAGGCTGTACATTGTCACCCTGCTTATTTAACTTATATGCAGAGTATATCATGAGAAAGCGTGGGCTAGATGAAGCACAAGCTGGAATCAAGATTGCCAGGAGAAATATCAATAACCTCAGATATGCAGATGACACCACCCTTATGGCCAGAGGAACTAAAAAGCCTCTTGATGAAACTGAAAGAGGAGAGTGAAAAAGCTGGCTTAAAGCTCAACATTCAGAAAACTAAGATCATGGCATCTGGTCCCATCATCTCATGGGGAATAAATGGGGAGACAGTTGAAACAATGTCAGACTTTATTTTCTGGGACTCCAAAATCACTGCAGATGGTGACTGCAGCCATGAAATTAAAAGATGCTTACTCCTTGGAAGGAAAATTATGACCAACCTAGACAGCATATTAAAAAGAAGAGACATTATTTTGCCAACCAAGGTCCGTCTAGTCAAAGCTATGGTTTTTCCAGTAGTCATGTATGGATGTGAGAGTTGGACTGTGAAGAAAGCTGAGCACGAAGGAATTGATGCTTTTGAACTGTGGTGTTGGAGAAGACTCTTGAGACTCTCTTGGACTGCAAGGAGATCCAACCAGGTCATCCTAAAGGAGATCAGTCCTGGGTGTTCATTGGAAGGACTGATGCTGAAGCTGAAACTCTAATACTTTGGCCACCTCATGCAAAGAGTTAACTCATTGGAAAAGACCCTGATGCTGGGAGGGATTGGGGGCAGAAGGAGAAGCAGACTACAGAGGATGAGATGCCTGGATGGCATCACTGACTCGATGGGCATGAGTCTGAGTAAACTCCGGGAGTTGGTGATGGACAGGGAGGCCTGGTGTGCTGCGATTCATGGGGTCGCAGAGATTCGGACACGACTGAGTGATTGAACTGAACTGAATCAGCAGAGTGAGTGCAAAGGGTGGTTTGGGGGATAGGAATAGACTCTTTGAAACCTTTAGCAACTACTGAAGACTCCTTGAATAAATATACCCTCTAAGTAGCTATATCAAGCCATGCACATACAGCCCTAGAATATTACTCTTGTTTTGTCCTCTCAATAAATTGTTGGCCAAATTCTGGATCTGTCACTGCCTCTACCCGTCACTAGCTCAAATCTTCTGCTAACCTGCTTTCACTCACTGTATGCTTTCCTAATAATCTCCCACCTGTGAGAGTTTTTCTCATCTCATCACTAGTACATTTTCATTCACTCAGCTGCCTTATCTCCATACTTACCTATACACACATGGGTATCTTCCCTATGTAAATGTTCTAGGTCTCCTTTTGATCTGGTTTGAACTTCAGCTTTACCATGTTAAGCTCTAGTTCTGTAATTACACAGGATTGCTATTATCAATGATACATCTATTCTCTTTATTTTATTTTAAAAATCATACAATGGTACTCCTGGTCACCTCCCAGAAAAATTGAAGCTTTATTGAACTTTTTACTTTCTAATAAGTCCTCCAATCCTGCTCTTGACTTCCCTCTCTTACACTTGCTGTCATTCTTTTCTTTTCTTTTAATTTTTTTCCATTTATTTTAATTAGTTGGAGGCTAATTACTTTACAGTATTGTAGTGGTTTTTGCCATACATTGACATGAATCAGCCATGGATTTACATGTGTTCCCCATCCCGATCCCCCCACCCACCTCCCTCTCCATCCCATCCCTTTGGGTCTTCCCAATGCACTAGTCCTGAGCACTTGTCTCATGCATCCAACCTGGGCTGGTGATCTGTTTCACCCTTCATAGTATACTTGTTTCAATGCTATTCTCTCAGAACATCCCCTCCCACAGAGTCCCAAAGTCTGTTCTGTACATCTGCGTCTCTTTTTCTGTTTTGCATATAGGGTTATTGTTACCATCTTTTTAAATTCCATATGTATGTGTTAGTATACTGTATTGGTCTTTATCTTTCTGGCTTACTTCACTCTGTATAATGGGCTCCAGTTTCATCCATCTCATTAGAACTGATTCAAATGAATTCTTTTTTGTTGTCTTTCTTTTCAATTCTACTGCAATTGGCCTTTCCCTTCTCCAACCTCAACAAGTGCCATTGTTTAACTTATCTCTCTTTTCTGTGTCTCTCCTTTTGACTCAAGAACATGTATATTGACTCTACTTCATTCTAAATGAGTCTGATGAAATGATCACAGCCCATGAAATAAGTTTCCAACTCCCAAGCCTCATTACACATTCCCTCTGCATCTTCTACAGCTACTAATTCTGAGGCGGGGGATAGAGAAGCCTCAGACTGAGGAGCTACAGTGAAATGATTCTCCAAGATGAAGAGGAGAAGAAGCTAAGCCCCGCCCAGATAAGAGACCACATATTTCTCATACTTGTCTTCAGGGACACCTTCTCAATATACATGCACAGAGAGTGTCCTTGGAGGCCAACCTCCCCACAGTCCTCTTCTCTAGAATCCATCTTGACTGAGAGATGTGCATGCAAACATAGGAGGACCCTGTGAAAGGGAAAGTGTTAGTCCCTGTCATGTCTGACGCTTTGTGACCCCGTGGACTGTAGCCTTCCAGGCTCCTCTGTCCATGGGGATTCTCCAGGCAAGAATACTGGAGTGGGTTGCCATGTCCTCATCCAGGGGATCTTCCCAACACAGGGATTGAACCTGGGTCTCCTTCATTGCAGGCAGACTCTTTAATGCCTGAGACACCAGGGAAGCCCCTGAGATGTACCAAATACAGACTCAGAACCAGGCAAAGCAAGATGACTGGTCAAAGGAAACCTAGGATGACCCATATAAGTGATTCAAATGACCACAAAGGTGGGACTCTCTCTGAGCCTGCCTGTGTGCCTATCCACAGGTGCCTTTTTTCCTCCTAATAAACAGTTGTTTCACTACTTTACATCTTTGTGAGAATTCATTTCTGCAAGGCTGTACCGGCAAGGGCCGTGTCACTGGCCACTGGTCTAGTGGCTAGGATTCATTCCTTTCACTGCTGCAGCCTGACTTCAATCTCTAGCCAACAACTGAAAACCTGCTTCAAGTCGCTGCAGGCCAAGGCCACCTGAGACCAGTTCCATTCAGCAAAGCTTGTGTGCATGCTTACTAAGTCCTTCAGTCATATCTGACTCTTTGCAACCCAAAGGACTGTAGCCCACCAGTCTCCTCTGTCAATGGGATTCTCCAGACAAAAATATTGGAGTGGATTGCCATGCCCTCCTCCAGGGGATCTTCCCAACTCAGGGATCAAACCCACTTCTTTTATGCTTCCTGCATTGGCAGACAGGTTGCTCTTTGTTTTTTGTTTTTTATTAGTTGGAGGCTAATTACTTCACAACATTTCAGTGGGTTTTGTCATACATTGATATGAATCAGCCATAGAGTTACACATATTCCCCATCCCGATCCCCCCTCCCACCTCCCTCTCCACCTGATTCCTCTGGGTCTTCCCAGTGCACCAGGCCTGAGCACTTGTCTCATGCATCCCACCTGGGCTGGTGATCTGTTTCACCATAGATAATATACATGCTGTTCTTTCGAAACATCCCACCCTCACATTCGCCCACAGAGTTCAAAAGTCTGTTCTGTACTTCTGTGTCTCTTTTTCTGTTTTGCATATAGGGTTATCGTTACCATCTTTCTAAATTCCATACATATGTGTTAGTATGCTGTAATGTTCTTTATCTTTCTGGCTTACTTCACTCTGTATAAGGGGCTCAAGTTTCATCCATCTCATTAGAACTGACTCAAATGAATTCTTTTTAATGGCTGAGTAATATTCCATGGTGTATATGTACCACAGCTTCCTTATCCATTCATCTGCTGATGGGCATCTAGGTTGCTTCCATGTCCTGGCTATTATAAACAGTGCTGCGATGAACATTGGGGTGCACGTGTCTCTTTCAGATCTGGTTTCCTCAGTGTGTATGCCCAGAAGTGGGATTGCTGGGTCATATGGCAGTTCTATTTCCAGTTTTTTAAGAAATCTCCACACTGTTTTCCATAGTGGCTGTACTAGTTTGCATTCCCACCAACAGTGTAAGAGGGTTCCCTTTTCTCCACACCCTCTCCAGCATTTATTGCTTGTAGATTTTTGGATAGCAGCCCCTTTGTTTTTAAACCATTAGTGCCACCTGGGAAGCCCCAACAAGGCTTACCTCTAGCTAAAACATTTTCTACAAGTACATTCCAGTGATTTTTTTTCATCCTCTATAAATAAAATGCTTTTTTTATCCTATAGCCCACTGTAAGTCTACCCATCCTTTCTGTCGCAACTTAAATGCCACAAAATTCAATTCGTTTTCTTACCATAACACTTTCCTAAAATTTATTTGATAGAATTTATCACTTTCTACCTTGCATTACAACTTAATAGTCACCTGTGCTCTTCTTTTTATCTCTTCTATTAAATTGTAAGCTCCTTAGAGATGAAGTCATCTTATTTATTTTTACAGCAACTGCCATCTTTGCAATACTGCTAATCTTTTTGCCTTGTTTGTTTTGTTTTCCTAAATCAAATAAAAGGAAGCAGGCTAATGTTTGGTACATAATTTTGATGTGATAAGTACCATGTCATGTATTATCAACACAATTACTCTAGGAATGAAGTTATCCTGTCCATTTTATTGATGGAGAAACTTAGTCTTGGAGTAATTAACTGGTTCAGTCAATACTCTACCTGGAATCAGTTCGCTTCAGTTGCTCAGTCGTGTCTCTCTTTGTGACCCCATGGACTGCAGCAAGCCAGGCTTCCCTGTCCATCACCAACTACCAAAGCTTATGCAAACTCATGTCAATCCAGTCATGATGCCATTCAACCATCTCATCCTATGTCGTCCCCTTCTCCTCTGCCTTCAATCTTTCCCAGCATCAGGGTCTTTTCAAATGAGTCACTTCTTTGCATCAGGTGGCCAAGTATTGGATTCAGCTTCAGCATCATTCCTTCCAGTGAATATTCAGGACTGATTTCCTTTAGGAGAGACTGGTTGGATCTCCTTACAGTCCAAGGGACTCTCAAGAGTCTTCAACACCACAGTTCAAAAGCATCAATTCTTCAGTGCTCAGCTTTCTTTATAGTCCAACTCTCACATCCATACATGACTACTGGAAAAACCATAGCTTTGACTAGATGGACCTTTGTTGGCACAGTAATGTCTATGCTTTTAAATATGCTATCTAGGTTGATCATAAGAGAAGGCAATGGCACCCCACTCCAGTACTCTTGCCTGGAAAATCCCATGAATGGAGGAGCCTGGTGGGCTGCAGTCCACAGGGTTGCTAAGGGTCAGACATGACTGAGCAACTTCACTTTCACTTTTCACTTTCATGAATTGGAGAAGGAAATGGCAACCTACTCCAGTGTTCTTGCATGGAGAATCCCAGGAACGGGGAAGCCTGGTGGGCTGCTGTCTCTGGGGTCGCACAGAGTCAGACACGACTGAAGTGACTTAGCAGCAACAGGTTGGTCATAGCTTTTCTTCCAAGGAGAAAGCGTCTTTTAATTTCATGGCTGCAGTCACCAACTGCAGTGATTTTGGAGTCACCCCCAAAATGAAGTCTGTCACTGTTTCCATTGTTTCCCCATCTATTTGTCATGAAGTGATGGGACCAGATGCCATGATCTTAGTTTTCTGAATGTTGAGTTTTAAGCCAACGTTTGCACTCTCTTCTTTCATATTCATCAAGAGGCTCTTTAGTTCTTCTTCACTTTCTGCCATAAGGGTGGTGTCATCTGCGTATCCGAGGTTATTGATATTTCTCCCGGCAATCTTGATTCCAGCTTGTGCTTCATCCAGCCCAGTATTTCGCATGATGTACTCTGCATATAAGTTAAATAAGCAGGGTGACAATATACAACCTTGAAGTACTCCTTTCCTGATTTGGAACCCGTCTGTTGTTCTATGTCCAGTTCTAATTGCTGCTTCTTGACCTGCATACAGATTTCTCAGGAGGCAGGAAATATGGTCTGATATTCCCATCTCTTTAAGAATTTTCCAGTTTGTTGTGATCCACACAGTCAAAGGTTTTGACATAGTCAATAAAGCAGAAATAGATGTTTTTCTGGAACTCTCTCACTTATTTTGTGACCCAATGTTTGTTGGTAATTTGATCTCTGGTTCTTCTGCCTTTTCAAAATCCAGCTTGAACATCTGGAAGTTCTCAGTTCATGTACTGTTGAAGCCTGGCTTGGAGAATTTTGAGCATTACTTTTCTAGTGTGTGAGATGAGTGCAATTGTGGGATAGTTTTAGCATTATTTGGGATTGCCTTTCTTTGGGATTGGAATGAAACTGACTTTTTCCAGTCCTGTGGCCACTGCTGAGTTTTCCAAATTTGCTGGCATATTGAGTGTGGCACTTCCATAGCATCATCTTTTAGGATTTGAAATAACTCAACTGGTATTTCATCACCTCTGCCAGCTTTGTTCATAGTGATACTTCCTAAGGCTCACTTGACTTCACATTCCAGGCTGTCGGGCTCTAGATGAGTGATCACACCTTTGTGGTTAACTGGGTCATGAAGATCTTTTTTGTATAGTTTTTCTGTACCTGGAATAGCCAGTTCTGATTCCTTAACTCATCCCCTGTCTTTTCTTTGTTGCTACCTCTTTTTATTGCCCTTTCCACATGTACTGCAATTATTTGCTTACATGTTTGTTTCTTCAACTGACTTTGAACTTCAGAAAGCTAAATGTTTTTAGTAGGTGCACAGGATATGATTGTAAAGTGTGTTTGATAAGTAAATGGAAATTTGCAACACATTGAAAATCGACATTATTGCAAGATGGGAATCTGTTAGGTACCTTTTTTTCTTTCCTTCTTTTTTTTTTTTTTTTTTATAACATCTACTAGGAACATTTGAATTTCCTGGTAAGTGAAAAGATCAGTGTATCTACTATTTTCATCCTGCATTCTCCAAGGCTAGAACCTTGCCATGTAAAATGTGGTCCTGATTCTGAGCAATGCCCTATCGGTTCCTGGGTGCAAAGCCTTCCTGTGTCCCCCATTTCTTCGATTATAGGAAACAGCCTTCACTTAGCCTCCATGGCCTTCCCTGAGTTCCAATGGGCAGATTCAAATAATCATTAATTAGGGAAGGGAGGGGATTAGAGACCATGGAGAAATAGTCAAGAGCAGCCTTGGGGCAGGTACTGCTTTCCCATCAAGGGATGTATCCAACAATATCTTTGAGCTATTTTGCAGATACTGAAACCCCCTCCAGTGGAGAAGTTAATGATTAACAGTGCTGTGCTGCCCACAAGCAGGTAGACCTCAGACCAGTTGGACCTGAATGTTGATGATGCTGACTCCTACTTACCACCTATCAGAAGAATGTCCACAAGCTGATCAAGCCGTCTTTGAACCATTACTGTAAAACTTCTCACTATTTTCTCCAAGCTAGGACACTCGATTTTGAAGGCGTTAGCCTGCTGGGGCCCCCTTTGCCTGGCAAAATAATTAAGCTAGTCTTTTCTACTTTATCCAAAACTCTGTCTCCAAGATTCGATTCGGCACCATTGTACAGAGAAGCTGAGCTTTCAACCTCAGTCCTTAAACCAACAGCATGTGCATCACGTAGGAGCTGGTTAGAGAGGCAGAATCTTGGGTCTCTTCCCAGATCCACTGAATCAGAAACTTCACTTTACAAGAATCCCAGGCGAGTCATATGCATGTTAAAATTTTCTGGGCACTGACAAAGGTTGCCATCCTCCTGAAGGTAAAATTCACATAAGGAAAAAAGTTAGAACTTAGCTTTGATTAGTAGATTCCTAGGATGAAGTAGCATGTTTATGAGCAAATGATGAGGCAGCCAATCATCCATTTTAATATAATCAGAATTAACAGGCAACACAGTCGACAATTACTGTCAAGAGACTTTATCGCTCTTGCCTTTTCCTTGCCCCTGCCCAGGCCATTCCATTAACTGAGCCCTGGGAAACCTTTCAATGACAAGAGTAGCAAAGGGTTTGATTTCCCTTTCAGTTTATATTTGCAGGCGAAAAAAGAAAGGAGGAGGCATAAAGAAAGCACACTGCAAGCAGCATAATGCAAATGAGGTCCCTTTAAACAGCAAGCAATCAGCATAGGTACATGCCTTATGCTGTAGTCCCAAATGCAATCATTAGACTTCTTTCCCACCAGGGAAAGGCAAGACATCGAGTGCTATTGAACATCGCCAATTTTTACAGTGGATCAGCTTGAAAATATTTAGCACAGATGTTTCTGTAATTGTGACTCACTGGGAAAATTCACATGTTCAATAGCCCTCTAACACTCTCTTCCATCTGTGCTGTGTGATGGTCCACAGTTACTGCACTGGGCCATCATATGAAGCAGAGAATAATGGGGTCTGGCTCAGGACCTATAGGAAGGATCTCTTGTACCATCTGTGCAACTCTATTCATTTGCAGGTATAAGTGTGCCTGCCCTTATTTACGGTCATTGCTATCACATACCTACAAGGCTGCATTTATTTCCTGTGCTCCGTGGCGAAGCAGAACTTTGCCGGCAACCAGGATCTGGAGAGAATGAATGGCATAGGGAATTGGAAAGCAAAATCTCCACTTTTCTCTCCTTGGCTCCAGCCTGACTTCTAATCAAGGTCAGTAATGACTGAAAGTTTTTACGAGCTGCTGGTTGTTTGGTGTATGCAAAGTAAGCTAACTGGCTCATTTGGGTTCTCAGCGAACAGTTGCCCAAGTTACAAACCATTGACTTCATGTTTTTGTTTTTGTTTTGTTTTTAATCTGAGCAAAGAGATCTCTTAGCAGTGTGTTTTCTGAGTATTTCAGTCCTCCATGTTATGATTTTCTTCTCTCGAATCTAGGATTGCTTGAATTTTAGCCTTTAGACATGCCTGGTCCTTTCTTGGTGGCTCTGCTTCTCAGACTCTTATTCTGTCTCCTAATATATTACAAATCTTCTAAGGAGAAGGGTCCTTTCTTCCATTGCCCTTCATTCATTGTCAACCTTGACTGCCAATAAGTTGCCATTCCTGACCCAATGAAGATAGAATTAATGCAAATAGAATTAACTCCCATAGACACCTTTGGAGAATACGTTTGAAATATACAATGGGAGTGGAAAGCTTGGACTATCCAATCTTTCATGATATGCTACATTTTCCTCTAGCCTATGGTCACTTGGACGGGAAAAACTACATGCAAAACACCAAACTGTTTATATGACTTTTCTCTCCTATAACAAACCACCAGGCCAATAGATTTTTAAAACCACTCAATCATTTTTAATGTGACCCCAGAAACATTTTTAATACTGTATTTTCAACTGGAGCTTTAAACATTTCATATATTTTGCAAGTAATTTGCAGGTTGAGTAAGCAGTCCTGCCTAGATCGCTCATAAATTGAGGTCTGCCTTATTATCATCATGGCCACCTTACAGGAACTCCTAGACCAAATTAAGGAGCTAATTTTATCTCTAGACAATGTTTAGCAATTATAAAGCTTCAGAAAATAGTATCCTTGAACTCTGACCTTAAGAGATAAGAAATATTTCCAATTCTATGTTCTATCTCTCAATGATTATTTCACTCCACCTCACAGCTTGAAGTCCCACACTGATGCTACTGAAATCAGATGCAGACAGAATCTAAAATCTGCATTAAAAGGACTTTGACACAAATGGCTCTGGTCATTGAAGAGATACATTATCTTCTCAGCTATCCACATTGTGACTATGTAGGAACAAATATTTTGTTTTTGTTCAGCTGCTGAATTGTGTTCGATTCTTTGCAACTCCATGGACAGCAAAATGCGTCTCCTCTCTCCTTCACTATCTCTCAGAGTTTACTCAGGATCATGCTCATTGAGTATGTGATTGACCTATTGCTTGTATTTTCAAACACATATTCAATTTTTATTTAACATGTATGTTTGCATGTCTGTTATGTGTTTGGCACTAAGCTACAGTGTGGATATACAAATATGGAAAAACTAAAACATATGTGTTATCCTTCTCCTTAAAGCTTGTAATCCGCAAGGGATATAGGAAAACAAATGGACAATTTAAATTAAATTAAATTCTGTTTTTTCATTGTTAGTATATAGGAATGCAAGGGATTTCTGTGTGTTAATTTTATATCCTGCAACTTTACTATATTCATTGATTAGCTCTAGTAATTTTCTGGTAGAGTTTTTAGGGTTTTCTATGTAGAGGATCATGTCATCTGCAAACAGTGAGAGTTTCACTTCTTCTTTTCCTATCTGGATTCCTTTTACTTCTTTTTCTGCTCTGATTGCTGTGGCCAAAACTTCCAACACTATGTTGAATAGTAGTGGTGAGAGTGGGCACCCTTGTCTTGTTCCTGATTTCAGGGGGAATGCTTTCAATTTTTCACCATTGAGGGTGATGCTTGCTGTGGGTTTATCATATATAGCTTTTATTATGTTGAGGTATGTTCCTTCTATTCCTGCTTTTTGGAGAGTTTTAATCATAAATGAGTGTTGAATTTTGTCAAAGGCTTTTTCTGCATCTATTGAGATAATCATATGGTTTTTATCTTTCAATTTGTTATTGTGGTGTATTACATTGATTTAGGAAACAATACCATTCACCATTGCAACAAAAAGAATAAAATACTTAGGAGTATATCTACCTAAAGAAACAAAAGACCTATACATAGAAAACTATAAAACACTGATGAAAGAAATCAAAGAGGACACAAACAGATGGAGAAACATACCGTGTTCGTGGATTGGAAGAATCAATATTGTCAAAATGGCTATTCTACCCAAAGCAGTCTATAGATTCAATGCAATCCCTATCAAGTTACCAACGGTATTTTTCACAGAACTAGACCAAAGAATTTCACAATTTGTATGGAAATACAAAAAACCTCGAATAGCCAAAGTAATCTTGAGAAAGAAGAATGGAACTGGAGGAATCAACCTGCCTGACTTCAGACTCTACTACAAAGCCACAGTCATCAAGACAGTATGGTACTAGCACAAAGACAGAAATATAGATCAATGGAACAGAATAGAAAGCCCAGAGATAAATCCATGAACCTATGGACACCTTATCTTTGACAAAGGAGGCAAGGATATACAATGGACAAAAGACAACCTCTTTAACAAGTGGTGCTGGGAAAACTGGTCAACCACTTGTAAAAGAATGAAACTAGAACACTTTCTAACACCATACACAAAAATAAACTCAAAATGGATTAAAGATCTAAATGTAAGACCAGAAACTATAAAACTCCTAGAGGAAAACATAGGCAAAACACTCTCCGACATAAATCACAGCAAGATCCTCTATGACCCACCTCCCAGAATATCGGAAATAAAAGCAAAACTAAACAAATGGGACCTAATGAAACTTAAAAGCTTTTGCACTACAAAGGAAACTATAAGTAAGGTGAAAAGACAGCCCTCAGATTGGGAGAAAATAATAGCAAATGAAGAAACAGACAAAGGATTAATCTCAAAAATATACAAGCAACTCCTGAAGCTCAATTCCAGAAAAATAAATGGCCCAATCAAAAAATGGGCCAAAGAACTAAACAGACATTTCTCCAAAGAAGACATACAGATGGCTAACAAACACATGAAAAGATGCTCAACATCACTCATTGTTGGAGAAATGCAAATCAAAACCACAATGAGGTACCATTACACGCCAGTCAGGATGGCTGCTATCCAAAAGTCTACGAGCAATGAATGCTGGAGAGGGTGTGGAGAAGGGGGAACCCTCTTACACTGTTGGTGGGAATGAAAACTAGTACAGCCACTATGGAAAACAGTGTGGAGATTTCTTAAAAAACTGGAAATAGAACTGCCATATGACCCAGCAATCCCACTTCTGGGCATACACACTGAGGAAACCAGATCTGAAAGAGACACGTGCACCCCAATGTTCATCGCAGCACTGTTTATAATAGCCAGGACATGGAAGCAACCTAGATGCCCATCAGCAGATGAATGGATAAGGAAGCTGTGGTACATATACACCATGGAATATTACTCAGCCATGAAAAAGAATTCATTTGAACCAGTCCTAATGAGTTGGATGAAACTGGAGCCCCTTATACAGAGTGAAGTAAGCCAGAAAGATAAAGAACATTACAGCATACTAACACATATGTATGGAATTTAGAAAGATGGTAACGATAACCCTATATGCAGAACAGAAAAAGAGACACAGAAATACAGAACAGACTTTTGAACTCTGTGGGAGAATGTGAGGGTGGGATATTTCAAAAGAACAGCATGTATATTTTCTATGGTGAAACAGATCACCAGCCCAGGTGGGATGCATGAGACAAGTGCTCCGGCCTGGTGCACTGGGAAGACCCAGAGGAATCAGGTGGAGAGGGAGGTGGGAGCAGGGATCGGGATGGGGAATACGTGTAAATCCATGGCTGATTCATATCAATGTATGACAAAACCCACTGCAATGTTGTGAAGTAATTAGCCTCCAACTAATAAAAAAAAAAAAAATTAAATTAAATGAGTCATTATTCGGGCAATATGGGGTATGATGGGTGCCCACAACAATCACCTAACATTTACTTGTGGGAAGAAATACAGCTTCTCCTAAGATATAATATCTTAGCAGCCATCTGGAAGGTAAGTGGGCATTTTCAAAGAGACGTGGAGTATAAAAGTATGTCACTTCAAAGGAGAAGCACCACAAAGCTCTTTACATAATAAGTAGTTATGTAATTATGTCCTGAATTTAGTTCTGTATGACTTTATATTAGAGCCAACCCACCCATTTCCCAGGACCTAGAAGAATCTTAAGGGTAGCACCTAAAAATATGCCACTTTAGCACAAGGATTATTGTGAGCTGAAAGCGATTGAAAAGAAGTAGATACAAGAAAGTCTCTCTGTTTTTTCCCCATTTGCCAAAAAGCAGGACATAAATTTGTAAAGCTATTCCCATCCCATCTCTACCAGGAAAAGACTACTCTAGACCCTTACCAACATGGAGATGGCACCAGAGGAACCTATAAACAAGCCTTACTAAAACTAGTCTTTTTCTATTATTGTGGTGCTTTAGTCATTAGGTTGTGTCCGACTCTTGCGACCTCATGGACTGTAGCGCGCCAGGCTCCTCTCTCCTTGGGATTCTCCAGGCAAGAATACTGGAGTAGGTTGCCACTTCCTTCTCCAGGGGAATCGTCCTGCCAGGAATCAAACCCAGGTCTCCTGCATTGCAGGCAGTTTCTTTACCGACTGAGCTATGAGGGAGGCACTTTAGGTCCCCAGGTATTTGCCTTCCCCCAATTTGCTCCTTCTGGTGCCTTGAAGTTACCTTCCTTTGTCTTGCTACTTCTCTACAAAATTCCTGTTCTTTGCTAAGATTCTCTATAAGCCCAAGTCCTCATCATGCCCACTGAGTTCCTCATCACTGAGTACTCTTATGTCTGTGTGCAATACACATGTTATTAAAATTCTGTTTTTTTTTTTCACTTGCTAATCTGTCTTTTGTTAGTCTAATTTACAAGACCCAATGAACTTAAGATGGATAGAGGGAAATTTTCCCACTCCCCCACTGTATATATAAAATCCCACTGCATACACACAAACACACACACACACACACACACACACACACACACACACACACACGCGTGCGCATTCCTAACAATCACCATGCTCTGCAAAATTGTACAATAAAAACCACAATGATTTTAGAAGAAAATGGGGTTTGAGGTACAAAAGTCAAAAGCATCAGTGACACACACACAAAAAGATAGAAACCTAATAAAGATGGTGGTCTTTTTAGATGCATTAAGTGATTAAGCAATATATAAATAATCAGTAAATATGGTACTTTTCCTTAAAAAAAATCCTGAGGTCTGCTTGCAGAAGTGGATATAAGGAAGGTTGCAATTTGTGAGTGCTCACAAATGCTATGAGGTTTATGTGAAAGTTATCAGAAGGTTATCTGAAATCGGACGAAAATTGTAAAACCAGATGTGGAGAGGTGTATTAGTTTTCCCTTGCTACTGTAAAACCCATCACAGATCTGGCACTTTCCATGAAGTCTGGGCACAGGTTTGCTGTTGTTGGTCAATCACTCAGTTATATCTGACACTTTGCAATCTCATGGGCTGCAGCACGCCAGGCTTCTCTGTCCTTCACTAACTCCCAAGTTTGCTCAAATTCATGTCCATCAGGTCAGTGATACCATCTAACCATCTTATCGTCTGCTACCTTCTCCTGTTGCCTTCAATCTTTCCCAGTATCTGGGTCTTTTCCAATGAGTTGGCCCTTTATATCAGATTTCCAATGTATTGGAGCTTCAGCTTCAGCTTTAGCATCAATCCTTCCAATGAATATTCAGGGTTGATTTCTGCTAGATCCTTGATTTATGAACCTAACATTCCAGGTTCCTATGCAACATTGGTCTTTACAGCATTGGTCTTTCACCACCAGACACATCCACAACTAAACATCATTTTCACTTTGAGCCAGTTGCTTCGTTCTTTCTGGAGCTATTAGTAATTGACTTCCACTCTTTCCCAGTAACATATTGGAGACCTTCCAACCTGGGGGACTCATGTTCCATTGTCATATCTTTCTGCCTTTCCATACTGTTCATGGGGTTCTTGTGGCAAGGACACTGGAGTGGGTTGCCATTTCTTTCTATAGTGGACCATGTTTTGTCAGAACTCTTCACTATGACTTGGCCATCCTGGGTGACCCTGCACAGCAGGGTTAGACAAGCCCCAGAGCCACGACAAGGCTGTGATACATGAAAGGGAGCGCACAGATTTAGTTGGGTTCTAAATCAAGGTGTTGGTGAGGTCATGTTCCTTTCTGAAGGCTTTGAAGAATCTGCTTCCAAGTTCATCCAGTTGCTGCAGAATTCCAATCCTGAGGAATATGGTTGAAGTCCCCACTCCCTGGTGACTGTTAGCTGTAAGCCCTCAGCTACTAGAGAGCTCTCTCCAGTCCTGCAGGTGTTGAATCCTCCCAATGCAGGGAATCTCTCTTACTCTTTTCTTCTGCTACATATGTGTCTCTAAACACGGTAAATTCTTTCTGCTTTTAAGGGCTCATGGGATTAGATTAGGTCTGACTTCCCAGGTGGCACTAGTGGTAAAGAACCCACCTGCCAATGCAGGAGATATAAGAGACTCAGATTTGATTCCTGGGTCAGGAAGGTCCCTCAGAGAATGAAATGGCAACCCACTCCAATATTCTTGCCTGGAGAATTCCATGGACAGGGAAACCTGGCAGGCTACCGTCCGTAGGGTTGCAAAGAGTTGGACACGACTGAAGAGACTTAGCATGCATGCGTGCACCTAGATAATCCAGGATAATCTTCCTTACTTCAGGTCAGTGATCAGTGACCTCCAGTAATCTGCAAAGTCCTTTTCACCACCTAACATAATACATTCACAAGGTCTAGGGATTTGGACACGGTACCTTAGGAGACCTATTCCATCTACCACCTATGGACATGACTCATAAGACATGTGGTGGGCTGAGGGAACTGGCAGATGTTTGAAATGTATGCATTTTGTGTATTGTTAGTTAGGTCAGTTTGGCCAGCTGTTAGTTTCTTTGGTCAACAGTACATCTCCTGGATGAAATCATACATAAGCAAACATGAAATTTACATTATGCCCAAGTTGTTCCTTAATACGTCATTTGCACTGGGACAAATGTGTGTTTTTAAAACAATTTCTCTAGCAACACTGATCATATATACTTTAAGGAAAAGAGAATTAGAGTTGGCTTATACAAACATAGGTGTAGTGGCAGGCTCATAAGCACAGCGGATACAGAAATCTTCCTGATCTCATATCTATTCTAACTATAAGAATGTAAGATAATTGCCACATATCTTTAGACCTTAATTCCCTTATTGGTAAAATAAAATACTTGGCCAAATAATCTCATAAGTCCCTTCCAGACAAAAAAGATAATTTCCATAATAAATCCAAGTTCTAAGTAAATGGATAAATAACTTATAAATAAGATTTGAAGAAGCAATGACTGTTTTCATATTTGTTGATAAGTACATCTGGCCAAAGGCTCTAAGTCCATTATCTGACAAAATGACACTCATACTGCTTTGAAATTACAGAAGAATATGTTTTTGAATGAATATATTTTTGCCCTTGAGGATGAAAACAGAAATAAAAAACAAAGCACTTAGTGCATAAGAAAAATAAAAAGGATAATAAGATATAAATACTAGCTTGTGATGAATTCTGGTTGGTTTTTTTTTTTTTTTTCTTTTGTAGAAAAATAAATGTGCTCCCCTGAGTTAATGCCAAAGATAGGTGAATCTAGATTTTGAATCACATTTGATATTAGGTAGACATTGGCGAATGTTGTATCAAGAAACAGAATGGAGAATCAGCCAACCCAGTGCAATATTTCCCTTTCTTTGAGTCAGTTCAATAGATCAGCCCCAAGCTGTCAGTTCAGGCAAAAAGATATGTCTAGGCTCAGTGCTCAGATACGATTATTTGGTCAGAGCTCAAAAAATGTTATTCCTGGCAATGATGTTTTAATCTAACCAAATTTATTGAACTCCCCCCCACCCCACATGTCTTAGGTTTTTTGCCAGGTTGTGTAGGAGTTTATAAATGCATGATCTCAGGTTCTAGAACTAAGAAACACAGCCACAGTGGCAACTCTCTCCTTCAGCATCCCTTCTGTTTCAACCCACAGATAACATGATGAGTCAGAAGGAAACCCCGTTAGACCTTACTAACTTGCAATTCCCAAAAAGCTCCTTCTTTCTGTATCAGCTATCAGTTCCAATGAGCTAGCTGCCAGTTACAGCTGACATCGGAAACTTGCTAGCAAATTACATCACCTCCCACAGCAGTGTCTGAGTCATGTGGTTGTTTTCCTCCTCAGCATCCTCTCCCTTCATCTCTCTCCATCTTCCCTAAAGTCTCATTTTCCTTCTCTGGGTTCTATGGGAGTCCTGTGACCTTTACTCTTGGTGCATGTGTTATATTGCAGGGTCCTGGATGGCTTGGTTTATGACTCAGCTACTAGACTGTGAACGTTAGGAGGGCAGGGATGTGACTTGTGTCTTTTTGTCTCCTCAACCTTCAAAACTGACTAAAGTGCAGACGGAAGTCAAATCAATGTGTGATGAATAAGTCATAGTATTGGTGGTAGTGCCACTGATTGAGTCAAATTGAAACTTCTCAGTAGAAAAGTCTTAAAGAAGTCAATATTCTTAACTAAAAATCACTTTTCATAATATGTGCCCTGTAGTTTTAAAGTCTTCCCAGTCATGGCATATGATTTCATTCACTTCATACAAATGCAAAACAAGTTTGTGTGCCTGATACCAGTATGACCAGTTGATTTTCCTCATTTCACTTATATATCAGGTTCAGTTCAGTTCAGTCACTCAGTTGTGTCCAACTCTTTGCCACCCATAGACTACAGCAAGCCAAGCTTCCTTGTCCATCACCATCTCCCAGAGCCCACCCAAACCCATGTCCACTGAGTCAGTGATGCCATCCAACTATCTCTTCTTCTGTCGTCCCCTTCTCCTCCTGCCCTCAATCTTTCCCAGCATCAGGGTCCTTTCCAATGAGTCAGCTCTTTGTATCAGATGGCCAAAGTATTGGAGCTTCCGCTTCAACATCAGTCCTTCCAATGAACACTCAGGACTCATCTCCTTTAGGATGGATTGGTTGGATCTCCTTGCAGTCCAAGGGACTTTCAAGAGTCTTCTCCAACACCACAGTTCAAAGGAATCAATTCTCCGGCACTCAGCTTTCTTTATGGTCCAACTCTCACATCCATACATGACTACTGGAAAAACCATAGCTTTGACTAGACAGACCTTTGTTGGCAAAGTAATGTCTCTGCTTTTTAATATGCTATCTAGGTCAGTCATAGTTTTCCTCCAAGGAGAAATTGTCTTTTAATTTCATGGCTGCAGTTACCATCTGCAGTGATTTTGGAGGCCCCCAAAATAAAGTCTGTCACTCTTTTCATTGTTTCCCCATCTATTTGCCGTGAAGTGATGGGACCGGATGCCATGATCTTAGTTTTTTGAATGTTGAGTTTTAAGCCAACTTTACTCTCCTCTTTCACTTTCATCAAGAGGCTCTTTAGTTCTTCTTCGCTTTCTGCCATAAGGGTGGTATCATCTGTGTTTCTGAGGTTATTGATATTTTTCCCGGAAATCTTGATTATAGCTTGTGCTTCATCCAACCCAGCATTTCTCATGATGTACTCTGCATATAAGTTAAATGAGAAGGGTGACAATATACATTGTATCTAATCAGGATTTGGATGCAATCTCAAAAATGACAGAATGATCTCTGTTTGTTTCTGAGGCAAACCATTCAACATATCAGGTTACTTATGTCAAAAGTACTCACATGGGAGAATGGACATAGTTGTGAATATTGAGTGCAGTCAACAATCACCCAGGCAAAACAATGTTATAACCATACTTGAATGTCATTGCATTTTAGTCAGTGGTAACATCAAAATTGAAGGTCAGGATATTCTATTCATTCTTGAAATGAAATAAAATGGGGCTAAATAACAAACTTGAAATATTCCAGGGTTTTGCTCTTTAGTATTCTTTGCTCTTAGTATTCAAAAATAAAATCTTCATTTTTTATATGTTTTTTAACACAGTAAGATATTGTGTTTACAGATTAGGAAACACTTTTTAAAGTAAAATATGCTCCATTATTTTGTGGCTCTGATTAAATATTAAGATGATTCAGAGTAAAAATCAACAACAACAAATCAGTCTGTGTCTCTAGAAGCATATGAAAATTTACATAATGATGGGCCTTCCATCTCAGAAATGATGGTGTCATGAACCTTGACTAAACTGATCTATCTATTTTTAAAATCAGTATATGTAGAAAGCATTTCAGCTAAAATAGAGAAAATATTCCAAATAGAGGCATAATGTTTTTAATATATCTTTATTTTTTAAAAGCTGTAAGATTATTTTAACTCTTTATTCATTGGCACATCTAAAGTTTTGCCCCAGCTCTGCCAGATTACTATTTTAAACTTGTCAGGGGATAGATTTTGCTTGGACCTCAATCTCCTTATGTGCAAAATTAAAGTTGACAAAATGAGTTTTAAGATCTCTCCCAGCTATACCGTTTACAATCTCTTTTTCTTTTAATACAATATTTAAACTTCATTAAACAGGATAAGACTCAACCAAATATCACTGGCCTTCAAGTTCCTCTTGAGTCTCTTTTCCCAAATGGCAAAACATAACTTGATTGCTATCTTTCCACCACAACCCTGAGTCCACGTTTCTCTCTTTCCCTCTGATTTTGCCCTCTGTCCCCTACACACACACACACAAAGAAACACACACACACACACACACACACACACTTTTATCAATAAGTGGGAAAGAGAAGGCTTCACTCCCTAGGTCACAGATTTCAGGAATATCTACTTGCAAGACTCAAGTTTCAGTTAATTAGGGTACCATGAAAAGGTAAATGCCATCAGAGTGTTTTGTAATGAAAGTGGGTTTTAGAGGGCACAACTTAAAGAGCTGAGAGTAGAAATGAAAGGTGGATATAGACATAGAGTTGGTAAGAAATGTAAATGCTTGAATGGGACAATGTGTTTAAATGGGTTTGTATTTTAGGAGACACTCAAAAAGAGCAGAGATGAATGACATGAATAGAAATACAATTTTCGTGTAATTTCAAGAGCAAGGTTAGGGAGCTGGGCAAACCTAAGCGAGATGCAGTTTAATAGCTATCCAACAGTGGCTAGTCATTTAACCCCGTGTCACAGTTTTCTTATCTGTGAAATTGGATTAATTTTAATTGCTTAGGAGAATTCAATCATATTACGCACATAAACACTTAGCACAGTGCCTATCATATTTTAAATTATTACAAATTTTCTGAAAGCAAATCTTATTATGGTTGCCCTCCTAGCAGCTAGGCTAGTGCCTTGCAATTTCCTCACTTGTAAAAGGAGAATCGTGGGGGACTTTATCCTTTGCAGAAATAAAATGTGCTGGTTTTTCAATTCAGTGAGGCTCAATGCCTCTAGCAATAGTCTTTCTGCCAGCTATCCCTCCACTTTCCATATAATTTCTCAGTTTGGGCCTCATTCTAATACATGTGTAAATGAGGTTGACTACTCAGAAAGGAGAGGTAGATCATTCAATCATTCGTTTACTCGGTAGGTGTTTATTGAGTGCCTAACATACACTAGGCATCCTATAGTGTGAGAAGACACACTAGTGATTAAAATAAACAATTCTCTGCTCTCATGGAGCTTGGAATCTCGAGTCAAAGGAAGACAATCAAAGCATTACATGTGTTAAATTGATTTTGTGATTTCTATAAAGGGAAGTTACACAGTGCTTGGAGAATCTACAACAGTTGAATATCACATTAAGAGAATCAGGGAGGGACCCCTCAACCCCATAATGCTTGAGCTGAGAAGTGAAGACTCATTAGGAGAGGGAATTTCAGTAAGAAGGAGCTGTGTTTGAAAAGGCTCCATATAGGAAAGGTGCTTGGAATTATGTAGACTCGACTAATAAGCAGATTGTCTAAAATTTAGAGAGTAACAAAGGTTAAAAGAGGAGGAGGGAGGGGGCTAGGAATAAGAACCTCTTCATCTTAAGAGAATTAGAAAGCTGAGGAAGCATTTTAAGCAAGAGTGGAGGATTTTATTTTTTACTTCACTGTGCAGAATGGAATTAAGAGGGGCCCAGGTGCATAAGAGCAATCCAATCAGAAGGCTGTTTAATAGTAGAGACAGCCACTGATGGATGAGTGGTGAAGATGAAAATGGACATGGTGCCAATCACATGGCTAAGGACACTTTGAGAAGAGTTGGTCTGAGGGGGACTGAGGACATAGAGACGCCTTTGGAAAATCCAAAAAGAGTTGTTAAATAGGCCACGATACCCACAAGACAAGACCTCAGAAAAGAGAACTGGAATGGGTGATGAAATACATGTCATCCTCATATAGATGGTAATTGAAGTCATCTGTACGAGTAAGGATGAATAATGAGACTTGAGTAAGAAAATGAGAAGAAAAGAAGGGCTGGGACAGCACTGATATCTTCTCACATTTAGAGGTAAGGAAGAGGAAGGTGAAACTTAAGAGAAAAACAATGAACAAAGGGGTGGGAAGAAAACCAGGAGAGTCCTATGAACTTACCTGTCAAGTCAAATAGCCCCCATTTAGTTAAATTTAACCTGATTACTATGAAACCAGTTAAGATGGAAGTAGCAAGGTTACTATAGAAAGTTTCTATATAAGGAGACAATTTATTGTTCACATTAGTCTTGCATTTACAACCGTTTAGAAAATTTGAATAAATGTAATGAGTTCCATGGAATTCTTTTTATATAACTAGAAACCTTGACATTGAAGGCAAAGTTTTGTTATCAAAACTGTGTTTAATGTGATCAATTCTATGCTTATTATTATGTATGTATTTCCCTGTTCTGTTGTAAAATGTGTATCATTTTAGGAATCTGTTATTTATTCAGACTTTAGCATCTTAAATGTAGTAATAGACCCATGAACAATTTACTAGTTTGCATCTAATGACTATTTTAATCCTTACACTCATTGGGGAATTTGACTAAGAAATATATTTTTTTTCCAATGAATGGGCTAGTCTAGATAAAACAAATTTTTGATGAGATGATTTGAGACTATATAGATATGGTATTAATTTTCAGATCCATCCTCCCTCCTCTAATTTGAGAGCTGAGCTATTAATAATTCCTGCCTGAATTAATTTTTAGTATTGTCAGGGGAGTGTGTGAATTCCTCGGTTCTGCCTCACCATTGCAAAAGTTTGAAGCAATGGATGGACCAGTGTTATAGCTGTTTTACTGGTGAGCAAAGGAAAATACATCCTTAAGGCATGAGGGCATGCCAGCCCAAAAGATGAGAAGGGAAGAGAGACCCTGGCCCAATTTTGGCTCCTCTTTTTATATGCTTTTTCTCCTCACCCTGAGCCTGCCCTATGTAAATTGAGCTAGCCAGGAGGGGTGTTTATTTTACCTGAGGTCCTCATTCCAGTCCTCTGACCTTCCTTTGTTCTATTTTCCCAGGCTTATCCTTTCTTTGTCTTTTAGCCCCCGCCATTTTGAACTACTTTTACCTATTCTAACTACCTAACTGTATCAGTCAGTTCAGTTCAGTTGCTCAGTCCTGTCCAACTCCTTGCAACCCCATGAATCGCAGCACGCCAGGCCTCCCTGTCCATCACAAACTCCCGGGGTTTACTCAAACTCATGCCCAACGAGTCGGTAATGCCATCCAGCCATCTCATCCTCTGTCGTCCCCTTCTCCTCCTGCCCTCAATCTTTCCCAGCATCAGGGTCTTTTCCAACAAGTCAACTCTTCGCATGAGGTGGCCAAAGTACCGGAGTTTCAGCTTCAGCATCAGTCCTTCCAATGAACACCCAGGACTGATCTCCTTTACGATGAACTGGTTGGATCTCCTTGCAGTCCAAGGGACTCTCAAGAGTCTTCTCCAACACCACAGTTCAAAAGCATCAGTTTTTCGGCACTCAGCTTTCTTCACAGTCCAACTCTCACATCCATACATGACCACTGGAAAAACCATAGCCTTGACCAGACGGACCTTTGTTGGCAAAGTAATGTCTCTGCTCTTTAATATGCTATCTAGGTTGGTCGTAACTTTCCTTCCAAGGAGTAAGCATCTTTTAATTTCATGGCTGCAGTCACCATCTGCAGTGATTTTGGAGCCCCAAAAAATAAAGTCTGACACTGTTTCCACTGTCTCCCCATCTATTTCCCATGAGGGGATGGGACCAGATGCCATGATCTTAGTTTTCTGAATGTTAAGCTTTAAGCCAACTTTTTCACTCTCCTCCTTCACTTTCATCAAGAGGCTTTTTAGTTCTTCTTCACTTTCTGCCATAAGGGTGGTGTCATCTGCATATCTGAGTTTATTTATATTTCTCCCGTCAATCTTGATTCCAGCTTGTGCTTCTTCCAGCCCAGCATTTCTCATGATGTACTCTGCATATAAGTTAAATAAGCAGGGTGACAATATACAGCCTTGATGTACTCCTTTTCCTATTCGGAACCAGTCTGTTGGTCCATGTCCAGTTCTAACTGTTGTTTCCTGACTTGCATATAGGTTTCTCAAGAGGCAGGTCAGGTGGTCTGGTATTCCCATCTCTTGAAGAATTTTCCACAGGTTATTGTGACCCACACAGTGGAAGGCTTTGGCATGGTCAATAAAGCAGAAATAGATGTTTTTCTGGAGCTCTCTTGTTTTTCGATGATCCAGCAGATGTTGGCAATTTGATCTCTGGTTCCTCTGCCTTTTCTAAAACCAGCTTGAACATCTGGAAGTTCAGGGTTCACGTATTGCTGAAGCCTGGCTTGGAGAATTTTGAGCATTACTTTACTAGCGTTCAAGGTCATGAGGGGCGGCCATGAGAAGATACCCCTCGTCCAAGGTAAGGAGCAGCGGCTGCGCTTTGCTGGAGCAGCCATGAAGAGATACCCCACGTCTGAGGTAAGAGAAACCAAGTAAGACGGTAGGTGTTGCGAGAAGGCATCAGAGGGCAGTCACACTAAAACCATAATCTGATAGCCAATCTGATCACAGGACCATAGTCTTGTCTAACCTAACTGTATCAGTCAGTTCAGTTCAGTTGCTCAGTCGTGTCCGACTCTTTGCAACCCCATGAATTGCAGCATGCCAGGCCTCCCTGTCCATCACAAACTCCCAGAGTTTACTCAAACTCATGCCCAACGAGTTGGTGATGCCATCCAGCCATCTCATCCTCTGTCGTCCCCTTCTCCTCCTGCCCTCAATCCCTCCCAGCATCAGGGTCTTTTCCAACAAGTCAACTCTTCGCATGAGGTGGCCAAAGTATTGGAGTTTCAGCCTCAGCATCAGTCCTTCCAGTGAACTCCCAGGACTGAACTCCTTTAGGATGGACTGGTTGGATCTCCTTGCAGTCCAAGGGACTCTCAAGAGTCTTCTCCAACACCACAGTTCAAAAGCATCAGTTTTTTGGCACTCAGCTTTCTTCCCAGTTCAACTCTCACATCCAAACATGACCACTGGAAAAACCATAGCCTTGACCAGACGGACCTTTGTTGGCAAAGTAATGTCTCTGCTTTTTAATATGCTATAATGGGTGTTAAATAGTGAGCTTTCTAGCTCCATCTTTTTTTCCCTGTATTTGTTATTAGGAAGTAGATTGCAAACCACTATAAGTTTTCTTTCTTTTGCTGTGTGCTTACATTTTCATAGATTTAGTTAGTTAGAGCTTTTTCAAGCTGGCTTTTTTTTTTTTTTTTTTTTTTAAGGGTAGAAATATTGCTTTATTTGAGATAGTTACTATCAAATTACTTTTATGTGCTTTAAAAAGTCATATATAACTTATGACTGATTCATGTTGTTGTACAACAGAAACCAACAGAACATTTTAAAGCAAATATGCTCCCATTAAAAATAAATTTTAAAAAAAGAGAAGAAAAGTCGTATACAAACACACACACATATGTCCAAATACATGTTTGTGTGTGTTCATATTTCAACATGCTTTATTACTTTCTGGTCAAGATACCTTCTCTAACCTGGTCATAAACTCAGCCATTTCTTCAAAGATCTCTGGTTTCTTTTGATGGAGAATGGAATTTAGAAGCCAAAATGTAGGTGCTAGGTATGTTTATCAGTGCAAACATCTTTTAAATGAAATTCTAATGTTAATTTTCTTTTTTAGCCCCTGGCAAATATGTCAACAAACCAAGAAACAAACAGAAATGCTGTTATAAAACAAAATTCAACCAAGTAAATCTGAAATCTAATTGGCTTTAGTCAACACTTCAAGAGTCAGGCAGCATCTCAAGTAGTAAATAGAAAGGCATTCCCAGGAGGTGTGCAACAATGGAAGGCTTTTATAGCTTGGCAGGACAAGGAGGCAAAAAAAGGAAATAATTGTTTCCACCAAGGTTACCTCACTAATGCTGCCCAGAAAATTCCAGAAATACCATTCCTGGGAGAGATTGTAATTAAGTCCTGGTTTGCGGTCCTGGGGACAAGTGACTTGACCTTGGGACTATTGTTTCTTTTTTCTTCTTTTACTTTTTAAATAATTTCCTCCTTTTGACCAAATTCTCAACCTGAGAGATGTGATCAAAATTTAAGGCATTACTGCTGCTCTCAGCTACCACTCTATAGTTTCCACAGCTTTGTTGATTTTTGGTGTGGTATCCATAGGTCATGATGTTTCTGCCTATTATCTCTGTAACATTCACAAGTAATAGTTCCAAGTTCATAATCCTTAAATTGATTATTCTCTTGGTCTTTTCTAATATTCTGGTCTTAAGGAGATCAGCTGCTTGGTGCTTAGCAAGTGTGAACATGCACTTAAAGCTTTTGAGAGAATATAATGTGCCAGGGGTGATCTTGGGGAGCTGTAGGGTGTAGCAGCTTGAAGCGGGGTCTTACTTCCCTGATTGGGAATTGAACCCAGGGTTCAGAGATGAAAGCACCAAATCCTAGCTACTAGACCACAAGCCCCTGCAGGGTTGAAGTAGGACCACAGTTCTTGTCTTCCTTGAGGAAAGAATTCAGCAAAGAGGCAGAGAGAGTAAAACAGGTGAAGTGTCTGTTAGAAGCAAAATATGTCTGAAAGGACACATGGGTGAACTCAAAGAGAGATGCACACTAAAGGAGGAGTTTAAATCATTTATAAGGTGGAAGATTTCTGGGTTCCCTCCGGCCAATCATCTGGCTCATGTCCAAATTTGGTCTGACTCAGGACCCTTCCAAAGTGCATGTGCATCTTTTAGATAAGATGGATTCCAGCATGAGGGTTTCTGGGAGGTTGGAAGGATATATTATAGGCTGGTCTCCCCTCCCTTCTCTGACGCCTGAGGATCCTTTCTGCACATGTGTGGTGTGAGAGAGCTCCTTGACCTCAAGAATGAAAAATATGTAGCCTCCTTATCTTTCACTCAAGAAGAGCTCAGCTCCTCTCTGCTTCTGCCTTATTTTTATCTTGAAGTGTCTACAGGAGACAAATTCCAGGTGTTAAGCCTAAGGTCCAGCTACCTCCTGTCTCAATATTATCTGAAGGTAGAAAAACACCACACATCTACTATATATATACACACTCAAATATATAGACAGAGGCGGAGATCTTGTAATTATTAATATTTGTGGGAAAGATTTGTGAGATCTCTCAGTAGCCCAATTTGCAAATACTTCCTTTTTATCTCTTTCTTGCTCTTCTGATGAGAAATTTCTCCCTAAAGTTTGTGTTTCAAAGAATGTTTCTTAGGTCCTACAGAAGATAAGATGGAGGTAGAAAATCTACATCAGAAATGGATAGAATAGGTTCAGGACAATTTTTGTTTCAAATTCTTCATCTTTTCAAACATTTTTAAAGAAATAGGTAAAGTTTGGAGGATTGATTAAAAAAAAAGCAAGTAAACTTTGAACTTCTAGAGCTCCAGAGTTACACCTTTGACCCTGCAGGACTTTACAAAACAGAGATAGTTACTCCCAACTCTTTACAATATTGGATTGTAGCTTTTTTGTTTCAGATACATTTAATCTCTTAAATTCTTATAAGACTTTTGCAATGAATCTTTCAATTAAGCTATCTTCAAATTTCAAAATCTTTTGTAGTCTTCTACATATTAATTAAAATAAGTATCCCATTCTGTTTGATTCAGGAACTATTGTTTTTAAGTGCTTCTTAAATGAACTTATCTATCTGGAACATTTTCCATAATGACCACTGTAATTTCCCCTGAAATCTGGCAGCAATTTGATAGGTCTCCAGCTGCAAATGGAGTTCAACCCATATTTCTGTCCAGCCAAGCCTAGCTACAAATGGTGTGTAATTCATGTTTCTATTTGGTCATATTTTGGAGCCTCCAGCTTGACAGCTACCAAGTCAAGCTCTCAGGACACAAAAAAATCTTCAACAGCTTCCAGGATCACAGTTCTCAGACATAAAATTAGCAGGTATGCCAGAAGGCAGGGTGCTCAACTCTTTAAACACAAAGAACCCCATTTAAATAAAACTTTATTCAGATGAGGCCTTCTGCCAGCTCCAGTCCAGTCTAAATCAGACCCAGCCTGATCCAGTCCAGTTCTTTGAATGGACACAGTCTAACTAAAATTGGACCCAGTACAATCCCAGACCTCAGATGATCTTTAAATTGAACCCCATCCAACTCTGGCCAATAACCCCTAACAGTTCCTGTGGAAGCTAGGAATTGCAGCCTGAAAGGCTAGGGCCTTGGCTCCCAGCAGAACCCTGTGCCAGTTTATTTGGGATCTAGGAAGAATTTTCAGCCAGTTTAAGGTGATCTGCCCTGTAAAGAAAAGCCAGTGACACTGGTAGCTTGATGCAAAGAGGATGGAACTCCAACCAAGAGGAACTTGGAAATGCTGAGAAAGACAGAAAAATCCTAAACTCAAAGGGTTTTCAGGGTGCTATAGGTATATTTCTTATTGTGTCTGAAGCTGCCAAAAGTCTCCTTTGATCCCACTGCTGCCACCAGATCTGTTAAAAAAATTCAACCAAGGAATTTTGAAGATCTAATTGACTTTATCTGATGATTCATGAATCAAACAGCACTCCATCTAATAAACAGAAAGCTGTTCTGAAGAACTATACAGAATGGAAAGTATTTATAGAAATGGACAGGATGAGGAGGTTATTAAAAAAAGAGAAAAGAAAGGACTATTTCAGTGAAGGTTACCTCACTAGTGATGACCTGGAAATTCCAGAAATTCCATTCCTCAGCCAGTTCTAAACTTTAAGTGTTGCAATTAATTTGCTGCCCTAGGGACTGTTGTTTTTCTTCTCTTCTTCCTCCTCCCCCACCTCTTTCCTCCTCTTCTTTCTTCTTCTACCTTTTAACAATGCTAAATCTTAAATTGAACTGTTATCAAATGCTAGAATTAGAGTGCAGATTGCACTGCACTGTCTGCAAATGCTATAGAACATTTAGTTTTGTAATTAAGAACATCAAAAATCTTATCAGGCCTGAACTAATTCTTATAAAAATTAAACTCATTTTTAGATTAATTTGTAGATAGATAGACTTTGAAATACTTAATTAGGATTTTACAACTTTGAAAATTGGGTTCCTTCTCATCTTAACTGAATTAAAAACAATGCGAGATAAATGTAAAATTGTATTAAACATTAAAATATCATTTTTCTAAGAATATAAGCATTTTTTTTCCAAGACAGGAACTAACTGTACATTTAAAATTAATAGCTTGGTTATATAGACATCTTTTGTTAACAGTTAGAGGTTTAAGTGGGTGTAAAATGTGAACATGTTTTTACCAAGGCCTGCATTGCCTTAGACTCAAGCAAGCTTTTGCATTAAGATGAGAACATACCTTGTTCATGAGTATTGAGTTGACTAAATCCAAAATCTGGTTGTGATTACATACATATGAAGTTAAAAACATATATATTAAAGAGGAATATTATGTAATAAACAGTCATTCTCAGACTCAATATACCCCATTATGCAAGTCTTTGTTATTGTTGCTTATAGTATTTAGGAGTACCTGATATTATTGACTTTGTTCATTTGTTTAGTGTCTTTCTCCTCCATTAAAATATATGTTTCAGGAGGGCAGAAGCTTTTGGTTTGTCCCCAGGTACTGAAGAGTGCCTAATTTATAGTAACTGTTAAATGCATAGTTTTTCAATGAATCAATCAATCATTCACAGTAGAAGGAATGAACATACAGAGTGGATTATAATTTTCTGTTGGAAAGACATATAGTAAGACATTGTATTATGGGAGATCTGGAAAACTAAAAGGAAATTGAGGGAATGAGGTTGGGATATGAAGTTCAGGACAAATAGGTAAGGATATGTAAGAAAATAAAGTAATGACTTAAATTCCTCTCCTTATCATATTCTTCAGTAAACTGTTCATGTAAGTGGAGACTAAAGGTTTTCGTCTTGAGGTTAGCTTGCTTCTTAATTTAAATGATTAGAAATGTAGTGAGATTAATGTGTGACCATGAAACCACTAAGCAGTTAAGGGAATTCTGGATCACAAGTGGAAGTTAAATTTAAAAAAAAAAAATGTAAAATATCCCTCCTGTAAAAGACATCTTGTAACATCACGGCATTACTTTAATAGTATATTGTCTTGTTTTGTGTGTGTGTGTGTGCGTGCTCAGTCATGGCAACTCTTTGTGACCCCATGCCCACCAGGCTCCTCTGTCTATGGAGTTTTCCAGGCAAGAATACTGAAGTGGGTTACCATTTCCTACTCCAAGGGATCTTCTCAACTCAGAAACTGAACAGAAACTGAACCTGTGTCTCTTGCTTCTCCTGCATTGGCAAGTGGATTCTTTACCAATAGTGTCCCCTGGGAAGCACATATTGTCTTTTTACATACAGAATAAGTAAAAAGAATAATACCTATATAGTATGTTATTTAACCTTCCCAGTAGCTCTCAAGGTACTAGTATTATTTTAACTTCTACAGAGCTTAAATTGTTTGACACATATCTAGTCACTGAGCCAATTAAGGCAACCATTGGTACAGGTTTTCCTCTTGTTAAACCTCCTTTGATATCCAAAAGTCCTATATCTACACCTCAATGACTGTGAATCTATTCCTTCCTATAACTGGAAGCACTATTCCCTTGCTTTGTTTTCAGTCCAGTATAATCTGAGCATTAGGATTAGTATCTTTTAGAGATCACTAGTTCAAAAGTCATAGCAGAGGTCATCCATAGCAAAGAGAGAAAGGAAAGAAAGGAGAATCTGAATGTGTAATTAATGTTTAGAAACCAGAAAGAGCACACATGAGAGAGATTTCAAAGGAAGCTGCTCAAAATGGCAGCTCTAGCGTTTCATAGGTTGTCTTGGATTTGTAAAAATGGAGCTGAAATATAACCATCAATGGAGCTAACAGTATGGGCCAGAATGAGTTTAATCAAAAGAAAGGAGCTGAGTCACTGTGTCCTGATTTTCAACATCCATACCTGCTAGGGAGAAGGGGTGAGGACTGGCTCTGGCTGTGGTTGCCGGGATAGAATTAAAATTTCCAAACCCTGATTGTTAAAGAACGTACAAATCCTTTGAGTGGTGCTGTGAAGTTTTCTTCATGAATAAGCAAACGACATATGGAAAAATATCTTTTTTATCCATAAAAAATAACTACATCGTGTCAGAGATACTTATGGAGGCAGAAAACTAAAAACTCTCTTTGAAAAAGTTTCTCTCTTTCCTTCGTATTGCTGCTATCCTTTAAAGGCCACAAAAGCCTCGGTCATGGCATTTATCGTATTGTATTGCAATTATATATTTATGTCTTTCTGTATGATATAGCACTGACCTTGCCTTATTCATTTTTTCAAAGTTCCGAGGCTTAACAGAGTGCCTGGTACATAGAAAGCGTTCAATGCACTTTTGCTGAATCAATGAATTCTGTTTGCAGATTGAAAGACACAGCGATTGTGCAAGGGGAAGGTGACTTTTAGAGAGGGTGCTGATCACATGCTATGAGAATGAAGCTCAGAAACTGCTAATGTCACCCAGCACATTTGGTATCGGGGAATCCTGATGAAACATAAGTGTTAGAGGACTAGAAATAGCTTATATGAAGAAAATTTAGGGAAAGGTGCCTAGGAATATTTGTGTGTTTGCTGCATAGTTCATTAATGATTGTGAGTTCAAAAGGAAAGGTCACTAGGTACTTTGTAATGATAGTTGGAAGAGAAAGCATCTACACATTTTTTTCTCCCAAAGTCCTAGCTGAAGGTTATTGAGGTTTTTGCCAAGATTACAGAGAACGTCACGTGTCCTCTGCTATTGCTGGAAACTCCTCTGTGGGCTTAGAGAAATTTTCTTTTGTTACTACAAAAAGTAGCATAAAAATTTTTAGCGAAAACAAAAATGTCAAGAAGTACTTCCTGAGATTTGATCCCATGAGACATACTAATTACATACAGTTTTATCAACATATTCTCCAAATATTGGGATTATAGTTATGCCACAGCACATATTGTTTTAAAGTTTTTTTTTTTGATGTGGACCATTTATAAAGTCTGTATTGAATTGTCACAAATGTTGCTTATGTTTTGTTTTGATTTTTTGGCCTGAGGCATGCAAGATCTTAGCTCCCTGACAGGTAATCGAACTGCGCCCCCTCCCCCGCCCCCGCCCAGGAATTGGAAGGTGAAATAGACACCAAGGAAGTCCCTATTTTGATCTTTGACATATTGTAATTTTCTTTCTCCCTAGTAGTGGGGTAGTATATGAAGTAGATACCATGTATCCTAGGTACATAGCTTTTAGCTTACTTTTATTTAAACACCTCCTTTTTGCCACCAAGACTGCAAAATTTTTAATTGAAATACAGAATGCCTTTTCTGCATCTCTTGAGTCACAAATTATAGGAAGTAGGGCTTCCCTGGTGGCTCAGATGGTAAAGAATCTGCCTGTAAATGTGGGAGACCTGAGTTGGATCCCTGGGTCAGGAAGAACCCCAAGAGAAGGGAATGGCAACCCACTCTAGTATTTTTTGCCTGAAGAATCCCATGGACAGAGGAGCCTGGCAGGTTACAGTCCATGGGGTCGCCAAAGAGTCGGACATGACTGACTAACACACACGCGTACACACACAGACACACTCACACACACACACACACACACACACACACACACGGGATGAACAAAGAACTAGACAACGAAGTCCTCTGCTCTCACGGTCCTTACTGCCTGGCAGGAAAAAAAGGATTCTACAAAATATACTTGATGATGGGAAATGGGAAATAAAAGGTACTACAGATATGTAATCTGGAATCTTTGCCCCATTTATGAATTCTGGAAGATCTGAAAAGTCTTCTTTGAGTAAACATATTAAGACTGAGACTCAGAGTAGTACTTGCCAAAAAGCCCATTTCCCTTACAAGCTGTAAAGAGAATTCAGATATTCAAATTGACAATATATTTCTGGACAGTAATGACTATTTCTATAACTTTAGCTATTTTTATGATATATATTATATACGTACCACACATTTATTATTATATATGATAATCATCACACGTATTATTATAATGAGCTTTCCTGGTGGCTCAGATGATAAAGAATCTGCCTGTAATGCTGTAGACCCAGGTTCGATCTTTGGGTTGGGAAGATCCCCTGGAGAAGGAAATGGCAACCCACTCCAGCATTGTTGCCTGAAGAATTCCAAGGACAGAGGAACCTGGCAGGCTACAGTCCATTGGGTTGCAGAGAGTATCATATATACTGTATACTATAACATTGCAATATAATATGTTAATATTTTACAATTATATACATATATACATATATTCATACATATGTAACAGCACTGGGTTGGGTTGGGACTGGCTATAATGCCCTATTTCCATTATGTTATATACCTATTAGGTCATATATTTATATATGTAAATATAAAACCGCCAGTTTAATTTTTGATTTGCTAAAAAATTAAGAGTTTCTTTAAAGAATTTTTGTGGTTGTTAGGAAATATAATCAGATCTTCTTTTTTTTTTTTTTTTAGTGAAACTTATATTACCTAAAATAGTCACTCACTGAGAAAGCATTGTTTAAAATGTAAAATATATGGATAAGTTGTTTACTTTCTCTGCAATTTGGCAGTAGAATTCCAGTCAGCAAAAATCATTCTATTTTAGGAAAAAACTACATACTTATAGAGTTTGTAAATGATTCACAAAAGCTATGTAAAAGGCAATTTTTACTCCCTAAATTAGCTCAACATGTTTTCTATATATACGATCTAAACAAAAATAAGTATCTGATAACAATTACTAGCAAAAAGAAAAAGTTGGATTTATTTAGGTTTCAATTCAAATTCTTTTGATATTTGAGACTAGGTATTTTTTTTTAAGAGAATTGTATTTTTTTAATTTTTAAATTGGAGGAAAACTGCTTTACAATGTTGTGTTCATTTCCGCTGTCAAACAATGCAAATCAGCCATAATTATATGTATATCACCTCCCTTGAGCCTTCCTGCCCTCCCCCATGCCATCCCTCTAGGTCATCATAGAGCACCAGGCGGGGCACCTTGTATTATATAGCAACTTCTCACCAACTATCTATTTTATGCACGCTAGTGTATATATGTCCTTGCTATTTTCTCCATTCCTCCCGCTTTTCCTTCCCCCACTATGTCCACAAATTCATTCTCAATATCTGTGTCTCCATTCTTTCTCTGCAAATATGTTCATCAATACCATATTTCTTTCTAGATTCCATTATGCATTAATATACTATTATTTGTTTTACTTTTTCTGATTTACTTCACTCTGTATAACAAGCTCGAGGTTCATCCATCTCACTAGAAGTGACTCAAATTCATTCTTTTTATGGCTGAGTCATATTCCATTGTATATCTGTACCACATTTTCTTTATCCATTCATCTGTCGATGGACATCTAGGTTGCTTCCACATCCTAGCTATTGTAAATAGAGCTGCTATGAACAATGGGGTACATGTGTCTTTTTAAATTATGGTTTTCTCAAGGTATATGCCCAGTAGTGGGATTGCTAGGTGAGACTATTGTTTTAGTGAAATCTATGAACAAAATAACACTAACAGTGGGTATGTTTCGCTTTCTCCCTTCTTCTCTGTCTTTCTGTACTAGCACTGGCTTTGAACAAACCCTGGTTGTGTTGGGACTGATCTATCATGCCCTATTTCCATCATGTCATATACTCAGCAAGAATCTGATCACATTTTTTTTCCATTTGCAATTTTTTAAGTACTTCAAAATTTGAATTTCATGCACTAAGGACATTAGGACAACAGCAATAAACATAATAACATCAACAGCATATTGTAGGGAAAAGAACATTTTTAAAGACACAAGGATGAATAAGACATTCCTTAGACACAAAGAATGTTACCGTCATGAAGTCCTACCGCATCCCTCTCTTAGTTTTCTCATTTTGCTGCAGAATGGTGAAAGTGACCTCTTAAACTACTTCTTCCTGACCCAGGGGTTGAACCCATGTCTCCTGTGTCTCCTGCATTGCAGGCGGATTCTTTACCCACTGAGCCACCTGGGAAACCCTCTGACCTATAGGTAAGCATTCATAATTCAACAGAAGAAATTATCACCACCACCACCACCATCATCATTTGATAAAATAATGGGCAGAGGATTCAAACTGATACCTCTCCAAAGATGACAGACAAATGGCCCACAGGCACAGGAGTAGGTGCTCAAGAAGACCAGTCATAAAGGAAATGCAAATCAAAATTACATTGAGACAGCACCTCACAGCTATCAGAATGGCCATCATCAAAAGATAAGAGATAAATACTGGTGAGAATGTGGAGAAAAGGGAACCCCTGGATTCCTCCCAGACGAGGAATCAAATCTGTGAACCCCCTGCATTGGCAGGCAGATTCTTAACCACTCGACCACCAGTGTTGCTGGGAATGCAAATCTGCACAGCCACCATGAAAAGAGAAGTTTTGAGATTCCTCAAAAAAACGAAAAATAGAACTACCATATGATCCAGCAATTCCACCTCTAAGTATGCATTCAAAGTAAATGAAACCACTGTCTCAAAGAAATGCCAGCACTCTCTGTTCACTGTAGTACTATTCACAATCGCCAAGCCACAAAAACAACCCCAATGTCCGCCAACCGATGAACAAAGAAAATATTGAATACCTGATCACATTTTTATCCACATGTGATATACTACTACATCAGTATTTAAATAAGCATTGTTTAAACATCTACCATGATGATTTTATAACTGTGCTAGACCATAGACAAATCTAAACGGCCAGGAACTGTTCCCAGCTTACTTCTCCCACCTTCTGCATTGTGAGGTGCTAAGATTTGCTTCCTTCTTCGTTTTCAGAGATTATAAAAAGTTTTTCTTCCAACTTTGAAAAGCCACGACTTCTGTTTTGTTTTGATTTTTATAGGTACCAGCCATAAGTGACAGTTTCCATAACAGGAAAAAAAAAAAAAAAAAAAATCCTTCAGCTACCTAGAAGAGATATTCACATCTGGAAAGGGTCCCAAAAGTCATCTAACCTAGGTTCACTTTATTTATTTTTTTAACTTTTATTTTGGAGTATAGTTGATTAATGGGTTTTCCTGGTGGCTCAGATGGTAAAGAATCTGCCTGCAATGAGGGAGACCCAGGTTCTGATTCCCTGGGTCAGGAAAATCCCCTGGAGAAAGAAATGGCAACCCACTCTAGTATTATTACCTGGAGAATTCCATGGGCAGAGGAGCCTGGCAGGCTACAAGTCCATGGGATTGCAAAGAGTCAGACACCACTGAGCAACTAACATTTTCACCTTCATAGTTCATTAACAATGTTGTGTTAGTTTCAAGAGTATAGCAAAGTGATTCAGTTGTATATATACATATATCTCTTCTTCTCCCATTTAGGTTGTCACAGTATATTGAGCAGAGTTCCCTGTGCTATAAAGCAGGTCCTTGTTGGTTATCTGTTTTTATTTTTTTGTTTGTTTTTGGTATATTTTTGGCTGCTTTTTTGAATCTTTTTTTTAAGTTTATTTATTTATTTTGGCTTCTCCAGTTCTTCACTGCTGTGCATATGTTTTCTCCAGTTGCAGCGAGAGGGGGCTTCTTTTGTCATGCAGCACAGACTCTAGGGTGCACAGGCTTCGGTAGTTGTGGCACATGGGCTTAGTTGCCCCTTGGCATGTGGGATCCTCTCGGACCAGGAATCAAACCCGTGACCCCTGCATTGGCAGGTGGATTCTTAGCCACTGGACCACCAGGGAAGTGTGATCATGTATTTTAAATATAGCTGTGTGTGCATGTCATTTCCAAATCTAGGCTCACTTTAAATGCTTGAGTCCTTTCTACAATATTCCTGCGATGTGGTGATCAAGCTGCTGTTTGGATGCCTCTAATGACAGTGTGCTTTGCTGTTTCAGAAGCAGCTCATTCTCCTGATGGCAACCCAGGTTTAGACATTTAATCTTCTTTTGAACCCAAATATATTTTCTGGTTATTTCTTCCCATGATTGTTAAGGTGGTTCCTTAACTCTGGGCCACATATAGTGTATCTGCTTCTCTGAATCTCACTCCATGCAAACAGCATCTGAGATTCCTGGATAGGGCTCTTATTTTCTTGGGCATTAAGAGACTGGTCAGGGGCCAAGACATGTGTATAGTTCTTGATATGAGAGGGGTTAGGGGTGGAGCTTCCCAGATGGCTCAGTAGTGAGGAATCTGCCTGCCAATGCAGGAGACGAGGGTTCGATCCCTGGATCGTCGGGAAGATCCCCTGGAGAAGGAAATGGCAACCCACTCCAGTATTCTTGCCTGAAGAATCCTGTGGACAGAGGAGCCTGGCAGGCTATAGTCCATGGGGTTGCAAAGATTAAGACAAGAACTGTGTGACTAAACAACACCAAAGGGTGAGGAAGGTTGCAAGGTTTTTCTCAGAAGTAGAAGGAAATAACAAGGGCACAAGCCACCTAGAAAAGATGGCCTAAGAGTTGATGAGAGGGAACAGAGCTTGCTGGCAGAGAAGTTTGAAGGCCTACTGAACTGACTTCATTGTTTGTCTAAGACTGTGTTTAAATGTATCATGGTAAAGTGATTGTTTAAAATTGTTTGATAAGAGGAGAATTTTGTTTACATAAATGCTCCACCATTTTGTTTTATTTTGGTCAAGCCATGTGGCTCGTGGGATCTTAGTTGATCTCCGTTCCCTGACCAGGAGTCGAACCCACACCCACTGCAGTGGGAGTGCAGAGTCTTAACCACTGGACTCTGAAGGAAATCCCGTTAAAGTGATATTTTACTTAAGGAGATTATGAAGTATTTTCTGTCTCTTCTGTCAATTAGAAAGTTCCAAACACACTCTTACAGCTCAAGGTAAAATCACATGCAATTTTAAAGTGGCTACAAGGCCAGTGTGCCCTCAAGAAAAAATACTGATTCAAGGAGTAGACTCTGGGGTCAGAATACTTCAGTTCAAAGTGAAAATCTACCACAGAGGCTGTTTGATCTGTGAGTCTCAATCTCCTCATTTATAAAACAAAGATAATGATAGATACTATTTCATCTTTGGTTGTAAGGGTTAAAGACAGTCGTATATTCACAATGTATTAATTTCTTTCAACCTTATTTTGTGTCTCCTATAAGCCTGGTGTCCTGGCCGATATGAACCATTTGAAGGAAGTAGAAATTTCAATTTGTTTTTGAATATTAGACCAAATGTATTGTACTGCACTCTCCAATGATATTTTCCTTGATTGATATTTTCAATAACTTTATATTAAACATCAGATTTGGGAAATGACTTTAACTGACTTCAGAATTCATGAAAGATTAATATAGTTAACAAGCCATGTATGGCTTCACCAAAGTCTCAACATAGTTAGAAAGAGAATATGAAAAACTGTTTTGTCACTAAATTTTGTCTATCATTTTTTTGTTATTGTTTACTAGATTGTAGATGCTTGGAAAATAGATCCCCAAAGCATCGCTTTTAACATCACATTTTTTATAAGAAGGAATGTCAAATATTTTTCAAGAAAAAACAAATCTAGAGCTAAACTTAAATTGATTGAAATGCATAAAATAAATGAACAGTTAACTTTTTACCAAGATCATTTATTTCAATCACAAGATTCTCTCTCATAAACATTTCTGTATTTGAATAAACTCTGTGAAAAAGAACAAAAAAACTCTACACACTGTTTATGACATTAGCTTCACCAATACATATTATTTTTTTTAGCATCAGTGCTTTTGGTTTTGTTTCCTTAACAAAGAAGTCAAGGACCAAATATCCTCTTATTGGCTTTCCTATTGTGTTAGATTAAATAACTATAATATTTGTGGTTTAGAATGTCATTAAATATTTAACATTTTCAGTGTCAACAAACTATTCTGATTGTTATTTTTCATAAGAAAAATACATGGTTAGCAGGCTGTTCTCTAAGTATTTATTTTCAAGTATTAAGAATTGTTGGGTACTTATAAGGTTTGCTAAGGTATACAAAAAATGAAGAAAGGGGATCAACTAAAAAAGTTAAACCTTCTTACATATATGAATGGCTATCAACTGAGGAAAGAGCAGTTTTCAAGTCAGTCCCAAACAAGAGGCCATTGCTCTTTGAACTTCAATACATGAACTGAAAAAGAAAATGTTATATTTGGCCATGAATGCTACATGAAAAAAAGGGAGATTCAGTTACATTTTACAACTTTGTTAATATGACAGATTTATTATTGGTTTGGAGTGCGTTATCAATCATTTTGGAAGCTTGTCTCATAGTCTTCCTCCTTGCATGTAAATGAAGGACACTGGGGAAGAATTCTACTTAGAGGTTAGCCAAGCTTCATTGTTGGGTTTCCCAGGTGGTTCTAGTGGTAAAGAATCCACCTGACAATGAGGAGGTGCAAGAGACACAGGTTCCATCCCTGGGTCGGGAAGATCCCCTGGAGAAAGGCATGGCAAACCACTCCAGTATTCTTGCCTGGAGAATCCTATGGACAGAAGAGCCTGGTGGGTTACAGTCCATGGGGTCACAAAGAGTTGGACAGAACCGATCATACTCATACAAACCTCATTGTAACTTATCAGTATCCACAGTCCCTTCCTGATGGTAAAGAATCCACCTGGAATGTAGGGGACCCCAGTTCCATTCCTGGGTCAGGAAGATCCCTTGGAGAAGGGATAGGTTACATACTCCAGTATTCTTGGGCTTCCCTTCTAGCTCAACTGGTAAAGAATCTGCTTGCAACATGGGAGACCTGGGTTCGATCCCTGGGTTGAGAAGATTCCCTGGGGAAGGTAAAGGCTACCCACTCTGGGATTCTGGCCTGGAGAATTCCATGGACTGTATAGTCCAAGGGGTCTCAAAGAGTCGGACACGACTGAGCGACTTTCACCTTCACCTTCACAGTCCCTGTCCATGCAGGGCAGTGCCCCTCAGCTCAAAGATACTGGGAAAGTAGAACAGTTTTTAAAACTAGAAGAAGTTTTCAAAATCATCTATTTCAACCATAACATGTGTGTATGAGTCAGCTGAACTCCACGTTAGCAAAGTAACACATGTGTAGGAGCTTGGGTAATTTAATGGTTACAAACCTTCACTCCAATTACCTAAGTGTTTGATTTGGGCAAGGTTATTATTTTACAACTCATCAGGCCTCCTCACTTTCATTATTTATCTAATGACCCTCCAAATAGTACTGCTCTTTTCTGAGGAATTAAAAATGAGAACGTGTATATAACAGAGTGGTACATTCCATTACCAAATCAGAGAGGCAGAAAGGTCCTCAAGCAGATTTAATCTAATCACACATTGATCATACGTTGAAATTTTTACTTCTTTTCATAGAACCATCCCTCTGAATATACATACCCTGACCAATAAATGTGAAGTCATCCATTGGATTAGGGTTGATGGAGATCTGAAAAGAAGTCCCAGGTTTAGAAATTTGGTCATCCTGCCAGACAGTCTACTTTCACATATCATTTACAAAAGTAAACTCAAGTTGGATTAAAAACTTAAGCATAAAATTGAAACCATAAAACTCCTAGAAGGAAATGTAGACAATAAACTCTTTGATATCCGTCATAGCAGGTTATTTTTGGATCTGTCTGCTCAGGCAAGAGAAACAAAAGCAAAGCTAAACAAATAAGACCACATCAATAGAGAACAGACTTGTAGACACAAGCAGGAAAAGGAGAGGGTGTGATGAATTGAGAGAGAAGCACTGAAACATATAATTGCCATATGTAAAATAGATAGCCAGTGGGAATTTGCTGTATGATGCAGGGACCTCAATGCGGTGCTTTGTGACAACCTAGAAGATTGGGATGGGGTGGGAGGTGGAGGGAGAGGACATGTATATTCATGTCGATGTATGGTAGAAACCAACACAACATTGTCAAGTAATTATCCTCCAATTTAAAAAAAGTAAATAAAATTTTAAAACATCACCCAAACAAAAAGGCAACATGCAAAATGGGGAAAGATATTTGCAAATGATATATCCTATAAAGAGTTAATATACAAAATATACAAAGAACTCATGCAGCTCAATATAAAAAAAATGAATCATCCAAGTGAAAAATGGACAGAAAATCTGTATAGACACCTTTCCAAAGGAGGCATGCAGGTGGCCAGCAGGCACATGAAAGGATGCTCAATATCACTAATTATCAGGAAACATGCAAATCAAGATGGATGGGATTGGGATGGGTCAGATGAGGGAGTGGAGAGGATGTATGAATACATATAGCTGATTCACTTGATTGTATGGCAGAAACTAATACAACATTGTAAAGCCACCATACCCCAATTAAAAAAAACAGTTAAATATCACTTCACACCTGTCCAAATGACTATTATTAAAAAGACAACAGATACCAAGTGCTGCCAAGATACAGAGAAAAAGGAACACTTCTACACAGTTGATGTGAATGTAAATTATTTTAGCCACTAAGGAAAACAGTATGAGGGTTCCTTGAAATATTAAAATATACCTATCATATGATCCAGCATTTGTACTTCTGAGTATCTGTCTGAAGAAAACAAAAACACTAATTCAAAAAAATATATGATCTCTAATGCTCATTGCAGCATTACTCACATTCAGCAAGATATAGAAGCATTCGTGTGTCCATCAGTAGATGAATGAAAAAACAAGTCGTGGCATGTATGAAAGTGAAAGTTGTTCAGTCGTGTCCGACTCTTTGAGACCCCATAGACTATATAGTCCATGGAATTCTCCAGGCCAGAATACTGGAGTGGGTAGCCTTTTCCCTTCTCCAGGGGATCTTCCCAACCCTGAGGATCGAACCCAGGTCCCCTGCATTGCAGGCAGATTCTTTACCAGCTGAGCCACAAGGGAAGCCCAAGAATACTGGAGTGGGTAGCCTATCCCTTCTCCAATGGATCTTCCTGATCCAGGAATGGAACCAGGGTCTCCTGCATTGCAGGCAGATTCTTTACCAACTGAGCTATCAGAGAAGCCCTGATATGTGATATGTGGCACATATATATATATGTGCAATGGCATATTACTCAGCCATAAAAAAGAATGATATCTTAGCATTTGCAGTAACTTGGATGGATCTCATAGGTACTAAGCTAAGCAAAATGTCAGACAGAGAGAAACAAAATATTATGCAACTTCATGTTTATGTGTAATCTAAAAACAAAACAAATAAACAAAATAAAATAAAACAACAGAAAACAAACTAGTGGCCGCCAATCAGGAGGGAGTGAGAGAATGAATGAAATAAGTAAAGGGGATTAACAGGTAAAAAATTCCTGTCATACAATAATTAAGTCATGTAGCGTCACAGGGAATATATTCAAGAATGTTGTAATAACTTTGTATTCTGACAGATGGTTATTGGGCTTATTGGGATATCACTTCATAGTGTATATAAGTGTGAAGCCACTCTGTTGTACACCTAAAATTGATATTTTATGTGAACTCTATTTCAATAATGAAAAATGACTTCTTGTTATATGATTATAAAGGAAACCCTAGGTATTTGCAAACTCTGATGCCCAAACAATACCCTTTTCATAAAATAAATGGAAGTCATGTTTAGACATCTGGATCTGAGCAAGGGCCAGAGGAGAAGGACATTCCCAAAACATGATGGAAGTACTTCAGTAGCCGAAGCAGCATTATTACAAACTGTGCTTTGAAATGCTCTCCTGTCATACAGGCAAATTGCCTAGTATAATGCCTATCACACAGTAAAGATTTTACGAATTGAACTTAATTGATTATTTTTAGAGGCAGGTTGAAAACTAGAAAACTCATGTTTTCTGACTCCAATTCCAACGTCCTTTCCATTTCATCACTATGTGGATCAGTAATACAAGAAAAATCAAGCACCTAAAATCAGTAATTCACTATATGAATGTATCATCTTTCCCTTGGGAAAGAGCCTAGAACATAGCTACCAAATTAGAAAACATTCTGAAACACATTGTGTACTGTGTACATAGTCACTTTATTTGTGTCCAACTCTTTGCCACCATATGGACTGTAGCCTGCCAGGTTCCTCTGTCCATGGGATTCTCCAGGCAAGAATACTGGAATGGGTTGCCATGCCCTCCTCCAGGGGATCTTCTCGATCCAGATATCAAACACACCTCTCTTAGGTTTCCTGCATTACAGGCAGTTTCTTCATCCACTGAACCACCTGGGAAGCTCTTATGAGAGCTTTATTTTTCCATCCCAAAGAACCTCTATTTCTTTTTCATTATTTTCCAGTCATAAACTTATTTGTGTGTATGATGATACCAATGAACCTGTCCTACAATAATTCCTTTAAATGCATAAAATCACATGCGTAGATTTTAACAAAATTGAAGAAATGCAGTTACAAAAACACCTGTATTCCAAAAAATTTTGAAATAATTCTTCCTAGACTGATGACTCATGACCTGACACTTTTCAAAAAGTGTTTCTGTTAATAATAAGTTATTGCCGTTCTGAGACAAGACATTCTTGAAGAAGAGGAATAAATAGCCACCGTCAAACCAGAGGCTGCCTCCTTGTTAAGCCCTTCTGTGATAATGGGCTGAAGCACTTTTGTGGTTAGCAGTGGTAAATCGGATTTTCACAAGCACTCACACATACACACAAATTTGAAAAAAAAGGTCATACGTGAAGCTAGCACCCAGGTAATTATCCAGTGTTTCGCAGTTCTCAGAATGAAGCCAGAAGATGGAGTAATGCAAAACTATCTGATGATGAAGCTAGCCATATACGCAGAGTGAGACCTCCTGAGTTATCAGATGGAATGGGTCTTTTGAATAATAGAGGATCATCACCAGGTGTTAGGAAAGTGTAAGGACTTCCCTGCTATCTCAGCAGTAAGGAACCTGCCTACCAAAGGAGGAGATGCAAGTTCTACCCCTGGGTCAGGAGGATAACCTGGAGGAAATGACGACCTAGTCCAGTATTCTTGCCTGGAAAATCCCATGGATAGATGAGAATGGCTTTTACATATCTAGGAACCCTCAAACTGTTTTTCTTAATGGCCACAGTCAGACACAACTTAGCAGCTAAACAACAACAACAACAAGGACAGAGATATCATAGAATGTGAGGAAAACACATAAAATCATTCTTGTATATTTGTAGGTATTCCAATTTCTACTAATTGCAAATGAAAGCCAAAGCTTTTCTAAGATAAGGATTTAGCCTAGGTAAAATATAGTTCAACCAGAGATATTAAGTATTCTGTTTTTATATTAGATAGATTGAGAGCATTGCCCATTTCTTTTAATATCAATTGGTTATTTTATCACTTGGTTATTTTGTGCACAATATACAATTCTAAATCACTTAAATCAAAAATACTTTTCTTACATGTTGTGCACAGTATTACCCAATAAATGGCCAGTCAGTTGTGTTGAGTTCCTTATTGGTCCTTTCATACTTTCCTGACAATGAAGAAAACCAAAACTCAAAAAGAGAGTAGAACACTCCCCCTCATAAAAAGATTTTCCTTCTTTTTCCCACACCCCCCGATAACTCTCATTCAAATGATGGTTGGACTACGTGCACTGAAATCTGCCCGAATATGCCTGTACATCTATGGACATATTATCAAGGTGAAAATCTGTGAGAAATAATTTGTGCAGCAGTGCTTTATAGCTGCCATGAAATTTGGCAATTTCCTTTTGACCCAGGGACCGATGAGTTGCATAGCTTTTCAATTAGACTCCTTGATTTCCCTGAAGGCTCCGATGGTAAAGAACTTCCTGCAATGCAGATGACCCAGGTTCAATTCCTGGGTCGGGAAGATCTCCTGGAGAAGAAAACAACAGCCCACTTCAGTATTCTTGCCTGGGAAATCCCACAGACATAGGTGCTGGAGGGCTACAGTCCACAGGGTCGCAAAGTGTTAGACACAACTTAGTAACTAAACAAGACTCCTTTGTGCCTGGAGAACCCCACATTCTACCTTGAACTCTGGTTGTAACTTCAGTTCCAGGTAGGAGTTGACCTGCTTCTTATTCTTTTCCTTTCTATACGTATGGCTTTCAGAATCCAGTCTCAAAATCAGTCCAGCAGAGTTGTTTTCACCGTCTGGTTCTTAATTATTATTTTATAATATTTTGGCAAAAAATTAAGCTACTTCAACCTTCAGAGATCTATCCATTTAGCCAACTCAGATGTGGCTCAGTGGAGGTCAGAACATAACAATGCCCAGAACTGCGTACCAGAGGTTTCTGTGTTCCAATGTGTGGAAACATATGCCTACCTCACATTGTTTGAGGCGTTGATCTTGCTTTTGCCTGTGACATAAAAACATGGCATGATTGTGAAATAATATCTGACTGTAATCTTCTGAGTTTGTCACACCACTCGTGGCAAGACTGAATATTTAAGAGGACTCAAGGTTGTACAATGGCCATTAGGCAGTGTTGTAAAAACTAAATTTAGTAGGCTGAAATTGTTGTGGCATGTTCTATGTCTCTCCAATAATTTGAGAAATTCCTTTTAAGTAAAATTGTATTCATCTGAACTTTCAGCTCTGTATTGTCATATGTTAGGTTTCTTATAAATTTAAATGACTTAGAAATTTGTTTTATTTTAGAGCTCAAACCAAAAAGAGTTTGTTTTTTGTTCCTTGAATAGCATGATTCATTGTAATTAATAATTACAAATATAGGTTGATTAGTAAAATATAAAATATTATATACTACCTTTAAACCAAAACTTATATTAATAGAATTACTTTCTCACAGTTGGATAATACTGTTTGTTTACACATTGAGTGGGAAGGAACTATCCATATACACACAAAATGAGGAAATAACCTCCAGGTTACAATTAAATGTCTATGAAATGTGAGTTAAAATAAATACAAATATTTTCTTCCAACAGGCATGTCCATTACAATCATAACATTGGCAGAGTTCCAGCAGTATTTTAAACAAATTTAAGTTCAAAGCTTTCTGCTTCCATTTTGACACTATTTGAAGCACTGATAATCAGGTTTTACTAGTACTTTAAATCTGAAAGACATCATGCATATCTTTCTAGGGCTCCTGCAAAGTATTTTTGCATCACTATTATATTAATGCTAAAACTTAATGCAGAATGTACATGGGAATAGACAGGGACAGTCACTTGAAAAATGTTTAAAAGTAGAAAGGACAAGGTTCTGTAGAAGGTTTATGTTAAAAAGAACCAGAAATATACTATTCAGTCTATTCTTTATAAATTCATTCAATAAAAATTTAAAAATATCATCCAACAAACGAGATTGAGCAAGTGCTTTCCAGGCTTTAAGAGAGATGAACAAGATATAATCTCTGGCCTTGATATATTCGGAGACAAGTGGAATAAATCTATACAAGAGCAATTGACAAAAATAATGTTGTAAGTGCTGTAGTGGAGGTTTTATGTGGTCTTAAAGGAGGAGTACTGGAGATAATGGACTGAGAGTATGAGTGAGAGAAAGTGAGGGAAGAAACCAATACTGTATGAAACTCAAGATTTAGAAGAAGGTAATGCATGAAGTGAGGTGCCATTGGTGATTGGAAGAAGAGATGAACAGGGAGACAAAGAAGAGTTTGCATCTTTTATCTCACAGGTTAAAAAAACAGGACAGTAGACCCAACATGGAGCCACTTAAGCTAAGAACCACTTCCTCAACTGAGACTTATAGTTCTAGCCCTTCTAGGAGTGAAATTGTAAACTAGTCAGTCAGGAATTGCCTGATCAGCACTAGTTACCTCGTCTGCCAGTTCAGTTGCTCAGTCATGTCGGACTCTTTGCGACCCCATGGACTGTAGCACACCAGGCTTCCCTGTCCATCGCCACCTCCTGGAGCTTGTTCAAATTTATGTCCATTGAGTCGGTGATGCCATTCCGTAAAGGAAAGTAGCCTGGCAATACACCACTATTTGCCCCATACAACTTCCTTGTTCCTTTTCCCTTCTGGTGAGGAAAGTCTTTCATTTTTGAGTACGGCTACTCAGAGGTCCTTTCTATCTGCTACATTGGATGCTTGCCCAATTTAAATAAAATTTTCCTTAAAATAAACTCTTAATAAATTTTAAAATACACCTCAGTTTATCTTTTAACACATAGAAGTGGCCTTGGAAGTAGTAGGCAACTTTTTGAGACTTCTCATTTCTAAATTAAAGTTAATATTGACTCTATCAATCTTTTCTTGTAAGGAGTAAACAAGATATTAATATGAGAAGTTTAGTAAAACTGCTAGCACAGAGTAATTACTAAATTGATTTTTATTTCTTTCCTCTACCACTGAACATGTGAGTGATGAGCCTTCAGATGATAATTGCCACCAATCCTGGAACCTTCCAGATGAACCAGATGAGGAACCAGACACTGTGGAAGAGACACACCATCCCAGCTATGCCTTGTTCAAATATCTGACAATTCAGAGTCCATGGATCTAATAAATGATTGTCTTGTGTAACTTGTTATCCAGCGTCAAATAACTAGAACACATCCCAAACTCAAACATTAACTCTAAGCCTGGATTTATTGGTAAAGGCTAGAAATGACGGGGGGCTTTCCTGATAGCTCAGTGGGTAAAGAATCCGACACAGGAGACGCGGGTTTGATCCCTAGTTTGGGGAGATCACCTGGAGGTGGAAAATGGCAAGCCATTTCAGTATTCTTGCCTGAGAAATGCCTTGGACAGAGGAGCCTGGCAGGCTACAGTCCAAAGGATCTCAAAAAGTTAGACATGATTGAGTGACTAAGCACAGAGATGATGAAGGTCATTCAATAAGCATACAGATTTGTAAGTTCATGCTTTGAACAAGACTGAAAAGATTGAAGTGCCTAATACCAAGTGGTTTAAATATTCACTGTATGTCTCAGGTCAATACAAAAGACTTCAGGCCAGGACTTAGAGAAACACCATTCCTAGACATGGGTCTAGGAATTGGAGGTCTCAGAGTTAGTGAAGTAAGACTTATAGAAAAAATACCTAGGATTGTAAGTCTGTGTGGTCATAGAATAGGATATGAAAGAGTAAGACTCATTGATGTAGTAATTTTACCTAATTTAAGTTTTCTTATCCTTACTTTAAAAAAATGCTATGAAGCTGACGCAGTTGGAGTTTATAAGGAGTTTGGAATACATTTGAAAAAGGCTATTGAAGAAGATTATTATTAACAATGTAGATTTTGTGACATAATTATTAATGCTCACAACAAAAATGATGATAATATATCACTCAACTCTTTGTCGTAGTCCAGATTGTTATCAGAATATTGTTCCTCCTTTATTGTTCAAAATAATGGAGATGAAAAGACAGGAACAACACCACCAGCATCAGTCTCCTGTCATGAAAATCAACTACAACACATAAGGGAGTAACCAAAGGCATGTTCAAAATAACAATTCATATTGTCTATCATTAGGGTATGGAAACAATGCAAAAACAGCTAATATTTAAAACAGTGATCCAAGTGAGATACTTAAAAACCTGTAACATGAGTGCCAACTAGCTTTCAGACTATGCATTAGAAAGAAAAGAGAAATTACTGCACAACTGACCACATAGGAACTGAAGTTCTTTTTTTGCCACATCAATCATTACACAAGGCTTCAGGAAAAAAATGCAGCAAAAATAGAAAGACATTAACTGCAGAGGACAACTGAACCCAGTTGTGCATAGTAAAAAAAAAAAAACAACAACAAGCAAACAACTGATGAAATACAACAAAAGGAAAATATTGGAGAAAAGGAAGGTATGACTGAAGACAAAGTTGGTGGTGAAGACTTCACATTAGAGAAGAAACTATTATTCTCATATGTCAATGAACAAAGAAAAACTCGAACTAAATTTAAAGACATACTGAGTTGAAGAGTTTGATAGGAGGGAATCAATAATTCGAGGATCTCAAGAAGAATGTATTTCAACTGCAAAAGCTGTGTGAAGTTAAGAAAGCAGTCAAAAATAATCTCAGAATAGAATTTTAGAAGTTCTATGTGATCAATAATATATAATTCTTCAATATCCAAAAATTTATTGTCAAACTGCAGTAAGTGATTTAGACATCATTCTGAGAAAAGAAAAAAGGGATAGTACATAGTGAAAGGTGTAACAGACACAACCAGCTCATTTCAGAGAATAATGTATCAAAAATGTCTATACTAAAGAAAATTTTGTGAAACTCTAAATGTTGGTCATGCTGAAAGAGGTTCTTTCCAGTTAGTTTGTCATTTTGTGACTCTGCCACAATGCCCTAACTTAAAAAGAACCAGTACTGAGGCAAAATTAGTTATCTATCAGCTAAGTTGGTACCAACCCAATAGCCTTTGAGATGATCTCAAGGTAGCTGCCAAGTAAGTACACATAACATATTGGATGATCCAGTCAATTTCCTCTCAAAAATGGTGATCAGACAATAAAGAATAATAGTGAAATAGATATAATAGTAGATACAAAATATATAGGCACAGAGAGATAGGAGAAAAAGAATTAGAATCACAGCTCAGTTTTGTTCAGTCACTCAGTCATGTCCGACTCTTTGTGACCCCATGAACTGCAGTACGCCAGCCCTCCCTGTCCATCACCAACTCCTGGAGTTTACCAAAACTCATGCCCACTGAGTTGATGATGCCATCCAACCATCTCATCCTCTGTCGTCCCCTTCTCCTCCCACCTTCAGTCTTTCCCAGCATCAGGGTCTTTTCAAATGAGTCAGCTCTTTGCATCAGGTGGCCAAAGTATTGGAGTTTCAGCTTCAGCATCAGTCCTTCCAATGAACACTCAGGACTGATCTCCTTTAGGATAGATTGGCTGGATCTCCTTGCCATCCAAGGGACTTTCAAGAGTCTTCTCCAACACCACAGTTCAAAAGCATCAATTCTTCCGCACTCAGCTTTCTTTATAGTCCAACTCTCACATCCATACATGACTACTGGAAAAACGATAGCCTTGACTAGATAGACCTTTGTTGACAAAGTAATGTCTCTGCTTTTTAATATTCTGTCTAAGTTGGTCATAACTTTCCTTCCAAGGAGTAAGTGTCTTAATTTCATGCCTGCAATCATCATCTGCAGTGATTTTGGAGCCCCCCAAAATAAAGTCTGACACTGTTTCCAGTTTCCCCATCTATTTCCCATGAAGTGATGGGACCAGATGGCATGATATTTGTTTTATGAATGTTGAGCTTTAAGCCAACTTTTTCACTCTCCTCTTTCAGTTTCATCAAGAGGCTCTTTAGTTCTTCTTCACTTTCTGCCATAAGGGTGGTGTCATCTGCATATCTGAGTTTATTGATATTTCTCCTGGCAATCTTGATTACAGCTTGTGCTTCTTCCAGCCCAATGTTTCTCATAATGTACTCTGCATATAAGTTAAATAAGCAGGGTGACAATATACAGCCTTGACCTACTCCTTTTCCTATTTGGAACCAGTCTGTTGTTCCATGTCCAGTTCTAACTGTTGCTTCCTGACCTGCATATAGGTTTCTCAAGAGGCAGGTCAGGTGGTCTGGTATTTCCATCTCTTGTGGAATTTTCCTCAGTTTATTGTGATCCACACAGTCAAAGGCTTTGGCGTAGTCAATAAAGCAGAAATAGATGTTTTACTGGAACTCACTTGCTTTTTTGATGATCCAGCAGATGTTGGCAATTTGATCTCTGGTTCCTCTGCCTTTTCTAAAACCAGCTTGAACATCTGGAAGTTCACGGTTCACATATTGCTGAAGAATCACAGAGAGAAACACAAAAAAGGGCTGAGTCATAAGAAAGAAGAGTCACCAGAATAAGAAGTCACCCTCTTTCTGTGGCATTTGAAGGCTATGGGGAGTGTGTGGGTGGGGGGTGTAATCCGTTGCTCAGTGAGATTACTGATCAAAACTCAGTAATTTGGGATAATCTGCAGTATCTGCAATGTAACTCAGTAGTATGGTTCATGTCAGGAATCAAGTTCTTAACGAACTTCTAAATTGCAAAATAGAAGTGGTCCGAAAATCATGATGTTTAGATCCTGTGCAAACTCTGCTTGCTGGACTATTCTCCACCATAAAATTGACCAATGGGTTGCATATTCACTTCGATCCAGTCCTTTCACATTTTCTAAGAAAATCATCAATACTTTGAAAAAATATAGTCACCTAACCTATATTAATAAAAATAATGTTAAGTTTCAGTAACTGCGATGGTTAAATATATTTCAATATTGGCAGATTTTAATTTTTATTCATATGCTAAATCAGGTGTTTGAAGCATAAGCATTGAAAGTTAATATTAAGTGAAATAATGATTAAATCATATTATAGATTTGTAAATATTGAGATATTAAAGAAAAAAGTAAAGTAAATTCATCGACATTGATGTTCACAGTGGCAGGTACTAGGCTGAGTGAGTGCTCAGCTGTTTCTGACTCTTTGTGATCCCATGGGCTGTAGCTCACCAGGTTCCTCTGTCCATGGAATTTTCCAGGCAAAATACTGGAGTGGGTTCCCATTTCCTGCTCTGGGGGATCTTTATGACCCAGGGATCAAATCTGCATCTCTTGAGTCTCCTGCATTGGCAGACACGCTCTTTACCACTGCTCCACCTGGATAAAAAGCAATTTGCTCTCTTCCTAATGTGTTGTCTTATTCTGTAATGCACAGAAGATATTTTATAACTAGGAATACTTGAAAGAGTCACCCGAAACTAAAAATTAAGGCAAGAAAGACAATGTCTTAAAGTACACGTTAAAGTACACGTACATGTTTTTTAGTATTTTGGGGATTATCTGCTTCAATCCAACTTGAATATTAATTCCTCTCTCTCCTCATAGTAGGCTAATGCATCTCAAGTTAAAGTACTATTTTAGGACCTCCTCCCCAATTTGGCGAGATGACCAATGGTGCAGTATGGTTCTCAAGGTAATCTAGGTTCTTTCTTACAGAAATCTTGAAATGATAGCCAGAGATTTAACATGTAGGGTGTCAAAGTACTCTCAAGTTTTGATATCAACCAAAGATCAGAATATTGGTAGATAATACACATATTAAACATTGTTTCCATCACATGAAGGGAGTGATACTCTCTTCCTAGTCACCACCCCTCTTACCTGGTTACTGCCATAGACTCCTAACCAGCCTCCCTGTTTACATTTGACACCCTGCAGTCTCTCTCAGCAGGACAGCCCAGAGCAAGTTTTTTCAATTATAAGGATTATTTCACTTCTCTATTGCAAACTCTGTAACAGTTTCCCATTCCATTAAAAAGAAAAGCACAAATGCTACCAAAAAGATTTTACATGATCTTTCTTTTCTGCTCCATCACCCACTACCTTTTTCTTTGCTCACAGCATTTGAAACACTCCGGGCTCCTTACTGTTTCCTGAGGACAGTGTGCAAACTCTTACATTAAGATCACTGGCCCTGCTGTTCTCTCTGCTGGGAATTCTCTTGGGTCAAATAGTATCTGCAGAGCTGAGGTCCCATCCCCTTCTGGTTTTACTTAAATGCTACCTTCTCAATGAGCCTTTCAATGATAATCATTTTGTAAATTGTAACCAGCGCTGAGCACAATTCAGTCAGTCCTAATTTCCATTACCCTGATTCACCTTTTCTTTTTCTACAGAATTTTACATATTTTAATTTCAAAGTAACTCACTTATTTATTACGTATAGTGTTTACTGTTCACTTCTACCTACTAGGATATAAGCTCACAAAGGCAGGGTGAGCTTAGTGTGTTTAATCACCAGTGTATCTCAAGTACAAAAATTTGTGCTTGACATACATTAGGCACTCAAGAAATATTTATGGAAAAAATAAAAACAAAACAAATGGGTAAATGCATCTTTTCTTAATGTTTAAATGAAATAAAAGGAAAGTATAAATGTATTAAACTAGAAACAAGCAGGCAAAGGTTTCTCAACATTATTTTTACAGCTTTTTATACAAATGTGTTATCACTAGTAAGTATTCCAGGTTATCCCAGATAACCTGGAAAAGTTATTACAACTTTCCAAAAGATATAGGTATGGCAGAGTCAGGTGGATAACTCCAAAACTCTGTGCTCCCTCTGGTTGTTTCTAGGAAGAAATTGCCTACCAAGGATTACATTTTTCTGCTGTGTGATAAGTTCATGCCAATGGAATTTAAGTAAAATTATGTGTATCTACTCCTAACCAAGGTGACTATGTAAGTGAGTGTATTTGTTTCTAAACCATCTCTTTACCTGTTTGTCAGTTGGGAATAGAAAACTCCCTACATAAGAAGATAGGATGTCATAAGATGAAAAACCCTGGGCCCCTGAGTCACTGCATGGAGGAAAGACACCTTACTGATCATGGATACCTGCATTTGATTGCTATGTGAGTGACGTTATTTAACATTGTGAATTTATTGAATATAGTAGTTGGTGTGACTTTAAATGCAAAAAATGATTTAGTTAGGCTCTAAAGTTACTCAACTTTACTCACATATTTGCAGATGATCACAACTATTAACACAATTCTTGGTCTTATAGAACTGCACAGTTCAAATGTCCAGTCAAAAAAATCTAATTTTCCAGAACGAATCCTTATTGCTGAATGACATTTGCAAAGTCAAATGTCTGAGGAAGCTATTCCAATGCATAAGATATATAGAGTTTGCTTTTACAACCAAAATTTCTTTATAATGTAATTATAAGAAAAATGTATCAGATGAACTAGATGAGTGTGGGTAAAAGTACTTGCTAAAAGCTTAAACCCCATTTAGTTCATATGAATGACTAATAAAGGATCATATAAAGAAACTATGGTATAAAAGAAGAATCTAGTTTATGCTTTTGAAGACAGAGTAGTTCCATGTCACTCACAGCATTAGAAGAAAGTGATATATCATTAAAGATTTGTGACATCAAAGAATAAAAACTAAATACTGCATTTCAGGAGTCAAGTTTATTTTCAATAGAGATATTGCAATTTTGTAAGGAGAAAAGAAACTTCTTTTTATGATAATTTCCAAAGATTGAAATTAGTCTGGGGTGGCAGAGAACTGTCATAGTGATGACAAGAAAGGAGAGATGGAGTTCAATGACTTGAGTAGTAAGAAATAAAAAGGAAGAAGGAAATAAATAGGTGAAAAGTTCCCTGTAAAACCAGAAGCATTTAAGTTCTTTTCCGTATCTTAGATTTAGGGTGTGTGTGATATGTCCCTTCAATCATGTCTGACACTTCGTGACCCTCTGCACTCAGCCTGCTAGGCTCCTCTGTCCATGGGATTCTCCAGGTAAGAACACTAGAGTTGATTGCCGTGCCTTCTTCCAGGTGATCTTCCCACCCCAGGAATCGAACCCGTGTCTCTTACATCTACCTGCATTGGCAGTTAGATTCTTTACCACTAGCGCCACCTTCAGGGGTCCCCAACCTTTGGGCTGTAGACCAGTACCTCCTGTCAGATCTGCGGTGGCATTAGATTAGAAATAAAGTACACAATAAATGTAATGCACTTGAATCATCCCCAAACCATCCCCCATCTCCGGTCCATAGAAAAATTTTCTTCCATGAAACTGGTTCCTGGTACCAAGAAGATTGGGGGCCTCTGATTTAGGGAACTCAAAATTAAGTTTTTATGAGATAAAATATCTTCAGCTATATATTCAAATTTTGACAAATACAATAAAATGTGCGTATCCTCACAGTATTTTTTTGCTTTATAATTATCTGATCATGTCCCTAGTGCATTTTGATTTTTTTAACAAGTGGTACATTCTATGTCTTATTGTAATTATATGCTTATTTATGTCTCTTACCCTGGAATGCAGCATCCTTCCATAAATATAATAGATGCTTAGGATGCATTTTTAAAATACATTTATAACTGAATGGGAGGATGTGTAAATAGATGTGAGACTCTAAGAACATGTGCAAAAAGAACTAATGACATATAACATTCTCAGATGGATGTAAAGAAAATTTGGAAAACCATTCTCCAGATCCTAATCTGGGTGCCTTCACTTTCTGAGTTTCAAAATATTAAAAGAAAGAACTAAAGGAATTGTGAGATATTACCAACTGTCATAATAATTGATGACTTAAACAATTCTCCTTGAAAATTCAGAATTTAAAAAATATGTATTTATTCCATAAATTGAATCTATGCTATCTTCCTCAACAAGACAATCAACTTCATCTAAATATCAAGACATGAAAATATTACTGCTCCATATCCTCATTTAGAGTCAATTAAAAAAATGCTTCCATTTTGGAATAAAAAAAAAAAAAAAGTCCTGTCTGCTGAAGCTAGGGAAATTGGCTTCACAGCTGACTGACTGGTTCATTCAGCAAGAAATCGGTCAACTTTCAAAGATCTGAAGAAGTGCATTTTGCACATTGCCAAGAATGATAAAATTGCTGAGCCAACTGGGAGTTAAATAACTTAGGCAAATTAGAGCTGGTTTAGAAAAATAAGAACTGTTCAAATCTTTACTGAATCTCTCAAGCTAAACTATGTCTGACACTTGGACCCATTTCACTGAATTTTCTAGAGTAAACTTTCTTAGTGTCATAAACATTCAGTCTTAACTGTCTTTCATAGTCTATGATTTCTGCACGGTCACTAGTTTTTTATTTCCTTCCCATGTTCTGTCAAGCTAGCTCACCTTTTCAGCAGACACATTTCCTTTTTCTGCCTTCAAGGGAAGAGAATGCTTGGTGTTTGTAGAGAATATTATGACTACAATGTAGGACGTGTCTCCTACCAATTGGGGTGCACTGTAAACTATCTTCTGCTCTGTCCTGCTAGGAAGTGGAGAGGAAGTCTGCCATTTACACTATTTAATATATTTTCTGTAAATGTGTAGAAATGCCTGTTTGAAGTTCTGAAGGGAACTACCTTGATGTTTACAGAGGTGAGATAAACTACTTGATGGAAGAAATCACATTTAAGAAAGCATCCTATGAGAGGAAGGCAGCTGGTTTATTTACATGAAGATCAAAGAAATTTCAAAGGAATTGAAACTACCTATTTTTTTCCCCTGAGTGATTTACAAAGAAAAATCTTCGTGGCTGAAAGAGAAAAAGGGCTTAAGTCTTTAATGACTGTGTTTGGGGTTTTTGTATTTAAAAAAAAGTGAGTCACAAACTAAAATAATATGCTTGGAAATTTTTTAGTTTTAAAAAAATTCTGTATTTTCCACACTGATCAATATTAAATTATAATGAAATAAATTAAAATTATAGTTCATTGATATTGCACTTGGTAATTTTTTAGAAATTACCAACAATTGGACTTATTCAGAACACAAAGAAAGCTACACTTAACAAATAAATTCTATCAATGATTAAAGGCCTTTGTAATCAAAGCCAGGAGAATATTGTACAGATGCCAGGATATTTTAATACAGCCAGGAGAATTCCTCTAAATACCCAACACCATAATGATTTGCTGCCTAACACAATCTTCCTCTTTCTAGAAAAGAATAGATGTCGCCTCCAAATGAGAAACTTAAGAGTGATGTTTCATGTGAGGGGAAAACCACACATTCTTAAATCATTAGCTGTTCCTTTCCTTTATGTAATTTACCTCCCTTTTCTCTCTTACTAAGGTTGACTGCGCTTTAAAGAATAGGCAGGAAGGCAAAAACACAATCAGCTTCAAAAATCACTTTGGCACAGCACCGCAAAATGCATCCAATTAAAACATTAAACAGTATGCTAATAATTATATTTCCTATAGTGCCTTTTCATCAAGGATTTCAAAGCCAAACTTGCAATTTCTCCATTATGGTTTGGACATCTCTCATCCTGACTGCTGGCAAGGCGCCCTCCCTTCCCCGTTCCTAAAGTGTACTCAAAGTTCTAACTGAATTCGATGGACAATCATTTTGCCTTCAAAATCAGCAAGACTTGGATTCTCTTTCAATTTCTTTTGCCTTTGTTCACTAGCTGGTGACTGATTCTGGGTAATTTGTAAGCAGAAGTTAGATAATTTTAAAATGTTCAAACTTTGAATAAGTCTTTAAAAAATGAATAAGCTTTTATGACTTTTCAGTCATAAGTGCTTAGCTTGAAGAGCATTAGCAAAATTCTGCCTTCACAAGCCAAAGGTGATTAGCAAGGAACATAATTTAAGCATGGCAATTAGTGCTTTTAAGGTTCTTATAAACAACAGCATCTCTAAAGAGATTATCTGTTTAAATATGTGCTATTGCTCTCATGATGCTGAAGCTCCAATACTTGGGCCACCGATATGAAGAGCTGACTCATTGGAAAATTCCTTGATGCTGGGAAAGACTGAGGGCGGAAGAAGAGGGTGACACAGGATGAGATGGTTGGATGGCACCACTGACTCAAGGGACATGAGTTTGAGCAGACTCTGGGAGACAGGGAAGGATAGGAAAGCCTGGTGTGCTGCAGTCCAAAAGGGTCACAAAGAGTCAGACAAGACTTAGTGACTGAACAACTGCCCTCATAGCCTAAGTATTTATTTAATGTATCCTCCTGTTACTTAACAGATATATGAAACTATATTTGACTAAAGCACTGTACCTTGGGTCTAATTAAGACAATTTCACTGAATAATGTTAACTTCTTCTATAATTATCCTGCCTATGGTCTTTAATCTCTTAGCAGACCCTTTCTGACTTCTGTAACTAGATTTATTTTTTCTGCTTAAAAAAAGTAGTAACTATCTTTATATATATATATATATATATATATATATGAATATATGGGTTTTCTTGAAAATCCTTTACATGATTCAAACATAATTCTTTATAATCACAGTTTTAAAAGCACTAAATGCTTAGCTTGGAACTAAATGCTAAAGGCCTAAATCATCAAGAACCTAATTCCAAATCTGTCATTAACTGTCCATATATCATTTAGCAAACCAAATAAACACTTGTTTCTATTGTCTTCACTTTTAAAACAACGTGAATGACCTTAATATCTTTTTAAATATTAAGAACCATGCAGTTCAAAACTAAAGCTTAATGTTGGGTGCCATGAGTTTCCTGATACAGTAAGTCCCCTATGTATGAATGAGTTCCATCCTGAGAGCATATTCACAAGCCCAATTTGTTCATAAGTCCAGAAAAGATTCAGGCATAACTGAAGCTCTTAGCATCCACACACACCAGCAAAGTTAGCCTAGGTACCCAAGTAACACAGTCAGCTATATAGTACTGTGTTGTAGTAGGTTTGTATTATTTTTGCACAAATAATACATAAAAGACAAACACAAAAATAAGAAAAGCATTTTTAATCTTATAGTACAGTACCTTGAAAAGCACAGTAGCATACAGGGGCTGGCATCGAGTGAACAGGCAAGAAGAGTTACTGACTGGAGGAGGGAGAGGAAGTGGGAGACGGTAGAGCTGAAGGATCATCAGCAACAGGAGATGGAGGGCAAGCTGCAGTTTCACTCACGCCTGACATTGATGGGTCGGGTTCTGGCTCCTTGCTGAATTCAATTCAATCTACCCTTTTGAAAAAATGATCAAGTGATGTCTGGTAATACTGTACCAGATAAATCACCTCTGATGTTACACTCGCTTCTGGACATCCTGGGCTCAAAGTGAAGATACTGTCCTGCGGTACTCCATACAACACTGTACAGTAACGTGTACAAAAGCATAACTGCTTGTAGGGAAGGCATGCGTGTGACAATGGATGCCAGAACATGAACTAACTTTTGTGATGGGACATGCAAACGCACATTTGCATCTTTGAAAATTCAAGCTTGAAGTTTCCTATGTAGGGGATTTACTGTACTTTATTAGTTAAAAACAATAAGGCAGTGACTATTGAAGGTCTACTTCTCTACAAGGTCCTATGTCAGTAGGGACACATGTTAATAGAAAGAAAAAGAACAAAAAATGATCCTGCCTTCATTTATTCTTGTGTGGGAGTATTCTAAATCACTTCAGTTGTGTCCGACTCTGTCCGACTCTGTAGCCCACCAGGCTCCTCTGTCCATGGGATTCTGGAAGCAAGAATACTGGAATGGGTTGCCATGCCATTCTCCAGGGGACCTTCCCAACCCAGGGCTTGAATGTGCTTCTCTGACATCTCTTGCATTGGCTGGCAGATTCTTTACCACTAGTGCCACCTGTAAAGTCCCCCATTCATTCTTAACATCTGTACAATTTTTACCTGTCCATATACATTATCTTATTTGATGTTCCTAACAACTTATGAAACGGAAAGGAAAGCTATTATTATCTTCCATTTAGGAGACAGTAGCTTCAAAAAAGATCAAGCATTTATTAGAAAATTCTAGAGTGAGCAAAAAAGGAAAAACTAAAACTATGTAAGAAGTTATTATTGTCACATATTGATTAGTGGGCACTGTTCTTGAATGACATTCTTTCAGCCTCTCATCCTGAACCACATAATATTGTCCCACTGTGAAATAAGCATTGCAATTTTGTATTTACTTCTAAAGCATCTCAAAGGGAACCTTGTTTAATGATATAACATTTGTAAATCTCTTTGAATAAAGGAATCATTTAAATGCAAAGTACTCCTGAACATTATTCCCTTTACTCTCCCACTGGGTACATAAAAATCAAATAGGGCTGACTGTGATCTTTTAGGAACATAAAAGTGACATAAATGGACTCTTTGCACCTTCCTACGCCACCCCCTGGTGACACTGTACACCTCAGGCTGATTTCGCAGTGAGGTTATGCTGCCCAGGCCACAAGTCCTCCATAGAGCGTAGCAGGGGAAATTGACAAGCTGAAAACCTTTCCTAAACTTGCACTTGGTCTCAGATCAGCAGGTGTTGGGAATTAGTTTTTCACACAGCTTGAGCAAATGATTGGACAGAGATCAGACTTGCACAGAAGGGGAAATCATCGCTCTCGGAATCAGAAATGATGCTGCATGACTGTAAAAGAGAACTCTGTACAACTTTACCCGTCTTGCCACCATGGGCCATTGTAGGCACCTTGCCTTCTCTTTTCCTCTTACTTTCAACTGCCAGTTTCAACATAGGCTGTGAAGATGTTGATCAAAAAATCTGGTATTGGTACCCTAATGGGTTTGCTGCTTGAATTTCACTACTTAATAAACTAAACTTCCCCAAATCCAACTCTTATTAATCCCTTACTTGATTAAGTACCCCTTCACCTATCCAGTATTCCCAAACATTAGTTTAGCATGTTAAAACTTCATAAGCAGTGCCTGAATTTTCTCTTTTAGCCAGTCTGTTATGGTTGGTGTCCTTGATGATTCTAAAGGATTTCTTATACTATCCTTATATGTATTTCTTCTTTACCTACATACCAAATCTGGCAAAATCCTGCTTAGACACATCAACATGTGTGTGCTTAGTCATGTCCAACTGAGCGACCCCATGGACTGTAGCCCTCCAGGCTCCTCTGTCTATGAGATGTTCCAGGCAAGAATATTGAAGTGGGTTGCCCTTTCCTTCTTCATAGACACAACAGAGAATGACATATTTTAAAATTATTGATGTAAAATTTATGTCAGTGAAAGGTGTGAGACTTACATGAAAAACTAAATGAGTTTTGATAAATGTGTACATCTTATAAACAACACCCCAAACAAGATAAAAGACATTTCTCCCATCCAGAAAGTTCTTGAACAATAAATCCCCATGAGTTACAATTATTCTAATTTTTATTTGTACAGATAATTTTTTCCTGGTCAACAGCTTCATGAAAATGAAATTCTACAGCATGTACTCTTCTGTGTCTGGCTTCTTTGCAATTTCATATAAATCCTAGATACCATTTATCAGGTTGAAAAATCTCCCATTTTTGATTTGTGAAAGGCTTTTATCACGATTGCAGTTTGAATTTTCTCAAATGATTTTCCTCATTATTCTGTCAAAATTGTTATCAATTTTAAAAAGTATTAAACCAACCTTGTGTTTTCAGGATAAACCCAACTTTATATTGCTATCTTATTCTTTTTATATATTTTTGAATTTGATTTTCTGAAATAATTTTTAAAGATCATTGCTTTATTTATTTATTTGGGCTGCCCTAGGCCTTCATTGTGGTGCATGGGCTTCACACTGCAGTGGCTTCTCTTATTGCAGAGCTTGGGCTTCAGGCATGTGGGCTTCAGTAGTTGCAGCACGTGGGCTGAGTTGCTCCCTGGTGTGTGGGATCCTCCCAGACCACAGATCAGACCTGTGTCCCCTGCCTTGGCCAGCAGACTCCTAACCACTTGTCCACTGGGGGCGGTTCTCTAAATCATTTTTAATTATTGCATAAATATTTCTAAGTGATCTATAATTTTTTTTTTTTTTGTATTGTCCTAGTTTGGTTTGGTCTTATGACAATGCTAGTGTCACAAAATCAGTCAGGATGTGTTCCTTCCCCCTTCTTCCATTTACTGAAAGAGACTGTGTAAGATTGCTTTTATTTCTTCCTTAAATGTTTGATGGGTATCACTAGTGGTATTGTATTGGCTTAGACTCTTCTTTGTGGAATGGTTTTTAATTCCTACTTCATTTTCTTTAGTAGATATGGGGTAATTTAGATTTTTAATTTACTTTTGAGTCAGTTCTGATAATATTTAATTTTCAAAAAAGTTTTGGTTGCATCTAAGCTAGTTAATTTACTGGCATAAAGTTGGTCATCATATTCCCTCATCTTGGTTTTGCTGTTTACAACATGCACTGATGCCTCCTCTTTAATTATGAGATTAGTAACTTATATTTTATTTTTTATTGATCAATCTAGCAAGAGGTTAATCAATCTTTTTTCAAAAAATTTTTTTTATTTTTCTCAAAGTTGTCTATTTTCTGTTTCATTGATTTGCACTTTAAATAATATTATTTTCTATATAATTTTCTTCTATAAATTTAGATTTAATTTGCACTTCTCTTTCTGATCTCTTAATTGGAAGCTTAAGCTCTTGGTTTTGAATCTATTTTCTTATCTAATTTAAGCATTTAAAGTATAATGTTCCTCTAAAATTTGTTTTAAATATAATTCAGGCCATATATATGTATGTATGTATACCATACAAACATTATACGGAATACAACCAAAACATACTTTGTATTTCATTTACATAAATTCAAAAAATTAATATTTTCCTTGTGATTTCTCTTTACTCTTTCAATAATTTCTTAGAATATGTCAATTTCTTACAATAAAATCCATTGTATAAGTACACAGATATTCTATTGGTTCTTATCTAGAGACTTTTGACTCATATAGATTTTGAAAATTCTTATAAGCCACTGAGAGACTAAAGAGGAATCACAAGGAAAATATTAATTTTTAAAAATTTTATGTACATAAAATAAAAGTATATTTTAGTTGTATTTTATTATATATATAGATAAAATACAGAGTGATTCTAGGGAAATAAAATTTTAGGAATTAGTTTTCTGATCTGATTCTGAGGTTTCCAGAATGGCTATCTAATCTGTTTAGATTTAAGGACACTAATGTCTCTGTTTCTAGGGATTCCCAGGTAGCTCAGTGGTAAAGAATCCACCTGCCAATGCAGAGGACACCAGAGGCACAGGTTCCATCCCTGCATTGGGAAGATCCCCCGGAGGAGGAAATGGCAACCCACTCCAGTATCCTTGCCTGGAAAATCCCATGGACAGAGGAGTCGGGTAGACTACAAAGAGTTGGACAAGACTGAGTATGCATACACACACACACACACACACACACACACACACACACACGCACAATGTCTCTGTTTCTAGTAGTAAACAGAGCACTGATAGTTCATGGCATGTTCTAGCCATAGAGATAAGCAAAATATCACCACTGGATACTCCTAATCAAACACTTATAAGAGGCAAGGATCTAGATGATGTATATGATATGTTTGAATATTTTTGTCAAACTAACAATTAAAATGAAATTGACTGCTAATTCCTAAAGTTTCTGGACAAAGCCAGGAAGAAAAAGGATGTGCTCAGGGGTTAGAATTCTCAAGTAACACATAAATGAAGTGAAAGCTTCCCTGTGTGCCCTGAAAGAAATCTTTACCACCTGTAGCCACAGGATTGAGACTGCTAAATCCAAACCCAAAGTCTCATCCTGTGAGTGGCTGAGTTGCAACCTGAATTGAACTCCCAGCCTCACAGGTTGTCCACTTTAATCAAGTGAGGGCACTATTGGGAAGGGATGGTATCCTCAAAGTCGGGGAATCTGGGTGTATGAGAAGAACCTGATGAAGCTGGAGATACTGAGCCCCTAAAATCATGAGTTCTTTACCACTAGAAGCACCCCCATCCTACCCCCACAAATCTGAGGGAATTAACCCTGCACTGCCTGAGGAAACTATAATGGCCTCCCCTGAAGCAGTTGCTTTGCAAAACGATGTTAATTCTCCTCGGGACTCATCCCCAGGACCCCTCTTTGCTACTAGACCTATAACTAGATTCAGGGAGCCCAGCAGGTACAAAGTGATACCATGAAGATGTGTACTAAAAATAATGACTTGAATTTTTTAATTCATTGTTGTTGTTCTGTTGCTCAGTCATGTCTGACTCTTTGTGATCCCGTGAACTGCAGCACGCCAGGTTTCCCTGTCCTTCATTTTCTCCCAGGCTTTGCTCAAACTCATGTTCACTGAGCTGAGGATGCCATCTCAGCCTCAGTCACCCCTTCTCCCCTGCCCTCAGTCTTTCCCAGCATCAGGGTCTTTGCCTGTGAGTCAGCTCTTCACACCAGGTGGCCAAAGTATTGGAGCTTCAGCACCAGTCCTTCCAAAGAATATTCAGGGTCTATTTGCTTAGGTTTGACTGGTTGCATCTCCTTGCTGTCCAAGGGACTCTCAAGGGTCTTCTTCAGCAGCACAGTTTGAAAGCATCAATTCTTTAGCACTCAGCCTTCTTTATGGTCTAACTCTCACAACAAAACTTGACTACTGGAAAAACCATAGCTTTGACTATATTGCAGAAATTCAGCAAATATGTATGGAAATGGATATTAAATGAGTGGTATAATGGTGGGAAAAAAAACATGAAGTTAGATCAGAATAAATGTATTTCTGTGAGCCCAGTATGCAGAGATGCTGCCTTTAACATTGAATGCAACTCAGGGAGTTAGAAAGTGGTCTAGTAAGTTGATTGGTTGGTTGGCTGACACATGAACCAAAAGTTAGCCCACAGTAAATGAGCTAGAAGTGCCAGACCTGCCTTGGGTTACTGTAGAGGAAAGGATTCAAAGATATGAGGAGCTTGGAATATTGCAGTAGATTTGTCATTTGAGACCTACTCACCCACCTTCAGAAGATTCAGAAGACATAATTTTCCCCATGAGTGTAAGAAAAATATGTTTAATATTCTTGAAGAATTCTAGGATGACTCTTCTCTGTAGGCCAGATCTCACAGTGGGCTGTGGTCACTGAAATGGGAAACAAGGGAGTGATAACTGGATGCCTGAGTAGTGGAGGCCAAGGGGCCATGCTCAACCCCTGCATGCAAGGTGGGTAGTAGATAACCACAGAAGAGTCAAAGCAACAAGTATGGCAGTTATTGTTAAAAAAAAAAAAATCACTCTAATCCTTACAACATTCTCCTCCTTGGGTCCCTCCTGTGAGACTATATTTCCCACCCAAACCTTCTCACACTTGGAAATATGACTTATCTTGACCACTATAATATGAGTGGACATGACATGTATTCTTTCTAAGCAGAAGCTTTGAAACTATGGTGTGGGTCTTTTGTACCTCTTTTTCTCCTGTCACAGGAATGGCTCTGTTCTGAGGGGCTCTTCCTTCACCAAGACACCAGTGTGAGAGGGGTGTAGACCAGACATATGCAATGCAAACAAAAATTATGCTTTCATTTTTATGAGTTACTAGAATTCAGATGATTTTTTTTTTATTCTAGCACAACCTCATAAAAGCTGACTGTTACTCCGTGGAGTGCCATGTAATAGTTGGAGATCATGTTTAGATCTGAAATACTTAGTGGTGACTTTTAAGTACAATACAAGGTTTTTAACAAAATAGTAAGTAAATTAAAAACATAACAAATGAATCAAACTACATATTTTAAAAAGATATATACAAATTCAATAAAATGTATTCAATACATTGCTACATTTTCCTGGGGGAGCTAAGGAGAGTGTGAATGGAGACTAGGGATAAAAAGATATAAAACAATAAATGAATAGTAAGTTATGTGTGCACATGCTCATGTATATAATATGTAATCATTGAAAAGATGAGAAATGTAGAAAATGTGAATAATAATAAGAGAAGTATAATTAACTCCAAGCTTTGCTCCTGAGGATCAAAAAAGGAACAAACAAAAATATTAAAGAAAGGGAAAAAAACAAATTTTAGGGAAGTCAGTAGAGGAGAATACTTCACCAAGTAGGCAGATATTTAACAGTAGCAAATGCCATGAAAGGTCAAAGTAGGGAGGAATTGACAAGTGACTATTTGTTTTGCCTCTTATAAAGTCACTAGTGCAATCCTGTGCTTCTATAATTGAGGGTATTGTGAAAGCATGGGGATGATTTAGAAGTGAAATTTGGAAGCAGTTTGTCAGGGAACCATGTAATTGCATCTATCCCTCCCTCCTAACCTTTTGCAAGAGAGGAGAGGATTTGACAGCTTTAATTGTGTATCTAAGCTGGAAAAAAATTCTTTTCACTGACTTTGTGGTGACAGCACCTTAGAAGTGTTGGCCAACTTACAAGATATTGTAGAAAATCCCTTTGTCATTCAACATAATTTGTCAGATCACTTTCGGTCTACTCTTTGAGAGATGATGGTTGTCTTACTCTAGAACATGCAAAAGTTATTTTTAAATAAGCTTGTATTTCCTTGCTGTGCTTTTTTATTTACTGAGCCCAGTGGAATAGCTTTTGCCAGCTCAATGAGGTGTACCTAGCAGGTAAGGGCTGGCTTCAGTTGCACTGTATTCTCTAGGAGTGCTCCGTGTCCTTGGCTGAATTTTGGAGGACAGAACTTCTGCACAGTGATGTCGGAAACTTTCCCCTCCTTCTGATTTTGTATTTGCCTAAAAATTGAATTTGTGGCAAAATAAAATGCTGTTCTGTAGTTTGTCTTGAGGGGCCCATGATCCAAATTTTCAATGGCTACATTATTCTACAATTTTTATGACCTTAGAACTTTCAGATATGACATGTGTTTTTCTCTCCTTCTCATGCTTATTTTATTGGGAAGGTGTTGGGGAGCTTGTGCTAAGGAAGTAGAATCTTAATTTCTCAAACACTTTTGGTTTTTCAAGTCTCAATAGGAAAAATGTATGAGAGAAAGGAAGATAAGAAAATAATACACAAATTAAAGGAGATGATTATTTTTTAAATTAGAATTGAGAAATTTTTAAATCATTAAATTTTTAAATAATGAAAGTAGACTATTGTATTGGAATAGATTGAAGGACATAAGCATTTAATTCTTAACCTCAGCTCACTTCCACTTCTCCCAAGTTACATTATGTGTTATGGAAATTAGTTAGAGTTCAGGATAAAATAAAACTTTCCTAAAGTTTGATGCAAAGAACAATAGTGTTAAGAGGTAACCTTTGAAATAAGAAGGAAAAACTCTGCCTACTATATTATCTTGGAGACTCCCAATGCATGTAAATATGTTATTAATAGAAGCTCTGAGATTAACTGATTTAAAGGAACTTGTTTAACTTGACTTAATATAATCTTTCCAGTCTTATTTGATCCCATAAAGTTTTTTTTTCCTATAATAGCTATTAATTACCTTGGAAATAAGACTTTTTAATAGCATTCTTTGGTAAATATGGCAAAGTTATTTGCATGTTAAATTTTTTAAACTTGGAGAGTACAGTGCCTAACATAATATTCATTCTGTAAATATTTATTGTAAATTTAAAGCCAATGAATTTATCAAAAATTATATGCCTATATCCTTCAATCTATTCCAATACAATAGTCTACTTTCATTATTTAAATCCAATGAATTTATCTTATTTCAGTTGACTATCTAAATCAATAACCTCAGATATGCAGATGACACCACCCTTATGGCAGAAAGTGAAGAAGAACTAAAGAGCCTCTTGATGAAAGTGAAAGAGGAGAGTGAAAATGTTGGCTTAGGCTCAACATTCAGAAAACTAAGATCATGGCATGCGGTCCCATCACTTCATGGCAAATAGATGGGGGAACAGTGGAAACAGTGGCTGACTTTATTTTTTGGGGCTCCAAAATCACTGCAGATGGTGATTGCAGCCATGAAATAAAAAGACGCTTGCTCCTTGGTAGAAAAGCTATGACCAAACTAGACAGCATATTAAAAAGCAGAGACGTTACTTTGCCAACAAAGGTCCATCTAGTAAAGGCTATGGTCTTTCCAGTGGTCATGTATGGATGTAAGAGTTGGACTATAAAGAAAGCTGAGTGCCAAAGAATTGATGCTTTTGAACTGTGGTGTTGGAGAAGAATCTTGAGAGTCCCTTGGACTGCAAGGAGATCCAATCAATCCATCCTAAAGGAGATCAGTTCTGAGTGTTCATTGGAAGGACTGATGTTGAAGCTGAAACTCCAATAGTTTGGCCACATGATGCGATGAGCTGACTCATTTGAAATGACTTTGATGCTGGGAAAGGTTGAGGACAGGAGAAGTGGACAACAGAGGATGAGATGGTTGGGTAGCTTACCGACTCAATGAACATGAGTTTGGGTAAACTCCGGGGGTTGGTGATGGACAGGGAGGCCTGGTGTGCTGCAGTTTATGGAGTCGCAAAGAGTCGGACACAGCTGAGTGACTGAACTGATCTAAACAACAGCTTAAGATAATTAGAGGAGGTATTATAATCCCTGTTAACAGAAGAGGAATTGAAGATTAGCAGCATAAGTAAAATCCCAAATGTCATGCATTTAGTTGGTTGAGAAAGTCAGGAATTAAGAGAGATTTTTTTTTCAGTCGGTGATTTCTAGTGCTAGTGCCAATTTATAAGGCAAACATTCAGTTTATGTAATAGATTACCACATTGTATTGGCTTTCCAGGTGGCACTACAGTAAAGAACCCACCTGCTAAAGCAGGAGACTAAGAGACATGGGATGGATCCCTGGGTTGGAAAGATCCCTTGGAAGGGCATGGCAACCCACTCCAATATTCTTGCCTGGAGAAACCCATAGATAGAAATGCCTGGCAGGCTACAGTATATAGGGTCGCAAAGACTCAGTCGCAACTGAAGTGACCTAGCATATACATGTACCACATTGTATAAAACACCCCCAAAATAATTTTCAAAAACCAGATACTATGCTGTAACGATGTATATTGATCAAATAGAATAATGATCAGAATTTTGTTCAGGCTTCTAGTGCATAGCCCAGGTATCAGAAAGAATCTAAGAGTTAAAATGAAGTTAACATTCTAAATTAAAGAAAAGGCAAATTAAGTTTTAAGCACTGTTAGATTTTTTAAAGTAGCCAAATGCTATATTCACGGCATTCATTTTGGTGTAAGACATAATGAAGCCAGACTATACTCTCTTGCACTGAGCAATAAAAATGGCACTCAACTTTTTTAAGTGTGAATAAATATTACAGTATATTCTAAAATTCCCAGCAGCATAAAATGACCTATAAATTGACATAAATTCTATAAATGTCTACAGTCTTTCAGATATCTACATCCTGCAGTGACCACACTCTCTAGAAATGAGCTCTAGCTCATAAGCTTAGCACATAGGTAGTAAAAAGGAGTGGGAACAATCTGCTTAGACATTCAGGGCTATATGTCAGCGCTGAAGGAAGGAGGGCCAAGGAAACACGGTGTATCCTGCTGAAAAGCATGTGGCTTGTCCGCTTCTTTAGGAATCTTTGATCATTGTAGACCTGTTAAACACAATTTAAATATGTCTTTACCTTCATTATTACATCCCCAAAGGCCTCAATATTCCACTAAACTTTCACCATCCATTAACAGATCTTCACTTTATTGTGGAGAAGAACCAACATTAGTCTAATATTATTCATGCCCTATGTCTTAATTTTTTCACTTCATGACCCTTGAACATTACATTAAAATGGAGCAAAATAGCACTGATTTCTTAAATTTAAATCTAGAACTCTTGCCAAGCAAAGCGGCATCTACATCAGTTTATTACAAGACCATTTCTATAAAGTTCAAAGAATCTAGCATAATATATACATCTAACAGGCATTTAATATTTGCATTTGCATTGAATGGTGAATGTGGCAGAATGCCAGAGGCTGTCTAATGTTCATGGTTCCTCTCTTTCATTGTAATGACTAAACTACGTTAGCGAAGGCAACTTTGGGGAAAAAAAAAAAAAACTATATATTTCAGTGTCTTTTGTAACTTGGTGTATACAGTACAATTTTGACCAATTTTATTAATAGTATATGAGAAGTTATGTATGACACTCAAGTTTAATCCTGTAAAACAAACAAAAACAAACAAACAAACAAACAAAAAAACTGGCCACATACTGCCCTGGTCTCTCTTTCCATTTCTATGGCTGAGATAGAAGAAACCTGAGCCCAGACTGAGACTTCCTGTTTATGTGCCTCTCAACTGTTACATATTGCAGAAGGATCGAACCCAGACCTCCCACACTGTAGGTGGAAACCTTTACCGCCTGAGCTACCAGGGAAGCCTCCTATTGTAGAAGGAAATGGCAACCCACTCCAGTGTTCTTGCCTGGAGAATCCCAGGGACGGCGGGGCCTGGTGGGCTGCCGTCTATGGGGTCGCACAGAGTCGGACATGACTGAAGTGACTTAGCAGCAGCAGCAATAGCAACTGTTACATGAGAGAGAAATAAACTACCTTAAGTCATTGTATTTTGGGATTTGGGGCTTCCCAGGTAACTCAGACAGTAAAGAATCTGACTACAATGCTGGAAGATCGCATGGAGAAGGGAATGGCTACTCACTCCAGTATTCTTACCTGGCAAGTCCCATGGACTGAGGAGTCTGGTGGGCTACTGTCCATAAGGTCACAAAAAGTTGGACATGACAGTGACTAGCACACATTCACAGCCTGACATATCATGAGTTGCATGGAAATATATTCAGAAAAGAGGATAAACACGGGTCATTGCTCCAAGTGCAGTATCAGTGACAGCAGGAGGAACAATGAATTATTACTAATAAAGCAAGACTTCCAACTATCCTATCATTTTGTGGTTTAAGAAGAGTATAAGTACTTTAATATTTAGTGTCAAGAAGCACTTCCTATCTGTGTGACTGTGCATGCCATTTAAATATTCTGTGCCTAAATTTCTATAATTTCTTAAATGAGTACGACTTCCACGAAATGTTACTTTGAGGAATTAATAAATATCTGATAGGTTGCATTAGTTAGACATTAATAGTCCCATTTTATGTAGAAGAAAGTTGAGGTTCAGAGCTATTCTGGGATACTTCACTAATAATTACCATTGCTAGGCTAGAACTCTAGTCTTTTCTAATGTACTGCATTGCCTGTATATGGTAGAGGGTCTGAGTTTCTCTCAGTCTAGTGTATCTGGCAACCTGGGGATCCATGGACATATTTTCAGAAACATGTGATTTTTAAAGAGATTTAATTATTACTCAAAAGTGAAAAGATAGCTTATTAAATAAATTTACCAGTTAAGAGATTATGTTTTATCATCACATTTATCACTGTATCTAATGTTATAGTATTTTGTTGTTGTTCAGTCGTTAAGTCTCCTCCGACTCTTTGTGACCCTGTGGACTGCAGCATGCCAGGCTTCCCTGTCCTTCACCATCTCCCAGAGTTTGCTCAAACTCAAGTCCATTGAGTCGATGATGCCATCCAATCATCTCATCCTCTGTCGTCCACTTCTCCTTTTGCATTTTGTTATGGCATGCATATAGTTAAATGAATGCCTTTAATTATATATTGTATTAAATACATCACCTTTAAAAACTATGACAATTAGTACATTGAATTATTTTACCCTGTGGACACTTTATAGTGTTTTTCAGAAGGGATTTAACTTTTATTTAAAAATATGATTTTAGTGTTACTGTCTCATAGGCAACTAATTGAGGCAAATAGTCTGGATGAATTAGATCAATGAGTTCCATCATCAGTAGTTTTTTTGTTTTTGCTTTTAATTTTGATTTTGTTATTTTATCTTGACATGTGGATAAATCACTCCATGACTCAAAGATTCTTGAAGTAAATATTCTGTCTGAAGCATATGGAGTTCAGTTTCAAGCTATAGGGCAGAGGATAAAAGGAATTCTGTTTTAAAATTTATTGTGATTATATTGAATTTTAATAGTTCATTTAACTCAGGGTAATTTGCTTCTTAGATTACTAGATAATGGTTTTGAGTGTGAAGCAGTATTTTATTCTTTTCTGCATCCCATCATTTGCATAATGCCTATAAATGGAAGACTGAGTAAATGAATGAATGGATAAGAGAGTGATACCTCATTAAAATACTCTTGCCTTGGGTTATTAGGTGCTGCTTCAAAAACAGACTATGTATGTAGAGCACCCTCCCTTCTTTTTCTCACCCTACAGCTTTTTAGGAATTTTTAGATGGAGAGCCTGCTGCTATGTTTCTGAAAAAGCAGTCTTAACTATGCTATGACTGTTTGCTATGTTCCAGAGTCAGAGACTGCTATAGATTAAATATCTGTCCCTGCATCAATCCATATGTTTAAACTTAACCCTCAGAATGATGGTATTTGGAGGGGGCTACTGGGAGGTGATTAGATCATAAGGGTAGAGCCCTCATGTATGGGATTAGTGTCCTTACACTAGCGATTAGATTATAGACCCCAGAGAGCATCTTCACTCCTTCTTCCACGTAAGGTTACAGTAAGAAGACTATTATCCATGAACCAGGAAGCAAGCCCTAACCTAATGCTACATCTGCTGGTGGCTTTCTTTTGGATTTGCCCATCTCCAGAATTGTGAGAAGTAAACTTCTGCTGTAGGCGTCCCTCTTGGCTTAGCGGTAAAGAATCCGCCTGCCAATTCAGGAGACTCAAGTTCAATCCCTGGGTCAGAAAGATTCCGTGGAGAAGGAAATGGCAACCCACTCCAGTATTATTGCTTGGGAAATCCCATCGACAGAAGAGCCTGGTGACTACAGATCATGGAGTCACAAGAGTCGCGACTTAGTGACTAAACAACAACAAATTTCTGCTTATAAAACATCCAGTCTGTGGTATTCTGCTAGAGCGGCCTGAACTAAGACAGAGTCCTACCTTCTCCTACCACTGAGGGGAATATATTCCTTTCCCTCTTGCATGCATATGTAACACTTGGGACCCTTCCCTTTCTATAATAATTGAATGTTAATATGAACCTTCGTTCACTAAAAACTGATGAACTATCTGTAGTGAAACAAGAAATCTAACAATTTTGCTCTACTTTCCTTATAGAGTGACAGGAAAACAAAATAATAGAAACTTTTCTAAATCAAATATCTAAAACAATTAAAAATAACATTAAGGATATAGAAATGCATGCATACATTAGCCTACTCTTTTTGTATTGAAATATAGTTTTGCTTTTTTAATATTCATAGGCAACACCTCAGATAGGTAAGAGAATTCCTGTTTTTCCTGTTCTAAAATTTGCTGTTTAAATACATTTTAATCAAAAGTTTCAAAACCTCTGGAAGCCAAATAAAATATTTCAAGCCTATTTGAGGGAATTAATTAAAATATACATTTTCACAAACTAATTGGATACAAAAGATAACCATGAAGTCTGCAGGTATTTATCCAGAGGTGGTTCTCATTTCCTTTTTTCTAAATGAGGTCCCCTCCTTTGAAGCAGAATACTATACAGGACACTAAGCAATTTCTCCTACTATAAAGGATGTGCCAGATAAACAAAAGAAGTTGATATGTTCAGAAAACTAACCAGGACCTTATATCTGATAAGCTATCAGGATTCATTGGCTAGATGAAACTATTTGAGTTTAAAGATACATTGAAGCTACTGCTTTCGAACTTTTGGCCCAAAGCTATTGTAAATCACAGAAGTGCCAAAGTTTACCTAGAAGCTTACGTTTTCCTCTCAATTTCATGAAAAGTTTTCTACTTAGATCATAGAGAATATAATGATTAGACAAATCTTTAAAACTCATTGAAATGTAGTCAGAATTGTATGTATTTGCTCTTAGGTATCTATTGCTTATATTTTTAAAGCCATTCTCTTTTAAAAACAATTTTTTTCCTAGCTTGGGATTCAATTGACAAATAACATTGTGTAGGTTTTAAAGGTTCAGAATGTGATGATTTAATATGCTTTGTCAAATGTTTAATATGATAGGTTAGTTAACATAGCTTTCACCTCACAAAATTAACATTTTATTTTTATGCAAAGAACTTTTAATATTTACTCTTTAGAAACTTTCAAGTGCACAATATGGTGTTTTTTAACTATAGTTACCATGATGTATATGAGATCCACAGAATTGTTAATTATAGTTGGAAGTGTGTATATTTTAAGCACATAAACCCATTTTTCCTATTTCACCCCACCCTGTCCTCACCCTGTTATCCATCTGCTCTGTTAATACAGGTTCAGTTTTGTTAGATTCCACACATAAGGGGGAAGATAAGGTGTTTGTCTTTCTATGTCTGACTTATTTCAGTCAGCATAAAGCCCTCAAGATTTAACCATGTTGTTGTGAATGTCTCAATTTTGTGGCTGAAGAAAATTCTATTGTGTGTAATATATTTTTACATAATTAATTAACTAATTAATTTAATTTTGGCTGCGCTGGGTCTTCATTGCTGCACAGGATTTTCTCTAGTTGCAGCCAGTGGGGGCTCCTCTGTAGTTTTGGTGAGCAGGCTTCTCAGGGCAGGGGCTTCTCTTCACTCAGGCTTCAGTAGTTACAGCATGAGAGTCAGTAAACTCGGGCTCCTGGACTCTGGAGCACAGGCTCAAAGGTTGTGGCTTAATTGCTCTGCTACATGTGGGATCTTCCCAGATCAGGGATTGAACCTGTGTTTCCTCCTTTGGCAAACAGATTCTTTACCACTGAGCTGCCAGGGAAGTCCTATCATAAAATATTTTATTTTTTTCTGCTTACTTGTTGGTATATGACTTAGGTTGTATTCATGTCGTGCCTGCTGTAAATAATACGACACTGAAAATGGGGGATCAACTATCTCTTTGAGATCCTGATTTTCTTCCCTTGGATATATACTCAGAAATGTAATTGTTGGATCATATGGTTGCTTTATTTTTAATGTTTTGCAGAATCTCTATTCTGTTTTCCATAATTGCTCTACCAGTTTACATTCTCACCAACAATGTAAAAGGGTTTCTTCTTCTCCACATCCTAGTTAGCATTTACCTCTTGTCTTTTTGATAACAACCATTTTAGCAGGTATGAGTTGATATTTCACTGTGGATTTGATTTACATTTCCCAGATGATTAGTGATGAAGAAGCACTGTTTCAGATACTTTTCGACCATTTGTATATTTTCTCTGGAAAAAAGTGTATTCAGATCCTCTACTCACTGTTACATCAAATTATTTGTTTTTTTGGTTGTTTTTTGCTATTGAGTTCTTTGAGTTTCTTATAGTATACATTTTGTCTCAAATGAATTCTTTTTAACGGCTGAGTAATATTCCATGGTGTATATGTACCACAGATTCCTTATCCATTCATCTGCTGATGGGCATCTAGGTTGCTTCCATGTCCTGGCTATTATAAACAGTGCTGCGATGAACATTGGGGTGCACGTGTCTCTTTCAGATCTGGTTTCCTCAGTGTGTATGCCCAGAAGTGGGATTGCTGGGTCATATGGCAGTTCTATTTCCAGTTTTTTAAGAAATCTCCACACTGTTTTCCATAGTGGCTGTACTAGTTTGCATTCCCACCAACAGTGTAAGAGGGTTCCCTTTTCTCCACACCCTCTCCAGCATTTATTGCTTGTAGACTTTTGGATAGCAGCCATCCTGACTGGCGTGTAATGGTACCTCATTGTGGTTTTGATTTGCATTTCTCTGATAATGAGTGATGTTGAGCATCTTTTCATGTGTTTGTTAGCCATCTGTATGTCTTCTTTGGAGAAATGTCTGTTTAGTTCTTTGGCCCATTTTTTGATTGGGTCATTTATTTTCCTGGAATTGAGCTTCAAGAGTTGCTTGTATATTTTTGAGATTAATCCTTTGTCTGTTTCTTCATTTGCTATTATTTTCTCCCAGTCTGAGGGCTGTCTTTTCACCTTACTTATAGTTTCCTTTGTAGTGCAAAAGCTTTTAAGTTTCATTAGGTCCCATTTGTTTAGTTTTGCTTTTATTTTCAATATTCTGGGAGGTGGGTCATAGAGGATCTTGCCGTGGTTAATGTCGGAGAGTGTTTTGCCTGTGTTCTCCTCTAGGAGTTTTATAGTTTCTGGTCTTACATTTAGATCTTTAATCCATTTTGAGTTTATTTTTGTGTATGGTGTTAGAAAGTGTTCTAGTTTCATTCTTTTACAAGTGGTTGATCAGCTTTCCCAGCACCACTTGTTAAAGAGGTTGTCTTTTGTCCACTGTATATCCTTGCCTCCTTTGTCAAAGATAAGGTGTCCATAAGTTCGTGGATTTATCTCTGGGCTTTCTATTCTGTTCCATTGATCTATATTTCTGTCTTTGTGCCAGTACCATACTGTCTTGATGACTGTGGCTTTGTAGTAGAGTCTGAAGTCAGGCAGGTTGATTCCTCCAGTTCCATTCTTCTTTCTCAAGATTACTTTGGCTATTCGATGTTTTTTGTATTTCCATACAAATTGTGAAATTATTTGGTCTAGTTCTGTGAAAAATACCGTTGGTAGCTTGATAGGGATTGCACTGAATCTATAGATTGCTTTGGGTAGAATAGCCATTTTGACAATATTGATTCTTCCAATCCATGAACACGGTATGTTTCTCCATCTGTTTGTGTCCTCTTTGATTTCTTTCATCAGTGTTTTATAGTTTTCTATGTATAGGTCTTTTGTTTCTTTAGGTAGATATACTCCTAAGTATTTTATTCTTTTTGTTGCTATGGTGAATGGTATTGTTTCCTTAATTTCTATTTCTGTTTTTTCATTGTTAGTATATAGGAATGCAAGGGATTTTTGTGTGTTAATTTTATAACCAGCAACTTTACTATATTAATTGATTAGCTCTAGTAATTTTCTGGAAGAGTATTTAGGGTTTTCTATGTAGAGGATCATGTCATCTGCAAACAGTGAGAGTTTCACTTCTTCTTTTCCTATCTGGATTCCTTTTACTTCTTTTTCTGCTCTGATTGCTGTGGCCAAAACTTCCAAAACCATGTTGAATAGCAGTGGTGAGAGTGGGCATCCTTGTCTTGTTCCTGATTTCAGGGGAAATGCTTTAATTTTTCACCATTGAGGGTGATACTTGCTGTGGGTTTGTCATATATAGCTTTTATTTTGTTGAGGTATGTTCCTTCTATTCCTGCTTTCTGGAGAGTTTTAATCACAAATGAGTGTTGAATTTTGTCAAAGGCTTTCTCTGCATCTATTTAAATAATCATATGCTTTTTATCTTTCAATTTGTTAATGTGGTGTATTACATTGATTGATTTGTGGATATTAAAGAATCCTTGCATTCCTGGGATAAAGCCCACTTGGTCATGGTGTATGATTTTTTTTAATATGTTGTTGGATTCTGTTTGCTAGAATTTTGTTAAGGATTTTTGCATCTATGTTCATCAGTGATTTTTTGCATCTATGTTCATCAGTGATATTGGCCTGTAGTTTTCTTTTTTTGTGGCATCTTTGTCTGGTTTTGGAATTAGGGTGATGGTGGCCTCATAGAATGAGTTTGGAAGTTTACCTCCCTCTGCAATTTTCTGGAAGAGTTTGAGTAAGATAGGTGTTAGCTCTTCTCTAAATTTTTGGTAGAATTCAGCTGTGAAGCCATCTGGTCCTGGGCTTTTGTTTGCTAGAAGATTTTTGATTACAGTTTCGATTTCCTTGCTTGTGATGGGTCTGTTAAGATCTTCTATTTCTTCCTGGTTCAGTTTTGGAAGGTTATACTTTTCTAAGAATTTGTCCATTTCATCCAAGTTGTCCATTTTATTAGCATAGAGCTGCTGGTAGTAGTCTTTTATGATCCTTTGTATTTCAGTGTTGTCTCTTGTGATCTCTCCATTTTCATTTCTAATTTTGTTAATTTGGTTCTTCTCTCTTTGCTTCTTAATGAGTCTTGCTACTGGTTTGTCAATTTTGTTTATTTTTTCCAAAAACCAGCTTTTAGCTTTGTTGATTTTTGCTATGGTCTCTTTAGTTTCTTTTGCATTTATTTCTGCCCTAATTTTTAAGATTTCTTTCCTTCTGCTAACCCTGGGGTTCTTCATTTCTTCCTTCTCTAATTGCTTTAGGTGTAGAGTTAGGTTATTTATTTGGCTTTTTTCTTGTTTCTTGATGTGAGCCTGTAATGCTATGAACCTTCCCCTTAGCACTGCTTTTACAGTATCCCATAGGTTTTGGGTTGTTGTGTTTTCATTTTCATTCATTTCTATGCATATTTTGATTTCTTTTTTGATTTCTTCTATGATTTGTTGGTTATTCAGAAGCGTGTTATTTAGCCTCCATATGTTTGAAGTTTTAACAATTTTTTCCCTGTAATTGACATCTAATCTTACTGCACTGTGGTCAGAAAAGATGACTGGAATGATTTCAATTTTTTTGAATTTTCCAAGACCAGATTTATGGCCCAGGATGTGATCTATTCTGGAGAATGTTCCGTGTGCACTTGAGAAAAAGGTGAAGTTGATTGTTTTGGGGTGAAATGTCCTATAGATATCAATTAGGTCTAGCTGGTCCATTGTGTCATTCAAGGTTTGTGTTTCCTTGTTAATTTTCTGTTTATTTGATCTATCCATAGTTGTGAGTGGGGTATTAAAGTCTCCCACTATTATTGTGTTACTATTAATTTCCTCTTTCATACTTGTTAGTGTTTGCCGTACATATTGCGGTGCTCCTATATTGGGTGCATATAAATTTATAATTGTTATATCTTCTTCTTGCATTAATCCTTTGATCATTATGTAGTGTCCTTCTTTGTCTCTTTTCACATCCTTTATTTGAAAGTCTATTTTATCTGATATGAGTATTGCGACTCCTGCTTTCTTTTGGTCTCCGTTTGCATGAAATATTTTTTTCCAGCCCTTCACTTTTAGTCTGTATGTGTCTCTTGCTTTGAGGTGGGTCTCTTGTAGACAGCATATATAGGGGTCTTGCTTTTGTATCCATTCAGCCAATCTTTGTCTTTTGGTTGGGGCATTCAACCCATTAACATTTAAGGTAATTATTGATAGGTGTGGTCCCGTTGCCATTTACTTTGTTGTTTTGGGTTCACGTTTATACAACCTTTCTGCATTTCCTATCTAGAGAAGATTCTTTAGCATTTGTTGAAGAGCTGGTTTGGTGGTGCTGAATTCTCTCAGCTTTTGCTTGTCTGTAAAGCTTTTGAATTCTCCTTCATATCTGAATGAGATCCTTGCTGGATACAGTAATCTAGGTTGTAGGTTATTCTCTTTCATTACTTTCAGTACGTCCTGCCATTCCCTTCTGGCCTGGAGGGTTTCTATTGATAGATCAGCTGTTATCCTTATGGGGATCCCTTTGTGTGTTATTTGTTGTTTCTCCCTTGCTGCTTTTAATATTTGTTCTTTGTGTTTGATCTTTGTTAATTTGATTAATATGTGTCTTGGGGTGTTTCGCCTTGGGTTTATCCTGTTTGGGACTCTCTGGGTTTCTTGGACTTGGGTGGCTATTTCCTTCCCCATTTTAGGGAAGTTTTCAGCTATTATCTCCTCAAGTATTTTCTCATGGCCTTTCTTTTTGTCTTCTTCTTCTGGGAGTCCTATGATTCGAATGTTGGGGCGTTTCACATTGTCCCAGAGGTCCCTGAGGTTGTCCTCATTTCTTTTGATCCTTTTTTCTTTTTTCCTCTCTGTTTCATTTATTTCCACCATTTTATCTTCTACCTCACTTATCCTATCTTCTGTCTCCGTTATTCTACTCTTGGTTCCCTCCAGAGTGTTTTTGATCTCATTCATTGCATTATTCATTTTTAATTGACTCTTTTTTTATTTCTTCTAGGTCTTTATTAAACATTTCTTGCATCTTTTCAATCTTTGTCTCCAGGCTATTTATCTGTAACTCCATTTTGTTTTCAAGATTTTGGATCATTTTTATTATCATTATTCTAAATTCTTTTTCAGGTAGATTCCCTATCTCCTCCTCTTTTGTTTGACTTGGTGGGCATTTTTCATGTTCCTTTACCTGTTGGGTATTTTTCTGCCTTTTCATCTTGTTTAGATTGCTGTGTCTGGACTGGGCTTTTTGTATTCTGGAGGTCTGTGGTTCCTTTTTATTGTGGAGGTTTTTCCCAGTGGGTGGGGTTAGACAATTGGCTTGTCAAGGTTTCCTGGTTAGGAAAGTTTGCGTCGGTATTCTGGTGCGTGGAACTTGATTTCTTCTCTCTGGAGAGCAATGGAGTGCTCAGTAATGAGTTTTGAGATGGGTCTATGTGTTAGGTGTCACCTTGGGCAGCCTGTATGTTGACGTTTAGGGCTATGTTCCTGCGTTGCTGGAGAATTTGCTTGGTATGTCTTGCTCTAAAACTTATTGGCTCTTGGGTGGTGGTTGGTTTCAGTGTAGGTATGGAGGCTTTTGGACGGTCACTTATTACTTAAAGTTCCATGTAGTCAGGAGTTTTCTGGTGTTCTCAGGTTTTGGGCTTAAGTCTCCTGCCTCTGGATTTCAGTTTTATTCTTCCTGTAGTCTCAGGACTTCTCCAACTACACAGCACTGATAATAAAACTTCTAGGTTAATGGCGAAAAGATTCTCCCCCATTAGGGACACCCAGAGAGGTTCACAGAGTTACATGAAGAAGAGGAGAGGGAGGAGGGAGATAGTGTTGAGCAGGAGGAGAAAAAGGGGGACTCAAGAGGAGAGAGACAGATCTACGCAGTTGTCTGTTCCCAGAGAGTTCTCCGTAGCCCAGACACCCACCAAGATTCACAGAATTGGATTGGGAAGAAAAGGGGAAAGGAGGAAATAGAGGTATTCTGAGGTAGAAAACAGAGAGTCAAGACTGGGAGAGCATAATCAACACACTCCTGAACAAAAATGGGAACTGAATATTGGATTCTTAAATGTTCACAATTTATATCATATATTGAAAAACAAAGATTAAAAATCTAGAGTAGAGATTAGACTCTTAAAAATACTATATTAAAAACAAAAACCAAAACATACACCAAAAAAAAATTTTTTAAATATATATGAAGTTCAGTTTAAAAAATAGGGCTTTTTTTTTTTTTTTTTTGGTAAGGTTATAGTGTATTGAAAATGAAAATTAAGGAGTAGTAGAGGAGAACTAGAGGACTTTAAAAGAAATAAGAGAAAAAGAAAAATAGAAAATAAAAGAGAAAAAGGAGAAAAAAAAGAAAAAAAAAAAAAGAATTTTCCCTAATTAAAAAAATCGTAAAAATCTATGAAAATGGAAGTTAAGGAGTCATGGGGGAGTAATAGGGAATTTTAAAGGAAAATAAAAGAGAAAAAAGAAAAAAAAGTAAAAATATATCTAGGAATTTCTCTGGAGCTGTTGCGGCCAGTGTCGGTTCGGCTCAGTTTCAGATATCTCCTCGTTCCAGCTCACGCTTCTCTATATCTACAGGCCTCTTCCGGTGTAATCGGTGTTTTCTACAGGGATTTTAATCTGTTGCACTGCTCTCTTCTGAAGCGGTTCCCTTTGTTTATTTGGCTTCTGTTTGCCAGTCTCTTCAGAGCCTCATTTCCGCCCTGACACAGGCGGGCGGAGGTGGACTCTTATTCAGGTAGCTAATTCTGTTGGGCTGCGGGGAGGGGCTGGCGCTGCTTTCTTGGTCTCCGCTGCTCAGGATCCCGGCTGCTGTATATGGAGCGCGCCGCGCGCTGCGCACAGCTCCAGCCCTCTGGTGTTCCACAAAAGCGCGGAACAAAAGGCTGCGTCGGCTCTTGTGCCTTCCCCGTCAGAGCGGTCCAGGCAGCCAGGAGCTTGACAGGCACACTCTGCCCCGGTGCGGCGCGCCCACTCCCTTCCGCGGTCCCAATCTCAGTTTCTGCCGGCTCCAGTCGGGTGCGTGCGCCTTCTGACCTCCGCGTCCCCAGCCCCAGTCCCCGCCCGCGCCGGTCGGGTGCCTGCGCCCTGTGTCTCGCGGCGACCTGCTCCCGCCTCCGGCGGGTCTGGGCGGGTCCGCAGTCTGTGACCCCCTCTCCGGACTCTCTCGGTCCCCCCGTTCCGCGAACGGCCGGCAGCGTGTTCCGGCCGGTTAATTTTCTCTCTCTTCCTTGCTCTCCCACTGTTGAAGTTGGCAACTCACAAAAGCTCCCTCCGATTGTCCTCAGGGCACTCAGGCCCGGACCCTACCCCAAGCAATGCCGCCCGCTCCTCTCCGTGCCACCCCCACTTGCTGGTGGCGGATGCGGGTGTCTGGGGCACTTTTCTGCTGAGAGTTGCTTTTGGGCATGTAATCTGTGGGTTTAATTTATTGTTTCCCTCCCAGTCAGGTTGCCCTCCTAGATTCAAACACTTCCCCCAGGCCCGCCAGTGCGAGGGTTTCCCGGGGTCTGGAAACGTCCTCTAAAGACTCGCTTCCCCGGACGGATCTCTGTCCTTAGCTCTTTTGTCTCACTTTTTATCTTTTATATTTTGTCCTACCTCCTTTCGAAGACAATGGGCTGCTTTTCTGGGCGCCTGATGACCTCAGCTAGCGATCAGAAGTTGTTTTCTGAAGTTTGCTCTGCGTTCAGATATTCTTTTGATGAATTAGTAGGAGAGAAAGTGGTCTCCCCGTTCTACTCCTCCGCCATCTTGGCTCCTCCCTCTACATTTTGAATATTAATCTCTAATTGAATGTATGGCTTGCAAATATTTTATCCCACTCCATAGGCTACCTCTTTAGTTTGCTGATAGTTTCTTTCGGTTTGCAAAAGCTTCTAACTTTTATGTAGTCTCATTTCTTTATTTTTGTTTTTGAAGTATGCCCTTCTAGTGTCGTGTGCAAAAAATCATTGCCAAGACCAATATGAAGGAGATTTTCCCCTATGTTTTCTTCTAGGAGTTTTATGGTTTCAGGGTGCGGTTGGAGACTATGCCCCCTAGTTACACAGGACTACCAATTTGGTTTCTCTTCCCAGCCACGAACATAGAACTGATAGGCAAGAAGTTAGCTGAGAGCAACAAGAGGCAGGCCCTTCGGCTAACCAACCAACAGCTGCCTAATCCCACTGAGCACTTTACCAGCCCCTATTATACCCCCATCAGCACTCCAAAAATAGTCAGGGGGCCATGAAGACCCCACTGCCCTGACTAGTGGGATTTTCCTTACTCTAGCACATGTGCACACCTCACACTGTCCTGTGCTGAAGTAACCGTTGGCGGCCACTGGACTTATTAATTATTCATAAATGCTCCATGAATACATAGATCTAATTGTAGCAGACTGAATTATGAGAAGGACTTTTGGGGTAGAGCATCTTGCTATATAACCTGCAGCTGCCAATCAAGGACCCCTCTGGATTGTGCAAATGACTCTGCCTTAAAAGGTCTGTAGGCCAGCCCTCCAGTCCTCCATGGCTGCTTGCCTCCCTTGGCATGGCCCGCATCTCTCTTAAGATGTTCTCTTTGCTTTTTCTTTGTGTGTCCGTTGCTCAGTAGTGTCTGACTCCGTACGACCTATTCTTTCTTTATTGTTTCTATTGTTAATAAACTTTCTCGTAGTGGGTAAGACCTAGATTTTTCCTTGCGTCTTATCCGAGAACAGGGACCCACAGGAGGAAGGGTCTCCAGACTCCCCTCCCACTAACAGAACAGGCTCCATGGTCCATTTACTGGGGACCCAAATTGCCATCACAACTCCCTGGCCAGACAAGGCCATGAGCTTTGTTCTGCACAAGGACAGAGACACTGACTGGTATCTCTGCTGAGGCTGACAAAAAGAACTGTGTCTGCCCAGATCTGAGCCCTAGTTGTTGTAAGCCCTACCCTCACCTCTGTTTCTATCTGATCCTTGGTTATTAAGTCCCACAGATTCCCCCACTGACCCGAGTGAGGAGAGACCCAAGTGGTGTCTGGCAATTCTGGATGTCTGGTGTCTGGAAAGCTGGATGTTTACCTTGGGGTCTCTTTTTCCCGGTGGAGAAACCATAGGCCCAAGAAACCCCTCTAAGCACAGGGCCGCACTGGTCTAGCGGAGAAGAAATTCATTCAGAACCTATACCTCTTAACATTTTAATAACTCCTTCTTGATCTCTGGAGTCCATGGAGGTGTTTCAGCCTCCTTCCTGGGGTTCTGAGAGCCTCACAATAATGTCTTGTCTGTGGATAGTTGCTAGTTGGTCTTCTTGTGAGGGACAAGGAGGTCAGAAATGACCTGTGTTGCCATTTTGATGATGTCAGTTCAAGAACTGGAATTTGGAAGGTTTGTATCGATCCCATTAGCTGTGGAGGCTGAAAGTCCAAGATTCAGGTGCCACTCAGGTTGACTCCTAGTGGGGGTCCTTTGGGCCCTGATGAGAGTTCACAGAGGAAATCTTGCTGTGTCCTCACAGAGGAAGAGGGCTAATATCTTGGTCTTAATTGCAAAGATTCTTAAAACTATTAAATAATGGCCCTAATCTCTGCTTTTTTGACAGTAAAACTATTTGTATAAAAGACCACATTGTTTAGATTGAGTAATGTATTTATAATGACCTCATTTTGACCCTTTTTTTGGATGGATGCTAATTTAAAAAATAGATTGTAATTTAGGATTCAAAAGTATGGGTAGAAAAATGAATATTACTTCTCTCTTTTAATTATCTCACTTGAAAAAAACCTAGCAGGATAATCTGGGATGACAACATCATCTCTCACTTTTCCTTTGTAGTGGAAGATATAAAAATTGCAAGTGTTCTTCCCAGAAGGAATTAAAAAGTTTCCCATGGAAAATTGTCCTTATAATTTGAGAGCCCAAATAACAATCAGATGTCACAAGCACTCAACAAATAAAATCCCCTGAATGTTTTGTTTTCCTACTTATAATTTAACTTGTCACTGAAAATGTGACAATTATTATTATTTATTTATTTTTGTACAAAAATATGATAATGACTCTTAATAGCAGAACAAATGCTTATCAGTGGTAGACAAGAACATTATCAGCATGCTTTTCAATCATATCTGTAAATGATTCAATGTAATTGGGTCCCAGGGCGTGTCTAACAAAGCCTAGCATCGAGAGAACACACGGGAGTTGTAAAAAGATTAGATCTTCTATTTTCTCTGTCATTTTAATTCTATGTTGATACTCCATGCCTTTTGGTATACATATGAGAAAATTAATCCCAGATATATTTTGTGTGTGTGTGTGTTCTCAGATAAATTGTTTTGGTGAACTCTATTGGGTTGCTATAGTCTTGGTTATGGTTAAGTTTTACAGATCACCTCACCCTATAGCTGGATTAATATAACTTTGATAGCTCCATTGATTTAGTTACTATACAAAATTTTACAAGATAGGAAAGCACTTTAATATGCTTCAAGAATAGTTACAAAAAAAGAAAAAAAAAAGAGCCTGTAACCTAAAAAAACCAGCTTTGATTTAGGAAAAAAAAAAGAATCAACTCTCTCTTATCAACCACCAACCATGCACTGTAATTTTAAACAGCTTTTCAGCAGAGTATTTCTTTTTCTGCCCAATGGCTGGTGTTTAAAGTGTTGCTCAGCCTGCGGACCAAAGACTCTTGATTAACTAGCTGTGTTGGACAAGTCCTCTTAAAAACACTGTACAGTTGTACTTCAGTGCTTCCATTTTGATGTATCTTGTTAAGAGTTACCCAAAGTCATCTGACGAGGCTCACAGTTAATGAGGAGGAGAGGAAAAAGGCTTTGCAAGAAGTCAAAAAATGTAACAAAGAAATGGTAGCATAATGTGGTGGGTCTGATTATTCAACTGGGGATGATGGTGATGACATTGGAAAGAAATTACATAAATTTGGTTGTTATTTTTAATGTACTAAATATCAATTGTAGCGAATTTAGTGGTTGGATAAGAGACTCTGCTTATACATTTCCTACAGCGAATTACAGGTGAAATATATATTATTCTATTACACATGTACATCAAGGGCTTTGTAAATACATAGGAAAATTAAACCAAGGATTAATCATACTAAAGAACAACTGTTTGGGAAGACTCTTTTGATATCCTACTCATTGCACCAAAAGACTGCAGTTTCCATTTTCCAAATGAATATTCATTCTTACCTCAGCTATGCCCAAGAAGCTTTTATTCTACAATTTCTGATTTTCTCCATCCTTTTTTTATGTTGAGGGACAACATCACCATTTTCTTCACCTTTAATTATAAAACCTATTTTGATTTTCTTCTGTTATATCCTTTCTCCCTTACTTCTTACCCTGTCTGTATTCCTTTTCATGTCGTTCTGCTCTCTTTACTTTTCATATTCTCTTTTCTTTTTCTTTCTTATTTTGTATAAAATTTGTATAAAATTGATTATATAAAGAAGATGACTACTTTTAGGTACTTAGCATGGTTCTCGTAACTGTAATTTTTTATTTGAATACTTCTCCATAGATATTTCCAACTGCAAACAAGATAATATGCTTTCATTTGCAATGTAGCTACATTGTTGTTGTTCAGTCATTCACTTGTGTCCAACTCTTTGCAACCCCATGGACTACACAACTTGTCAGGATTCCCTGTCCTTCACCATCTCTCAGATCATGCTCAAGCTCAAATCCATTGAGTGGGAGACGCCATGAAACCATCTCATCCTCTGTCATCCCTTTCTCCTGCCTTCTATCTTTCCCAGCATCAGGGTTAATTCCAATGAGTTGGCTCTTTGCATCAGGTAGCCAAAGTATTGGAGCTTCAGCTTTAGCATCAGTCCTTCCACTGAATATTCAGAGTTAATTTCCTTTAGGATAAACTGGTTTGCTCTCCTTGCAGTCCAAGGGACTCTCAAGAGTCTTGTCCAGCACCACAGTTCAAAAGCATCAATTCTTTGGTTTTCAACCTTTTATATAGTTCAACTCTCACATCTACACATGACTACTGGAAAAACTATAGCTTTGAGTATAGGGACCTTTCTCAGCAAAGTAATGTCTTTTTCATACACTGTCTAGGTTTGTTAGAGCTTTTCTTCCAAGTAGCAAGCATCTTTTAATTTCATGGCTGCAGTCACCATCTGCAGTTATTTGGGAGTCCAAGAAAATAAAGTCTCTCATTGTTTCCCCATTTATTTGCCATGAAGTGATGGGACCAGATGCCATGATATTTGTTTTTTGAATGTTGAGTTTTAAGCCAGCTTTTTCACTGCTCTTTCACCTCCATCAAGAGGCTCTTTAGTTCCTCTTTGCTCTCAGCCATAAGGGTGGTGTCATCTGCATATCTGAGGTAATTGATATTTCTCCCTGCAATCTTGATTCCAGCTTGTGCTTCATCCAACACAGTATTTCCCTTGATGTACTCTGCATATAAATGAAATAAGCCAGGTAGCAGTATACAGTCTTGATGTACTCCTTCCCCAATTTAGAACCAGTCTGTTGTTCCATGTCCAGTTCTAACTGTTGCTTCTTGCCTTTCATATAGGTTTCTCGACAGGCAGGTAAGGTGGTCTGGTATTCCCATCTCTTTCAGATTTTCCACAGTTTATTGTGATCTACACAGTCAAAGGATTTAGTGTACTCAATGAAACAGAAGTAAGTGTTTTTCTGGAATTCTCTTGCTTTTTCCGGGATCCAATGGATGCTGGCAATTTGATCTCTGATTCCTCTGCCTTTTCTAGATCCATACGTATGGAAGTTCTTGGTTCACATACTGTTGAAGCCTAACTCGGAGGATTTTGAGCATGACCTTGCTGGCATGTGAAATGAGTGCAATTTTGCAGTAGCTTGAACTGTCTGAGCCTCCAGGGAAGCCGTTCTATTCAGTACCTGTATTTAATCATTGCAATGGCTCTCCTGTGTACTCTGATCTGGAACCACGTCACTCATTTTCCAGAACATCAAATCAGGTTCTTTCAGGATACCATTCCACTTTTGACATTGATATTTTCTCCTACCCACTCTTCTGCCTGGGAAATTTCTATTCATTCATAAGACTCAGTTAAAGGGAAAATCATCCTTTTCCACCCAGAAAGAATAACTTCTATCTGAGCCCTGGAAGATGTTCAGGCTGTGGGCTTCCCTGGTGGCTCAGAGGGTAAAGTGTCTGCCTGCAATGTGGGAGATCGGGTTCGATCCCTGGGTCAGGAAGATCCCCTGGAGAAGGAAATGGCAACCCATTCCAGCACTCTTGCCTGAAAAATCCCATGGACTGAGGAGCCTGGTGGGCTACAGTCCATAGGCTCGCAAAGAGTCGGACATGACTGAGCGACTTCTCTTCACTTCTTCACTTCATTTACCTATATTCTAGCAGTTTTTACTGCACAGAACTCTCAGAGGGCATGCACTTGCCTGTTCTTAAGATTTGAATATTATGGTGACTCGAATTTGGAAAGGGGTTAATAAAGTGAATGTGGAGTAACTCAAGTAATCAATAATAACATTTCATAGTCAGTTCAGTTAGGTTCAGTCGCTCAGTCCTGTCCGACTCTTTGCAACTCCATGGACTGCAGCTCTCCAGGCTTCCCTGTCCATCACTAACTCCCGGAGCTTACTCAAATTCATGTCCATCAAGTTGGTGATGCCATCCAACCATCACATCCTCTGCCGTCCCCTTCTCCTATACATTTTACAGTAACAAAAACTATATAGCACTATATACCAGGATACTAAAAAGCATATTAAAAAGCAGAGACATTATCTTGCCAACAAAGGTCTGTCTAGTCAAAGCTTTGGTTTTTCCAGTAGTCATGTATGGATGTAAGAGTTGGACTATAAAGAAAACTGAGTGCTGAAGAATTGATGCTTTTGACCTGTGGTGTTGGAGAAGACTCTTGAGAGTCCCTTGGACTGCAAGGAGATCCAACCAGTCCATCCTAAAGGAAATCAGTCCTGAATATTCATTGGAAGGACTGATGTTGAAGTTGAAACCCTGATACTTTGGCCACCTGATGTGAAGAACTGACTCATATGGAAAGACCCTGATTCTGGGAATTATTGAAGGCAGAAGGAGAAGGGGATGACAGAGGATGAGATGGTTGGATAGCATCACTGACTCAATGGACATGAATTTGAGTAAGCTCCAGGAGTTCATGATGGATAGGGAAGCCTGGTGTACTGCAGTCCATGGGGTTGTAAAGAATCAGACACAACCGAGCCACTGAACTGAAATGATATACCAGGAGGGCTTCCCTGGTGGCTCAGTTGGTAAAGAATCTGCCTGCAATGTGAGACCCGGGTTCGATTCCTAGGTTGGGAAAATCTCCTGGAGAGGGGAATGGCTACCCACTCCAGTATTCTTGTCTGGGAAATCCAATGGATAGAAGAGTCAGGTGGGTTACAGTCTGTGAGGTCACAAAGAGTCAGGCATGACTGAGCAACTAACAGTTTCTCTTTTCAGTTTTATTCCTATTATTAGTACAGTGTGATAAATAATGAAATAATTATACAACTCACCATCATGCAGAATCAGATGATCATGCATTAGATTCTCATAAGGAGTGTGCAATCTAGATGCATCACGTATGCAGTTTTTAGTAGGGTTTACACTCCTATGAGAATCTAATACTGCCGCTGATGTGACAGATAGTGGCACTCAGGTGGTAATGTGAACTATGGGGAGCAGCTGTAAATACAGATGGAGCTTAGCTTCCTGGCCCATTGCTCACCTTCTTCTGTGTGGCCCAGTTCCTAACAGGCCACAAACTGACCTGTCCATGGCTTGGTGGTTGGAGAGCCCTGTTCTACAAGATGGATTCCACTCCTCTTAGCAGAGCAAAAAAGTCCCCTTGTGTAGATTTTCAGATGTTTATCTTTCAGATCCCCAAAGCCGCTTTCATGTTGAAATACTTGTCATTCTGTCAGCACACACTGTTTCATCAAGCCACGATGTGTATGATCTTTCTCTACTAGGAAAGCTGTCCACCCCAACTCCTGCATCTATCTGACTGAAAAAAGCATCGCCACCTTAGGGATAATGCTCAACCATCACCGTTTCCTTGATTACTTTCTAGACAATTCCTCCCTGAGATTTTCATTCCTGAGTGCCAAAGCATATGTAGAAATGTTGGTTCCACAGAGGCAAATTTTAAGAGCTGCTGGTCTTCATTGTTACATGCATAGATGGAAATATTAGACTTTGAATTGGGAGAGACAAAGCTGGTACTGAGATGCAATAAACCAAAAGAACAAAATAGTCTTGTTTTGTGCAAAATTGCAGTTTCCAGTTGATTCCCTTTGTTACTTTTGGCTTAATTTATTGAAAATACACATTTTTACAATGGGCCTGATATAGTAGCAATAAAGATCAAGATGTCAGTGTATGGTTTCCTACCTAGATAGTTTGTGAGATTAATATTGCTGCCTATGGGTTATGCATTGCTAATTCCAGTGCCATAGAAATGAAATGTCATGAGCAGCAATGTTACTTTATTACTTAATTTGTGGTCCATCTTCAGATGGGACAGAGAATCAATGTCCTTCTATTAGTTTCCATATTTTGTTTTATGCATTCCATTCTCAAACTGTCTGGTCACTGATAAGCACTTCAAGCTAAATAGCCAGTCATCTGATGAAGAAAGCTGGACACTAGGGATTAGAAAACTAATGTCACTGACAGGGGAATTAAAGGTCATATCCAGATATTTTGCAGCCCACATAGAGAGGAAAGTAAGACTGCATTCTCGTTTTTAAGGGTAGAGAAAGGCCAAATGAACTATAAATAAAACAGAAAATGAAACAGAAAAATCAACATACTTTAACAAGAAGCTACAACTTAAGATCTCACTTGGTAAAACAACCTATATTCAGCCATGTATGTCTATTCATTTTCAGCTTTTATACCATACGATTCTTTTAGGAATAGAAATTGACATCTTGAATTATAGTATTTCTAGCTAACCGGAACTCCCCTATCGCTAGATTAGGGGAAAAGAAAGAATGATGCTGGTCAGATGAATGTAAAGAAACTTCTCTGGTGCATTTAAGGGTCCTGCCTAAACTGTTTCAATTTCCTTTTAGTCTTTGTGGAATTCAAAGTGGAATTTCCCAAATGGAAAGAGAACGTTATGCCACCGTGGTGTCCTGGACCACTGATGGCACGCTGCTTTGGAGTACACTTTATTCTGTAAATGCAGTACATAATACAGTAGTCAGAAGAGTGTGAATTTTGGAGTCAGACTGTGTTTCAATTCTGAAACTGTTACTACCTAGTTTTATGAATTTGCAGTCAGTCACTTTGAAGAACAGATTTCTTACCTATAAAATAGAAATTCACAAAGGGTTGATTTTCTAATTAAACAAAATAAGTATAAAACCTGGTTTATATTATACAAAATATTTATGAATATTTTACTAATACAAATTAAAAAGCAGAATCTGTTACTGTTTCCTTTAGAAACCAAGGGGATTTGATGAAACTTTCTTGTATCATGAGGTCAGCAACCCAAACTATTAGATTAAAAGAAAAAAACTAAAATTGTTTACAATGCTAACTTAAAATGAACAAATTTACAAAGCACAATTTATTAAGAAAAGAAAAAAATGAGAAAAATTATATCCCAAAGTTATTATTCTGTGACGGGTTATTATATAGTCAAATATTAATAATTTTTATACAATTAAAGTGAAAAAAACATTTTCTTTAAGTACTAATGCTACTCTGTTTTATTATATATCAGCTATTATAACAGGGAATCAGCTAATTCTAAAAATTAGGAGTAAACTAATTATAAAAGTTTTCCCTTCTGCTGTAATTTGTAGTTTGGTGCTTTCCACCCCCACCACCTCCCAACTTTAGATAACCCTGTTTCTTGTTTGATATTTTTTATTCAGCTTTCATTAATTTAATATTGTTATAGAATGAGTGTTAGTGCTCAATCATGTCTGACTTTTGCAACCCCATGGACTGTAACCCACCAGGCTCCTCTGCCCATGGAATTCTCCAGGCCAGAATACTGGAGTGGGTTGCTGATCCCTTCTCTAGGGGATCTTCCCAGCCCAGGTACAGCGCTTGGGTCTCCAACATTGCAGGCAGATTCTTTACCATCTGAGCCACCAGGGAAGCCCCTTTTAATTTATATCATGAGGCAATGCTGGGCCACAGCAAAGGAGAATTTTGCAGAGACTATTGCTAGTTGAACAAAGGTAAGTCTCTTCAAGATCAAAATTTCCCCCCCTGAGCATGCTTCAGCTCCATGACTCATGGTTTTGTTCAGTTATCTCTGAAAAACAACTCAGTATTCTGTTAGAAACAGGATGGGGCCACTTTGGGCTGGTTCTGTGGTCACTTCTGGGCTATCAGTTCCACTTGGACTCTCTCTGTGCTCACCATATATGCGTGCTCAGTTGCTCAGTCATGTCTGACTCTTAGTGATCCCATGGATAGTAGCCCACCAGGGTTCTCTGTCATTGATATTTCCCAGGCAAGAATACTGGAGTGGGTTGCCATTTCCTTCTCTAGGGGATCTTCTCAACCCAGAGACTGAAACTGTGTCTCCTGTATTAGCAGGCAATTTTTTTTTTTTTTTTTTTTTTTACCACTGAGCTACCTGGGAAGCCACCATAAATATCTTATTTCAAAAACAAAACTTTTTTTTCTTCTTATATGCCCCATTTTAAAGAAATTAACAGTGAAAGTATATTTACTTAGAATAGCATTCTGCCAAGTTAGGAGCAATAAATTAGTCTCCAATTAAAAGCACAAGAGAGAAAAAATGAACCTAGTTTTAGTTTCATGACTGTCCTGTACTAAACAGTAATAATCAATATATACAACTGTTAATTTTAAAAAGATATAGACTAATGGTAAATCAATACATGTAGGTGGATGGTATAATGATTAAAATATTTTAATGAATTATTCACATGTAAAGGGAAAAATGGAAAAAGGAAAGAAACCTTTGAAAGTGATCTTTTTTTAAAGTAAAGCCTTTGCATTTATTTTTATACATCAAAAAGGGAAAATTAGTGATTTTAAGAATCCTGTTTGTGGAATTACATTAGTACAGTGAAATAAGATTTCTTTATTGCAAAAGAGTGAAAGAAAAGTCCAAATATATTTAATTCATAGCCCAAATGCATAACTTGGAAAAGTGGAAAAAATGGTTGCGATGAGCTTACTAAATTATGACATTCTGTTAGATATAAGATAAAAATCTCATTGTATTTTTAATATGTGATCTTCTAATATTTTATTTAAATATTTCTGTTGGCAATTTGGGTTCATTTTTCTGTGAAGTTCCTATTTTTCTCTCCATTCCTATTGATTAGTTTTGCATTTTTGCTTATTGATGTGGACATTTAATCTGGATTCTAATTTTAATTTGCTACATGTTATGTGAATGTGTATGTCAAAGAAGTATCTACATGTGAAGATAGAGTGGAAACCATGCAAGAAATTACAAGACCTTGATTTTAAGACAATGAGTAGTCTTGGAAAAGGAAGAAGGCAATGAGTTGAGGATGGGTATGTATCAACTCTTTAACATTTTATTTGCTAAAAATCTGTGTAAAATAGATAGCTAGTAGGAAGCTGCTATATAATGTAGGGAGCCCAACCTGGCAATCTAGAGGGCTGGGATCAGAGAGGAGAGGGAGACTCACAAGGAGGGGATGTATATACATATCTAATTATGGTTGATTCGCATTGCTATATGTATGGCAGAAACCAACACAACATTGTAAAGCAATTATTCTCCAATTAAAACATTTTTTTTTAATTGAAGTAAATATGGCAGAATGATAAGAACTATAAGTACCACCTGAGAATGACACCATACAAAGGTTCAGATTCCTGAGTTGAGGGTCTTAGTGGCCGCGAGGTAAGCTCAGATAGACATAGCGTCTAGTCAAGCATGGCGGACTCTGGAATGGGATGTACAAAAAAGAGGAAATAAAAACCTCTTCCAAACTGGAGACCAGCTACAGTCACACAAGCTATCGCTCATTGCACAGATCTTCCTCTTTTTAGTTTTCCCTGGATAAGAAACCAATCAAAATTCTGGAGAAGCTGCTCCCAGAAGAGGTGAACTGACTGTGAAACAGATGGACGCAAGCATCACAAGTGGTCGATTGTAGCGGATGTTGTGGTTCATCTTCCAGATTGAAGACCTGCATCCCTTGACTGCTGGGAATCTTGGCTGCAGAGAGCTCACAGCTGCATGCCACTACGAAACTTGTTCTCCATCCAAGGAGGCTTCCTCACCCATCACGCCCCTTTCCTTCGGTAGTTGGCAACTAGTGACCACGGAGTGTAGGAAGACACAAGCCCAGGCCCTCTTGTCTATTTGAGTTATTCAGAAGGGCCTCCCCAGTTTCAGAGCTCCTGGTGGGAAAGACTGAAGCCATTATTTCCACCGCAACACAATTTTACCACACCTTGTGCCCACTTCTGCTTCTCTTGTTCCCTCAAAATTAGTGGTTATGAGAGAGCACTCTTTAGTCAACCAAATCTCAGAGCCTCAGATTCTGTTCCTAGGGAGTCCTATCTATGGTAAATCTCTAAACTTTTAAAGAGAAAGACAGAAGGAAGGACTTCCCTGATGTTCCAGTGGTTAAGAACCCTCTTGCCAATGCAGGAGACACGGGTCTGATCCCTGATCCCACGTGCTTAGTTGCAGATTCCCTTGGCAACTAAGCCAGTACACCACAACTACTGAGGTCTGCCTGCTCTGGAGCCTGTGCTCCACAGTCAGAAGCCACCGCAATGAGAAGCCCTTGCACCACAACTAGAGAGTAGCCCCTGTTCACTGCAACCAGAGGAAGTCTGCACACGGCAACAAAGACCCAGCACAACCAAAAGTAAATAAATAATATTTTTTTTAAAAAAAGAAGGGAATTATTTTTCACTTAGATTTAGATAGTCAGCCTAACTCCATAAGTAAGAAAAGAGATGAGAATTTAGGGTAGAATCTTTTCATCAATAAGCCAGTGCTTTGGAACACAGTGTGTTGATATTTGTCTAGAACACAGTATCTTGATGCTTCTGAGGAATCTGGGCAAAATAGGACAAAGAAGGACTCAGAAATCTTGAGACTGATCTCCATTTATGAAATGCATGAAGGAAGATTGGCCTATTTTCATACATTCTGAGATTTAAGTAATATACTAGTCCCTCCCCCTCCCCATTTTTTCACTTATTCAACATCTATTAAACTATTCTTGTATGACAATTACTGTGCTAAGCACAGATCATTCAGATAAGGTGTAGTCCCTGAATGCAAGGAGCTAGTGACAATACAGATAATAAACCAAAAGTTACCACCAATGCAATAGTTGTTATAATAGCCATTTACACAGGCTATTCTATGAATAGATGGGAAAGAATAAATGTGATGGGGCATAGGGCAATTGAAAGCTTGTTGAAGCAAATAAAGATAGAGTTCACCTTTGAAGGACAAGAAGAAATTATATAGGAGATCTGAAAAGATGAATGTGAAAGTATTTTATGTGGGAATTATATGTTCTGAGACACTTAAGGGAGTTCAATATAACTAATATAACATAATATAAATGTTATGTTTAACTAATATAAACATATTGCAAAATAAGCCTAGAGTGGTATGAAGTGGTCACACTCTTTGTGATTCCTGGTCAAAGGAAATAGGTTTGAATTTATTCCTGCCAGAAAGGGGATGGATACTTTGAAGGAGTTAAAATAGAGAAATCCCCTGATCAGACTTCTATTTTACATAGATTTTTACAAAGATCACCCTGAAGTTAGGCCTCTCTACCTTCCTTCCTAATTTAAAGCTCAAAAATAAAATCTTTGGGTCCTGGATTTGCATTCAGTGATATTCAGAGTAGTTCTAACCCTTTTCTAAGACTTCATAGCATGATACCAATAAACTAGGTCTGTGTCAGTCAGGATGATGTCTAATGGTATGGGTGTGTGTGTAGAAACTGACAAGGGATAGTGAGGCACCATGGGCTGAAATAAGGGAGTGTCCATCACCACAACTGGGATTGAATGGTTACTGAAATCCAACTTCTTCCAACTGGAACTGAGACCCTAGACAAAGTTAAATTAAAATTCAAATCACATAGTGTGGGGTGGTGAAGGTGTGATCAGAAAAAAAATCTATAAGGCTGAATGGGGAAAGGCAAAGATTATGAAGAATAAAAGTTGATTGATAGGTACAGATTTACAGAAACCTCTAGTGGCTCTGCCTAAAGGGAAAGCCAGAATGCCGTGGAGCCCAACTGATGTCAACCGTAGACGTCAGCCCAGAGTGTAGATGAGTTCGTCTGGGGGCTCCCACAGAGGTCAAGCTTTAGGGCAGAGAGTAGAATGGAGGTTGCAATGGATGAGTCATAAAAATGGAAGTTACACCACAAGAGCCAAACTATAGGAGAGAAAATAACTCTCCCTCTCTGCTTCTGAGTTCTTAGCTCATGAGAGCTGACTGAGTCGTGTTGGACTCTTGGTGACTGGAGCCCGCCAGCCTTCTCTGGTCCATGGGATTCTCCAGGCAAGAATACTGCTGTGGGTTGCCATTTCCTCCTCCAGGGGATCTTCCCAACCCAGGGATCAAACCTTCATCTCCTGCATTGGCAGGTGGGTTCTCTACAGCTGAGCCATCTGGGAAGCCCTGAGTTCTTAGCTGAGACCTTTGTAATAAAGGATAGATTAACAGCAGGAAAGCAAACAGAATTGTAACATGTATACCTCATGTTCACATGAGAAATACCCAAGCTAGAATGTGAAACACTTCCTCTAAGTCTCCCTCTGTCTACCCTGTTTGTAGGGCATGGCCCTTCCAGGCTATTTGTCTTCTGAAACTTAAAATTATGCTAGGATACTTAATCTGCTTCTTGAGAGATTTTCAGCTCACCTCTCCAGCATCTTGTCCGTGGTAGCCTCAAAATTTGTGAAGTTTTTTTGTGAGGGTGGCCAAGTACATATGGAAGTACATACTTCCTCCCTTTAATGTGTTTTCTTTCCTCCTCATTGGAACACCAGAGGGACTTCACTGTCGTTAAGGAGTTCATCTGAACTCTGTATCAGCAGAGTGCACAAGAACTCTGCAAACATCCATGCCTTTAAGTTTGTTTAGTATCACTTCTAGCACTGCCTAGGCTAACATTGACCCTTAGTGCACGCACACAATTGGCAAATGCCCCCAGAGCTAACACCACCAGTGATCATCAGCTCACTTGGAGTGATTCTCCTTTCTCCACACTCATTATAACCCACCCAGGCTTCACTGTTTTCACAACTCGGCGTGTGTGTGTGTGCCTGTGTGCTCAGTCCTGTTTGACACTTTGGGACCCCCATGGACTGTAGCCCACCAGGCTCCTCAGTCCATGGAATTTTCCAGGCAAGACTACTGGAGTGGGTGGTCATTTCCTCCTCCAGGGGATCTTCAACACCCAGGGATTGAACATGCATCTCTTGGATCTCCTGCCTTGGCAGGTGGAATCTTTATGACTGTGCCACCTGGGCCTGCTGGCTTTAGTACTGAACTTTTTTTTTTTTTTTATTAGTTGGAGGCTAATTACTTCACAACATTGCAGTGGGTTTTGTCATACATTGATATGAATCAGCCATGGAGTTACATGTATTCCCCATCCCGATCCCCCCTCCCACCTCCCTCTCCACCCGGTTCCTCTGGGTCTTCCCAGCGCACCAGGCCCGAGCACCTGTCTCATGCATCCCACCTGGGCTGGTGATCTGTTTCACCATAGATAATATACATGCTGTTCTCGTGAAACATCCCACCCTCACCTTCTCCCACAGAGACCAAAAGTCTGTTCTGTACATCTGTGTCTCTTTTTCTGTTTTGCATATAGGGTTATCATTACCATCTTCCTAAATTCCATATATATGTGTTAGTATGCTGTAATGTTCTTTATCGTTTTGGCTTACTTCACTCTGTATAATGGGCTCCAGTTTCATCCATCTCATTAGAACTGATTCAAATGAATTCTTTTTAATGGCTGAGTAATATTCCATGGTGTATATGTACCACAGCTTCCTTATCCATTCATCTGCTGATGGGCATCTAGGTTGCTTCCATGTCCTGGCTATTATAAACAGTGCTGCGATGAACATTGGGGTGCACGTGTCTCTTTCAGCTCTGGTTTCCTCAGTGTGTATGCCCAGGAGTGGTATTGCTGGGTCATATGGCAATTCTATTTCCAGTTTTTTAAGAAATCTCCACACTGTTTTCCATAGCGGCTGTACTAGTTTGCATTCCCACCAACAGTGTAAGAGGGTTTCCTTTTCTCCACACCCTCTCCAGCATTTATTGCTTGTAGACTTTTGGATAGCAGCCATCCTGACTGGCGTGTAATGGTACCTCATTGTGGTTTTGATTTGCATTTCTCTGATAATGAGAATTTTATTTTTAATTTTGTAGCTTTTCTCAAGTTGGTGCAGTAGAAGCATTGGTCTTTCCGGTTTACTTTATTACCATTTTTCTTTGGCTGCATGGCTGTGCATCTTAGTTTCCTGACCAGGGATTGAATCCTCACTCTCAGCAGTGAAACCACAGAGTTTCAACCACTGGACCACCAGGGAATTTCCTAGCAATTTTAAAATAAGGAAAATTCTATAAGGGTAGGAGATTAAGAGGAACAAACTATTAGGTATAAAATAAGCTATAAGGATATCTTTTTCAAAATGGGAATTATAACCAATAATTTATAACTATAAATGGAGTTTAGCTTTTAAAACTAGAAAAACTTTCATACTGTACATCTGTAACATATAATGTTATGCAGCAACTATACTTCAATTAAAAATTTAAAATGAATAAATAAAATATTCTAGACATTGTTTCCTCTGAACATGATAGCAATTTTAGTTTCATCATTCTTTAATTTTAAAAATGCATAATTCAGAAAGCTAGCATGCATTTACTAGTACTTTAAAATAGACCTGAAATTTACTAATCATAACAGAATTTATAAACACTTTAAAAATAATACTACAAGTAAGTTATAATGTATTATCAGACTACAGACTAAATACTGTGGTATGTTAATTCAGAAGACATTGCATGGTCATGAGTTAAAGATTGGCAGCCACAGAATTAGTGTTTTAATGAAACAGTCAAATTCAATAGCCACTGTCAAATGGCAGTGTTAAAAGATAAATTGAGGTATATTAAAGTTTTAAGAGTGTATTGAGCAAAATCTATTTGAATCAGGCAGTGCCAAAGTTAAGTGGTTAAGAATACTCTATTGCTGGGAGCCAGGGGAAAAACTTTGATAGAAAAATAGGTTAAAACTAAGTAAGGAAATTATTTAGTTGGCTATAACTTAAGCATTTGCCTTACTTTGAAAAGCCTAGCTGTGCTTCGTTGTCTTAGGTTTTGGTTTCTCAACCTTGAGGCATTTATAGGCTTAGGTTTTGATTTGTTACATAGGTTGCTAAGGCATTAGAACTGCCTCATCTAATGGCCTCCTTGTTTAATTAATTTAACAGCAGGAATTAATTAAATTCTGCCATTCTAAAGCCAGATCTCAAAACCTTGCAACCCCTTCCAAAAAAGGTGAACTTGTGAGCAAATTAAATTATAGTAAAGGTCTTCTGTGAAAATTTTTACATTTGGGGAATTTTGGTTTAGTAACTGGATCATGTAACATTAACTGCTTGTGGCATTATCATTACTATTAAGAAATCTAAACTTTTTTTTTTTTTTCTGTTAAAGGGAATAATGAAATAGAAATATTCTGGAGACAATAGTGTGTTTATTTCACCTGGATGAGATGATTAGATAGCATCACCAACTCCATGGACATGAACGTGGGCAAACTCTGGGACACAGTAAGGACAGGGAGGCCTGGTGTGCTGGAGGCCATGCGGTCACAAAGAGTCTGAGATGACTTAGGGACTGAACAACAAGCATATAAATGATGTTATATCCTATTTCAAAACTTTTATTTTACAAAGTGAGGTGGCAGTTCCAGAAGAGTTAATATTTTAAAAGAATGGACAGAATGAGAGTAAAGGCAGTTTCTAATAGATTTTTTTTTGCAAAAATAAGTCCTATTGTAAAATGTAAGGATTAATGTATTAATCAGAGCTTTGTGAACTCTCACATTAAGCAGCTTTGTTATGCTAATTCACTTGTAAATGAAGAATGGAATGATTCTCACATTACTGAATATCATTTTAAAGGCCTGATTTAGAATAATAAAGATGTCCTTTATGCTTGTAAATGATGCTAAGTTTTAGACCAGAAGTCTATTTTAGTGAAAAGTCACCTCATTTTTTCAAGTTACTACATAATTTCAAGTTTATATTTAGCTTTATCCAGCCCATGAAATTTACAAAAGAAATATCTCCCCAGGAAGGAAATAACAAAAGACAACCTTGGGAATTTATTTCCATATATTCCTCCTCTAGCCCAAGGTGCACAAGCGGAGCCCTGCGCCACTCGGAGGTCATCGCTGGCCCAGCTCCGAGCCTTGGAGCCCACGGAAGTCCATCCCTGGCCTTGGCAGAGAGGGCAAGAGTGATATGCTCCTATTTCTCAGAGCAAGACCCACTCATTTTGCTGCTTTCAAGAATGCGCTTCTCTAAAAAGGACCAATTTAACTGATCACTAGCGCAGTGCTGGAGCCGCCAGCAGCCAGAGGACATACTCTGCCTCCAAGGTCAGTAGCGCAGCCCTGAAGAGATACCCGCCCTGCAAGGTAAGGAGCAGTGGCTGCGCTTTGTTGGAGGAGACATGAAGAGATACTCCACGTCCAAGGTAAGACAAACCCCAGTAAGACAGTAGGCGCTGAGAGAGGGAATAAGAGGGCAGACAGACTGAAATCACAATCACAGAAAATAACCAATCTAATCACATGGACCACAGGCTTGTCTAACTCAATGAAACTAAGCCACACCCTGTAGGACCACCCAAGACTAACAGATCTTGGTGGAGAGTTCTGACAAAATGTGGTCCACTGGAGAAGGGAATGGCAAACCACTTCAGTATTTTTGCCTTGAGAACCCCATATTTGCCCAATATGCTACTGGAGATCAGTGGAGAAATAACTCCAGAAAGAATGAAGGGATGGAGCCAAAGCAAAAACACCTAGTTGTGGTATTGGAAGCCTAGACCGGTGATGGAAGCAAGGACCAATGATGTAAAGAGCAATATTGCATAGGAACCTGGAATGTTAGGTCCGTGAATCAAGGCAAATTGGAAGTGGCCAAAAGGAGGTGGCAAGAGTGAACATCGACATTCTAGGAATCAGTGAACTAAAATGGACTGGAATGGGTGAATTTAACTCAGATGACCATTATATCTACTACTGTGGGCAAGAATCCCTTAGAAGAAGTGGAGTAGGCATCATAATCAACAAAAGAGTCTGAAATGCAGTACTTGGATGCAATCTCAAAAACGACAGAATGATCTCTGTTCGTTTCCAAGGCAAATCATTCAGTATCATGGTAATCTAAGTCTATGCTCCAACCAGTAGTGCTGAAGAAGCTGAAGTTGAATGGTGCTATGAAGACCTACAAGAACTTTTAGAACTAATACCCAAAAAAGATGTCCTTTTCATTATATGGGACTGGAATACACAAGTAGAAAGTCAAGAAACACCTGGAGTAACAGGCAAAATTGGCCTTGGAGTACAGAATGAAGCAGGGCAAAGGCTAATAGAGTTTTGCCAAGAGAATGCACTGGTCATAGCAAACACCCTCTTCCAACAACACAAGAGAAGACTCTACACATGGACATCACCAGATGCCCAACACTGAAATCAGATTGATTATATTCTCTGTAGCCAAAGATGGAGAAGCTCTATACAGTCAGCAAAAACAAGACCGGGAGCTGACTGTGACTCAGATCATGAACTGCTTGTTGCCCAGACTGAAATTGAAGAAAGTAGGGAAAAGCACTAGACCATTTATGTATGACCTAAATCAAACCCCTTATGATTATGCAGTGCAAGTGAGAAATAGATTTAAGGGACTAGATCTGACAGACAGAGTGCGTGAGGAAAGATGGATAGAGGTTCATGACATTGTACAGGAGACAGGGAGGAGGACCATCCCCAAGAAAAAGAAATGCAAAAAAAGAAAATGGCTGTCTGAGGAGGCCTTACAAATAGCTGTGTAAAGAAGAGAAGCCAAAAGCAAAGGAGAAAAGGAGAGATATACCCATTTGAATGCATTCAAAAGAGTTCCAAAAAATAGCAAGCAGAGATAAGAAAGCCTTCATCAGTGATCAATGCAAAGACCTAACAGAAGCAGAAGATATTAAGAAGAGGTGGCAAGAATATACAGAAGAACTGTACAAAAAAGATCTTCACGTCCCAGATAATCACGATGGTGTGATTACTCACCTAGAGCCAGACATCCTGGAATGTGAAGTCAAATGGGCCTTAGGAAGCATCACTACGAACAAAGTTAGTGGAGGAGATTGAATTCCAGTTGAGCTATTTCAAATCCTGAAAGATGATGCTGTGAAAGTGCTGCACTCAATATGCCAGCAAATTTGGAAAACTCAGCAGTGACTATAGGACTGGAAAATGTCAGTTTTCATTCCAATCCCAAAGAAAGGCAATCCCAAAGAATACTCAAACTACCACACAATTGCACTCATCTCACACGCTAGTAAAGTAATGCTCAAAATCCTCCAAGCCAGGCTTCAGCAATATGTGATCCCTGAACTTCCAGGTGTTCAAGCTGGTTTTAGAAAAGGCAGAGGAACCAGAGATCAAATTGCCAACATCCACTGGATCAACAAAAAAAGCAAAGGAGTTCCAGAAAAAACATCTATTTCTGCTTTATTGACTATACCAAAGCCTTTAACTACGTAGATGACAATAAACTGTGGAAAATTCTGAGAGATGGGAATACCAGATCACCTGACCTGCCTCTTGAGAAATCTGTATGCAGGTCAGGAAGCAACAGTTAGAACTGGACATGGAACAGACTGGTTGCAAATAGGAAAAGGAGTGCATCAAGCTATATATTGTCACCCTGTTTATTTAACTTATACGCAGAGTACATCATGAGAAACCCTGGGCTAGATGAAGCACAAGCTGGAATCAAGATTGCTGGGAGAAATACCAATAACCTCAGATATGCAGATGACACCACCCTTGTGGCAGAAAGTGAAGAACTAAAGAGCCTCTTAATGAAAGTGAAAGATGAGAGTGAAAAAGTTGGCTTAAAGCTCAATATTGAGAAAACTAAGATCATGGCATCGGTCCCATCATTTCATGGCAAATAGATGGGGAAACATTGCCTGACTTTATTTTTTGGGCTCCAAAATCACTGCAGATGGTGACTGCAGCCATGAAATTAAAAGGTGCTTACTCTTTGGAAGGAAGGTTATGACCAACTTAACATATTAAAAAGCAGAGACATTATTTTGCCAACATAGGTCTGTCTAGTCAAGACTATGGTTTTTCCAGTCATGTAGGGATGTGAGAGTTGGACTTTAAAGAAAGCAGAGTGCTGAAGAATTGATGCTTTTGAACTGTGGTGTTGGAGAAGACTCTTGAGAGTCCCTGGAACTGCAAGGAGATCCAACAAATTCATCATAAGGAAGATCAGTCCTGAGTGTTCATTGGAAGGACTGATGTTGAAGCTAAACCTCCAATACTTTTGCCCCTCGATGCGAAGAGCTGACTCACTTGAAAGGAGCCTGATGCTGCGAAAGATTAAAGGTGGGAGGAGAAGGGGATGACAGAGGATGAGATGGTTGGATGCATCACCGACTCAATGGACATGAGCTTGAGTGGACTCCGGGAGTTGGTGATGTACAGAGAGGCCTGGCATGCTGTGGTCCATGGGGCTGCGAAGAGTCGAACACGACTGAGCGACTGAACTGAACTTAATCTCCCATTTAAAGGACAATATATCAGGGGATTCAGCCTGCCACCTCCTCTGTCCATCTGATTCTCCAGTCAAGAATACTGGAGTGGGTAGCTATTCCCTTCTCCAGAGGATCTCTCTGACTCAGGAATCAAATCCAGATTTCCTGCATTGCAGCAGATTCTTTACCATCTGAGCAACCAGGGAAGCCTCTGATGAATGGGGGCAAATCTCAATGAATCCACAACAAAAGTCAAAACCACTGATTTGAGGATTATGATTCAAAAATGGTGTCTGGTTTTCTCTTTAATGCTTTGCTTTTTATTTTATTTATTTTATGTTTATTTTAAGTGGAGGACAATTGGTTTACAGTGCTGTGTTGGCTTCTGCTCTACAAGAGTGTGATTCAGCTATAAGTATACACACATCCTTCTCTCTTGAGCATCCCTCCCTCTCCCCCATCTTACCTGTCTAGGTCATCACAGTGATTTTTAAATATTTGAATCATTTAAAATATTTTTTTTTCTTAATTTTTTTATTAGTTGGAGGCTAATTACTTCACAACATTTCAGTGGGTTTTGTCATACATTGATATGAATCAGCCATAGATTTACACGTCTTCCCCATCCCAATCCCCCCTCCCACCTCCCTCTCCACCCGATTCCTCTGGGTCTTCCCAATGCACCAGGCCGGAGCACTTGTCTCATGCATCCCACCTGGGCTGGTGATCTGTTTCACCATAGATAGTATACATGCTGTTCTTTTGAAATATCCCACCCTCACATTCTCCCACAGAGTTCAAAAGTCTGTTCTGTATTTCTGTGTCTCTTTTTCTGTTTTGCATATAGGGTTATCGTTACCATCTTTCTAAATTCCATATATATGTGTTAGTATGCTGTAATGTTCTTTATCTTTCTGGCTTACTTCACTCTGTATAAGGGGCTCCAGTTTCATCCACCTCATTAGGACTGGTTCAAATGAATTCTTTTTAATGGCTGAGTAATATTCCATGGTGTATATGTACCACAGCTTCCTTATATCCCAAAGTCCTGATGGCTGGGTTTTTGTAGGAAATCGAAAAATATGAAAATGCTAGGACAGCCTTCAGACTTGGAACAATCATCTGGTGCTGAATAGTACTATTGCTACTAAACCAATACTTTCTGCACTTCATGCCAAATGTTAGGTGCAGTGTCTTATCATAACTTGTGCTACTGTTCTTATAAGAGAATTACAAAAGAAGAAGTGATATATTTTTACAATCTGTCCCTAATAAATAGGGAAATAGAAGTTAAACTGAGACATCTATAATTATTCAAGAAAAAACATTTTTGCCTAAAGTAAAACTATTATATCTTTTTAAATTAAAAAGTATTCTACTTTATAGATGGTACAAATACACATAATAGAATCTACCACATTGTCAAGAGTGGTAACCAACATAAGGAAAGAGGAGCACATGATGAAAATCTCAGTGAACTAAAAAAGGAATCAATTGCATTAGTGTTTGTTTCTATATTTTGCTGACTTTTTGAAAGCTTGTTTTTCACTCAAAAGCTATTATAAATTTAGCTATTTCTAACCTAAAAATAAGGGCTTCCAACTCAGTGGTAAAGAATTCACCTGCCAATGCAGGAGACTCAGGAGATGAGACTTCAATCCCTCAGGAAGACCTCCTGGAGGAGGAAATGGCAACTCAGTTCACCATTCTTGCCTGGGAAATCCCATGGATAGAGGAGTCCATGGGGTTGCAAAGAGTCAGACATGACTGAGCAACTGGGTGTGCACACAATCTAAAAATAATGATAAAATGCTTTATAGATTAAGTTTATAATGGAGAATCTATTGAGTCTAACACAAAGTAAAGGTAACAAGCATTTGCACATTTCAATCTGTTTCAAAATACTACAGCTCAGCTTATTGTAGAGATAGCTGGGGATTGGCAGAAAAAAAGATGAGGGAAAAAGTAAAATAATTCTATTGCAGTTAAGTAAAAGGAGATATTAAAAATACTTTCATCCATATTTCTCCTATTTTGGTGAGAACATTTTCAGTATGGAGCTTCTCAGAAGCAAAATATCAAGCAATGAGTAATATTTTGTCCGTTGAGAATTCTGAATTATTCATTGATTAAGATGAATAAGCAAGAATATAGATGCTTCTCTGATGGTAGCAACAGATTTAAAAATTAAAATCATTGTGCCAATGTTTTTGAGACCATGGTGCTTAAATAAATCCATCGCTTTCAGAAATCCTTATAAAACATTAAAATTAAATATATTAGCACTTGGCAATTAATAATATAAGCTGAATATTGAACAAATAATTTTTACTTTCCTTAATCAGTCGCCCAACAGAATATTTTTTGAAGAGATGAAATATTTTGAAGAGATGAATTGAAATTTTATAAGTAAACTATATATATAAAATCATTGAAATAAAAAATATGTGAACAGGTTAAATATGTTGGACATTGAATTAATAAGTTGGAATTGAACCTGGATGGATCGTTAAATGTCTGTATCAAAATGGAAGACAGTAATTTATTTGAGCCATATTCTGATAGAGTATTAAAAGGTTATTAAATGTATATTTCCTACATTGATATCACTTCTAAAGTTTTAGTGAAAGATTTCTTTTAAATTTGATTTAAATCCCTTTTTCACTAGGTCTTAGAGAAGTGTGTTAGTAGCTCAGTCGTATCCTGCTCTTTGCCACCCTATGGACTGTAGCCTGTGAGGTTCCTCTGTCCATGTAATTCTCCAAGCAAGAATACTAGAATGGGTAGCCATTCCTTTCTCTGGGAGATTTTTCCAACCCAGTGATCAAAACTTGGGTCTCCTGCATCACAGGCAGGATTTTTTTAACCATCTGAGCCGCCAGTGAGGCACAGAGAAGGGAACCTGAAGACAGTTCACATACACGTGAAACTGATGTATACCATACAATGTTCAGTTTCTGTGCCCATTCAATATCTAAAATATTGGCACCATGCTATAGTCATCCTATCCCTAAGTTTGAGTTTTCTGGCAACACCTGTCTTAGCCCAAATACACACATACATTCCATTGCCCAAGACAAATGATTTTCCAGACTTGCCCATGTGTGTCTCAAAACATTTCTTGTAACCAGCAGCAACTGGTAATGTAAAGCTATTTGTATTCTTAATGAACAAATATTTGGAATAGCTATACTAACTTGAACAGATTTTTTTAAATGTTGTATAATTTAAAGTTTAGAGCTGACCAAACATTTGTCTGCAGGATTTTAATTCTGTGTAAGGTGTTGTTTCAAAGCTATTGTTTCTGCAAATCTTATTAACAACGACTTTACATAGACTAACCAAGAAAGCAATGTCATTAAAAGGAATGATGTTCAGTCCAGTCATCACAGAAATTATTTCTTGCATTTTCTTCATTGTAAAAACTCTCTGTAGAATGTCCTGGAATGTCCTTATTTATGAATTTAATGGGAAATTAATCAAGAACAGACTGTGGAATAAGGATGCTTTGATTTGAACTCTTTTTCTGCCATTTAGAAGATGCATGACCTTAGGCAAGTCACTTTACCTCTTCTTGATTCAGTTTCTTTTTTAAATAGGGGATAACTACAGTGTCTGATTTGCATGGTTGCTGTCAGGATGAAATTAACTTATATACATAAAGCTTTTAAGGCTATTCTGACAACAATAAACACTGAACAAATATTAGCTAGAATTTTCAATTTTTTCTTCCTTTCTCTGTTATACATATGTCCATTAAATTTATAATAACTTTGTACTAATTCTTGTAACCTTAGTGACCGCATCTATGCATTTTTCATGTATCAGATTACTATAGATTAAATAATAATTCTTCCACTCAACCACATACTCTTCCATATATTTATTCATGTAGTAACCAAATATTTATTGAATCACCCTTTTTCCAACCTCCTTTCAAAATTCAAATGATGCATACAGTCTAGTGAAAGAGTAAAACCATGAAAATGAACAATCACAGTAGATTATAATTACATTTATAGTAACAGTAGTTGGATTTGCCTCAAAAGGTTAGGAAAAGCTTTACAAAAAAAATTAATTTTGAGTTGAAACCTGAAGTATGAGTAAAATATGTCAGACTGCTAAGGGAGTGTGGGAGGACATGCATGAGAAGAAAGCCTGGCAAATCAACACTCACTCTAAACATTAAGTAGACGATATCTTAGAGAAATTTGAAGACTGTAGAGCACTAAAAGTAACCATAGCAACAACCAACCTCAAATTCTGTCCAACTTCTGTCTAGATTAATTCAAGCATCCACATTGATGTCCGGTAGAAGGAAGCATAACAATACTTCACCTCAATAATTAATGACTTACTTAAGCTGTCTAGCTTTCAACCAGTATCTATGAAGCATCAAGAAGGAAAGAAAAAATAAACACACTATAAAGAAACCAACCAACTAACAGAGCAAAACCTAACTATGATGTAGATTTTAAATCACCTGACAAAGAATGTAATAGACCTGTAATTAATATGTTAAAGGGCCTAATAGAAAAGGTGGACATCATAGAAGATCAGATGGGTAATTTCAGCAAAGAGATGGAAGCTGTTAGAATAAATGAAATGTTATACACACACACACACACACACATACTCACAGGGTGTTGGAGAGGAAGAATGCTCTCAGTAGGCTCATTTGCAGGCTTACCAAAAAGAGAATCAGTGAACTTGATAGACAGATACAAACTTATAATTGGAGACTTAAACACTCCTTTCTCTGTGATTGATAGAAGTAGACATAAAATCAATAAGGACATAAAAGGCTTGAATAAAACTACCAGTTGACTTTATCTAATTGACATTTATAGAACTCTTCAACCATCCAACCCAAAACACATTATTTTCAAGTGCACATGGAACCTTCTCCATGATGGGCCATATTCTCAATCACAAAATAAACTTTAACAAATTTAAAACAATATAAATCACATTAATAATGTTCTTGAATGATAACAGAATTAAAAAAAATAGAAAGATGTCTGAAATGTGCAAATATTTGGGAATTAGCACTATATTTCTGAATAAACTGGGTCAGAGAGAGTCTCAAGAGAAATTTGAAATATTTTAAGCTAAATGAATATAAAAATACAACATATTAGATTGTTGGTTATGTGGTTAAACCAGTAACTAAAGGAGAATTTATAGCAATGACTATTTGTAGTATAAAAGAAGAAAAGTCTCAAATCAGAATGCTAAGCTTTTATCTTTAAAAAGCAAACTGAACTTAAAACAAGCAGAAGAAAGAAATTAACAAAATGTAGAGCAGAAATCAATGAAGTTGAAAACATGAAAATAGTACAGAAAATCACTGCAACTCAAAGCTGGTTTGTTGAAAAAAGTCAGTTAAAAGAATAAACCCCTAAACAGACTGAACTCTTAGACAAGAGAGAAAATGCAAATTGCTAATAAATGAAAACAGAGGCATTACTACAACCCCATAGACATTAGAAGGATAATAAAGAAATGCTATGACAATTAAGTACTCATATATTGGACAATTTAGATGAAAGAAAGTTATTCCTTCAAAGATAGAATCTACTAAAACTTACTCAAGAACAAAACAATAAATCAAGGGACTTCCCTGGTGGTCCAGTGGTTAAGACCCCATGCTCCCAACATAGGGCTCATGGGTTTGAACACTGGTTGGGGAACTACGATCCCATAAGCCACATGGCATGGCCAAAAATAAAAAAAGAAAGAAAACAATAAATCAAGTCATTCTATTTCTAGAGAAATAGGCATTCCCTAGAGGAAAATGAAAGTAACAATTTAAAATATTCCAACAAGAATATTTCAAGGCCAGATGATTTTGTTGGTGAATTGTAACACTTCCAATACTTTGGCCACCTGATGCTAAGAACTGACTCGTTTGAAAAGACTCTGATGCTGGGTAAGATTGAAGACAGGAGAAAAAGGGGGACGACAGAGGACAAGATGGTGGGATGGCATCACTAGCTCAATGGAAATGAGTTTGAGTAAACTCCTGGAGTTGGCGATGGACGGGGAGGCCTGGCCTGCTGCAATCCATGGGGTCGCAAAGAGTCAGACAGGACTAAGAGACTGAACTTAACTGAACCGAACATTTACAGAGGAAATATAAATTCCTTAAATTGTGTTAACATTTATGGCAAAGTATGTGAAAGGTACCCGGGAATCATCTTATTATGATTGCTTTACAGTAAATCCAAAATTATTTCAAATCCAAAATAAAAGTAGAAGGAAGGAACAACATATGATCCTCAAAATGTGGAATTTTGTGAAAAGAGACAAACTGATGTTTTAAGCTGTTGATCTTTCAGAGAAAAGTCTTTAGTCTTCCTATTTGGATTTTTGTCAGAATTTTCTTCCCGGGGTTATCTTAACTACTCAAAACTTATTATGAATGTATACTAATTAAAAGAATGAGATATCACCTTTGAGAAAGACATATAGATAAATAAACAGAATAGTGTCTGGAAATAGGGTCCATAATTGATTTTTGACAAAGCTATTAATGTTGTACTTTAGGGGATCCATAAAAAGTGCTGTAGCAATGAGAAATCTGACTGGGTAAAAAAATAAATCTTGATTCTCACTTCACATTAAATCTTGATCCTCACATTAAATCAAAGTAAAAACTAAAATACATGGTTTTGGAAGAAAACACAGAACACTTTCATCTATCTCATTGTGACCTCTTCTTTTTCATTTCCTTTTCTCCTTCTTCTTTTTTTTTTTTTTTAAGGTGAAGTGCCCAGCCAGCTTTGGGAGCAGGTTGGCACCCCAGAATGGCATTCCACCTCCACCAGCTCCCACATTGTCATGGTGACCACCACCTCTTGCTGAGTGTGGAGTTGCACCTCTTATTCCTTAGTTGTAGAAAATCTGAACTGCTAGTTTAGGTTGTTCCCAGAAACAGTTGCTCTACATGTAAAAAGTTTTGGTGTGTGTGTTTCCCTGAGATGAGTTGAGCTTCCTACTCTGCCATTTTGATCTGGACCTCGCCTATACTGATTTTTGTAAATATGTGTAACATGTAGGTTGTTAACTATGCATTTCATTTTAGAATAGAAATTTGGGTGTTAAAATACTTGTAATAAATAGAAGGTGATAAGTCTGACAGAATCTAGAATCGCTGATTTAGAAACTTATGAAAAGAAGAATAAAGTGGTGGTATTAAATGTATGTTTTAAAATTATTTTTATTTAATGTAAAAGCAAGAAACTGAGAAGGTCTTGGTTCTATAGAAGAGATAGCAATGAGGAAGAGGTTAAATGTGCAGCAGGACAGTATGGATAGTATGAACTCTAAAAGAATGGACTAGGATAGTTAGAAATAATATGCCCTAACATACCTAATAACAAGATATAATTGATAACTCTTATACCAGTGACCATCTACATCAGAGAGTCTTAGTGATTATTTCTGAGTAATTTACTGTTGTTTCTCCTATTACTGGGGCTTCCCACGTGGTGCTAGTGGGAAAACATCTGCCTGCCAATGCAGGAGACACCAGAGATGCAGCTTCAGTCCTTCAGTTGGGAAGATACCCTGGAGGACAAAATGGTAACCCACTCCAGTATTCTTGCCTGGAAAAGTCCACGGGCAGAGGAGCCTGTCAGACTACAGTCCATGGGTCACAAAAGATTCAGACACGACTGAACATGCGCATGTTACTGTTTTTTCCCCTACTTGACTCGAAGCTCCTAAAGTAAAGGGACCATGTACTTCAACCATGTACATAGCCAAGCAAATAAATTGATACATATTCTATGCTCTCAAAGTTTTAATTACCCATTTGGGTATGAAGTTTGACACAGATGATGGATGCAGAATGGACATGGGACATAGAGGGTTCTGGAGCAGACAGATAAATTTGTTTTCACAAATAATGTATCTATCCTCTATTCTATCGACTTCTTTTATGTCTGAGTTTAAAATTTCAGAGAATGGATGGCAGTGGAATCCCAGCCAAACATAACAGGTCACTTGATTTGGACCTTTGAAAAAAGTCAAACTTTAAATAATAGTTGTAACTCCTGGAATAAATTACTTTGGCAAGAAGGAGAGTACCCCATGTGCCAGATCAGGCTCACGTGTTTTGCTATACTGTCCTGCCATGGCTTGATTCTGAACACCAAGGCTTTAGAACTGTTCTCATTTCAGTTATAACAGCAACAGCAAAAAACTATTCTTATCTCTGTTTTTCAGATGAGGAAACTCAAGCAGGTGATTATGTGAGTTGGGTAAGATCAGTAAGATCAGTCAAGAAGTCAGCAGGTTGAAAACAAACACCAGATTTCCTGAGATCAAATCTTGTGTTCAAAAAAAACCTTGTGTTACCAAAGCATGCAGAAATATAATAAATGAAAGGTAGTATCTCTGAATTTATTCTTCCAGGTTTTGATCACTCAAAGTCAAGTTAAATGAAAAACAGAATCGGTAGAAACTTATATAACTTGAAAAATATCTACTTTATCTTATTAAGTGACATGTGTAGCACTCAGAAAGCAGCTTCTCAGTAATAGGCAAGTTTGGCTTGGCACACTTACTAAAATTAAAAGACACAAATTCTATTTCTAGATTTAAAGCTAACTCGTTTGATGTTGTTTTAGTTATTTTAATTATTTAGATTTTAAATCCTCAATCTATATCATAAATAAATATAGAGAGATACAGATATATAATTTTTCAAGCCAGTGCAGTTTAAACACACTAATTAGAATGTGTATTTCATAGCATTCACCCAGGAGTAAGTAAGGGTCACTTATTATTCATCATGATTTTAATAACAGATATCAAAGAGAAGGTAGATAAATAGTTGTAAGAAATTAAGCTGCAATCCTTCATGATGGAAAAATGTTCATTTCACAGAGTCATCTATAACACCTTAGTGTACCAAATAGTGAAAAACATTATCATTGTTATCCTCTGGCACTCAGCTGCTCCTTTCAAGATATATTTTTGCTCAGAGCACTGACATAATCTGATCTGCATATTTTAGAATTGTACGCTTTACCAGAGATGAGGGGGCTTCCCTGATAGCTCAATTGGCAAAGAATCTGCCTGCAGTACAGGAGACCCTGATTCGATTCCTGGGTTGGGACAATCCCCTGGAGAAGGGATAGGCTACCACTCCAGTGTTCTTGGGTTTCCCTTGGGGCTCAGCTGGTAAAGAATCTGCCTGCAATGTAGGAGACCTGGGTTCGATCCCTGCGTTGGGATGATCCCCTGGAGAAGGAAAAGGGTACCCACAGGGTTGAAAAGAGTTGGACATGACTGATCGACTTTCACTTTCCCCAGAGATGAGAGTTTACCTTTATTTTCCCCTTTTCATGTCCCTGCACTTAGAAAAGTGATTCACAGGTAGTAAACACTTTAAAATATTGATTGTATGAGATGAATACAAAAAATTCTAACATAGGTTAATCAAGATTTTCTCTGAGTTCATCTATTTAAGAGAACTCCATGTTAATTATCTACATGTACATCTACATATTAATACACTAACTTCAGGGGCCATGTTTGCCAAATTAGTCACAAGGAAAGATATGTTGTGGTCTCTGCCCTGTCCTCAAGGAGCTAAAATTCTGTATACTAAATAAGAAAACAACTGAACCAGTATATGACTGTCAGTATTTGTCACCTGCTGTTGGTGACACCATGACAACATTCCCCAAGATGTTGGGGAATAAATGGGTGTTTTATTGGAGTAAAAGTTAATTTCCATGGAAGAGGAAAAAGAGAAGTGGAAAGAAATAAAGAGCTCTGCCACATATACTTTTGGAGCCAATGTACTTAGAGCTATATACCTATTTAGTGTTGCTACACAACTGGCCCACAGACAAATGCATTAGTATTTTGACATAATCTTTCCAATAGAGAAAGTAGTGTTTAAAATCATTCCAGCTAGCTTTGAATTGATATGGCCATACATTTTTTTTTATGTAAAGACAGCCTATTATGCCATTTTTTCCCTGAAATCCCAGATAAGGTTGTAAGCCCTAGAATTCAATTCAAATACTCTCTCTTATTCTTCAGGAAAGAATTCTTCCTAGAAAGAAGCACAGCATATGATTCCTAGGTGTACAGTGAATCCTTCCTGCATAAATGAATTAGAAAAAGTCAAAGAAAAGTTAGAGATTTTCCCCAAATATTATATATCAATGCAATTATATTATTATACTCCATTTTTATTGCTAATATGTCTACATTATCTTAATCCATATGGTTATTATGATTAGAACCATCAATTACACTCAATATATTACACTAAAAGACACACTCTACCATTCATCTATTCAGCCAATATTTTCTAAGTAACTGCAGATACATGACATTACCTATGCCTTCAAAGAATCTTTCAGTGGAGAAAACACATTGCAATATAGATTGAGAAGCAAAAAGCAAAAAGTTAGGGAAATAAAGATGCTATGGGCATCCACCCTTTTCTTTGGGAGGCAAGGTGTTAGTCAAGATAGATTAGACTTCAGCTACATATAAAACAACCTCTAACTCGCAAGGTTTACCATATAAACGTGTATTTCTTACTCATGCAAAGACCATTATAGGTATCCAGGAGGGCTGTGTTCTGTATAATCATTCAGAGATCTCAGTCTGAGAGATTCTGGACCATCAGGAGCATTGCTGGTCTCCTAAGCCTATAGGAGAATGAGGCTAGAGAATCACTCAGAATCTTTTTACTGCCTCAGCCTGGATGTGTCACACGTCAAACACCTCATATCTCTCTGAGCAGAAATGTCCAAAGGTTACTTGTGAAAACAAGACAGGAAACAGAATCAAACTAATCTTCAGCGAGGTAAGACATCAATTCTATAAATAAAAGAAGGGCAGAAAATTGTGTGAGATTATTAAATAAATGTTCCAAAATTGAACATGTGAGCACTGACAGATGGGACTTCTGTTTCTGTTTAAGATAGAATCACTAAGAATACGTTCACCTTCCTTCTTGAAACAACCTCAGAATGGGACAAAATACATGAACAATGGATGACAAGACATTAGACATCGGACAACAAAGGACAGAGTTCTCTAAATTGAGAAACAAAATAGTGAAGCCCTTATTAAGTTCAGGTGTTGCTTTGAGAGCATGTCTAGGCCATGGCATAGGAAGGAGAAACACAGGTAGAGCCCAGTAGATGCACTCTGACTTGGAATAAAGGAATTGAGAGTCTGGAGAGAACAATCCAGTTAGAATTCAAAGGCAGAGTACAGAAGAGAAGAGAGAAGCTCAAAGAGAGAATCCTGGAGATCTACAGAGTGTCCCCGCAAGTGCTCGCTTTAGTATTAATTCATGCATATGTGAGAGGAAGTGATATGGAGCCAGGGAAAGGATCTTCTGCAAGGATTAGGTGTAACAGAGCCCCATTGTCACACAGGATTGGGAATAGTGGTGACAAGTGACACGTGAAAGTCACTCAGTTGTGTCTGACTCTTTGTGACCCCATGGGCTGAGTCCATGGAATTCTCCAGAATAATGGAGTGGGTAGTCTATCCCTTCTCCAGGGATCTTCCCAACCAAGGAATGGAACTGGGGTCTTCTGCATTGCAGGCGGATTCTTTACCAACTGAGCTATCAGAGAAGCCCCGGGAATAGTGGTAGTTTTCACCAATCAGATAGAAAAATCTCAAGGTCTATGGCGAACCAAGGACACAGAGGGTGCTGCCTCAGTGAGGAGGAATCAGTCCTGGATTCATCTTTGCTCCAGTCCCTCTTAGCAAACCTTAAAAACAAGAACAAAATGGAAACCATTTCTAAGTAACTGAAACATATCTCAGAACCAAGGTTAAGAATGTTTATAATAATACAAATATATCACCCAAAATGGTAAAACCCACACTGGGAGGCATCCAATACAAAGAGGCATGAAAATACCTTGTTGAAAATAAAATCAGAGCCATCATATAGAAGAAAAAAATAAATGAAACTGAACCAGAACTGACCTGGATATAAGAATCTGCAGATAAGGACATTAAAACAGTTATTAAAAACTGTATTCCACATGTTCGAAAAGCTAAGTAGAGACAGGTAAGGTATGAAAAGCTCAAACTTATAAAAATGAGAACTATAATACCTGAGATGAAAAATATATTCAATGAGGGGATTTCTCTGGTGGTCCAGTAGCTAAGACTCCACGCTCCCAATGCAGCAGGCCTGGGTTCCATCCCTAGTCAGGGAACTAGATCCTGCTTGCTGCAACAAAGACCCAGTGCAGCCAAATACATAAATAAATATTTATACTCAACGAAATTAATAGCATATCACACATGGCAGAAGAAAGATCCGTGAACTTGAAAATACAGCAAAAAAACAAAACAAAACAAAAAACTATTCACAATGAAGCACAGAGACAGAGAATTAAAAATAAACAACAACAGATTATTAGTGAGATGTTAGACAAAGTCAAGTGGCCTAATACATTTGTAAGTGGAATTCCTGAAAGGAGTAGGGGGAAACAGAAAATGTAAGAACACTGACTGAAAATTTTCTAAGTCTGGTGAAAACTATAAAACCAGAGATTCACAAATCTCAAAAAATGCTAAGCCCTAAATGACTTTTTAAAAACATAAACAAAAACCAACTAGATCGAGGCATTTCATTATCAAATTTCTTAAAACCAAGGATACAGAAGAAAATTTTAAAACAGCCAGAGTAAAAAGGCATTCTATATAAAAAGGAACAAGTGGATGGATGGCAGTAGATTTATTTTCAAAATCAATGCAAGCAAGAAGATAGAGGACATACATCTTTAAAATACTGAAAACCAAAAACCTGTCATCCTAAAAATTTTCAGACAGAAAAAAGGATTACTCATGTAAGATAAGTAACTTATATTAAGAAAGCTATTATATTTCTAACTGTAACATCTGAAGTTAGAAGGAGGTGGTACATTGCCCTAACGTTTGGATAGAAAATGATTTCTAACCTTCAAGTCTATGCTCAAATTAACAATCACTTTGCGGATGAAAGGAAATATATTTTCTTTCAAAACTTTTTTCCCCCATGTTCCCATTCTTAGGAACTCACTGGTGATGGATAATTTGAAAAAAAAAAAAAAAAATGGAACCTGGGCAATAGAGAATTTGATGTAAGGGAAAGAAGAAAATTCCAGGATAATGATAGGAGAAAATTTTAGAGAATAAGTATAGTGGGTCTCAGTTCTGTTCAGTTCTGTCGCTCAGTCATGTCTGACTCTCTGAAACCCCATGGACTGCAGCATGCCAGGCCTCCCTGTCCGTTACCAACTCCCAGAGTTTACCCAAACTCATGTCCATTGAGTTGGTGATGCCATCCAACCATCTCATTCTCTATCATCCCCTTCTCCTCCCACCTTCAATCTTTCCAAGCATCAGGGTTTTTTCAAATGAGTCAGGTCTTCACATCAGGTGGTCAAAGTACTGGAGTTTCAGCTTCAACATAGTCCTTCCAATGAACACTCAGGACTGATTTCCTTTAGGATGGACTTGTTGGATCTCCTTGCAGTCGAAGGGACTCAAAAGTCTTCTCCAACACCACAGTTCAAAAGCATCAATTCTTCGGTGCTCAGTTTTCATTATGGTCCAACTCTCACATCCATACATGACCACTGGAAAAACCATAGCCTTGACTAGATGGACCTTTGTCTAGAGAACTATAAACCCAGAGATAATTAAAAAATTTAAAAGATGTTGATAATTATTTTCCAAGTTAAAAAGAAATTCTATTGAATATTTTGGAGTTAAACTAAGAGAAAACAAAGCAAATAAGTAAGGCAGTTATTAACTCAAGTGAAAGCAGAACATTACAGAAGAAATGTAATGTAACTGCAACATACTACCTTATTCAGCTATAAATAAGATTTAAAGTCATAATATAAACACTGGTTATTAATTTAACAAAATTACTATGTGATTTTACTGGAAAGATGTATTATAATTATATTTGTGCAAGAGTGTTAAATCCTTGTGTTTTATAGTAGTTCAGTTAATATTTAATACTGATAAACATGAGTTTATTACATGTTACTTATTTTATTCTAGTTACTTTGTAGAAAAACGGACAGAAAAAGCCTGTCTTTTCTCCTGTATTTCACCACTATTTTGTCTTTAACTTCACCTAGAGAAGAGGGATTTTATTTCAATTGTATAAATGTCTGAGGGTTTTCTTAAACAGACTCTTGTCTAAACGCAATGTCATCTTTGCTTGTGGTGGGGAAAGGACCAACCAGAGAATTATTCAGCCTTACTGAGTAAATCATTCAGATGCAGATGACTTAACTTTCTGGAGATGATAAATAGCTCTATAGGAAAAGGCAAGCTACATTTCCTTTGGGGCAATGGAGGATGATGAAAATCATCACGGAGCTGTGAAAGAACAGAAAAAAATGCAAATATCCCTAATGCTCCTCAGTGATGTACCAAAAAAGTATTTAAAATGTTAAACTATTGTTACAATTTGAAAGCATGAAAATTGTATAAGCTGCAAATGGAAAGTAGAGGAGATAACACAGAATCACAAATTTGTAGATTTTTCCTCTTTTAATAACTGACAAAACCTCTTTGATCAAGTGGATTCTGTTGACATTTTTTTTTTTTTTTTGCAGCAGATGGAAGCCCTTATCTTAAAGTTATGAAACAGAAAAACTGTTCATAAAGATTGCTTTGAATGTCAGTTTCCCTGTATTGTGTAAGTTTTGGGATTGGAAGCACAAAAATGTGTGAGATAAAAGATTCAATGCATGGATTCTAATACACGGTAATACATTGACTTTTTTAAAACAATTAAATAGTGCACTCTGGTTGTAAGCATTACTCCCCATTCAGAAGTTACTTTTTCAAATAAAAATTATTTTGTATAATAGGAATTTCTTTTTAAGCAATTCATGTCACCAGTCTAACCTAGTAGTTTTCCTCATCATAATTCTTGAAAATCACATACAATTGGTCAATCCCAATAGGTGGCTGAAAAAAAAGATTGAAGAAATGAAACATTTTACAGTTTTTCTAAAAAAGAAGACCCAAGGTGAAACTGTTGGTATCTTGTTAAAATTCATGCATGCAGAAAAACTAATTGTATCAGATTTTAACCATGTTTTGTAAAAGGGATGTTTCTTTTGCATTCATTAACTTAATTGGCACAGTTGAAGTTTTAAGAGGACTTTCACCTTTGGTTATGGGTTATAGTTTTAGCAATAGCCTTTCAAATTAGTAAAATAACTTAATAAAGTTCCAGACACCAAAAGTTGTTTTAGAAAGAAAACATGAAAATTTTGAGTAAAAAGAGTATTTGTTATTTGGCAAAGGAAAGAATTTTGGACCAAAAAACCAAATACTTCTGGAAAAGGAAATGGCAACCTGCTCCAGTATTCTTGCTGAAGAATCCCATGGTTGACAGAGGAACCTGGGCAGACTACCATCCTTGGGGTCTCAAAGAGTCAGACATGACTTAGCAACTAAACCACCATCACCAAAAATAAAAACTTCACAATCCATGGCTTGAAGGTAGAGAGTCTTACTGGGTATCAGTAAGTGGACAAATTGTGGGGGGTAAATCCTTAGGGGGATTATTTTTTCTTCCCTGTTATATGAAGTACCAGTCTTGAGACTTCCCTGGTGGTTCAGGGGTTGAGAATATGTCTTGCAAGGCAGGGGATGTGGGTTCAATTCCTAGTCAGGGAGCTTAGATCCCACCGGTTTTGCTGCAACTAAGACTCAACACAGCCAAATTAATTAATTAAGTGATTAATTTTTTAAAAAGTATTCTTAATGATACCCTGGTGGGAAAACAAGGTAATATTAGGAATTATACAAATTGAGACTCCAGTTTTGTACTGAAAGTGTAACATTTACATGTTTATTCAGAAAAAATATGTAATTGGAATGAACATTATTATAGTATATGTGTGAAGCTATGTGTGCTAAGTCACTTCAGTTGTGTCCAGCTCTTTGTGACACCATGGACTGAATCCTGCCAGGCTCCTCTGCCCATGGGATTCTTCAGGCAAGAATGCTGGAGTGGGTTGCCATTTCCTCATCCAGAGGATCTTCCTAACCCAGGGATAGAACCTGTGTGTCTTGTCTCCTGCATTGGCAGGCGGGTTCTTTACCACTAGTGCCACCTGGGGAACCCAAGCGAAGCTATATAGACGTGATAATTAACACTTCTGGATTATTTATAAGGAACTTTGAGTTCTTCAGCCTTTTATTTTTTTTAAACTCTAACCTAGAAAATCCTCAGAGAAATAAATGAGAATATTCAAAGAAACGAAGTCCCTAAAGTTCTCATGGTTCTTCCAAGGGCAGAGGGGACACCATTCTTGTGAGGTCAAAGTGCTTGGCTAACTTTGCATTTGTTTTTTATGTGGATGATTCTAGAATGGTTGGGTATTATCTTGGGATCTTCCATCTCTATTTCATCACCTGATCTAAAAGTGGATCTTTCCTTCTTTCACTCAGAAGGCTTTTAGTGATGTGATCAAGTGATGTGTTAAAAATGTTGACCAAAATGTTGCTATTTAGTTGCTAAGTGGTGTCCAACTCTTTTGTAGCCTGCCAGGCTCCTGCCCATGGGATTTCCCACAGAAGAATACTGGAGTGGGTTGCCATTTCCTTCTCTATGGGATCTTCCCAAGGAGGAAAGGATTGAACCCAGGGATTGAACCCACATTTCCTGCATTAGCAAGTGGATTCTTTACCACTGAACCATGAGGTAAGCCTACCATGGGGGACTATTAATTAGAGGATGGAGTTAATGTGATAAGGATCTGGCTTTAACCAGCTGAAGATGATGAGTACTAATGCCATGCAATCCCTTGATCACTAGGTCTTTTATGGGGGAAAACCTAGGGAAGGGAGGAATCAGGCAGGATGCCCTTCTGCACATCCCATTCTCCTCTCCAGCTACGGCTTCATTTCTTTTCTGTAAATCTTGTCTTTAAAGCTTCCATTTCTCTTTAGCTTATGATTAAATCTCTTATTGAAAGCCATTTATTTTCCTTTGGATGATAGATAGCTTGTGGAAAGAAATTGGACTGCGTTAATACATCTCTTGTTCTGTGTATTGGAAGAATCTTGTAATCTACAACAAAATGTCACAAATATTAAAGCAACATTATAATATCCACTGTTAAAACATTTTTATGTCTAAGAAAATACCTTAAAATATCAACATTTTATTTTATTGACAAGCTCAGAAAAATATGAACATATAAGTTAATAGATGCCCTAGTATGCATGTACAAATGGAAACATTTCTGTAGTTGGGTAAGTATAGTCTTTTTTACTGGTGATAGGCACACGTGATCATTTGGTGGAGTTGTGGTGCCTCTCATTAAGTATCTGTTGATCATATAAGCAATGATATGTAGATTTGTATGCTGGTCTAAGAGATTTTGAGAGAGAAGATTTGCCTTTGCTTTTCACACTATTACTGTTAACTATTAGAGGGGTTTTTTTTTTTTTCCTCTCCAGATTAATCCAGGAAAGCAACAGCTGTCATAATAACCCAAACCTGCCATTTATAACCTGGTGGATTTTGGAATTGCAAAGTCCTAGAAAGCGCCACTGTCATAATAAAAACTAACCTTAATAGGATGCTTACTACAGGCCAGGTGCTTTCATTATATAAACTCATTTACTATTCACAACACCCAGAAAGTACTATTGCCATCCCCTTTATAGAGTGACACAAATATTCAGACCATAGCATTCTTCTTCTTTTTTTTTTATTCAGGGGTCTTTCACAGGCAGTGTATCTTGCTTTCTAGGATCTGTTCTACTTGATATTCTGGTGGTGGGAATGTCTGACAGTTGGAAGGTATAGACATTCAGAGTTTTTCAGATCATATTCTCTCTCTCATACACACACTCACAAACACACCAAGTAATACTTTAAAATGTCTTTTGGTAATTTACATGAGAATATGGAGGAAATATTTTTGAAAGACACTAGTTAAGAGAATAGAAGGACCTCATTTATACACAGATTTTCAAAGAAAATTTGAAACAACCATTTTGCAACAATAATATCCTGATAAAATCAAGGGATGCTAAAAGTTTGTTCAGTAGAACCGAGAACAGCAGTACCTGGTTGGAATCACAACAGTCCAAGATATGATCATCACTTTTCAAGTTCAGAAACTTGATTCTGTCATCGTGCTTAAGGAACACATTTCCAGGACTTTCAAACACACCAGAGACTATGGTATGAATGAAGATATGAATGACGTAAACTTTAATGACAATTATAGTTACCAAATTACCTACATCTTTTGTCTAGTGATCAGAACTTCTTTCCTTGTTGGTCAGTTTATGTTTGAAGACAAATTATAAACTGAGGGTTGCTTACTGAACACAAAATAGATCTAAGAAAGTTAGGAAGAACCTCCAAAACTGATATGACCTTGTCACATTTTGGCTACTATCCAAATGCTTATTCCTGAAAGGCGAGGATTCAGATTTTAGAGTGATTTTTCTTGCCATCTATACATTGTCTTCCATGAGAATAATTTTGTGGTTTTTGAACCTACTTATTATAAAGCTAAGTTTACTTTTTTTTTTTTTTTTTACAAAACTAAGTAATGTGTGTGTGTGTGTTAGTCACTCAGTTGTGTCCAACTCTTTGCGAACCCAAGGACTGTAGCCTGCCAGGCTCCTCCATCCATGAGATTCTCCAGGCAAGAATTCTGGAGTGGGTTGCCATGCCCTTCTCCAGGGGATCTACACCTTCATCAATTTTATGAATATATAAGAATTTATGAATATACATACATGCATAGGTCTGTTTCAGAAATTATTCATATTAGCTGTGCTAAATTTAAGTCCTTCACAGGAGGCATCATGGAAAATTTCTCCAATGCGCTTATGTGGAAACTCTTTCTGTGTATGGCAAATGTTTCATTGTGTCGGCCGCTCAGTCGTGTCTGACTCTGCGACCCCATGGACTGTAGCCCACTGGGCTCCTCTGTCCAAGGGATTCTCCAGGCATGAGTACTAGAGTGGGTTGCCATTTCCTTCTCCAAAATGTTTCATTACATTATAGTATAGAGGGAGACGATAAAAATGATATGGATCAGAAATAATACCCCAGATTCCTTTTAATTTTCCTATCACTTTCATTTTTGTCTTTCTCACTCCAATTTTGTTAAAATTGTCATTCATTGACCATTTGAAAATTATTAGAGGTTTCAAAGCTTTATTGGATTTGGAACTAATGTGATGCCAAAAATGTAACTGACAATTACGCTGAGTATTCATTTCTCTCTCAATTCACAATCAGATTTGTTCCCCGCGTGCGAGACCCAGCCATCACCAGTCACCTTGATCCATCAAAACAGTCAGTCTGCATAATGGGAAAATGTAAAAATCCTGAGGTCAGAAAAGAGCTCTTGCTACTTGAAAAATATAGAATAGTTTATTAACACATCACAATGATTTCAACAGTACATTCATTCAGCATTGGTTGGAGAAATATTTGTTGTTCTCTACTCTTCTTCCCAAAGGAGGTAAAAAATATTACAAATATATTTGCCACTATCTCACTTTTTAACTGTATACCTGCATAGTTTTTTTTTTTTTTTTTTCAGGAGGTCTTGGCAAGGACCCTAGTTTTATTTATTTATTTATTTTTATTATTATTATTTTTTTTTTCCAGTGGGTTTTGTCATACATTGATATGAATCAGCCATGGAGTTACATGTATTCCCAATCCCGATCCCCCCTCCCACCTCCCTCTCCACCCGATTCCTCTGGGTCTTCCCAGTGCACCAGGCCGGAGCACTTGTCTCGTGCATCCCACCTGGGCTGGTGATCTGTTTCACCATAGATAGTATACATGCTGTACTTTTGAAATATCCCACCCTCACATTCTTCCACAAAGTTCAAAAGTCTGTTCTGTATTTCTGTGTCTCTTTTTCTGTTCTGCATATAGGGTTATCGTTATCACCTTTCTAAATTCCATATACATGTGTCAGTATGCTGTAATGTTCTTTATCTACCTGCATAGTTTTTAAAAAAATCTATTCCTGGAACATGCAACAGTGAAGAATAAAGCACCATAATTTAATCATATACTGTTTTATTGTGTTTCGGTCTCCAACGAGTATAAAAAACAAAATGTCAGTCATAGCTCAGTTGGTAAAGAATCTGCTCTGCCTGCAGTGTAGGAGATCTGGGTTCAATTCCTGGGTTAGGAAGATTCCCCTAGAGAAGGAAATGGCAACCCAGTCCAGTATTCCTGCCTGGAGAATGCCATGGACAGAGGAGCCTAGCAGGCAATTCCATGGGGTCACACGAGTCAGACATGACTTAGGGACTAAACCACCAATAGAGAATAAGACTCTCGTGAAGAGTTGACCCATTGGAAAAGACCCTGATACTGGGAGGGATTGGGGGCAGGAGGAGAAGGGGACGACAGAGGATGAGATGGCTGGATGGCATCACTGACTTGATGGGCATGAATTTGAGTAAACTCCAGAAGTTGATGATGGACAGGGAAGCCTGGCATGCTGCGATTCATGGGGTTGCAAAGAGTCGGACACGACTGAGCAACTGAACTGAACTGAGCTGAATGCAATGATGTTTACTAATTGGTATCAAGACATAGGATTAGTTGCTTCTTTTTGTAGCAATTTCTAGCAAGTAGCCTAATTTTTAAAGTAAAGAGTTGTTTGAGGGTCTGAAGAGGGAAAAACTGCAGAGGGAAAAGATTTTTAATTGAGTTTCAGATTTAAAGGATGAAAATAAAAAATCAGCAAAAATAAAGACATCCCATTAAAAACAAAAGATGTTAGTACATATCAGGAGAGTTCATAAGTGCTCTGAAAAAAATTTGCATATACTGATTCATATATGATCATTATTAAACAGATAAGGTTTTCATGCTGCCCTTGGTGCTTCATGTGAAAAGAAGTTTCATGTTTTGAAACTAAATTGGATGCATTTACAATTTTCACATAATAGCTTATCAGGGTCTTTTGATGTGAAAAATACAAACTCAGTGAGGTACATCAACAGAGTCAAACCAAGTTGAAAGGTAGTAAAAACTATGGAAGAAAGTTTCTGTTGGTGGTTATCGTCATGGAAAACATTTAATAACATTGCTGCCAAGAAGAAAAAGGAAACTGTGGCACAGATCTCTTCACGTGGAGGGTGTTTTAGATTTGTCCTATGAAATCTTCCAGAAAAAAAAAATGGTACCAAAAGTTAATGATACTATGGTTCTCAACAAGGATGAGGTGGAACTGAAAATGAACTGACAGTCTCGAAGGACTTGAGTGTCTGTGCAAAATTTTTGAAGAGTCTTATAACTAACACCTCTTTTTAAGGATAATTTAAAGTGAGAAGGTTCTTAAAAGTGGAAGAAATGTGCTGAGTGACTCATCAAGCAGCCGAGCACAGGTATGCAGGGCCAAGCCAAGCAGAGCTGAGGGCTATGTTCTCAGCTCCCTGACAATGCTCCTGTCTCCTCAGAGGTTCTCGAAAAGTTTTTGCTTTATTCTCAGTGAATAGCCTCCCCTTTCTCCTTTAGGTCTCCTCTCTCTTTTCTCTGTTCTTCAAAATGAAATATCTGTGACTTTGTATAGTTCATTCCTTCAAATACAGATTGCACCCCAGCTGTGTGCTGGTCACGGATGTTCAAAGAGGTAGAGGATACAGGCTGTTATTGACGAACTTAGGCCCTGAATGAGTTGCCAGCAACACAGAAAGCAAACCCTAAACCCCAACTGCAGACCTATTTCATGGATGACTTGGGACTTCCCTGGTGGCTTGGGTGGTAAAGAGTCCACTCGATAAAACACCCACCTGTGACGCAGGAGACCTGGGTTCGATCCCTTGGCCGGGAAGATCCTCTGGAGAAGGGAGCAGCAACCCACTCCAGTTTTCTTGCCTAGAGTATTCTATGGACAGAGGAGTCTGAGGATTATAGTCCCTGGAGTCACAAAGAGTCAGACACGACTGAGAGACTAATGCTTTAAAGCTTTTTGATGTCGGTCACTTTTCACGTGCTTATTGGTCACCCATATAGCTGCTTTTGTGAAGTGACTGCTCAAGATTTTTGCCACTTTTTAATGTGTCGTTTGCCATTTCATGATTGAGTCTTAGCAGTTTTTCTATATCGTGAATACAAGTCCTACTGTCAGTGTTTTGTGTCACAGATACTTTCTCCCAGCCTACCACTCACCTGTCTGTTTCATTAAAGGTGTCTTTCGACATTTTTGTTTTCATTTTGCTTTTCCCATCTGCCTCTTGTTTGTTCTCTTTCTCCTGTGGCAAGTTAGTAAAAAATATTTTCATATTTCATCTTGTATCCTTTATTGCCATTTTAATTGTCTGTTTTTGCTATGTTTTTTTAGTGGTTGCTTAATCTGCAATTTTAACCTATGTAATTGTCTACTTGCAAAACTGATTCCACTATTCATAAACAATATGTGAACTTTACAATGGTATATTTATTTTGCTAATTTCTCCTCTCTGTTCTCCTTGTCATTTAATATTTTATTCTTGTATTTATGTTCTACATCCCACTTTACATTGTTATTTTTACTTTAAACTGAATACTTTTTAAAGAGATTTAAAGATACACACGCATATACAAACACTGCTGCTGCTGCTAAGTCGCTTCAGTTGTGTCCGACTCTGTGTGACCCCATAGACGGCAGCCCACCAGGCTCCTCTGTCCCTGGGATTCTCCAGGCAAGAACACTGGAGTGGGTTGCCGTTTCCTTCTCCAATGTATACATGCGTGCTGGGTCGCTTCAGTCATGTCCAACTCTGTGTGATCCTATGGACAGTAGCCCACCAGGCTCCTCTGTTCAGGGGATTCTCTAGGCAAGAATACTGGAGTGGGTTGCCATTTCCTTCTGCCATATACAAACACACATACACGTATATATATATGTATATATATATATATCCACACACACACACATATATATGCACATATATATATGTATATGTATAAAATAATTTTTAGAAGTCCTTATGTTAAACAACATATTTACACTTTCTCATGTTTTCTGATCCATTCTCCAGAATTAGGTTTCTATCCAGTGTCAGATTCCTTTCATATTAAATTTTTAACTTAGCTTAGATTGTAGTTTTAATGGAGAGAACAATTTTTCAACTTGTGTTTTGCTGAAAATGTCTTTATCTTTTCTTTTTTCTGTAAATGAAGGCATAATTTACATATAATAAATTTCACCCTGATAGTACATGTAATTGGTCACTCCTCCTCTTCTGCTAGGTTTTGAGTCTGAAGCATGAGTCATTTTTTACAAAAGGTGAGCTGGATTTGGGTTTGATTGTGGCTTTTGTTATCCTCAGTTTATGGATTATCTACTCCACAGCCCCAATTCAAATTTTGTCAATTTCCCCCATTATTATCTTTTAGAGGTTTGTTTTCTAGGCCCAAAATTTATTAAAAAATCAAGCATTGACTTCAGTTGTCACTTAAATAAAAAACAATTTAAAAAACTCTTGAGTTATTTTAAAAAGACATTATATTAAAAGAAATCATGTCAACTGCTTCATCAACAAAGTGATATGAGAGAATAGAGTCAAATGGCAAATATTACAGGGATTTAAATTTATGATTAAGTAAAATGCACCCCTCAAAAAAAGTTAGGGATTGAAGGTAAGTTGAATTAAAATGTTCTAAGCTTTTATTGTTTTTAGAGTTGTAAAAAGAATAATTTATAATAAACTCCTATAAGTCCAAGATTCCAATAGTAATATTTGAGTTCTTTCATAAAGAATAGTAAGAGAGTATATACATAAAATATAGTATAGAATGGAACATAAAAATATCAGGAAATGATTGAATAATAAAGGAAAGGAGAGAAAAATAAACTTGGAATAAATGGAAAAATCAATAATAAGTTAGAATTAAGTTCAAATAAGTGAAGTTTGAAGTGTTAGTCGCTCTTTGTGACGCTATGAAAAGTAGTCTGCCAGGCTCCTCTGTCCATGGGGATTCTCCAGGCAAGAGTATTAGAGTGGGTAGCCATTTCCTTCTCCAGGGCATCTTCCTGACCCAGGGATCAAACCAGGGTCTCCTGCATTGCAGTCAGATTCTTTACCCTCTGAGCCACCAGGAAAGACCAAGTTCAAATAAAACAGTAATAAAATATATGTATAAACAAAATACTGCAGTTGGGCTTCCCAGGTGGTCCTAGTGGTAAAGAATTCGTCTGCCAATGCAGGAAACACAAGAGACAGAGTCGTGGGTTCAATACCTGGGCCAGGAAGTTCCCCTGGAGGAATAAATGGCAATCCACACTAACATTCTTGCCTGGGAAATCCCGTGGACAGAGAAACCTGGCAGGCTACAGTCCATGGGATCACAAGAGTTGGACACAACTGAGTGACTGAGCACACACAAAAATACTACAATTTGAAGGTAAATGTTATCTAACTAGAATAAAAATAAGCATAAGAAATATCAATATACTCTGATTACCAGAGATGCATATCAAATAAAAAAAATAAATTATAGTAAAAAGGAAAATTGTGATATAAAAACACTTGGTAAAAGAAAGTTGACATATTTAAACTAATATCAGTCATTATAAAATAAACTTGAAGACAAATCTTGTATAGAGCTAAATGGAATATTTTTATAATAGTAAAATAATCAAATACAGCAATAAAGTTTAGTAAGTCTATGTTTGTATGCAAATAAAAACATTGCTTAAATATATAAGGCACAAATTGAAAGAATTAAAGGATAAGCCAATAAATGTAAAAAATATGAGACTTCAGTAAATTCTCTCATTCACTGAAATGAGAGTTAGATAAAACATTGGTATATAAGTGATGCAATCAAAGACTTTCATAAAATTTTTACACATAAATTTCACATCAACAATGGCAAAATACATATAATATTCAAGTGCAAATGAAATTTTCATGAGCTGGTAATATGCATCATTAAGCAACTCACCAATGTCAAAGGATTAAAATCAGATTTTTCTTTGATTAAAGTGGGCTAAGGTTGTAATCACTATGTAAAATAATTAAAGATTCCAAGATGCTGAGAAATTAATCAATACATTCCTATGTAAGATATGGGATAAGAAAGAAATAAAGATGAATTAAGAAAATATTTTAAAGGGAATGGTAACAGAAAACATGACATATCAGTAGGAGTGAGATATAGTAAAAGCATAATTTGGAAGGAATGTATAACCATGAATTCACGTTTTAGGAAATAATAAAGGATAAGAATCTGTGGTGCTTATCTCAAGAAATTATGTTTAAAAATTTAAGAATTATGAGAGGAAAAAAAGGTGAGTACTAATACTTGAAATAGAAAAAATATATAAAATAGAGAGCAGCAAAGCCAACATTTGTTCATTTACACAGCTAATAAAGTTGAAAAACTCCCTGAAACCTTGTAAAAATGAGAAATAGACCAAATATTACTAAGTAGAAAATTACAAAGCAAAGATTACTACAATTCTTAAAGACATAATATAATATATATACATGTATCTATGTACAAATGTAATACATTATCTTCGGTTGTAAACTTGACGATTTAGACAAAATGACAAATCCCTAGAAGAGAGAAACTTTCCCAAACTAACTCACAGAGAAATAGAAGATACATCTTTTTTAACTACTGAAGACATTTAATCTGTAATTGAAATAAATGTCCCACAATAAAATCTCCAGCCTAGATAATGACTGCAGATAGTCATTTTCGCAACATTCATGAAATGCATAAAACAACATTATACAAACTCATCCAGAGAATTTAAAAAGGAGAAAATACTGCTCACCATGTTTTACAAGCTTGTGCCAGTTTTAACAGCAAATGAAAATTTTAGGCCAATTACTCTCATGGATATTAAGGAAAATCCTATGTAAATTAGAATATTTAATTCCTAAGTAGAATTCAGAAACACATGAAAAGACCATAGAGTAAGTTGAGATTATATTAAGAATGTAAGATTTTTTTAAGCTTTATTTTTTGCCAAAATATAACCAACAGAGAGAAAAGAGCTCAAATTGCTCCATGCATTTTCACAAAGTGAACTCACCTTTGCAGTCAACCCCCAAATTATGAAACTGAACAGCACTAACATCTGTGTGCCTTCTACCTGCAACAAGTCTAAGGATAACCACAACACTTGTTTCTTTTTTCTCATCCTAGCTTTATTGAGATATTATTGACATATAACATGTAATTTTAAGATGTCAAGGTGTTAATTTCTTAATAATTGAAAAATCAAGCAATTCAATTCACCACATATATAGAATAAGGAGAAAAAAGCATGAAAATAACCATACATGTAGAACAAAATTTAATAACAGTTGAACATCCATTTATAATTTAAAACTCCCTGACACTTAAAGAATAGTAGGTGACTTTTTATTCTTATAAAGTGTATCCAGAAAAAGCCAGCGTGATCTTTAATGATGAAATATGAAAGCTTTCTACCTGAGATTTTGACCAACACAAGGTGCTCACTAGCAGTACTTCTGTCTGTTTGAGGTCATAGTCAATAAAATAAGACAAAAAAAAAAAAAAAAAAAAACAGAAAGAAAGAAAATGAATTGAAAAGTTAGAAAGAAAACTTTCATTTGTGTCCATTGTGACCTCCTCCTCAAGAGCACGGTATGAAAAGGGGAAAGTAAGAATAACTTTATGAGAAAGAAAAAGGACAAATCAGCCTTAGCCAGTGATCAAGGTCAACATCAACAGTCATAAATCATATAGATAGTGTGTACCCTTGATATGATGTGATGAAAAATAGCATGTTTACCTCTGCGACTTTCCTCCTCAAAACTCATAACCCTAGTGTGATCACAAGGATACCGTCAGACAAATTCAAACAAATTCAAACATCCCACAAAACATCTGACCAGCATTCCTCAAAGTTGTGAGATCGTTAAAAGCAAAAGAAGTCTGAAGAAACTGTCATAGTCTAGATTAATCTAAGGAGTCATAATTTCTAAATGTAGTATGGTATCTGGGACTGGATCCCACAACAGTAAAAACCATAGAAATCCTAAAAAAACTATGGACTTATGTTAATAATGATGTATCAATATTGGTGGGGTGGCTGGTCCTAATCACAGTTGGTTCGACTCCAAGGGGAATCACAGGGAATTATCAAAGAAACCACATTCGCAACTGTAAAAATAAAAGAAAAAAATGATGTATCAATATTGGCTCACTAATTGTGTAAAATGTATCATACTAAACTAAGACAGTAATAATAGGAGAAATGGTATGGGGTATACAAGACCCATGTACTATTTTAGCTTTTCTTCTGTAAATTTACAAATGTTCTAAAATAAAAACTTTATTTAAATAATAGATATACAGATTTTACTTTAAAAAAAACATGTGTGTAGAAAAGTTTCCTTCTAAAGGTAAAGGACATTTCTTCCAGAATACATGTTATAAATCTATGTGATCAAGTTGTAAGTATATGGTGTAAAGAAAAGCTAAAGACTCATGAAATTGTTCACACCATAAGGCCAGCAGGTGTGAGTTAAACTCAATCAATACATGCAACACATCATTTTTTTAAAAGTCCATGTTTCTCAGGAAAATATAAAATTAATTTTCTAGAACAATTTGGATTAAATAAAATGGCAATGTCTGGAAGCAAAAACATTTGTGGCATGCTTGTAGGAGATGGCTTTTAAAAATGGGTTGCATCAGTGGATCTCATTGTTCATCTTTTGGGAGTCTATTTATAAGATTTCTTATACGTCAGCATGATGGTGTTCTTTCATTGTGAAGTCTACTTAATTTAGAGTTAATTGGGTCATAAAACAAAATACAAACCAAAGGGAAAAGTTTATTATATTTAAGGGTGGAGTTATTTCTAGCAGGTGTTGGTAGAAAAAATTATTGGCTATAGCTAGTTCAAGCACAAATTGAAACAAGACCTTTTAGTGACATTTATAAAGCATAAATGTTACATAGATGGCAATGAAAATTTAATGAATACATGAAGAATTTCTTCAAAGATTAACAAATTTACATTAATTTGAATAATAAAAATATTACTTTTGATCCTTACCCAATGTGATAAGTGTTGCTATATATTCCTTAATGTTTTTTGTTCTTTATAACTTTAAATCTAAAGACAATACATGTATACTGTTATCTTTCATTAATATATAACTGCTCCTAAACAGTTTGTATTACTACTTAAAAGCACAGAACATCCTCACTATTGACATCTTATGACAAAATATAGTATTGGATGTGTTAGGGAAGGTGACTTCGTGGCTTCTTACCATGTTTCAGAAGTTTCCATTCTCCTGTCTACAAGTGAGGAATTTGGGAGGGGAAATTTGTGGGCTTTGGGTTCTGCTCACAGGAGAAATGAGCCATTGCTAGTCCAAAAAAGTCCTTGACTATTTCAGTTCTGACCTTTAGACTGGATAGTTCACTCAGGGTAATGATGGGCTGATTCTGGCTTAGCCAACCAGCATATTTCCACTCTCTTCATCAGTATATCAATAAACTTCAAATCCATCCTCTTGACTGTTTGTGTGACTTGGAATGAATTATAAAACTACTTTGTCTCCAGATGTAAGTTACATATTAAACTTCCAACATAAGACGAGGTAGGGCCAGGATTAAATGTGTTTGAATTGCCAAAGAACATTGGCAAATGCCAAGAATATTGATTGGCACTCAAGAAGTGCTATTTTGATTTCTTTCATTTCCTTACACAGCACTTCTAAACGTTCTTCAATAGTTTAACTGCCAAAGGCTCATACTATACAAAATACTTTAGTGAATGCATACAATCTACACAATGAAGCCAGACTCTATAGATTGATATTCATGATTTCCTACCATGAAGAAAGATTCCATTACAACTTTATTTCCAGCACAAACCCACCTTACTATTATGATGTCCAGATCATACCACGCACTACACGCCTTGTACATTCAGAGAGGTTCTTAAATGTGCCTGGACTTTTGTTCTTCTCTTCCTGTTAAAAATGTGCTTTTCCTTCACGATTTACCTTCCATTTCCTCTTCTTCAAAATTTCCCTTAATCTCTATGTTAAAATTACATCCTCTCTGTCTCCACAAAACTTGTAGATTTTTGTTCATTTTGATTCTGTTTAAGTCTCCACTCCTAGAATGTATCTCTCTTTCTTTTTCAAAGTATCTAATATAATTTTCTTAATTAATATTTATTCATTTTTGTTATAAAAAGTGTGCTTCAAAGAATGTGAAATTATCTAAATGATATTTAACAGTTATACACATGATAAAGCTAAGAAACTTGGAAATACAGCCCTGGAAGACAAAACAAATCAACTAAGATTTCACATTAAAGAGTAATTTTCATTTCTGAGTTGTATAGAAGGAAGAATCTATAATATGTTGATCATATTGCATATACAAATAATTGAAATTTGCATATTTGATTACTTTGTAAATGTTTTGAGAATTTTGGAAGCTCTTTTTACATTTGTAGATTAGTGGGGCGCAATGTCCAGGAAGCTAGCTGAGACTCATCAAGAAGGCTGGAGAAGCCACACTTACCTCACTGACTGTATCAGCTTTTTCTGAGATTTCATTGTGTAGCCACATGGAAAGGGTCTAGTTATTCATTAAAATTGTGAATGTAAAAGCACTTTAAAATTCTGTGCTATTCTTAATTTAAAGATAAAACTCTATTCTGATACATGTTGCTACCTAGTAGATGCACTGTAGTAAGTTAAATAGCTGGTGTGTGTGAATTTATTGTCTTTACAAGGAGTGAGGAGATGTCTTTGGGGAAAGGAAAGAAAGTGACCCAGCTAATCTCCTTGTTAGACCTTCAATTAAATGGCTAATGATATATTCTCCGAGGAAGAGACCTGATCTCTTCAATGCCTTTAGCAGGGTCTCTCTGGATAAAGGATTAATTAGATCCAGAATCTATAGAATGTGGGGCCCTGGAGAAAATGAAAACTATACACTCTCTGGAGTATAAAGTACAGTTATTTTGTAACTTAAATGGCTTCTTCTGTGCAAGGTAATCATATTCAAATTACTTAGAAACCTTATTTATTATTCTAAGCTAGAGGTTAATGCAAGAATATTTTCTCCACCATTTTAAACTTTCTTTTTTTGGAGGAGGAGGAATGTTATCACATTTAGACTGCTGTATTATTGGAAATAAAAACTTGATTTTTTTTTAATTCAGAAAAGACTAGTATCACATGTCACTGACAACTCAGAAATAAAAATATGAGTTGATTTGTGAGTTGCATATCCAGAAGTAAAGGTTGCCATTTTTAAGCAGCTTATTAATAATGACAGATTATAGAATAAAGGGCTTTCCCGATGGCTCAGACAGTAAAGAATCTACCTGCAATGTAGGAGACACAGGAGACCCAGGTTTGATCGCTGGGTCAGGAAGATCCCCTGGAGGAGGAAATGACAACCCACTCCAGTATTCTTGCCTAAAAAATCCCATGGACAGAGGAGCCTGGTGGGCTATAGTCTAAAGGGTTGCACAGAATCTGACATGACCGAAAGACTAAATACAAACACATGAATAGGAATAAAACATTTGTTTGGGTTTCTGAATTGGCCTGAAAAATCGCATGTAGGATTATTTCCATTTTTTTTTTTTTGTCTTACATTTATCTACTTTTTTTCAGAGCATTAGGGAAGTTTCATATTTTGTTCACTAGGACTCTCCAAGCCTTTCTCTGTTTTGTTGTGTACTTTAGAAAAAGGCTCTCCTGGTTTCTTTTAAAAGAAACATATTTTTTAACTTCTTTTTTTCTTTATTTAACAGGTACAACTTCTCCACAATTTATATTACTAGGAAATATATTTTATTAATAATGAAACATAATTTTTACTCAAAAGTTATGCATGTTGAATGAATTATGCAAATAACATATATAGGACTTTGTAAAAATTAAAATTCACAATATCTGTAAAGGAATCACCTTTTTTCTTTATACTACTCACCATACTGTTGACACCAGATTGAGAGTTTTCTACACCAAACAATTCAATTCTTGATGGACACAGGCCTGGTATCCTAAAATTGAACTCAATTCTTTCACTATGTCCCAGGAATAGTGCAGATCACTCAGATTAAGGGCTCAGTCTCGCTAAGACTCCTCCCCACATCAGTGTGTGTGCCTTGTTGCTCAGTTGTGTCCGACTCTTTTGCAACCCCATGGACTACAACCCGCCAGGGTCCTCTGTCCATAGGATTTTTCAGGCAAGAATACTGGAATAGGTTGCCATTTCCTTCTCCAGGGGATTTTCCTGTGGATGCAGGGATTGAACCTGCATCTCTTGCATCTCCTGCATTGGCAGGTAGATTTTTTTACCATTGCACCAGAAACTAATCATAATTCCCAAGTTGTCTCCTCTTTTCTGATAGAAGAGCCATAAATCAAAAGTACCCATGACTTCTTTCTCAGGTTTAATAATTTGTTAGAATGTATAAAGTAGAATAAGGTTAAATATTGAATATAAGTCATGATTTCTGATATTTTACCTCTAAGACTTCTAATGCATTTATAAGATCTTTGCTCATGATAATTTGCATTTAATTTTATACCTCCTTTCTAATGTATCCCAAGATAATGATTTCATAATTAAGTGAATAAATAAAACTGATGTGAAATTGTATTTATTCAAAATAGGTTAATATTAATTCTGATATATTCCATTTCTTTATTAGCATAATAAAAACATTTTAATACTATTTGGAATTACCCTATTTTTTCCCTCAGAGCATTTCCTTGAAAGATCAGTAAATTCTGAGCACCATCTTTAGTTTTCTCTGTTGTCTTAAGATGACAGGAAGAATACTAAAACAGCACAATATAAACATAAAATATTACATATGAATTTTCATGGTAACTTTTTGATACATACTACTAGATATTAGAAGTTAAATTTTTAAAAAGTTAAGTGAATTTTAGAAGTGCAAATATTTTCCATTATGAATAAAAGTATATATTTTGTAATGTATTTTATATTTTATATAAAATATATATTTTAATGTAATGCATTTTTACATATACAGTACATTACAAAATATATATTTTTATTCAAAATAAAAAAAATTGCTTTTCTAAAACTCACTTAACTTTTAAAAATTTAACTTGTAATGCATATATTATGGGCTTCCCAGGTGGTGTGAGTGGTAAAGAAACTGCCTGCCAATGCCAAAGACTTAAGAGACCTCGGTTCTATCCTGGGTCAGGAAGATCCTCTGGAAGAGGGCATAGCAACCCACTACAGTATTCTTGTCTGGAGGATCCCATGGACACAGGAGCCTGGCAGGCTACAATCCATGGGATCGCACAGAGTTGCACATGAATGGGGAGATTTAGCACACACACTTGCATGTATATTCAGCTCAGTTCAGTTCAGTCACTCAGTCGTGTCTGACTCTTTGCGACCCCATGGACTGTAGCACGCCAGGCTTCCCTGTCCATCACCAACTCCTGGAGTTTACTCAAACCCATGTCCACTGAGTCAGTGATACCATCCAACCATCTCATCCTCTGTCATCCCCTTCTCCTCTTGCCTTCTATCTTTCCCAGCATCAGGATCTTTTCAAATGAGTCATTTCTTCATATCAGGTAGCCAAAGTATTGTAGCTTCAGTTTCAGCATCAGCCCTTCCAATGAATATTCAGGACTGATTTCCTTTAGGATGGACTGGTTGGAGCTCCTTGCAGTCCAAGGGACTTTCAAGGGTTTTCTCCAACACCACAGTTCAAAAGCATCAATTATTCAGTGTTCAGCTTTCTTTATAGTCCAACTCTCACATCCACACATGACTACTGGAGAAACCATAGCCTTAACTAGATGGACCTTTTTTGGCAAAGTAATGCCTCTGCTTTTTAATATGCTGCTTAGTTTGGTCATAACTTTTCTTCCAAGGAGCAAGCATCTTTTAATTTCATGGCTGCAGTCACCATCTGCAGTGGTTTGGAGCCCAAAAAAGTAAAGTCAGCCACTGTTTCCACTGTTTCCGCATCTATTTGCCATGAAGTGTTGAGACCAGACACCATGATCTTAGTTTTCTGAACGTTGAGCTTTAAGCCAATTTTTTCACTCCTCTTTCACTTTCGTCAAGAGGCTCTTTAGTTCTGCATATGTATTATACACATAAAATACAAAAACCAATTATTTATGTTATTTACCCTTATGGTGCTATAAAAGCCTATAGGGATATGTCCTTATGCATATAATATAAGCATCTTTCCACTCACTCTGATATTTAAAACATATATTGAAAATGAAAAGCAAAATATATGCCTCACTCATTCTTTTGTGCAAATTCACTTCCAAATATATTTAAATCAATTCACATTTCAATATGATTCAAGATGGAAGATGGAATCTTCAAGATGGAAGTCTTCATATTTTGCCATAATTTCTGAAAGACAATGGTGTGGAAAGCAAGAAAAATAGCTGATTGTCACATGTATTGATAGAGCCATTTGCATTGTTCTTTGCAGAATAAAAGCACTCCTATAGCTATCACTGTCTATGTTGACAAGAACACGTGTCTGCTGGTAACACACGGATTTGGCTTTGTTCTTCAATTATAGCTATAACTTCATTTCTGATACATATCCTCCTATGGTTATAAGAAAGAAGATATATGAGGAGCCATTTGTCTACATCATGACTCTGATAATATCTTTGCCTGTTGCCACAGAAACCCAGATCATGGTCATATGTTAACTGTGAAAATAGGAAATATGAGTATATTAAGACTTGCAGCTTCATTCTTTAATTCTTATTTTATTTTGACACAAAATCAGATCTCTACTTGATCTGACTGTCTTACTTATATCACCTGTTATCTGATGGCTCACTTTCATTCATGTTTTGCTCTACCTGAGGGATATATTGGGAATTTGCACATGAGCAATTGGAGATAAGCACATAGTGTGTTAAATTTCCTTCTACAAATATATGTTAGGCAGATTCTGATAATTCTAATGGATATAGAGTTATAATGCAAAAAATTATAACTCTATCAATGATATATTAACTCTGCATATGTATTCAAAGCAATCAACTTAGTAGTTTTAAAAATCATTCATTGACTATATCTACAAATGTATGAAACTCATAACTTTTTCTGATTCCTCTTCTTGTGCCTCAAAGACCTAAAAAATGTGGGGGAAAAAAAAAGAAAGAAAGAAGCCCATGTTTTGCTTGGCTTCATATTTTAGAGAAGTTTATATCTGCCCAAAAGGCTTTTTACTGTCTATTGTTTAAAGTCTAAAACATAAATCTTTCAGCAGAAGTAAAAGTTTTTTACATATGTGCACCCATTTTCTTTGTTTCTGGTAATATAAACCACTGGAAATTTGCAATTAAGAAAGGCTTCATAACAGTAAGCATAAAGCACAAACACTAAAATAAAACTAAATCTTTCTGTCAGAATTTTTCAGTAAAACACATAAACAGAATTTATACATGTGGTTTTCTTTCTTATCACCTTATCTAGCTAACTCGATCTGAACTAGTCAGGTCATCTCAGATATATAGATTCTCTTAGTAGTCAGAATAAATAAAATGTACACATATTGAAAGTATAGTTTCATGGGCTTTTGACAAACATATTCAGTCATTTAACCAACATTTAATCAAACTATTGAACTCAATTACCACACTAAAAAGTTCCCCTCTGCATCTTTCTGGTTAATTCTCATCCAGACTCTGCTCCAGACTCAACCACTGTTCTTATTTCTCTCTTAAAATGTTAATTTTGTCTGGTTTATAATTTAATATAAATCCTAATCCCATTATTGGGGTTTCCATCCTCATAACTTCATCTAACCTTAATTACCTCCTAAACTCGTCATCTTCAAACATTTTCTGCTAAAAAAGACAGTAGGCATGACATAGTTGTATACCTGTTTTGAGAAGTGGGAGAGATTCTTGTGAGACTGAGCCTCACCAGTGGCACATGACACTATCTCCAGAGAAATGGTGTCAGAATTGAGTTAAATCATACGACAGATGGTATCCCAGAGCCTGGCCTCCATATCGTTGGTGACCATGAGTGCTGTAAGTGAAGCGCCTTGTGAGTGTGGTGGTGGGGTGAGAATAAAGGGGACGCACAGGAAATAGACTGAAGTTTTCTTACACAAGAAGCCCCTTGTGGGGACTTTCCTGGTGGTCCAATGGTTAAGACTTTACCTTCTAATACGGGACACACAGGTTCGATCCCTGGTTGAGGAACTAAGATCTCACATGCTAGTGGCAGCTGAGCCTTCATGCAGTAACTAGAGAACCCTACACTCTGCAATGAAGGCTCCATGTGGCCAAGAACAAGAAATACAGCAAAATTAAAAAAAAAAAATCAAATAATTAAACAAATAAAAAATTAAAATAAAAAAGATACAGTTAAAAAAAAAAGAAGCTCCTTATGTACCCATGAAGATGGACAATGTAATTAGCTCAACCATGTGTAATTAAGTTAGAAAAAGCCAATGGAATAGTGGACCTCTGAAGATAAACCGTGAATGAATTGGTCAGTGATAAAAGAAGCAAGAGATCAGATGGAAAATTGGTCAGACCAGATGGTGAGAAGTTTTGCTTGCCTGAGGCAATTGGGCTTCAGTAGACTTTTCCTGAAGGGGGAGTAAGGTGAACAGGCTTGCATTTTCATAAAAATCATTCTTTTGTGAGCTAAAGAAAGGTTTGTGAAATATAAGAATGCCTAGGGCAAAACTCAAGGAGCAGCAACTTTAAAAGACCAGATGGAGGTAAAAAAGGTTTTCAGGCAACAAAGACAAGTGAGTTTAAAGGTCCAAGCCAGTGAAAAGGAGGAGCGAGAGAAGGTGGAGGTCAGCTGGGCTGATATGGGCAGTGCAGGTCAGAGGATGACAAGGAAGTGGGGCCTGATGCCCCAGAAACATAAGGTCTGTTTTCACATCCTTGGGTTTGGCAATTAAGGGTGAATTTTTCCACTGCAGTTTTACTGGCATGTTTGATGTGGAAGTTTAATTTTGAGATTTGAGTGTAAGTGGGATTGGAAGAAATAGCTGCAGTAAATAGAGTGAACTTACTCTTATCAGAAGGCAAGAGACAGAGGGAGGAGGGACTCTAGGATAAAGCAGGTTGAAGGTAAGGACTTGTTGGCTTTTTTTTTTTTTTAAGATAGAATTTCCTACCTCATATTCCCAGAGCCCATTTTTTAAGAGTCTTCTGCTGAAGCAATTATTGTGTTTGCCTTGTTAATGATAAATTTAAGCACGTATCTATGACTGTAATCTCAACTAGTTGATGAGCTCTTGGCGGACAGGGATTATATTTTATTCATTATCTTAATCCCCACAGCATGTAATTTCTAGATGCATAAGAAATGAGAATTTAATAAAATTTAATTCATCAGTATGTAGTATTTCATCTTTCAAATGATTCTCAAGTATTTTATCTTGAATAACAAATCTTGTCAGTAGCAAAATGTAAAATACCCATGTATATCTTTCTAATGAGGGGCAGCACAGTGCAGAGCAGTGGATCCAAAGTCTAGCCCCCAGACCAGCAGGATCAGCATCCCCTGGGAACTTCTAAGAACTGCAAATTCTTGCGCTGCACCCAAACTTACTAAATAGAAACTTTGGGGCTTCCCTGGTGGCTCAGTGGAAAACAATCCATCTGCCAATGCGCGAGATTCGCGTTCAATCTCTGGGTTGGAAAGATCCCCTGGAGAGGAAATGGCAACCTACTCCAGGATTCTTGCTTGGGAAATCCCATGGACAGAGGAACCTGGCAGCTACAAGGGAGTCAGACAACTTAGCAACTAAACAACAACAATAGTTGTGGTGGGGACAGAAGTCCCCACAATCTGTGCTTTTCAGTTCAGTTCAGTTCACTTGCTCAAATGTGTCAAACTTTTTGTGACCCCATGGACTGCAGCAAGCCAGGCCTCCCTGTCTATCACAAACTCCCAGAGTTTACTCAAACTCATGTCCATTGAGTCAGTGATGCCATCCAACTATCTGATCCTCTATCGTCCCCTTCTCCTTCCCTCAATCTTTCCCAGCATCAGGGTCTTTTCAAATGAGTCAGCTCTTTGCATCAGGTGGCCAAAGTATTGTAGTTTCAGCTTCAGCATCAGTCCTTCCAATGAATATTCAAGACTGATCTCCTTTAGGATGGACTGGTTGAGATCTCCTTGCAGTCCAAGGGGCTGTCAAGAGTCTGCTCCAAAACCACAGATGAAAAGCATCAATTCCTCAGTGCTCAGCTTTCTTTATGTCCAGCTCTCACATCCATACACGACTACTGGAAAAACCACAGCTTTGACAATACAGGCCATAATTGGCAAAGTAATGTCTCTGCTTTTTAATATGTTGTCTAGGTTGGTCATAAATTTTCTTCCAAGGAGCAAGTCTCTTTTAATTTCATGGCTGCAGTCACCATCTGCAGTGATTTTGGAGCCCCCCAAAATAAAGTCTGTCACTGTTTCCATTGTTTCCCCATCTGTTTGCCATGACGTGACGGGATCAGATGCCATGATCTTAGTGTTTCTGAATGTTGAGTTTTAAGCAACCTTTTTCACGCTCCTCTTTCACTTTCATCAAGAGGCTCTTAAGTTCTTCTTCGATTTCTGCCATAAGGGTGGTGTCATCTGCAAATCTGAGGTTATTGATATTTTTCTGGGCAATCTCGATTCCAGCTGGTGCTTCATCCAGTCTGGCATTTCACATTATGTACTCTGCATATAAGTTAAATAAACACAGTGGCAATATACAGCCTTGACACACTCCAATTTGGAACCAGTTTGTTGTTCCATGTCCAGTTCTCACTGTTGCTTCCTGACCTGCATACAGATTTCTCAAAAGGCAGGTCAGGTGGTCTGCTATTGTTATCTCTTGAAGAATTTTCCAGAGTTTGTTGTGGTCCACACTGTGAAAGGCCTTGGCACAGTCAATAAAGCAGAAGTAGATGTTTCTCTGGAACTCTCTTGCTTTTTTGATGATCCAGCAGAAATGTTGGCAATTTGATCTCTGGTTCCTCTGCCTTTTCTAAATCCAGCTTGAACATATGGAAGTTCATTGTTCCAGTATTGTTGAAGCCTGGCTTGGAGAATTTTGAGCATTACTTTACTAGTGTGTGAGATGAATGCAACTATGCAGTAGTTTGAGCATTTTTGGCATTGCCTTTCTTTGTGATTGGAGTGTGAACTGACCTTTTCCAGTCCTGTGGCCACTGCTGAATTTTCCAAATTTGCTGGCATATTGAGTGCAGCACTTTCACAGCATCATCTTTTAGGATTTGAAAAGCTCAACTGAAATTCCATCACCTTCACTATCTTTGTTCATAGTGATGCTTTCTAGGGCCCACTTGGCTTCACATTCCAGGATGTCTGGCTCTAGGTAAGTGATCACACCATTGTGATTATCTGGGTTGTGAAAATCTTTTTTTACAGTTCTTCTGTGTATTCTTGCCACCTCTTTTTTAAATATCTTCTGCTTCTCTTAGTTCCATACAATTTCTGTCCTTTATTGAGTCCATCTTTGCATGAAATGTTCCCTTGGTATCTCTAATTTTCTTGAAGAGTTCTCTAGTCTTCCCCATTCTATTGTTTTCCTCTGTTTCTTTGTACTGATCACTGAGGAAGGCTTTCTTATCTCTCCTTGCTATTCTTTGGAACTCTGCATTCAAATGGGTATATCTTCCCTTTTATCCTTTGCCTTCATCTCTCTTTTATTCACAGCTATTTGTAAGGCCTCCTCAGACAACCATTTTGCCTTTTTGCATTTCTTTTTCTTGGGGATGGTCTTGATTCCTGTCTCCTGTACAGTGTCACGAACCTCCATCAGTAGGTCCATAGTTCTTTAGGCACTCTGTCTATCAGATCTAATCCCTTGAATCTACTTATCACTTCCACTATATAATAGTAAGGGTTTTGATTTAGGTAATACATGAATGGTCTAGTGCTTTTCCTTACTTTATTCAATTTCAGTCTGAATTTGGCAATAAGGAGTTCATGATCTGAGCCACAGTCTGTTCCCAGTCTTGTTTTTGCTGAATGTGTAGAGCTTCTCCATCTTTGGCTGCAAAGAATATAATCAATCTGATTTCTGTGTTGACCACCTGGTGATGTTCATGTGTAGAGTCTTCTCTTGTGTTGTTGGAAGAGGGTGTTTGCTATGACCAGTGCATTCTCTTGGCAAAACTCTATTAGCCTTTGCCCTGCTTCATTCTGTGCTCCAAGGCCAAATTTGCCTGTTACTCCAGGTGTTTCTTGACTTTCTACTTTTTCATTCCAGTCCCCTATAGTGAAGAGGACATCTTTTTTTGGGTGTTAGTTCTAAAAGGTCTTGTAGGTCTTCACATAACTGTTCAACTTCAGCTTCTTCAGCATTATTGGTCAGGGAATAGACTTGGATTACCGTGATATTGAATGGTTTTCCTTGGAAAAGAACAGAGATTATTCTGTCATTTTGAGATTGCATCCAAGTACTGCATTTTGGACTCTTTTGTTGACTATGATGGCTACTCCATTTCATCTAAAGGATTTTTGCCCACAGTAGTAGATATAATGGTCATCTGAGTTAAATTCACCCATTCCAGTCATTTTAGTTTGCTCATTCCTAAAATGTTGATGTTGACTCTTGCCATCTCCTGTTTGACCACTTCTAATTTGCCTTGATTCATGGACATAACATTCCAGGTTCCTATGCAGTATTGCTCTTTGCAGCATTATTTACTTCCATCAACAGTCGCATCCACAAGTGGGTTTTGTTTTTGCTTTGGCTCTGTCTCTTCATTCTTTCTGGGGTTATTTCTCCACTGATCTCCAATAGCATACTGGGCAGCTACTGACCTGGACAGTTCATCTTTCAGTGTCTTATCTTTTTGCCTTTTCATACTGTTCATGGGGTTCTCAAGGCAAGAATACTGAAGTGGTTTGCCATTTCCTTTTCCAGTGGACCTCCTTTTGTCAGAACTCTCCACCATGATCCATCTGTCTTGGGTGGCCCTACATGGCATGGCTTAGTTTCATTGAGTTAGACAAGGTTGTGGTCCATGTGATCAGATTGGTTATTTTTCTGTGATTGTGTTTTTCAGCCTGTTGCCCACTGATGGAGAAGGATAAGAGTCTTATGGAAGCTTCCTGATGGGAGAAACAGACTAAGGGGGAAACTGGGTCTTATTCTGATGGTTTTAACACCCTCCAAATTGATTCTGATTGCCCTAACATTTGAGAACTATTGATAAAAAGAAACAAGAGCCTTTGATTTGAACAAATCTGTTTTCAGATCTTACTTTTGTCATGTATAAGCCACATGTAGTCAGAATGTTTTTGGGAAGAGGACAGGGCACAACCTTTAAAAGAATGACATAGCCCAAGGATATGACATAAACTGATGAGCACCAAATAAGTCCAAATGACAGACAAATCAACTTCCACTTGGCCTTGAACCTCAGTATATGCTCATTTTAACAATCAGCAAGCTAAATGACACACTCACATGGCGGTTCCAAGGCCAACCTTAAAGGTTAACATGTGGGCAGTGACTCAGTTCATGGAAATTCCCACACTTTCCCCCAAATAGCTGAAATATTCCACCTGCTCCTTAGCCCATGAGATTACTCACCACCATAAAAACTGACAACCCCATACACTGGTATCATTCTCACCTTCTGTGATGGTCCATACTCCATCTGTGGAGTGTGTGTCTCTAAATAAATCTACTTCTTGCCTACCACTTTCTCTCTCACTGAATTCTTTCTGTCATGAGACATCAGGAAACTTTAATAAAGTGCTTTATTAAAACCTGAGACAAAGTGTTTGATCTCAGTTAAAAGTCCATTAACAGAGGAATGGATAAAGAAGAGGTGGTACACGTATATAATGGAATATTACCTGACCATGAAAAAGAATGAAATAATGCCATTTACAGCAACATGGATGGACTTAGAAATTGTCATACTAAGTGAAGTAAGTTAGACAGAGAAGCAGAAGTATTGTATGACACCCCTTATATCTGGGATCTAAGATCTATCATGTTTTCAACCATGATACATGTGAACTTATTTACAAAAAAGAAAGAGACTCATGTGCTGGGAAGAAAGATGGAGAAAGGGATAATTAGGGAGTTTGAGATGGACATGCACACACTGTTGTACTTAAAATGGATAATCAACAAGGAAGTATTGTATAGCACATGGAACTTTGCTCCATGCTATGTGGAAGCCTGGATGGGAGAATGGTACAAGTATAAATGGCTGAATCCCTTCCCTGTTCAACTGAAACTATCACCACATTGTTAATTTGTTATATCTCCATGCAAAATAAAATATAATGAAAAATACTGGACTGGATGAATCACAGGTTGGATTAGAGATTGCTGGGAGAAATATTAACAATCTCAGATATGCAGAGGATACCACTCTAATGACAGAAAGTTAAGAGGAACTAGAGAGCACCTTGATGAGGGTGAAAGAAGAGAGAGAAAAAACTGGCTTAAAAATCAACACTGAAAAAGCTAAGGTCATGGCATCTGGTCCCATCGCTTCATATCAAATAGAAGGGGAAAAAGTGGAAGCAGTAACACATTTTATTTTCTTTGGCTCCAAAATCACTACAGACAGTGACTGCAGCCGTGAGACTGAAAGACACTTCCTCCTTGGAAGGAAAGCTATGATAGACTTAGACAGCGCATTAAAAAGCAGAGACATCTCTGGTGCCCCAGACCATGAAGTATTTGCCTGCAATGTGGGAGACCTGGGTTCAATCCCTGGATTGGGAAGATCCCCTAGAGAAGGGAATGGCAACCCACTCCAGTAATCTTGTCTGGAGAATTCCATGGACAGAGGAGTCTGGTGGGCTACAATCTATGGGGGTCCCAGAGAGTCAGACACAACTGAGCAACTAAAACTTTCACTTCGACTTTGCCGACAAAGGTCCATCTAGTCAAAGCTATGGTTTTTCCAGTAGTCATGTATGGATCTGAGAGACCATAAAGAAGGCTGGATGCTGAAGAATTGATGCTTTGAAATTGTGGTGCTGGAGAAGACTCTTGAGAGTCCCTTGGAATGCACAGAGATCAATCCAGTCAATCCTAAAGGAAATCAACCTGAATATTCATTGGAAGGACTGATGCTGAAGCTGAAGTTCCAATACTTTGGCCACCTGATGGCAGGAGCCCACTCATTGGAAAAGACTTTGATGCTGGGAGAGACTTGGGGGAGGACGAGAAGGGAGCAGCAGAGGATGCGATGGTTGGATGGCATTTCTGACTCAATGGACATAAATTTGCACAAACTCTGGGGGATACTGAAGCACAGGGAAGTCTGGTATGCTGCAGTCCATGCGGTCACAAAGAGTTGAACACCACTTAGTGACTCAACAACAACAACAACAGCAAATACAAAATAAAAAGTCTTTTATTTTTTAAAAGACTATGGGTTCAAGCCTCAGTCTGGGTTTTGGCTGGGTTAGTGTCCCTCTCTGTGAGTTAAAATCCCAATCTGTGTCAAACAGCTTGATCTCCAGAATATGGTTTTCTTATGCAAGGTCATGGGAGCTACCTCAAAGTATCATTATGAAAAGAGAGTAATATGATAGGTGAAAGCAATTATTCCATTGTTTGATACAATGTCAATATTAAATAAATGTGAATTTTCCTATTTTATAGACAATGTGTTGCTATTATGAAATTAAATTTTTAGAGAAAACTAGAAATAACATAATTGAAATGTGTGGGGGGGAGAGGGGTGAAGGAAATTGAATTGTGCTGAGCTTTTACATTTGGCCATTGTCCTGAGTGTCTTTTCAATAATGTCATCTAGATTTGAAACAAGGCTTCACTTCAAAATCTATTTTATTTTTTGCTTCACTCCAGGTAGCTTTGTGCCAAGAAAGAGTCCATTAATTGCAAAAAGGAAAGCAAAGAAAAAACAAAAAGATTTATAGTATAAGGAATTCCAGCACTTTAACCTCAAAACTTCAAATCTTTTTTTTTTTTAAATTTCTGTGTATGTGTGTGTATGTGTGTGTGTGTGTGTGTGTGTGTGTGTGCGTGCTGGTTGTGGGGGGCGGTTGTTGTAACAAATGCTTCAATAGCAAAATTCTAAATAAGGAACATTTCCCATATTTGGGGAAAATAAAAGCACTCATGCTTGTTTGCCCTGTAAAATGCATTTTATCATCTGGGCAGGAATGGAAAGATAAAAGGATCAATCACAGGAAAAGGCACGATTTTTTCAGAGCTTTGTCTCTTTCTATTGTTCAGCTTTAGCAAGGATATTAAAAGAGCTTCCCATAAACAGTACTTATTCATACTGCTCACACTTTCCTATAGCTTCCCTCCCCACTCCCCAACCTCTATCTTTAAATGCAAGGTCAGCTCTATGCTGTTATGAAGAAAACTCTTTCAAAATCACACCTCCCCCTTTCTCTCATGCTTCAAATATATCTCTGAGCCCTGTTCTTGAATTGACATACATTTTAAAAACAACTCAATCGCGGATTGATCAGCTGATCCAGTGACACACAGACCACAGCTTGCTCTTGCCGTGGTTTCTTTGTTGTTAGTGGGCCTTTGTTTGAATCCTGCAGCACCAGCCCTGACTATAATAATTGATAGACTGAGCTACGCTACAGGGCACAAAATAACAAAGGAAGAAAAATATGAACAGTTAGTGAAAGAAGTCCTGGGAAAAGACATAAATAAATGTCCTTTACCCAAATACTGCAGTGTTGGTGGAACCCTATCCAAGGCAAGATAAACCAGGTGACTCTCTTTATTTTAATGTTTGGGAGGTGAATTCAAGGAGAGGTATTGTGTTCCAAGAGGCATGTGAAGCTAATGGGACAAACACGCCCACACAGAGATAAATTCAGAACCTAAATGGCCTTCACAGTTGGAGCTCCTTAGATAATATGGTAATGAATATTTTAGAAAAGTCTACATAGATAATAGTCATCAAGTCAATAAATACAGGCTGGCTAGTCTCTGGTAACATTAGCATATAAATCTATTTGAGTGAACCATTCAGAACTCAGCATTTAGCCTTCCCAAGAATTTGAGCAGGACCTAATAAAATCCCTAAACTTTCTGTGAGATTTGTATATACAGGAGGAAATCATAGCCTTTTCAAATCTCAGGATTGGAAAGTTCAGATCAACCAGTTACCTTGTAATGAGTTCTTTGGAAAGGCAATGTTATCAAGTTGTGCCTATTGTGAACTCACATACAATTTGTAATTTACCCCCAGAATCTGGGGCTCTTTAACTGATGACAATTCATGGGCCAAGAAGGGCTTCTCAGGTCATTTAGTGGGTAAAGACTCTACCTGCTATGTGGGAGATGCAGGAGATGCAGGTTGGATCCCTGGGTGGGGAAGATCCCCTGAAGGAGGGCATGTGTTTTTAAACATGGGGTTTAAAAACCCCATGGACAGAGGAGCTTGGGGGGCTACAGTCTATAGAGTCTTCTCCAGGCAAGAACCCTATGGACAGAGGAGCTTGGGGGGTGACAGTCTATAGAGTCTCAAAGAGCTGGATGTGACTGAGCACACATACATGATGCAAGAATTTCATACGAAATTCTTTACTCAGTGAAAAAGATCATTTTGAATTAGGTAACTTTTGCATGAGCGTGCAGCATTTATATTACGTTAAAGAGATTTCCTTTAAATGTTCTTGTTTATACCTAAGTAGCCTGGCTTCTTAAGATTTCCTTTTCTTCCCTCCTGTTCTTCTTTCTTTTCTTTTTTCTTCTGTTTCCCCTCCCTCTCTCTCTTGCTTCCCTTCTTCCCTCTCTGCAAAATAAAAGCTAGTTAAAAGCTAATGACAGAATATATGTCAGGAATTTTTCAGAAAGAGACCTAATAAAGCTATTTACTCAAAAATATGAGGCTATGGAGAGATGGCTGGTGGGGGCTAGATTGCTCTTGGCATGTGGCTGTTGTTCAATCACCAAGTCATGTTGAATTCTTTGTGACTCTCTGGACTGCAGCACGCCAGGCACCTGTCCTCAACTATCTCATGGAGTTTGTTCAAATTCATGCCCGTTAAATCAACAATGCTAGCTAATCATCTCATTGAAGAACTGATTCTTTGGAAACGACCCTGACGCCTGGAAAGATTGAGGTAAAAGGAGAAGAGGGTGGCAGAGGATGAGATGAGTAGATGCTCTGCATGAGAATGTAACAGGATTTGTTGGGGGTACAGTCAGCGGGGAGATAGGGGAGGGAACCTGAGCATTTCCTTTGAAATATCTACCTGTGAGGGATTCCCAGAGGCTGCAATATTTACAATAGTTTATGAGCACTGATACTTTAATTTTTTAAAAAGAAATGTTTACTGGGCAGCACTATTGTATAATGCCTTTCTCTTTATGCCTGGAGACTTTATGATAAAGGACACTTATATGAAATTATCTTGTGTTAAGTGTGGTTAAATAAAGATAAAATAAACTAAAACCTGTGCTTTAGGATGAATTAACATACTGCAGAGAGAAGAGACACAGGTTGGGCTTCCCTAGTAGCTCAGTGGGTAAAGAATATACCTGCAGTACAGGAGACCCGAGTTTCATCCCTGAGTCCAGAAGATTTCCTGGAAAAGGAATTGACTACCCACTTCAATATTCTTGCCTGGAAAATCCCATGGATAGAGGAGCCTGGTGGGCTGCAGTCCATAGGGTCACAAAGAGCTGGGCATGACTGCTTATTTAACTTATATGCAGAGCACATCATGAGAAACACTGGGCTGGATGAAGCAGAAGCTGGATGAAGCTGGATGAAGCAGAAGCTGGAATCAAGATTGCCGGGAGAAATATCAATAATCTCAGATATGCAGATGACACCACCCTTATGGCAGAAAATGAAGAGGAACTAAAAAGCCTCTTGATGAAAGTGAAAGAGGAGAGTAAAAAATTTGGTTTAAAGCTCAGCATTCAGAAAACTAAGATCATGGCATCTGGTCCCATCACTTCGTGGGAAATAGACGGGGAAACAGTGGAAACAGTGTCAGACTTTATTTTGGGGGGTTCCAAAATCACTGCAGACGGTGATTGCAGCCATGAAATTAAAAGACGCTTACTCCTTGGAAGGAAAGTTATGACCAACCTAGACAGCATATTAAAAAGCAGAGACATTACTTTGCCAACGAAGGTCCATCTAGTCAAGGTTATGGTTTTTCCAGTAGTCATGTATGGATGTGAGAGTTGGACTGTGAAGAAAGCTGAGCACCGAAAAATTGATGCTTTTGAACTGTGGTGTTGGAGAAGACTCTTGAGAGTCCCTTGGACTGCAAGGAGATCCAACCAGTCCATCCTTAAGGAGATCAGTCCTGGGTGTTCACTGGAAGAACTGATGCTGCAGCTGAAACTCCAATACTTTGGCCACCTCATGCGAAGAGTTGACTCATTGGAAAAGACCCTGATGCTGGGAGGGATTGGGGACAGGAGGAGAAGGGGATGACAGAGGATGAGATGTTTGGATGGCATCACTGACTTGATGGACATGAGTTTGAGTAAACTCTGGGAGTTTGTGATGGACAGGGAGGCCTGGAGTGCTACGATTCATGGGGTTGCAAAGAGTCGGACACGACTGAGTGACTGAACTGAACTGAACGTCTAACACACAATGAAAAATTATTAATTTGAGATTTCAGCAGAAACAAATTAATAACTAATATTTACTGAGGACAAATTCCATGCAATCCCAATATTTGTCCCTTTTCCTTTATGTAGAGGAATGAGTTTCCATAGGTTTTCTCCTATGTGCTACAAAAAGCTACAAAGAGAAATAATTATTTTTTCTCATATTCTGCATTGGGAAAATAAACACACAAAGAAATCCAGTCACTTCCATAAAGGATCCAGAAAGGCTCATGGCTAGTAAGTAATGTGCATGTGTTTCAAACCCAGGGAGTCTGGCATCAAACAGAGAAAACAGAAAAATAGATAGATAGACAGATATATACATTAGGCAGTTAGAATAGGGAGAAAGAGGTCCAAAAAGGCAGTTAGAGAAGCTGTGGCTAGAGGATCGCATACATGAAGGGCTGTAAATAGAGGAAGAGAAAAAGAAGCAGACTTGAGTAAAGACTTCCAGAGGGAACGTGCACCCAACACGCCACCTGCCCTGATATGTCTCAGGCATAATTCCCTATTTGCATAGGGCAGAACCAAACAAGCCCCAGAGACTGTTCAGGGAAGAGAGCAAGGAATATAAGAGAGAAGTCTAATCAGGAAGAATGCACAGAAGAACTACACAAAAAAGATCTTCATGACCCAGATAACCACGATGGTGTGATCACTCACCTAGTGAGTGACATCCTGGAATGTGAAATCAAGTGGGCCTGAGGAAGCATCGCTACGAACAAAGCTAGTGGAGGTCATGAAATTCTAGTTGAGCTATTTCAAATCCTGAAAGATGATGCTGTGAAAGTGCTGCACTCAATATGCCAGCAAATTTGGAAAATTCAGCAGTGGCCACAGGACTGGAAAATGTCAGTTTTCATTCCAACCCCCAAAAAAGGCAATGCCAAAGAAGGCTCAAACTACCACACAATTGCACTCATCTCACACTCTAGCAAAATAATGCTCAAAATTCTCCAAGCCAGGCATCAACAATACATGAACTGTGAACTTCCAGATGTTCATGCTGGATTTAGAGAATGCAGATGAACCAGGGATCAAATTGCCAACACCCCTTGGATCATTGAAAGAGCAAGAGAGTTCCAGAAAAGCATCTACTTCTGCTTTATTGACTATGCCAAAGCCTTTGACTGTGTGGATCACAATAAACTGGAAATTTCTTAAAGAGATGGCAATACCAGACCACCTGACCTGCCTCCTGAGGAATCTGTATGCAGGTCAAGAAGCAACAGTCAGAACTGGACATGGAAAAACAGACTGGTTCCAGATTGGGAAAGGAGTGCGTCAAGGCTGTATATTGTCACCCTGCTTATTTAACTCATCTGCACAGTACATCATGAGAAATGCTGGGCTGGATGCAGTACAAGCTGAAATCAAGATTGCCAGTAGAATATTAGTAACTGCAGATATGCAGATGACACCACCCTTGTGACAGAAATTTAAGAAGAACTAAAGAGCCTCTTGATGAAAGTGAAAGAGGAGAGTGAAAATTCGGCTAAAACTCAATATTCAGAAAACTAAGATCATGGCATCTGGTCCCATCACTTCATGGAAAATAGATGGGGAAACAATGGGAACAGTGCGATACTTTACATTTGGGGGCTCCCAAATCACTGCAGATGGTGACTGCAGCCATGCAAATAAAAGAGGCTTGCTCCTTGGAAGAAAAGCTATGACCAACCTACGCAGTATATTAAAAAGCAGAGACATTACCTTGCTGACAAAAGTCTGTCTAATCAAAGCTATGGTTTTTCCAGTGGTCATGTATGGATATGAGAATTGGACTATAAAGAAAGCTGAGCACTGAAAAATTGGTGCTTTTGAACTGTGTTGCTGGAGAAGACTCTTGAGAGTCCCTTGGACTGCAAAGAGATCAAACCAGTCCATCCTAAAGCAGATCAGTCCTGAATATTCATTGGGAGGACTAATGCTGAAGCTGAAACTCCAATACTTTGGCCACCTGATGTGAAGAGCTGACTCATTTGAAAAGACCCTGAGGCTGAGAAAGATTGAAGGTGCGGGGAGAAGGGGCCGACAGAGGATGAGATGGTTGGATAGCATCAATGACTCAACGGACATGAGTTTGAGAAAGCTTCCACAAGTTGGTGATGGACAGGGAAACCTGGTTTGCTGCAGTCCATGGGGTTGCAAAGAGTTGGACAGGACTGAGTGACTTTTCTGAACTGAAATGCATCAGGACAAGGCCACTCCTGGGGTTGGTCTCCTCTCATGCCTCCAAATTGTACTTCTTACTGCTTGCCTGCTTGAGCTGTACTGGTCTCTCATTTCAACTCTGCTAAGATGAGTCAAAAACTGAGAAAGAACAACTGACCTGACTGATAGATAGATACGTACATGCATACAAGGGTAGATGCATAGATGGATGGATGATAGATAAACAATAGAGTTGTGGATCTGAAAGAAACAAAGTAGATAATTAAATAGTTGATCCTACTAAGGAATCATAAGTAAAGAAAATAGTATGGGAAACCCCTGTCAGTTAACTATCACTCAGAAAGCAGGCTTGCCTAGCAATAAAACCAAGCAGGCTTACTTAGCAACTAAACCATGCAACAAAGTATGAGACATGCCCCTAATCAATAAAATAGTAGTGGAATGAGACCCACATTCTGTCCAGAGAGGTCAGTAAATGAATGATTCCTAAGACAAGCTTCTCTGCATGCACTTAAAAAATAAATTAGAAAAAGGTGGCAGTATACTAAAACCTGAGATACCGCTTTTAGCATATGTTACCACCCTTCTGTTAATTTAAATATTGCCATGATAGTCCCAGCTTGACCATCTAGGGACAAGAAAACTCCTTTACCTGATCTGGAGGAGGAATTCATGATGGAAGTTTGCCATCTACTCAAAAATGAGGAGGAAGGTGGTCGACTCCTCCTTCCCACTTTTCCTTTGATTATAGAACTGTAGCCCAGTAAGTTCTCAGCATGGCCCCTCTTGCCTACCTGATTGGAAACCTCATAAGCAACCTATTCTTATAAATTATTTTTTATCTGTCACTTTGCCTCTCACTGAATTCCTTTTGTGTTGAGTCATAAAGAACCGGAGCTCCTCAGAGCCCTCCAAGGCACATTTCTGCAGTTTCAGATTGACTAGTTGTATGTCTTCAAAATTCATATGTAATTCATATTCACATACCTCTCAGAGTGAATGGTTAAACAACAAGAATTCAACTAAGTAAATTTAAGGATCAACTTGGCTTTATTAAATGATTCCTGGCAATTAGAGAAAAGTTCCTCTGAGATGAAGAGTGCTCAGTCCATACCCACAAATTTCTATGGTTTTTTGGCCTTTTGAGATCTCCATTAGAAATAGTTTTTATCTACAAAAAACACAACAAGCATATTCTCCTAATGTACCAGCAGTAATGGAAAGACTGAGCCCTGGCCAAGAGAAGGCCCTGGCTGTACCAGCACCAGTTCCCATAGAAACTTGGATTGGAGCATGGGTTGAACCAGCAGACCTCAAGTAGGGAGGAGCTACACATGATTGAATTGAATACAGTTCTTACTTGAATCTTGAGACAGAATTAAGGTTTTCCACTTCAATACCTGAGAACTGCAGTCTGAAAGTCTAGGGGCTTCGCTTCAGGAAGAACTACCTACCAGCTCCATTGGGCACCAGGCCAAACAGTCTGCTAGCCAAGCTCACCTGTCTTGTATCGAAGAGCCAGTTAGATCAGGAAATCAATGTAAAGAGAGTGGAGCTCAGAACTAATAGGACCTTACCCTCAGTCCTGGGAAACAGAAAGAAAGGTAGTGAACTCAAAAAGGGGTTCACAGGTACCACATCCATGTTTCTCATTGTCCTTAAATACCATCTGAAGTTTACTTTGGGTTCCAACACTGTCATCAAATCTGTTAAGCAGTAAAAATTCAACTGATTATGTGTAAGGATCAAATTGGTGTTTATTATTTTAAAATATTTTTTTAATGTGGACCATTTTTAAAGTCTTTATTGAATTTGTTACAACATTGTTTCTGTTTTATGTTTTGGTTTCTTGGCCAGGAGGCATGAGAGATCTTGACCAGGGATCAAACCCATACCCCCTGAATTGGAAGGCAAAATCATAGCAGTTGGATAGCTAGGGAAGTCTCAAATTGGTGTTGAGAATATTGGCTGACCTGAGGTAAGTCAGTCCTCAAATTCTAGACTTTATTTTTGGTCAAAATTGGTTCCTTTATGCATCTGTATTTATTTTAAAATATAAATAATAAACATTTTGAAGAATTTTTTATCTTGACTTCTTTGTCCAGCAGGGTCCACTCGGTCAAGAGTGATCTTCATAATCTGTCTCCCCAAATTAATATTGTAATTTTATGAGTGTGGCTAATAGTCTGAAGAATATATCTTTTACATTATATATCAGTAGTACACTTCTATTCATTGTGACAAAGTTTCTTTTAGATTCTATTTACTACCATTCTACTTATAGAAATCTCAAATTGCAAACTACATTTGGCATAAATTAAACTGATCTTAGAACCCATCAAAGTAGCCAATAACTATCTGACTACAGTTCGCATTTATTTCATGAAGATAAACCGCATCTACTCACTATGGAATGAGAGAAGGAAAATTTATCCAGAAAAGTTAATCCATCCTTGTTCCAAATATTGCTTTATTATTTTTATACCTAATTTATTGTAGTACTTTTCACTGTCTAGTGTCAATATTAGAAGAGGATAATCTATAAATAACACAAATCTTTATTTGTAATACATAATCAGGGAGCAAGAAAATAAATATCTATAGTTGCAAGTCACTACTTGCAAATTTAAATGTTTATGTTTCTAGGATAAATGGTCTATAAAGAATCATAATGAGAAAAAAAAAAAAAAGAATCATAATGAGCATCCTATCTAAAGAAATAAATATACTTGTCTTAGTCACTGTTTATCACTTTCTCTCCAAGAGAGAGAGAGCACACATACAAACTTGGTATATATTTTTGTATATAAACACATATAGGCACACTTATGTACATTTTGTACAATGTATGTCATTTTTACATTGCACAGGAGAACAAATGTGAATATATTAGTGTTTATATACATGCATAAATTTGTATATACATATATGTGTTTATACATCCATGTTTTGTTTATGCTCAACTAATAAATAATAAAAGTTTTAATTCACTTTCTGCCAGCATACAATCCATATGTGATTATTCTTTAACTACATGGAAACTACAAATATTACAATTGACTGGGAGGGATGAAAAAGGCAAATGTGAATTGATATATGTGGACTTGGTCAATGTCAATTTTGCAAGCTGTACATAAATTTTGTAGACCTAATGATTTTCAAAAACCATTTCCAAGGCTGTTTATGTCTCATTGGAAATCTAAATGGGAATCTTACTGGAACTGGATTAAAAAAATTTAGCTCTTGTCAAATATTGCTGGTCTCTGCTTTTTAATTTTTCTTCTTCTCTTGCCTTTAATACATGCTTAGCCTTAGTGGGCCAAAAGTAGGACTCTTTAGCTAATATTTTTTTCTTCTTATTGTGCAAAAGACTTCATCTTTAATGCTTACATGGTTATTTGAGTTTTGCTGTAGAATGCTGTACACTGCACTTTTGCTTTGAAATGAATGATCTTTTTTTGTTTGTTTCAAGGTAAACAATTTTCTGCAGTGTTTTTGTTGCACATTGTTAGAAGTCATCCTATTGCTTAGATGTAGAAGGGGAATTTTTTTTCTAAATCACTGCTGTGAACAACTAGCTGTTTGATCAGCAATGCTTCCTTTTTGTTTCTTCCTTCTTTTGTGTTGGACTTAGTCCCTGTCTGTTCTCTATGACACATCGGGATATGACTAGCTGGTACCACTCACAGTGGAAGCAGTTTAATCTTTGTTACAAAAGTAGAAGTCACATAAACATCTTAGGAAGAATGGTTGATTAAATTGTTTTTGCCAGCAGTTGTACTTATCTGAGCAGTTGTATTTATCTGACCACATACTTTCTTTGTGCAGGATTTGGAATTTTTTTCCCCCCTTTCACTTGGGAGACTATAATCATGCTTAATTTCTCCCTGTATGTGCATGCTTTGTTCTTGGAGCATTTTCCATAGAAAAAGTGAATTTCAGTTCTTCTGGACTTATCTTTCACTAGGAAAACTTAGCTATCGCTCAGCATTTTAAGAAGCAGAGATAATACTTTAATTTTAAACTTCTAATTGGAGATTTTTCTTTCAGCCAGTGGGGGGAGGGGGTGACTGTATTTCATAAATGGCATTTCATCTCCTTGTAGAGAACATTTCTTTCATCAAATAGAGTCTTATACAAATTAAAGCTAGGTGAAGGATCTGGTAAGAGATTGGTACAAACTAGCTGAAAAATGGTGTATTCTCCTGCTGAGAGTTTAGCCTTATTTACTTTTCCTGTTACTTGAGAGAAAACTGATATATGATGTTCTTTGTTGTTGTTGTTTAGTTGTTAAGTCTGTCCCAACTCTTTTGTGACCCCATGGACTGTATAGCCCACCAAACAACCCTGTCCTTGAGATTTTTCAGGCAAGATTTTTGGAGTGGGTTGCCATTTTCTTCTCCAGGGGATCTTCCCCACCCAGGGATCCAACCTGGATCTCTTGTATTGGACTGCCTGCCTGCTATTACTTCAGTCATGTCCAGCTCTTACTGAACCCATGGACTGTAGTCTGTCAGGTTCCTCTGTCCATGGGATTCTCCAAGCAAGGATACTTGAGTGGGTTTCCATTTCCTTCTCCAAGTTATCTTCCCGAACCAGGGATTGAACCCAAGTCTCTTATGTCTCCTGAATTGGTAGGCAAGTTCTTTACATTAGTGCCACCTGGGAAGTTCTGATGTTCTTTAGGACTGGGTTTAAAGATGATTAAGGAGACTGAAGTGATAATGGGTGTTCTACAAATGCAGGTCAGGGATAGAGCAGGAGGCAAGCAAAATATTTCATTTTGAGGGATAATGAAAAGTTAAAGTAGGGAAAATATAAAAGAACTTTACATTATTATGAAAATTTGTGATAATAGGTGTCTTTTTAGTAGATCCATGTGATTGGATAACTTTGAAAAAATCATCCTTCTCTGATAAAACATTCAATGCTTATATGTATTTCTAGCTATTTTAAATACAGTTTCATAGAACTCATAAATTAGATTTATGTACCAATGCTTAGAGATTGTTCAGCAAAATGTAATGGTATTTAAAAAATACATATGCAAAAGCTTGAATGTTGAAGGTCAGATGCTGCCTTACTTAAGAAACCAGAGCTAAAAAAACCATGAAGAAGATATTGTTTAAAAATGGAGAACATTTCAAATATCTTTATAGATGTAAATTACTCTAATAAAGGGAATAAAATTTAATATAAAACTTAGAAAATAATGCTTCACTATGAAAAATATCTGGTTTTCTTGCTGATTGATCTCACAAGAAAGATTTTTAAAAAGCACATGATAAAAATGAAATAGAGATAATAAAAATGTGTCTTTGAAGTAAACATTTGATTTGCAACTGATATGCTGACTATTTAAAATAATTTAAATATTTATGAAAATATTTACAAATGATGCTACTGACAGGAATTAATTTCCAAGATATACAAACAGCTTATACAGCTCAATATCCAAAAGAAAAAAAAAAACAATAAAAAAATGAGTGGAACACCTAAATAGACATTTCTTCAAAGAAGATATTTAAATGGCCAACAGGTACATGAAAAGGTACGCCACAACACTCTTTATAGGAGGAATGCAAATCAAACTACAATGAAGTATCACCTCATACCAGTCACAACGAAAGTGAAAGTGACAGTTGCTCAGTCATGTCCAACTCTTTCTGACCCCATGGACTGTACAGTTCAGTTCAGTTCAGTCACTCAGTTGTGTCTGACTCCTTGCCACCCCATGAACTGCAGCACACCAGGCCTCCCTGTCCATCACCAACTCCTGAATCTTACCCAAACTCAAGTCCAGTGAATCAGTGATGCCATCCAACCATCTTATCCTCTGTCCTTGCCTTCTCCTCCTGCCTTCAATCTTTCCCATCGTCAGGGTCTTTTCAAATGAGTCAGCTCTTTGCATCAGGTGGCCAAAGTATTGGAATTGCAGCTTCAACATCAGTCCTTCCAATGAACACCTAGGAATGATCTCCTTTAGAATGGACTGGTTGGATCCCCTTGCAGTCCAAGGGACTCTAAAGAGTCTTTTCCAACACCACAGTTCAAAAGCATCAATTCTTAAGCACTCAGCTTTCTTTACAGTCCAACTCTCACATCCATACATGACCACTGGAAAAACCATAGCATTTACTAGGCAGACCTTTGTTGGCAAAGTAATGTCTCTGCTTCTTAGTATGCTGTCTAGGTTGGTCATAACTTTCCTTCCAAGGAGCAAGCCTCTTTTAATTTCCTGGCTGCAGTCACCATCTGCAGTGAATTTGGAGCCCTCCAAAATAAAGTCAGCCGCTGTTTCCACTGTTTCCCCATCTATTTGCCATGAAGTGATGGGACCGGATGCCATGATCTTAGTTTTCTGAATGTTGAGCTTTAAGCCAAAGTTTTCACTCTCCTCTTTTGCTTTCATCAAGAGGCTCTTTAGTTCTTCAATCTCTGCCATAAGGGTGGTGTCATCTGCATATCTGAGGTTATTGATATTTCTCCCTGCAGTCTTGATACCAGTTTGTGCTTCATCCAGCCCAGTGTTTCTCATGATGTACTCTGTATATAAGTTAAATAAGCATGGTGACAATATACAGCCTTGATGTACTCCTTTTCCTGCTTGGAACCAGTCTATTGTTCCATGTCCAGTTCTAACTGTTGCTTCTTGACCTGCATACAGGTTTCTCAAGAGGCAGGTCAGGTGGTCTGGTATTCCCATCTCTTGAAGAATTTTCCACAGTTTATTGTAATCCACACAGTCAAAGGCTTTGGCATAGTCAATAAAGCAGAAGTAGATGTTTTTCTGGAACTCTCTTGCTTTTGCAATGATCCAGCGGATGTTGGCAATTTAATCTCTAGTTCCTCTGCCTTTTCTAAAACCAGCTTGAATATCTGGAAGTTCACAGTTCACGTATTGCTAAAGCCTGGCTTGGAGAATTTTGAGCATTACCTTACTAGTGTATGAGATGAATGCCATTGTGTGGTAGTTTGAGCATTCTTTGGGATTGCCTTTCTTTGGGATTGGAATGAAAAGTGACCTTTTCCAGTCCTGTGGCCACTGCTGAATTTTCCAAATTTGCTGGCATATTGAGTGCAGCACTTTCACAGCATCATCTTTTAGGATTTGAAATAGCTCAGCTGGAATTCCATCACCTCCACTAGCATTTTTCATAGTGATGTTTCCTAAGGCCCACTTGATTTCACATTCCAGGATGTCTGGCTCTAGGTGAGTGATCACACCATCATGATTATCTGGGTTGTGAAGATCTTTTTTGTACAGTTCTTCTGTGTATTCTTGACACCTCTTTTTAATATCTTCTGCTTCTGTTAGGTCCCTATCATTTATGTCCTTCATTGAGCCCATCTTTGCATGATATGTTCCCTTGGTATCTCTGATTTCCTTGAAGAGATCCCTAGTCTTTCCCATTCTATGATTTTCCTCTATCTCTTTGCACTTGTCACTGAGGAAGGTTATCTTATCTTTCCTTGCTATTCTTTGGAACTTTGCAATCAAATTGCTATATCTTTCTTTTTCTCCTTTGCTTTTCTCTTCCCTTCTTTTCACAGTTATTTGTAAGGCCTCCTCAGACAGCCATTTTCTTTTTTCCATTTCTTTTTCTTGGGGATGGTCTTGATCCCTGTCTCCTGTACAGTGTCACGAACCTCCATCCATAGTTCCTCCGCCACTCTGTCTATCAGATATAGTCACTGAAATCTATGTCTCACTTCCAGTGTATAATCACAAGGGACTTAATTTAGGTCATACCTGAAAGGTCTAGTGGTTTCCCCCACTTTCTTAAATTTAAGTCTGAATTTGGCAATAAGGAGTTCATGATCTGAGCCACAGTCTACTCCCGGTCTTGTTTTTGCTGACTGTATAGAGCTTCTGCATCTTTGGCTGCAAAGAATATAATCCATCTGATTTCGGTGTTGGCCATCTGGTGATGTCCATGTGTAGAGTCTTCTCTTGTGTTGTTGGAAGAGGGTATTTGCTATGACCAGTGCATTCTCATGGCAAAACTCTATTAGCCTTTACCTTGCTTCATTCCGTATTCCAAGGCCAAATTTGCCTGTTACTCCTGGTGCTTCTTGACTTTCTACTTTTGCATTTCAGTTCCCTATAATGAAAAGGCCATCTTTTTTTGGGTGTTAGTTCTAAAAGTTCTTGTATGTCTTCATAGAACTGTTCAACTTCAGCCTCTTCAGCATTACTAGTCAGGGCATAGACTTGGATTACTGTGATATTGAATGGTTTGCCTTGGAAACGAACAGTGATCATTCTGTCATTTTTGAGATTGTGTCCAAGTACTGCATTTTGGACTGTTTTGTTGACTGTGATGGCTACTCCATTTCTTCTAAGGGATTCCTGCCAACAGTAGTAGTTAGCTGAGTTAAATTCACCGATTACAGTCCATCTTAGTTCACTGATTCCTAGAATGTCCACGTTCACTCTTGCCATCTCCTGTTTGACCACTCCCAATTTGCCTTGATTCATGGACCTAACATTCCAGGTTCCTATGCAGTATTGCTCTTTACAGCATCAGACCTTGCTTCTCTCACCAGTCACATCCACAACTGGGTATTGTTGCTTTGCCTCTGTCTCTTCATTCTTTCTGGAGTTAGCTCTCCTCTGATCTCCAGTAGCATATTGGGCACCTACTGACCTGGGGAGTTCATCTTTCAGTGTCTTGTCTTTTTGTCTTTTCATACTCATACTGTTCATGGGGTTCTCAAGGCAAGAATATTGAAATGCTTTGCCACTCCCTTCTCCAGTGGACTGCATTTTGTCAGAACTCTCTACCATGACCCATCCATCTTGGGAGGTGCTGGAGCAACAAGCAGCGGCTCCATGGCCCTGGAGCAGCCAAGAGGATCCACCCCATGTCCAAGGTCAGGAGTGGTGGCCGAGAGGAGATAACCCACACCCAAGGTCAGCAGCAGTGGCTATGCTTTGCTGGAGCAGCCATGAAGAGATATCCCGCATCCAAGGCAAGAGAAACCCCAGTAAGACAGTAGGTGCTGAGAGAGGGCATCAGAGGGCAGACAGGCTGAAACCACAATCACAGAAAATTAGCCAATCTGATCACATGGACCACAGCCTTATCTAACTCAATGAAAATGGACTGTAAAGTCCATGGAAATCTTCAAGCCAGAATACCGGAGTGAGTAGCTGTTCCCTTCTCCAGGGGATCTTCCCAACCCAGAGATTGTACACAGGTTTCCTGCATTACAGGTGGTTTATTTATTGTCTGAGTCACCAGGGCCATCATTAAAATAAGTCTACAAATAATAAATGCTGGAGAGCATATGGAGAAAAAAGAATCCTCCTACACTCTTTGTGGGAATGTAAATTGGTGCAGCCTCTATGAACAGGATGGAGGTTCCTTAAAAACCTAAAAATAGTTTATGTATGATCCAGTAATCCCAGTCCTGGACAAACATCCAGAGAAAAACATGATTTGAAAGGATACATGTATCTGGATGTTCATTGTGTCACTGTTTACAATAGCCAATGCAAAGAAGCAATGTAAATGTCCACTGACAGATGAATGGATAAAGAAGATGTGGTACATACAAACAATGGACTAGTACTCAATCACAAAAAAGAATAAAATAGTGCCATTAGTAGCACCATGGATGCACTTAGAAATTATCACATTAAGTGAAGCAAGACAAAGACAAATATCGTATATTACTTACATGTGGAATAAAAAGAATGACACGAATGAACTTATTTATAAAACAGAAATAGACTCACAGACATACAAAGCAAAGTTATGGTTACCAAGGGGTTGGAGAAGGAAATGGCAACCCACTCCAGTGTTCTTGCCTGGGAACTCCCATGGACAGAGGACCTGGTGGGCTACAGTCCATGGGGTCGCAAAGAGTGGACACGACTGAGTCACTAACACACACACAAGGGGAATAGCAGGGTTGAGGAGGAGATAAATTAGGAGTTTTGGATTAACTGATACACACTATTATGCATAAAATAAGCAACAAGAACCTACTACATAGCACTGGGAGCTATATTTAATATTCTGTAATAACCTATAATGGAAAAGAATCTGAAAAGAATATACATGTACACATATATATGTACATACATATATATACACACACACACATACATGAATCACTTTATTGAAACTAACACAATGTTGTAAATTAACTCTGCCTCAAAAAAAATCCAAAAAATCATTTAAATATTTAGAATAGGAATATTTGTTACAAGCATGTGTGAAGATATTATACTATTCTCTATCCTTAATGTTCAATATGCTTAGTGTTTTCTGTTCAATATGGTTTACCAGAAAATTACTCAGCATTTTCGTATATGGGACATCTATCTTTAAATACACACTTGATTCAATGCTATCATAATTTTTTTTTTTTGGCAAAACACAGTTTTTAGTGATTAAAAAAAAACAACAAATTCTGGTTATAGCAAAACCATTTTTGTTTTCTTTGCCTTTTGCTGATGTCTATGATGATTCTTTAGATAAATGCTTTCTGTTAAAATGGCAGTTTTGTGTTCCCATTGTGAAAACCGCTTTGAAACCAAAATGAATTCAATTTTACCTCTTTGAAACATGTGAGAGGATTATTTTTGTACTTCTCCCACTTGATATTCTCCACTAGTTCATTGTTTTTATTTTTTTTGATATCTCGACAATGTTTTTGCACAATTTAGTGTTTAGACATAGTTCTTTATAAACTGAGTTCTCTCTCCTACCTCTCCGCTACTGAGTTAGTATTTGTTTTAATTGTGTACAGTCATGGAGCACCAGCCATTTTCAATAAACAATTTGTAGGTAATGTACTTTCAAAGACTAAATACAATAGAATTTTATTAACCATAACTGAAAGCTAATTATAATTTATTGATTTTATGAGCTATAGCTCATGTAGCTAATTGATAAGAAGTCTCATGAGACAGCAATACCATTTTTTATTTGTAATACTCTTAGACAAAACCATGTTTTCCATAATAGTAGATGAAATAGAACTGATATCTTGCTTGCTGTAATAAACTAGGAAATTAAAAGATGTTCTCAATCCTATAGGAGAAAGAGAAGAATCAAACACTTTAGCACTTGCAACTTTACCCTTTTTCTCTCCCAAATACCAATTTGCTGATTTGGGTTCTGTCACTTTGTTTTTGATAACTACGAAACCATCAGACACAAAGCTAGGAGGGATATAAAAAATTACTGGGACAATGATTCTCTTCTCTCTGATTAACTATGTATAGTATATATTATCAGTTATACATTTACAAGGATGGGTCACTGAAAGTGTGTAGTAAAGAGTTTTCATTGTAACAAAATTATTAATGGCAAAGTCGATTATGAGCATCTATGATACAAATTTAGCTTATTATATACTATTTCTATTAACACTCATTAGATGGATTTTTAGACTGTATATGAAATTGTATTGTCACTAATCTGATTTAAATGATAAATACTTTTTATCTGGTAACTCAGCTGGTAAAGAATCCGACTGTAATGCAGAACATGGTTCGATTCCTGGGTCAGATAGTTCCAGGGTTAGGTTACCCACTCCAGTATTCTTGGGCTTCCCTGGTGGCTTAGCTGGTAGAGAATCTGCCTGCAATGTGGGATACCTGGTTTTGATCCCTGGGTGGGAAAGATCCCCTGGAGAAGGGAAAGGCTAGCCACTCCAGTATTATGGCCTGGAGAATTCCTTAGACTACAGTCCATCGGGTCACAAAGAGTTAGAAGTGACTTTCACTTTTTATCTAATATTGAGTGTTTATTGGGAGGTAATTAGCTTTATCTTTTTAATCCATATTCTTTAAAGACCATTCCTTTTTGTTAAATTAGCTTTTTATTTTGAGGTAATTATACATTCATAATCAACTATTGAAATAGGCCAAAGAGATTTCAGGAACTTCCCTGGTGGTCCAATGGTTAACACCTCACCTTCCAATGCAGGCTCAATTCCTGGTTAGGGAGCTAAGATTTCACATGACTTGAAACCAAAAAACCAAAACATAAAACAGAAGCAATGTCGTAACAAATTCAATAAAGACTTTAAAAATGGTCCACATCAAAAATCTTTATGACTCAGTGGAGGGGGACCCCGGAGGGTGGAGAGGTCCTTAAGATGGTGGTGGGTTTGGCCTGGAGGGAGGAGGGGACCCTTGAGGGAGGAGAGGGCCCTGGAGGGCAGAGGGGCTGAGCCATAAAAAGGGATGCACTTGAGTCAGTTCTAGTGAGGTGGATGAGTCTAGAGCCTGTTACACAGAGTGAAGTCAGAAAGAGGAAAACAAATATTATATATATTAATGCACATATATGGAATCTAGAAAAATGATACTGATGAACCTATTTTACAGGGCAGTATAGAGATACAGACGTAGAGAAGAGACGTTGGACACAGCCAGGGAAGGAGAGGATGGGATGAGTTGAGAGAGTAGCATTGAAACATATACTTTACCATATGTAAAACAGGCTATGGAGAAGTTGCTATACAACACAGCGAGCTCAACTTGGTGCTCTGTGACAGCGTGGAGGGGTGAGACGGGGTGGGTGGTGGGTGTGAGGTTCAAGAGGGAGGGGACATGTGTATACTTATGGCTCATTCACATTGCTCTATGGCAGAAGCCAGCACAATATTGTAAAGCAATTGTCCTCCAATTAAAAATAAATTTTAAAAAAATCTTTAAAAAAAAGAAAAACAAAAAACGTTAGCATGAATACAATATCACAAGCAGATACTGACATTGGTACAGTTAAGATAAACCGCATTCCCATCACTACAAATATTCCTCTTGTTGTCCTCTCATCACCACAATCAGCCCCCTAGTCTTAATCACTAGCAATCACTAATCAATTCTCCCTCTCTCTAAATCTGTCATTTCCAAAATGTTAATGGAATCCTACATTGTGAGATACTTTTGGGAATGGCTTTTTTCACTCAGCATAATTTGTTACAGATTTATCAAGGTTGTTGCATTAACATAAGTTTTCATTTTTCTGGGATAAATGCCCAGCATTGTAATTGCTGGCTCATACGATAGTTGCATGCTTATTAATTGTTAGGCCGTTGCCAAAGTGTTTTTTCAGAGTGACTGTACCATTTTATATCACCACCAGTAATGTATGAGTGTTACACTTTCTCTGCAGTCTCACCAGTGTTTGGTGTTGCCACTGTCTTTTTTTTTTTAAATAATTTGAATAGGTGTGTAGTCATATCTTATTGTGGTTTTAATTTACATTTCTTTAATGGCTAGTGATGTTAAACATCTTTTCATATGCTTACTTGCCAACTATATATCCTCTTTAGTGAAATATCTCTAATGTTCTTTGTCCTGTATCTAATTTGATTATATTTTTAATGTCAAGTTTTGAACATTCCTTATATATTCTAGATACTAGTCCTATGTTGGATATGTGTTTTTTTGCAGATAATATTTTCTCCCCCTCTGTAGCTTGTTCTTTCATTCTCTTTACAGGGTGTTTTATGGAACAAAAATTTCTAATTTTTATGAAATCCTGTTTATCACTTTTTAACTTTCATGGGTCATGCTTTATTGTCAAGTTTGAGATTTTTTTTTTTGCCTAGCCCTAGAGCTCAATCATTTCTCACTATATTCTCTCTAAAAATTGTATAGCCTTGTAACCTTATGAGGTACATCTTAATTTTTGTTTGTTTTCATTTTTATTTTTTGCTTAAGAAATTTCATTATCTCAATACCATTTATCCTTTCTCCACTGAGTAAATTTTGCTCTTTTGTTAAAAATAAATTGAGCATATTTCTGTCTTAAATTTGACTTGTCTTTTCTGCTCTGTGGATTTGCATCTATCCCTAAGGCTTCCCAGATGGTTCAGCAACAAAGAATCTGCCTGCCATGCAGGAGACACAGGAGATGTGGGTTCAATCCCTGGGTTGGGAAGCTCCTCTGGAGTGGAAATGGCAACCCCTCTGATACTCTTGGTTGGGAAATCCTATGGGCAGAAGAGCCTGGTGGACTTCAGTCCATTGTGTGGCAAGGAGTCAGACATGACTGAACAACTGAGTATGCACCAATAACCCACATAGTCTTGAATATTGTAGTTTCATAATAAATTTTTGAAAGTAGGTAAGTTTCTCCTTATATTGTTATTTTTCAAAATTGTTTTAGCTTTTCCAGTTCATGTGCCTTTTCACACAAATTTTAAAAAATCTTGTCTGTATCTATAAACAGTATTGCTTGGATTTTGATAGTTTTGTGAAAATATCCATTTGCAGAGAACTGGCATCTTTACTGAATTAGTAATCAATCCCTGAAAACACAACATCTCCATTTATTTAGTTAACCTTTAATTTACTTCATCAATATTTTGTAATTTTTAGCATATGTCCTATATGTGGTTTGTTGGATCAACATTTATTCATCTCTTTTTAAAAGAAATTATAAATGGTGTTATATTTTAATTTTAGTGTTCCTTTGTTTATTACTGATATATAGATAGCAAAATTGATTTTCATGTTGACCTTGTATCCTGTAACATTCTGAACACAGTTATTTTTGCTAAGAATTTTTTTCCTTAGGTGTCTTAGAAATTCTTACATAGACAATAATACATGAAATGAGGACCTTTCCTGATCTGTACTTCTTTCATTTACTTTTCTTGCCTTTGTAAGAAAAGGTAAGAATATACTATATTGAATCACATTAATGAGAGTAGACATCCTTGCATTATTAGTCTTCCTAGAGGAAAAGGAGGCAGTATTTCTTCCTAAAACATTTGGTAGTCTTCTCCATTGAAGCCATCTGGGCTTGGTTGTTCCCCCCACCCATCCTCCCACTGGGAGGTTTTAATTTATGAATTCTATCTTCTTTATAGTTACTGATCTATTCAAATCATCTATTTTATATTGGGTGGGTGTCGGTTGTTTGTGTCTTTAAGAAATTAATCTCGTTTGTCTAAGTGGCCTGAAGTATGTGTGTAGAATTGTTCATACTATTGCCTTATTTGCCTTTTGATGTCTGTAGAAGCTAGAGATGATATGCCTTGTTTCCCAGTATTGGTAATTCTTTGATACCTTCTTTCAAGATCCTTTTGCTTCTTAGAATGACAAGTGACTTTCTATTAAAGTCTGAATATTTGCAGTAATATGTAACTAGAATTGAATTTATTTAAATCGTTTATTTTATCTAGCTTTCTGTTACTTCATTCTTTCAGAGGAAGGCTGTGGGGAGGGTTCCATCTCATGGCATTTGGATTAGAGTACAAATGCAGAATCCTTAATTGGTCTTTATCAACATCCTAACAGGGAATTCTCCCTATTAGTAGTAGATGGAGGTTGGAGTTCTGGTCTCCCACTGACTCACCATGGTAGAAACCCCAGACTGAGAGGGGTTAGAGTACCTTGTTACTGCTCCCCACATAGTTTCCATGGACACCATTGAGGGTGTAGCCTCTTTACCACTGGCCAGTGGAGAATGTCTGATTCTCCACTATAGAGGACATCCTGTGTAAGGTAAAAATGAAATGATAATGGAACACAAAAAATCATCTAGCAGAAAAGACTGTATTAAAATAACAACACAATTTCCAAAATAATCTTTTTTAGTGGAGGATCAACTGCATACATGAAACTTATTAGATCTGAAAATATACTTAGGAAAATTTAGAAGAAAGAGGAAATAGATTTTTTTTTAAGTGAGCAACAAGAAAATGAACAAATAGATCCCAGAGGAAAAATGGGAAATGGGGTATTCATTTAATATAATTTCCATAGAGGAAAGGGATATTAGAGTATATGGGAAAGAATCAATAATCAACAAATAATAATCATCACAATTTAAAAGTTTAAAGATTTAAAGAAAAGCTTGAAATTTTGTACTTTAGATTTCACAAAGAACTAAACAAAAATATTTATAAAAATCGGTAAAAGTTCTGAACTTTAAAATTATCAAAAAATACATTAAGAAAAGAAAAATACAGGGTTGGAAAGAAAAGAAGGGAATTAAGTTACAATTCATTATAGACAGTATGATTTCTATTTAGAGACTTGAAGAGAATTAACTAAAAATACTTCAAATAATGATGACCAGTAAAAAGACCAATCTCAAAATCCATTAAAAATTATATATTATTCATATAATAATGATAAAAAGTTGTTTAGCTCTTACTGTGTCCAGGACTTTTTAAAATACTCTACATGAACAGCTCACAGCAGCATTATGAGGTAGCCATTATTCTCATTTTACAAATGAGTAAAGTGAGGCATAGATAAAATAAATTAACCTTTCCAAAGGTTATATACCTGGTAAGTGGTACATAAATAGTCCATAAATTTTTTTTTCCTCCTAGAAACAAGATCAAAATCCACAAGGATTCTGACTCTTCTTAACATAAAATATGTTTTATTGAAAAGATAGTATCAATCAAGAAATTATGAATTGAGAGGAAGCACAAAAATTCACTCATTGTGACACAAGGGACTCAGTTCCTTAGGAAAGTTCTTCAGATTCTTCCAGTTTCACCCCATGAGTGTCATTCATGATGTCTGTAAGGTCTGTAAGGGAGAGGGGATAGGACTAGCTTGGTTCACATGCTCTTGGGCTCATGGATGGGAGGGGAAAGCAAGATACAAGTCTATCAATTAAAAAACTCACTGCAAATACATGGAGTTGGAGGAGAAGGGTTCTGGAAGGGAAAGGGTGAAAGGATACATATTAGATGTACATTTGAGACCTAGACTCTAGGGACAATAGCTACAGGAGGTAGGCAGCAGCAGGCAGTGTAAATTCACTACCACAATAACGAAGGCATTGATTTCTTGCTGGAACCTGAACATATTATCTGCTTTAAAGATTACTTGAGGGCACACTGAAGTAGTCTTATGTTGGTAACTTTCTATCTAGGATTCATTTTAAGTGGCTTTTACACTTTCTATCTTGAATCAAATCAAAGAGATGACCCTGAATAGAAGTATACTCCAGAGAGTTTGAGGGATCCAAATATTGTTTCTCACTCAGTCAAACAGGGACTTTCGAGGGTACGCTTCTTAAAGTACCATCGGTCAGAGCATAGGAGTTTAAAGGTCTTTAAAAGGGCTGAATGCTTAATTAAATTGCTGTTAGATTAGTGTCATCTGTTTTAATAGTGTCAGCATAGATTTTATTTGAATTACTTGGGTATTTATAATGCCTTAAGAAAGAACTGGAATTTAAAAATAAGCCTCCAAATAAATGTTTTGTGGAGACCAGGATTTCTCAACCATCACACTATTGACATTTTGGGATAGATGATTCGTTGCTTGATGTACAGAGTCTGTCCTCTGTGTTGCGGGATGTATACTAAAATCCCTGGCCTCTACTCATCAAATGCTTGTAGTATCCTACCAACTGTGACCAAAAAAAAAAAAAAAATCTCTAAATGTTGTCAAATATCCCCGCTGTGTGGGGGGAGCAGGGGGAGGAACTGCACAAAAAAATCCTTGCTTGAGAACAACTATTATAGACCAAAGGGGGATTCTGGGCAGAATTACCAGAACCTAAAGTACACACTCAGAATGTCACCAGATAAGTTTAAAAGGAAGTTCTACCCACCTAAAAAGGGTTAACCTCACTGTTTAATAATAACTTGACATACACACAGTTTTTGTTTTGAAATTTTTATTGGAATATAACCACTTTACATTGTTGTGTTAGTTTCAACATTGTGTAATTGTTGTGTAATTTTCAACATTATAGCAAAGTGAATCAACCATCCATATACACATATCCCTTCTTTTTTTGAATTTCCTTCCCATTTAGATCACCACAGAACGCTGAGTAGAGTTCCTTGTGCTATATAATAGCTTCTCATTAGTTATCTATCTTATACATACTAGCGTATGTATGGCAATTCCAATCCCCCAGTTCATCCCCCAGCCTCCCCTCTTGGCAAACCATCCAAGGAAGGGAATCTCAATTGTGGATGCACAATTAGAATCATCAGTGAGATTTTTTTTTTTTTTTAATTACTGATGCCTAAACCATAATCTAGAAATCTAAAAAATTACACCAGAAATTTTGGTAGTGGATCCAGACATTTTTATTTTTGAGATATTCTCAAAAGGATTCTAAATAGATAACAATCTAATATGTACTAATCTAAAGTAACTGTCCATAAAAGCCCACCAGAATCAAGCCATGGAAGATGTACAGGCATTTACCATACCTGGATTCCAGTCTGATTATTCACATGGCCACAGGAATTGCATGGTGAACCAAAGGTTCAGGGACAAAGTGCTTCAGGGCACTGCTCCAAGGGTTCATGCCACCTGAAATCTGTATTGCAACTAAATAATTAGTCAAAAAAACTGAATAAAGGAAACTTATAGATGAAGGCATTTTCTGAGAAACTGGGAGTCAAAATACCAGTATAATTCTATATGGGTCCAAGCATTGCACTAATTTATTAGAAAGCTAGATAAGCCACTTTTAGCATCAAAGAAGAAATCCCTGGGCAATTTTCAGTTAACTGTTGGTATACAGTGCTACAGTAATTGTCCTGGACTGATCAGCAGGCCTGATTCATTGCACATCTGTATCTAGCTGATAATTCTAACTCCATGTGATGTTTTGAATCCATTCTGATCATAGTAGAACTTAAACAATCAAGATAACACAGTAACTTTCTCCAAAGGCATTCAGGTGGTCAACAAATGCATGAAAAGTTGCTCATCATCACTAATTCATAGAGAAATGCAAATCAAAACCACAATTAAGTAGCACATCTCACCAGACAGAATGGCCATCATCAAAAATATCTATAAACAGTAAATGCCAGGTGATGGTGTGAAGAAAAGGGAAAGCTCTTGCACTATTGGTGGGAGTGTAAATTGGTACAACCACTAACCGGAAACAGTATGAAGTTTCCTTAAAAAACTAAATATAGAACTACTGCATCTGGACCCATCACTTCATAGCAAATAGATGGGGGAAAAAATGGAAACAATGGCAGACTTTATTTTCTTGGGCTCAAAAATTACTATAGATGGTGACTGTAGCCATGAAATTAAAAGACATTCACTTCTTGGGGGAAAAGTTATGACAAACCGAGACAGCACATTAAAAAGCAGGGACATCACTTTACCGACAGAGGTCTATAAAAGCTATGGTTTTTCCAGCAGCTATGTATGCATGTGAGAGTTGGGGCGTAAAGAAGGCTGAGTGCTGAAGAATTGATGCTTTTGAACTGTGGTGCTGGAGAAGACTCTTGAGAGTCCCTTGGACTGCAAGGAGATCAAACCAGTCAATCCTTAAGGAGATCAGTCCTAAACATTCATTGGAAGGACTGATATTGAAGCTGAAGCTCCAATACTCTGATGACTTGATGCAAAGAGCCAACTCATTTGAAAAGACCCTTATGCTGGAAAAGATTGAGGGCAGGAGGAGAAGGTAGCGGCAGAGGATGAGGTGGTCGGATGGCATCATTGATTCAGTGGACATGCATGCATGTGTGCTAAGTCACTTCAGTCGTGTTCATCTTTTTGCAATCCCATGGACTGTAGCCCACCAGGCTCCTCTGTCCATGGGGTTCTCCAGGCAAGAACACTGGAGTGGGTTGTCATGCCCTTCTCCAGGGAATCTTCCTGATCCAGGGATTGAACCTGTGTCTCTTATATCTCTTGCATTGGCAGGTGAGCCCTTTACCACTAGTGCTACCTGGGAAGTCTTCAATGGGTATGAGTTTGAATAAAGCTCAGGAAATATTGAAGGACAGGGAAGCCTGGCGTGCTGCAGTTCATGGGGTCTCAAAGAGTGGGACACAACTGAGAGACTGAACAACACCACCAACAATGACTCAGCAATCCCACTCTTGCATACATACTCAGAGAAAACCACAATTAAAAAGGATAAATGGACCCCAATATTCATATCAGCACTATTTACAATATCCAGGACAGGGAACCACCTAAATGGCCATCAACAAAGGAATGGATAAAGATATGCTACATATATACAATGAAATATTATTCAGTCATATATAAGAATGAAATTGGGTGTGTGCTCTGCATCAGGTTCCTCAAAAGTTTAGTTTTCCATGTGATTCTTGTTGCAGTGGTTTATTTATTAGGGGCTATCCTGGGTGTTCATTGGAAGGACTGATGCTGAAGCTGAAACTCCAATACTTTGGCCACTTCATGCGAAGAGTTGACTCATTGGAAAAGACCCTGATGCTGGGAGGGATTGGGGGCAGAAGGAGAAGGGGACGACAGAGGATGAGATGGCCAGATGGCATCACCGACTCGATGGACATGAGTTTGGGTAAACTCCGGGAGTTGGTGATGGACAGGGAGGCCTGGCATGCTGTGATTCATGGGGTCGCAAAGAGTCTGACACGACTGAGCGACTGAACTGAACTCTCAGGAGAGTGGTTGAGAAAGGCATGATATAGCAGAGGGGGAAAAAAAAGAAAACAGCAAGCAAGAATGTAGTCTCAGCAGGAGTCTAGCTTTAGTCTTATCCTATAAGGGACACTTTAGAAACCAAATTGTAAGGCAGAGATAGACCCACCTTGAGACAAGGGTGCCCAACTTTTGAACTTGCAGGAGAGGGAAAGGCCTCTGAGATTCTGTCTGGTTGAGTGCAGTGCTCCAGAGAAGTGTCTGATAGTTTGTCAGCCAACATGCTTAGCAGCTAGAGGAGAAATGCACCTTCTGGGAAGGGAGATCTGGCATTCACCAACAGCATTCAATGGGCTCCCCTGGTAGCTCAGATGGTAAAGATACCACCTGCAACACAGGAACCCCAGTTTGATCTCTAAGTCAGAAAGATCCCCCAGAGAAGGGAACGGCTACCCACTCCTGTGTTCTTGCCTGCAGAATCCCAAGGATACAAGAGCCTGAGGGACTACAGTCCATGGGTTGGCAAAGAGTCGGACAGGACTGAGCAACTAACACTTTCATTTTCACTTGGAGGATTATGGACTCTGGTGAAGATGGCAATGAATACATGCTGTTTTAGATCAGATGCTAGAGAAGGCCTCGCTGATAAGTTGACAGCTAAGCTGAGAGCTGAGTGAAGTGAGGGAACAAGCACTTTGGATGCAGTTTCCTGGGCTAAAATTGCTAAAAACCATATAACACAAAACAATAAATTTAGTGGTGGTTTTCCATCAGCAAAGCTTAAGACATGGACAACTATTATAGTAAGCATAGTGTCACTGGATCAATCAGTCACCAATCAGTCACCAATGACAAGAGGTCTCTGAGTTGCACCAGAGGAGTGAGGACACCGACACAGATCTGACGTTCGATTTTGGAAGCATGTTTATGAACCTATTGCAAGAAACCAACAACAGTATGTGGTAGAGAATTGACATCTTAGTACATGCTTAAAAAAATTGTTGTTATTTAGTCACTAAGTCGTGTCTGGCTCTTTTGCAACCCTATGGACTGTAGCCCGCTAGTCTCCTCTGCTCATGGGATTTCCCAGGCAAGAATACTGGGGTGGGTCGTCATTTCCTTCTCTAGGGGATCTTCCCCACCTAGGGATTGAACCCGTTTCCTGCCACTGCAGGCAAATTCTCTACCCCTGAGTCATCTTTTCACTGTAAAGTTGTAGGTGTAATTTTATTATAATTTAATGTTTATAAAACAACTTTTTCTAAAAAATTTTAGAAGCATAAAAGGGACTATTGATTCTACTCAGCTCACTTAGAAGAACATTACAGATTTGACCTTAAGACAATAGAAAACAACATAACTACATTTTATGATTACCAAAGGAATGAAGGATGAAGTCAAATAAAACTGCTCATAGTATCTCATAAAATGAGTAACATTTTGAATTAAATTGTGAGTAGTGAGCTGAATATCAATGCAATTTATTACCTATGTAGGAGCTAAAATTTTAACAATTTACAGTACTTTCCCACTTCTTGCTTTATTGACTGTTAAAGCTCTTAAAGCATCCTGTTGGGGAAAAAAAGAAATAAAGGTTTGGGCAACTATTTATACTCATCTTCAATATGAATAGCCTCAAGTAGTTAGAGCACCTTTTAAAAAATTCAATCACCTTTTAGGGAAAACTAGATTTTTGTGTAAAATTTTAAATGATTTTTGTTTCTTTAATCATATTGTACATGCTAAAAAGTGTTAGTCAATCAGTTGTGTCTGATCCTTTGCAGTCTCACGGTGGACTCTAGTCTGCCAGACCCCTCTGTCCATGGAATTCTCCTTGCAAGAATACTGAAGTGGGTACCGATACCCTTCTTCAGGGGATCTTCCTGACCCAAGGATTGAACGTGGGTCTCCTGCTTTGCAGGCAGATTCCTTACCATCTGAAACACAGCTCTAAAAATATTCCACACACAAAAGGATAAAGTTGCATATGGCAAGGTTAAAGGATTGTTGGGAACTTTGGGTATTTACCAAATAGCACAGTTTTGTTTTATTTCAAGAGTAATATTAGAATAGCCTAATTATTATGAAAGCTTAATTTAGTCCCACTACAATTTCCTTTGTTAAAATTTGAGATTCTTTTTGTCCTTACTAATTTATTTCTGAGTGAAATAACATCCTTGGGAGTGAATGGAAATCTTTATTTTTCTAATAATATCATTTTTGTGAGTCAGTTATTTAGAATGTTATGAACAGATGGTTTAATGAGAGAACTGAAGCAAATAGACTCAAGCCAGTCCTATATCACTGACAATATATCACTTCACAGATCTGAAAAGACTCCTTGGATTTTGACTTAAGAAATAGGAATCACAGGCTGCTGAAATAGTTTATCTTCTATTTGAAAAAGCCCAGATTGCATGTGCCACTGCTGATAGGTGTGCCTCTCTTCAGGTTTGACTCCAGTCATATCTGAGTTAAAATAGGACAAGGAGAAATTTGAACTTTTATACATGAATTATTGTCAGAATCTATAATATTCCTCTGTGTGTGTGCTCAGCTGTGTCCTACTCTTTGCGACCCCATGAACTGTAACCCACCAGGCTCCTCTATTCATGGAAATTTCCAGGCAAGAATACTGGAGTGGGTGGCCATGACCCACTCCAGGGGATCTTCCTCACCCAGGGATCGAACCCACATTTTTGTGTCTTCTGCATTGACAGGCAGATTCTGTACCACTAAGCCACATGGGAAGCCCACAATATTCCTCTGTGCTGTGCTTAGTCACTCAGTTATGCCTGATTCTTTGCAACCTTATAGACTATAGCCCACCAGGCTCCTCTGTCCAAGGAGATTCTGTAGGTAGGAATATTGGCGTGGGTTGCCATGCCCTCCTCCAAGGGATCTTCCAAACCCAGAGGTTGAACCCAGGTCTCCCGCACTACAGGCAGATTCTTTACCCTCTGAGCCACCAGGGAAGCCCAAGAATACTGGAATGGGTAGCCTATCCCTTCTGCAGGGGATCTTCCCGACCCAGGAATCGAACCAGGGTCTCCTGCATTCCATGTGGATTTTTTGTGAGCTGAGCTACCAGGGAAGCTCCAAAATATTCCTCAAGACATAAGTAAAACTTACTTATTCAAAAGTATTTTAAACTAATTGTTCCAGAATAGATATTTCCACATTAATGTTAATTATACCTGTTATAAGTGACATTTTTAAATTATCACAATAAATAACTTTAGGACCTTGGTAATAAGTCTCATCTCATGTTCACGTCTTCAAGTCAAACTTGACTTGAATAGAAGAGTTGCTTTGCTAGTCTTCAAGTAATTCTCAGAGAAGGCTTTTCTACATTGTCGTAGTTTGGGGGTGTTGGTGGGATTAAGTGAGCTTGGAATCTTCCTATTCTACCATCTCAATCCTGCTTCCCTTATTTATTGCGTGAAATGTGCAAAGCCATGAAGTCATTTGTGCAAAGAATGATCACAATATTCAAAATTTTTAAATATGGTAAGTTGTGCTGCTTGGTGAATTGATAGATAATTCTCCAGAAGTATCACCAGGAAAACCTGCTGATACATAAAAACTTATTTGGTTAGACTTACGAGTGAAGGTTTCCTTAATAGTGTCTTTATAGTGTTTCAGAAGTGAGAACTCTGAAGAGGGTATTTATCATGATGATGAACTTGGCTGGATAGTCTTATGAGACTTAGGACCTGGACTGGGTGATTTGCTAGATGGAACACTGGTTGGGACTGACAGAACTTGTGACATAAAGCTTGGATTGGTAGGCAGAAAGAGACAACTGTCTTCAAGAGTCTACTGATGCATAAGCTATGTGTTAATACTTCACTGTCATAGCTTCCAAAGTAAGTATTTCTTGGAGAAAGTAGACAGATAATTTTTTACCAGATTCCTGTGTTGCTTAGATTGTTTAGCACAAAATCAGAAGTGTATGCTATATGCCAGAATTGATCAGCATTGGAAGAGTTAAGTATGGGGGTTTCACTTCTTAACTGAACCTCGACCTTTTTTCTTTTTAAAAAATCACCTTCCAGGGAAGTTGGAAGTTACTTAGTTGCTTATTATTTAGTTCATTTAATAAACAAGGAAACAACAACCTAAGCCTCTTACCATTTATATGAAAATAGAATGCCTAGGCACTCAAATTATGTAATTAATTTTCTATTTCTACCAGCTACACTGATATTTCATATTTCTACACACTGATTTTTTTAAACAATTTATCTCTTTTTCCTTAAGTGTCTTGACTTCCGGGAAACCTATGTGTGAAGGAATAACAAATTCGATAACAAACAGCAAAACCTTGAGAACCCTGGGATTTGTCAATTGACTTTGGCTTTCTGCTTTTGACTGGATATGATCTTGCCCGAAGAATGATTTCCGGTAAATAAGGAAAATAAATATTTTGAGTTTCTTTGCCTTGGATTCTTAGCTTTAGAAAAATTACTCAGAGGCTGCCCTGAAGCTGAAATTCATGGCCCATGAACATCTTTTCTCTTCCTTTATTTAACTCTAAAATAAATCAGCCCTAGGTTTGCAAAACCGATAAGAGAACTGGATCAACTCTGGCTGCTTTCTAACTCTTGTGGAACACTTGTGCTATGCTAGGTGAGGAATTGTCGATCCTAGGCTAGAGAGCAAGAACTTTAAAAACAAGCATTTTCCAAGACTGGAAACCTGCTAGATGTCAAACCCTGGAGGACTGCTTTTCCAAAACTATTATACCCATTCAAAATGATATATATTAAGTGTATGTAATGGTACTAAGTGCTTATAATACTTAATTTTTTTCCCATTTATTTTTATTATTGGAAGGCTAATTACTTTACAATCAGCAGACAAATGGATAAGGAAGCTGTGGTACATATACGCCATGGAATATTACTCAGCCATTAAAAAGAATTCATTTGAATCAGTTCTAATGAGATGGATGAAACTGGAGCCCATTATACAGAGTGAAGTAAGCCAGAAAGATAAAGACCAATACAGTATACTAATGCATATTTATGGAATTTAGAAAGATGGTAATGATAACCTTATATGCAAAACAGAAAAAGAGACACAGATGTACAGAACAGACTTTTGAACTCATCTTGGTTCTTAAAGCATCTAATTGTATAAATATACAAAAGTCCTCTGGACCTAAAGTTTTTATTTGGACAAAGAAAATTATTGATCTATTTTATTGATAGAATTTTCCCATGTCTCTGAAGGTATAATTTAGTTTTAATTATAAAATATCCATAGTAAATTCGATTGCATGTGGAAAGGGATGTTAAGAACATAAACAGGTTCAAGATGAAGTTTTTGTATATTGTTGGCTATAGCGTGTGGAATGAATTTACATATAAAACATGAGAGTGAAATTAAAAGACAAATAAAATTAAATTTAAAAAACAAATTAAATAATTAATCAGTTCAGTTCAGTTGCACAGTCCTGTCCAACTCTTTGCGACCCCATGAACCATAGCACACCAGGCCCACCTGTCTGTCACCAACTCCTGGAGTCCACCCATACCCAACGTCCATTGAGTCGGTGATGCCATCCAACCATCTCATCCTCTGTCATCCCCTTCTCCTTCCGCCCTCAATCTTTCCCAGCATCAGGGTCTTTTCAAATGAGTCAGCTCTTAGCATCAGATATCCAAAGTATTGGAGTTTCAGCTTCAGCATCAGTCCTTCCAAAGAATATTCAGGACTGATTTCCTTTAGGATGGACTGGTTGGATCTTGTTGCAGTCCAAGGGACTCTCAAGAGTCTCCTCCAACACCACAGTTCAAGAGCATCAAATCTTCAGTGCTCAGCTTTCTTTATAGTCCAACTCTCACATCCATACATGACCATTGGAAAAACCATAGCCTTGACTAGGTTGGTTTAGGTCATAGTTGTCTAGATTGGTCATAACTTTCCTTCCAAGGAGCAAGCATCTTTTAATTTCATGGCTGCAATCACCAACTGCAATGATTTTGGAGCCCAGAAAAATAAAGCCAGCCACTGTTTCCCCATCTATTTGCCATGAAGTGATGGGACCGGATGCCATGATCTTAGTTTTCTGAATGTTGAGCTTTAAGCCAACTTTTTCACTCTCCTCTTTTGCTTTCATCAAGAGGCTCTTTAGTTCTTTTTCACTTTCTGCCATAAGGGTGGTGTCATCTGCATATCTGAAGTTATTTCTCCAGGCAATCATGATTCCAGTTTGTGCTTCATCCAGCCCAACGTTTCTCATGATGTACTCTGCATATAATTTAAATAAGCAGGGTGACAATATACAGCCTTGACATACTCCTTTTCCTACTTGGAACCAGTCTGTTGTTCAATGTCCAGTTCTAACTGTTGCTTCCTGACCTGCATACAGGTTTCTCAAGAGGCAGGTCAGATGGTCTGGCATTCCCATCTCCTTCAGAGTTTTCCACAGTTTATTGTGATCCACGTAGTTAAAGGCTTTGGCATAGTCAATAAAGCAGAAATAGATGTTTCTCTGGAACTCTCTTGCTTTTTTGATGATCCAGCGGATGTTGGCAATTTGATCTCTGGTTCCTCTGCCTTTTCTAAAACCAGCTTGAACATACGGAAGTTCATGGTTCATGTATTGCTGAAGCCTGGCTTGGAGAATTTTGAGCATTGCTTTACTAGCATGTGAGATGAGTGCAATTGTGCGGTAGTTTGAGCATTCTTTGGCATTGCCTTTCTTTGGGATTAGAGTGAAAAGTGACCTTTTCCAGTCCTGTGGCCACTGCTGAATTTTCCAAATTTGCTGGCATATTGAGTGCAGCACTTTCACAGCATCATCTTTCAGGATTTGAAATAGCGCAACTGGAATTCCATCACCTCCACTAGCTTTGTTCGTAGTGATGCTTCCTGGGGCCCATTTGACGTTACATTCCAGGATGTCTGGCTCTAGGTGAGTGATCACACCATCGTGATTATCTGGATCATGAAGATCTTTTTTGTACAGTTCTTCTGTATATTCTTGCCACCTCTTCTTAATATCTCCTGTTTCTGTTATTTCCCTACAATTCCTATCCTTTATTGAGCCCATCTTTGCATGAAATGTTTCCTTGGTATCTCTGATTTTCTTGAAGAGATCTCTAGTCTCTCCCATTCTGTTGTTTTCCTCTGTTTCTTTGCACTGATCACTGAGGGAGGCTTTCTTATCTCTCCTTGCTATTCTTTGGAACTCTGCATTCAAATGGGTAAATCTTTCCTTTTCTCCTTTTCTTTTCACTTCCCTTCTTTCACAGCTCTTTGTAAAGCCTCCTCAGACAGCCATTTTGTTTTTTTGCATTTCTTTTTCTTGGGGATGGTCTTGAATCCTGTCTCCTGTACAATGTCATGAACCTCCGTCCATAGTTCATCTGCCTATCAGATCTAGTCCCTTAAATCTATTTCTCACTTCTACTGTATAGTCATAAGTGATTTGATTTAGGTCATACCTGAATGGTCTAGTGGTTGTCTCCACTTTCTTCAATTTCAGTCTGAACTTGGCAACATGGAGTTCATGCTCTGAGCCACAGTCCACTCCCGGTCTTTTTTTTTTTGCTGACTGTATAGAACTTCTCCATCATTGGCTGCAAAGAATATAATCAATCTGATTTTGGTGTTGCCAATCTGGTCATGTCCATGTGTACAGTCTTCTCTTGTGTTCTTGGAAGAGGGTGTTTGCTATGACCAGTGTGTTCTCTTGGCAGAACTCTATTAGCCTTTGCCCTGCTTCATTCTGTACTCCAAGGCCAAATTTGCCGGTTACTCTAGGTGTTTCTTGTCTTCCTACTTTTGCGTTCCAGTCCCCTATAATGAAAAGAACATCTTTTTTGTATGTTAGTTCTAAAAGGTCTTATAGGTCTTCATTCAACTTCAGCTTCTTCAGCATTACTAGTTGGGGCATAGACTTGATTACTGTGATATTGAATGGTTTGCCTTGGAAACAAACAGATATCATTCTGTCGTTTTTGAGATTGCATCCAAGAATTAATAGATATCTAAATATTTACAAAAACATTTTGAGATAAAGCTTTAGCTTTATCTCTGAGCAAATTTGACAACGAGTAAAAATGTTATATTCTTATTAGAATTCTGTTTTGATTTTTCTTTTCTTTTCTTTTGTCCTGTGGACAGGTTGAATGTTACCTGACCCTCATGCTTTGGAAAATTATGATAGTTAAGAGATTCCCTCTCAGATTTTGTTTTTTTTGAAATCCCCTTTTTGTGTTGTGGGACATAGCTTACCTCTGAGAAGTACATGAATCAGATAAGATCTGCTGTCCATACTTTCTCATGATTCCTGTCAGATCCCCAGACTATTGCCTTGCTTCCTTGTAACACCACCAGTCGAGGACCTTTCCTTCTTTTGCCTCAACCTTAAACCATATGAAGCCCCTATGTCCTTGTCTTTTGAAGTAAAATGCTGACCCAATAGTTAACGATCTGGAAATGTCACAATACAGAAACAAAGAATAGCTATTGGGCTGGGATCTGGTAACAAATTAGACTATAATTCTGCTATATACCAAAGTTACCCAAACCCAGCTCCCTGAATGATATAGTTAGAGGTCTGACACATATCACTAAGTTGTTTTTTACAGGAAGCAGACACCCTCCAGATAAAAACTGCTGATCACAAGAACTTGGATCCTAGACTGGTTGAAACAAGTAGGTTGATGATGCTTCCAACTTCACCTTGATGCCAACCAATTTGAGAATTGTCTGTAAGCTGATCAGACACTGCTCCTTGAACACTATAAAATCCCTCACTACCCACTCCGGAGTGGCTCACACAGTCTTGAGGGCATTAGTCTACTGTGGCCCCATTGTCTGGCCACCCAATAAAAGTTACACTGCTTTTCTACTTCACCCAAAAATCTATATCCATGTTTCTATTCAGCACTGGTGAACAGAGGCCAGTTTCAGCAACACACCTATGGACAAAGCCAGTCATTGACCCTCTGACTTCTCATTCTTTGTCTCATGAATGGTTAGCAGAGGTTAGAAGTGTTTGTCGTGTTTGTCCCTCTTGAAACTAGCTAGACAAGGGGATAAATATTTCCTTTGTATCTAACTGACTGGAATTTCCCCAATTGTGTAATGACTGCACTTGTATCTCACCTCATTTTTAATTTATCTTTTCTCCCTGGGAAAGTCTAAGGCAAAATTGCTCTGCTCAGACAGTGATGTTGGATCTCCCTTTTGTGATGTGTATGTTAAGTTGCTTCAGTTGTGTCCGAATCTATGCAACCCCATGGACTATAGCCTGCCAATCTCCTCTGTAATCGTGGGATTACTCCAGGCAAGAATATTGGAGTGGGTTGCCATGCTCTTTTCCAGGGGATCTTCCCCACCCAGGGATTGAACCCGTGTCTCTTACAGCTCCTGCAATGGCAGGCAGGTTCTTTATCACTAGTGCCACCTGGGAAGCCCCGTTGTAATAGCCAGAGTCAAAGCAACATCCTTACTTGCTTGCTTTTTGCTTTTGACCCTGCTTTCCCTTTCTCTTCCCTTTTTGTCTTCTTTCTCTTTACTTTTTACAGGATTGGCAGGGTTTCTCAGATATTATCAAGGTGAGGCTTGGAACACTGAGACAACACTTCCCTTGCTTTGCTAAGTAGTAAGAATGATGAGGAGCAGATGGGCATGTGTCTACCAAAATGAGAAAAGAAAAGATTAATTGCACACTAAAAAGATAATGCTTCTGAGCTGAATAGCATTTTAAGGACCACACAGCACTTGGTTATGATAGCAGAGTTTAATTTGGCTTCATCATTAGGAAAGCTTGGATTTGAAGATTTTTGATTATAAGTGCCTCAGACTGAGATTCAAAGTTGTCAACGTAAATAAAAATACACATGCAAATGTGTGTATCTCTCTGTGTGTTTGATACACATTTATTTTTGCCTATGTGTGAAAGTGTGAAAATGTTAGTCATTCCATCATGTCCAACTCTTTGTGACCCTATGGGCTGTAGTCCACCAGGCTCCTCTGTCCATGAAATTCTCCAGGCAAGAATACTGGAGTGGATAGCCATTCTCTTCTCCAGGAGATCTTCCTGACCTAGGTATTGAACCTGGGTCTCCTGCATTACAAGTAGATTCTTTACTATCTGAGCTACCAGATAGCCCCATTTCTGACTATAATGTCCCTCAGATAAAAGAGGCTGAAATAGTGCAACTTAATTAAAAGCTGTGTGTGTGTATGTATATGCTTGTGTGTATGAATTTTTGTTTCCATTGAATTTGAAATGTGTAATTGTTTTTCTCTTTCACTGTGTGTAGAAGGTACATAATCATATATAAAGTATATTACTCCTTTATCAAATTGAGGGGCAAATCAATATATTAAAATTTTTAAGATGGTTTCAAAGAAGTTTCTTTTATATTACTTTAATCTTTAAAATAATCCATTGAAAAAGAAATGCTGATTCAAATAGTTACTAGAATTCTTCCTCTTTTTTTTTTTAAATAAATGTATCCAAATGCTAGAGCTCTAAGGTATCTTTACCTCTAAAAGATTTACATGTAGACAAGAGGCTTTCTTGGTGGCTTAGTGGTAAGCAATCTGCCTGCCAATGTAGGAGACATGGGTTGGGTTCTTGGGTTGGAAAGACCCCCTGGAGAAGGAAATGGCAACCCACTCTAATAGTCTTGCCTGGGAAATCCCATGGACAGAGGAGCCTGGTGGGCTACAGCCCATGGGGTCACAAAGAGTTAACCATGATTGAGCAACTGAACAGCAACAAATCTCAAAATCATTCATTTGGATAGGCAGCAGATATAAGCATTTCTATATTTCTCATATTACAGAGGGATCTCAGTCCTTCTCCTTCTGCAGGCACATTAAGTGATGAGGTTCACAGCATGCTTTCTTGGATCAACACCAGAGCTTCAATCCCAACACATCTCAGAGTGTATTTTTGATGAATAAATTACCAAACTAATGAGACACACTAAGAGGTTAAGGATTGATCAAGTACTTAATCTTCTTAATGAAGGGCACAGCGTGAGACACATTCCTCCAAATAGATACAATAAACAATCTTCTAAAACCTAATTAGAATAAAAATATAAAGAAAGGTGCAAAGCCTTAGAAATTGTTTATCAGATAATAACAGCATTTTCTGCAACAGTGGAAAAGTTTTGTCATGTCATCAACCTTCTTTACATTTGAATCAGGTGAGTCCCAGAAATTTAGTAAGATAAAATAATGGTATTTTAATGTAGAATTTTAATCTATCCCGATGTTGTCTGGGGTCCATAAAAAACGCCTCAAAATATGGCTTTGGATTTTTTCAGAACTTGCTATATCTTGAGAAAATTCGGCTTTTAATTTTTTTGGAAAACTTCTAAAAACACACTTTGTGCACCTATGAGGCATTTTGACCTTGTTTTAACATTTTGGGTGTCAACTTTCTGGTTAATTTAGGATTTAATCAAGTTTTGAGTTCTTGTTTACTCTGTTTGGATATTAAAAATAGCTTATATAACTTCAGTGAGAGATTTAGTGAAAACTGCCAGTAACAAATCAAAATATTTTCATGACAAATTGTTATTTTTAAAAATGGTACAAATGATACAAATGATCTTATTTACAAAACAGAAACAGACTCACAGACTTAGAGCATCAACTTATGGTTGCCAGGGGCAAAGAATGAGAGGAAGAGATAGGGAGGTTGGGATAGACATGTACAAACTGCTATATTTAAAAAGGATAATCAACAAGGTCCTACTGTATAGCACAGGGAACTCTTCTCATTGTTATGTGGCAGTCTGGATGGGAGGGGAGTCTGGGGGAGAATGGATACCTGTCTATATGGCTGAGACCCTATGCTGTCCACCTGAAACTATCCCATTTCATCTGCTATACTCCAATATAAAAGAAAATATTTTCAAAAACGATAAGAACAAAGAGGGATCAGGTGGCACATTGACCCAACAATCCATCTGGATTTAAAAATATAGCAAAAAAGAAGTGACTAAATCTAAATAAGACTCAATCTAAATAAGAGCCTAACAGTTGAATTGGTGATATGCATGCTTATGTAATGCTTCCCTTTTCAAGTAAAATGTAACAGATTAATTATTATTTATGATTATTGCTGACTGCTTATAACATAATACTGTCATACAGTATGCATTGGAGTAATATACTTTTCATTCTCTAAATCTCACACCATCTGCTTGAGTTGAATATTTAGAGTATGTTTCTATCTACATCTACTCAAGATATCGCCATGGTATTTAACAAGTCACAATTGTGCAATTCAATTCTCCCTCCAAAGATTCTTGAACCTATTATATATCTGTTTAACAAATGGCTGGGTCTTGATTGCGATATCAGTAAGCAAGGTTTTACTCTTTAATGATAAAGAACATGTGAGATATACTATCCTGAAGGTGATGAAAACAGGGAAATTAAGCTCAATTGGACATATACAAAGTTGTAGCAATCTTAAACACAATTTTTAAATGAGCTCCTTTATAAAAAAAAAAAAATCATATCTCTATCTGGTAACATTTAACTCATTGATTAACATGGAATTTCAGTGGTGTGATTCCAGGAAAAAAAGTACAATTTCCAAAAGAGATAACTGCACTGTGTCCTTGCTATGATATCTGTTCTACCAGGAGGCCATTAGGTACTTGGAAATCATAGGATCTGCTCTTAGGAGAAAGACAGACATCTTTAATACAGTCAAAAATATAATCAGTATTTCCAGTTGTCTTGAAACAACCAACATTCTCTCCCTATGGACAAGTATTTGATTCTCATGTAAAATAATTTGTTTCCACGGAGACAGATTCATACTCTTGGACACCAGATCCTGTTTAGTGAATCACTTTCTTGTTTCTGACTCTGCTTTAGAAGAGTTTCATTATAACTGTGAATCAGGTTATTTCCTTAGAATACTAGAATGCCAGCAATAACTTTTAGTATGAATTTGTTTTCAAGCTGTGCTCTGAAAAGTTCTAGTGATTCAGAGAGGACCATAAGGGGCTGCCTAACGTGGTTGGATGAGCAGCTGTCCCGTGCCAGTCCACACTGGGCTGCCAAATAGGACTTTACATAAACAGCTAAAAAACCAACAACCAAACCCCCAAACCTTTAAACTCCCTCAGTTACAATATGAATAGAGGAGAAGTCATAATATAACATAAATTCATTTCAGTATCTCAAAACATTTCTCTTTGGGAGCATATGAATTTATTGGACAAGTTATTAGGAACCCTGAGTCAAACATGTGATTTTGTATTTACCTGATGTGTGAACTTTCAGGCTTGAGGCTCTATAGCTGTGGAAGAGAAAAAAAAAAAAAATAGATGGGTCACTCAAATCCCTTCTAGCTTTGAAATAAACACTTCTAATAAAATTAACACCAATGATCACAAACAAGTAGCATTTGTTCTTTGAGGATTATATTATAACTCAGCTTTTCCTATAATATTAATAATTACCTCACCTGACACATTATTAGTCAACATGAGATCAAATATATATATGTAAAATTAAACTTTCAGCCATTCAGACACTTATAAATACCCTCTTGTTCACTTACAGTGAACAGCATTTGTGTATTTGTAACTAGGATCTGTTATTCTAACCCAAGAGGTTTTCAGGCTCAGTGGTATCTTAAGCAATTAGTTTCCTTAGAAACCTAAAATATTTAGAGAATTCATAAACCTTTTGAGAGTATTCAATTATCCTTCCCATAGTACTCTACAAATTAAAAAACAAATTTGATTCTGTATAATTTACAGTTTCAGTACTTAACCAAACTTGCAGTTGTCTCTGGAAAAGTTCATTGCACACATTCCATGGGAAACATGGAGTGTGTTTTCTTTTCTCAAAATACATGACTCTCCACATTTATTGCCTTGTGGATTTTTATGAGTACAAACCTGAGCGATTTTTATTTCCTATTTTGCCTTTTAGGATTTTAGGTAATAAAACTTGGTCATAAGTGTGCTAAATTATTAAAACTGTAAATTTAGTATGATTTCCTTTTAAAGACTTGCAATATTAATTTAACAAAAACTTTTAGAATATTTGGCTTTCGCTTTTATCTCTCCTTTTCCTGAAAATGGCACACCTTGTAAATACACAGTTCTATGAATCTTCACAAAGTGAATGTACTCTTACAATCATATCAGAAAATAGGATTACCAGGACCCTAGAAATCCTTGTTAGGGTCCTCCTTATCACAGTCCCCCTCCAAGGGTGAGCTCTATCATAATAACAAATACCAGAAAAGTCTTCCTGATTTTAAACTATAAAAACAGAATCATAGAGAACACCCTCTGTTGTGTCTGGCTTCTCCAGGTTAACATTTTTTTTTTAATTCATCCATGAATTTGCAAGTAAGAGTTAATGGTATTTATCGATAGTCAACAGTCAAAAAAATAGTACTTGAACTAGGGAAAAACGTTCTTACAAGTGTTGTACAAATGTCTGTTCTTCATTATTACATATTATTCTATCTCATACATGTCTTCTGTCCTCAATATAACAAGGCTAACCAAAAGTAAATGATGTATAATCAGAGAATAATCTAACCTCAACCAAATATAGCAAGATTTTTCTTTCCCCAGCTTTTACTTTCAGGGTGCAAAATGTATCTTAGAGACATCACAGAACTAGCGGGGTTTTTTTTTTTGTTTTTTTTTTTTTTTTTTTGGTGTAGTACAAAAAAGGAAAAAAGTTGGATAAGAAAATAAAAGGAGTTATTTTTCTATTTCTTCTACCTCTTTGTTGGTTTGAAACTATTCTAATGAGGCAGGCAGATATTTCATCAGTAGAACTGGAATCTAGGAAATTCAGTAGTTTTTGTTTCACAATAAGAAGTTTCATTTCAATTCCCTGCCTGGTGTTTTTCTGAATCAACTTGTTTAGATATATTTAACATCTTCCAAGCATTAATGACACAGCAAAGGATACCATGTGCAAAACTTTCCCTTTCAGCCTGGGAAGTTATTAGTTAAAATCATCCAGGAAATGTGGTCGAGAGTAGTCTCCGGGTCTGATCTCCCTTCTAAATGGCAGCCATCCTTAAGCTGTGCAGCAGAGCAGAGGGAGAAAGAGGGAAATCAAAGAAGCCAGCAAGCAGATGGCTTAACTGTGAAGTCCATCTTATCCATCACTGGGCCATGTGCTATCTTGGCAGTGCAGGAAATGTTATTTCTAGGAACAGCATGAACTGCTGCTAAAGCCAGCAAATGCACTCCTATGGTAGCACAATTGGCCAGCAGAATTAAATGCCATGGCCTGGGATAATAACTTTATATCATAGGTAGTGGTATTAAAATATTTAATACCACATGTAGAGATATGGATGCCTTTCTATCTTAGTCTGTCCTCAAAAAAAAAGAAAATAGAGGCACTCCAAGGTAATCCTCATGTGCCTTGGAAACCAATTTCAAAATGCAAGATACACTTGTGGGTTTGTTAATTATTAACTATAACATTTACAAACATACTAAATTCTTTTTATTTTCAACTTGAGGGCTTTTAGTCATGTCCATTTTTCCAGGATGATGAAAACTCATAGGAGAGAACTGTATTTTGTCATAATCTGATAACATAAAAATATTTATGGTACAGACCAATCCACACAAAGCAATGGGTAATAATCTGGTTGAAGTGAAATCTCCATTTCTGTCAATTATTGGGTTGATAATAAGTTATAATAAACCAGTGTATTAAAAAGAAAAATATTATATCACACAAAGAATTTATATTTAAAAGGCTTTTAGTGTTGTGGCTAACATAACAGAAAAAAGAGGAAGGAGAAAGGAGGGAGTGGATATATTAAGGATACTAGTTTTATGCTCAGCTTTGTAAAGTAGTTAATAAAAACGCACTTGTAAAAAAAAAGTAAGGACTACACACATAATTACTACTTACATATATTCAAACATGATTAATACAAGAGGTAATCATTTTACTGGCAAGAAGGAAGAAAATAAAAAGTCTGTATTTTGTGTAAGCTGATATATAATCTGTTGTGTCTTTTAACTTGGCAAACATCATTATTTCCTCTCCTTGAAATAACAAGAACTTTGAGTCTAGTTGTTCAGATAGTTATCATGGAAAGAAAGACAATTATAATTAAAAATACAAGTAATATACAGTAGTTTTGAATTTATAATTTATTTTGAAAAAAATCTCCAAATTTTTATTTATGAAATATTAAGTCACACCTGAAACCTATTTATATATGATTTAAATATTTTTACCTATGTTTGTAGTTTTACCCACATCTCTCACCTCTCCTGCATTGGCAGGTGGATTCTTTACCACTAGCGCCACCCGGGAAGCCCTTTTAAAAAGTAGCACTTAAGATAAAAGGCTTTTGCAGCTATAGTCTCTTTTTATTCCCATAAAACAGTAAGTCAGTCCCAAAATTATGCACCTTGTATTGAGGGAGAACAAGGACTTAATTAATTTCAGGTTCCACACGGGAACTTGGAGGTGGGGGCAGTGTGCCAAGAGATGCCATTAGCAATTGTCAACTGTTAGGCATCTTTATGTAATTAAACCCAAGATCCCTAAGTTCTCTGGTTAATGGGGTCTAACTTTCCTTTGCTCTTCGAATGGGTATCAGGGATCACACCGAGCAGAGCCTGGTCTTCTGTCAGCCCTCCCAGAAGCAGTCCCCGAGGCAAGGATTCAGTCGCAAGTGATTTGTTAAGTCTCCTCCCCGGAGAAAGCAGGAGAAGCCGAGATCTTCAGGAAGAAGCAGACAAACAGTTGTGTGATTTCAGTGAACACCAAAACTCAGCCAAAGTTCTTAAGGAGCTCTGTAATGTAATAACACCCTGGGATTGTCCAGGCTAGAAGCAGAAGAGACAAGCTTCTGAGTTTCTTATGCTAGACAGTCATTGTTAAGGGTCCTGGCTGCGCTCGAGGCGGAAATTCCCCGAGCTTTGGGCACTTCCGGTTCCGCACCCGGGTAAGAGCTCCGCCTCTAAGAAGGAGATAGGAGGAGTCAACTGCAAAGTGCATGAAGCTGGGAGGTGGTTGCAGGCATTGTCCACCAGTCCCAGGGGACTCAGAGGGCACCAACGGTGTCAGCTACAGCTCCATCTCTCATGAGCACAGGTCCAACTCCCCCTTGGTTATTTCTGAAGAGTTCCGACAAGGCTCTATCGTTTCCTTGCTGTGGCGTATTTCCTGTCCCTTCACTAGACTCCTTTGGTTTTGTCAGTCGGCTCCCCTGAGCATCCGGGAGCTGCTCCTCTCAGATGTAATCCTGTTTCCGTGGTCAGCTCCGTCCTGAAGGTCAGGTCTTTCTCTTCAGTTGCAATAAGGCAAGGCTGTGCAACAAACAGACTTAAGTAAATCTTTAAGATAACAAAATGGAATTAATTATAAAGGGGAAAAGGAAAACTTAACTGGCTCCTAAGTGCTCTGGTGTGCCATTCTTAGAGTGACCCCCTCAGCTTTCTCCCTGTTCTGCAAATCTGAGATACCCCTTGGCTTCAAATAAGATAAAAATCTACCTCTTAGTTGGCACATCCAGCAAAACCTTTATAAGGCACTAGCAGAAGTTAACAAGAAAGATATCATAATTATTTTTTCAAACAAAAAGATCGTCATACCTTTTATTCAATAGAATTCTTTTTTAAAGTGTTATTTATTATCTCATCCACTTTTGTAAACAATTAACCACACATAGGTAAAGTGTATAATTGGATGAGTTTTGACTTATGTATGGGCTTTCCAGGTGGCGCTAGTGGTAAAGAACCTGCCTACCAATGCAGGAGACAAAAGAGATGAGGGTTCGATCCCTGGGTTGGGAAGATCCCCTGGAGAAGAAAATGGCAACCCACTCTGGTATTCTTGCCTGGAGAATCCCACGGACAGAGGAGCCTGGCAGGCTGCAGTCCAGGGGCTCACAGAGTCAGACTTGACTGGAGCAACTTAGAACTTAGCACTTGACTTAGGTATATACCTATGAAAACAACAACACATCAAATAATGAACATATTCATCACTTTCCAAACTTCCTCATATTCCTTAGTGATTCTTCTCTCCTACCCCTTAAGTAGAATTCTCCCAGTCCAATCTTACACACCTGGATCACTTTCTATTTTCATGTTTTATAGAAGAAACATTAGCTAAGTCTTGGCCTTATCACTGCATCTCTAAATATTCACATAAAAAGCTTATCCAAACCAAATTTTAGATTAGGTCCTAGAATGTAGAAACTGTTGCCTTTTACAAATCAGCACTTTTTTCCCCTGCTCTATCTAGGTATGACATCTAGTCCACACATCATCATTAAATTATTTTACAAAAGAGGAAATTAAGTCTTAAAACTTCAAGCGACTCTTAGAAATCACAGTTTCTCCATGGCAGAACTAGGATCTCATCCTGGATCATGTGACTCCAAAGATACATTTTAAAAAATACTATTCTGGGCTACCCTGGTGACTCAGCAGTAAAAGAATCTTCCTGCAATGCAGGAGACGCTCAGGAGACCCAAGTTTGATTCCTGGGTCAGGAAGATCCCCTGGAGAAGGAAATGGCAGCTCACTCCAGTATGCCTGCCTGGAAAATCCCATGGACAGAGGAGCCCGGCGGGCGACAGTCCATAGGGTCGCGAAGAATCGGGAATGGCTTAGCAACTCAACAATAACAGCAGCAGTTCTCCATCATTTGCCACATTCTGTACTATTTCACTCTTTTATGAAAAAGGTTACTAAGAGTGTCAAATTTTGTCTTATGTGTGTGTGCTGGATTTGGAGGGTTTGGAGGCTATTTGCCATATATAGCATGGGCTCTTAGACTCTTAGAATATTCTAATAAACCTATCCTCTGTTTGGCGAGTGTCCCTCATTTTGAAACTGTGCTAAGACGGAGAATGGACAGCCTCTGCCAGTAATTTGAATACAAGAATACAATCCAGAAACGGAAAGCTCACTTATGAGGCTTTGCTGCAGAAAGGAGCAATGTAAAGAAGCAGGCAGGGCCCCACAGAACCCATCTATGAGAGAACGTGGGGCTAAGATGGCCGGCTTTTGTGGGCAGAGACAAATCAAATTGGTGAGAGCAGCATGCACTTGCTTCCAAAAGCATAAGAGAAAAACCTATTATTTATTTTTAAACATGTGTAAGTCTTCCCTTGTAAACCCAACCACAAAATAAAGTCATCTACTCATCCCCACTTAGCCCGGCTCTCTTCCTCCCTTGCCCATGTGCTGTCTATACACCCTAGGTCTACTTCTTTGTCTTCCTTGACTCTTCAGAACATTTCAGTCTGGATTCACTATCACTCCCATCATACCACCAGATAGTTCTCAACAAGGTCACTGATAATCTCTAGGTCATTAAATCTAATGAGCATTTTCCATTTCTCTACGTGCTACATTTTTCATTTACATTAAAAATATGTTGAAACATTCTCTTCCCTTTGTGTCTCTGCCTTCAAACTCTCCTGGCGTTCCTCTCACTGATCTGTACACTTTTTCCAAGCTCAGCCTCTTTTTTGCCTTTAAATCTTAGTCTTCTTCGTTGCATGATCTAAGGTCTATGTTTCTTGTTTGATAGCTAAAAAATTTATTCTGAGAATATGGCTTTAATGTTTTAGATATTAGTGAACACCTGGATTCTAGAATAGTGTCTGACACTCAGTAAATAGGCAATTTCTATCTGTTCAATATAGTGTTGGCAAAAAAGTTCATTTGAGTTTCTTCATACTGTCTTATGGATGTTACTGATTAAGTGAGCAAAGCATCAGAAACCAAGAGTAAGTTCCATTTTTGTGGTGTATCAGACTTTAACATGAGCAGGGAAAAGCCCAATAAGATTTGGTACAAAAGTGGAAAACCATGGCAAACCATGCTATATGACTAGAGTCCTTGATGTGAGATTAGACTTCGTGGTCTCTGAAAAATATTTTTCTATAGGAGGTGTGTTATTTATTGACTTACACAATCAGGAAGCTCTTGCTCATAGTTTGAAACACCATGTTCCACTTACAACCTAAATGTCTGGGCAGAATTGACCATACACAACTGTTCTACTGAAGTTCTGAATTAAACTTCAGGCCTAAGGTTCAGAAAAGGAACAAGAGGAGAGACTTCCTACTGTTGGTAGGTGGTTGATCTTCTCCAGGGAAGCAGTAGGGCTTGCTTGTGGAACATAAAGGCTCATAGACAGATATGGGATTTTGTCTGGAATATGATCAATGTTCACACATGGGAAGGAAAGATCAGGAGCAGAAGGAATAAGGACACGTTGTTATAATGTCTGTTGTTTACTTTGACACATAGACTTATTGTGTCTATTTGGGCTAGGAAGCTGACACTTTAAGGGCAGTGAATTGTCCTAAATGAGAAAGTACACTTCAGGGGTCTTCACTGGCTAACTATCAAAAAGACCACACTTCAGAAGTATACTGTATGTAAGTACTATATTAGTATTTTATATATGGTGTGCAATATTATATAATAGAGCCCAGACACATGCAGGAGATCAAATCTTCTTATTTCCCTAGAAATATCAGAATCTATAAATTTTTAAGGAGACAGACGTAGGTATGGAAATACCTAGGTTACATGACCTAAATATTTAAAATCCATCTAAAACCTAGAACACAGCCTGAAACCTAGTAAATACTGGACAAGTGCTTTCAGATGAGGAAATGAATACATTCAGCCTTTAGTTTTTAAAGGTCAGTATTATTTCTTTTGTGAATTACAGCATAGAGGGGAGACTTCATCTGTAGTTGATTGAATCCTCAGGGCCTGATATTCTCATAAGTACTTAAATATATTCACTGGATGAATGAATGAATGTTTGCTGGGGGAAAAAATCAATGAATGAATAAATTAAAATAGTTCCTGATTCTAAATATTAAAGTGCATCATGAAGGTACAAGGAAATTACAGTCTATATGAATGTATGAGACATATATTCTTTAAGAAGCACTCTTTGTTTTCTACTGCTAGAGAAGTAAGATAAAATAATCCATCTCAAAACTTCCATATATGTACTATCACATTACTAATGTAAAGGTAAGAGAAAAAAGGGAGTGGTTACCTCTTGAAGTGGTTCTTTTTATTATTAGCATGGAGATCCAGGCAAAAGTATTTTCACAGTGTTGTTTTTGATCTTGTACTCTTCAAGGTTTTTGTTTTTTTTAAACCAATGAAGCATTTCTTTACCAGTTTCTTAAACAATAGAAGAGGTAATGCATTTAAGAAGTGGAGTTAGTAATGATGTTATCTAGATACTAAGCAAACATTGTAAATCATTCCAGAGTCTTATACTCCTTGGGTCATCAAATGGAGTTGATGTACTAGACTAGAAATCTATTAATGTTGGTGCAAAAGAAATTGTGGTTTCAGACAGTGAATTTTAAATCATTATAACTAGGCTCACACACATCTTTATTAATCAAAATAAGAACCGTTACAATCAACACATTTTTGCCAATGAGAAATCAGTTTTTTTATTCTTGTCGTGTAAAAATCCATGCTTCAAGATTCAGCAAACTCTTGGAAAGCATTTTCTGTCTCCTGCTCTTTGTGGAAGAATTTTTCCTGTAAAAAGTAGTCAAGATGCTTGAAGAAGTGGTAGTCAGTTGGTGAGAGGTCAGGAATATGGTGATGAGGCAAAATTTAATAGCCTGATTCATTCATCTTTTGAAACACTGGTTCTGTGACATGAGGTCTGGTGTGGTCATGGAGAAGAATTGGGCCCTTTCTGTTGACCAGTGCCGGCTGCAGGCATTGCAGTTTTTGGTGCGTCTCATTGATTTGCTGAGCATACTTCTCAGGTGTAATGGTTTCACTGAGATTCAGAAAGTTGTAGTGGATCAGATGGGCAGCAGCCCATCAAACAGTGACCATGACCTTTTTTTGAGCAAATTTGGATTTGGGAAGTGCTCTGGGGCTTCTTTCCTGTCCAGCCACTGAGCTGGTCTTTGCTGGTTGTCATATAAAATCCACTTTTTGCCACACATAACAATCAGATAGAGGGATGGTTCATTGTTGCATAGAATAAAAGAAGACGATACTTCAAAACAACCATTTTTTTTTATTTGTGGCACCCACTTACCAAGATTTTTCACCTTTCCAATTTGCTTAGATGGTGAATGACCATAGAATGGTTGACACTGAATTCTTTGGCAACTTCTCATGTAGTTGTAAGAGAATCAATTTCAATGATGGCTCTCAATTGGTCGTTGTTGACTTCCAATGGCCAGCCACTGTGCTCCTCATATTCAAGGCTCTTGTCTCCTTTGCAAAACTTCTTGAACCACCACTGCACTGTACATTCATTAGCAGTTCCTGGGACAAATGTGTTGTTGATGTTTTGAGTTGTCTCCACTGCTTTATGACCTATTTTGAACTTGAATAAGAAAATCACTCAAATTTACTTTTGTCTAACCCCATTTCCCTAGTCTAAAGTAAATATAAAATAAACAGCAAGTAATAAGTCATTAGAAAAAAAACATAAAGTGATAAATGCACATTAAAATGATGTATAACATAACCACATTTATTTAAGAATGTATTCCAATATCAGACCACAAAGTTCAACAATGCAAAACTGCAATTACTTTTGCACCAACATAAATAAAACATGATTAAACAGCTGTTGAAAGTTGCTAATGTAATGGAATTAACACAAACTAATCTCATAGGCGACTTATGTATAAAATAATACCAACGAATAGTTTACATTACATTACTACACAGATTTGCCAAGTATGAAATAATTTAGAAAACTTGAATTTGTAACCATGGAGTTACTTGATGTTTATGAAATCAGAACAAGGAAAGTAGAACTTTTACATAATTTTTTTTCTATCTAGAATGAATTACCCACTGCCAAAACACAGCATGTATCTCCAGTGACTGTAATGTTCTTGTCTGCCAGTGTGGCAGGAAGGAGTAGAAGAATTATTAATGAATGGTGACATGTATGTATTTTCAATTTTTGTATAAGATTGAAAAGGGAATGAACTTAAGTTACATGCATTGTTTATATCATTGTAATTGAGTAAGTGGTCATACTATAATTGACTTAAGTTCCTATCTAGAAATTTAGGAAATGTATAGTAAGCAGAGAGTTTATAAAGGTGTCTCTTATCTTGAAAAATGCAGGGAGTGCTAAATAATTTCATTCTCACTCTAATATGAAGACTTATTCTTAGACTTACATATTGCTTGCCCCCTTGCACTGACATGGTTATAATCAGCTTAGGCTGTAATTCCAATCACTCTTCTCTACGGAGATAATTTACCTGAAAACACTGTCCCTAAATGCATCCATTGAGTTGATTCATACATAAGTACACTTATTCCCTAACTTTAGTGAATATAAAAATCATCCAGAATGTGTAGTCAAGTTTCCAGTTCCTCAAAGTAGTGGTTTTGTAGTCGCAGCGTCCATCTGTCCCACTTTCCCTCAGAGTTGGCTATGCTGGTGTCTGTTCCTGTTCAGAGGACTGAGTGGGTTATCCTGGAGCTAATGCTCTGGCCTGAAGGTCAGTTGGTGCCCACTGGTAGAGTCACGTGTATCGACAGGCCAGACATCTGTATTAATCAGTGCAGCACTGATGTAACAAGTACTTAGCAGGTTCCTGTTACCTCTGCTAACAGCAGCTCCTGGTCCCTTTAGTCCCTGAAGGAGACTCTTTTCCCACTCATTTCTGAAATAAACTTGCTTTTTCCTTTCTCTGGGGAAATGTTTCTACTCATATTTCCCACAAAGCAAGGATAATTTTTTCCAAGTCAGTAACAACACACAGTCTTGTTGTGATGTATATTTAGGTAGGGTTGACCTATCTACACATCTGTGGCAATCAAATAACCCAATTTATTTCAAAGGTGTCACGATTGTTTTTGGTCCAGGATGCAATTCTTGAAAAAAAAAAAATCTACAACTAACACGGATCAAATACAGAATATGTGTGTGTGTGTGTGTGTGTGTGTGTGTCCGTCCATGTGTGCATGTGTGCATGTTTAGTAGTGTCTGGCTCTTGTCACCCCATGAACTGTACTGCTCACCAGGCTTCTCTGTCTATAGGATTTTCCAGGCCAGAATACTGGAATGGGTTGCCATTTCCTCTCCAAGGGATCTTCCCAACCTAGGAATTGAACCTGAGTCTCTTGCATCTCATGCCTTAGCAGGCGGGTTGTTTACCACTAATGCTACCTGGGAATATATATGTATATGTGTAAATATGTATTGCAAATGCCTGTTTGCAATCTACCTTAATTGTAGAGAATTTGTTTTTCAAGAATTGCATACTGGACCAAAAATAACCATGAAACCTTTGAAAGAAATCAGGCTGGTAAAGAACCCACCTGCCATTGAAGAAGACACAGGAGACAAGGGCTCAGTCCCTGGGTCAGGAAGATCCCCTGGAGAAGGAAATGGCAACCATGCCAGTATTCTTGCCTGGCAAACGCCATGGACAGAGGAGCCTGGAAGGCTACAGTCCATGGAGTTGCAAAGAGTTGGACATGACTGAGCACCCACACGTGTGCGCATGCGCGCGCACACACACACACATATAAAATCTAGAATATATTAAGAATTTTCCTACATGTGAAATGTCAAAAGCCAGTGAATTGTACAAGGAGAGCAGTAGATGGCTTTGCTTTCTGATGCCTTGTATTACAGATTTTAGAATTCGTTCACCCCTCTGGCGTGGTGAAAATGCCGCTGTGATAGTGAGGCATAGTAGGCATACATGGGCCTTCAGGATCCCACCCAGCCCAGTGAGTCTGTTAGTCTCTTCATTTCCTGAGCTCGGATGTGGCAGTGATGGATGCTACGCCTGCACACAGCAATGCCTGCAGCCAGCATAGGACCGCATGTTTCATGAGCGAGGTGCAGCTCTTTATTTTTCACATCTTGGCTGCTGGTCTATTTAAAATAGCCTTTGATAGCTCAGTTGGTAAAGAATCTGCCTGCAAGGCAGGAGACCTCACTTGATTTCTGTGTTAGGAAGATTACCTGGAGAAGATATAGGCTACCCACTCCAGTATTCTTGGGCTTCCCTGGTGGTTTAGTTGGTAAAGTATCGGCCTCAATGCGGGAGAGGTGGGTTCAGTCCCTGGGTTGGGAAGATCCTCTGGAGAAGGGAAAAGCTACCCACTCCAGTATTCTGACCTGGAGAATTCCATGAACTATATAGTCCATGGTGTAGCAAAGAATCAGAAATGACTGAACAGCTTTCACTTTCACTTTGAAAGAAGCACATGTAGCTCATACTGTTTGATCATTTTTATGAATATGGTTTCAGAAAGCTGTCCTTAGGAAAAGTCTCATTTAGATGATAAATTATGTGTATTTAACTCGATTTCAACAGTCTATTGTGTTTTATTTTATAATATCTGTTTCTTAAGACATAGTGCTCTCTTCCTCTTCCCTTGCCTTGTAGACATTAGCCTTTCCTTTAAATTATGACTTTAACTTGCTTTATCTGCTAACTTGAAGTAATTAATTTTATGTTATACTTGAAAGTAGTTGCCTATTCAAACACTAATGTGACATATTTATCTCTATGTTTTGCTGTTTTAAAGTCTATCTAATTAACAAAGGGCAGACTATAGGGCTATAGCCTGAGCACTCACACATTTGTAAACTTTTTTCCTGGAGGTGTACAACATTTTGAAAAGAGAGACCTGTTTAAAGGGGTGAAAAACAAAAGCAAGAAACCTACAACATTTCTGTGCACTTAAAAAAAAATCAAACAACTAACAGTGCAAAAGATATAAACATAAGGATAAAACTAAACAATATTTTCAAGAAAATAGCTGTGGATTTTTTTTTTTCCCCTAGAAGCTTCTTCCTTCTTTTATCTGCTATTGTGACAATCCCTTGGAGCACTGCTGTGCTGTTCATTGTCTCTGCTCATTGGTTTGATGCTGACAGCAATATTTTGAGTTCTTTCTTCAGTGTGCTATAAACTTTCCTTTTTCATATATTCATCATCATGATTTTGAAGTCTAGGGGTTGAAACTGTTTGAGGGCATAACTGGATAGGTCTCTTAAAATTTCCCTGAAGGCTATGTTGCTCTGATGGTGAACCTGTACTCGTTGATATAATGATATCTGTGCTGGGCAGTAAATGATGACTTTTTTCAAGATTCTAAATGTTCTTCAGATCGAATTGCTTTCCAGAGTTCTCTGACTTTATAGAGTCAGAGAGGGTGTTTCGGTTTCTCTTTTGTCATTTTCATTCTCTTAGATGCTGAGTTAAGTTTCAAAGCTATAAAAGTGAAAAAGACAGAAATCTTGCTATTTACCCAGTGATCATTTTTTGTTTCACATTCTGAAGCACACAGAGGTTGGTAACAATAGAAATAAAGGAAAGAAATGTGCCCTATTTTTTTTCCTTTTCATGATCATTTCCTTTGAACACATAGAAGGGATATTGTACAAAAGGCAAGTTATGTTGCTCATCATGTGAAAACTTAGCTAAACAAATGTGTTGGTTGCTTGAATGCTGTCATCTAAAAAAGTTATGCTCTCATTTCAAAGCCCTGCATAGCTTTGATCTAAAATTTTAAAACAGTTTTTAGAACCAGAAGCAGATGTATTTTTATGCCCATTGATTTTTTTTCCCTCCTGTTTTTTCTGCCTTCCTTCCTGCCATCCTTTCCTCCTCTTCTTTCCCTGCCTACCATATCTTTCCTCCTCTTGTTTTCTTCCTGCTAGGACTCCCGGAGGCAACTTGCAAAAATAGAGGTCTCCCCTAAGATTGGGACCCCCTGGAGTTTTTAACTCAGTCTTGTCCACACTGGGTGTTAGTCACTCAGTCACGTCCCACTCTTTGCAACCCATGTAGCCCATCAGGCTCCTTTGTCCATGGGATTCTCCAGGTAAGAATCCTGGAGTGGATTGGCATGCCCTTCTCCAGGGGATCTTCCGGACACAGGGAAGCCTCTAGCAATTTGTCAATTATAGTTGAAGTTTTCCTGCCTGAGTATTGGTTTTAGTGGAAGTTTTGCTCTGTAAATTGTGAATCTCTTGATCACCTGTTCCTCCAATTTGGGGGTGGGGAGTATGGGCAATAGTTTGTCCTGTGACAATTCTCTGATAAACCCCAGAAGAGGGTAGTTGATTTCTAGTTGAGTTTTTTTCTTGTGGTGGAGATTGGAGTGAACATGTCCCAGATCCTTGTAAGCCAGGCTAGAGACTGGAAGTCTCCAAAGCCTATCTTGCTTTGTTTTGACCATGCCTCAGCTTGGTCAAAAATTCCCTGACCAGGGATTGAACCTGTGTCCTCTGCTATGAAAGAGCTGAGTCCTAACCACTGGACTGCCAGGGAATTTCCTCTAAAGCCTACTTTTAATGTGCAGGTTTAGAGCTTTGAAGAGTTTTGCACATGTTATGTTTTCTAGAACTTTTAGCTTTCATTATTAGTGAATTTAATACACAACATCTTTTGATTTAAAGTTTCTTTCTTTCTTTTTTTTTTTTTTTTTTTTTTTTTTTGTGGAGAGGGATTAAGAGCCCTGAAATCATGATTTGGTGTCTTACAGGAGATTGGCATATGATTCCTGCTGCTTCTGATGCTGCCTTCATCATAGGAGAAGCCCAGTGGTTGTAAGGGTCAGATCTTAGCCCTTCTGCACTGCAAACCTCTCTGGCCTAGGGCCCTATATATGTGGTCCTTTTGTACCAACCTCTCTATGTCAAGCAGGTGCCTTAATCTTCTTCAGTTCAGTCACTCAGTCGTGTCTGACTCTGCGACCCCATGGACCGTATCAAGCCAGGCTTCCCTGTCCATCACCAACTCCTGGAGCTTGCTCAAATTCACGCCCATCAAGTCACTGATGCCATCAAACCATTTCATCCACTGTCTTCCCCTTCTCCTCCTGCCTTCAGTCTTCCCCAGCATCAAGGTCTTTTCCAAAGAGTCAGTTCTTTGCATCAGGTAGCCAAAGTACTGGAGCTTCAGCTTCAACATCAGTCCTTCCAATGAATATTCAGGGCTGATTTCCTTTAGGATGGACTGGTTTGATCTCCTTGCAGTCCAAGAGGCTCTCAAGAATCTTCTTCAACACCACAGTTCAAATGCATCAGTTCTTCAGCACTCAGCTTTCTTTATAGCCCAACTCTCACATCCATACATGACTACTGGAAAAACCATGGCTTTGACTAGATGGGCCTTTGTCAGCAAAGTAATGTGGCTGTTTTTTTAATATGCTGTCTAGGTTGGTCATAGCTTTTCTTCCAAGAAGCAAGTGTCTTTTAATTTCATGGCTGCTGTCATGTTGGAGCCCAAGAAAATAAAGTTTGTCACTATTTCCACTGTTTTCCCCATCTATTTGCCATGAAGTGATGGGACCAGATGCCATGATCTTTGTTTTTTGAATTTTGAATTTTAAGCCAGCTTTTTTCCTCTCCTCTTGGCCTTTTTAGAATGACTTTTACACCAGAATGCACACTGCAAAGCAACGCCAACTCCTCTGAGCCGCAACCTACTTTTGGCATCTATTGTCTATGACTCCACTTCCATCCAGAATCTGTGTTCTGTCTGTCTGTCCTCTCTATACCTTTTCTCTCTCCTATTTTCTCAAGTTGAATAGATAGGGAACCTTTCTAGGGCAGAGAATCTTTGAAAGAGCTTTTTGAATAAACGCAAAGTAAAACCAATCAATCAACTGACTGATACTAAAACATTTTATCATAATTTAATTGCCAGAATTCTAGTCGCTAAAGCCATGTCTGACTCTTTTGAGACCCCATGAACTGTAGTTTGCCAGGCTCCTCTGTTCATGGTATTTTCCAGGCAAGAATACTGGAGTGGGTTGCCATTTCCTTCTCAAGGGCATCTTTCCAGTCCAGGGATTGAACCTGCATCTCCTGCACTGGCAAAAGGATTCTTGGTCACTCAGCCACCAGGGAAGCCCAACTTCCTTCTTAGTGGTACCAAAAATGATGTTATGCAATTGACAGCAACTTGTATTTAATCAAACCATCCATGATGTGTTGAAGTCAGCTCCTCCTGACTGGTGAAGTAGAGTGCTAACGTCTCTACCTAACTCCACACCCACCCATGTCAAGTTGGTGGCTTGAAGTTAGCTATGGTAGGAGTTTTAACCCCTTATAAATCAGCAAACATCAAAAATTAACACTCCCTCCTTGAGAGCTGATTGTTAAATTGTACCCAGAACACTGCTGATCTTATCTCTGAGTTACAAGGTTTACTCTGGAAAAGCATTGTATGTATGTGATTGGTTGTATAAATTAAAAACTTATAAAATTAAAACATTTCAGAAATTTATACAAATTATCCTTTATGGGCATGAATCAGTCACTGATAAGTCAGAAAGGCCTAGCACAGATTTTTTTTTTAATTTTATTTGGGTTGATACTGAAATCATAGATAAAACTCTAATTAAGTTCTTTCTTCTTGTTGAATCTTATTAAAAATATTTTAAAAAGGCTTTTTAAATAACCAAACATAGTTGAGTTTATCTGTTGGCATAAAGAAGACTTAAAATGACTTCTTTGTACCTTCCATACTTACAGCAATTGGACATCCTTAGACTTCTTTAAAATATGTTCCAGATTTAGCTGGTAGTTAAAAGACTTTTTTAAAAAGAAACTTTGTAAAGTTGAAAAACTTTTTACAAAGGGCAGCAAGTTTTTTTAGATAATATTTTCTCTTTGACTATTATTAAACCATGACCTTAGAAAGACCAGTTTCTTTTTCTTCTGAGTTCTAGCAATGAAGAAGCAATTCTCTGTTTATGGTATAAAAGAAACAATGTTCTCCAGAGAACAATAGGTGAGAGACGATAATTTTTTTGTAGAATCCAGTACAGATGAGTTATTAAAATGGAAACTTTTATTATGGTATTTATACCTCTAACTGAAAGAGCAAGTAGATATTAAATAATAAAAAAGTTATATACTTAAATCACTCTCTAACTCTGAACAGTGCTTTAAAATTTTTGTCTAGGTTAAGTGGATACCCTTGGAAAAATTATCACTCATTTCCTCTTCACGTCTTCAGGTTTTTATTGTTCATCTATTTTAATTACTCAGTGATTTAATCTAATATATCTCCAGGGCTTAGGATAATGTCTTATGCATAATAGGATCTTAAAAATATTGGTTAAGCATTTGAATATATATATGTGTCTGTCTGTCTATCTATCTCTCTGTCTTTCTACCTAGCTATATGTAGATCTACTTTCATAAACTGATGACAATATTCAGATATATGACATGAGAAGAGTTCCCAGAAATTAAAGGTCTTTAATCAGGACTAAATTAACCTCTGTCCCTGCTCAAATTCAACTTTAACTTTGCTTTCTTTCACTACAGGTCATTTCCAATCCTATTTCTTGAATCCTTTCCTTCTTCCTTTTGCTGTTTTATTCACTAGCTTCTCAAATTACATTTTTATTCATGCCACCTTTTTCAAAGGAATTGCTGAATCATACAGGCATGTGAAATATTGACCTCGATTCCTTTCCTTCCTTCATATTAAAATGTATTACTGCATTACAGGTCACAGAAATGATTGGCTAGTAGAAGCTGTTGTGCAGTTACATTTCTATGCATCAAAAGATAAATACAGCACACAGTGCCTGAAAGCAGGAAAATGTAATCAAGAATTTCATCCACTGCCATTACCATTCAAGTGGAAAACGATTTCTGAAATGTCTAAAATGCTACTCTGGCTCTATCATTGATAAATACATAATAAATGAACACTTCCTTTCTCCAAATGGTTTATAAATCAACATTGTATAAAGTATAAATAGTATTTCCACAACTTACACATGGATACTTATTATAACAACTAACAAATATCAACTTACTCACTTCCAAGGGTGTATTAACTTATTGATTTAAATGTTTCTCGGAGAAAAGTTTTAAACTGTTTTACTTAGTTCATTAACGTAAGATTATTCACTTTTTATATTTTAGGTAAAAAATAATGATGACTCTTGTGGTATACATTAGGGAGAGCTTCCTAAGTGGCCCTAGTGGTAAAGAACCCACCTCTGGGGGCACAAAAATTCAGGCACGACTGAGCAACCGAACATACATGCGTTCAGTTGCTCAGTCGTGGGTGACTCTTTGCGACCCCATGGACTGTAGGCCACCAGGCTCCTCACTGTGGAATTTTCCAGTCAAGAATATTGGAGTGGGTTGCCATTTCCTTCTCCAGAACATACATAATCATGTATTAACAAATATATCAAGCTCAAACCTCTAAGTTCACATAGCCTTCCAGTATAAGATTATGGAAATAATAAATATAATGAACTTATGTACTGTCCATCTTACTTTTTTTTCTAGGGGGAAACTAAGATTGGAGCTCTTTGACTAATCAGACTAATCAGGAAATTCTACACTTGAGTGGCCACCAGAAGGTGGTTTTTAATGTGAGAATTGAACCCACTTACTCTTTCATTGTATTTAAATTATATTGATCCCCCCAGGATAGAAAGATGTAATCCAATTGGGTTGTGATTATTTTTTAAAATATTCATTCTGAAATTATGAGATTATTACTTGTGGAAAATATAGTGCTTACATCTGTTCTAATACCTCAGAGATTAAGGATAGTCTCTTGAGGATAGTCATCAAGAGATTTTGGAGGATTATTTTTTTCTTAAATTTCTAACTCCTCACCCAGAAAGTGTTGGAAGACAGATTGAGACAATTTTTAAAGCTCTGAGATAATTAGCAGAAAAGGAAAGGAATTATCATCATTTAGCAATTGCTTTCAGTCTGCTGTGATCAAGGTCATAGTGTTCATTTTGAACATTTCTGTTTTGGGACTAGGGAGTGGGAATGGAACTAGTCATCTCTTGACTAAATGAGTGTAAGAAAAATAGAAAAGTTAGCATAACTCAAGAATGTTTGTTTACTCAAAACTGTAATATAATATATCAATTTATATGCAAAGTCATTCTCTCATAAATTAGGTGATATTGCTTATATTCAAAATTCATAAACTCCTAGGGGACTTCAAAACTTTGATATTTTGTGAACCTGAATATACACTTTTCCTCTTTGACAGCCAATTCTTCTGAGGAAGAAGGTCACATTTGCCCTATAAGGCTAATTTTCATTTGTAAAAATACATCTCAAAATGCTCTTGAGATATAATTTTCAGCAGCAGCAAAAACCATTCACCAGTAAGTTGAAGGACCCATCTTTCTCTTTTAAACACCAAAATCAGCAGCCGTCTTATAAAAAGGAACAGACCCTGGGGTGATTATGTTCAGAGTACTGGAAAACAGAAAATAATTTCCTTTTATCTGCACAAAACATGAATTCTAAATATGAAAGTAATCAGAGAGGGGCAACTGGTTCTAACATTCTGAACTGACTATAAAATTAGCACAAATAAATTTGTCTTAAGATTTGTGCTTTGGATACACACAAATGAGATGAGGTCATTTGCACTAAATCTGACCTATTTGAGCCTAGAGAAAACAATCTTTCCATTTCTCAACAACCTCCATATAACCCTATCAATAAACATTGTTTTCAAACTTATTTATTTCTATTTTAATTATTTCAGCAATACAGGAACTCTACAAAGGTTAAACAATGATCAAATATGACAAGATATTGAGCCAAATCAAGTTCAATTAATTAGATCTAGAATACAATACACACAACAACCAAAAAAAGATCCTTATTGTCTGAGCTAATGATCACTTGTTTAGCTCAATTAGAAAAAAAAAAGTTCACCACAAAAATCAGTTAATGTGGTGAATAACAAACAAAAATATTATAAAGTAATCAGAACAGGTAGAGAATGCACTTAGAGATCAAGAAAACCAAGTTTTAAATTCAAAACCATTTCTCCTACTTATGAAGTGATTTTTGAAATGTTTCTTATCTTGTCAAAAGCTCACTTTCATCATCTGTGAAATAGGATAATGCCAAAAGTTTAATTTGCTAAAACTTACAGAAATGATTTGGCTTATAAGAATTACTCAGAAAAGTAGCTCTTATTATAAATTTTAATATGGACTGTTTCAAAAAAATACCATACCTACAACTTTACAAAGATTTTATCATCAATTTAATTCTGTAAGCTAGCAAATAATTCTTGAAGGATAAAAATAATAGCTTTTAATAACTTTAAATCCTTCCTTAGAATTGCACACTATATACACATATAGGTTGTGTGCAAACACACACACACACACACAGGCATACTTGTTTCACCATGTAATTGTTCTTACAGTAACTTCAAGAAAAGTCACATAACAACTTTAGAATAATTTTACAATACTGTTTTGATATATTCAGAAATTATTCCTAATGAAAAATGTGTTTAGATTCAAATCTATGACATATATGCTTCTCAATCAAATCACAAAATGACATTTTTGTATTCATTTTTTTCCATATTTTCTTTGACTTTTAAAAATTTCTCTGCAGCAAATGTCAGCATTTTTTAATCATTAATTCCACATCACAACCTGAAAGATCTTATTGCTCTCTACATTTTAACAAACCAGTTTTTAAAAAGCATGGATGCCTTTAGAATAGATACTCCTGTTTTTACCTCTTGTGTTTGATGACTTTGCTGCTTACTTTTGTTGCAAATCTGTTGAATCTGGCTTACAGACATCTTTTGGTCAAAATAATTGATGTGTGTCTCTGCATTTATGTTTGTATATATAAGTATACAAAATAAACAGATAAATAAATTGTTTATAGAAGGGGACACTATCTCTAGTTCACCACAGACCTTACCACTCTCTATTGCCTTATTCTGAACTGCTTCACGTTTTATCATCCAGGAAGACAGATGAGTTTTGACTGTATCTTTTGTGATCTCAAGTGATAGAACCATTAAATAAATCACCACCATTGCCTAGTTGGAACACACTGGTTTCAGCATTCTCAACAGTTTTCCTGCTTATGGTTAAAATTTATGATATTTATTTTTAAAATCAATTCAGACTAAATTCACGGGCTAACAGAGATCTTAGGTTCTGTGCAGCAGATGGCTGCATCCATGTAAAATATTCAGAAAGCTTTTTTTTCTTTACGATATTACATTTGTCAGAGAGATAGCAAAACAGTTAACTCTTCCTATTAATGCATTTTTAGGAGAGAAACTATGACACTTTCACAGTTTTATGTGTGTCTCATATAAAAATGAAGAATCAAATTTCACTTATTTAGCACTAACAACATGAACTTGTCCTTTATGAAAATGTGCCATTGCATTGTTTCCTTGCAAGGGTACATTCAAGCAATTCTAGTTATTTTTATAATGACAGGCAGATAGCAATAGTTACTGCCAAGCCAAGTGTGGGCGTGAACTCAGGCCCTTTCCGAGAATAACTCTTCTAAGGGTCAGCAGATTTTCAAATATTTATCTTTAAATTTGAGTTTCTCTTAAATAGTGGTGCTAGTGGTAAAGAATCTGCCTGTCAATGCAGAAGACACAAGAGAAGCATGTTCGATTCCTGAGTCAGGAAGATTCTCTGGAGGACGGCATGGCAACCCACTCTGATATTCTTGCTTGGAGAATCCTCATGGACAGAGGAGCTTGGGGGCTATAGTCCATAGGGTCTCAAAGAGTCGGACATGACTGAACTGACTTAGCATGTGAATAGCATCTACAATACATTATATGATATCCTTTGTCTTCTAAGCTTGTAAGGAAAGAAAGGACTTCCCTCATAGCTCAGTTAAAGAATCTGCCTGCACTGCAGGAGACCCGGGTTTGATCCTCTGGAGAAGGAAATGGCAATCCACTTCAGTATTCTTGCCTGGAGAATCCCATGGACTGATTGGATGTGAATATTCTACCTAATGACTTATTGCAGAAGCATGGTGATTTGTCTGAAAAGTCTAGCAGGATAGGTTAGAGGGGTCGGCCTTAGAAATGCCAAGATATTGGAGGAATTGAAACATGCTGACAGTACAGTTTCAGACAAGCAGACACAAGAGTGGATTTGAATTTTTAGGAAGTCTGGTCAATGTAAAAGAAAATATTAACTGTGTAATTCAAATGGAACAATGGGGATTTCACATAAAATCAAAAATCTACATTGTGTTATCAACTGTTGCTATCCAGGTAAATAGGCCCAAGAAGAACTTTGTACAAGGATAACAAGACTAAAGATTAGTCTTTGAAGTAAAATCTTAGCCAGTAGAGAGTGTTTGACAATCAGACAGGTTTTAGTCCTTGTCTGGGGGTGAGGTAGGGGATGGGCAGGTATTGGGAGCTGAGCACCATATGTATTGTGCTGGATGCAGACAGTCAAGACTGCCTCTCAGGAGATGTGGATTCGATCCCTGATCCAGGAAGATCCCCATGCCATGGAGCAACTGAGCCTATGTGCCACAGTTACTGAGCTTGTGCCCTGGAGCCCATGAGCCTTAAATACTGAACGCACATGCCGTAACTACTGACGTCTCCACGCCCTAGAGCCCGTGCTCGGCAACAAGAGAAGCCACCACGATAAGCCTGCGCACCGCGACTAGAGAGGAGCCCCCGTTCTCCACAACCAGAGAAAAAGTCTGTGCAGCAATGAAGACCCGGCACAGCCAAATAAATACATAAAAGGCTGCATTTAAAGCCGGGATGGAGAGAAAGCCCCAGCAAATGAGATGAGATCTTCAGGTCTGGAGGAGCAAGAAACAGGGCCCTGGGAGCACTGTGCCTAGAAAGACACACAGAAGCTGCCCCTGGTCATGGGAGGAAGGAAGGTGAAGGAAGGCCAAGCCCTCGGCGTGAGACATTTGTGTACTTGAGCCCCTTCTTGACTTAGATCAGACACTGAGTCCGAATTGACCCCCAAGTAGAATATCCAGTGGAGCCTTGCTTTGGGGGAGCTGGATACAGTAATATAGTATTTATGGTTAATATTTAGTACCTCAAACGATAAAGTTTATACTAGGAATACTAGGACTGTGTTCCACCCTGGTTTTGGTGGGCATATAGCTTTTCATTACCTAGCTGCTCTGCTTATCTCAATGACTTCCATGTTCTATAAGCATACCTCAAGCACAGGCTCTATGGTTTAACATATTTTTGTATTAAATATGGTCATCAGCAAAACGGACTTCCTTTCAACCTTTTCCTTCAATTTTAACCTTTGAGATAAAGACAATAATTATTTGTTCTTTTGATTTAACTTATTCACTAAATTTGTAACTGGGCAATTTTTTAAAAAGTTTTTGTTATTGCTCATCAGAATTGTACAGTGTTTCATTTACGAAATAGGTTAAATGCAAATTGTGGGCTGATTTGCAGAAACAAGCTGCCACATCCAAGAATAGTTCCTTTGGGAGGATTTCATATCAGATTCCAAGCAAATAATTCAAACCCAAGTAGAAAAAGAAAATCAACCTATTTGCAGCTTCAAAATTGCTTGCATTTGGTTGTTTTGAAATGCAGCACACCTGCATGACTCAAATTACTAATACCACACTTGTGATTTTTTTCTGATGTTTGCAGCTGAGTTTACAAATCCTATCTATTTTGTGGAAAGCATTTATAACTCTGGTATTAGTAAAGTGAAATACTATCACCTTAGATGCTTTTGTTGTTCAATCATGCTTTAGTTGAATTCATATATTATGTTTCAGAAAACAAGGTTCCACCTGAAAAGTATCAGAATTTCCATAATAACTAAGAATCATAACATACCTGAAAGAGGAATGTAGTTGAAAAATAACTTGCCAGTCAATTGAAAGTCTTACACGGAAATGGAAAAGGAGAGAGGAAAGAAATAAATAGCATTAAATTCAAAACAAAAGGTGTATTAGAAAGCTATTATTAATATAATGACTTAAAAATTAAAGAAAATTTTCCTTTATTGTACTGGAAAAGGAGACATATTTTTCAGTGTAATACAGAAGAGAGAGGCGTGTTAAGAAGTCTGAATATTGTTTAAAAATCCAAGCAAGTAGAAGCAAGTGGAGAGAATTCCAGTGAGGGTGAAATTAATATGAATGTGGGAGTAAGTTATAGGCTAGAAGAAAGAACATGTATGATGCTTCCCTAATAGAGAAGGAGCAGAGATAAGATATGATATTAATTGAGGAAATCCACTCTTCACATTTTTTTCTGAAAGCAGACAATATGAAGAATTTTTGCCTTGTCAATTTTATCTTTCATAAGTAATAAGAAAATACAAATGTCCTGTCAGTGTTTAGATTGGAGAAGACGAGATTCAGAGGTGTCATGTTGGCTGTCTTTAAATAAAGATTTGTCATGTGAGAAAAGGATTACTTAGCCTAATACGCAATTCCTAAGACCAGTACACAGAAATTCAAGGGAAGTTAAATTTAATTTAAAAAATGCATGAGTTGTTATTCATTCATTATTAATAAATAGTATAAACTCAGGAAATGGGGTTTCCTGTGAGGAAATCATGGGTTTCTTTGTGATTTGAAAATTCAAACAGGGGATGTCTCTGAGCCTAAAGGACATTCATCTTTATTAGAATAGAAGAAAATATTGATACACTAATAATATTTAATAACAGCTAAAGTTTACTGACTGCTTACTGTAATGCCAACATGACTTTAAGCCCTTTACTTATTAACTTACTTGGGAAGAGTTGAGGGTCACTGAAGAGTTGATAGGAATTAGGAATAAGATGGCACTTGAAAAGATCATATAGAACTCTTGATGAGAAAAAATAGAAGATAATTGTCAAAATTGGTTGCTTGGACTCAATAAAGGAAGTGAATACCTAGAACTTTAGAAAATGAGATACTTGTAACTTAAAGAAAGTACTTTCAGTATAATATTGAGAAGAGGAGTAGCATACAATGATGTTTCTCTGTTCCTTTCCAACGTTTATTGTGGTGCTAGGACTCACCTTTTCATACTGTTCATGGGGTTCTCAAGGCAAGAATCTTGAGTTTCCATTCCCTTCTCCAGTGGACATTGGAAGGACTGATGCTGAAGCTAAAGCTCCAATACTTTGGCCACCTGATTCGAACAGCCAACTCATTAAAAAAGACCCTGATGCTGGGAAAGATTGAAGGCAGGAGGAGACGGGGATGACAGAGCACAAGATGGTTGAAGGCCATCACCATCTCAATGGACATGAACCTGAGCAAACTCCGGGTGTTGATGAAGGACAGGGAAGGCTGGCTTGCTGCAGTCCATGGGTTCGCAAAGAGTTGGACATGACTGAACAACTGAACAACAAAGGACCCATCTATGTAGGAGTGAGAATTCAAAGTGGTAGAGATTAGATGATCTGACTTTGCAATGTGTTAGTCGCTCAGTTACGTCTGACTCTGTGACCCCATGGACTGTATCCCACTAGTTTCCTCTGTCCATGTAATTCTCCAGGCAAGAATACTGGAGTGGGTTGCCATGCTCCTCTCCAGGTAATCTTCCAGAACCAGGGATGGAACCCAGATCTCCTGCATTGCAGGCAGATTCTTTACCATCTGCACCACCATGGAAGACTTTTAAGCACAAATAAATCTCTGTGAGACTGGCAAATAATATTCTGGAAAACTATTCAAGCCACTGTAACTTATCTTTAACAGATATGCTCTCTAGAGATATGCCAGCTAAATTCCTGAAAACCAGTTAATGACATCTGTAAGAATATTTTTCAATAATCTATTATTTAAAGTTAGTAACTATAGCAACTCTCTATTTTTTTTTTCTCCTCTAGCAGAAACAAAATTGTCCATGATTTATTGGTTATTTTTACTTTTTGGCTTCAAAGTTACTTTATAGAAATGTTTTCACTATTTTGTTCTTTAACCTTATAAAGATTATCTACATAAAATTCAGTAAACACAATATTTTATAGTGAAATGCTGATAGTATTTCTTTTAAAGTTAGGAACAAGAGATCAGTCACTGTTGTTACAATTTTTTTTAACACTTCATTGTGTGCAGTGCAGTAAGAGAAAGAAAAAATTTTACATGCAGTTTGAAACCAAACAGTGAACAACAAAGCCTGACAATAGTTGGAAATCATATCACTGTGAATGAAGACAATTTGATAGAATATAAGTAATAAATTACTGATTAATTTATTAATAATTTTAAAAATTATTCATAAGACTTTAATACAAGTACCATAGTTAAAAATTGAAAGTGTTATATACACATTTACATATATTTTAAAAATAGTTTTAAAAAACCCATTTTAAATTATAAAAATGCAAGCTAGCTAGCAATTTATCATACAAATTCCTAACAATTACTTCTAAGAAATTTAAAAATCTGATTGAAAAACGTTTAAAAACTAAATAAATGAGGGGTAGCTCATAGCTTGAAATATTCAGTAATGAAAAATCTAAAATCCCTCAAAATTGATCTGTAGATGTAATTCAATTCAAATCCATTGTGAGACTGGCAGGGTATAGTCTGTGTGGTCATAAAGAGTTGGTCACAACTGAGTGACTTAACACACATCCACACAAAGCATCAACTGGTTTTGTTACCAAGCATACACCATATACTTAAAAATCATACATCAAGGCTAAATGCTTTCCTGTGAGTTCCTGAGAAGAAAGATGAAAAAAGAAAAAGGGCCTTAAAATCTATTTTTCTACTTAGAACAAGAATATATCTAAGTGCAATTTGTATGTATATAAATATTATATGTGATACCAAACCTCTACAATTTTTGTATAGTTTCCTACTTCTTTATTTTATGTAATGGTTAACAATTTATTCAGATTACAATTAACTTTACTTTCCTTGAAACTATAGTAGATCATAAGTTCCATAATTGGGAACTTTTTTCAATTGATTATTTTTGGAAGGCTTCCTACAAAGAGAAGGATGCAGTTGAGGAAATTTTTTTTTTTTTTTAAACCCTTAGATTCTTTAAAGCAGTGTTTTTTTCAGATTATGATCCCAGGGTCACCAACATCAAGATAGCTTGCAGAATTATTGAAACCTCTATCAGTCCTATCTTAGAATTCTTGATTCAAATTTCTGATGGTAAGATCCTGCATACGTCTTTTTCAAAAGATCCCCAGGTGATCTCTGTGCACACTTAAGAGTGAGGACCTCTGGGGTAAGTATTATATCTGGTGTTACTGTTTTTAGAAATGAGAGCTCCTGGGAAGAGATTTGCTGAGGGTACAAGAGTTCAAAATTGAAACTCTGACCTATTACTTCTCATCTTGTGTTTTATAGTTGCTGCCTAGATACGTTCCTACTTTTAGCAAAGCTTCTGTTCCAATCTGCCAAACCACTCTTCTTAAGTTATAACTGTAAACATCCTTTATTTTTTCCTTAAATCCTGATCCCCATGCTTATGATATCTAGGTCAATGGCCTTAACATGGTCCTCAAGGATTTTCAAATATGGCCCCCATATATATTTTCACTTTGTCTTCCAATGCATTCCTTGGAATTCACCCAAGATTATCTGCTCGCACCCACCCAGATGATGAAGAAAATGGATACAATGTAAAAGTGAAACCATAAGTTTCTGTAATAACATTGTTGATGATTCTATCAATTTAGCAGTAGCTTGTGGTTACTGATACTGCTTTGAATGTTAAGATGTCTTCATGATCAAATTTCCTTCCTAGCAGAATAGTGGGAGGCATCCCCTCTTCCTAGCCCTGTGTCCTCACTTTCAGAGATTAGGCAAAGGTGTTCTATTAGGTATCCTTCTTCTATGCTTTAGCAAATTATGAAGGACTTACAGCTGGCTCAAAAAACTCTCTAAACAATCAACCAAAATTAAAGGCTACATTGAGAAGGAAAATACAGTCTATTGTGAAAATTTCCTGCTAAAAGTCTACACTAGTGCTAATTAAATGAGCAACCCTTGGTTGTTTATGTGCCTGGTGGAGACATTTGCCACTTGAGGCTTCTGCAGAGCAAGGTAGGCAGCACTATACTGTCACATTCATTTATTTTTGGTTATTGGAACAAATTTTTGAAGCACTTAACTTTGAAAGTACTATCCTGTTACTTCTACCAAACTCTTAGCCACTAGGCTATATTTGAAGATGACGTGGAAATAGCTGTAAGGGTAGATTAGGCCACATTCCTCGTTATTTGTCAGGGGATTTACGGTTAGAATCTGTGGACTGCATTGAGCTGAGAATGGTTTAACACCAAAAATCTTATGCAACCAGCTGGTTGCCCTAGAACTAGAGACCAAGTCTTTCTTCCTCTTTTTCTTTTTTTTTTCTCATCCTTTGCCAGGATGCTGAAGCCAAACACTAAATGAAAACATTCACTATCTGTTGAATGTGCTTTAAATTAACTAATTTAGATTAGGTTTTCAATCAACCCACTTCTAAAGATTTCAATGTTGATGTGCTTTCAAAGCAGTTGGGAGCGTCCCTGATAGAGTAAATTTGCTATCAATCTGAAACCCTGAGGAAGTTGATGTAATAATGTAAATCCTGAGACATTTCATTGACTATTGCCAGAATTGCCACCATTGGCTGTTTAGGGATTAGTCCAGGGAAAGGCAAAGATGAAAGAAATTCAGTTTTTGTTTTAACTTCAGTTTCCTAATAAGGTAAGATTTTCTGAGCAGGAAGATCCATAAAACAGCTTGATGCTGTGTGTCCGAATGTAAGATGCAATAAAAAGGCAGTAAAGAGTGTCTTTATGGTTTCTAATCCTTCTTTCATCTCTTCAGTCACTTTAAATGTACATATTGTGCAATCTTTTTTAGAATGTCTTCTATGAAATTGCTGGGAATCTAAATCTACACACTATTTTGCATGTTTCTCTCACTCCTCTGGATATGTTATGTTGTGTGATTTTAACTTTTTCCTTTTGAGTTAGTTTTTAGTTCCATTAGGATTTTGTTCTTTATGGTTTGTTTTTTTTTTTTAATTACAGAGTGATTTTAAAAGACATTATTGTCATAATCCTGGATTTTCATTGAGCTGGAATTTGTTTAAAACAAATGATCATTTTAGGATTTTAGTTCCACGCCCTTGTGTAAAGGTGGAACCTCTTCCTGTATCTGGCATAAATTCAATTTTGTTAAATTTCTTTTCCCCATGTGGAGTCTGGGGCAGAGACAAGTTCCCAGAAAGAGTAAAAGAAATTATTATTCTTATTTGTTTTCTTAGGGATAGGCCCTCTTTCTTGGATATCAGCTTTAAATTTCTCTATCACTCTTAGATCAAAGTTTACCCATCCTCTTGCCACGTGGGAATCCCAGATTCCTAAAGAGTCTTCGATCCTATATCTAGGTCTAATATGATCTTTGTAAAACATGGTGATCATCTTCCTACACAGGTTTTAAACCTGTGTTTAATTAGCTTTAACAAGCTTCCTGTTACTTCTCAGATAAAGCTACACTAAAGCTACACATTCTCAACTTTGTTTATGAGTTCTTGTCAGGTCTTGCTACTATTTCTTTCTTTTTTCTGATCTTTTAACTTCACCTTCACACTTTGTATTCCCCCTAAACTTGCCTTCTTTTAGTTTCTTGAATATGTCATCCTTTCTTGCTTCTGGGTCTTTAAATAGCTGTTTCTACTTCATAGATCATTCCTTTTTCCTTCTGTTCTTACATTACTTTTAGCTCTTTCTCAACTTTACCATTTTTCTTTCCTTTCTTCCTTTCTTTTTTTCCCTTAGAGTCTCCCTAACTGTGCCAGTTCCTATAGCATGGAGTTTTCATAATCCATGTGATTCTTTGTACTAAAACTTACCATTTATCATTGCAATATCCTATTTAATTGCTTGTCTTCCTTGCTAAGCTATAAACTCTATAAGGCAGGGAAAATGTCTACCATGTTTACTACTGTATACCCAATGTCTAGAAAACTATCTGTCTTAGTAAATTTTGGGTTACTATTTGTTTTATGAAAGAAATAAAATGTACACATTGGATAAATTAACAAACAATGACCTTAATCTTAAAAGTTTTGGCCTTGGTTGCCACATCAAAATAATTTGAATCTAATTAACTCCCAATTGACTAATACCCCACTATAATATTATACCAACAGTTGCTTGTCTTATCCTATATATGAAATATGTTAAAGAACCTGCATGGCTAGTTCCCGTATATGTAGGAATAAATTACCTATACCTTTCTGGTGATAATTCAGTTTTCAGCACTTTGAATAAAATGACTGGTTCTTGTGGCTGGAATTGGATGTCATGTGGATTCTCAAATATCCTTTAGGTCATATAGTCTACCTTGTCCTTTGGTCCAGCTTTGGACTAATCCTATGGCCAGAGTCTACCAATGCACTTTAGTTTTATCATAGCAATAGAGAAATTGCAACCATGCTAATATCACACTGTACTAAACTTGTGCTGTGCTGTGCTAAGTCATTTCAGTAATTTCTGACTCTTTGTGCCTCTATGGTTTGTAGCCTGCCAGGCTACTCTGTCCATGGGATTCTCTAGGCGAGAGTACTGGAGTGGGCTGCTATGCCCTCCTTCAGGGGATCTTCCTGACCCAGGGATGGAACCCACGCTCTTATGTCTCCTGCATTGGCAGGAAGATTCGTTATCACTAGCGCCAGCTGGGAAGCCCATACTATGTTTAATCTTTAACAATAGTCTGTGAATATGAGCAAGAGAAGTGGGGCACCCTGACTGGGAAAAACCAAAATAAGTTTTCCCTTAAGAGAGTTAAAGCCATCCTAGGTGGAAGATGTGAGAGGCAGATACTATATACAAGATCCCCAACTGGTACTGGCATACCCCTTTAGGAAGAAATTCTGAATTAAAAAAAAAAAAAAACCCAAAACCAACAGACACAATCTTCATGCTACCTTACCAGTGGGGATCTTATCTGTTCTTGACAAGCTGTCAAGAACTCTTGACCTGAGGTTCTAGAAAGAAAGAAAGCAAATAAACATCAGTGTATAGCTACTTACATTTATTAGTGGGGTGAGGTAATGGTACTCTTTTTAACTCAATCATTCTACTATACATATTAAGCTGTTCAAATATGTACTGTAATTATAAATACAAAACATATGTATTTTTTTATCTAGGTTCTCAGTTACAACCTGGGATTCTCTCATATGAAGAAATTTTTTTCTTTATATTTTTCAGAACCTTGTTGTCTTTGTCCATATTGAAAGAAGTTATACCTAGTGAATTCAGTCTATATATGAACTTTCACTTTTTCCTACTGGAAAGAAAAACTGGCTGAATTTTGTCCTAAAAGAGCTGGGAATCGAGACAGCAGCAAGTTTGTAAATTTTCTGTCCCTCAAACCAGTTCAGAGTAAATATATTATTGACTTTAGGATTTTAAATTCCACTCAGCTATAACCTTGTGCTATAAAACAAGAAATAGCAATCTGATTGCAGTTTTGTAGTGTTTTTTTGTCTCCATATGTCACTTGCAAGCTGTATTTAAGCCATCTTTTTTTTTTTTTTTTTTTCGTAATGGACTGACATTCAGTGCTTGAATTCTGAGAAAATTTAGAGTAGTGTTAAGCAGAAAGCTAGGGTTTTCCAGGTGGCGCAGTGGTAAAGAATCTGCCTGCCAAAGCAGGAGATGCAAGAGAGGTGGTTTTCATTCCTTGGTGGGGAAGATCCCCTGGAATAGGAAATAGCAACCCACTCCAGTATTCTTGCCTGGGAAATCCCATGGATAGAGGAGCCTGCTGGGCTACAGTCCATGGGGTTGCAAAGAGTCAGACATGACAGAGCAAACACACACACCCCAAGCAGAAAGCTAGACCTTTGAATATAGTGACATGTCTAATTAGGAAGTCAGTTCAGTTGTTCAGTCATGTCCAGCTCCTTGCAACCCCGTGGACTGCAGCATGCCAGGCCTTCCTGTCCATCACCAACTCCCAGAGCTTACTCAAACTCATGTCCCTTGAGTTGGTGATGCCATCCAACAATCTCATCTTCTGTCATCCCCTTCTTCTCCTGCCTTCGATCTTTCCCAGCATCAGGGTCTTTTCAAATGAGTCAGTTCTTCGCATCAGGTGGCCAAAGTATTGGAAAACTAATTAGGAAACTGATAAACTATTTTCTAATATCCTTAAAACACTTGTCAGGATGGGCATGGTGACTTTCTCTGAGGAAAATCTTGACGACAAAATCCGGGTTAATGTCTTATGGGTTGTAGGTTGCTTTGTTTTTACATAGACTAGTATGCATTTTATGTTGTTTTCTTCATTCCTTCTGTAGAGAATGCCAGAATAAATTTGAACAGTTTTTTGTGTGATTTTGATCCATCTGTCTTCTAAACATTGCCTCTGTGAAAACTGTTTTTAATTTAGTAAACAAGTACAATTACACTGTAAGTTTCAAAGTGAAAGGGGCAGTAATAGATTAGTAAATCAATGTTAGATTAATTTGAGAAATGGAACTTATGGAGCACTGCCTGATCAACCCTAGAATTTAGACTCAGCATGTGTGAGTCTGTGTGTGTGTGTGTTTATGATTGTCAAGGTTGCTAAATTAAAGCAAGTTGATATTTTTTAAGCTAATTGCCACTGGAATTTATTTTGGGAAGTTTACAATACCTAGGCTTAGATGAGAATGGTTTGGAGTTTTTCTGGAATTACTTAAGTTGATAAGTGAGTATCCTAAATACACATGTTTTGTTTTGGAGAATCCTCTCATTAATTTCATTATCACTTGAGCAATTTCAAGGAGTTCACAGAGCTAGCACATGATATGATTATGGCTACAGAAGTATTTTTAATAATGACGTCAAAACCCATTAGAAGACGATCTGGCCATCTTATAGGTAATTTTCCCCAAATCCTCGAGTTTATACACAAAAGTCTTGGAATTGAAAGAGGAAGAAAAGTGTCTTCTTTCTGAATTTTGTGAGTACTTCATAGTGTTTACAAGCACATGTTCTGGAGTTAGGCTTCCTGGGTTCCTGTTTCAGCTTAACTATTATTGGATTTACATCCTTTTGCCATTACTTACTTTTGTTGTCCTTCAATTACTTTTGTAAGATGAAAATATTGAGTGTCTACCTCATTAGTTACTATGAAGATTAATTTACAAATGTACACACAGCTCTCTGCACAGTGCCTGGCAAAGTAAATATTGATTCAAAGTGGATCTTGTTATTTTTTGTTATTATTTAACCAGAATATTATAATGACAGTCTTCATAGAAATCAGAACTTCCCACAACACATTTTCCTTATACTCTATATAAAAACTATTTACAGTCATTAAGATACTTCAATTTCATGAGTGTGAAACAAGATTATATTTTCATTTCTATATCAATGCTACTTTTCAGAATTTTTCCATTTTGGAACTTACAATTTTTAACCTATCAGGATTGTTTTGTTTATCATTATAAACCTATCTTTATTTCTTTATTGAAGCATCAGACTGAAATAGTGAGTTCCTAGGCCCTGAAAACAGTCTAGGTTTCTTCTTTAATAGTATTTGGACACTATTTAAAGTTGTAGTTTGAATTTGTAGGAAAGTTCGACATGTAGTTTTTTCTCATTGGATTTAAAGGTAACATTTGCAAAGTAAAAGTAAATAAAATTCTCTCTGATCCTTTATCAGGGAGCCTGAAACTCTATATTGATTTTGCCACAAGTGAGTTTCATGGCCTATGATGATAAATTGATTTGGGGGCTGTCCAGTGTTGCAACACCTTTGCACATGGCCAGTTTTACTGACAACAATGCTGCTCTGGAGCCGGGAAGAACTACCATCTCTGATTTGAGGATTTTCATCCCCTGTCATCTCAAATGTCATTTCAGAATAATTCATCATATGTCTCTGTCATTGGACTAATAATGAACCACTTTGATATTTACTCAAATATACACTGTGTCACTTCTTGTATGACAGGTCCTACTGTTGGCTACTTGAGATCATGAAGAAAATCAGACACATCAAATATAGAAGGGGCAAGATGGGGAATCGTCGCCGAAATGACATTGTGCATGCCCACTGAGGCTGCCAGTCCAATGAAGGAATGATAGAAAAAAGACAGAGAGCTTCTAAGACTATCATGACATTTTTAGAAACAACAAGCAAATCATGGCTCTCTTTCCTCTAGCATTTTGGCAACTGTTGGAAAAAGACTTTCTTAGCGTGGGTACTACAGATTCCATCTTTTGGTTCTTTAGAATCACACGTATACTGAGACAATTGTTACATGAAACAAGGGTGGCTTTTCTTCTCTGGCTACTTCTGGTCTTGAGTGGGAGGGAAAGAATCAAGAACTCACATGACTACAGATCATTTTCTTCCACTGAGCAATACTGGAAGCATTTTCATTGTTTAAAACTGTTCATGTTGCACATATCCAAAAAGGTGGCTTATATTATTTGAGCTGTATAGCTTGAGCCATTAGAATGAGAACACTTTCGACTTGGGAGCTGTAACCACCTGGGTATTCAGGGATACACTTTAAAACTTACCAGGCAAGTTTATGTTTGCTGCCTCTCCTGGCAAGCGTGAAAGCTGGTGGGGTGCAGGAAAGGCTCTCCAATCATCAGATGACTTTCAGGGCCCCACACACCTATTATGTTACTTTTCTTATGATGCAACAAAGCTATTTCCAGTCCTATTTCTATCACCAACACTCCCAGACTGTCATTACATTTATAGTCACATGATGTGAATCTCCCGAATATTTGGGATAAATCAGTTATGAGGATAGAAATTAATGTAGCTTTGCTAACTTCTGACAACATTTTGCATCATTCTTCTCCATTTGAGCTTTGTAAATTTAATTTAAGGACATTCTCAGCTGCTGTAACAATTGGTTCCTCCCTTGCCCACCCTCTCTTCTGGCAGAATGACTTTTACTTTGGAAATAGACTCCATTCTGTCAAAATTAACCATTCTCCAATCTTTATCCTTTTGCCTTCAGTTCAGTTCAGTTCAGTCACTCAGTCATGTCAGAGTCTTTGCGACCCCATGTACTACAGGACACCAGGCTTTCCTGTCCATCACCAACTCCCGGAGCTTGCTCAAACTCATGTCCATTGAGTTGGTGATGCCATCCAACCATCTCATCCTCTGTTGACCCCTTCTCCTCCTGCCTTCAATCTTTCCCAGCATCATGGTCTTTTCTAATGAGTCAGTTCTTCAAATCAGGTGGCCAAAATATTGGAGCTTCAGCTTCAGCATCAGTCCTTCCAATGAATATTCAGAAGTGATTTCATTTGCCTTATAAATGATCAATTCCTTAATGTAATCTCAACATATCACCAGATATACATCTAAGAACGGACATAACCAGAACTCTTTATATAATCTAGACATTTTTTTTGTTTTTTCTTTTTCTTTCTTTTTTGGGGGGGGGGGGTAGGTAGAGGTAGGGGGTTGCTTGTTTTTAACTAACAGATTTTCCTTCCTTCAGCAAAAACTCACCTAAGTACACTTTGGTAGATCAGGATTTAGTTCTAAATTAAGGTCCTAAAAATATATCTATCTTCACCTCCAAATTTAATCAACTTTCAAATGCGGCTAGTGAGTGGCTGACAAGAAGACACTGAAAAGTTAGGATTTTTTCTCAGACTAAATTGTCTGGAAACCGAAGTGCTCTCTTCATTCACTGACCCATTCCAGACTAAATGTCTTATTGATTTGTCAGTAAGGAAGGTAATATTTGGCCTTGGGTCATCTTGCAATAAATAAGGAAAGATAGACATTTTGGTAGGAAATTAATAAATGATGTGCTTACAGAAAGAATTTAGGCTTCCAGTGATGACCTTGACAACTTATAAAGCACATTCAATGTATTTTGGATAAAGTGTTCTCTATTCATAATAAATGAAGAGTTTGGGGCTTGAGAAAAAAAGTTTCCCTAAATCCTACATCCTCAGCAGTCCTTTGAGCATTTGGGAGATTAGCCAACGCATGGTGTTTAAATCCACGGATACTTGAAGACAGTTCAATTAAGAGTCTTTGTGTTTAACCTTTGCTTTTAAACTGTTTCACTTTCCCATTTTGCCATGGCATACCATTATTTGTGCATTACTGAGAGCGCCTCAAGGGCAAGTTTTTAAAAATTAGTAGTGTTATTCACACTTGTCTTCTAGTACACTATTTTTCAGCTTATGTATTTGAATTGAAATAGATTGAAGCTAGAAACTGTGTTGAAAGAATAAGATTTCATAATGAATTGCTCAAGTGGGAAGGAGAAAACCTACCTTTCTTGAATGGTTTCTGATTTTGTCGTTTGCATTAAATAAAGGGATATCTGACAAATTTGGGTTATTCATTGCCAATAGGTGTTACCAAAGTAAATCTACTAACAGCTAAAGTAGGTGCTATTAGCAGCACATTCAAGACTCTGGGGAAGTTCAAACTTATTCTCTCCCCTGGGAAAGGGGAATCTGATTATTTTTAAGTGTAAGATTTCTATTCTGGGTGTAAGTATTTATACTACTCTGCGAGGGAAGGCTGTTAGCCGAGGAATAGGAGCTTAAATGGAATAGGTCTGGGTAGATGACTCTGGGGTCACTTCCACATGGCCTTTGATCAACCCATCTCTTTGCAGCCTGTATTACAGCCAGGCTGGGGAGAACCTCTGTAAGGGATTAGTGACCACTGCCCTCACTGGGGATTGGGCCTGAATCTAGACTAAACAGCTACCTCAAAGATAGCATCTGGGACCCAAACTTCACATAATAACAAAAGTGCTCTAGCCCATGATGTCCTGCTTCCTTATGCTGTAGTCCTAGCAGCAAATCAGGAGGCTAAAGACACCGCAGGGTTTCCTGGCTTTAGCCTTTTCAATGGGTCAAATTTCTAACAAGTATTTCCTACTACTTATCTGTGCCTTTTCAGAAAATAATTAGCAGCTCAGCTGTGATGGTGATTTCAGGATAGATGTAAGTTGATAAAATATGCAAGGAAGTTTGTATCTGTTTTTTCTAATATATTTCCAATTCCTCTCTTCTTTCACCTCTTTCTTTACTAGGGCTCTCCTATCAAACTTTTGGCTCATTCTTAGAAAACAGCTCTATATTGAGTTAATCCGAGGTTCTGCTTCAAAGTGATTGCTGCTAGGTTTACAATACTCAGAGTTTGTTTGTTTACTTTCTAGGGGCTTAAAATTAAGCATAAAGTAGACTTATTGACTTAGTGTGAGAACTTCATGTTAGAAGTATACTTGATACATACACACACATATCCATGTTACAAATTGATAAACAAACAAAAAAATGTCTAGCATCAATTTTGAAATTTCCCACTACGTTACTTTTGGTGCTTTATAAAATGCTAAAACAAACAAATTAAAAAATCCAGTATTTCCTATATGTTTAAGCAGCCTAAGGTGGTCACTTTATGGCTCCCGTTGACTTTAGCAAACACTATACCTTTCCAAGTACTACTGCCTCTACTATTTGTTAAGTGGCTCATTGCTTCTTCACTTTTTTCATTGTGATTAAGACGGGAACCTGAAGGTAAGTGCCTAGTTAAGGTAGTGTTGGGGAACTATAGTGAGCAGAGTCAAGTAAAATTAGATAATGGTTTTCAATCTTGGCTCTATAATGGGAATCAACCTGAGAAGATTAAAAAAGAGAACCGAGGTCCCATCCCCAGAGATTCTGAAACAGCTGAAAGTTGGTTGAATTTTAAAAGTTCCCCAGGACGTGTTAATACAGCTAAGCCTACAGTCCAGTGTATTAGACATTGGGTAATCACACTTTATCGGTCTAATCATTACTTAGGAGTAGTATGTTCACAAGATTGTTATGTGGAACTTTGAAGTAATAGAGATTATATACACAAATTTTTTTTTTTTTTTTTTTGCATATGACATAAGACTCCTATAGAACCTGAAGAATAAAAGGATTCTCCACAAAGGAAGAAACACTAAAGTTGAACTCCTTATGCTTCTGAATGTACCCACTATTTATGTCATTATTCAATAAAAATTGCATGTTATTTGGAGCAAAGAGTGCTTCCTTTTTGCTGTACTAAGTTACCGTTATAAATAGTTTTAAAGATAAAAGTGAAACATTAGAGTCAAAATGAATTTCGAAGTAAACATGAACTCATAAAGCTCCACTTGACAAAGTTTTGATGTACACACCAGGTCAGAAAATTATAATTAGATTTTGAGTATAAAACATAATCTTAGAGTGTGCTATGTCTTGGTGATTTGGGTACTTTTGTATTAGTAACTCTTAAGTTGATCTTTTTCATTTGTAAAAGTAATAACTATGGAAGTGGAGCACATGAAAATGTATACAGCAGAAATTCAATTATATACAAATATATATCTATATACATTGCATATATATAATGGTACATATACATTAAGAATGTATAACTACATTCTTGTACTCTGGGTATAAGAGTACCTGGCTATAACTACCTGACTTGCACTCCTATTTCTGCCTATTCTTTAAGTATTCTAGGAGAGTTACCTTAGCTTACATAGTATTTATAGTTTCATAGGATCATGAGGGAACTTAATCAATTGTAAGCATTTAGAATATCACAACTACTTAATAAGAACTATTGATAGATATCATTAAATGGGCTTGTAAATTTTAGAGCATTATAAAACAATATGCATTTGACATTGAAAGAGAAAGTGAAAATCACTTAGTCCTGTCAGACACTTTGCGACCCCATGAACTATACAGTCCATGGAATTCTCCAGGCCAGAATACTGGAGTGGGTAACCTTTCCCTTCTCCAGGGGATCTTCCCAACCCAGGGGTCAAACCCAGGTCTTCCGCATTGCGGGCAGATTCTTTACCAACTGAGCCACAAGGGAAGCCCAAGAATACTGGAGCGGGTAGCCTATCCCTTCTCCAAGGGATCTTCCCAACCCAGGAATCTAATCCAGGTCCCATGCATTGCAGGCGGATTCTTTACCAATTGAGCTACCAGGGAGGCCCGATTATGTATGATGCTCTACTCATTTGCCTCCAAATCTTTGCAACCCCATGGAGTGTAGCCCGCCAGACTCCTCTGTCCATGGGGATTCTCCAGGCAAGAATACTGGAGTGGGTTGCCATGCCCTCCTCCAGGGGATCTTCCAGGAATTGAACCAGGGTCTCCACTGCATGTGGGTTTTTTACCAGCTAAGCTATCAGCCCTGATATAAAGTTCAAACTCTATGTCTAGATATAACATGGTTTGTCATATATCATAGTATTTCTACCTCTTTTGTAGTGAGTATTTAATCAAAGAAGAATAGATAGCTTTATTAATTTTAACAGTATAAATAAATAGTTACCCATAAGAACAACTTTTCAAAATTCAGGATATAAGCAAACTCTGAATGAAAGTAACTAGGCAAAAGCACTTCAGTGTAAACACTATAGTACTTTGCCAAACTTTTACTTTGATTATCAAATAGCTTACTTTGTTTCTTTAAGCAAGTAATGGATTTATCAAATATTTTAAATATAAGAAAATTGTTACTAAAAATGATTTTTAAAATATTTAAATGTTATATTTCTATTTTTGAGGAAAATGAAAATTAAAATGTTTGAAAATATTAGCAAAAAAGGACATTTTATAAGATTGATCAATCAACAAATCAAAATTTAAGTAGTGCCTATAATATACCTCTCACGGCAGAAATAAGCAGTAAACTACTCACAGTTCTTCATGTGACTGAACTGTATTGTAGCTACAGTGAGGGCTTTCCAGGTGGTGCAGTAGTTAAAAATCTGCCTGGCCATGCAGGAGACTCAAGAGGCTCCAATTTGATCCCTGGATTGGGAAGATACCTGGGAGTAGGAAATGGCAACCCACTCCGGTATTCTTGCCTGGAAAGTCCCATGGACAGAGGAGCCTGAGCTACATACAGTTCATGGGGTTGCAAAAAGTTTGACACAACCTAGTGACTGAGCACACACGTGCTGGCGCGCATATCCACACTGATCAGTTTCCATTCTCCTCATTAACAAACAATGTACTCTGTTCCTTTAAGCAACCTAATAAAAACTAGTCTCTTGAATTCTAAACAGTTTTTTTGAGAAAAGACATTGAAAAAACTCCTTTGTAAGGTCCATGGTTCCTGTTTTGTTTTTTTTCTCTCCTTCTTCTTTAAAAGCTGACTAGCTGCACCATTTTATTTGTGTCAAGTAGTTTGAGCTTCCCGTGTCCATTTTCTTCAGCGACTAATGCTATCTCACAGTAGCGCTGTGCTTTGGGCCCAAGGGAGCCCACTGTCAGTTTTTCCAGATGGCAAGCTGCCAATCTACAGTACTCTGTTGAAAGTCACCGAGGGAATTCATTTCATTGCAAAACCAAAGAGCATCATTTCATGCACACCTCATGTACAGAATCAGCTCACAACAGCTGATAAAGTAGCCAAGAAAAAGAGACAGATGGAGAGAGAGACAGATAAGGACACAGAAAGAGAAATAGAGAAAGAGGGAGAGAGAGATTGTTTTAGTAAATTTAGCCCTTTTTCTAGGCTACTGTACAGTGACATATTACATTTTGTGAACAAAGTTTTTAGACTTTATTGCCAGTTTACATGAACTTCTCTGCTAATAGCTGGAACAAAATTTTCAATTTGCCCTAATTAAAATAACTAGTTTTCAGGAATGACTTTTTTCCCCTTCATATTTAAACTGAATATTAAAAAAAGGTAAATCACTTTAAATGGTCTTTAAATTGCATTCTCTCTATCAGAACTGTTAACTCTTTTTGCCTGAGGAGAAAACCCTCAATGTATGAATATAATATCACACTGGAGTGGAAAGTGGTTTTTCTTTTAATAAGTATTTTGGCTATTACAGAGTTTGTATTTAAATGGGAAGCATTATGAGTTCTACCAATGGGGAATGCTGAATGAAAAATATGCTACTTTTTAATAGCTGTGTAAATGGAAACCTGAAGCGTGGGGAACTATATGACCTAAAGTATTTCAGGAGTTGAACAGATACACCCAGGGGTGGAAAGCTTAAAGGCAAAGGGCTATAAATCAAAGGATACAATGAAATATAGCATATAGCTTATGAAAACAAGAGACAGTGATTCCAATTCCAAGTCCACCAGCTACCAGGGGTCTTGGGCAGCCTCTCCAGATTTTATCTGTAAAAGAAGCAGTTTGATTTGGTTCTTAAATGTCTCCTTTCTCTCAGGGGATATTTGGTTATGTTATTATAATGCATCCTAATTTTTATGATATATAACAATGATTTTTTATGAAGGAGAAATTTAGAAACGTAATATTTTTCTGATGGTTTGATTTCTTAATATAAACACTGACACTTCCTAGAGTTTGTGTATATTCAACAAGGACAGTGAGATGCCAGCCTCTGAGAGCTCACGCTATGATTATGTTGTCCTTATATTTTTTCAGCTCCTTCAAATGTCTTTAATCAAATAATTAATGAATTTTATTTACTTAAGAATTGAAGGAATAATTATACTGGATGGAAGTTATTTTAATTCATAATTAAACATACAATTGTATTTGTTATAGTGGGCAATGGCAGAGATAGATTATTTCTTAGATAACCTAAAATTTGATAATACTAACATATTCTAAATATATTCTAAAAATAATAATACACTTCAATTTTTCATATATGATACCTTCTAAAAATAATAATATACTTTGTCATACATGGTACCTTCAATAAAAGTTGAATTACAGTATTGAATCTTCTTTAAGTTGCTATGATTTTCAACCTTAATAAGAGATAAAAGCTTTATGGCAGGATAAATAGAAAAAACAGCACTGCAAAATGTTTTGAATTTTAAAGACCCTTCTGGATAGTCTCTATTTTGCTAAAATTTTCCTGTGCCTGTATTAAAGACTCTCCAAAATGTGTGACGCTAGTTCAGGTGCTATGAAATTCAAAGAAAAGCAATCATTTGCCCTGCTTTTCATAACCTTAAAGTCTCAGAAAGATAATATAGTATGTGACATCCACAAATGCATATAATCATCATAGACAACCAGATATAGAATATGATTTTAAAAATTGTGACTAAAAGAGAATAATTTCATATTCTAAGTATAGAATTCTCAGGGGTAGAATTTCTCAGTAATCAAGGCACACGTTTTTCAGGAAAAGTCAGCTATTTTTCTGATAAGAGAAAATGAGAGAAATTGACATTTGTGATGAATTTGAAAGGTGAACATAGATAGCTTTACTTGTGAGACCTCTACAAATCACACACACTAAAGAGCTTTCCCAAGATTCGGGAATGATGTCACAGCGGCTGGCTCAAGGATCCTGGATCTAGTGGTGGGTTCACTACATTGTCGTCTAGTGAGTTCAGATTTCATGCAGTTGGGAAGGTTTGGTTCAGTTAGTTTAATTCTGCATTGCTTTTATCCTCAGTCATGGCAGCTTAGACAGTAAAGAATCTGTCTGCAATGCAGGAGGCCTGGGTTCTATTCCTGGGATGGGAGGATCCCCTGAAGAAGGGAATGGTTACCCCCTCCAGTATTTTTGCCTGGAGAATTCCATGGAGGAGGAGACTGGCAGGCTACAGTCCATGGAGTCACAGAGAGTCAGACACAACTGAGAGACTAACACAGTACACGTGAATACAGTGGCTGGCACATGGTGAGAATTTGTTTAAAAGTGTTTGAGCTGAGAAAAGAAAAATTAACAAACATTTTGGCAAGAATTTATATGGGGATATATTATAAAACTGAGGAGGAAGCATGAAAATAAGAAAGTGGGCATGGTAAGGGGGTCTTTGAGACTGATAGTCTGTTTGCAGGGGTCCCCAAACTTTTTGCCCCATGGACTGCTTTCATGAAAGACAATTTTTCACAGATGGGGTGGGGAGTGGTTTCAGGATGATTCAAGTGTTTTATATTTATTGTATATTTTAATTCTATTATTATTGCATCAGTTCCACTTAGATTATCAGGCATTAGATCCCAGAGGTTGAAGACTCCTGGCCTAGAGCAGCCAAGAGTCTGCTTTCTCAATAACTTGCTTCCTTTTTTTCTTTTTTTGCCACACCATGCATCATGTGTGCATGCCTGCTTATATGCTCAGTCGTTTCAGTCATTTTCAACTCTTTGCAACCCCATGGACTGTAGCCCGCCAGGCTCCTCTGTCCACGGAATTTTCCAGGCGAGAATACTAGAGTAGCTTTCCATCCCTGCTCCAGGGGATCTTCCCAACCCAGGGATCAAACCCGAGTCTCCTGCATCTTCTGCATTGCAGACAGATTCTTTTACCATTGAGCCATAGGGAAGACCATCATGCACCATGAAAGATCTTAGTTCCTTGACCAGGGATCGATCAGGGATCAACCACCTCTTACAGTGGAAGAGGCGAGTCTTAACCACTGGACTCTCAGAGAAGGTTGCTCAGTATCTTGCTTCTGATTGTCCAGATTTCCTCATTACTGCTCCACACAGGTGAAAAAGGTAAGGTGATTTTTAGAGAGCCATTCTTCTCCAAGATTTTTGTATACTTTTTCAGCATAATAGTGGTGGTGGTGATTTAGTCGCTAAGTTGTATCCTACTCTTGCGACCCCATGGACTGTAGCCCGCCAGGTTCCTCTGTCTATGAGATTTTCCAAGCAAGAATACTGGAGTGGATTGCCATTTCCTTCTCCAGGGGGATCTTTCCAACCCAGGAATCGAACCCAGGTCTCCTGCATTGCAGCAGATAACAGTGCTTCACATGCAATTAATGTAATAATTGATGTTCATTGTAATAGAAACTGAACTCAGGACCCCTTCCCAATCAAAACGGATGCTACTTCTACCCTTTGAAATAAAAGGAACAAACGCTTGAGACTTTGACACTTTCTCATATCAAACCACTACTAAGTGGCAGGTCTGGGATCCCACCCTTGTTCTGACTCACAACAAACCTTTGCTCCTAACAACTGCCAGAGTATTGTATGCAAAATATATGCCCTACATAGATTAGCTTCATTGGTTAAAAATAGACAGAAAAAGGGGAAAACAATTCTGCTCTGTTTGAAAAATATGTTGAATCAAGAAATCTGTTGATTTCTTTACTAAGATTTCTTAAGATTTTAATTTACTGTATGGATCACATTTCCAAAAGGATGATGGAAAAATGTCTGTTACATTTTTAAACTTATGTGACCACATAGCACCTTTGCAAAAGTTATTTTTTTTAACTCATTTGTTTGTTTTTCTAGGTTGCCTCCTGTCCACTTTCTTGTCTCTTGCACATGTTTCAGCCATACATCAGAGCCAGCCCCAGATCATCCCCTGTTCTGGTAAAACCTATTCTAGGTACTTGAGAGAATATTCTTCAAAAGTAGATTCATACAGCACTGTGATATTTTGGTTGCTATTGTCTTATTTTGAAAGGCAACTAAAGAAGCCAAAATTCTGCTTTTTTTCTAGACATTTCCTTACAAAATTTTCATTACCTATTAGCTAAAAGCATGTGTCACTTTGGACTTTTTAAGATCTCTTTTTCAATTTGATGCCTGCTTCTTGATGGTAGTAATGATGTTTCGTTTACTTTGATGTTTCTCCATGCAAATGGTAGAATTTCAATAAATATTTTCAAAATGTTACTTCTTTTTACTCCCTCTCTGATTCAGCATCCCTGTGAACGCTGATGTATGGGTTATGTCTGTTTCTATCCTTTCTGTAATTAAGATTATTTATCATCTTCATATATGAGGTTTTAACAGCAGTCTTCTCAAGGAAGACTTTCTAGTGGCCCCAGCTTTCATATAATTCTTCAGTTGGCAAAGAAACAGATCTGGAATTTATTTCCCCTTAGCAAAGTGTAGTTCATAAGTATATTTTTTTCTGATTGTAACAGATAACAATTTGAGACATCACAGCATCTGATCACACTAGGTAGTCTAGGGGAGAGGAGATTACTGTTATCCAGTTTGGATATGACAGGCCGTGACGCTGGGAATGGAAAAGAAATATTGGCTTCAAGCAGTGGTGAAAATAGGGTGGTGTGGCTACATGAGTTACAAACACAGAAGGAGAGAACAGGACCAGAAATATTTGATCTGGGCGCCTTCTGCTAATTCATCCCATTCTTTCTGCAACAACTCCTGTTAGGCTCCATTACCAAGGGGACTTGTTTCATCTTGACCTTATATTTTCATCTAGAGCCTTCTAACAACATGCACGTTTTTGTACTGATTAGCCTCATACAGACACATGTCTAACCTGTTACCTGCAGTGGGTCATCTTTCCTTGAGTCCTTGAGAAAGTATTTCTATTTCCACCCTGCTCTAAGCTCCAGTCTCAGACTGAGTTTTTTCTTAAGCTTCTTAACTGGTCAAGGATTTAAGGATCTCATTATATGGATTCTGAAAATCATTAGTTTATGGTTTTCTGTGTTTACTGGCTTATGCTAAATAGACAAAATTTTCATTTTCTCTAATTTTTTTTGTCTCAACTCTATGAATAGTTTTCTTATTTGTATAATGCCTGAATAAGTTTTAACCATTTCTGTCTATCCTGGTGGGACCAGCTATATTTGTGAGGGTCAAGTGGTAAATAGATGTCCATGAAATAAAAATCATACAATGATATGTCCAAAATCTATGTCTTTTGAGAACAGTTTTGCTGTTGTTATTGTTGTTTTTTAATAGCCAAATTTTATTATCTAAGGTGGTTGAATAAGGTTGTGAATCATGGGTGACAACATTCATCAAGGAAAATAAACTAGCTATGATAGTGGAACAAGGAAATTGATTTGCTTATATGGTTGGTAATAAAGGATGTATTTGTGTTGCTTTTGCTTTGCAGCTTGTAAACTGGTTCTAAAAGCAATTTTAGAAGAGTTTTCAAAAAGTGGTATCATCAGAATAACCCATGGCCAGAATCTGAGTCATTATTTAGGAATATTTATTTGCATATGGGATTCCCAAGGGGTGCTAGTAGTAAAGAACCTGTCTGTGAATTGGAGAAATAAGAGATGTGGGTCCTATCGCTGGGTTGGGAAACTTCCCTGGAGGAGGGCGTGGCAACCCACTCCAGTAGTCTTGTATGGAGACTCTCGTGGACAGAAGAGCTTGGCAGGCTACAGTCCATAGTGTTCAGACAGTCAGACATGACTGAAGCAACTTAGTATACAGGCGCTTGTATATGTAAGGTCTGTCTGAGAGGATACCAGTTACTAAAGACAAATCTGGTAAAGTAGTAAATGATCAGAGATCTCACCATGTGAGTGGCTGTCACTTACTCACATGTAATAGAGACGTTTCACCAGAGTCTGGCCAGATGTTACGGTTTTAGTTAATCTTACACCTTGGCTCAGTTATATTTGCCTGGACAAGCAGTGTGACCAAAAGATGCCAGAGGTGGAAACCTCAGCTGAGAGAAAGCAATGCTTTCTTGACCCTCAGAGCCGGTCTCATTGTTACTGCTGACTCCAACTTGGCTCATACTGATCTGGCAAACGGATTTGATACTTTTTTTACTCTCAGCATGGAGAAATATTTTAGAATTTGCCTTTGGGCAGAAAGCTCAAGTTATCACTGGTTTCATGCCTGCCAAATGAGAAGTTGTCAATACATGTTTGTTGAATTGAATAGATTTGAATAGAACATCACTAGATGCAATTAGCATTATGACAGGGAAGAGGATGTTTATAGCAATTATCCAACATTTGTGGATCACCTACTATATACTAGTATGCTGTGAAAGACAGAGTGAAACTAACAACATCTCTGAGCTCCAAAAGCTTCCAATCTTGCAATGAATGATAGCGAGAAATACTGCCTTTCTTTCAAATGTATAGCTATGAGTGATAGCCAAGCAAACTATTACCGTGCCCTAGGCAACATAATAGCCAAGTTTCAAACCATGTTTCAAGCCAAGGCTGTTCTTGGCAAATTAGACCAATTATACCTCCTTGGTAGGGTTGTCATGCATATAAATATTCACCTATCACTTAGCATAATGCTTGCCATTTACTAAAAGCTCAATAATGAACCATCTTGCCAACCAGAGTGGGGGCTTCTTGGCCATTTGATAGTAGTAATGCTTCCTTATGAACATGAATTTAGAAAACAACCTAGGAAGCCACTGTGGAACAAGGCATTACTTCAGGAAAATCATGTAAGTTATAAATTAGGAGACAGTAGAACTAAGCATGGGGTATTTTCTAGCTCTTTATAGGTTATATTTTCTTTGTGTAGTTATTTTTGTAATAAAAAAATTCAGGAAGCACTCCTTCAAATTCCCCAATAAGAAAAGAAAGTACAGTTGGATAGCATCTCTAGTATAAAAGAGGCAGGTAGGGAATTTCAGGTAAGGCAGTAGGAACAAAACAATGTCCAATATGCTCTGTCAAAGTCAAAGAAATCTTATAATCCTCCTTTCCGAGAACACGGAACAGTATCAAACGTCTGTGCAGATCATTGAAAGAGTCCAGAAATTAAAGAAGAAATCTCTTCACCTAAGCATTGTATGACTAGTTTGGGTAAATATAGTAACCATATAATGTTTTCTTGAATAAAAGTAGAAACACTTGGCCAAAAATTTTTTTCATTGATTTCAGTCTTGTCATTGTTTACTCACTGATTTTTTCTTTTAAACAAACCTCTCTTCTTTGATTTATTTTGATTGAGCTTGGTGAGGACAAGTGATGTATCTAAGTGTCATGTATCTAAATAAAGTGCCAATAATATATATTTTTATTCACTTTTTCTATCTTCCTCTTCCCATTTCAACTAGAAATTAAGCAGCTGATTTCTTCAGGCTTGTAGCTGAGCAGGACCCTATGGGTCCTTCCTGGGACAGACACCTCCCCTCCCTACCATGTCCTCTGCCTGCCTCTTGTTTGGAGAAAAGCATTAGTCTCCCAGGTCTCCTCAGAGTCATAAAAGCATGGCTCATGAATTAATGACTGAAAGAATGTGAATAAATAGTAACAACAAAAAATAGCAATTGGGCAAGGAGAACTCAGTAACAATTTAAACAACAGATCGGTTGGATAGCCCTTATAGAATCTCTAGTTCCTCCCTGCAGGACATAGATAACAATATCTCATGGACATTTCTGAGTTGTTTTGCAGATACTAAAACCAGCACCAGAGGGAAAAAGCTAACAGGTTGTAGTCATGACTCCATCCTGAGCAGTACTAAACCATGGCCTGTAGAATGCCAGGAACAGGTCTCAAGGAAATGAGAACAAACTCATTAAAATAAGCCAGATGATGCTGACCAGACCACTGCATGGTCAGTTTCAAGATGATTGTCAGAACTGACTGTGCAGTTCTAAACATAGTACCCACCTGCACACTCTGAAACTTCCCAGTTTTTCTCTATAAGATCCCATTTTCTCTGGGAGATGAGTTGGAGGATGCTAGTCTGCCATCCTCCCAGGTAGCCAGCTTCCTGAATAACGCATCTTTCTTTTCCCACCAACCCTTGTGTCTTGGACTTTTGAGCTATAAGCAGTGGAGCTTGAGTTCAGTTCTGGCTCCAACTGGTAATGGGCTCATCAGGTCTCGGACTAAATAATTTCTCCTCTTTGGCCTATTTCTGATCTGATACATGTTACTACATTTTGCTACTGATGGTCACCACCACCCTCCCCCTCCCCTGCTTTCAGCTATAAATCTGACCTTATTAAAACACTCACAAAGTTGCATTGTAGTAGCCAGCCTCAGAGAGATGTTACCCATTCATCCCCCCACTCTGGTATTCTCACCTTTGTGTTTCTTCCCAGATTGTGTGATCAATGGAATATGAATATGGCAGAAGTGGTGGTATATTATTACCTGGTTTTGATTCTAGAGACTACTACTCCTATCTTGATTTAACTTGATTCTGTATGTGTCTGGGTGTGTGTTTTCACTTGCTCTAAGGGAGGTTAGCTGCCATGTATATGGTCATTCAAGCAGTCTATGGAAAGGACTGCATGGCAAAGATTGGTGGTCTCTGGCCAACAACCAGCAAAGAATGAAAGCATATCAACAACAACTTGAGGAAATGTATAAGTTAATTCTACAGGCTCAGGTGAGTCTTGAGACAGCTGAAGTCTTTGCCTACACTTTGAATATACCCTTGTGAGAGGCTCTGAGCCAGAATCACTCAACTAAGCTGTTCCTGAATTTCTGACTCAGAATCTCTGTGAGATAATGCTGCTGCTGCTGCTGCTGCTAAGTCGCTTCAGTCGTGTCAGACTCTGTGCGACCCCATAGACGGCAGCCCACCAGGCTCCCCCGTCCCTGGGGTTGTCCAGGCAAGAACACTGGAGTCGGTTGCCATTTCCTTTTCCAATGCATGAAAGGAAAAAGTGAAAGCGAAGTCGCTCAGTCATGTCCGACTCTTAGTGAACCCATGGACTGCAGCCTACCAGGCACCTCTGTCCATGGGATTTTCCAGGCAAGAGTACTGGAGTGGGGTGCCATTGCCTTCTCTGTGTGAGATAATAAATGTTAGTTGCTATAAGCTGCTACATTTTTAGAGTAATTTAGACAGCGGTAGTGAACTAAAATTCCCAGATGGTGCAGTAATGAAGAATCCTCCTGCCAATGCAGGAGACTTGGGTTCAATCCCTGGGTTGGGAAGATCCCTTGGAGAAGGAAGTGGCAACCCACTCCAGTATTCTTGTCTTGGAAATTCTACGGACAGAGGAGCCTGGTGGGTTACAGTCCATGGGGTTGCAAAGAGTCGGACATGACTGAGCATACAGGCAGAGAACTAATACAAGCAGAATGTGTATACCTAATACTATCCCACCGCTCTGCCTTCCCTTCTTTTGAGAACTTGGAGTTAAGACATACTTCCTCCATCTTGGATTCAATACTCTAGGGTTGACACTTGGGTTTTCACAAAACCGAGTGGTACTATTCTCTTCCTTTCACGTTTTCCTACAGTGTGGGGCTAAGCTTCTGCTTTCATCTCTTAGAGGAAGAAAAGCTGAATCATGTGGCTCCAGACTAGTCTCCAAAGCTGTGGGTGCTAAGTTGCTTCAGTCATGTCCAACTCTGTGCCACCCTATGGACTATTGCCCGCCAGGCTTCTCTGTCCATTGGATTATCAAGGCAAGACTACTGGAGTGGGTTACCACGCCCACCGCCAGGGGATCTTCCCAACCCAGGAATTGAATGCACGTCTCTTACATCTCCTGGGCCTCACACTTACACAGCCCACTTAATAGAGGGTTGGAGTATTTGAGGAGAGTAGAGTATAGCTATACAACTAAGTTAGACTGTTTGATTTGGGTCTGATGCTGTTTTTATCCTCCCTTCCTATCATTGCAAAGACTAACATTCCACAGATATAGTTGATTTTTATTTATGTTCTATAAAGTCACTGTAAACCCTGAATTAGCAAATACTGAACCATTGCTCCTAGGGGAAACAGAAGGCTTGGTTCCTGCAAGCTTCTGATCACATTCTCATTAATTGATCAACATGTAACCTTGTTTTATGTTTAAGAATACTTTATTTGATATATACTATTGATTCATTAACATTGAACTCACAAGTAACACCACTGCAATTCATGCTGAATAAAGCTTATCTAACATGTGTTTTCCTTGTATTTAGTGGACTGTGCAAACATCCACAAGTGACTGAAAAAGTGCCTTGAGTACTGGTTTTGAGGTTAAAAATACATTTTATCAAGTAGGCAATTTGCAAAAATGAAATCCACAAATAATGAGGATCGACTATTTGTTGAGTTCCTCACGTATTCTGAGAAATATGAAATTTTAGAGTCATTGATTCTGGTGCTTTCTTGATCTTACCAGAAGGCATCAAAAGAAAAATTTTTAGCAACGAAATCAAATTTGGTACCTGGCCAATAGCAATTGTGAGACACAAAGACACCATCAGTGTTAGATGAATTTTCATTGTACTAAAATGTAAAACAAACAAAATAGCAAAAATACCAAAAAGAGTAGCAAACAATTGATGAATTCAGATTATGTTATTATATGATTACATTACATTGATTTATTTTAATATAAATTATAATTGCCCCAGTCAGACTATTTTCCAACTAGGAGAAAAGTCAACTGAGAGAATCAGAAACGCTTAAAAATAGTACTCCTTTTGTACAGGCTTATGTGTTTGTCTGTTTTAAGCTCTTACTAAAAGAAAATATTACTTTTTATTAACCAAAGCATCTTATTTACTTCTTAACAGTACTCTCCTTCATATTTATCTCTCTCTGGTTGGATTTCCATTATTTATTCAAACTCCTACCTAACATCCTTTTTTATGGTTTGAATTTTTGCTCTTGTGGTGACTCCTCTGAAGCATAGTATAGAAAGGTGCTGTGTTAATAACTCTCATTTTATTTAATCTCAGAGTCCAGGCTTTCATGGATCATATTCCTCTAGTTTTTGATAATTAGTCCAAATGAGATGTTCTCAAAATCTAGTGAATATCTGAATTTTTTTATGGAGCTTCTTAAAAACACAGCTGCTACAAACATATCTTAGTTTCTGAGTCATTCTGAATGGGATCTAGGCATGGGAAGCCCAGAGTGCTTCATCAGGAGAACCCAGGGTGAACAAGGGGATCTTCACACAAATTTTGTTGCTCCTGGCTGCGCCAACTTTAACTTTGGCTCTTTGATAGACAACACTGCCAGTTCAAATTTCTACTCCTAACATTTAAACATATACATTGCCATTAATTCAGAATTTATTTGCTCTACCTTGATAATCATTAAATCATACAGAATTTCCAATGGAGGAATCTAATTTTTGCATTCTATTAAACAATAAGTGTGAGTTAGTTGATATATCATTCATAGATTAGGTGGGTATGTTTAACTTTTTCCTGAAAAAATACTTTCAACAAAAGATTATATTAATAAGAGAATGCTACCTGGAGAAGGAAATGGCAATCCAGTCCATTATTCTTTCCTAGGGATCCCAGGGACAGGGGAGCCTGGTGGAGTACAATCCATGGGGTTGCAGAAGAATCAGACACGAGTTAGTGACTAAACAACAGCAACAAAAGGTCATCTAGAGAGATGAAGCATAGCATAGGAGTGTGCTCAGAGAGATGGTACTGATGAATCTATTGGCAGGGCAGCAGTGGGGACACAGAATAGAGAACAGGCTTGTGGACAGAGTGGGTGGAGGAGAGAATGGGACAGATCGAGACAGGTGCACTGAAACATATTTATTACCATATGTAAAATAGAGAGCCAGTGGGGATTTGCTGCCTGACACAGGGAGCTCAAATCCCGTGCTCTGTAACAAACTAGTCATGTGGGATAGAGCGGGAGGTGGGAGGGAACTTATATACCTATGGCTGATTCATGTTGATGTATGACAGAAGCTAACACAATACTGTAAAGCAATTATCCTCCAATTTAATAGAAAAAAGAAAAAAAAAGAGAATTCTAAATTGTGAACTAGACTACTGAAGTAATACTTTTCTCTTGATTAGAATTTTTGGATCCATCAGATCAGATCCAGAAATTGTCTCTTTGCATGATTAATCTATTATCATTTTCAGGGATCACATCCTTTAAGAAGTCTACCTGGATTTGGTATTATAATTCTCCTCCCCTTGGAGTAATTTAATCTTTACTTAAAAAAATAATACCAAGCAATACAAGAATCAAATTCTTATGGATGAATGAAAATGATTTCATAGTCTTTTTTTTTCCCTTGAAAGCAACTGTTTAAAAAAATTGAATGCAAAATAATATATTCACATGTCCTAAAAATTTACGTAGTATAGATTGGATGCTTAATGTGATTGGTATTAAAAGAAATCAATAATGAAAGCCTTTAAACACTGAAGCAATCAAACAGTGCTGGATAATAATAATTGGAAATCATGATATATTTTATAAATCAAAGATGGCAAATCGATAATAAAGTTGAAGGTGCATCTGTGGTGATCAGTCTTGGCTGCATTTTCCTGACAGGTAACCACATAATATTGATTGGAAAAAAGCTTATATCACATAGATGGGCTAAGCTGATGTCTGAGCCATTCACCGCTAATAGCCACAAAAAGATTGAGACTTAATGAATTAGTCCTTTTATGTGTACATAATTACATGAACAAATAAGAAATGCTCTAGTGAGAATAGTGGCATTGTTAACTTAAGTGATTAGTACATGTTGGATTATATGAAATTGAAAATACAAAGCTGTGTCATCAATCAGAGAATCTTGGAAGCAGAAATTACCTTAGAGACTCTAATTTGACGCTCTTATTTTACAGATGTAGAAACAAAGATGCAGAACAGATATGTGGTTTCATTAAACCAAAACAATAGGCAAAAGCTAGATCTAGAAGTCATGACAATACTCTTTCCATTTCTGATGTATATATGTAACATCTAGGAATTAAACACAGTTAATATTTCTTTTGCAAAAGACATTTTATGAGTTGTTTTCTGGAATTTGATTCTATTTTGCTAGAAATAAAATTTTATTTATGAAAGCTAGATCTCCAGAGAAGTCCATAAAAGTTCTTATGCTAAAACTCATCTTCCCTTCTACAATGGAAAGAGGACTAGAAAAACTTTTTGATTCATGGAACTTTAAGAAGAAAAAGTTGAAATCTAATGCGTTTTCTTATAAATTTAAATAGTTTCAATGAATAACATTTCTAATATGTTTTCTAGGTTTATATTCTGCAGTATGCATTTATACTTCTCACTGTAGCAAAATTTCAAATTCAGTAGGTGAGGAAGGGACTGGAATTGTGTTTTAACCTCAGCATCCTTAAGACCCTTCATGGTCTTAAAAGGAAATTTTTATTTTTAATTATTCCTTTATTATTTATGTTATAATCCAGATGAGCTAGTTTTCTTGATTTTCAAACCAAATATAATGACTCTTTGCTGTCATCTAATACATATTATACATTTTTATACTTTCAGTGTTTCCATTCACAAACTCTAGTTAGTGTTTAATCAGCTTCAACTCAAATTCTTTCTGACTCTATGTATTGGTTACCCATTGTTTTACAACCACCCAAGAGCGTAGTGGATTGAGACAATCATTTATTTAGCTCACGATTCTGTAGGTTAGCAATTTGGGCTGGCCTTGGCTGGATTGTTTTTCTGTTGATCTCAACCATGATCACCTGCCAGTCAGTTGAAAGGATTTTTTACGGGGCATTGGCTTACTGTAGGCTCTGAGGACAACAGTGCCTGGACCACTGTTGCCCCTCAAATAGGAGGCCAGCCAGAGCTTTGCATGTGGTGGTTTGGCAAATACCCAAAGAGTCTAAGTAGAGGGGAATCCTCACTGTGCAACAACTTTTAGGTCTCCGCTTACATCATGACACTAATGTTCTACTGACCAATAAAGTGACAGGGTCGACACAGATTCAAAGGGTGAAGGGTGAATTAACAGGCTCCTCTCTCAATGGGAAGACCTGCAAAATCGTATCACAAGAGCTGAGATGCAGGGATGAGAAGAATTTGTCATCATTTTTATAGTCTATCATACGATACTGCTCATGACTGCTTGAATAGAATGTCAGAAAATAACCTGATCAAAGTCTCACGCCTCATCAGTTTTAAAGAAAGATTCATGCCAGGATATGTTTGATTCCAAAGTTATTGAATTCATCTTATTAAAGTTCCTAAATCTAGCTTACATCTTCTTTCTTTTATCTCTACTGAATTACCTGAAGGCAAACCATCATTTCTGACCTGGATAAAATCTTCTAATTGATCTTCCAGTTTCCAACATCCTATCTGGAATACACTTTTCATATAGCAATTTGAGTGACATTTTACAATGTAAATCAAATTATGTTTTTATTCAGTCACTAAGTTATGTCCAACGCTTTGTGACTCCATGAACTGTAGCATGCCAGACTTCCCTGTCCTTCACCAACTCCCAGACTTTGCTCAAACTCATATCCATTGAATCGGTGATACTATCTAACCATCTCATCCTCTGTCACCACCTTCTCCTTTTGCCCTCAATCTTTCCCAGTATCAGGTCTTTTCCAATGAGTCAGCTTTCTGCATCAGGTGGCCAAAGTATTGGAGCTTCAGCTTCAACATCAATCCTTCCAATGAATACTCAGGGTTCTTTGCCATTAGGATTGACTGGTTTGAGCTCCTTGCACTGCAAGGGACTCTCAAGAGCCTTCTCCAGCTCTGCAATTCAAAAGCATCAATTCAAATTATACTATAATCAAATTATACTATTTCCCTAGTTAAAACCCTCCAATGGCTTGCCATCTCCTATTTAGAAAATAAAAATCCAAGCCTCTTATCTTAATTTATAAGATATTCCACTTTTCTTGCTCCCCATAGAAACATCATTATATGCCACCCAGGTTTCTTGAGCAATACTGGCCTGTTCATTTTTCCTCCAATACACTTGCGTTTTTCCCATCTTAAAAGCCTTTCTTTGCCATCCCTGGAGACAGGACTTCTGAAAGGGGGATTCTTCCCTCTCACACTACTTGACTGTCTGCCATGGAGACTCATTGCCATTGTCAGTTTCACAGAAAACAAAACAAACAAACAAAAATCTTGATTATTTTCTGTAAGGTAGCCATAATTTTTCCTGGGTCCTTCCTAAAGGCAATTTTTATCACATCAACATTGGGGTGGAAGCTACAGGAGTGATGTCAATATAATACTTATCAGTATTTGAAATTACCATGCATACTCACTTATTTTTACAAGATCGATTTCCTCGTTACCCTTTGAAGCCAAACAACAGTAGAGAACTTATCTATCATAATCACCACTACATTCTTAATGAATGGCCAGTGCTCGACACAATATCTGTTGAAGTAAGACATGGCATGCTTCAAATCCTGGGAAAATCCATGAAAAACAACACAGGGCTCTCCCCATATCCTTGGGAGCTTTCAGTGATGAGCAGAACCCCAACAATTCCACAGCTCATCCTCCTAAAGGTTCTTTCCCTGATGAGAGTCCCTATACTGTTGTTTAACATTATACTAAAAGGATTAAAGCATTCATCTTCAGGGTATGTAGGTCAGGTGTGACTTCAGGGATGTCTATGGAGCCAAAGAAGAAGCAATCATTTTCATTTAAAATTAATTTTATGTAACCTCTAAATGACTGATATTATCTCTACCAAGTATGACAAAAGGGAAATGACAAAGTTTAGGAAAACTGAAGACCTGAATGATGGAATGAAGTAAATATTGAGAGGAGAAACATAAGAGGACTGTGAATTTAGTGACACAGAAGACAAATTTTGTTGACTTGCTTTGATTAACCCTATTGTCTTATAACTGGGTAGAGACAAAAATATGAGCTAAGTCTGGAGTATTTTTGTCATTCCTGACTGAAAATACAGGCAGCTATGTTTTAGATGATTTATGAATATTTTTTAACACATATTGTGTAAAGGATTTCAGTCTCAGTGGAATAAAGTGTACTTGACAGCAGAGTTATAACTAGGAGGACTGGTAAGAACAGTTATGGAGATTAAAGAATGTGTCCTAGATTTATAAGAGTGTATAACAAATCATTCAGTCTTATAATTACCTTAGAGAATTGGTAGAGAAAAGAAAATAACTTGTTAAACTGTAAAGCATGCTATCTTCTCTCAGTGTTACTTATGAGGTTGTTTTTTTTTTTAATGCTGTGTGGGCACTGGAAAAAATGGCATTATTGAAATTGTGTATGTTGGAATATTGACATTTTAGAAGATTTGCCACATATCAAAATGTCTACAAAGAGTTTATGGTAGACACTGACTAGGGGGAGCATACATCTTGTTTAGTTGAACTCTTGTTTGTGTAATGCAGAATTCTTTATATACCTATTACATACTATTTGTAGATGTGTATATACAATATTTATATTTCAGTGTTTTTATTTTTGAATATTTTGTTTTTATTAGAAATGATAATATCCTGCTCCTGGACTCATTTAAATTTTTGTATAATAACATTATTAACTTGGTAGTTAAATTGCTTGTTTTTTGCAAATTGTGTAGCTGCTCTGTTATTATATATTCAGACTCCTGAATGCTGCAGTTGTCAGAATATAAATGTACACTCAAGAAGACTCGGGATATTTAAGAATCAACATTATTTACTCACTTATTCAACAAAGTTGTGCTTATTGAACATCAGCAAAAAAGCAAGAGAGTTCCAGAAAAATATCTATATCTGTTTTATTGACTATGCCAAAGCCTTTGACTGTGTGGATTACAATAAACTGTGGAACATTCTGAAAGAGATGGGAATACCAGACCATCTGACCTGCCTCTTGAGAAACCTGTATGTAGGTCAGGAAGCAATAGTTAGAACTGGACATGGAACAACAGACTGGTTCCAAATCAGGAAAGGAGTACGTCAAGGCTATATATTGTCATCCTGCTTATTTAACTTATATGCAGAGTACATCATGAGAAACACTGGGCTGGATGAAAAACAAGCTGGAATCATGATTGCCAGGAAAGATATCAATACCTCAGATATGCAGATGACACCACCCTTATGGCAGAAAGTGAAGAAGAACTAAAGAGCCTCTTGATGAAAGTGAAAGAGGAGAGTGAAAAAGTTGGCTTAAAGCTCAACAGTCAGAAAACTAAGGTCATGGCATCTGGTCCCATCACTTCATGGCAAATAGATGGAGAAACAGTGGAAACAGTGGCTGACTTTATTTATTTTTTAGGGCTCCAAAATCCCTGCAGATGGTGACTGCAGCCATGAAATTAAAAGATGCTTACTCTTTGGAAGGAAAGTTATGACCAACCTAGACAGCATATTAAAAAGCAGAGACATTACTTTGCCAACAAAGGTCCGTCTAGTCAAGGCTATGGTTTTTCCAGTAGTCATGTGTGGGTGTGAGAGTTGGACTCTAAAGAAAGCTGAGCGCTGAAGAATTGATGCTTTTGAACTATGGTGTTAGAGGAGACTCTTGAGAGTCCCTTGGACTGCAAGGAGATCCAACCAGTCCATCCTAAAGGAGATCAGTCCTGGGTGTTCACTGGAAGAACTGATGCTGAAGCTGAAACTCCAAAACTTTGGCCACCTCATGCGAAGAGCTGACTCATTGGAAAAGACCCTGATGCTTGGAAAGATTGAGGGCAGGAGGAAAAGGAGACAACAGAGAATGAGATGGTTGGATGGCATCACCAACTCAATGGACGTGAGTTTGGATGAACTCCGGGAGCTGGTGACAGACAGCGAGGCCTGGCGTGCTGTGGTTCATGGGGTTGCAAAGAGTCAGACACGACTGAGCAACTGTACTGAACTGAACTGATTCTGACCCAGATAACCACTATGGGGATATCACTCATCTATAGCTAGACATCCTGGAGTATGAAGTCAACTGGGTCTTAGGAAGCTTCACCATGAACAAAGCTAGTGGAGGTGATGGAATTCCAGCTAAGCTATTTCAAGTCCTAAAAGATGATGCTGTTAAAGTGCTGTACTCAATATGCCACCAAATTTGGAAAACTCAGCAGTGGCCACAGGACTAGAAAAGGTCATTTTTCATTCCAATCCCAAAAAAACACAAGGCCAAAGAATGTTCAGAGTACCACAAAATTGCACTCATCTCACATGTTAGCAAAGTAATGCTCAAAATTCTCCAAGCAAGGCTTCAACAGTATGTGAACTGAGAACTTCCAGATGTTCAAACTGGATTTAGAAAAGGCTGAGGAACTAGAGATCAAGTTGCCAATATCTGTTGGATCAAAGAAAAAGCAAGAGAATGCCAGAAAAATATCTACTTCTGCTTCATTGACTACACCAAAGCTTTTGACTGTGTGGATCACAACAAACTGTGGAAAATTCTTCAAGAGAGGGGAACAGCAGACCATCTTACCTGCCTCCCGAGAAATCTGTATGCAGATCAAGAAGCAACAGTTAGAACCAGATATTGGAACAAGGGATTGGTTCCAAATTGGGAAAGGATTACATCAAGGCTGTATATTGTCACCCTGCTTATTTAACTTATATGCAGAGTACATCATGTGAAATGCTGGATTGGATGAAGCACAAGCTGGAATTAGAATACAGGGTGAAATATCAACAACCTCAGATATGCAGATGACACCAACCTTAAAGGAAAAAAAAAAAAGCAAAGAGGAACTAAAGAACCTCTTGATGAAACTGAAAGAGGAGAGCAAAAAAAAGTATCTTAAAACTAAACATTCAAAAAATGAAGATCATGGCATCTGGTTCCATCACTTCATGGCAAATAGATGGGAAACAATGAAAACAGTGAGAGACTTTTTCTTCTTGGCCTCCAAAATCACTGCAGATGGTGACTCCAGTCATGAAATTAGAAGATGCTTGCTCCTTGGAAGAAAAGCTATAACAAACTTGGACAGCATATTAAAAAGCAGAGACATTACTTTACAGACAGGTCTGTCTATTCAAAGCTATGGTTTTTCTAGTAGTCATGTATGGATATGAGAGGTGACTATAAAGAAAGCTGAGCACCAAAGAATTGATGCTTTTGAACTATGGTGTTGGAGAAGACTCTTGAGTCCCTTGGACTGCAAGGAGATCCAACCAGTCAATCCTAAAGGAAATCAATCTTTAATATTCATTGGAAGGACTGACGCTGAAGCTTCAATACTTTGGCCACCTGATGCAAACAGCTGACTCACTGGAAAAGACCCTGATGATGGGAAAGACTGAAAGCACGAGGAAAAAGGGACAACAGAGGATGAGATGGTTGGATGGTATCACTGACTCGATGCACGTGAGTTTGAGCAAGCCTGGGGGTTGGTGATGGACAGGGAAGCCTGGAATACTGCATTCCATGGACTCGCAAAGAGTTGGACACGACTGAGCAACTGAACTGAACTGATTATGTGGGGAGACTAGCAAGTGACTGTGAAAAATATAAGACAAATATCTTTGGAAAAAGTACTCCAAATTGTTTTTTGATATCGATAATATACATTCACAAATCAATAAATCATAAAAAATGAAAACACTGTGTGTGATTAAATGCATGCTTTAAATTGTTGGATTTTATGGTGTATGGATTATATCTGGATTTTATGGTATACAGATTATAAATCTGCTAAAAATGCTATTGCAAATTAATAGTTACAGAAATATAGCTGCTCAAAATGAATTCTTCAAAGGCTAGTACTGACTGGTATGCACAGGCACAACTAGAATGTTCTTTAATGTTGACATCTATTCTGTTTGGGTTGGCCTCTGTTCTGATTGGTTGGTGTAGATGGTTCACTAGTAATTAAGCACTTGACATCACCCTACTTGCAAGGAGACATTTTGAAGTAGACAAATATCCTTGAAAGATGGACAAAATATGGAAAAATGAGCTATGACCCCAAGAAAAATCCAAATGGAAGAAATTTGAAAGTAGTAGCCTACTGGGATAAATGTTTAGGAAAGAGATTCTCAGGGCACGGAAAAGGCATCACTTTGTATCAGAATACTGGAGAAGCTTATTAAAAATGCCACTTTCCTAGCTTCACCTCAAATCTAGGAAATCTGTTTTCCTGTGGGTAAATGAAGCAAGTTTCTTTATAATAAGAACTCTCAATTTTTTTAAGGATTGAAATGATAAGTTGGAGAGCCATTAGTTTAGAGGATGCATTTACTATTTAGCTAAGTTAAATGAAGAAATTATTGAAACAGAATATTAACTATCAAAACTAGACAGAGAGGTTTGTTTCAACTTTGTAGATGGTGGTAAAACAGTTTACAAACAGCTGGGCAAGGAGAGATTGCTAGAGGTTTGCTTAATTTAGTTAAATCATTTGGAACTTCCTAATCATTAGGAAATTGTTAGAAAATTAAAAATCATTATTTAGAAAAGATTGATGTATACTTTTTTCTAGTTTCTCCTGAGGATAAGGAGAACTGGAAATTGCATCACCTCCACACTTCACATGAAAAAAGTTGAACAGACTACAACTTCATGAGTTATTTTGCGCCTGTCAGAGGGTGGGGATCACAGTGCAGTATACAAAGGTAAATCAACGCAACAAGAATTTTCCCTACCCCAACCCAACCACCATCAGCAGCCTAGCAAGCATCAAGTAACAAGTAAAGTGAATACTCTCAGCAGAGTTTAAGAGCATAAAGGCGGACCAAACCTAAGGCACAGTGAAAAGGGATCACTTAAGGATAGAACAAATATTAAGAAAAACTCTCGCGAATCTGCTTCCACTTTAAGCAAATGGTTGTCCTAGAGGAATATGAAGGAAATGGTTCTATGAGGTTGATTGTAGCAACAAGAAATCACAAACCCACTCCATCTCTACATTAAGTCAAATTCTCATGCTAAAGGCCTATCAGATGTAAAACTATGTATATTTCCAGGCATACTAAGATAAATAAATAAAACAAAAAGCCCTATTTACTTCTGTCTTTATTATTTTCTGCTGAAAGCCTTTCCTTCCTCCAAAAAGTTACTAGACATATAAGAAAGAAGAAAAATATGACATATTTCTAAGAGAATAGAGAGAAGAAAACTGTAAGAAAGAATCAAACAAAAATTTGAGAATTTCTTTAAAGGAAAAAAAACCATCAAAACTAAGATTGTTTTCTATGAACTCTGTAGTTGATTCCAGGCAACTGAATGAACAATCAGTGCACTTGAGAACAGAAACTTAATATAAATCATAAAGAGAAATATAAACAAACAAAACCAACCAGAGACTCCAAGAGCATGGTATAGTCAAGACCCACAATCTCAGGTAGGTGAACCACAAATGGGAGGAGAATCACAATGGCAGAGGTTCTCACCGAGGACTGAGGGTCCAAACTCCATGACAGGCTCCCCAGTCCAGGGGTTCTACACTGGGAAGATGAGGCACCAGAACATCTGGCTTTGAAGACCAGTAAGACTGGCAACCTACTCCAGTATTCTTGCCTGGAAAATCCCATGGATGGAGAAGCATGGTAGGCTACAGTCCATGGGGTCGCAAAGAGTCAGACACAACTGAGCCACTTCACATACCATACATACAAGACTTACTTATGGGAGAACTAGAGGACTGCAAGAAAAGAGAGTCTGCTCTTAAAGTGCACATGCAAAATCTCATATACTCTGAGATCAATTCATTTGAAAACAGCTTGGGTCAAACCCATTTGCTGATCTTGGAGTGCCCATTGGTGAGGCAGGGGACAACTGAACTCCCCCTGGGACACAGATGCTGGTGACAGCCCTTTTGGGGAGTTTGTTCTACCAGGACGATACTAGTATTGGCCAGCTCCATCTTGGAATCTCCCCTCTATCCTATTAGCACTGGGATTTGCCTGTCATCTAGCTGATTGACACCAGTCCTAGAACTCAACAACCCAAATAGTCAGTCATGCAAGGGCCCAATTTGCTAGCATCATGAATGAAACAGTGGCTATCACTACAGACCCCACAGACATTACAAGAATAGTAAGTAAATACTGTGAATACTATGAACATGCACTGAACACCTAGATGAAAGAGGCTAATTCCTAGAAAGACAAAAGCTACTAAAAGTCACTCAAGAAATAGATAGCATGAATTAGATTTGTTAAGAAAATTGAAATCACAGTAAAGAAAAATTTCGTAAAAGAGCCTAAATGGTTTCACTGAAAAATTTTACTACATATTTATTTATTTTTTTTTTCAGAGCTAAATATTTTATTAATAAGCTTGTTCAAATTTAAATTTTAAAACATATATAATTTAGTATATGTACATTTTATTAGAACATAGAAAATGGGAAGTTGTAAACTTTCCAGACATTTAATAAATTGAGTATAGTGGTATCAAAACCTGACAAATTTAGCAGAAAAAATAAAATGCCTGGTCAGTCTCACTTATGTAAAAATAATATACTAATATATAAAATAATATAAACATATTTTTAAATGTTAACATAATAATAAAACTTGAACAATTTATCCTGGAAATGTAAAATGATTTACTACTAGGAAATCTATTGATGTAATACATCCCTGAAGAAAGGCAAGGTGGGTAAAACACAGTGGCCATTGTGGCTTGTTTTATAAAAAGAAACATATACATGAATTTCCATAAACCACATATGAGAGACTTTTACAAGAGACTTTTACTTCGTTTATATTTTTTCATTACCAGTATATTTGGTCTTAACTTATGTTGTTTGCTGTTTTTGTTTCGTTCCCTTCTTGGTACTCTGATTTTTATTGTCAGTTTTGTCTTAGCTTTTTCTTCTCCAGTGATTTGGTAAGGTCTATATTCAATTTTTTTTTTTCTTTTTTTTTTTATTAGTTGGAGGCCAATCACTTCACAACATTTCAGTGGGTTTTCTCATACATTGATATGAATCAGCCATAGATTTACACGTATTCCCCATCCCGATCCCCGCTCCCACCTCCCTCTCCACCCGATTCCTCTGGGTCTTCCCAGTGCACCAGGCCTGAGCACTTGTCTCATGCATCCTACCTGGGCTTGTGATCTGTCTCACCATAGATAGTATACATGCTGTTCTTTTGAAATATCCCACCCTCACATTCTCCCACAGAGTTCAAAAGTCTGTTCTGTATTTCTGTGTCTCTTTTTCTGTTTTGCATATAGGGTTATCGTTACCATCTTTCTAAATTCCATATATATGTGTTAGTATGCTGTAATGTTCTTTATCTTTCTGGCTTACTTCACTCTGTATAAGGGGCTCCAGTTTCATCCATCTCATTAGGACTGGTTCATACAGATGGCTAACAAACACATGAAAAGATGCTCAACGTCACTCATTATTAGAGAAATGCAAATCAAAACCACAATGAGGTACCATTACACGCCAGTCAGGATGGCTGCTATCCAAAAGTCTACAAGCAATAAATGCTGGAGAGGGTGTGGAGAAAAGGGAACCCTCTTACACTGTTGGTGGGAATGCAAACTAGTACAGCCGCTATGGAAAACAGTGTGGAGATTTCTTAAAAAACTGGAAATAGAACTGCCATATGACCCAGCAATTCCACTTCTGGGCATACACACTGAGGAAACCAGATCTGAAAGAGACACGTGCACCCCAGTGTTCATCGCAGCACTGTTTATAATAGCCAGGACATGGAAGCAACCTAGATGCCCATCAGCAGACGAATGGATAAGGAAGCTGTGGTACATATACACCATGGAATATTACTCAGCCATTAAAAAGAATTCATTTACTACATATTTAAAACAAAGAATTCCAAAGGAAAAGAACTTTTTTCTCAACTTATTATATCAGGATGAAATTATCAGAATGCCAAAGTCAGATAATGATAATACAAGAAAAGAAAACCACAAATCAATATTTTGCATGAACATAAGCACTAAAATTCTCAAAAAAGTTAGCAGCATAGCATATTCAATAATATATCAAAATCAAATACATTTATCTAAGGAAATTCAAAGCTGGTTTAATATTCAAAATAGGTTAATATAATTCACCAAATTAAAAGTCTAGAGAACAAATAAAATGTAAAATCATATTAATAGATGTGAAAAATGCTTTAATAAAATTTAAAATCTATGATTTTTTAAAAAACTGTGTATTCCAAGAATATAATATTTGTAGGATACAGCTGTTTTACAGCTGGACTGAGTCAGCTCTATGTTTATCTTCAGACATGCCTGGATATCTGACTCAATTCTTAGCTAAGGTAAAGTTCATGGGTCCACTAAACAATTACCTAGTGATTTATGAGGTGCTGTTTAAAGGCTGAAACTCCCCTGGCATCACCCAGAGCCAGTGTGTTTGTTCATGGCTTTTCACTTGCATAATCCTTTAGACAACCTGACTTGATCACATGGCCGTTAGAGACTCTAATGGGAAACTCTACCTGAGCTCCCCTGAGGCCAAGATCCATTGCACAAATTTGGGTTATTTAGTCTGGAGACAAAATGTTTCTTGGTGAATAAGAAGGACCCTGTGGAACTACACCTTGATGCCTCTGTAACCCTGGATGCACGCCTGCATTCTCTTTCTCTTGCTGTAAGCTACAGTCTGTTTTTTTTTAACCAAAAGCCTTACCTGAGTATAGATACAGAATAGGTATAGTATAGTATTAAATACTAATAATAGTATGTGTAAAATACCAAAACATAATTTTTATAAGCAAAATATTCTTTATCCTCATAATAGACATTCACAAAATCTCTAACATCATACTTAATGGTGACAGACTGAATTCCGTTAAGACTGAGAACAAGACAAAAGTGTGCTCTTATCAATCCCACCCAACATTCTATTGGAATTCCTAACCAGTGCAGTTAGGCAAGGAAAAAATTGATGCATATGGAAAGTAAGAAAACTACCTTTGTTTGGCAGACAGACAAATGTGATTGACATCTGTAGAAAATCTCAAAGTACAAGAAAGCCCCAAGAAATAATTAATGAGTTTAGCAAGGTTGTAGGATGTAAGATTGTAGGATATAAAGTCGACACACCACAGCAATTTTGGAAAATAGTGTTTTGGCTACATACTGTATGGATAAAAACATAAATGTTATAACAGACAAATACTACTCTCTGGTTAATAAACTTGTTTTAGCAATTCCATAATTATTTTATATCTACATAAGGGTTGAAAAAAATAAGTAAAAGCATCAGTGATATTGAGATCCAAATTTGTCATTGTCAAAGAAAGAAATTACAAGTAAGGAATCTTAAAGACTACAATAAACCCTGTTGAGTTCATTGGAGGTTTAATTGGAGTATTAGTAATAAGACATTCTTTAAATATGCAAATAAGTATATGGACAGCATACATATAGATACAGAGGTAAATTCTAGTCCTGTATGGTGAGAAAGCTAAGTAGCAATGATACCACAATATCAATGAAATGGTGCCCAGGTCTTATTTGTAAAAACCAATTTCCAATAGAAGAAACAAGGAATCTTTAGAGAAGTCATTATTTTTAGGGATGAAATAAGAAAAACTAAAAGAATAGCCTGAGGCTTCTTGTATTCTTAAAAGTAAAACAAAACTTTTAAAATATTGGGAACATTGTTAAAAAGGCATAAGAACCATCCTGGAAGGCACTGCCCATGGCCAAATTTCTGATAATTTTAGCACCAAACTAAATAATGATACTATTGAATTATAGCTATACAATAGTTATAATGAATGAATATCTATGAGTCAATAGTAATATGAAAAAAAAAGTAAATAGATTAAGTGGGAGAAGGGGCAGCTCTTTCTTATAGAAAAGTCCAGTTAATGAATGTAAACGGAATGAGGGAAAAACAAAATCACTCTTAGAGAATCACAGTAATAACTGTTGCAGGCATGAAACACTTATGGATGCTACATTTTATGGATAAAAATTTAGTTAGGAAAAGTATATTTGCACAGTATATATTTGCACACTCTTCCTTCAAATAATTATTTATTGCAAAAGGAAGCATTAACTTTACAGTGGAGAACCCTGGAAAATGCTTTTTTAACCATTTGATTGAAGCTAACCTCACCATTGATAAGACATAGTTGTATCACATAACTTTTGATGGTGCAATGAGAGGGGAATCTCTCTTCTGCAGTATTGTTGCCTATGTATAAACTGAATGAAATTATAAGGTGATCTAAAAAAGCCAATAGAGGGACATTATCTAAAAATATTGATAAATAATCTTCAAAAGTGTCACGCTCCTGAAAGTACAGAGAAGGCAGAGGAACTATCACAGATTGGAGAAAAGTGAGGAGATGTGAAGCCAAATGCAATGCAAACTAAATGCATAGGGTGTCTGGAAAACAAACCAAAAGATATCAGTGGAAAAACTAGTGAAATAAAAATAGAATCAGTATTTTAGTCAATAATATTTTACTAACATTGTCTCCTTAGTTTGACACTCAGATTATGTAGTGGAAGCTATGCCAAGCTTATATAAGCATTCTCTGCGATGTTTTCCAGCTTACATTTAAAATTATTACAGAATAAAAATGGTAAAGAAAGAAGTCTAATAATCCTGAAAGCAGATATTGAGTGTTAAAGTGGTGATTATTATTTTACAAATAAAAGCACAAAATCAAACATAACCCCAAAACTTGTATAAAGCCACAGATTGAGAAAATTGACTGTTTCTACATGTTCTTACCAGTCTGAATATATGTGCATGTATGAGTGTGTATGAAAGTCATACTTATGTGCATATGGTTCTTGTGTGTATACTAATGACTCAGCTCAGAATCGAAGCAAATACACAGCCAGATTTTCAACTAGAATAAAGACATGTGACAGCATCAGGATGTGCTTCTATCTTTTGTCTGATTCATTCTGGAAAATGGTGAGACTTTAACAAAGTAGCCAGTGTCACATCTGTGCAAAGATGGCTTCTGATAGAACTTGGCTCATACTGTATCAGAGCTATGTGTTTAGAGCGGAAGAGGAGCAATTCCCCAAAAGAAAGATGCAAGTCCTGCAAGAAAGACAGCATATGGGACAGACAAAATCGTTCATATCTTCACACTTAAACAAGATGTATTTTCATACAACACTCGGGAAGAGTAAAAGTAGAGGCAATGAAATAACACAAAGCAGTTTGAAATATAATTTTTGTGACAGTTTGATCGTGGCATCTTATAAGTAATAATAAAACAATAATAAAATTAAATGTCACAAGTATATCTGAAAGAAATATTCATTTAAATAATTAAATATTGCTTCAAAATGCCCATGGAACAATTTAAATTGTAGTATTGATAATATTGACTTTAGGAAGGGTTTCTGTATGAAAACAGATTCTTTGTTCAACTGCAAAATGTAAAGCATACTGAAACTAACAAGTTATTATGGCAAGATTATAGGACACAAGGTTAATATATCAAAATCAATTGCTTTCTATATTTTTGCAATGAAGAAATAGAATCTGAAATTTAAAATATAGTACCATTCATATTAACATTCCAAAAAACAAAATAGGTGTAAATTTATGTAAAGTTCTGTGAAGAAATATATAAAATTCTGATGAATGAAATCAAAGAACTAAATAAATGGAGGGATATTCCACGTTTGTGAAAGCTTCAATATTGTAAAGATGTCGGTCCTTCCCAACTTGACCTATAGATTCAATGCAATCTCAATCAAAATGTCAGCAACTTATTTTATGGATATTGACAAATTGAATTTAAAATGCATACAAAAAGGGAAAAGACCCAGAATAATCAACACAATATTGAAAAAGAAGACAAATTTTAGGAGGGCTGACATCACCCAACTTCAAGACTTACTCTAGAACTACAATAATCAAGACAGTGTGACACTGGCCCAAGAATAGACAAATAGATCCCTAGAACAGAATGGAAAATTCAGAAATAGATTCACATAAGTATAGTCAACTGATATTTGACAAGGGTCAAAGCCAATTCGATGAAGCACAAATAGTCTTTTCAACAAATGATTCTGGAAAAAAGGACATCTGCATGTAAAAAGAACCCAGACCCTACACACTTTACAAAATGGAATAACTCAAAACGGATCACAGATCTAAAAGCAAAAGGCAGAAACATAGAACTCCTAGAAGACATCATGAGAAAATCTAGATGACCTTGGGTATGGGGATAACTTTTCAGATACAACACTGAAACATGATCCATGAAAGAAATAATGGATTAGGTAGACTTCACTGAAATTAAAAATGTATGCTCTGTGGCAGACATTGCTAAGAGAATGGAAATCCAAACCACAGACTGGTAGAAAATATTTGAAAAAGACACATCTGACAAAAGACTGGTATTTAAAATAGATGAAGAACTTTTAAAATTCAACAGAAAGTAAACAAAACCAATTAATCAATGGGGCAAAAACCTTAACAGACTCCTCGCCAAAAAAGATAGTTCATGTCGGTTCAGTTCAGTCGCTCAGTTGTGTCTGACTCTTTGAGACCCCATGAACCACAGCATGCCAGGCCTCCCTGTCCATCACCAACTCCCGGAGTTCACCCAAACTCATGTCCATTGAGTCGGTGATGCCATCCAGCCATCTCATCCTCTGTCGTCCCCTTCTCCTCCTGCTCTCAACCTTTACCAGCATCAGTCTTCTCAAATGATTCAGCTTTTTGCATAAGGTGTCCAAAGGATTGGCGCTTCAGCTTCAACATCAGTCCTTCCAATGAACACCCAGGACTGATCTCCTTTAGGATGGACTGGTTGGATCTCCTTCAAAAGCATCAATTCTTCAGTGTTCAGCTTTCTTTATAATCCAACTCTCACATCCATACATGACTACTGGAAAAACCATAACCTTGACTAGACGAACATTTGCTGGCAAAGTAATCTCTCTGCTTTTCAATATGCTATCTAGGTTGGTCATAGCTTTCCTTCCAAGGAGTAAGTGTCTTTTAATTTCATAGCTGCAATCACGATCTGCAGTGATTTTGGACCCCCCCCCCACCCCAAATAAAGTCAATCACTGTTTGTACTGTTTCCTAATCTATTTGCCATGAAGTAATGGGATCAAATGCTATGATCTTAGTTTTCTGAATGTTGACCTTTAAGCCAACATTTTCACTCTCCTCTTTCACTTTCATCAAGAGGCTCATTAGTTCTTCTTCACTTTCTGCCATAAGGGTGGTGTCATCTGCATATCTGAGGTATTGATATTTCTCCCAACAATCTTGATTCCAGCTTGTGCTTCATCCAGCCCAGCGTTTCTCATGATGTACTCTGCATATAAGTCAAATAAGCAAGGTAACAATATACAGCCTTGACGTACTCCTTTTCCTATTTGGAACCAGTCTGTTGTTCCATGTCCAGTTCTAACTGTTGCTTCTGACCTGCACAGAGGTTTCTCAAGAGGCAGGTCAGGTGGTCTGGTATTCCCATCTCTTTCAGAATTTTCAACAGTTTATTGTAATCCACACAGTCAAAGGCTTTGGCATAGTCAATAAAGCAGAAATAGATGTTTTTTTTTTTTTTTTTTTTTGGAACTCTCTTGCTTTTTCGATGAGCCAGCAGATGCTGGCAATTTGATCTCTGGTTTTTCTGCCTTTTCTAAAACCAGCTGGAACATCTGGAAGTTCATGGTTCACATATTGCTGAAGCCTGGCTTGGAGAATTTTGAGCATTAATTTACTAGTGTGTGAGATGAGTGCAATTGCACGGTAGTTTGAGCATTCTTTGCCATTTCCTTTCTTTGGGAATGGAATGAAAACTGACCTTTTCCAGTCCTGTGGCCACTGCTGAGTTTTCCAAATTTGCTGGCATATTGAGTGTAGCACTTTCACCGCATCATCTTTTAGAATTGAAATAGCTCAACTGCAATTCCATCACTTCCATTAGCTTTGTTCTTAGTGATGCTTCCTAAGGCCCACTTGACTTCACATTCCAGAATGTCTGGCTCTAGGTGATTGATCACACCATTGTGGTTATAAACATATTGCAAATAAGCAGATGAAAGATACTCTATGTGATATGTCATCAGGGAAATGCAAAAGATACCACTATTCAGCTATTAGAAGGGTCAACATGTAGAACAATGACAACATCAAATGCTGGTTATTATGTTGAACAATAGGAACTCTCATTCTTTGCGGATGGGAATTCAAAATACCCTTTGGAAGATAGTTCTGCCATCTCTTACAAAACTAAACACACTCTTAGCATGCAATCCAGCAGTCGCACCTTTTAAAACTTACACAAAGTTCAACACTTATGTCAATGCAAAAACCTGCTCATGGATGTTTATTATAGCACCTTCATTTATAACTGTCAAAACTTGGAAAGAACCAAGATGTCCTTCAGTAGGTGAATGGATAAACGATCTATGATACATCCTGTTAATGGAATATTATTCAGCATTAAAAGTAAGTTACCAAGCCATGAAAAAGCATGGAGGGATCTTAAATGTATATTTTTAAGTGAAAGAAGCTAACCTGAAAAGGCTCCATACTGTGTGATTCTAATTATACGACATTCTGGAAAAGGAAACTATGGAGACATTAAAAGTAAGTGTTTGGGGAAAGGGAAGAATAGGCAGAACACAGAGGGTTTACAGGGAAGTAAAAGTGTTTTGTATAATTACAATAAAGACACATGTCACTACACATTCATAGAAACCCATAGAATGCACACCAAGAGTGAGCCCTAAAGCAAACTATGGACTTCAGATGATAATGATGTGTCTACCTATTGAACAAATGTAATATTGGGTGAACTTCATAAAGGGGATGGGGTGGAAGTGGTGGCCATGCATGTGTGGGGGCAGGGCATAAATTGGAAGTCTCTGTTATTTTCTCTCAATTTTGCAGTGAACCTAAAAACTGTAAAAAAAAATAAAGTCATTAACAGTTAAAGCAATATAAAATATATCCACTATTTGAAGTAAAATGCAAGCATAAAATTTTTTCTTATTTTAAAGCAATAATTTGTCCCTGTAGTTATTTATTCTTAACCCAAGAATATAATATGTATATATTGTTATTTTTTATCTCCTAGATACATTTGGATAAGGATATGATGCTGTTCTTATATTAGAGATTACTATTAATCTCTCCTCCAGTGTTTTCCACTTTTAGAAACTTTGGGAATCTCTTTGAACTTGTTTTCTAAATAGTTTAAGACTTGTCCTGATAACTCAATGTTACTCTGATGTGAATAAAATAAAACCATCACAGCAAAGAAGAACATTAAAGAAAACGGAAAAGAAAAAAAGTTCCTGAATTTAATTTCTCTCTGCCAATTACAAGCAATGTTATCCTGAACACTTTGATACTTGACCCTCCATTTTCTCAAATTTTAATTGGTAATAAGAAGGCCTGCTCTACTAATTTATTTTTATTCATGTTGGTATCAAATGAGGCAATATAATATGAAAAGGGCAAACAATATGAAGAAAAAAACACGTATTAGTACCTTGTACAAGGCACCAAGCAAAATCCTTTTAACCTCTCAAGCTGCAGCAGAAGGCATTTGGTAGTGAAGGAGAATTTTTCCTGAAAAAACAAAAAAGTTTCTAAATAGAACAGGAGAAACTTCCACTTGAAATTATCCTAGAAAAGCACCTCCACTCCCACCTCCCACAGAAGACAGAGGTTATGTGTTTCAGCCAGCAGTCCATCAAGACAGCAGCAGAAAGTAATTTACAGAAATGTTGTAGCAGTCATTTATTTATTGATTTTTCTTAAAGCTTTAGCCGAGACCATTCAAATATTAGGGAACTCAGAATATCAGCTGTAGCCTAGCTTTCATGGACCAACTCTGTCTAACCCCATGCCAACCTGTGTGGAGCTCTAGTCTTGTCTACTTTTCATTGTGTTGTGTATTTGTGGATTGTGGTGAATGATTTGCAGGGGAAATGTGTTGAGGAGGCGGTTGTGGGTGGAGATAGTGTTGGTGATAATATTACATATCTCTTACCAGATAATATTTCTTTTTTATACACATACAACACACACACACACACACTTTTTTTTCCTCTCTCTCATTAAAGTTCTCCTAGACCCTATAGCCAAGAAGTGGTGCTTTCTTCCCTAACTCTTCTCTCCAGTAACTGTTGAACAATGCTCCTGTATTCTACTTTTATCTCACATATCCCTTTTGAAATATCAAGGTTGTCTCCCACGTATCTTGAAGATTAACTTCTGTTTTCCTTAGGAAAATGGGATTCCCTCTTCAACTCCTGCCACTTGACTCTTGCGTTTGTCTGGCAAAGGTATCCATCTCAAAAACAGAAGTTTTCTCCCACTAAAAAAATTATTTAATCCAGGGGCAAAGAATGTAAATTTTGTTCCCTAAATTATTACATTAACTATTGAATATATTGGTTTTTGACTACCCCACACCATCCCAGCTTTCTCCTGACTTTTGTAAGGAGAAGTTAGTTATGTGTTCCCTGTCTTCACTTCCAGACAACTAACACAGTTTATTAAATAATATCCATAGGTCTCTTTCTGGTTAAAATAGGGTTCTTTTTGTTGGTGTTGTATATGCATAATCGTCTGCTTTCAGAATTTTAGCACTGGGCTTCCCAAGTGGTGCTAATGAAAGAGAATCTGACTGTCAATGCAGGAGACTCAAGAGACTCAGTTTTGACCTTTGGGTAGGGGAGATCCCCTAGAGTGGGAAATGGCAACCCACTCCAATATTCTTGCTTGGAATACTCCATGGACAGAGGAGTCTGGTGTGCTGCAGTCCATGGGGTCGCAGAGTCAGACATAACAGAGCACAGAATTTTAGCAACATTTTAGAAAGCAACTTATGGACACATACAAAGTAGGCAATGTGTAGGCCTTGCTTCCTTCTCATCGGAGGTGTTGATGGACTGGGTTTTCTATTTTAGTGTGGTTGGTAACCAGTACAAAGTCTATGTATACATGTATATCACTACTAGTTTAAATATATCTTTATCTTCAGTTAGGATCACCTCTGTTTCCTTGGGTTCAGACACATTTTGGTTAGATTTATGTAAACATGATTTTGCTTGGCATTTGACAGTTTTTACCTCTGCTCCTTTATCTCCTTTGAAATCTCATCCCCCTTCATTCCACCTTGATTGAGTTTTTTTTTTTTTTAACTTTGTATTTTGTGTTGGAGTATAGTGAATTAACTATGTTGTGACAGCTTCAGGGGAATAGCAAAGGGACTCAGCCATACATATACATGTAGCCATTCAGAATTTGTTATTGTGCTTTTATTCCCAAAATTTGCATGCTGTAAAGCTCATCACTTTTGGAATATAGGTCTATGAGTACTTAGATGTAAATAGATTTTTTGTAACAGCCAGCACAGATAGAATACAGAATAATCTCATTATCCCAACAAATTCCCTCCTCTTGCCCCTTTATATTCAGACCCTGCTCCATCCCAAACCCTAGAAACCTCTGTTCTGCTCTCTCTTTCTATATTTTTATCTTTTTCAGAATAAATGGAATCATACAGCATGTGGTCTTTAGAAACTGATTCTTTCACTTAGAGCAATGTGTTTGAGTTACATTCACATATGAGTTGGGTGAATCAATAGTCCTTTCTGTTTTATTGCTGAATAATATTCCATTTTGTGAATGTGCACAAGTACATCCATATGTCTACTGAAGGACATGTAAATTGTTTCCAGTTTTTGTCTACTGATAAAAAAAGCTGCTCTAAACTTCTGCATACAAGTATTCTTTTGTGAAATACATTTTCATTACTTTTCGATAAATATCTGAGAGTGGGATTGTTAACTCTTATAGGAAGTTTATACCTAATTTTATTTTTTTAAAAAACTGCCAAAAAAAAAAAAAAAACCCACCTGTTTTCCAAAGTGGTTATATAGCTACCCTTTCTTTTAAAATTTATTTGTCTTACTTAATAATCACATAATTCTCTCTGATCTTAGAAAACTGTGGCTATTTTCTTAACTGTCTTTAAATAATTAATATATTTTAAGGGAAGACTTCCCCTGAGGTGTAACATGGTTGAACTTATGTTACAGAATTCTAAAAAATGGCACACAGATGTTTTCTACCTAACTCTCCTTAAAATTTCTTATTTACTTTTCTCTGATATTGTGCAGAAATAACATAAACTTGCCCCTAATATCCTATCATCTACCTTGTGGGTGGCTTTTGTGTTGTACAGGATGATGTTGAAATATCATCACTTCTATATTCTGGAAATATGGACTTGCAGCATGAATTGTGAATTATAAGCCTATTTAGGAGTAATGCTGGGATAGTAGTCATGTATGGATGTAAGAGTGGGACCATAAAGAAGGCTGAGAGCCAAAGAATTATTGCTTTCAAACTGTGGGTGCTGAAGAAGACTCTTGAGAGTCCCTTGGACCAAAAGGAGATCAAACCAATCAATCCTAAAGAAAATCAGCCCTGAATATTCATAGGAAGGGCTGATGCTAAAGCTGAAGCTCCAATACTTTGACCACCTGATGCAAAAAGCTGACTCATTGGAAAAGACCCTGCTGCTGGGAAAGATTGAGGGCAGGAGGAGAAGGGGATGACAGAGGATGAGATGGTTGGATGGCATCACCAACTCAATGGACCTGAGTTTGAGCAAGCTCTGGAAGTTGGTGAAGGATAGGGAGGCCTGGCATGCTGCAGTCCATGGGGTCCAAAAGAGTTGGACACAACTTAGCAACTGAACAAAAACAACGATTTGAAAACAGCATTGCAAGAATACACATTCCTGTTTCTCTAGAAGTTTCCTGAGTTTCAGTAATCATTACCCTTGGAAATTTTTCTCTGGTTACCTATCATTCAATAAGGCCATGGAAGAAGAAAGACTAGTTATGAATATGTACTTCTCACCTTGCAGATGTTGGCCTTTACTACATCCCAAATCAATGATGTAGTATACAAATGAGAGATATGACAAAGTGAGTGTTGGAAATCATTTACAACCTATGTTGGTTTGAAAACAGATCTGCTTGTGTTACTAAAGTAATCCAATATTTCTAAACTTTAGGTTGGTTCTGCAATCTTTTTTTTTCTCTTAGATTCCAAGACCTTAGAGTACACACAGTAGTGGTACACTTCTTATTGCTGAGAATGTCCTTTTCATTGGGTTATTAATGAAACCAGCAGGAAGACTTTTCTAATATTTTCCTCCCACAAATATCTCAAACATAACCCTGATAAAGCCAGTTTACTAACTGGCAACTCCTCCCTGGTTTATCTATCCTAGATATGAAGATTCTTACCCTCAACTTTCAGACAGGATTCTCCAGGCCAAGGTATTTGCCTATAATGATGTCTGGAAGAATGTTCATTCAGGATTAAAGAACAGTTCACAGTCCCACACTATGTAATGGGGGAAAAAATGTAAAAAAAAAAAAAAGAAGTGAAAACATTAGTGCTCAGTCATGTCCTACTCTTTGTGACCTCATGGATTGTAAGCCTGCTAGGCTCCTCTGTCCATGGAATTCTCCAGGCAAGCATACTGGAGTGGGTAACCATTTTCTTCTCTAGGGGATCTTCCTGATCCAGGGATCAAACCTGGATCTACTGCATTGCAGGCGGATTCTTTACCGTTGAGCCACCAGGCAAGCCAGTGTGTACTTATTATAAGAAATCATCTAGTAATAATAATATCCATGCACCCATGTTTTATCCTCTGTAGCAACATGGTCAATGGTTGCCATATACAGCTCAAGGAATGCTACTTTCTTCTTTTTTTTAAATCTATGCTTGTCTAGTTCTATGTCCCACACTATTCTTGCATACCTGTATACTTTGAATAGCCATTTACTAATTTGGGGATTCTTGGTACTAACTATTCTCATTTCTAATCTATCACTGCTCACAGTTTTACTATAAAGAGATTTCACTGTAAGGAAGAATGGATTCCAGGAAGGGAAGTGGGGGTGGGATGAACGGGGAGATTGGGATTAAGGTACATACACTGCTATGTATAAAATAGATAACTAATGAGGACCTACTGTATAGCACCGGGAACTCTACCCAATAGTCTGTGATGACATAAATCCAAAAAATCCAGAAAGAATGAGGGGACACATGTGTGCATATAGCTGATTCTCCGATGGCTCAGTGGGTAAAAGAATCCGCATGCAATGCAGGAGACATAGGGGAAGTGGGTTCGATACCTGGGTTGAGAAGATCCCCTGGAGGAGGACATGGCAATCCATTCCAGTATTCTTGCCTAGAAAATCCCATGGACGGAGAAGCCTGGTGGGCTACAGTCCATGGGGTTGCAAAGAGTTGGACTTGACTAAGCGGCTTTCTCTTTTTCCACTTGCTTTACAACACTGTTAGTTTCTGCTATACAATGAAGTGAATCAGTACATACGTCCCCTCCCTCTTGGATCTCCCTCTCACCAACCCCTCCATCCCACCCACCTATGTCATCAAAGAGTACCGAGCTGAGTGCCCTGCACTGAACAGCCACGTGTAAAACAAATGGAAAGTGGGAAGCTGCTCTATTTGTTTGTTCTGCCAGAGTCAAGGAGCTGCATTTTTAAGTAACTGTCTAAAGGATGTGTTGGAGGTGATTTTTTTTTTAATTTACATTTTTGAAAATAGCTGAATTTTTTTCTTCATACATGATTGATAGTTTGGGTTGAATAGAATTCTGAGGCAAAAAAATAATTTCCCTTGGGAACTTGGAGGGAATTGCTCTTTTGTCTTCTGCATTCAGCGTGGCTGTTGAGAGTCACGCTGATCTGGTCTTATCCTGGTCTGCATCTCTCCTGTTCTTTTCTTGGCCCCAATTTATAAAATCTCTTCATATTTACAATTCTGAAAGTTTACCATGTTGTAAGGAAGTGCATATTTTCCCCACTCTTTCAGACTAGAGAAACATGTCTTATTTGTGAGAATTTTTTTTCTTTTTTTACATATTTCTTTATTCTTTATTCCAGTTTCTCTGGACTTTCTTAAAGACCTATCAGTTGTATATCAGGGCTGAACTGTTTCTTCATGTTCCTTAATTTTTCAAAACTTTTAAATTTCTTTTTCTTCATTTTCAGCTCTTAGGGGGAAATTTATCAAACTTTATTCTCAAATGTTTCTTTTGATTTTTCACCTATATTTTATTATAAAAATCTCCAACATAGAGAACTCAAAAGAAATTTGTAGTGAAACCTGTTTCCCAACTACCTAAATTAAATTCTATTATTGAACTTAAAAAATTTCATATTTCTTACAAAAAACCTTATGCTCTAATTGCTTCTTTTACAGCATATCTTGTTTTAAGGATGTACTTTTTTCCCCCACTCACTCATTTCTTTCTTTGTAAGTAACTGTATCTGTTTATCTTTGTCTCCTTTACTTAAAGGGCTTCCCTGGTGGCTGAGCTTATAAAGAATTCACCTGCAATGTGGGCGACCTGGGTTCAATCCCTGGGTTGGGAACATCCCCTGGAGAAGGGAACCGCTACCCACGCCAGTATTCTGACCCTGGAGAATTCCATGGGCTATACAGTCCATGGAGTTGTAAAGAGTCTGACAAAGAACTCTCCAAATATCTCAGGTGTCCTGTTGGTTCACATATTCTACTGTGTGGAAAAAATAATATTGATAACTTGGCAAGGGTTTATATGGTGGTACTTATGAACAGCTGGGTTTTATTTTGTTTTTTGAGTGTTTCAGCAGGGGATGATCTTACTTGGGAAGTCCTAAATACCAGAGGAGTGACCCATTCATATTCCACAGAAAATTTGTTGTTTTGCTACTTCCCTTTTTAAATGGGGGATATTCTGCAAGGTTATGGCAACACACTGCAATATTCTTGGCTGGAAATTCCCATGGACAAAGAATCCTGACAAGCTACAGTCCATGGGGTCACAAAGAGTCAGACATGACTGAGTGACTAAGTGCACGCATAGATTTATGCAGAGTTCTGCACATAACCTGGAGCCTATGGATAAGAGTGTATAAAAGTGTGGGTATATGTCTGTGTATGAGAGCATGTATATGGTCCTGGGCAACTTAGCTGTCTTTCACAGTGTAATCTAACCTTTCCTTTTTTCTGTCCACTGGATTTGCAAAACTGAAGACCTTAGTCTTCTGCCGGCCAAGTCACTATTATTTTTCTCATCACTCTTAGCTAGGTCTAGGATTTTGGATTCCTTCAGCAGGCTTATTCAGTCTTACTTTTCCCCCTCTCTTTTCCCTCTCTCCTAGTTTCTCTGTCATCATATTTATGCCTTCTTGGAAGTGGGGGTAAATGTATGTGAATAATTATTATTTCCAGAATGGGTTCCCTTCCCACAATCTCCTCAATAATGCCATTCTGGGCTGTCTCCATATCTGAACACTCTTAGGTCTGCTCTGCTTTCTAGCTGTGAGCTGCATTTTAGAACCTGCTTGGGATTTTTTTGTAATAAATAAAGAAATACATGAAAAAGTGAAAAAAAATGAACAAATAAAACTATTTTCAAGTTAAATATGTTTGAATAAAATATATATTTTCCCAGATATACAAAATTCCCACGTGGTATAACCGAGCCTTTTGCCTGGAAATAGTAACATTAGGTTTCATACTTATTGTCACGCCTCTGTATAAGTCCTAAATATTCATTTCTGGAAGACATGTCAGGGATGTAAAGGCCAGAATTTCCTGGGGTAAAATCTTGATTATGCTATCTTGCTGTCCTAGTGAATGCGGAAAATTATTTAATTTTTGTAAGGATCACTTCCTAACCTTACTAGCTGAAGAGTTACTTAGGGCAATAATTTGCACCTAACGGAGTGATAATAAGTGACTATGAGAACTTTTCCAAACACCCTATCTTATACTTGAAACTTTGTAAACTAATTCACTTTGAATGTAGACACTTTAGAATTATTTCCCATCAATCACATTAATAATTCATCTCCAAGTTGTCAAGATACAAAAGAAGAAACCAAAGGCCTGGCTCTAGAGGAATTTATAGTAAGTCTAAGACCAGCCAACATCCTGTAACTTGTACAAGTATCATAGAATCCAGTTCTCCTGCATGGAAATAACATCATCTGTTTCAGGGGGTTTTCATTGGAATTAAATATGTTAAAAATGTAAAGAATTTAGAAATATGCCTGGCAGAGAAAATTCCTCAAATGTGGACTGTTGTTAAAATTATTTTCTTATTACTACTATTGTTTGATTTATGTGTGCATGCACTTTTCTAGGAACTTCACAGGTATCATCTCTTCTATCATACTATTATTTTATAAATGGAGACATGAGGCACAGACAACTTAAGCAATTTGTTCAAGGCAGCACACCAAATAGGTTGAGTAGGCAAGATTTGAGCCTAGGCAGTCTGGTCTCACAACTAATACTCCATCACCAAGGTAAATGATTTGAGCAATAAAGGTGTGACAATCAGGTAACAAAAAATATTGCAGATTTGGGTTAGCATAGAAGACCTTTTCAGAATTTTCAGGCATCTTCTCTATACCTCCTGGATTGGGTTGGCAATGGCAACCCACTCCAGTATTCTTGCCTAAAAATTTCCATGGACAGAGGAACCTGATGGGCTATAGTCCAGGGGGTCACAAAAGGTCAGACATGACTGAGCACGCATGTCTCATTGCTATAGAAAGGAGAGAAAGGAAGGCTGGTAGGTGGGATTAGTGACATAAAGGTAGCCATTATGTTATTAATACATGAATTCATCTACTTGTTGATACCACCTTGAATTTTTTAAAGGAGAGAAAGTGTTTATTCTTGGCAAAGAGGACTTTATATATTAGTAATAGAAATATCTTGAAAGTAAATTGAATCTCAATGATGGAAGTTAAACATTATTATCTTCTCTTAATGTTTTTAGGAGCTATGAAAAAGAGCTGTGAACACTGATAAAACATAAATTTTGTGGAATCAGCAACCTTGCAAAATGTTCCTTACTGCATTTTAATAGTAATATATAACAACACAAAGAACATTGCAATTCCAGAATAGCCTCCCTCTCCTTATTTTATGAGTGATTGTTATTTTTTTTTCAATGTACTTGTAATTTCCCTTTTCCCCCTCCCTATTTAGATGTTTAATCTTAAAATCCATATGTTGTCCATTTTCTCAGTATAGTTAAATGCAAATCCATCACCATCCTCTGGTTTGATTTAAGGGAGCAAATTTAATTCTGCACTGTAAATAAAGATACTTTGAATATATAATAAGAATGCTACTTCTCTTTCTTCAATCCTCATTCTAAACATTTAAGTTATTCACAGCTGCTATTCCCATAACACTTAAAGTGATTATATCTATTGCCAACATCTATAAATTATTAACATCTAAGCCAGCGGTTCCCTGGCACACAATTTCAGACTTCCACAGAAAGAGGAAAACTTGGGGAGGGTTAAGTTAATTAAGGAATTCATTTGGAAGCATCATCACTAGAAATTTAATCTTTGTTTACAAATGCATTCCCTTTCCTCACTGGTTCTTGTTCATAAGACTGTTACAGAGAACACAGTTTCTGTGGAGATTCTGGAAGTTCAAGTTCTAGATAGTGGAGATAGTTTTAAGAAACAAAACAGCACAGCCATTTCTCACTTAACAGTATTTTGCAGTTATTACAGTTTATTCAGCCAGGACTTACAGACTAGATTCATAAAACAAGAATTTATTGGATTCAAAGAAAAGGATGATGAAGATAAATTGAGAAATGTCTAAGTAGAAATTAAAATTATTGCTTTCTCAGAATTCAGAGACTGGCTGGCCGTATAGTAAGCAATATCCAGTTAAGAATGTTAGGAATTAAAGGCACTGTAACTGATAAGATGGATGTCTTACTTTTGCAGATACAACTTGGGCAGTTTAAAATAAATATTGTAATAATTGATCTTTCTGCAAGTGCAAGTGCTAACGCTTGATATATGACATCAACTTCCTGCCTTTGGCACTGATGGAAGGTCCTTATATTTCTCCTATTAAAAAGATGGCCAAGCCTTTGATTATGTGGATAGCAGTGCTTCAAATAAAGCTCAATGAAAATGGGTGGGAAACAAAACCGGTTCTGTCATGCTTGCTGACAAACGAAGATATCATTGCAGATTAAAGAGACTTGAATGACAATGTCATAGCAAAGAAGTGGGAAAAAGGGATAGTTTACTCCTCTTTTTTACAGAAGCTGACTGGTTACCTGTGTAAGTATGAAGGAGCTTCTGGAAGATTATTAAGAGCTCTATTGACATTCTGATTAAAGCTAAATTTTTCCAGTCACTTTATATAATTTTTAAAATTGAAGTATGAGGAAAGAAAGAAAGAAGAAGGAGCACTAACTCATGTCCGACTCTTGTGATCCCATGAACTGTAGCCTGCCAGGTTCCTCTGTCCATGGGATTCTCCAGGCAAGAATACTGGAGTGGGTTGCCATTGCCTTCTCCAGGGGAACTTCCTGACCCAGGAATTGAACCCAGAGCTCCCACATTGCAGGCAGATACTTTACCAACTGAGCTATGCAGGAAGCATAGATAATTTACAATTGTGTGCTAGTTTCAAGTGTATAGCAAAGTGTTTAGGTTATACATATACATATGTACATGTATATACATATATATTCTTTTTCAGATTCTTTTCCATTATAAATTGCTACAAGATATTGAGAATAGTTTCTTGTGCTATATAGTAGGTCTTTGTGTTTACCTATTTTATATATATATTAGTGTGTATATGTTAATCCCCAAACTCCTAATTTTAGCAGGCTTGGGTGTCATTCAGTCCAGATTCTGTTGGCTCTCAACCACCAATTTCAAAGGAATACTTCAGTTAGTAATGTAATAATGCATCTGCAGTCAGGGTGTTTATGAAAATTATGCCTCAGCTCAGTTCTGAATTATCTCACAGATATGAGTTTATCTGTTTGTTTGGAACAGGGTCATTGTGACTCTTCAGGCTACAAGAGTAAAAACAAAATAACATTAGATGTTTAAGTAAATCAGAATGCATTGGCTGAATATCCTCTTGTTGGTGCCCAGAGTTATTACAAGCCAGGTTTTAATTTTCTAGTGTCTTCTAGTGAATTTTTGTCTTTTGTTCAGTTCAAAATTTTAAGATGCATTACTCCTGCCCTTTTTACTTTGTAATAAAAAATATTTATCTTTCCTATCATGAAAGTGAGTCACAGACTGATATAGCTAAAAGACAGATATTTGACTAGAAAACCCATCCAGAGTTTTGGATACAGAAATTCAAACTAAGATTCTATGGGAAATATAACCCCTAATTTCACTGTTTTCTTGAAAACAAAACTGTCATCTGGTAATTAATTTAAGATTTTGCATATTAATTTGATTTTTTGATCCTCTCTGTTCCACCTTATTAATAACAACTTCCCTAATATGAAAAGGTGTTACATGTTTACATCATATTTAACACAGCTTTGGGATAAAGGGACTTGGGTTGAATGGAGATGAGTGGGCAGGAAGGGGAGCTTTTACTTTCTTTAGTGTGTGTGTGTGTTTTATCGTGTGTGTATACTAAGTTTAAAAAATAAACTTTACATTTGAGCTATAGATAGATAATAGATATACAATTTCTATATATATATAGACAAAATATAATAAACATACACATAGCTTCCCTTGTGGCTCAGACAATAAAGAAACTGCCTGCAATGCAGGAGACCTGGATTTGATTGCTGGGTTGGGAAGATCTGGAGACAGGAATGGCTACCTGCTGCAGTATTCTTGCCTGGAGAATCCTATGGACAGAGGAGCCTAGTGATCTATAATCCATGGGGTCACAAAGAGTGAACTTTCACATTTCATTTCACTAGCACTTTCACTTTTTATTTGTATATACACTTAAACCAACTTAGCATATTAAAAAGCAGAGACATTAGCTCGCCAACAAAGGTCCTTTTAGTCAAAGCTATGGTTTTTGCAGTATTCATGTATAGATGTGAGAGTTGGACTATAAAGAAAGCTGAGCGCCGAAGAATTGATGCTTTTGAACTGCGGTGTTGGAGGAGACTCCTGAGAGTCCCTTGCACTGCAAGGAGATCCAACCAGTCCATCCTAAAGGAAATCAGTCCTGAATACTCATTGGAAGGACTGATGCTGAAGCTGAAACTCTGATACTCTGGCTACCTGATGAGAAGAGCTGACTCATTGCAAAAGACCCTGATGCTGGGAAAGATTGAAGGCAGGAGAAGGGGACAACAGAGGATGAGATGGTTGGATGGCATCACCGACTAAATGGACATGAGTCTGAGTAAACTCTGGGAGTTTGTGATGGACAGGGCGGCCTGGCGTGCTGCAGTCCATGGGGTCACAAAGAGTTGGACACAACTGAGTGACTGAGCTGAACTAAACTGATACACTTAAAAATATACCATTATAAATATGTTATGGGCTTCCCAGGTGGTGCTATTGGTAAAGAAGCTGCCTGCCCAATGCAGGAGACATAAGAGATACTGATTCCCTTTCTGGGTTGGGAAGATCCCCTAGAGGAGGGCATGGCAATCCACTCTAGTATTCTTGCTTGGAGAATCCCATGGACAGAGGAGCCTGGTGGGCTACAGTCCATGGGGGTCACAAAGAGTTGAATATGACTGAAGCAACTTAGCATGTACACATGCATAAATATTATATAAATTTTTACAAAGTAAACACACCTATGTAAACATCACCCAGATTAAGAAACTGAATGTTACCTAAGCCCCGGAAGTTCCCTGTGTTCACGTTTTTGTCACTACCTCCTTAATTACTATTCTGACTTCATATGGCAGACATGGCTTTTGTCTTTTCTATTTTACTAAATAATGGAATAATTCTGTAAGTACTTTACTATGTCAGGCTATTTTTGTTGAACCTTGTTTATGAGACTCATCCACATTCTTGTATATTGTTTTAGATCACTGATAGCGTTGCTGTATGATATTCCATTGTGTGGATAATTTCATTTATTCATTCAGTGGTTCATAGGGCATTTGGGAAATTTCAAGCTTGTGGTTACTGTAAATTGTGAGGCTGAACATTTTAGGACACATTTTTATGGTAAACCTGCACACGTTTCTGATATGGGCACTGATATATTTCCAACAGTGGAGGGTATGTGATCTGTATACATTCAGCTTTAGTAGGGGGGGTGGTGGTGTAGTCGCTACATCATGTCTAACTCTGTGAACCCATGGACTGTAGCCCTCCAGACTCCTCTGTCTGGGATTTCCCAGGCAAGAATACTGGAGCGGGTTGCCATTTCCTTCTCCAGGAGACGTTCCTGACCCAGAGATCTTACCTGGGTTTCCTGCATGGCAGGCAGTGTCCTGCATTACAGATGGATTCTTTACCAACTGAGCCACCATTCAACTTTATCAGATGCTGTCTAAAAGATTCCCAACGTGGTTGTACTAGTATAGACTCATACCAACAATGTATGAGAATTCTGTTTCTTCTATATTTTCACAAATATCTCATATATTTTTTTGTCTTTTGTGTTTTAGCTATTCTAGTAGGTGTGTCATCATATTTCTATTGTTTTAGTCTGTATTTCTCTGTGATCTAGTACCTTTCACAGATTTATTAGCCATTGGGTATCTCACTTAGTAGTGTATTTTGCCTTGTTTTATTTTTTTCTCTATAGTGTCTTTTTTATTTATACTTCTACAAATATTCTGAATATAAACTTTTGATGGATAGGTATATTTTGATTATTTTCTTCCTGTTGGTGGATTTCCTAGTCTCTCTCTTTTTTTTTTTTTTTTTTCTTGATAAACAGAAATCCTCAAATTTAATACAGTACAAGTTGATAAGAAAAAATTAACAGTAGACCTAGAACACATAACCACTCTACTGGAAGTTATCTGTAAAAACAATGGTTACAATAAAATTATCTGTGAACAAGTTAATGATCATCCAGCAAAGCCCTCATGTTAGTAGCATCCAACAGCAGAAAGATATAGGTGAGTCCTATTCACAAAATGACTTTCAGTAGGATATACTGGTTTCTCTGCATAATGAAAATAAAATCTGGAAATCCTGAACATATGGTACATTGTTGATTGGTAATTTAGGACACTATGTGAAATGTGTAACTAACAGTGGATAACATAAATAGAATCCAAAACCAAGACGATTTCCCATTGTGTAACTAACGCTTCTACATACATTGTAGAAAAAAGTATGTTTTGGAGACTGCCTCAGACATCTCTAAGTAAATAAATTAAAACTACCAATTTTTTCTTGGAAAAACTTATTATGCCAATGGTTCTTTGTTTCCCATATATGTATTTAAGAATTTTCGCACTGATTTTTATGAATCCCTTGTCACTGTAGGGACACTGGGTCAATTTTAATGGATATATCTGGGACTTCCCTGGTGGCTCAGACGGTAAAGTGTCTGCCTACAATATGGGAGACCCAGGTTCGATCCCTGTGTTGGGAAGATCCTCTGGAGAAGAAAATGGCAATCCACTCCAGTACTCTTACCTGGAAATTCCCATGGACAGAGGAGCCTGGTAAGCTACAGTCCATGGGGTTGCAAAAAGTCGGACACGATGGAGCGATTTTCTTTATTTATCTAGGAAATGGAATTCTTCCTGTAACAAACATACTCACTGGATAAACAACAACAAAGTTTTTTTTTTAATGTAATTTGAGGTCATTAGTTTAATATACTGTATTGGTGGCTTTAAATGCAATAGGAGTTTTGTAAACGAAATATACAACAGGACCAGAAAATTAGAAGAGGTTGCCAGGAACAAATGGACTTCATCAACTGTGTATTTGGGGACTTAAAGATTCGGTAGGGTGGGGCAGAATATGGCGTGTTTAAAAAACTAGGCAGGGAAGTTGACTTTGTGAATATAATTTGTTTTGGTGTTTTCAATCAATAAGACATATGCAAAATCATAACAGAATGACAGTTATTGTGTCTTCTTTCTGTTTTGAAAAATAATAAAGAGGAGTGAGGATTTTGAAACTTTACTTATTAATAATAAAACATTTTATACTAACTCTCCCATTGTCTGAAACCTGACTTAACATTTTATATCTTTAAAATTGACTTTCTGGATAATGTTTGTCTTTATTTGGGAAAATAACTCTGAAAAGATGACATTGCATTATATTGTTTCATGTGTTAGTCATTCAGTCACGTCCGACTCTGCTACTCCATGGACTGTAGTCCACCAGGTTCCACTGTCTGTGGGATTCTCCAGGCAAGAATACTGGAGTGGGGTGCCATTTCCTATTCCAGGGAATCTTCCTGACCCAGGGACTGAACCTGGATCTACAGTGTTGCAGGTGGAATCTTTACAGTCTAAGCCACCAGGAAAGCCCCCATGTTATTTGAGCCTCACCTGTTTCCTTTACCAAGGATATTCATTGTGAATCAAAATTCTATGGTTCTGTATTTTCCATCGCACATACACATATAAAAATATCACCAATGCATTTTGCTAGCAGTTCGGTGAAGTACAAAGCATGAATGGAGAGAGAATTGAGAAATAAATGTTGACTTTGTCTCATACTGTGGCCCTCTCAATATTGTTTGATTCAGTGGAGATTTTTGATGAGAAACGAACTGATCACAATTAATGGTTAAAATGGTGGTAGACATCTTAAACTAGAAAAATTCTGCGTAATTCGTTAAAAGGCAAATGTATTTTACATAAAAGCCATATAGTTATAAAATGTAATATTTTGTTAATATAATTCTAAAAAATTATTTTCAAGTCCATACTGGCTACTCGATTTGTAAAGGTTAAATGCAAGAATGCCTATAGGCCTAGTCAGTATTTTCTGACTTTGTATTAACAAGTATTTTGTGATACATATTTATTTTTCAAAAAGTACTTTGATGAAAGTCTAAAATTCTATATCACAAACATATAAGATGCTGCTTAGTCTGAGAGATATTTTAGGTGGGAACAGCTAATTGCCTGCCTCTCACATAAAGAAACCCTAATACAGTTCCTGAAGAACACTTCTGTGCAAACTTGCAACCCAATGAGTCCACCAGGATGAATTAGCCACAGAACACACCCTCTGCTAATTAAATCTTTGAGTAGAATTGCTTACTGTTATCAATCTGGAGGCAGAAGAATGTGCACCAAAGACGCTGATTTTTCATTTGGGTTTATTGCTTATGAGCTATGTTTTCTGATATTAAAGAAAAAGTTTAACTGGGTCTTTAAAACTATTTACTAAGTTATAAAATGTGTTACTAATTAAATGTTCAAAAGAATCAATTCTTTGGCACTCAGCTTTCTTTTTATCCAACTCTCACATCCATTCATGACTACTGGAAAAACCATAGCTTTGACTAGACGGACCTTTGTTGGCAAAGTAATGTCTCTGCTTTTTAATGTGCTGTCTAGGCTGGTCATAACTTTTCTTCCAAGGAGCAAGCATCTTTTAATTTCATGGCTGCAGTCTCCATCCACAGTGATTTTGGAGCCCCCCAAAATAAAGTCTGACACTGTTTCGACTGCTTCCCCATCTATTTGCCATGAAGTGATGGGACCGGATGCCATGGTCTTAGTTTTCTGAATGTTGAGCTTTAAGCCAACTTTTTCACTCTCCTCTTTCACTTTCATCAAGAGGCTCTTTAGTTCTTCTTCGCTTTCTGGCATAAGGGTGGTGTCATCTGCATATCTGAGGTTATTGATATTTCCCCCAGCAATCTTGATTCCAGCTTGTGCTTCATCCAGCCCAGCATTTCTCAAGATGTACTCTTCATATAAGTTAAATAAGCAGGGTCACAGTATACAGCCTTGACATACTCCTTTCCCTATTTGGAACCAGTCTGTTGTTCCATGTCCAGTTCTAACTGTTGCTTCCTGACCTGCATACAGATTTCTCAAGGGGCAAGTCAGGTGATCTGGTAATACCATCTCTTGAAGAATTTTCCACAGTTTTTTGTGATCCACACAGTTAAAGGCTTTGATTTGGGCATTCTCTAGGCCTTGAGAGTCCCTTGGACTGCAAGGAGATCCAATCAGTCCCTCCTAATGGAAATCAGTCCTGAATATTCACTGGAAGGACTGATGCTGAAGCTGAAACTCCAATACTTTGGCCACCTGATATGAAGAATTAACTCATTGGAACAGACCCTGTTGCTGGGAAAGATTGAGGACTGGAGGAGAAGGGGATGACAGAGGATGAGCTGGTTGGATGGTATCACTGACTCAATAGACAAAGTTTGAGTAAACTCTGGGAGTTGGTGAAGGATAGGGAGGCCTGGTGTGCTGCAGTCCATGAGGTCACAAAGAGTCAGACACAACTGAGAGACTGAACTGAACTGAATTATATGTAAATAATATTAATACATGTATAAGGAAAAATATCCATGTAGTGTGAGGCAATTCTCTCATTTTCTCCAAGTTTGAACTTACTTCATAGAGATCTTGACTTCTAAATTTCAAATCTTATTTCTTTTGTGGGTCATCACTGTAACATTAAAAATAACATTTCTTTATATTTATTTGCTGAGGAATTCACTTCACTTATATTATCTTCCTGCTGTCTTTCCTACCACCACCTGATTTTCATAGGTGTATAATTTAAAACCATTCCTTGTTACTTTTATGACTTGATATGCTATGCTTGAATCTGTATTTCTCTCTTTTTGTAAAAAAAAAATTGGAGTATAGTTGCTTTCCCTGGTGGCTCAGTGGTAAAGAACCTGCCTACCAATGCAGGAGTTGCCAGAGATGTGTGCTGGATCCCTCAATCAGGAAGATCCCCTGGAGAAGGAAATGACAACCCACTCCAGTGTTCTTGCCTGGGAAATCCCATGGACAGAGGAGCCTGGCGGGCCAGTCCATGGCATCACAAAAGAGTTGGACACAACTTAGCAACTAAACAATAACAACAACCTTTGCAGTAGTGATATTTGAAAGTGTCAGATGAATTGAAGGAGATGTGGAACTGTAACTACATAACAGATACTCTGTCAGCTGTCTGAATTTACATACAAACATCAAGCAAAATAAAGCATTCCTATGTGGTTTGTCTGCTAACACATTGACATTGCAATACAGGTTTGTTTGTGTGCATGCTTGTATGTGACTTTAAAAAAATAGATGTTATTTGCTAAAGTTTAATAGTATTGCTAAATATAAGAACAAATGGTATTGAAATATTCATGTATTTAGAAGACATAATTGCACAGCAGATACAGTATAGAAACAGACAAAAAGGCAAGGTGCACATTGTCTTCTTTGTATTAACCTGCAAATATATTTCTTAATTTTTACAATTATATTTCTTACAATGATGAATTACGTCTCAATGAGTGTTCTTATATTACCAAGAACAAATGAAATTAGTAAGTTCAATTTACGTAAAATGTGTGAACAGATAATGGAACTCAGGTTTATTTATTTACTTATTTATTTTCTTCTGTATACTCAAATTTCTCCAAGAGGAATTAAGCTGTTAAAGGGTATTATTTACTTGAAATACCAGTTAGAGATAAATTTCACACATATATCATGGAACATTTGCTATGATATTAATTGAAAATATTCTTAAACTTTGTACTGTGAAACAGAAAGTAAAGATTTTTGTGACCAAACATTAGGCCTGATGTTATTAAGAGATAAACCCAGGCAGTCATAATCAAAGAAAAAGTGAAAGTGTTAGTCACTCAGTCATGTATGGTTCTTGGTGACACCATGGACTGTAACCCACCAGGCTCTTCTGTCCACTGGATTCCCCAGGCAAGAATACTGGAGTGGGTAGCCTTGCCCTTCTCCAGAGGATCTTCCCAACCCAGGGATCAAATCCAGGTCTCCTACATTGCGGGCAGATTCTTTACCATTGAGCCACCCAGGAAGTGTCCTTGGAGCCCTTCATTCTCTAGAAGAATGTGACACTATGTTAGTCTGTGACTCAGTACCCATCTGTCTCTATCATTGGTTCCCGAATCCCCTAAACGTTGCAGTGATTCAGACTTCTTCCTCTTTCCTCTTCCCTTTCTGTTCCTCTATTCCCTTTCTAACCCTAAACCCTATTTCTATTCTATTAGATGCACTCCTTTAAATCTCCTTAAATTCCACCTAATAGAAATACTATTTTATGTGAATCTCATGAATCACGTGAATCTTATGAATCTCAAATCTCTGCCTATTCCCATTATCTATCATCTCAGCACAAAACATGATCATCTCTAAGCTGAGACTCTTTAAAAACTGGTCTTGTCTCCTCTAGAATTTATGTTTCACAAACTAATCAGATTGATATTTCTAAAGCTTTAAATAATTGTTTCTCCCCTTTAAAAATCCTGCTATTCCTATTGCAATAAGAATAAAATTTATCTATCTCAGGTCAGATGTTCAGAAAGACATACACTGTTCACTGACCTGTACACACCATACCCAGACATAGAGGTGTCTGCTCATTTACATTAGCACATGTAAATGCTTTCTGAACTGTAAACGAACTTTATCATATTGGCAATGGTAACAGCAGTAGTGATGATGAAGACAGTGATAAGACAATGTCCAGTTAAATGTTTGGACGGGTGGACTGTGTGCTTAGTTATTCAGTCATGTCCAACTCTTTGGACCCCATGTCTGACTGTAGCCCTCAAGGCTCCTCTTTCCGTAGGGATTCTCTGGGCAAGAATACTGGGGTGGGTTGTGATGCCCTCTTACAGGGGATCTTTCCAACCCAGGGATTGAACCCAGGTCTCCCACATTGCAGGCAGATTCTTTACCATCTCAGCCTCCAGGGAAGCCTGGGGGACCACTAAGCTCATCCAACTAAAAAACAGGATGCACTAGCTTCTACCCAAAAGTAAGTGATACCATTTTATTTCAATACTGGACTTGTGTCTATCAGAGAAAGTGTGTTTAAAAATTCCAAAGTCTGTTAAGTACTGCATAACAGGTTTATAATGTTTAAATACAAATTTAAAATCTTCACCAATATGTAGTGTATCAGGTGATTTTGGAAACTTCACTTAAATACGCAATGAGGATATTCATTTCCTCTTTGCGATTCTTCCAGGCCCCTTTGCCCCTTTGTACAGGATCTGTTTCAGATTTATTGCCAGAGGGAAACACTTCTTGTCCAGAGGAGTCTCTGTGTTCCTTTTCTTTCACAGAGTTTCTTTCTTCTCTTTTTTTCCCCCTCTAATGATGACAAACTAATCTAAAAACTTAATTATTATTAATTTTAATGTTGTTTAATCTTAGTCATGTCCTATTTTTGTGACCCCATGGACTGCAGCATGCCAGGCTTCCCTGTCCTTCACCCTTTCCTGGACCTTGCTCAAACTCAAGTCCATTGAGTTGGTGATGCCATCCAACCATCTCATCCTCTGTCCCCTTCTCCTCCTGCCCTCAATCTTTCCCAGCATCAGGGTCTTTTCCAATGAGACAGTTCTTCGCATCAGGTGGCCAAAGTATTGAAGCTTCAGTGTCAGTCCCTCCAATGAATATTCTGGATTGATTTGCTTTGGTATTGACTGGCTGGATCTCCTTGCAGGCAAGGGGCTCCAACACCACAGTCCAAAAGCATCAATTCTTCGGTGTTCAGCCTTATTTATGGTCCAACATGTATGGTCCATATCCATACATGTCTACTGGAAAAACCATAGTTTTGACTAAAAGGACCTTTATTGGCAAAGTAATGTCTCTGCTTTAATAGAGGCTAAAGTCTTAATTCTAGTTCCCAACCAGTTATGTCTTATATACCTCCTAGAGGCACCATATCTAAATTACAGTAAGGTTTCAAATAATAGGGAATTTGGCAGTTCCCTCTGAATTGATACAGCAGTTCCCTCTGAGTGGATACACTTGAGCATTGGGTCTCTGTTCACTGTATCTGGTAATAGAGCTCCCATCCTAGGAGGTCCTGCCATGATCCTAATAATCCCGTTTAACTCGACAACTTAACATAGAGTGTATGCAATCAGATAATCAGATACAGCTGGTTTTGACCTCTGGCTCTGATGTCATTGTTTGAAAAAAAATTTTATTTGATATACTTTTGTTTATATGAAAATGTTGTGCCCTTTCTGAATTTCTGTCTTATTGTTTGTAAAATGGGAATGATTCGATCACCATTGACTTGCTATCGGAATTTTTATATTTTATGTGCCTACTCTAAAAACTGACACTGCCAGTTGCTGTAGTACTATTCCTGGGAAGTTATTGGCCAAAGTAGATTATTGGGCTTCACTTCAGTCTTAAAGTACAGTTAGTCCTAGAGACTGTTGAAAATACATCTTGGTTTACCATGATAGGCTCATCTATCTGTCAGAAAATACCCATCTCTTAAGACACAAGTGAAATGAGGGAAATTCTTCAAGAAGTGATGAATATCCCAGCTTCATTCTTTCAATTCTATTCCTCTATCTCTAGCATAGTTGATTTTACTGACTTTTTTCAAAATTTTAATTGCTGTCATTATTTTGACGTCACTCTGCTCCCTCATACACTTTAAGAAAATTAATACATATATTATACTTATATATATACATACATAAAGCATGTATATACACACACACATATATACATATATATACATATGCACATATAGATACAGATATAGATACTAATAAATTTTCCTTTGGAACTTTTTTGTGAAAAAATAATTTTAAAAAGTTAAAAAGAGTATAACATATTATAGAAATGGCTTTCCAGATGGCTCCACAGTAAAGAATCCGCCTGCCAATGCAGAAGACACAGGTTCAATCCCTGGGTAAAGATTTCCCTGGAGAAAAAAATGGCAACCCACTCCAGCATTCTTGCCTGGCAAATTCCCTGGGCAGAGGAGCCTAGAAGGCTATAGTCCGTGGAGTCACAAAGAGTCAGACATAACTTAGCAGCTTAACAACAACAACTTGAAGACTTCAGCAGATTTTTTAATGAAGTAAATGAAGCTGAATTTGAGCTTGGAAGTCTATTCCTGTTCCTTATGTTTCATTGGTCTACCTGAGGATCTCATAGCTTCAGTCACAAACAGATTCTAGATTTTGGTGAAGGTCAGGTCCTACTGCTATTTCTGGATTGCAGCATTTCATACTAGTTAGACTCCTGTTACTAAACAGATGAAGCTCTCAAAAGACACTTTCATACTCACAGCCCATTTAATATCAACATTTTCCTGGTTAGAAGTTTTCCATCTTTTCCATTTCACTTGAATGACCTTCTGGGTATGTAGTTAGGCTAACTTTGATGACCATATAATATACTTATTTCTGTGTAACTCCTTAGACCTAAAAAATTTGAGAAAACAATCCCATGCACATTTGCCTTTCTGTTATCTACTTAAGAAATAAGTAAGTATTAAGTCATCACTATGATAAATTTGACATTCTTATATTTTTAGCAAGTATTACATTTTACAGTACATATATTTTATCCCTATAATATGTATTACGTTTTATTTTGTTGATGTCTATTCAAATGATATGTTGTCTACATAGTTTTGCAAATTGCTTGTTTGTGTTCAATGTATTTTTGAGACTAATTCACTCTGGATCATATAATTCACATAAATCCATCTCATAGCCACTGAATAAACACTATATGTGTGTGTGTGTGTGTGTGTGTGTGTGTGTGTGTATGTGTGTGTGTGTATATATATATTACATATATGTGTCTGTTTTTCATTTAATGGAAATTTAAGTTATTGCTAGCTTTTCTTTATTATAAGCATTTTTGTCTATTTATCTCCTTGTGTATTTGTATGTGATTGCCTCTCTAGAGAGAAACCACTAAGTCTAAGAGAACTCACTTCTTCAATTTTTATATATATTGTTAAATTACCATTCAAATTGGTGGTACCTGTGTAAATTCCCACCCGTGGGTTATAAAAATAATGTCTGAGCAGTATCCTTGTCAAAACATGTTATTTTCAGAATAAATGTTGCCAATTTCTGAGTGTGAAATCTTTTATTTTGATTTTAACTTATATTCCTGTTAAATACTGAAGGTAGACATTTTAAAACACTAGTCATATATCCTCTCCTTTGAATTGCTTGTTGCTATACTTTGTCCACTTTGCTGGATTTTTATTTCCTTTTTTTTTTTTTTAACTTTTTCCTTCCTTACTTCCTTCCTACCTTCCTTTTCTCCTTTTTAAAAAAAGTTTTACTACCAGATTTACCAGAGTTTATTTTAGTTTATTTTGTATTCAACATACAATTTTATTTTGACCATTTTATGCCTTGCCAGTGTTTCTCCCAGTCACTGGGTTGTGTTTCTGTGTATGTGTGTGTATGATTTTATGCAAATACTTTTATAAAGTATATTTTATGATTTGTACTTTATGTGTATTTTTAAAGAAGTGCAACTGGTCCAGGTGTCATAAACATATTTTGTTTATCTTAAAATTTTTGTTTTGATTTTCAGATTAAACCCTTTACATCAGGCTTGATCATTTATCTATATAACGGACAATATTTTTTCAGAACTGTTAATTAAATAGGCCACTATTTTACCCCTCTCAGCAAAGCCACTCATTTAAAATAATACATTTTCATACACTGATGGATAAATTACCAAAGGCTTTGTTATCAGAGGCTATTCAATTAAATTCTATCCTTTCCTATCTTATCACATTTTATTCTACTCTTATCTACCCTAACACATCTTTGCAATCATGCCTTATTCAGAATCCTCCCTGTCCTTGTCCATCCTATCCTATTCATCTCTTTGGATGGGCAAATACAACACGGTCTGAATTATTTCTAAATAACTTCATATATCTTTATGTATAGGATATTTATAAGATATCTCATCTGTTAATAATTAAACCCTCATTATTGTTTTTATCTATCAGAATCTTCTTAGCTATCCTTCATCTCTTTCTTTCTATATGCATATTTTTAACCAACTTTAATGTACTGTATCCCTTAAAACTAAATTTTAAAATTAATAGAGAAGCAGCAGCATGTTGTAATATTTTGAGCTTTACTATTAATAGACTCTTCATTTATATCTTTTTAATTCTTCATTAAAGTATTTTCATGCAAATTTTATGTATTTTTATAAAGATTTTACTCACATTTGTTAGATTTAGCTACATGAATCTTTTATATTGGGCAACAATTAAAATTCTTTGAAATTACATTTCTAATAGAAATGATTCCTGGAAATAACATACAGAAATCTTCTTGTACAATCACAATCTTGCTAATTCCTATAATTTGTCCCTAGAGTTTGTTAGATGTTCCATGCAATTTGTCACAGTCATTCTTTATTTCCAAATGTTGACATTATTTTTTTTCTCTTAGTTGATTATTACTTTCAGTAAACATACTAGATATAAAACATGATGATGATCATTTTTGCTAATTTTCATGTTTTAAAGGGTGGATTATGATTTTTACTATGAAGTGGTAAATACTACAATGTAGTTGTTCTGCTTTTTGTTTGGTTTGTTTATTTAAGTATTTTATATTAGATTCAGAAAAGTTCATAATTTTCTTATTTCTTTTTCCTATTCATTTGCTATATATTGCATCATATTCATTTGTTATGTATCGGCATCAAATTTTAATAAAATTCTTAGGATAAACCTCACTTTGGCTTTTTAAAAAATTACTTAATGAATTCAATTTGAAAATATCTTGCTTTGGACACTTTACCTACACATTCCAAAATGTGGTTCAATTTTTTCCATTTTATCCTGTCCTGTTTTGGTTTCCTAAAGAATGCTATCCAAAGTGTAATATACAAACTGGTACCGGTTTTGTGATGGTGGTTTTGAGTTGTTTTTAATTGGATCACGATAAAATAAGGACCTTGAGCCAGAATACAAGTCAACCACATCACTAAGGATGACAATTTTAATCCACCTTATATTTTTTGATATGGGATTTTCTCAGTGAAGAAAGCAACTCATTAATTTATATTCCAGTGCAAACTCCTCATCTCATTGTTAATCAATAGCAAACAGCTGACTGGCTAATTGAGTAGGGCATTGGCTTCCCTGGTGGCTCAGTGGTCAAAAAACACACCGGCCAATGCAGGAGACAAAAGAGATACAAGTTTGATCCCTGGGTCAGGAAGACACCCTGGAGGAGGAAATGGAAACCCACCCCAGTATTCTTGCCTGGAAAATCGCATGAACATAGGAGCCTGGCAGGCTACAGTCCATGGGGTCACAAAAGAGTTAGACATGACTTAGCAACTAAACCACAACATTTTAGGGTATATTAGTTGTGAAATAGATTAGGTGGCTTTTTTTTTTTTTTAATTTCCATAGGTCTTTTTAAAAGAAATGAGTAGTTTATTGAAGGTTTAGCCATTAAATTTAAAATCATATTTTTGAGGGTTGATTTGTAAGTTGGTATGTTTGTTTGGGATAGGTTTTAAACTTCTGATGAAGCATTCTAATAGTTATTATTATACTGAAATTTTTGAGGTGTTAAATTATCCTTCAAATTTTCTAAATCATTAAAATGTTATATTCATTAGGAAAAAAATATATTCATCATTTTTTCATATCATTTTAAGTCTATTCTATTTCCCCTGTATCATCTCCTCTTTCTGGACACAAAATGTTCAGTCAGTCAGTTGAGTTGCTCAGTTGTGTCTGACAGTTTGTGACCCACAGACTGCAGCACACCAGGCCTCCCTGTCCATCACCAACTCTCAGGGTCTACTCAAACTCATGTCCATTGAGTCAGTAACACCATCCAACCATCTCATCCTCTGTCATCCCCTTCATCTGCCTTCAATCTTTCCCAGCACCAGGGTCTTTCCTAAGGAGTCGGTTCTTCGCATCATGTGCCCAAAGTATTAGAGCTTCAGCATCAGTCCTTCCAATGAATATTTAGGACTGATTTCCTTTAGGATTGACTAGTTTGATCTCCTTGCAGTCCAAGGGACTCTCAAGAGTCTTCTCCAACACCACAGTTCAAAAGCATCAATTCTTTGGCGCTCAGCTGTCTTTATAGTCCAACTCTCACATCCATACATGACTACTGGAAAAACCATAGCTTTGACAAGACAGACCTTTGTTGGCAAAGTAATGTCTCTGTTTTTTGATAGGTCTAGGTTGGTCATAGCTTTTTTTTCCCAAGGGGCAAGCGTCTTTTAATTTCATGGCTGCAGTCACCATCTGCAGTGATTCTGGAGCCCAAGAAAATAAAGTCTGTCACTGTTTCCCCATCTATTTGCCATGCTGTTATGGGACCAGATGCCATGATCTTAATTATCTGAATGTTGAGTTTCAAGGCAACTTTTTCAGTCTCCTCTTTCACTTTCATCAAGAGGCTCTTTAGTTCTTTACTTTCTGCCATAAGAGTGGTGTCATCTGTGTATCTGAGGCTATTGATATTTCTCCCAGCAACCTTGATTCCAGCTTGTGCTACATCCAACCTGGCATTTCACATGATGTACTTTGCATATAAGTTAAATAAGCAGGGTGACAATATACAGCCTTGACATAGTCCTTTCCCTATGTGGAACCAGTCTTTGTTCCATGCTCAGTTCTAACTGTTACTTGTTAACTAGCATACAGATTTCTCAGGAGGCAGGTAAGGTGGTCTAGTATTTCCATCTCTGGAAGGATTTTCCATAGTTGGTTAAGCATCTGCCTGCAATGTGGGACACATGGGTTCGATCCCTGGGTCAGAAAGATCCCCTGGAGAAGGAAATGGCAACCCACTCCAGTATTCTTGCCTGGGAAATTCCATGGATGGAAGAGCCTGGTAGGCTACAGTCCACGGGGTCATAAAGAGTTGGACACGACTGAGTGACTTCACTTTCACTTTCACACAGTCAAAGACTTTGGCGTAGTCAATAAAGCAGAAGTAGATGTTTTTCTGGAACTCTCTTGCTTTTTCAATGATCCAGCAGATGTTGGCAATTTGATCTCTGGTTCCTGTGCATTTTCTAAACCCAGCTTGAACATCAGGAAGTACCTGGACATCACAGTTCGGTACTGTTGAAGCCTGGCTTGGAGAATTTTGAGAATTACTTTGCTAGTGTGGGAGATGAGTGCAATTGTGAGATAGTTTGAACATTCTTTGGCATTGTCTTTCTTTAGGATTGGAATGAAAACTGATATTTTCCAGTCCTGTGGCCACTGCAGAGTTTTCCAAATGGCTGACATGTTGAGTGCAGCACTTTCATAACATCATCTTTTAGGATTTGAAATAGCTCAACTGGAATTCCATCACCTCCACTGACTTTGTTCATAGTGATGCTTCCTAAGGCCCACTCAACTTCACATTCCAGTATGTCTGGTTCTAGTCTAGTGATCATACCATCATGGTTATTTGGGTCATGAAATCTTTTTTGCATAAGTTCTTCTGTGTATTCTTGCCACCTCTTCTTAATAACTTCTGCTTCTGTTAGGCCCATACCAAAATGTTCAGTATCAACAGTTTTTTTCTTTCTTTTCTTTATCAATCTAGTAAAGGTGTTAGCAGGTTTCATACAGATTCTACTTTTGGTTTGTTCTAATTTTTTTCTATTTAATTAGCTTTAATTGTTATTTTATTTTCAATTTTCTTCTTTATTTCAGTTTACCCTGTTCTTTCACGTTTTTAAAATTGATTGCTTAATTATTTTGGAGAAGGAAATGGCAACCCACTCCAGTACTCTTGGCTGGAAAATCCCATAACATTTTGATTTCTAATATTCATTTGATGTACGAGTTTTTCATATGACACCTGACATTTCATATACATACTTAACAAAATATAGAGTAAATCAATATCTATAACCTCCAACAAAACTATACAATAGTGGTAAAGCACTGGAAACATTTTATCCCTTTAATTTCTATGTTTTATTGTTGCCTAAACTTTTAGATTTATTTTATATTTACTTCTAAATTAATTATTACTGTTATTATTTTAAAATCAATACTTCATATGTTTAGCTACTTTTTACTAATTTCTTTGTTGATTATTCTTCCTTGTATCTCTTTTTAATACTTCTAAATTAATTTTTTTTTCTATGGGAAGATACTGTTGAGATTTATTTAAGATTTGAATTTTTCTCTTTGAAAGTCTTTATTCAGCTTTCTTCTATAATAATACCTTAGTTATGTATAAATGTATAGATTGTCATTTGTTATAATTATAAGTTGTTACTGTTTTCTCATAGTTTGAAAGTTATTATTTCACTCTTTTCTTAAAATGACTGTTCAGAGGACTGTTATTAGTGCTCATAATTTCTCCTTTCTCTCTGAGTGTGCTTCAGATCTCCTTGTCACCTCTTGTGTTTTATAGTTTTAGGACTATATCTTGAGGAGTAGACATTTCTCATTCTTTGGAATCTTGGTGGTACCTCTCCAAATAGAACTATTCTAATGATGTAATTTCAGTTACATATTTAGAGTATTTTCATTCTATGTTTTCCAGCTGATACAAGTGTTTTTATTGACAATATTTTCAGGACATCTAATCTATGTTATTGCAAGGAATTAAGTTGGGTTTCCCTGGTGTCTCAGCTGATACAGAATCTACCTGTAGTGCAGGAGACCACCTGCAATACAGGAGGCACAGGTTCCATCCCTGGATCAGGAAGATCCATGGGGTAACTGGAGTCAGACACAACTTAGCAACTGAGCCACCACCACCAAGTCCCCATCACTAAATTTAGAAATTGTATGTTTTTTAATAAGACATATGTAAAACTGTAATGTAACAACAACAATTAAGGAAAGGTCATGCTCTATAAGCTAAAACAGAAGAGAAACAATGAATAGTTTTATATTCAATCACATTTAACTTCCCCAAAATGGCAATAACTTCAGGGGAACATTAAACACTGCAGAATGGAGATTTAGCAATAGAGTATCATCTTCATTTTGTGATGAATAAATAGAAACACTTTGCTTTTATCTTTTCCCACAGAGGGAAACAAATGGAATGGAATATGGGTATGGCATGATCTTTAGTTACTAAAAGTTAAATATCTGTCCTTAAAATGAAAGAGAAAGCAAAATACCTCTTTACAGACAGAGTTCCCTGGAGCTTCTCCAGGGCAGCAAGCATGGAAATTGGAATGCAGAACAAAAATCTGTCACTACTATCTCTACTTAGTTGTCCAAAGATATTCTTAAGCCTTTTATCTATTATTCATTACCATAAAAACTGATGAATAAATATTTAAGCATGTTTCAAATATTTTCCTTCCTAACAAAAATGTGCTATTTTCTTTTTCTTAACAATTACTTTTCTGATGGCATTTAGTGAACATTATGTCATTATAGATTTCCTGTACTAAGACATCATGCTGATTCATAGAACTGGAGAAGAGGTATCACACCAGGATGTGTCAGCCTCTGAGATTTGAGGAGACACCGTATTCTTAACAAGACATATCAAGGAATTTTTTTTTCAGTGTAAAATCCCTTTTATTGTTTTTTTCTATATGACTCTTCTGAAAAGTATATGTCAAACATCTCCCTGAAGAACTTACACCTGGGGCTGAAAGGGAACAGTTTGAATGAAATAGACATATTTGATCAGTACATTTTTGAAACTGTATGTCAAAACATGTTTAGAATAATTTTAAGTACATGTGAAACACTATTGTGTAAACTGACACATCTTAAAGATATATATATTATGTCAAATGATCAAAAATGAGCTAATTGAGATTTGATTTTATAAATACTTTGTATTAAAAATATATGATTTGTGTAAAGGGTACAAAATTAAGGGTGCAGTTTGAATTTGAAAAGCAGAATTAAGAATAACTAAGGAAAGAGAAGGCTTCCGTGGTGGCTCAGACAGTAAAAAATCTGCCTGCAATGTAGGAGATCTGGGTTCGATCCCTGGTTTGGGAAGATCTCCTGAAGAAGGGATGGCTACCCACTTCAGTATTCTTGCCATTGTGGACATTGGAGCCTGGTAGGCTACAGTGCATGGGCTCCAAAGAGTCTGATGTGGCTGAGCAACTAAAACACACACAAGCTCAAGGAGAGAGAAAGGTATCTGGAGCCGTATGAAAGTGAAAATTGAAAGAGAAAGTTGTTCAGTCATGTCCAACTTCACAGCCCCAAGGACTATACAGTCCATGGAAATCTCCAGGCCAAAATCCTGGGGTGGGCAGCCTTTCCCTTCTCTAGGAGATCTTCCCAATCCAGGGGTCGAACGAAGGTCTCCCGTATTGCAAGCGGATCTTCTACCAGCTGAATCACAGGAAAGCCCAATTAAATCATTATTCCTCATGCCTAAATGTCAGTAAAAAATGTCAACAGAAAATATCTGAATTTTATCAGTATCTGATGTGTATAAAAGTGAAGTACCAGTATAAGCTTGATATTGAGGATTTGGAAAGAAACAAGGAAATTTAACAAATGAAAAAATAAGTGTACTTGTTTCTAAAAAGAACTATAGTTGGGGCAGCTGTGTGATAAATGCTTTTCATTAAATTTTCTTTTTGATGCCTTGGTTTTCCTTTATTTTTTTTGAAAATTGTGTTTATACATCACTATGGAAAATCATCAGTGGGGATTTACCAGTTGAGGATATCTGTTGTAGGGTCCTGCCTAATATACAAGACTGAGCTTTTGTAAGCTTGGGGCTTTTGAGAAGGATTTTCAGTAAGAATTTGTGAGTCAAGCTACCATTTTTCTTTATTTTCAATATTTACCTGAATAAAGATGTGGGTTGTACTTTTTCCGACTTTGAATGAGATGAATAATGAATTCTCTGTTAAAGTATATGATACAGAAAGAATTAGTAGTCTTTTTAAATCATAATTCTTTCAGGAATGTTCTTCACCCAATTTTGTCTATTTTGGATATCAGAAACTTTAGTGCAACACATTGATATGTTTCATTCAATCTAGCTACCTACATAGAATAATAAATGAAAGTCTTTCTAAACTCAGAGCTTCTATATGTGTGTATATTTGTATGTGCTGCTGCTGCTAAGTCGCTTCGGTCGTGTCCGACTCTGTGAGACCCCATAGATGGCAGCCCACCAGGCTCCCCTGTCCCTGGGATTCTCCAGGCAAGAACACTGGAGTGGATTGCCATTTCCTTCTCCAATGCACGAAAGTGAGAAGTGAAACTGAAGTCGCTCAGTTGTGTCTGACTCCTAGCGACCCCATGGACTGCAGCCTACCAGCCTCCTCCATCCTTGGGATTTTCCAGGCAAGAGTACTGGAATGGGTTGCCACTGTCTTCTCTGATATTTGTATGTACATATATATAAATATATGCAGATGACACCATCCTTATGACAGAAAGTGAAGAGGAACTAAAAAGCCTATTGATGAAAGTGAAAGAGGAGACTGAAAAAGTTGGCTTAAAGCTCAACATTCAGAAAACTAAGATCATGGCATCTGGTCCCATCACTTTATGGCAAATAGATGGGGAAACAGTGTCAGACTTTATTTTGGGGGGCTCCAAAATCACTGCAGATGATGATTGCAGCCATGAAATTAAAAGACACTTACTCCTTGGAAGAAAAGTTATGACCAACCTAGACAACATATTAAAAAGCAGAGACATTACTTTGCCAACAAAGGTCCGTCTAGTCAAGGCTATGGTTTTTCCAGTGGTCATATATGGATGTGAGAGTTGGACTGTGAAGAAAGCTGAGCACCGAAGAATTGATGCTTTTGAACTGTGATGTTGGAGAAGACTCTTGAGAGTCCCTTGGACTGCAAGGAGATCCAACCAGTCCATCCTGAAGGAGATCAGTCCTGGGTGTTCATTGGCAGGACTGATGCTGAAGCTGAAACTCCAATACTTTGGCCACCTCATGAGAAGAGTTGACTCGTTGGAAAAGACCCTGATGCTGGGAGGGATTGGGGGCAGGAGGAGAAGGGGACAACAGAGGACGAGATGGCTGGATGGCATCACCGACTCGATGGACATGAGTTTGAGTAAATTCCGGGAGTTGGTGATGGACAGGGAGGCCTGGCGTGCTGGGGTTCATGGGGTCACAAAGAGTCGGACACGACTGACTGAACTGACATATAAATATGGGCTTCCCTGGTAGATCAGCTGGTAAAGAAACTGCCTGCAATGCAGTAGACCCCTGTTCAATTCCTGGGTCAGGAAGATCCCCTGGAGAAGGGATAGGCTACCCACTCCAGTGTTCTTGGGCTTCCCTGATGACTCAGATGGTTAAGAATCCCCCTGCAATACAGGAGACCTGGGTTAGATACTTGGGTTGGGAAGATCCCCTGGAGGAGCACATGGCAACCCACTTCAATATTCCTGCCTGGAGAATCCTCATGGACAGAGGAGTCTGGTGAGCCACAGTCCATGGAGTCTCAAAGAGTCAGACATGACTGAGTGACTAAGCACAGCACAGCACATGTATAAATATGCATGCAAGTATAAACACATATATATGCATGTATATCTATTTATTTTTACATTTTTTCCATGGTGACTCAATGTAGAAATATACAAATTCTATAAAGTCATATAATATGAAAATCCTTCAGTGTTACTGATTCTTTTTCTATATGATTGTTCTCTGGGTGTTCAATTACACTCATGTGATTTGGAACCTAAATGATCACTTCTAGATAATGTTACAAAATTTTTTTTTTCACTTTGAAGCCACTAATACATTTAGTTGCTCATTAAACACTTAATTAAAACTAGATTAGTATGATGATATTTCCAGGTAATGATTGCTGAATATCTAACTACCCCAAATTAACTGCTATAAAATAACTATGATTTCACCACAGTTCACCAAAAATAAGGGAAGAATTCAGCTGGGTAATTCTTCCATTTTTCATGATAGTAGGGTCCAAATTGGTAAACTCACGTGTCTAGTACTGATAGAAACAACTAGAAAGCTGAACTCAGCTTACATTGTGGACTTATGTGTGATCTCTGCGGGATGGTGGTCTAAGGTAGCTAGACTTCTTACATGATTGTTGTTTTCACCTACAGCATGTATAATAAGATGTCAGAATGGAAGTTGAAAGGCTTCTTACCTTTGAAAGTCCCACATCATTTCTGCCAAGTTCTTTTTGCCAAGCAAGCTAGTAAGTCCATCCTTGATTCAAAGGGAGATGAATTTTTCCTATACCTCTCAACAGAAAGAACAGCAAATAATTTAAATAATTTGTATCCATCTTTAATCAATAATACTGCAAAATGAATTTTTCAGATAACTATTCTACAGAGGCATCCTGGTCAGTGTGCATCTGAGAAATTATGCAAATCATGAGGCCAGTGCTTCTAAACTTTTGAATCTTAAAATATAAAAATCAAACAGACTAACTATTCCTTCCTCATCTCCCCTCCCCTTTTCAGCTTTCAACTTATATCCGTGTTAGAATCATGTTCTTATTAAACTTGAAAATGTAAAACTGCGAATGTGTATTTCACACTTCTATTTTTATTCTGACATTCTAAACATTTTCCTACAGAAAGTATAAGAATTGATCTTAAAAAAATTAAAAATCAGTGAATGCAACATAAACATCTCTGAAAGATGTTGAAGGACTGAATTTTTTTCACTGATCCTATGAAGACTTTAGCCCAAAACTATTCCTACTTATCCCATCAGATAAACCCAGATGAACCAAAGAAATAGCTAAGCTGGAAGCCAGGCTTGCTTCCTTTCATTCCATCCTGTGGCAAACAGCTATTTTCTCACATGTTCTGAGCATTTTCACACTGAACAGCATGGAGCTAGGTACTTTTCCATGCATAATATCATGTAATCTTTACAATTCTTTACAATTCTTATGTTCTATTTTGACATCAAGACTAGATGTGAGTTTAGTAGTGGGATTATGTAGATAAGATAAAATTTAGATCTGAAAACAATAGTAGAGATATTCTTTCTCATTTTACAGACATGGAAACAAAGAATGGAGAGTAGGGAGCATTGAAACATAACAGCTTATAACCATTTTATGTAATAGAACATCATTAGTGACCTAAAATAAAAATTATTTATATCAATTATCATATTAATGATGTATTGAAGAACAAAAAGCTCTTCAAAATTTAGAAGCTTAAAAAAAAATTTAGAAGCTTAAGACATCACATGTGTATTATTTCACAGATTCTGTGGATCAGGAATCTGGAGATAGTTTATATGCTCTGTACTCAAAATTCTCCAAGCCAGGCTTCAACAGTACATGAACCGTGACCTTTCACATGTTCAAGATGGATTTAGAAAAGGCAGAGGAACCAGAGATCAAATTGCCAACATCTGTTGAAAAATAGAAAAAGCAAGAGAGTTCCAGAAAAACATCTACTTCTGCTTTATTGACTATGCCAAAGTCTTTGTGTGGATCACAACAAACTGTGAAAAATTCTTAAAGAGATGGGAATACCAGACCACCTGACCTGCCTCCTGAGAATATGTATGCAAGACAGGAAGCAACAGTTGGAACTGGACATGAAACAACAGGCTGGTTCCAAATAGGGAAAGGAGTATGTCAAGGCTGTATATTGTCACCCTGCTTTTTAACTTATATGCAGAGTACATCATGTGAAATGCCAGGTTGGATGTAGCACAGGCTGGAATCAGGATTGCCAGGAGAAATATCAATAGCCTGAGATATGCAAATGACACCACCCTTATGGCAGAAAGTGAAGAAGAACTAAAGAGCCTCTTGATAAAGGTGAAAGAGAAAAGTGAAAAAGTTGGTGTAAAACTCAACATTCAAAAAACTAAGATCATGGCATCCGGTCCCATCACTTTATGGTAAGTAGATGGGGAAACAGTGGAAACAGTGGCTGACTTTATTTTTGGGGGTTCCAAAATCCCTGCAGATGGTGACTGCAGCTGTGAAATTAAAAGATGCTTACTCCTTGGAAGAAAAGCTATAACCAACCTAGACAACATATTAAAAAGCAGAGATATTATTTTGCCAACAAAGGTTTGTCTAGTCAAAGCTATGGTTTTTCCAGTGGTCATGTATGGAAGTGAGAGTTGGACTATAAAGAAAGCTGAGTGCTGAAGAATTGATGCTTCTGAACTGTTGTGTTGGAGAAGACTCTTGAGAGTCCCTTGGGCTGCAAGGAGATCCAAACAGTCCATCCTAAAGGAAATCAGTCCTGAATATTTATTGGAAGGACTGATGCTGAAGCTGAAACCCCAACACTTTGGCCACCTGATGCAAAGAATTGACTCATTGGAAAAGACCCTGATGCTGGGAAAGATTGAAGGCAGGAAGAGAAGAGAATGACAGAGGATGAGAGAGTTGGATGGCATCACCAACTCAATGGACATGAATTTGAGTAAAGTCTAGGAGTTGGTGATGGACAAGGAGGCCTGGCGCGATGCAGTCCATGGGGTCACAGAGTTGGACACGACTGAGCCACTGAACTGAACTGAAGGTTCAGGGTCTCCTACAATGATGCAATTGAGATTTGACCTACACGGTCATTTCACAGTTCAACTTGGTTAAATGCTCTCTCAGGGGTTGTTAATAGAATTCAGTGTCTCTCAGGTTGTGGACTGAGAGCCTGAATTCCTTGACAGTTATTGCTGAAAGCTTCTATCACTTTCTTGCCCTTGAGATTCTGCATAGGGAAGTTCAGAAGACTATAGCTGACTTTATCAGGACAAACAAGAAAGGGCTCCAACCAGACAGAAGTCACAATCTTTTCTAATCTAGTATTTGAGATGGCATCCAATCACTTTTGCAGAATTTTATGCATTGGAAGCAAATTGGACTTCAAGGAGATCCAACAAGTCCATCCTAAAGGAGATCAGTCCTGTGTGTTCATTGGAAGGACTGATGCTGAAGCTAAAACTCCAATATTTTGGCCACCTCATGTGAAGAGTTGACTCACTGGAAAAGACCCTAATGCTGGGAAGGATTGGGGGAAGAAGGTGATGGGGATGACAGAGGATGAGATAGCTGGATGGCATCACTGACTCATGCACATGGGTTTGGGTAGACTCTGGGAGTTGGTGATGGACAGGGAGGCCTGGCGTGCTGTGGTTCATGGGGTCGCAAAGAGTCAGACCCGACTGAGCGACTGAACTGAACTGAACTACTCTCAAAGGGAAGTTCCTCAAGGGTATAAATACCCAGGGGGTGGGAACTATGGTGACCATTTTAGAAGTTGTCTACCATAATTAGGGCTCCCCTGGAGGCTTAGACAGTAAAGAATCTGCTTGCAAAGCAGGAGACCTGCGTTCAGTCCCCGGGTTGGGAAGTTCCCCTGGAGAAAGGAATGGCAATCCATTCTAGTATTCTTGCCTAGAAAATTCCATGGAAAGGGGAGTCTGGAAGGCTACAGCTGGTGGGTCTGCAAAGAGTTGGACATAATTGAGTGACTAACACTACCACAATTATATTGCTGTTCAGTCACTAAGTCGTGTCCAACTCTTTGCGACCTCATGAACTGCAGCACACCAGGTTTCCCTGTCCTTCATCTTGTCCCAGAGTTTATCAAATTCATGTCCACTGAGTCAGTGATGCCATCCAACCATCTCTCCCTCTGTTGGGCCCTTCTACTCTTGCCCTCAATCTTTCCCAGCATCAGGGTCTTTTACAAAGTGTAGGGTCTTTTCCAATGAGTCAGATCTTCCCTTCAGGTGGCCAAAGTATTAGAGCTTCAGCTTCAGCATCTGTCCTTCCAATGAATAGTCAGGACGAATTTCCTTTAGGACGGACTGATTGGATCTCCTTGCAGTCCAAGGGACTCTCAAGAGTCTTCTCCAACACCACAGTTCAAAAGCATCAATTCTTCGGTGCTCAGCTTTCTTTACAGTCCAACTCTCATATCCATACATGCAGGGACCACGGGGAACCATTTTTGAAGTTGTCTACCTTAATTATGGATGTATTCAAAAATTTTAGTTAATTTTTTTCTAAGAAAAATCTGTTGTCAACTTATACACTCTTAAGATCAGTTTTTGTCAGCTATTTAGACATATTTCAATTATGATCTATGAAGTATTTTAACAGGTGGATGCAAAAGGTTTTTTGTTTTTTTGGTCATCCTTTATTTCAAAACTATCAAAGCTAATTGAAAGAAATAAATCTTCTGCATTATTATAATCAGCTTATAAAAATTGCAAAACCACCTGGAAAATATTTTTAAGTTTATTCTAAACTAGATAGAATAGAAATTTTACCTTGCATTCTAAATTTGCTTTTGTACATGCCCCAGAATACACAGTAGCTCTTTAGATGTATCAAGTGTTATTTAGGGTGTGAATGGGAAATGTACATATAAATACAGCTCCAGAGCAGGGTACACACATGAAGCTTAACTAAACTGAAGCATACAAAAGGCAAATTCTATCATCATTGCTCCATTTGCTGAAATTAGCATGAGTGAGTTCTAAAACATAATTTGAAATTTTTAGTAATTATCTGAAAGAAAAATAAGTTTGCTTCCCGTAATACCATTTTATTAATTCCATGAGATACACTGACAATTTCCACAGACTGGCAATTCTATGTTTCTCTAAGTAAAGGTGATGGTTTTTGTAAAACAATTGACAAGATTGCCAGTCTTAGTGGCATTTCTACCACTTTCCTTTTACTTTTCAAAGATAAATTCTGTGGTACTCTTTAATGACTATGTAGAAGATAATAGGATGCATTAAGCCTGATGAAAAATTTTCTAAATTTAAATATTATCGAATATATTTGTGTATGTGCTAAGTTGCTAAGTTGTGTCCAACCCTTTTGCTGCCCCATGGACTGTATCCTGCCAGGGGCCTCTGTCCAGGGGATTTCAGGCAAGAATACTGGCATGGGTAGCTACTTCCTTCTCCAGTATGTATGCATACTTCATACTTTAAAAATTTTTATGGATTTATATGTATACAAATTGCATATACTTTAGAAAAAGCCAGCTATTTATTTAAAAAAATGTATTTTTTCCTTCACTTTCTCTTCATTGACCTCATTTTCATTGGCAATATTCTTGGATTTCAGGGAGTTGCCACCTTTTGGAGAAGTTGTCCTACATTTTCATACATCCCACTGAAAGAAACGTTCTCTTCAAAGGATAAAATTGTTGATGAAAGTTTTGTGGAAATTGGGAATGGAAAGATTGTATGGAGGAAAACAAAAATGCCAACAGTCTACAGGTAAACTCATTATTTAGTAAGCACACTGGCGTAAATCTTGTAAAGATGCTGTCCTTTATTACGTTAGTCCAGTTTATTTCACACTACATTGAAAAGATAAACACTGGGGGAATATGTCTGTATTAAACACTCTGTAATAAATACCAAGTAGCCCAAGTTTATAAACTTTGGGCTTTTATTATGTTTTTGTTAAAGTAAATGCTAAAACATTTTATTTATGCATGACACTATCCCTTGTTAGAACCTATTTCTAGCTCAATGCAAACTGAGCATTTAAAAAAATGCTTACATGCATTTTTTAAGTGCATCTATGAAAAAAAGTTCTATGCAAATCAAAATATCTGATTACTGCTCAGAAGATTCTGTATCTATATGAACAAATGGGCTTTTGAATATCAATATTGGTCTAATTTCACGAACTTATAAAGTAATAGTATTTAAATCTTTGTTTCCTTCTTATATTTATGTTAGTACTATGACCTATACTACCAGCCTTCCATACAAATACAATAGTGTAACTGACTTCTCCAATTAACTGCTGCTGTCACAACTTCTCCAAGTGATTAGAAAGTTCTATACTTTCCATCTTCAAGTCTCCTTTCTGATCCATTAACTTACTTCCTATCATATACTAAATGTCAGTAATGTACAACCCAATACTGCCACAAACAAATATGTTGAATCCCTCACACTCAATGGGATTATGTTTGGAGATGGAAATTTTATGGAGGTAATTAGGGTCTTTATAGATGAAATTCTAGACAGTTCACTGTTGTTTACTGCCATGTGAGGACACAGCGGGAAAGTGGCTATCTGGAAGCCAGAAAGAGAGCCCTCACAAAAAGCCAAATTGGCTGGCTGGCACCTTGATGTTGGACTTCTGTCCTTCAGAACTGTGACAAAGCAGACTGTGAGTAGGTGGTTGTTTAAATCACATAATCTGTGATAATTTGTTATGGCAGCACAAGCTGACGAGACAGCCCTCATCATCTCATCTCCAACTTCCAACATGTGGAGCAAGAAGCAGGCAGGAAGGTTGATGTCTTTTGCCTTTCTTTCTTTGCTGCCACAAGAATTTTTCAGTCTAAGACAGCTACTTATCCACTGCTGTCATAAAAAGCCTGTTGACAGTGTCCCAAAGATCACAGTGATAGTGGTTCACACTTAAACCCAAAGGTTAGCTCTTGCTTTCTGGAGTCACACAGTTAGACATTTTTCTTTATTAATAATGATGTCCTGGGCATCAGAGACAGGAAGGATCTATGAGGAAGGAATTAACACTCCTCAAAGGATAATCTGGCCTTGGTAGTACTGTTTCCAGATCTCTAGTCTGGGCATTTTCCCTTCCCTTGTACTTATTCTTCATTTTATTTTCTTTTTGAGAGTCATATAAATATAAAGCATGGCTTTTACTAAAAAATGGAACTTGTAATATTTTCAATGAGAGGGATTACCTGTAATAAATGCTCAGATAATTATTGAAATATATTTTATATATATATATATGTATGTATTTATTATTATTATTATTGCCAAATTCAGACTTAAACTGAAGAAAGTAGGGAAAACCACTACACCATTCAGGTATGACCTTATGACTTAAGTCAAATACCTTATGACTATACAGTGGAAGTGAGAAATACATTTAAGGAACTAGATCTGATAGAGAGAGTGCCTGATGACCTATGGACAGAGGTTCATGACATTGTACAGGAGGCAGTGATCAAGACCATCCCATGGAAAAAAAATGCAAAAAGGCAAAATGGTTGTCTGAGGAGGCCTTACAAAGAGCTGTGAAAAGAAGGGAAGCAAAAAGCAAAGGAGAAAGGGAAAGATATTCCCATTTGAATGCAGAGTTCCAAAGAATAGCAAGGAGAGATAAGAAAGCCTTCCTCAGCGATCAATGCAAAGAAATAGAGGAAAACAACAGAATGGGAAAGACAAGAGATCTCTTCAAGAAAATTAGAGATACCAAGGGAACATTTCATGCAAAGATGGGCACAATAAAGGACAGAAATGGTATGGACCTAACAGAAGCAGAAGATATTAAGAAGAGGTGGCAAGAATACACAGAAGAACTGTACAAAAAAGATCTTCACAATCCAGATAATCAGGATGGTGTGATCACTCACCTAGAGCCAGACATCCTGGAATGTGAAGTCAAGTGGGCCGTAGAAAGCATCACTACGAACAAAGCTAGCGGATGTGATGGAATTCCAGTTGAGCTATTTCAAATCCTGAAAGATGATGCTGTGAAAGTGCTACACTCAATATGCTAGCAAATTTGGAAAACTCATCAGTGGCCACAGGACTGGAAAAGGTCAGTTTTCATTCCAATCCCAAAGAAGGCTCAAACTACCGTACAATTGCACACATCTCACATGCTATTAAAGTAACCCTCAAAATTCTCCAAGCCAGGCTTCAGCAATACATGAACCTAGAACTTCCAGATGTTCAAGCTGGTTTTAGAAAAGGCAGAGGAACCAGAGATCAAATTGCCAACATCTGCTGGCTCATGGAAAAAGCAAGAGAGTTCCAGAAAAATATCTATTTCTGCTTTATTGACTACGCCAAAGCCTTCAACTGTGTGGATCACAATAAACTGTGGAAAATTCTGAAAGAGATGGGAATACTAGACCACCTGACTTGCCTCTTGAGAAACCTGTATGCAGGTCAGGAAGCAACAGTTAGAACTGGACATGGAACAACAGACTGGTTCCAAATAGGAAAAGGAGTACGTCAAGGCTGTATATTGTCACCCTGCTTATTTAACTTACATGCAGAGTACATCATGAGAAATGCTGGGCTGGAAGAAGCACAAGCTGGAATCAAGATTGCTGGGAGAAATATCAGTAACCTCAGATATGCAGATGACACCACCCTTATGGCAGAAAGTGAAGAGGAACTAAAAAGCCTATTGATGAAAGTGAAGGAGGAGAGTGAAAAAGTTGGCTTAAAGCTTAACATTCAGAAAACTAAGATCATGGTATCTGGTCCCATCACCTCATGGGAAATAGATGTGGAGACAGTAGAAACAGCATCAGACTTTATTTTTGGGGGCTCCTAAATCACTGCAGATGGTGACTGCAGCCGTGAAATTAAAAGACACTTACTCCTTGGATGGAAAGTTATGACCAATCTAGATAGCATATTAAAAAGCAGAGACATTACTTTGCCAACAAAGATCTGTCTTGTCAAGGCTATGGTTTTTCCAGTGGTCATGTATGGATGTGAGAGTTGGATTGTGTAGAAAGCTGAGTGCTGAAGAATTGATGCTTTTGAACTGTGGTGTTGGAGAAGACTCTTGAGAGTCCCTTGGACTGCAAGGAGATCCAACCAGTCCATCCTGAAGGAGATCAGTCCTGGGTGTTCATTGGAAGGACTGATGCTGAAGCTGAAACTCCAGTACTTTGGCCACCTCATGAGAAGAGTTGACTCGTTGGAAAAGACCCTGATGCTGGGAGGGATTGGGGACAGGAGGAGAAGGGAACAACAGAGGATGAGATGGCTGGATGGCATCACCGACTCGATGGATATGAGTTTGAGTAAACTCCGGGAGTTGGTGATGGACAGGGAGGCCTGGCGTGCTGGGGTTCATGGGGTCGCAAAGAGTCGGACACGACTGAGCGTCTGAACTGAACTGAACTGACTGAACTGAGAGGGTCCAGAGAAGGCAATGGCAACCCACTCCAGTGCTCTTGCCTGGAGAATCCCAGGGACGGAGGAGCCTGGTGGGCTGCCGTCTATGGGTCGCACAGAGTCCGACACGACTGAAGCGACTTAGCAGCAGCAGCAGCAGCAAAGACAGGGTCTTCCCAAGTGGCTTGGTAAAATATCTGCCTGCCAAGGCAAGAGATGCAGGAGACGGGAGTTCGGTCACTGTGTCAGGAAGATCCCCTGGAAGAAGAAATGGCAACCCACTCCAGTATTCTAGCCTAGGAAATCCCATGGATGAAGGAGCCTGGTGGGCTATAGTCCATGGGGTCACAAAGAGTCGCAAACATGTCTAAGTGGCTGAACACACACACACAAAGAAAGAGAGATAGTTAGAATATATACACATTTTTAGAATAGCCACTTATAGAAGGGCTGAATATTTTTGGAGGTAAGGAAAAATATGACAGTCTTTTAAATGTGTTCACTTCATAATCTGGAAGGATTTTAAAGATGCAGGCCTACAAATTACTTAGGGAATGTATTTCAGAGAATCATCAATGAAGAAGTAAAATCATCAAGAAGTTGAAATGTACTAAAACAAAGAGCACAATAATTATTTCTTGAATGGAGTTGAATTTGACTTGTATTATTCTGGGAATATCATATCACTACCAAGTGAGATAGTATTTAATAGTCTGTTTGAAGAAATAGGACTTAAATTCCAATTCTGGTCTCTCTGGCCTAAACAGAAACATAAATCAATCAGCAGATGAAGTGAGAAAATGATGTGGAAATATATCAGATGACATCAGTGAGCCCAGAGCTACCACTCTGAGGAATTTGAATAAACTGAGCCAGACATCTGAAGACTGAATGGCCCTAGAAATCATATTCATATAAAAAAATCTCATTGAATTTGCCTTTGATTTTAGAGAGTGAGTGAAGTTTTACATAGACTGTCTACAATGAGGTTCTGCCTATGGATTTTGGAGTCTTACAGATTTTTGTAAAGATTCAACTTCTACCATTTCTAATTGTAGAATTTACCACCTACTCACTAAAATTTACTTGTAACCCCCAAGACAACATTCTCATAAGTGATTTCCTGGTAATTCATGAACATGTGCAGAGGAGCAAAAAATTAGAGTTGTCAGATGCACATGTTCCCAGTTAAGGTTGAACAAGGTGATGCTCTGCCTCCTGGTGTCAGCTCTCAAACTGCACACAAGTGTCCTTTCTGTGGTTTGTTTAATTGTTCATGTTTTGGTACTTTTTATCGGTGGTTTTGCTGTTTAATCTGGCCCTCAACTACGGTGCTTGCTGAAGTGCTGTTTAATGCTCCTACGTGCAAGAAAGCAGTAACACACCTTACAGAGAAAATTCACATGATAGATAAGATGTATTCAGGCTTGAGTTATAGAGGTGTCTGTACATTCAGTGTTAAGAAATCAATAAATAAGGTATCTTTAAGCAGAAACACATGTAAACCATGATCAATTGATGAAATGTGACCAGAGGCTTGCAGCATTCCTATGTTTCTCCTAGCAGTAAGGTTTCTGGTATTTGCTAATTCAATGTTTGTGTTGACTTTAAACAATATAACTACTGTGAATAATGAGAATGCACTGTCTGTACATAAAAAACAAAATTTGAGGCAGCCTTCTATTTTTACTTCCCAAGAATAATATGGTATGAGAACTAGATTTCAAATTCAATGATGCTGTTTATCAAATGTTTCCTTTTTAGAAGTTATCTCTTTCAATTATATTTCCCTTATATATAACAGGGGCAAAAAATACCTTCTAAGTTTTGGGGGATGTACTCAAGATGTTAAATATATATATATGATTCTAGAACACTTCATGTATGTCCTTTGGACCTTTGAGCAAGTAGAGACTTTATTGTTCAAAGGTTGACCATGTGATGTTTCTGATGATTCTAAAGAGTTCAACACCAAATGGGAATACTTTCCAACTAAGAAAGGTAAAATTCAGTTTCCTCAAAAAGAGAAGGGAGCTACTAGTTCTGTGCAGCCAAAATAAGTCTAAGAACAATAAATTTCAGAGAAACATAGACTCCCAGATGAATCTGATGCCCTTTTCCTTTCCTCTCTGGGACTCTGAAATCTCGTTCTTACCTGATTAACTGAAATGAAAACATTTACAAATTCCTTTTTCTTACATGAAAAAGTTGGCTCAATTAACTTGCAAAGGGAGACGATATAATAAGCGTCTAACTCACGTGGACCCGACTGGAGCGATGTACTCCCTGTCATCTGGTTGGCTGTTCTAGTCTTGCCAAGACACTCTTTTGCTGCAGCTGCTGGGTTTGGTTTTCCTGTCGTTCACCAATACAGTCAGATAACAGCTAGAGAATAGCCAGAGCTCTTGGCAATGGGATAATGTGCCTCAGAATGGTTCACAACAGAATGACTCTAAAATGGGCTTTGTACAGTTTTGTGTCCGGGTTCATGATCACTTATCCACTTGGACAGAGTTTTTTGTTTGGATTTTAGAAGGACAGTCCTTTATCAGTTAAATCTGAAAATCTAGAACACATCAAAGATGAGAAAAAAGATTTTTATCAACTAAAAAGAGATTTTTCTCTTGGCTGCACAAAATTGCTAAGTGAGAAAATCAGAATGGCTAGTTGGATGAGGAAGGTGCTAGGGGACACCTACCATGCCAAAAGATAGGAAGAAACATTTAGAGTGAATGGCGATCTTTTTCCTTCCACTGAAGAACAAGTTTTCTTGTGTGATGGAAATCAAAACCCCTGTCCATGACTAAAAGTAACTTTCAAGTCACTGTGTTTACATAGAAAGGAAACAATACATTTTTCTTGGCTACTGTATGTATGCATACTCAGTCGCTTCAGTCGTGTCTGACTCTTTGTGATCCATGAACTGTAGCCCACCAGGCTCCTCTGTCCATGGGATTCTCCGGGCAGCAATACTGGAGTGGGTTGCCATGCCCTCCTCCAGGGGATCTCCCCACCCAGGGATTGAACCCACATCTCCTGGGTCTCCTGCACTGGCAAGCAAATTCTTTACCACTGTGTCACCTGGGAAGCCTGGCTACTGTACAGCTATATTTTATTTTACCATGGTAACTACAGTGTGGCTTCATTTTTGTGCTTTTAAGAAATGTGTAGGATTTTAATTTAGAAAATGGAATTAAGCTTCATAAATTGCTGGTGGGAATGCAATATGATATCAACCCTCTAGAGGGGAGTGAAGTGCATTTGCCTTTTGACCTGGTGGCCATGGGAGGCCTTTGAGCACCAGTCGCTCAGTTATGTCTGACTCTTTGTGATTCCATGGACAGTAGCATGCCAGGCTCCTCTGTCCATGGGATTCTCCAGACAAGAGTACCGGAGTGGGTTGTCATTTCCTTCTCCAGGGGATCTTACTGACCGAGGGATCAAACTTGTGTCTCCTGCATTGCAAGTAGATTCTTTACCGTCTGAGCCACCAGGGAAGCCCATGGGAGGCCATTATATTTGTTACAGTAAACAATTTAAAAAACAAACAAGAAAAAAAATCCCTTCAAGCGTCCACTTTAAGGAATTGGTTAAATAAACGTGGTGAAATACTATGCAGCTGTAGACAGGAATGATAAAGTGTTATAGAATTTATTTCACTCGGAAAATTCAGGGTTATTTACATATTATATGATACCTTTTATTTTAAAAAGTATGAGGAATGTATATTCATATTTGCTTGCTTTACATAGAAGAATTACATGGAAACATATATAAGAAACTTATAAATGGTGTTATCTGCAGAGATAGATTTTAGGGGACTTCTCAATAGATTATATTTTTATTTTTGTTGTTGTTCAAGCATGTAAATACAAAAGGGAAATTTTTTTAAAAAGATGTTAAAAGGTGAAAAGAAGAGCTCATAAATTAACTCGACTAACCTCTTTATTTACAAATAAAGAAAATTAGGACTAACAGATAATTTATACATATGTGCATATCTTCTACTCCATCTTTAGTGCTGACTTCCTTTAAGGCAAGTACTATTTCCATTAATCTTTATATTTCTAGTGATTCTTAACTCAGTGCTTTTATGAAATAAACAATAGTTGACTGATTGTCACTTAAACATATGCTGACAGTTTATTTCAATGATCATATCTTAAAATATTCCAGCATATTAACCATCTCTGTGACATGTCTTGTGATGATTGGCAAACTTTTTTCATCAATACAGCTTATAATGGACTTTTTAAAGATCAGGCATGGTTGGGTTCCATTTTGACACATTTGAGTAATAACTTTTTTATCCACTCTGCTGATTTTAAGCCTTGCCAATCTTAATGGCATGTCTGATTCACCTTTTCTGTAGCTTAATGCAATATCAAATAGAGGACATAATGAGTGGAAATGCAGTTGAGGGTACAAATGAGCCCCTAAATTATTATTCCATTCTATGACATTGGATAGTTAAAACCTATTCCAATTAAACTCTTTTGAGAAAGTAATTTATGATGAAAAGACTGAATATTCAAAAATGGTTAAATGCTCAGAAGTTTTATTCTAATAAAAGCATGTAAGTCTAAAAGAGATTTCAGAATATATCTACTGGAAGCAGAATCCACTTGTGGCAGGACTTGTTAGTAATACTAAGTTTGAAATAAAGCATTTATACATTTAAAATATTGCTAAATTATACCTTAAACAATTGAGATTCTCTTTTTTGGAGAATAGTTAGATAACACTTACATGCAAATAAATATGGGTATGGTTAAGAGATTTAGCAGAACATCAAACATTCTCAAAATTTACTTAAGTTTTTTATATACATTTACATTTTTTTTAATTTCAAATATTGTTGCGTACATGTTAAGTGTAACTATTTAGTCAGAATGGGAACTTTTTGTTTAGTGGGAATATGACCAAATAAGATTAAGTTGAAATTTTAAATTATGCTTTAGAAAAATGCTTAGAGCTTTTTGTACTTCCCAAAGCAAGTTCCAAAAAGTATTGCTTATGCGAAAACTTAATGTAGTCAATCACTATTTATTTTCAATGTCTGTGACATACGTGGTAGGAATAAAGCAAAGTACTAGTCTTTGCAGAACTTACGTTCTATTGAGAAATTCAGATCTCACATAAAGGACTGAGCATATACCTGGCATGTCAGATTATGAGAAGTGCTAGGGAGATGACCAAGGCAGCCTAGGACAATAGTGTACAATGGTACGAAGGTCTACCATTCACACAGGATATTCAGGAAGGCCTCTTAGATAAAAGGTTATCTGAGCAGAGATGTCTTGTAGAGCAAGGGAAGCCTGGGATATCTAGGGACAAAGGGTTATTAGCAAATCTAAGAGGAAAAAATATTTTAAATCCAAGAGGTGTTAGTGTCCCTGGAAAGTTGCAGGAAGGTCAAGCAGGCTGGTGTGGCTGGAGAGGAGAGGAGAGAAATAAAAGTGAAGCCAAAGGCCTTTGGAGTGTGGGAGGTTTAAAGATGATAAGGACTTTGGATTTCTTTTTCTGTGTGAGGAAGAAAATCACTGGAGGATTGTAAACAGAGAAGTAAAATGCTATTCAATAATTACCAGTCAATATTAGGTGTAATAATGTTAATTTTATATTAAGTGTATCATCAAATATATTAAATACTTATTGCAATTTAAATATGCATCAAACTTTTAACATTTCCATTTCTCAGTGATTAATTATCTTGCTCTAATTTTGTTCATCTAAATGCACAGTATGCTTTCTACTAATATGTTATAAATACTTTGTATATTTGAACATGTTTCAAGGTAAAATCTATTTGTGAAACTGTATGTCAAGGCTGTATATTGTCACCCTGCTTATTTAACTTATTTGCAGAGTACATCATGTGAAATGCTGGACTGGATGAAGTGCAAGCTGGAATCAAGATTGTCGAGAGAAATATCAATAACCTCAGATATGCAGATGACACCACCCTTATGGCAGAAAGTGAAGAAGAACTAAAGAGCCTCTTGATGAAAGTGAAAATGGAGAGTGAAAAAACTCTTAAAACTCAACATTCAAAAAACTAAAGATCACAGCATCTGGTCCCATCACTTCATGGAAAATAGATGGGGAAACAATGCAAACAGTGTCAGACTTTATTTTCTTGGGCTCCAAAATCACTGCAGATGGTGACTGCAGCCATGAAATTAAAAGATGTTTGCTCCTTGGAAGAAAAGCTATGACCAACCAAGAGAGCATATTAAAAAGCAGACACATTACCAACAAAAGTCCCTCTAGTCAAAGCTATGGTTTTTCTAGTAGTCATGTATGGATGTGAGAGCTGGACCATAAAGAAAGCTGAGGGCTGAAGAATTGATGCTTTTGAACTGTGATGTTGGAGAAGACTCTTGAGAGTCCCTTGACTGCAAGGAGATGCAACAAGTCAGTCCTAAAGGAAATCAATCCTGAATATTTATTGGAAGGACTGATGCTGAAGCTGAAATCCCAATACTTTGGCCACCTCATGTGAAGAGTTGACTCATTTGAAAAGACCCTGATGCTGGGAAAGATTGAAGGCAGGAGGAGAAGGGGGCAACAGAGGATGAGATGGTTGGATGGCATCACCGAATGGATGGACATGAGTTTGAGCAAGCTCTGGGAGTCGGTGATGGACAGGGAAGCCTGGTGTGCTATAGTCCATGGGGTCACAAAGAGTCGAACACCCCTGAGTGACTGAACTGAACTGAACTGATATGCAAGAGTATTCATGCAGAATTTGTAGTAGCAAAATATAGTAACTTTCCTGTTACTGTCATTGATAAATGACAAACTAAAAAATGTATTCTAATATCAAAAAATCTTTTCAAGCAAAGCAATGACAGAATAGCTTCTTATTGTGAGCCACAGAAGAGCCTTATCAAATATTTTAACCAATTTATTCACCAAATGAAATTCAATGACATCATTTTCCCATGAACTATGAATAAGAAAGGGAGGAAAAAACATTAGTGGGCATATAGAATTGTTCAGGAAATCAAGACTACCTTAAGGTTAATATAACTGAGTCTAGAGAAATATTTTGATTCTGTTCTTTCAGTGAATATCTACCATGTGCCAAGTATAAGCTCATTGATATAATTAAGAAAAGCCTTTCTTACCATTTATTAATACAGAATTCTTGAAATGTAAAAATTAGTAACTCAGTTTGAAAAGAAATTAAGTGCATACAAGTTACAGAGATAATCCATGCATTAAGGGATTGACAAAGCTCTGAGACAGAGAAGATATCAGAACAGCATTCCTAGAAATTCAATGTCTGAGCTAAGTTTTGAAAATCAAATGAAAGCTTCTTTCTTCTTGTTTAGTCGTGAAGTCGTGTCTGGCTTTGCAACCCCATGAATTGTAGCCTGCCAGACTTCTCTGTCCATGAGATTTGCCAGGCAAGAATACTAGAGTGGGTTGCCATTTCCTCCTCCGGAGGATCTTCCTGACCCAAGGATTTAACCTGCATTTCCTGCATTGGCAGGCAGATTCTTTACCACTGAAAGCCCAATGGAAGCTTTAGGGGTGGGTAAGTAGGATGAGCGCATTAAAGTAGTGGGAATATTCTGTGTAATGACATTGACCATTGTCTGGAGACCTCTAAGTAGCTAGGTTCAAATAATCAATTGTCTTTTTCACCTATTAAACATAAAGAAGATGAAAATAAGAGAATAGGGAGGGCTGGGCCTATGGTGAAACAAAGATTCAAATCCATCTTAAGTAAATACAAATATGTGTATTTGTATTTGCTTTGCAAACATCAAAGAAAATGCATCTTTAGGCCAGGTTTCTTAGATTTGCTTACTTGTATCACCAGATTTGATAAAAAGGTTAAGGAAAGGAGGGATAGTAATGGATTGGTATGCTCTACTACTAATGTCAGATTTGGAACCTAGGAAACCATCAACAGGGTATTTATGAGAACAACATCTTGCTAACTAAGTAAAGAATAAATTAGACATTCATATATATATATATAGTATATATATATATATATATATGTTATCATGTGCAAAATAGGTAGCTAATGGGAGGCTGCTATATAACACATGGATCTCAGCTTGGCGCTCTGTGATGACCTAGAGGGTTAGGATGAGTCGGAGTGGGGTAAGGAAGGCTCAAGAGAGAGGGGATGTGTGTATACTTATAGCTGACTCATGTTGTTGTATAGCAGAAATTAACACAACATTGTAAAGCAATTATACTCCAATTAAAAACCAATTAAAAAGAGAATAAATTAGAAGAAGGAATAAGGAAAGCTATTAGGTTGCTCTATGGGGATAGTTCAGGGTGGCAAACTTGCAAATGTAGCTGTTTGTTTGTTATTGTTTTAGCCACAAAGTCGTGTCTGACTCTTGCAACCCCATGGACTGTAACCCTCCAGGCTCCTCTTTCCATGGGATTCTCCAGGCAAGAATACTGGAGGTGGTTGCCATATTCCTTCTTCAGGAGCTCTTCCCCACCCAGGGATCAAATCCGCATCTCTTGCGTTGGCAGACCGATTCTTTACCACTGAGTCACTAGTGAAGAGTAAGAGAGTATTGACTAGATTTGGGTCACTTTAAGGATGATGAAAATATAGCCAAGAGTGAATTTTCCGATGTGGAGGCCTAGATGGGTGGTACCAGTGGATACAAGAAAAGAGTTGTATGATGCCAATCAGTGTTAGCGAAAATAAAAATGAGTCTGGCTATCTTTTATGATACATCAGGAACGTGATGAGGAGATATTTCCCATGGAACATACTTTTTATATGTAAAATGTCTGCTCATCATGCTCTTGATGTATTATAAGCCCCTACTTTCTTCTTAAATCTATATTAAGAACATGTTAGTAAGTTTATTTTAACCAAAATCTTTCATTAGAGTTTAAATAATATGATTCTGCTACCAAATAACTATCCAAACTTAGGCATTTCACCTGAATATCAGCTATAAAACAAGAGGACTTGCTTAGATAATTTCCAAGGACACTTCTAGATTTCTTGTAGTATAGCTTTTAATTATCTCGACTATTATAAAACTTTCTTAATATTGTATAAAATCAAAATTTGAAACTTATTTCGTTTGAGATTTTGGAAAGTAATCTATACCGTTATGCTGCTGTAAATCACAAATACTTTGATATTTATAATATAAAGTATATGCTGATATCATAAATATTTAATAAAACCAAATTTAATATTTGAAGACCTAAACAAGGAGTCATGCATTCTGGAAGCAGATAACCATCAAAGTTACCTGTAGACCTGCACAAGCAATGTTTTTTCATATCAGTGTTTGATATTATCAGATTTCAATGGGTCCAAAATTTGTCTCTTTAATGAATTTAGAAAACATAGCAGCACTGCTGCAAGATCTAAATTATAGAGGACTTGATGTTGACAATGATGGATATTACAGAAGTAAGATGTAAGTTGGCTGCATGATTTGTAAAAACTGTGGAACAAAATGCTAATTATAAACATTCTGTGTCATTCGGTCAGACATTTGCTGAAGTGAGACGACTTTGCAGCTGATCAGTGTGAAATAGACAATTCTATTTCTCTTGTCGGTGTGATGAATCTACTTTCACAATAGTCTTTTTCTCTTCACAATAGACAGTTAATTCACATCCTGTAAGTTCATGAAGACTATTCCACAGACAGTCATCTGGATTAACTTCTGTTAATTACCACTGAAATGTTGGGCTTTCTGCATAAACTAGGAAATGATTCTTTAGAGAGCAGACTGAAAATGACTTTGGAGCCTCTGCTACAGAACCCCTTGGTTCTGTGATGCAACATTTAGCCTCTTTGTAATTTAATTTCCTACTTTGAAATGTCACTTGCCAAATACCAATTCGACTCCCCTTACTCTACATCCCAAAATCCTATCATAAATGTCACATATGATAAGAAATGGATTATGTGGATTTGCAAGAGGGAATTTCTCAGAGATGAATTCTCAGAGATACAATATTATTTTCACTCCATGAAAATGTTCACGTGATTTGCATAGTGATTCTATTTCCATAATTGTGTATCTAAGCCCATGGACCTCTGTATTATTTCAATGTGATTATGTATGATTCAGGTTAGCCTTCATGTAAGCTGAGAATCCTATATTTAATTCTAGTTCAGTTGAAATTTGGCATAAGTCATATTCTACTTTTGTCTACTGACATAAACTATTGGACAAATTACTGTTTCATTTTTCTGTAAAAATTGATTGACTTTCTAAATCTTCCTAGTGCTTTTATTTCTTTTGGAAGTAAAGAACATTCAAGTAAGACCTATTCAGAGGTCAATTGCTATTCTTCAGAGTGACTTTAAGTTATTTAAACCTCCAGGGATTCTGAAATAGACTCTAGTATAAAATATTTCAGTGGTGTAGTGTTCCATCAATAAAAGGATACACTCATACTAAATCAAACAAATAACAACAACAAAAAAGTGGAAAGCTTAGAGGTTAGCTGAGTTTGTAAGCATTACAGTCATGTTGCTGAAGACATGTCATTCTAAAAAAAGATTCCTTGATCTAGTTTTCTGCAGTTCTCATATAATTTGATTCTATATTCTTTTTTAGCAATGAGGTAGCAGTATAGAGAATGATTTGTATGTTTGAAACGTTTTGTAAATCTCAACTTCCTACTGCACTTGAATTATACTCTAATTTCAAGTCATTGCTTTTTAAGTGTATACATTTAGCTGCATAAAAATATTTTTAAATTGGAACAATCTCCTTATTTTTCTTGATTAACCCTTGAGCTCTATATATTGGTAAACTTTTATGTCTAAAATAGCTTACATTGTTCTCTTGGTGATGGTATAGGTAAATCTAGAAGCACTTTATCATGTCTTCTGAGCTTCAAAATGTTGACCTCTTAATATAACACTTGTTATTGGTTCTGTATTTCCAATAAACATCAAATAAATACAAAGCATTATATAAGGATAAAAATCTATTCAGTAAATTATGTTTAAAGAAGTCCTAGAAGATATTTAATATTATCTTTATGTATATCTCACCCATTTCTTCTCATCTTAGACTTCATGGTTATCATACCCTGGAAAAGACAAAGTTGTTAATAATTGCTTTTCAAGGCTGGCAAAAAATTAATCCAGGTAATACAACATGACATCAGAATGAACAAGTAGAATGCATTTGCCAAAATCTCATTACATTCAGCTATGGTTATCTTGACTATTACCTTTATTTTTGTCCTAAGATTCCCTACTTAAAATATAAATTCCAAGGAGATTTTCTGGATTTGGAATCTGATTTTGAATAAGGCTTGATTACACTCAATACCTCTGTGAACTAAGAGAAATATCCTATTCAGTCTCCTTACTTTAGAAATGGTGATAATGCATTCCCTAAGTTGGTTTTATTTTGGATCAAATATATTTTCATTTTAGATCAAATATATATTTTAAATATATTTATATTTGAAAATATTTTCAAAACTGTCAAACACTATATAAATACAAGCTGTCATTATTATTATTATTCAAAAAAAATTTTCCCACCAAACAAATTATGAAAAAACAGCATGGCATTTGCTTTTTTATGGGGTATGAATGGACATGACTGATGCAACTTAGCATACACACAGTGTATGAATAAGGCTGCATTGAATGTTGACTTAATTTGGTTTAGAATGTATACTTTGTGTTTCTTCCCTAATTTTTCCCCATGGATATTCTGTGGTTTAGTATCTCTTTATTTGCATCAAAGGCTTTGAATCAGGATGCAAAACTAATGGTTGAACTTGAGTATTAGGACTCAAGGAAATCAAGAGATACACTGCAATGGCAGGAATGATGACGGTGTGAGGATGGCCGTTGACTGCAACCAGGGTGAAAGAGAAGGCCTAACACTGTCTCACAATAAACTGTGGGAAATTCTGAAAGAGATGGGAATACCAGACCACCCGACCTGCCTCTTGAGAAACCTGTATGCAGGTCAGGAAGCAACAGTTAGAACTGGACATGGAAAAACAGACTGGTTCCAAATAGGAAAAGGAGTAGATCAAGGCTGTATATTGTCACCCTGCTTATTTAACTTATATGCAGAGTACATCATGAGAAATGCTGGGCTGGAAGAAGCACAAGTTGGAATCAAGATTGTCGGGAGAAGTATCAATAGCCTGAGATATGCAGATGACACCACCCTTATGGCAGAAAGTGAAGACCTAAAGAGCCTCTTGATGAAAGTGAAAGAGGAAAGTAAAACAGTTGGCTTAAAGCTCAACATTCAGAAAACTAAGATCATGGCATCTGGTCCCATCACTTCATGGGAACTAGATGGGGAGACGGTGGAAACAGTGTCAGACTTTATTTTGGGGGGCTCCAAAATCACTGCAGATGGTGATTGCAGCCATGAAATTAAAAGACACTTACTCCTTGGAAGGAAAGTTATGACCAACCTGGATGGCATATTTAAAAGCAGAGATATTACTTTGCCAACAAAACGTCCATCTGGTCAAGGCTATGGTTTTTCCAGTGGTCATGTATGGATGTGAAAGTTGGACTGTGAAGAAAGCTGAGCACCGAAAAATTGATGCTTTTGAACTGTGGTGTTGGAGAAGACTCTTGAGAGTCCCTTGACTGCAAGGAGATGCAACAAGTCAGTCCTAAAGGAAATCAGTCCTGAATGTTCATTGGAAGGCCTGATGTTGAAGCTGAAACTCCAATATTTTGGCCACCTCATGTGAAGAGTTGACTCATTGGAAAAGACCCTGATGCTGGGAGGGATTGGGGCCAGGAGGAGAAGTGGATGACAGAGGATGAGATGGTTGGATGGCATCACCGACTTGATGGGCATGAGTTTGAGTAAACTCTGGGAGTTGGTGATGGACAGGGAGGCCTGGTGTGCTGTGATTCATGGGGTTGCAAAGAGTTGGACACGACTGAGTGACTGAACTGAACTGAATTGAACAGTCTTCGTGAGGCCCCAGAGAACCTAAATAAAGCAGGGTTCCTAGACCTTTTAGGTACTTTGTGCAATTTGGCAATTTTGGTTCTTGCTATTGCTTGCTTTCAGCAAGGAGATGTGGTGAGTCCCATGTAATTTCTGGTGTTTACTTTTAAAGAGTAGGATGGAGTGGGTGTGAATACTAGGGCTTGGGTGTTAATGATAAAGCCAATGGGAATGAGAAGGCTGAACTCAGAAAGAAACATCTGGCTTTATCACCATATATAGCAAGGAGTATATGTGAATGTGTTTTACATATAATTCATATATTCTTTCATTTATCCTTTTCCAGGCAAGTGACCGGAAAAAAATTGTATGCTACATCTTCTGTATTATTATAATTTTTTATCAGTTCTTAATTTACTATTGCAATTTCAACTGTTTAAATTTTAACATATATATGTATATACATATATATGTGTGTTTATGCATGTGTGTATGTCTATTGGAGTAGAAAATAGCAACCCACTCCAGTATCCTTGATTGAAAAAGTGTCATAAACAGAGGAGCCTGGCATGGGGTCTCAAAGAGTTGGACATGACTGAGCAATTGAGCACACATATTTGTGCACACACACATATATATATACATATGTATATATACAATATGCAACTGACCACACATATATATTTATGAACTGGTATAATGTTATTTTTATGTTCTCTGGGCCATACATAGTCTCTATTCCAGCAGCTCTTAAATCTTCAGAAGCACAAAATTCACCTGTGATGTTTAAATCGGCTCCTCTCCAGACTCAACCACTTTTGATTCTTATTCGGCAGGTCTGGGACTGAATCTAAAAAGCTGCATTTCTAATAAAAACTCAAAATAATCTGATGCATGAATCATGTGGATTACATTTTTGTAACAATGTAAGCTTTGAAAGCTTTTAGAATTTTATTTTATACAGTTAAAAAAAAATGTGAGAAGGCGGAAATAGCTCCACAAGAGAGTTTACCAATGTGCACAGAACTCCTATGGTTGATTCTAATTAAATGAGTTTTCCTTTAATTTGCCCATACATTCCTTTTAATTGTAAAAATAATTTTTTCAAACATTTTCCTGCATTGGATGTTATTTGCTTCTTCCCTAAGGTCTGAAGGTACTAAGATTGGCTTACAAAGTCACTTTGTCTCTCTAGCAGTTTGATGTAGCTACCATTGCTGAGAGATCACTGCCTGGAATTCCTCATCCCAGGTTCCTAGACCTTCAATGTAGAACAGCATCACTGCCTGACATTTGAGTAATTTTTTAAGCATCTAATTATCTGTGTCATTCTGTTAAGATTTTAGGGTTTCGCACAATTTGAAAATATCGAATTTTAAGTTCAAAGGTCTTCAAAGGATCTTTGCTTGTATTTCACTCAAGTGCAAATGGCCTGTACAGTAGTAGACCTTATTAGATCCAGGGGTGAGAAAGACCTGATTAAGAGCACTCAGAAATTTAAGGTGGGGGAGATTTTTGAAAGAACTTATGAATTGAAAGGATCAGATAGTAAAGAATCTGCTGCAATGGAGGAGACTCAGGTTCAAAAACAAAGGCCATCTGCTCTACCATACATATGATCCAGTAGGAAATGTTATTTTTAATGCATATTGTATACTTATAGCATTTTGATTCTAAAGTGTGAGTTTTATCAATTGAATACTGCAAGCTAAAATGCAAAATTTGAAAATGTGCAATGGTGATTTTTTAATTTGCTGTTTTACATGCTTTTTAAGGGATGTTCACATGCTTTTTAAGAGATGTTTTAAGGGATGTTTATATGCTTCTTAAGGGATGTTTTAAGGGATGTTTACATGCTTTTTAAGGGATGTTTCCCTGGTCTTAGGTTTCCCTGGTGGCTCAGATGGTAAAGAATCTACTTGCAATGCAGGGGACCTGAGTTCAATCCCTGGGTCAGGAAGATCCCCTAGAGATGGGAATGACCACTCACTACAGTATTTTTGCCTGGAGAATTCCATGGACAGAGGAGCCTGGTGGGCTACAGTCCATAAAAGTGTCAGACATGACTGAGCGACTAACACTTTTTTCCCCCCAGCACTTTAAGTGTATATGTCAGATGTGAATATACCAAATTCCCAAATTATGCACTGTAGTTTTCTATCTGTTGGTCAAAAAGCATCAACACTGAAGTCAAATGTGTCTCGGACATTCTCTGCTCTAACTGCCTGCTTTGTTAACATAGTGACATTTTTTTGTCCACTCACTAGCTGGAAAACCTCAGACAAGTTATGTAAACTCTTTGCTTCAGTTTCTTCATCTTTAAAACTGGTACAATATTAGAACCTAAATTATAGGGCATTGTAAGGGTGATAATATGTTTATTTAAAGCAATTAGGACAGAGTTTGGAATGTGCTAAACTCGTATGGTAAATAGCTAATTGCAGATATTATTATTAGGATCACTTGGAATGGGGGCATCTGTGGAGAAAATGGTGAAGAATATTCTGTCTATTGCAGAATATGACAAATATTGCTTAAGATTATTGCTGGATATTTCAGAAGTATACTCAGATATTTTGCTTTAGTTTTCCTGAAGGAAGATAGGAAAATTCTTCTTTCTTTCTTTTTTTGTGGGATTTCCTGAAACGCTAGTAGCTTAGATAATTTATTCTAAATAATAGGATGAATTATTTAGTCAAATGTCTTAGTGTAGGCTGTCTAAGTATCAGAGACAGGGTGGCTTATAACAATAGAAATTTATTTTTCATGTTTTCTGGAGACTGGAAGTCTGAGATAAGGGTGCCAGCATGGTCTGATTCAGGTGAGGGCCCGCTTCTGGATTTCAGACCGTGTTCTGGGCGAGGGAGGAGGTATAAACTTGATTTTCATAACATTAAGTTATCAGACTGATTTTTTTTCTTTTCCCCTTCATTATTTCTATCTATCTGACAATTGTGTTTGAATTCTAGGATGCTTCAGAGAGACTTACTTTCACACCTATTCATACATATTAAATGACAGATAAAGTATGAAATCTCAGTAAAAGATTCTGTATCCCATATCTAAGGGAAATATTTTTAAATACCATTTCTCTTACTAAAAGAAAAATACAAAAATTAAAAAAGTCTAAATAACATAAAAACAAACATAAGAAGATTTAGATAAAATTCATGTTAATGGTTTTATTATTAGCTAAATTTCAGGATAAAATTATTTTTAGTGAGCAATACATAAATTTTAATTTCTAGATTTATAGTGATATTTAAAAGAATATAAAATTTTTGGCATGATAATGAAATGAATTTTAAGGACTTGTATCTTTCCAGCAAAAAAAAAAAAAAAAAGCCCTGTCGATATTTCATTGCTTGAGAGGAGTTTTATTAAAAGCACACAAAACAATCTCCTACTTTTAGTTTGGTTTTGTTTGCCTGAAAGATTTGGTGAATAGGTCAGCAACAACTGTACATACAAAACTGAACCCACTTGAGTTTGAGAGAATTTCCCATGCATGTACCTTGTCCACTGCAGAGATTGCAATAGGACAGGAAATGCAGTGAGATTTATTGCAGAGTCCCATACAAAACCCATGAAAGTGGCTGAATAACAAAAACGTAATAATAACTAGATTTGTTGTACATGATTCTTGTATATTAATGATACCAGTTTTTTGCTTGTCCTGCATTCTACTTATCTTTCCTTAGAAATAAGAAATATAGATTTGATTTGCCTTTCCCTGACGTTTAGGGATGTTGAGCATCTCTTCATGTGCTAGTTAACCATCTGTAGGTCTTCTCTGGAAAAATGCCTGTTCAGGTTCTCTATCCTTTTTTAATTGAGTTGTTTGGTTTTTTTTTAATATTGATTGTATCCATTTTTATGTTTTAGATATTATTATTTTATTGTATGTATCATTAACAAATATCTTTTCCCATTCAGTAGGTTGCTTTTTTGTCTTGTTAATAGTTTCCTTAGCTGTGCAAAAGCTTCTTAGGTTGATGTAGTCTTATTTGTCTATTTTTTTTTGTTGAACTTTCCTGAGGCAACAGATCCAAAAAGATGTTCCTAAGATTAATGTCAAAGAGCAAACTGTCTATGTTTTCTTCTAGGAGTTTTACAGTTTCAGTTCTTACATTTAAGTCTTTCCATTTTTAACTTATTGAATTTGCATGGTGTGATGAAATAGTTTAATTTCAATTTTTTTACATGTAATTGTCCAGTTTTCCCAGAGTGCCATTGGTCTATGTGTTTTTATGCGAGTACCTGTTTTCATTACAATAGCTTTGTAATATAGTTTGAAGTCAGAGTACATGATACTTCATATCTGATGGAATGGCTATCATCAAAAAGACAAGAAATAACAAATATTGGTGAGAATGTGGAGAAGAATCAACCCATGTACCCTGTTGGTGGGAATGTAAATTGGTACACCCACTGTGAAAAATGGTAATGAGGTTCCTCAAAAAGTTAAAAACTAACATATAACCCAGCAATTTCATTTCTGTGTATTTATCAGCAGAAAGCAAAAACACTATTTTTAAAAGATATATGCTCTCCAATATTCATTACAGCATTACTTACAGTATCTAAGATATGGAAACAACCTGTGTCCACTGATAGATAAATGGAATAAAAAAGAAACCATGATATGTCTCATATAGCATCATATCATTTAGGTCCATCCATGCTGTCCAAGGGGCAAGATTTCATTGCTGAAAGGAAATCAATAGAATACCAGCCATAAGAAAATGAAATCTTGCCACTTGGACAACACGGATGGATTGAAAGGATATTACACTATGTGAAATAAATCAGACAAAAAGACAGATACTGTATGTTTTCATTTATATGTAGAACCTAAAATATAAAACAAAGAACAAATATAGCAAAACAGAAAGAAACTCAAGGATATAGAGAACAAGTTAATGTTTATTAGGGTGAAGAGGAGAAATGAAAAAAGAGATTCAAATTAGATGAAGGGAATAAGAGGTACAAACTGTTAATACCATTATGTAATAATAAGTCACAAAAACGTACTATGCAGCACAGAAAATATAGTTAATAAAATATTCATAATTTTGTATGATCAAATTACTGTCTTGTCTACCTGAAACTAATATAATATTGTAAGCCCATGATTCTTCAATAAAAGTGTAAATAAAATAAAGAATATAACTATTTCCCTCAAACAGCTAGTATCTCAGGCCTTATTCATAGTGCCTAGTATTAGAAAACATTTCCAAGTGCAAAACACATAAACCAGTAAAACATAGATAATCATAGTTAAATACTTTCCTATCAGACCCATTCATACTTTCACATAACATGGAAAATGGCAGTCACTTAAATCTATGTTGCTCCATAGTTACTCCAAAAACAATGCAGAAAGACAAGGAAACCAAAGTAAATCACACAAAAATAATGTGCTCCAAGCCCCAGAAACTTCCAAAATTATAAATTACCTTCTTAGAAAAAAAGAAAAAAAAAATCTACCAAATCCTAGCAGATGATTCTCCATTCTCCAGCCTTAGCTGTGAGCTAGAGCGCACACAGCCTCAACTATGGCTGAACACGCAGGTCATCAGTAATGGGACAAGCCAACACAAAGTGCCTATTGATATGATGTACTGAGGACAAAGTATACCTGCTGGATTCTTACAAACTATATAACCTGCATTGAATAATCTGGACTAACTAGTTCAATTCAAACTTTGAGACATTCTCAAAGATAACTGGCCTGAACTTTCCAGTGTTAAGTCTGACCAATATGAAATCTAATGGTAATGTGTCATCTGAGGTTGAATCCTGGAATAGAAACGGATATTAGTAGCATAATTGGCAAAATCTGAATAAGGTTCATAGATTAGATAATACAGCATTATCGTTATTTTCCTTCCCTTTTGATAATTGCATTCTGCCTACATAAATTAATAAATACACTGAATTTATAAACTCATTGAAGTATTTAGAGGTAAAAGGGTATTTAAATGTAGAATCTGACTCTTGAAAAAATGTAAAAAAATATGCACACACACAGATAAATAGACACACAGATAAAGAAAATGAGAGAGATTGAAAGAGAATGATGAAACACATGTGAAAACATGTTAACATTCACAGAATGTGCATGAAAGAAATGTACATGAGAATTCTTTGCAATAGTTCTATGTGTCTTTCTACTTTTTACTACAGTAAAAATAGAAATGTTATAAACATATGTCCCCAAATTCTTGATGAGTTCAGCCTTCAACTGGAAGCATACAGATTCTGATAATGAAAGGTTGCAATATAATCATTTGTAAAGCACATTTCCTATCTGTTTCCCCCTTGTTCTTTTGCATTGTGACACAAAGCTTTATGAAGCTCATTGTATCATCATTAGACAATTATTATTTTTTAAAAATTGACCAAACTGATTGTATACACTAGTGTTAACCTGAAACTGTAATAACTGATACACACTCCATAACTTGGAGTAAGAAAAAACAGTATCTTCAGCAATATTGAGGAGCTTCCCTGGTGGCTCGGTGGTAAGGGGACACAGGTTCGATCCCTGGTCCAGGATGATCCCCTGGGAGCAGAGCCCATGTGCCACAACTATTGAGCCCACGGGCTGCAGCTATGAGCGCTAGAGCCCATGCTCTGCAAGAGAAGCCACTGCGATGAAAAGCCCACGCACCACAACTAGAGAGTAGCCCCTGATCGCTGTAACTAGAGAAAAGCTCACAAGCAATGAAGACTCAGACAGCCAACAATAAATAAATAAAATGATTTTTTTTTTAAGTACTGAATTGTCAGAAGACAAAGAAAGCATTTTAATGAATTTCACCATTTTGGAGATAAATGAGAAATTGGGATCACGGGACGAGAGAGGAAGGGGCTTCCAGTCCATCGAGGGGAGGCAACGGCTTTAAAGATGAATGGACTTTGTGAGCAAACAATGGCTGCATTTGCAGGGCTGCCGCACGCAGGCGCCCAGTGCTTGTAATTGAGGATGATTACGGTTAATGACGCCAGTAATGTGCACTCTCAAACCGGCAGGACAATGTAATTTGTATCAAACCTATTCAGTATCTCTTCAGGCATTCTGCCTGGTTTCATCTTATTGCAGCACTGGTTGCAGAGGGCTGGTCTGGAAGCTTCACAGCTGGCTCAAATTAAAATGTTCATGGTTTCCCCCACCACCCCCATCCCTCCAATATATTCGGAAGTAAATAAAGCTGTTTGAGTCTTGATATCAGCTGGATGGCTCAGGGCCTGTCGTAGTTTAACGTGACAGGACCAAGATCTTTAGTCCTGAAAACACTAGTTTTTAGCGTGCAGAAAGGAAGCAACACATCTGTCTGTGAAATTCACTGATGAAGTGTTAACCAGAAACAACTACACTTTGGGGCAAAAGGAAGCTGTTTTACATTTCAGTACACTGTGAAGCCCAACATTATGTGAGGATTTTCAAAAGATAAAAAGAAAAAGTTAGTTAATATCAAATATGTCCAGTCTCCAGTTCTCCAAATACCAGGAGGAAATCCCTAGCAAGCAAAATTTTTATGGAACCAATTCAGGAACAGATCCTGTTTAGAAGTTAGACTATTCATTTAAATCCAGCGTCAGATAAAACAAGTACATCTTTTTAAACTATGAATTGAAGAAGCATAAACATACCTTTTTTTCTTTTTGTTTTCTGGCTTACTCATTTTAGAGAGGAGAAAGGAGAAGTCTCTATATAATTGTGCTTGTAATTTTCAGACACAGATTACAAATACTGAAGCATGACAGAGTATGTACACAAATGAGATGGAAACACATATAAGGCTCAAGATAATTACAGTTCTGAAAAAAAAATGCTATTGTGTTCCATCCCTCAGTTTTGTAAGTAGAGTTTTTCTTTCCATGCAAGCCAATGCAAATCATGACATTTGATTAGTTCCAGAAGCAACATTTTCAGTCCAAACAATAATGTCCATCAATGACAACAATAAGTTGGGATTGGAAAGTAAGGTGAAAGGGTATCCATGTCCTGGCCTCAGTGCCAGCTAAATGGCATGGAGGATGATTGACATGTGGAAGGAGCAATGATATCTGGATGGCAAAATGGGTGTAAGCTTCAGGAAAATATGAATAACTCAGATGATTTTGGGACCATGAAATTCTTCATACACAAGTATCACACAATTTATTTTATTTTAAAAATGCTTATAAATCAAAGTAGCTTGCTCTCACATGTATTCTCACATGTTATAAAGTTTAAATTTTATGACAGATACCACACAATAGGTTGTAGATTATGCTGTTTAGTTCCTGTGATAAATAATGCTGTATGTGAACATGTACTTGTTCACAAATGCCATGAGCTAAATTGACTATTAATGACTTTATGTTACCTAGCATGGAAATACTGTCATTTCTTAGATGAAAAGTAATTTTAAAAAGTCATCTGGTATAAAGACTCAGGATTTAGCAGTTTTACCAATTGAGTAGAAGAAATCACCAACACAATCAAATACAATATTAATCCGGGTGTTTTGCAGTTTTTCCTGTATTACATTCTTAAGAAAATTACTTTGAATAGTAAAAGGATAGCTATTATAATGCAATGTAAAATACATAATTGTTGGTCTGAGAGTAATACAGTTCATCTATGTGATCTATGAGAGACAGTCAAACTGTTGGACACATTCAGACAAAATAAGGCTGGAATTCCCCTCATATCTCTCCCAACAACTCCTTAGTCTCCCTCCAGCAATTAGTGGCCATTTCATCTTGATTTATCTTTTGGATGTTGGTAGCCCATCCCTGGGTGTTGAAGATCCTCTGTGGGAGGAAATGGCAACCCACCCCAGTATTCTTGCCTGGGAAATCCCGTGGACAGAGGAGCCTAGTGGGGTTACAGTCCCTGGAGTTGTAAGAGTTGGACATGGCTTAGCAACTAAGCATCAACAATAGACAATACTCTGGATGAGCTCAAATACTTATCCAGAATGCTAAAGATTACATATCCTGGGCTCCCTTGCAGCTAGGACACTCCAGGGATTTCTTGGCAGATGCATCCATACAGAAATTGGAAGAGAAATGTCTTCCTGACAAATGCCTCATGGAGACATTTCATTTTTCTTTCCTTTAGAATTGAGGAGTAGGTTACAAGCACTAGCAGTAGTTATCATTAGAAATAACAGACATGCAGACTTTTTGACAACCTTCAGGGTCAAAAATAATTACAGCAGATGAGAGAAGAGGTTGTTGCTGTTTAGTTGCTAAGTCCTGTCCCAACCTTTTGCAACCTCATGGTTTGTAACCCGCCAGGCTCTTCTGTCCATGGGATTTCCCAGCCAGAATACTGGAGGGGGTTGCCATTTCTTTCTCCAGGGGATCTTCCCAACTTAGAGATCAAACTCGCGTTGAACATGTTTGCAGGCAGATTCTTTACCCCTGAGTCACCAGGGAAGTTCCAGGGAAGAGGTAGCCAGCCCTCGATCTTTTCATGAAACACAGCATACCAGGCCCTTGAAATAAATAAATGTCAATATTAAATACTTTAATAAACATCCCAAGAGTGGACTTTGGTGATATGTTCTGCTGAAGAAGTCAGCCCACATCTATTGGGCTTTCAAGAAATAACAACACGGGAGAAAAGGCCAAGCTGGCTAACTGAAACTTCTCTTCACAAATATTTTGTACTGGTACTATTTTCTCCCCCATTTACAGCATGTCATATTTTATATGATGTTGTGGTGACATACGATGATAGTAAAGAAAGCAGCAGACACTTAACAGTAAGACTTACTCAGAGATTTCCAGTCTGCTCTTTGGAAGAAAATAAAAAAAAATCAGCATTTTATTTTTCTTTCCAAAATGTTTTTAGTCTAGAAGAGAACAAGAAAGGTTTTAAATCATCAATAATTTCCTGGATATTTGCTTGCCATTACTTCTTCAGATAGCACTCTACTGAAATAATCTCATGAAATATAGAATAAGACTAAATTGCCACATTTTTCTCTTAGAAAATTATTCTTTTTCCCTAATGTCAGGTGGTAACCTTTCACTACTTGACACCTGCACAGGGCATTCTGCAAAAAGGCACTTTTCTATTAATACTTTGAGACCTGCATTCAGTCTATTGCTTGAATGGCTAGGGAAGAATAAAAAGCTATTCTTTTTAAAAATAAGTTTACTGTGGAAAAGAATATGTATGGCTTGGTCTCAGATTGAATTTATCCATGACACGTTAACATTTTGAAATATAAACTTTCTAAAGTTGTGCACTCATATCAATTTACATATATATACACATACATATATATGCTTCCCAGATGGTGCTAGTGGTAAAGAATCTGCTTGCCAACGCAAGTAATGCAAGAGATGTGGGTTCAATCCCTGGGTAGGGAAGGTCCCCTGGAGTAGGAAATGGCCACCCACTTTAGCATTCTTATCTGGAAAATTCCATAGATGGAGGAGCCTGGAGGGCTATCCATGGGGTCACAAAGAGTTGGATATGACCGAGTGAATGAGCATATATAGCATACACACATGTACAGCTTTTTAACAATAGATTCCTCCCCACCCCCAACTAAATCAGATTCAGTATTGTGTTATATAGGTGCAAGGACATTTTGGTGGCAGTTTGTTTTTTCAATACTAAGGAGTTTTGTCAATTTTGGAAACTAAGGACACCTTAGGGGATCAGAATTAAGAACCAGATTTTAAGGTCTGCATATAGATCTGTTAGAAAACATTACATTTTAAAAAACATATTTCCAATAAAAATGTACATATATTTTTAAACCATCTTGGACATAAACTTTATGGGTAGCAATAAGTGAATCAGAAACATATGGCCTGTATTTTCACTCACATAAGAAAGGCTGGTTAGCTTAGTGTCTGAAATAGTTGATGAAACTTTTTTTTTTTAATGTCAAGACTGATACAAGCAAAAGGACTAAAACTCTAGAATTCAAGAGTAGTTACTGGAAATGTGTTAGCAGCAGTCCCCAGCTTTTTTGGCACCAGGGACCTGTTTCATGGAAGACAAGTTTTCCAAGGACCGGGGAGGATGGCTGAGGGGATGATTTGGGGATGATTCAAATTTATTCATTTTGAATTTATTTTTTAAATAAATAAATGAAGCAACTTACATTTATTGTACACTTTATTTCTAATATAGTACTGCCACTGATCTGACAGGAGGTGCCAGCTTGCAGCCTGGAGGTTGAGGACACTTGTGTTAGAGAAATGCAATCAATAGGGTATGTGTGTATGTATGTGTATGTGTTGACTTCTATTGAATGACAGGCATCTTTTGCCCCTGCTTCCAGGTTCTTTAAGGTAATTTATATGTACATTCCTCTATGTGTTTGTGTATGTTCTCTCCAAATGAAATGTATTTCTTTTTCCGATGTAATACTTATAAAGTAGGAGATAAAAATTTTAGAGCTCTAAGAATGTAAAGTAATGATTACATATGTGAATATTACTGCATTACAGAGATAATTATTAGTCTTCCAAGCAGAGACAACTGTAGGCAGAGGTAAAAACTCAGGAAACAGGATATGAGGCTTAAAATAGTTACATGTTACAGTATCCAAAGGACTGGTCCTCTGTAAAATAAGATAGATGTCACAGTCCTTGCTATTTGTATCACTAATGTACTTCACAATCTGAAACAAGATGCTGCACTGGAAAGGAATTGTAGAGGTTATCCAGTGAATCCTAGTCCTCCATTCTGTCCTATGTCTACTGATGATGTGCCACTTAAAACTAACATTTAGGAAAATATTAGCTTTTATATTTTAGGACAGTACAACCTGTTGTTGATTGAGTCTCAGAAAATGCTTTATAGTATCTGAGTAGAATTCTCCTGTTGAATCAGATGACAGTCTTCTGCCTAAAAGTATCACATATGGAAACCAATAGCATTATATCTTTTATTAACCATGTCACAATTTTCAGACTACTGTTTCAAATGTTTTTATAAGGTCGCTGAAGCCTCAGAGCAAAATGAATATGTGGTTGTTAAGGTGCATTCCTGGGCAAGGAGCCAGAAGGGCAACCAGGTAAACCTCACCAGACGTTTTGCGATGACATGTGACATCATCTAAATCATATGGCTTCCCTTTCTTTGTGCTTTACTCATTTGCTAGTCGTTGTCTGACATTTATTACACTTTTCTCCCTCACTTTTCTATATTTAGTCCAAAGCCCTCTTGAGCAGGTCTTCTAGGCCCTAGTAAAAATAATTTTTCCTATTCTCTTGAGATGAGCTCTGCCTCTGGTTATGCATTCATGTTTTTGACATATAATCCCATTATCCAGGAATCAAGATCCTGCTTATTGATTCCATCTGTACAGTCCATTGTTCACATCTTAGGTCTTTCTTTCTCAGGTTCTAACTCTTAGGAAGACAGTGTGATGACAGCACCATCTGTGCTCCCAAGTCTTTCATCTTCTGATCCAGGAAGGTATGGCTCTTAAAGTGTTTTTCATCTAGACATGGGTCAGTAGGAGCGTTAGGTGGCTGTGGATGCAACATGAATGTGTCATTGAGCAAGATGACACACACTCCAACCAGGAATGACCCAGATTCAATCTTTTCAGGAACCCTAGATGTGAAATCATCAAACTTCTCCTTTTTGAAGGTCCGAGTTGATCTGATGTGCTTCGTTCCCTGGAATTCTTTGCAGAAATTGTGGGAAATTAGACTTTGAAGCTTCTGGATCTGGAGTTCAATCTTTCAATGCATCAGTCTACCTAAGTCTATGCACTTCCCTGGTGGCTCAGTGGTAAATAATCTGCCTGCCAATACTGGAGACACACGTTCAATCCCTCATCTGGGAAGATCTGGAGAAAGAAATGTCAAATCACTCCAGTATTCTTACCAGGAAATTCCATGGACAGGTGAGCCTGGTGGGCTGCAGTCCATGAGATCACAAAAAGTCAGACATGACTCATCTACTGAACACGCAAACCTAAGCTAATATCTTTCAAATTGATTCCTGCTTCCTCACTTTTCCCTCAGTTCAGTTCAGTTCAGTCACTCAGTCATGTCCGACTCTTTGCGACCCCATGAACCGCAGCACGCCAGGCCTCCCTGTCCATCACCAACTCCCGGAGTCCACACAAACTCATGTCCATTGAGTCGGTGATGCCATCCAACCATCTCATCCTCTGTCATCCACTTCTCCTCCTGCCCTCAATCTTTCCCAGCATCAGGGCCTTTTCAAATGAGTCAACTCTTTGCATCAGGTGGCCAAAGTATTGGAGTTTCAGCTTCAACATCAGTCCTTCCAATGAACACCCAGGACTGATCTCATTTAGGATGGACTGGTTGGATCTCCTTGCAGTCCAAGGGACTCTCAAGAGCCTTCTCCAACACCACAGTTCAAAAGCATCAATTCTTCGGCGCTCAGCTTTCTTTATAGCCCAATTCTCACATCCCTACATGACCACTGGAAAAACCATAGCCTTGACTAGATGGACCTTTGTTGACAAAAAGTAATGTCTCTGCTTTTTAATATGCTGTCTAGGTTGGTCATAACTTTCCTTCAAAGAGTAAGCATCTTTTAATTTCATGGCTGCAGTCACCATCTGCAGTGATTTTGGAGCCCCCCAAAATAAAGTCAGCCACTGTTTCCACTGTTTCTCCATCTATTTGTCATGAAGTGATGGGACCATGCCATGATCTTAGTTTTCTGACTGTTGAGCTTTAAGCCAACTTTTTCACTCTCCTCACTTTTCCCTCATATATGGGCATATGTCCTACAAATTATGTGATGTGAAGCAAAATAGACCAAACTAGAATTCAGGTGCCCTGATTTGAGTTTTAACAATGGAAATAGCTTTGTAGTATTAAGCACTCATTAAACTATCCTTAGGACTCTTATTTCCTCATCTGAAAAATTCATATAATGAGTTGATGATTGTATAGCATCAGAGTGTCTATTGACTTTTAGGTAGGAATTTATCTTTTTTATGTAAGTAAAATATGATGCGGCACTTTGAAAAATGTTCCCTAAGTTTGAAAAAGAAAGCAAACAGTTTATTGTGTGTTTTGTCTTTCAAAAAAAAAAAAGACAGCACTTCCCTGTGATGTTAAACTAAATTGTATGTTCTCCATAAATACTCCAGAAGTTATAATAATGTTATCCATTTAAAACCTTTCAAGAGCTACCATGTGGGTGATATTTAAAGATCATTGTTCTGAAGCAATAATGTAGAATGAGCTACTGAGCTATCAACAGCCTGTGCTAGTGACAAACATAATTGTATATAAATGTTTTATATGATGCACCAACATGAGTATTTGATGAGTACATGCCATTAAATTCAAATGTATTTATCACTGCCATTCTGTGCAAGGATCTCATGTAAATTATTTCCCTTGGATGAGCTTTTCATTGCAAATATATTTCATTTATAAAACTCTTATTAATTTAACAGGCTCATGGTTTTACCATTTTCCTCATTAAGGAAATTTACCGTTTCCTCATTATTATGACATGTTAACCGAGAAATTTTCACAAGAAGAATTTAAAATGGTGGTATAAGTCCCTGGGATATTTTGTTTTATACAACATAGCATTTCCTTCTAGAAGAATTGTATATCATAAATACAGCAGCATGTAGATGCCACACTTTGCCCAGGATAGAGCTTACTTTGTTTCATTTTATCACCTACTTTTTGAATACATAATATATCCCAGGCACTGGGATAGGTGATAGAAATATACAGACAAAAGGCCCAATCACTACACTTCAGGGACTCACTGTTTCCCTGGGCAAAGGTCTGCCAGGGGCAAGATGGTGGACGGAGCCTTTGCACTCACCTTTCCTCTTTGCAAGTCCCAACACACAATTGAACAAAGGTAAAGAAGAAATAAATTCATAACTAAGGGCACGGGAAGACAGCAGCAAAAAGACGGGTTTCAACAAATTTCTGGTAGACACAAAGAGATGGATGTCTGAGTGATTAATCAAAGAACAGAAAGACACAATCTAGAACACTCGCAGAGGGAGTTGTAACTAATGAAAAACAGATTTTTCTGACAGAAACTCCAAAGGGACTGCAGACTGAGTGATGGCAGGTGCTTTGATGGGTGGGAGGAAGAAACAGATCTAAGGACAAGATGATTAATGGAGGACGTACATGGCTGAAGTGAACTGCCCATACCTCTTCCTATAAACCCTTATGCTGGATGGTTTACTCCAGGCATGAATACAAATTAAAAAAAAAAAAAAGCTGTCTGGGGAAAATAATGGTAATTGGTTAAAACAATAGAGACCCAGAGTGAAATCTTTCTTATCTGGTCATATACAAGTCCCCCAGTAGAGGAGTCACTTCCATGAATTCTCACTGGAAAGCATTTCCTACTGAATTCAAAGTCTCCCAGTTCAATATTGTGAATGGGCCACTGTGTCTTCTCAGAAGTTTATGAAAACACTCCAACATGAAAAAGAATGATGGAGATACGCTAAGTAAATTCTAAGAGTGATATGATTAATTTAGAGAACCGAAATGAGTTTTACAAATTTCATGAACATCTGAGATGAATTTGAGAAAGTTCTTCATGTACAAACTAACCAAATGCTAAAAAAGAAAAATAATAATAATAATGAGAAGGAAGAAAAATTCTTGGAAATTAAGTCATTGTTGGAATAACATGTTCAGTAGGAATGTTGGAAGAATAAATATGAAGTAATTTCTCATTTAACATAACTATAACACAAAGAGATACACAAGAGAAAAGAAATGATCAGTATATGATGCCTAACATTTGACTAATAGGAGTTTTTGGTGAAGAGGATGAACAGAACAGTGGTAAAGTGATCAAAGATAAAGTGCCAAATAATCCTTCAAAGCTAATGGGAGAAACAAATCTAATTCTAATTAAAAGAGATTTTCCAAGCACTGAACCTTAAAATATCTAGGCATATTATTGTGAAATATAAGAAAAAACAAAAATCAAAGATCCTGAAATCACCTATAAATGACAGATAATCAGACCATCATTAACTTAGCATCCTAGATGAAAATGGAGAAGCACTTTCATAGTTCTTAGGTGAAATGATTTTCTATGTAGATTTATATACTCAGCAAACTTACACTGTAATATGAGGAGTAAATAAAATATCCTAAAACCTGAAGGAATTCAGGAAATAACAAGAGGACAAGGTAGGAAATTTCCCATTTTAACATTGTAGTAGCCTAAAGTCTAGTTTAGAACAGAAGGAAATATCCAAATGGGCTTCCCCTATGACCCATCCGTAGGTGGCCCTTCCACCTATGGCCCAGAAAAGAATCTGCCTGCAATGCAGGAGACACAAGTTCGATCCCTGGGTCATGAAGATTCCCTGGAGTAGGAAATGGCAACCCGCTCTAATATTCTTGCCTGGAAAATCCCATGGACAGAGGAACCTGGCAAGCTATAGTCCATGGGGTCACAAAGAGTTGGATATGACTGAAGGGACTTAACACAACATCCAAATATTCATATCTATTCTCTTTATATAACCAGTAACCATCATAGGGGAACCAGAGAGGAGAGAATATAGTCAAACAGTATGTGGTCCTACTTTTAACTCCAATTTATATTTGCATTGCTCTTTTATAATTAACCTATTGACAAGTTTCCCCCTTCACCTACCACTGCCTTGTCATGGCAAAAGGGCTTGCACAACTCAATGAAGCTATGAGCCATGCTGTGCTGGGCCACCAAGATGGACAGGTCATAGTGAACAGTTCTGGGAGATGGTGAGAGACAGGGAGGCCTGGAGTGCTGCAGTCCATGGGGTCACAAAGAGTCAGACACGACTTGGCGACTGAATATCAACAACACTGACAAATTAGGATAGATTTATTTTAGTTTTAAGAGAAGAATATAAAAACAAAGACATAGTGAGTGAATAAAGATGAGCTGGAGGGAAGGAAGGAGAGCACCTGTTTCCTCATTTTAGAAAGTGGGTGTCAAGACAAGATAATTAAGACTGATAGAAAATAGTTATTTGAATTTGCAGATGACATTAGTGGAGCAAGAAACTGAGAATTATGGAATAGCTATCTGATAAATAAGAGCAAAATTTATACTCCTTTTTTAGAAAAACTGTTTATAGTTCTGAGGGTATTTCTCAGACTAACTAATTCCAGAAATGCTTTTAAATATTTGCTTCTGGGTAGTGGTATGAGGGATACTGAGGCCATATTAAGGTTGATTTTACTGTCCACTTTTTGGTAGTATCTGGTTTTTCAAACTTTTTTGTAGTAATTTGATAAAATACATTAAAAGAAGTAAATGCAATAGGAAAAGTGCTAGACTATTGATATCTATAGAAGTCTATATGAACACATGGAAAGAATGATGGTTAGTTCCAATTATTCTCCCTCTGTATCCATTTTAATAAACCATTTAAAATGCAAGGTCATGGATTGTATTTTTTAGCTTGAGAGAGGTTAATGCACTTGCTCAAATGCATTATGTCCAGGTATACATTTACATATTGATCGATGAAAGTTATTAAGGCTCTATGTTCATTTACTCTCCTAGTGGGACTATCTTTATCTCTCTTCTATAATTGATTAACTATTATTGATTATCTGGTCTTCCTTGATGGCTCAGTCAGTAAAGTCTGCCTTCAATGCCGGTTCAGTCCCTGGATTGGGAAGATCTCCTGGAGAAGGAAATGGCAACTCACTCCAGTATTCTTACTTGGAGAATTCATGGGGTCACAAAGAGTCAGACATGACTGAGTGACTAACACATATTATCAGTTATCTATCATTGATTAACTCTTGCTTGATTTTAATTTCTTACTGGCTTTAATTTTCCTTCTCATAAAAATTTTCTTCAGTTTGATTACTTTGATTACTCTCAATGATTTAACTAGGTGTACTTGTGGTAAAGAACCTGTCCGCCAATGCAAGAGACCCAGGAGACGTGGGTTTGATCCTTGCAATAGGGAAAATCCCCTGGAAGAGGGCATGGTAACCCACTCCAGTATTCTGAATCTCATGGACAGAAGAGACTGGCAGCCTGCAGTCCATAGGGTCACAGAGAGTCAGACATGACTGAAGCAACTTAGCACACATGCAATGATTTTTGCACAGAAAGATCATCAGATTTTAACACAAAGATCTGACCCTGGAAGACATTTCAAATATGCTGGCCCATGGTCTGCCCAAATATTTCTAAGATCGTGTTCTACTATTTTACTGTTCAAGTATACTAATGCACTGATATAGAGTGATTAAGCTTTGCAGGAGTGCTTTTTATAGAGGATCTACAAACAAGATCTCCAAATATTCTTTCTCTGACCACCAAACGTAGCAATGCTTAGTCACACCTTGGCAATCCTTCTCTTAAACACTTTGTCTATATGTGTAATGGCAACCTTCTATTGATGTAAGCACTAGTAACTTTTAGGAATCATGTATTTTATAACTGGTTAAGTTGGGAATCATGTGCGTGCATGCTAAGTCACTTTAGTTGTGTCTGACTCTTTTTGACCCTATGGAATGTAGCCCCTCCTTGGGGCTCCTCTGTCCATGGGATTCTCCAGGCAAGAATCCTGGAGGGGGTTGCCAAACCCTCCTGAACTAGGCTCTCTTATGTCCCCTGCATTGGCAGGCAGTTTCTTTACTACTAGTGACACATAGCAAGTCTTTAGAATCATAGATGTGAGCTTTATTTTTGTGTCATGGTAACCTAAATTTTAAAAATGGAGAGGTTCCTATAGAATAATAGAGTTAGTTGCTCAATCATGTCAGACTCTGTGACGCTATGGACTGTAGCCCATCAGACTACTGTATCCATGGAATTCTCCAGGCAAGAATATTGGAGTGGGTAGCCTTTCTCTCCAGGGGACCTTCCTGACCCAGGGTCAAACCTGGGTCTCCTACATTGCAGGCCATTTCTTTACCATCTGGGCCATCAGGGGAGCACCCCTATAGAACTATTTGCATATAATTGCTTCTTCCAGGGCTTATTCTGGGTCTGGCACCTAAAACAATTACTCTGCTATGTCTGTTTTTAAATGATCATTAATTATGCTATCTGACTCTATGTGTTTTAAATGTAGGGCATTTGTTTGTTCTGATTCATTATAAGCTCGTAAAACCCCGCAAAAGAGATCCAATTTGAAATGGGGTTTATTTTTAGATTCGAGTGCATAAGAATAAAGATGTTGTAAGATTGTTGGCAGCTTTTGTGTCCTCACTGGTAAAATGTGTTTGTATTTCTATATAATTACAAAAATATGTAATTTATCCTTTCAAGCAGTGACTATAGCTAGAGATTGGAGTGGAGCCAAAGTGCTGAACATCTTGCAGAATGGAGTTAAGGGTAATCCACAAATTGAACACTGGCAACTCTCACCTCTGCACCTGGAAAACTAGTTTAAAATATCTGGAAAGGTGGGACACAAATCATCTGGGTGAGCAAAATTCGTTAGGAATAAATCAGCCTGGGCTTTGCAAATGTAAATCATCTCCCCTCTGCCTTGAAAGGATACTTTATGATGCTTCACAAAGAGTAAATAAAGGAAGGTTGCCAGATGTACTCAGTTTAGATTTTCAATGCCTCTTTAGAGAGATATTTTTATCCCGAGCATCACCTGACAGTGAGAATCTGTGTCTGCATTTAGAGAACACACAAGAAGCTCTCTTGCCATCTGGCCAATCTAAGGTCCAGCTTTCCCAAAGACCACAGGGATAGAGGCCACCCCCAGACAAATCCATTTCTTGTCGCAGGTCGATTCCCAGGAATCTATAAATTCTTCACGACAGAGGGAGAAGAGGGAAATTCTGTCAGTGATTAAAAACTGGAGACAGGACAGAAAGGCAAGATTCTGGATAATGTCTTGCTGCTGTAACGAAAGAGCCATCTGCTTATTGGAACAGAGTCACGTATTTAACTCATTATTTAGAATAGGAGAGGGTGAGCTGCTTCTGTTGAATTACTGAGGACAAGCACTTGGAAGGAGAAGAATAATCCTGAGAAAGCAGCAGGTGAAGAAGTAGGAATACACACAGCCACACACATTCTTGTCTGTAAGAAATAACATTTTTTTTTTTAGAATTATTTCCTTTATTCAACCAATTTGTCTACTTGAGATACTACATACAAACTTGCCTTAAAGACTGGAGGCAAATGATTGATTCAAAAGTCTAAGTAGATGGGGAGGGAGGCGGGAAGGGGAATTGGGATGGGGAACACCTGTAAATCCATGGCTGATTCATGTCAATGTATGGCAAAAACCACTACAATATTGTAAAGTAAGTAGCCTCCAACTAATAAAAATAAATGGAAAAAGAAAAAGTGTAAGTAGATGTCAAAGCAAGGAATAAACTCTACTGTTTGAGGTGGTCGGGGAAGGTGTCACAGATCAGATGTGACTTGATCTTTAAAAGGGATGTGAGTCAGTAATTGGGGTAGACATTCGAGCAGGGTAGAAAATGGGTACAAAGAAAATTATATGTGTGTGTGTATATATATATATATATATATATATATATTAGGGCAGCATTTAATGGAACATTTATGACTGAAGAAATACTGTGATAAGTTTAATGTGTCCATTGACGACTGTTGAACAGGTCATGATCAAGACAGCCTATATTTACTATATGTGATATAATACATAAAGAATGGGTCACATCTGTGGGTGAAAAAACAGAGATGCAATGGCTGGAGTTGGCCAGGTTTCAAACCCTGACTCTCTTGCCTGAAGTGATTTTTTTCTAAATTGATTTAAATGAATATTAAATAAGAATCAAATGCAATGAGGTCCCTTTTTGAGGAGGGGGTAATAGACAAACTGGGTCAACAAAGAACAGCAACAACAAAAATTAAAAGAAAAGCACAGAAGAAAATCCTGATCTTCAAGTTACTAACATCTGTCAGTAATTAAAATAATGTTACTGACTCATGAGGAAAAGATAGTCCAATGGGACATAATAGAAAACCCAGGAATAGGCCCAATTTATACAAGAGATGGGGAGGATTAGGCAATAAATCACATGGGAACAAACAGATAATAGTCTGATAAGAATATTAACTAGAATCTATACATCACATCACATACCAGAATACATTGCAACTAGCTACAGCATTCAAATATATAAAATAAAAACATAAATGTATCTGAAGAAAATATGGAAAAATATTTTTCACCTTTGATTAGAGAGGACATTTCTTCTAGTTCAAGTTCCAGTACATATTAAAATTGTTAAATTTGATTCCATAAAAACAAGAAAATTCTACACAGCAAAGTCAAAATTATAATCCATGAAAACATCTACTAAAAAAAAAACAAAAAGGAAAAAAAAGAAAACATCTACTATTCATATGGCAGACAAATGGTTAATATTCCTAATACATAAAGAGCTTCCACAAATACATTTTTAAAAACTACATTTAAATATAGAAATGAGCAAACAAGGAGGAGGACAGGAGAGGAGTGGAGAGGGAGAATAGAACAGAATAGAAAAGAAAAATGTTCTTAAACATTAACAAAATGCTCAAATTCATTCATAATTAGAAAAACACAAACTAAAATTCAACCGATGTACCATTTTTTTAGCTTCCTATTTGACACAAATTCAAGTTTCCTACTTGCTAAGTGGCAGAAGTTGGGGTGAGGGTGTAAGTACATCCCATACCTATGGATGGTATTTAGCAACATATTATAAATGCATTCTTCAATCCAGTGATTCTCCTTCTGGGCCTTTATCCAGCAGATGTATTTTCCCATTTGAAAAGCTCTATGTGAAAGAGTTTGACTGTGTGGATCATAACAAAGTGGAAAATTCTTAAAGAGATGAGAATACCAGAACACCTTACCTGCCTCCTGAGAACCCTGTATGCAGGTCAAGAAGCAACAGTTAGAACCAGACATGGAACAACAGACTGGTTCCAAATTGGGAAAGGAGTACGTCAAGGCTGTATACTGTCACCCTGCTTATTTAACTTCTATGCAGAGTACATCATGAGAAATGCCAGACTGGACGAAGCACCAGCTGGAATCAAGATTGCTGGGGGAAATATCAATTAACTCAGATATGCAGATGACACCACTCTTATGGCAGAAAGTGAAGAACTAAAGAACCTCTTGATGAAAGTGAAAGAGGAGAGTGAAAAAGTTGGCTTAAAACTCAACATTCAGAAAACTAAGATCATGGCATCCGGTCCCATCACTTCATGGCAAATAGATGGGGAAACAAGTCAAAACAGTGGTTGACTTTATTTTGGGGGGCTCCAAAATCACTGTGGATGGAGACTGCAGCCATGAAATTAAAAGATGCTTGCTCCTTATAGGCAAGTTATGACCAACCTAGACAGCATGTTAAAAAGCAGAGATGTTACTTTGCCAACAAATGTCCATCTAGTCAAAGCTATGGTTTTCCCAGTAGTCATGTATGAAACTCCAATACTTTGGCCAACTGATGCAAAGAACTGACTCATTGGAAAAGACCCTGAAGCTGACTGAAGGCAGGAGGAGAAGGGGCAACAGAGGATGAGATGGTTGGATGGCATCACCGACAGGATGGACGGGAATTTGAGCAAGCTCTGGAAGTTGGTGATGGACAGGCAAGCCTGGCGTGCTGTAGTCCATGGGGTTGCAACGAGCTGAACATGACTGAGCGACTGAACTGAACTGAACTGAACTGATATGCAAGAGCATTCATGGAGAATTTGTAATAGCAAAAAATAGTAACTTTTCTGTTACTGTCATTGATAAATGACAAACTTCAAAATGTATCCTCATTTAAAAAAATCTTTTCAAATAAAGCAATGACAGAATAGCTTCTTATTGTAAGCCACAGAAGAGCCTTATCAAATATTTTAACCAATTTATTCACCAAATGAAATTCAATGGCATCATTTTCCCATGAACTATGAATAAGAAAGGGAGGAAAAAAACATTAGTGGGCATACAGAATTGTTCAGGAAATCAAGACTACCTTAAGGTTGATATATGTTGTTAACCATTTTGTAATTTTAGGAAATACTAAAATAATAATAATACCAACTAACACCCTATAGTATTACAACATGCATTTTTCCTTCTCTCTGTGAACACCTATGGTAATGTTGTTAGGCCCAGCATGTGTAGCTTTCAGGCCAAAAAGAAATCCAAAACTATTCATTGTGAATCAAAGAAAATGCTTTCTGCTATAGAAAAAAAGTGGTTTCTCCACGCTTAAGAATGCTATTCAATTTTAACTATGTGTGAGACTTCTTTTTCAAAAATAGAATTTGACTTTGCATTTCAATTCATTGAACGGGTATTCATCAAACAATTATTTCCAATGACTTGATCTTCATTAAAAAGCAGCACTGGAGAAACTAAACAAAATTAGGGCGATTGAAGGCTAAGGGCAAAAAATCCTCAATGTTATAAATATTAATCTCCCACATAGATATCTTCAGCTCAAACTCTTGTCAGAAACAGTGTTGGCAACAGTGAATAGAAAAGAAAGGGTAGCAACCTTCAAAGCTGAAATTATTGGTGAAATAAAATCCTACCATCTCTGCCTGATTTTCACCCTGAGAGTCAGAAACTCAGCAGATATTATTGGAAGGATGGTGGATGCCCAACTTTTGATTTATCTTTTTTTATCAGATATACTTTTTCTATGTCTGAATTGTCAACTCTTCTATCATGATATAGTCATCTTTCAACATTTAAGTCTTTGTTTCATTTTTGTTTTCTTTCCTAGATGATCTTGTGCCCAGAGAACCACAGAATGGTCTGTTATAAAATGAAAGAAATAGATTGTTTAGGAAATTAATACCAGTCCTTGGGGTGATAATCTTATCTTTCCCTTTCCCATGTCCAGAAGTAATTGAGAAATAAGCACAGGCATCAGACAACCAAAAATATCCATTTGTAAAAGCTGATAAACACTGGATTGGAACATGAAGCTTAGCCTTAAGCCGGAACCAGGCTTCTGCTCTGTACCGATTCTCAGTCCCAATTATCTTTCTTTTATCTGGAACCTCATTGCTGACTCCTATAGTATATTGTGTTCCTTTTTTTTTTTTTGCATTGTGTGATGCGTGCTCAGTTGTGTTCGATTCTTTGTGACCCAATGGACTGTAGCCTGCCAGGGTCCTATGTCCATGGAATTTTTCAAGCAAGAATACTAGAGTGGGTTGCCATATCCTACTTCAGGGGATCTTCCTAACCCGGGGATCAAACCCACTTCTCTTGCATCTCCTGCATAAGCAGGTGGATATTTTATCACCAGTGCCACCTAGGAAGCCATATAGTGTGCCTATAAGATGACCTTATGATAGAGTGCGTAAACGGTGACTAAGAAGCCCAGAAGGAGAAGCGGCACCTAGAACACAATTTCACACATCATCAAATTTCACTCATTTTGGGGAAAAATAAGCCAAAGAAGCTAGGGTGGGAGTGGAGATTCCTGGATCTTGAGTCATGCCCACGAGTGCCTTAAGCCAACAACAACATGTTAGTAGAATGCAAATGTGTTCTCTCTTAAGACTAGGTCAGCAACCACTTTTTGTTCATCAGCACTTCCTCTTAGATAACATCAGATAATCTGATACAAAAACTCCTGTCAAAACTCTAACACCTGGAACTAAAAACTTGAGACAGAAGAACTGAAACATACAAAGTACAATGAGAGAGAGGAGACATATACTCAGGTTGGGGGTCGCAGTTCAGGGTTTTTGGGTACTCAGGCTGCTGCATGATGGTTCTGGATGTCAGCAAAAATTGCAACACAATTTTGCAATTTTGGGGGCCAATTTTCTAAGATAAAGGTAGCAATGTATAACATCTACCTTATACTATTATCTAGAATTAGCAAGGATATGCAATTTCTCTTCCATTTTTATTTTCTTCTGGACCCACTCTAACTACTGGGCTCTGATTGCAAACTGAACAGAGTATTTTGACTTTTATCCTTGGAAGCATTATGAGCAAACTCACCTCAATGAGTAATCATAATAATGAAAATGAACATTTGCTGAACACTTCTAATTGTATTAGATGTCATGTCTCAGCCCCTTGCATGCATTATTCCATTTAATATTTATAACTTTAATAGGTATTATCAAACCATTTTGCAATTAGACTCTATTTTTATCTGAGAGCAAAATTCTTTCTCTAGGGTACAAACCTTTAAAGAGCTACACAGACACCCAGGAAACTAGATAAACAAACTGATTTTAAGCTTCTTAATATTGAATATTGTATCTATCAAAGATGTAATCCATGTTTTTTTCCTAATCAAATGGCACCATTTTATTAATTCAGCTACCACTTATGTCCCCAGCATGTTGTACTCATTTCAGGAGAATAGTAATGAACGGGGCAGGCACTGGATTTCCAATTGAGTCATCATCTAGGTGGCAGTCAGTTGATTTGACACAGCTGATGCTCACTTACTTTTTCCCAGAAGGCCAATAGTCCTAGCAAGATATCACAGGGTATTAGGAGCAAGGCTTCCCAAGTGGCATTAGTGGTAAAGAACCCACCCGCCAATGCAGGAGACATAAGAGACATGAGTTTGATCCCTGGGTCAGGAAGATCCTCTGGAGGAGGGCATGACAACCTGGATAATCCCATGGACAGAGTAACCTGTTGGGCTACAGCCCATAGTGTTGCTAAGAGTCAGACACGACTGAAGGGGCTTAACACGAGTGCACAAGAAGTTGAATACAGTAAATATTCCCCTCTAGGCAAGTATCATTTACTTACAGTGATATTACCCCAGAGTAACAGGTAAGAATCCTAGGGAAGATTGCTATGGATTACTATATAATCTGCTAACGACTCTCTGTGAATGAACTTCATTCTTGAGTGAACTACCAGGGGCCTTACTGAACAGTCTGAATTCCAAAGCTCTGAGCTACAGTTTAGATGTTCCAAAAATAGTGGAATACTGTCAGGCACATATGAAATCACTAGCTAGAAAATGAGAAACAAAAACAAACAAAAAGAAAAGTCTGTGCATCTTGCGCTAAGGCCCCAACAGAGCTGAAATGGCCTTGATTTGCACATAATAAAAAAATAAAGCACAACAGGTGAAATTGCTGTGGTCCTTTAAAGTTATTTTTTACCTTAACCTTATATAGTAAGGGCTTTCCTGGTGGCTCAGATGGTAAAGAATCCGCCTGCAATGCAGGAAACCTGAGTTCAATCCTTGGGATGGGAAGATCCCCTGGAGAAGGGAATGATAACCCATTCCAGTATTCTTGCCTGGGAAATTCCATGGGCAGAGAAGTCTGGCAGACTATAGTCCACGGGGTCACAAAGAGTCAGACACGACTGAATGACTAAACACACATATACAGTAAATACAGTGCACTGGTGGATAATTTGATCATTATTAGACAATGAGACAATTCAAAACTAAAAGAATGAAAGCACCAGGCAAAGTCACAAACAGATGATGTTGGAGAAAATGTTTTACATTGACCTGGAAATTCTTCTGAATAGAATAACATATGTTGAATAAGGCCAACGGGTTTTAACTGTCTTAGCTCAGGTCCCTATTTGAGAAGGCAAAAATGGGAGAAAATGCCTTATTTTACTTTTGTCAATTGAATTCTCATTAATGTGTTTGCCTGGCCAGTTCTTGGACAGGCCATGGGAAAGTAGAAAGTAAGACCAGTATTAGCTTTCTTTACCTTTAAATTCAGGGCTCCCCTGGTACCTCAGCAGGTAAAGAACCCTCTTGCCAATGCAGGAGACACAAGAGATGTGTGTTCGATCCCTGGGTTCAGAAGGTTCCATGAAAAAGGAAATGGCAACCCACTCCAGTATTCTTGCCAGGAAAATCTCATGGACAGAGGAGCTTGCAGGGCTACAGTCTGTGAGGTTGCAAAAAGCTGGACGCGATTGAGCGTGCACTCACAGACACATGCACGTACTCTTGAAATTCCAACCTTTTGTGCCTCAAATACTAATGCTTATGAAAGAAAATTGTGTTCCTCCTGCACTGGGTGCCTTAGAAAAAGTTGCTCCTATGTCTTCCCTGCCTCTTCACTGCCAATAAACCAGAGGAGTGGACTAAATACATAATATTGTAGACTTCAAACATCAGGTCAAAGGATGGGATGACTTGAGAGAGCAGCATTGACCTATATACACTAGAGTGTGTAAAATAGACAGCTAGTGGGAAACTGCTGTATAATAGAGTTAGCCCAGCCTGGTTCTTTGTGACAACCTAGATGGGGGATCCAGGGTGGGAGGACGGTTTAAGATGGAGAGTATATATATACATATATATATATGGTTATGAGTGATTAGCATTGTTGTATGGCAGAAACCAACACAACATTTGAAAGCAGTTATCCTCTAATTAAAAATTAAATTTAAAAAAGTGAAAACCATCCAAAACAAAACAAAACAAAAAAAAGTGAAACTTCAAGGACAAGCCTGCAATCAAGCAGTGTAAAAACAAATATAAAAGTCATATTTGAAACAATGCTATAAGATATCCCTAAGCTGCCATATATCTTATGAATGTTTTGATTTATTAAGTAAATGTGGACAGATGTCAAATTATAAACTTCAAAAGGCTTGGCCTTTCATAATATGGAGTTGAGATGGTGAATGGATGTGATAGTAGGTAGCATTCTCTATTGGGTACCACAAGAGGGGAGAAGTCAGTAAATGGATGTTATAGTAGGTAGAGCTCTCTACTGGGTACCACAAGAGGGGAGAAGTTAGTGAAAGCAGGTAGCTGACACAAGATGCTGTGATGTCACAAATTTAACAGATATTTTCTTTATTCAATACTACATTTTAGTGCTTGTGCTAAGTGCCAGAAAACTTATAATGTAACTTGTCTTTTATAGTTTAGTGGGGTTTTTGGTTGTAATTTACATGGCGACAGAAAATTCCTACACTTACCCATTTATCGTTGTGTAATGACTTTCAACGTTAGTGTCTTAATATTAAATTTAAAACAAAGGGTGATGTAGGTCATTAATTTTTTTCTAATTATTTTTTTATTTATTTTTGGCTGTGCTGGGCCTTCATTGCTGAGCAAACTTCCTCTAATTGTGGAGACTGGAGGCTACTCTCTAGTTGTGATTCTCAGGCTTCTCATTGTGGTGGCTTTTCTTATTGCAGAGTACAGGTTCTAGGGCATGCGGGACTTCAGTAGCTGCAGCATGTGGGTTCATGGGCTTAGTTGCTATGTGGCAAATGGGATCTTCCCAGACCATGTCTCCTGCATTGGCAGGCGGATTATTTACCACTGAGCCATCAGGGAAGCCTGGTCATTAATTTTTGATAAAATGATTCAAGTTATGGTCTAACGTATCATATTTGTATCTAGTGATTTTTAAATACTTCAATCACATAAGGCAAAAATGCAATACCATCTGCAAAATATTTTTAAATAAATTTCCATTTTATCAACATTCTGGAACATACCAGAACTGAAGTAAAATCTCCATCTCACAAAAGTATTACATAAGGCATCTACTTTTATGGATCAAAATCTTTTGTCAGAAAGCTTTCAATATGCTTTAAAACACTGTCATATTTTAAGTTACAGAAGAAAATGACTTTTTTACTTGGTAAGAAAAGTAATGTTTCTTGACTTATGTCATGTAAAAATTCTAGCATATCAGACTTTTGTACATTAGAATAGCTTAAACAAAATGTTTCGGTCATAAGCAAGAGTGTTGCAAGCAAAAATTTTGTATTTATAATACAACTGGATTTATGGTCCTATGCCTGACACCATAAGTGACTCATTCTCCCATGAAAGGCTATTATCTACAAACAGAATAGAGTTATCCTCAGATTTTCATTGTTTTTCCATTTATGATTAAATATTTGTATTCCATCTTTATCTCCCAGTTTTCATTTTTACTGCTCCATCTGGTGATCAATCATGTCTTGTGTTTTTAAATAGTGGTTGGTAGCATACATTTTTTACACTGTCAGTAATCGAAAAAAAATATATTGCTTATAATGTCTCCTGGGGTACATATTGATGTCATGCACATTGGAGTCATTGAAAGATTTCTGAAAGGGAAAAGGTTAAAGGGCAGACATTTTTAATGCCAAAATTCTGATCAATATAATAAGGAATTGCATTGCTAAGCCTATTTATTTTCTCTTGCTTTGCAGAAAAGAAAAAGAGGAATGCAATCTCACAGAATGGAAATAACTTGTGGTGAACCACTGCCATCCAGATCAACTTTAAGTCCAAAGGGCTCATTCATCTTAGACTAGATCCTGGTACATTCGAGTGCACTGCTGTTCTTGAAATCAGGCACAGAAATTCTTGAAGCAAAGCTTCACATTTGCATTTACGATTTGCTTAAAATATTCCATTTAGCCTTTCCTCCCAGGAAACAAAGCCAGCCTACTTGATTATTGAATAGCCCTTTTCGGATGCTTAGTTTGAGGAGATTTTATTGAGATTACGGGAAACTTGAATTTTACAGAATGAATCATGGGTTATGTTTTAGTTTTGATTTGTCTCCAAGGGTTGAAAAAGATAGGAGACTAGGATACATTATATATTAGCTCTGTTTCAGCATGCTTTTATTGTAATCTCTGGAAGAGTCAAATGCTTTGGAGAAAAAAGATTAAACTGGTAGAATAAGAATTATAAGAAAAGACAAATTCATATACACAAAAGTAGACCTGGAATAATTACATACAATATTTTCCATGTAGGTGTGTGTATTTTAGTTGTATATTTCTATGCCTACATTCACACTACTCAGTTGAAAAAATGATTTGGAAATATCTAATCATTACTTTAAAGAGGAAGAATCCAGCTAACTCCTCCATGTGAAAAATAATGCCTAAGACTTGTGCATGTGTACACACACACACACACACACACACGCGCGCACACACACACACACACACTTCTAATCAACTGACATTTAAGGAATACCTATTGTGTACAGAAAAGCACCACTATGGAGCATACAGAGATAAGAAAACTTCTCTTTTCCCTAAAAGAAGAGCAAGAAGCAATAGAATAAACCCTTCTCTTGGGTTCTAAGAGGTCTGAAACCCCTTTGTGTAACCTTCAGAACAACCTTGGCATCCCTGCCTTTCCTCCTGTCTCTGTCCTGTGATGCTAGGATGCTAAGGCAGAAAATGGATACATCACCTCCCACATGCCGCTTGATGTTTGTTGTTTAGTCACTTAGTCCTGTCTGGCTTTTTTGTGACCCTGTGAAGAAAGCTGAGTGCCAAAGAATTGATGCTTTTGAACTGTGGTGTTGGAGAAGACTCTTGAGAGTCCCTTGGACTGTAAGGAGATCCAACCAATCCATCCTAAAGAAGATCAGTCCTGGGTATTCATTGGAAGGACTGATGTTGAAGCTGAAACTCCAATACTTTGGCCACCTCATGCAAACAGTTGACTCATTGGAAAAGACCCCGATGCTAGGAGGGATTGGGGGCAGGAGGAGAAGGGGACGCAGAGGATGAGATGACTGGATGGCATCACCGACTTGGTGGACATGGGTTTGGGAAGACTGTAGGAGTTGGTGGTGGACAGGGAGGCCTGGTGTGCTGCAATTCATGGGGTCGCAAAGAGTTGGACACGACTGAGCGACTGAACTGAACTGAATTGAACTGGACTGCAGCCCACCAGGCTTCTCTGTCCATGGGATTTCCCAGGCAAGAATACTGGGGAAAGTTGTTATTTCCTCCTCCAAGGTATCTCCCCGACCCAGAGGGCCAACCTGTGTCTCCTGCACTGCAGAAATCTTTACCACTGAGCTACCAAGGAAACCACCCCCCCCCCCCCACCACCACAGGATGCCTAAACCCAGCCTCAGCCCCCATGCACTCTTGTATTCCTCTTATTCTTCTGAAAGTGTCTTCCCAGGGTCTGTCAGGGTGCCCAGAACACACTAAGTTCTTACAGAAGCTTAAACTAACCTGATTCTCAATATTGAAATGTAAGAACAGATAATACTTGGGGGAAGGACAGTTTTTGTTCATATTCAGTGGTCATTTCTCAGACAAGCTTTATCTGACCTGTTTATCTAATATAGTACTTTCTGTACTTCACTATCCTCTCCCTAAATTACTCTGGTTATTTTTATCATAGCATTTTTATCATGATTTTAACCCAAACTATAGAATTATAGACCTGTTCACTTATTTATTTTCATACTATTTCTAATAAAATATAAGTTACAGAGTGTGTTTTGTTCATCTCTGCCTAATATTAGGCAGTTAGCAGATGTTAAATAAATGTTTGTTGAATTAATGAAAAACTAATTTCTTGGGTTCTTACGTTGGCTTCTTTCAGAAGCAGACCCTAAGCAAAGGACTGAGGTGCAGTGATTTCTTAAGGACATATTCCCATGAGAAAGTAATAAGGAGGTACCAGGGGGGTGGAGCAGGACAGGAAGGAGCCAAGCAAGGATGGAATTTCAGGTTAAGTGCATACCAGTAGTTCCCACAAAGAGCTCTGGAATGTAAATTTCAACTCCTAGCTTACTGACCTGGAAGCAAAGGAAGTGGGCTCTTATCCTTCCCACCAACCAGTCTACTGGCTACTCGTAGCCCCAGGGGTGGGGTATGAAAACGCCTTTCCTGGTTTGTAGTCATAGATTTTACCTGTCTTGAAACTTCACTCTTTGAGATGGTGACAATTGACAGAGTTGAATAAATAAATTGTAGAGCAGAAGAAGACTAGAGGGCCGCATACTTTTCTATCAGATGAAATATATATTTTTAAAGTGACTTAATTTTCATGCAAAATTATTAGGCTTGTAAAGCATATCAGTGTGTAGTATTGATAATATTTGATCCTCAAAGCAACCTTTTAACTTGGAAGTAAAGAATAATTTCTCTCCTTTTCTCTTTCTCCCTCTTTTCATTTTGGGAAAATGAGGTACAGAGAGGTTAAATTTTAGGAATTGAGTCAAGCTTCAAAGAGTGGCTTTATTGCAGAAATTATTTTTGTTCTTACTGCTGCACCAAACTGTCATATAAAGAGATTATTCTGCCTGTATTTTCTTAATCACTAAGAATCTAAAAATAAAAACGTTCAGGCCAAGTAAGTGGGGAAGAAGGACTCAAAACAGATTAAGGCAGGAAATGTTAATGACAGAAAGAGCTTAGAGACTGTGGAATAGAGCTGCCTCCTCCATCTGTGCTGGTGAGCAGTTGCGACACCATGTCACCCTACGCCACCCTCCCTTCTGTCAACCCCCTCGTACTTGCCATTAGAGTTGTCTTTATTCAGCTGAAGCCCACTTTAAAACTCTGCATTGCACAATTTTTAAGATTTCACTGATGGAAAACACTTTAAGAAATAATGCTGCAAGGATGGTAGTGGGCTTTAATGGCCAATGATAAGTGAAAAGAAGTATTTGTTTGGAAAAAAAAAAAAACAGAAGCTGAAAACAACTGCTGACCTATATACCAGCTGGAATGACTTTTCCTTCAGGTTATGAAAGCACTTTGCTTCTGTTATTTGTTTGGACACTGTGGAAATAAGATACTTCCATCCAATCAAAATCTGAACTTCTAGCAAAAAAGTTTTTTTTTTTTTTTAAACACATCTAATTGTATTGTTATTTCATAACTGTAAATATTGGGGTCTTCCTGAACTACTCCTCCATATTTAAATATTAGTGTAAAATTGTAACCTATTGCTTAGAAATAAACCAAGCATGAAGACCTTGATATTTAGCTTAGTTCTATATTTAAATGACTTTGTACTAAATTTCACAAAATATAAGAAAATTAATTTGAACAGATTGTCAGAAAAGGAATATGGTTTTAGATTATTCCTTCGACAAAGGATATTATGAATAGCAGTACTATATTTTTTATAAAGTAACTTGCAGTTGTTATTTACATTTTTTTTTCTTGCACTGTTTCTATTTCTCTTCTACACTAGATCCTAAGCAACTTGGACTGGGGGGGTCATTGATATAAGCCTGTATTAACTCCTTTAGCTTCTACTGTGGCAGGTGGTATGTGTTGCAAAATCCTCAACACACATTTGCCAACTGATTTGGTAAAGAGACAGATCTAATCCCCGTGTGCTAGAAAACAAAATCCCCTTCATCTTCAGGGGTCATGAGAACAGAAAAGTTACACTGGGTTCACAAAGATTTAAATATCATATATATAGAGTCTGTAAGGATTTTCTCTGGAAACAAGCAGAGCATACTGCATGGGGAGCACATGTGTGTAAAGACAGGCACAGGAGGCCGCCGTCTTGACTGATGTTATCCCCTTTGATTTCTAGAAGGGAACACCTCCATCTCTCTAATCTCGATTTTCGCTGACCTGACCTCAGCAAGCCCACCTGATTGCAGTGCCTATAACCATCTTTTGTCTTTCTTTCATCTACACTTCTTTAGCTTTTTGACCATGATGACTGCTCTATGTTCTTTTCCGAGTGAAATGTATAATTACTTCTATATTAAAGCTCTTTAGCAGAGATACACTTGCAGCTATTTATTTTCACTATGAGATTTCACCCTTGCAAGTATTTTCTCCCCACTGCTGAGTTTCAGCAATTTCAACTACCTGTCACTAGAGTCTCACTCCTCTTTGCTTTAGCTTTTCAGCATGGTTCAGCCCTTCGTAGGGCTTCCCTAGTGGCTTAGATGGTAAAGAATCTGTCTGCAATGCAGAAGACCCAGGTGGGTTCAATCCATGGGTTGGGAAGATCCCATGGAGAAGGGAATGGCAACCCACTCCAGCATTCTTGCCTGAAGAGTTCCATGGACAAGGCACATGGTGAGCTACAGGTCATGGCATTGCAGAGTCCCATGTGACTGAGCGACTAACACATTCACCTTTCTTTCAGCTCTTGATAACAAGGTTTCTAAAATACTATGGCAGCTACAGTGTAGCATACAGCTTCTTTGACCGTTAGTGACCATGACCCCAGTCTGCCTTGAGCTGGCACTTGACATACTTTACATAATATTGTGACAACAGAAATAACTTGGCACCAGCTCTTAAGATAAAAAAAGGTCGGAAACTGCATGCTTATTTGCATTTGTTACCATGCATTAAATTGTGAATATTCTGCCTCTGTTAATGTCTCTGATGCTTCCTGCATATTATGTAGGAGTCGCTGGCCACCGGAAGTGCAACTCCATAGGGAGAGTACCAAAAGAGTAAAGTTGAGGCGGTTTGGTGCATAAAATAATAATTCCAATTCTCTCTTCAGCCAAATCTACCATGAACCTCATTGCTACCGAATCAAAATGATTAAATTTTGGCCTCTCCAAAAAGCTTCCTGGAATAGGCAAATGTTGAAATAATAAGATAGTTTAAAGCTTTCAAAGTTTTCTTGTATTCATTTGATTTGTGTGTGCGCATGAGTGTGTGTTTTGAAAAGCGACCATTGTCTATAAGCTTCTTAAGTCTATGTAATAATCTTTCATGATTTGACTCTTTTTTACTTCTTAAGTTTTATCTTCTAATTTTTTGCCCTTCAGTTTTTGTTCTAGTAAATATAAAATCCCTATTGTTGTCTGAATACATTATGCTATCTTCCTGCTTAATACCCTGAAAACATATTTCACTTTCTCCTCCTGGATAGTTCCTATAAATCTGGTAAAGCTAAAGATAACCATCCTCTTTTTAATTGGTGTTTGTTGAGTATCAAAACTAGGCTAAATGTCTCTCTTCTATGCCCTCATTGCTCTATGAATATCACTATGATAATGCTTATCACACTGTGTATAAATCATCTATATTTCACATGAATGTTTACCCCCACAAGCAATGTCTCAATGAAAGGGCTTATATCTTATTTATCTCTGAATCTGCAGTGCTTTGAATAGTTCCTAGTATGTAATACATGTCTGCTACTTTTGAAATAGATGCTATTATTGCTTACCTATTTTTGTCATGAGAATTAGCTTTAGAACAATTGTTTGGATTTGCTCAGGCAGTAACCAATGGAGCCAAAATTTGAATCTAGACCTCTTCCCAAAGCTATTAGAGTTCCAACAGACCCTAATGCTCTAGAACACAGGTTTGTGCCAGTCTGAAGACTCCTATGTCTCTAAATTCATGTATAGAAACAAATATCTTATCCTGTGCCATTTGCTTAGTTCCAGAAGAAGGAAGTCCTTTCCAATCACATTTTATTCCATGCCCAAAGACAAGGAAAACTTATTTACATTGGTTAGATTCAAGGCCGCTCTTCAGACTATATTTTATAGATGGTATAAGTAAGTATAAATCTAAACATATAGCAGCACAGTTTTGGACTCCTTGGTGGCTCAGACTATGAAGAATCTGCCCTACAATGAAGGAGACTGGATTTGATCCCTGGGTCAGGAAGATCCACTGGAGAAGAGAATGGTTACCCACTCCAGTATTCGTGCCTGGAGACTATCATGGAAAAAGGAGCCTGGCAGTCTCCTGGTCACAAAGAGTCAGACATGGCTGAGTGACTAACACTTTCAGTTTCACTTTTGGACTTGGGAGTTGTAGCCCCTCAAATGTTTGTCCCATAAAGGGGTAAGTTCACAAACTGAAATTTGGCTCTAGGGATCAGAAAACAGATCTCATACTTCTTTGATTGTAAATATCATGCTAACTTAAAATAGTCTTTCGTATACTTTACCCTAAACTTCTTGAAATTCCACATCATAGTTTATGTCCAAAGCAAAGTTTAAAATGCTCTTCTGTTACATTTTGCTTATATCTACATATTCCTTGGAACCTTGTAGAAAAGTAATGATTGACTGTAGATAAAAATTCGATTTTCACAGGTTTTCTTGAACAAAATACTATAAAAACATTGCCTATCAATAGAATGCCACTATTTTTATTACCCAGACAATTTGGTTCTTCCAGGTGGTCCAGAGAGACCCACTTATCTATTGTGGAGAAGGGATGTACCATTTCTTAATGATGAGCTTGTCATGGGGCCTGCATATTCACTGAGTCACTGAGAAGGGGAGAGTAATGCTTCCTTCCCATGTTTCTTATCAGGATTCCTGGATTGGCCCAAGAAAGAACAAGAGAGGCATGTGCTAGATTATAGACCATAGTTTCACAGCTGAAGTTAATCAGTTCAGTTCAGTTCAGTCGCTCAGTCATGTCTGACTCTTTGCAACCCATGAACTGCAGCACACCCGGCTTCCCTGTCCATCACCAACTACCAGACTTTACTCAGACTCACATCCATTGAGTCAGTGATGCCATCCAACCATCTCATCTTCTGTTGTCTCCTTCTCCTCCTGCCTTCAATCTTTCCCAGCATCAGGGTCTTTTCCAATAAGTCAGTTTTTCGCATCAGGTGACCAAAGTATTGGAGTTTCAGCTTCAGCATCAGTCCTTCCAATGAATGTTCAGGGCTGATTTCCTTTAGGTTAGACTGGTTGGATCTTGTTGCAGTCCAATGGATTCTCAAGAGTCTTCTCTGACACCACAGTTCAAAAGCATCAATTCTTCGGTGCTCAGCTTTCTTCATAGTACAATTCTCACATCCATACATCATCCATCCATCCATCCATACACTACTGGAAAAACCATAGCTTTGACTAGACAGACCTTTGTTGGCAAAGTAATGTCTTTGATCAAAAATTGGCTTTCAAAAAAAACATGCAAGAGTTCTTTTTCACTTTTGTGGATATTAGGGGAAATGTCTCATAGTTTAACCCACACTCAGAAAGATACCAACACAGCAAAGTGAAAAGTTGAGCTGTTTTCCATCACACACGCAACTTATGTTGGCAATATCTTACTCTTAATTCATTTTAGTCAATGTGAATCAGGAGTTGGCAAGCCATTTTCAGCATTAATTCATTGACTTGACTGAGCATCCGTTTATCTGGAAACAACTTAGTTTGATTCAAAGTCAACTATGAACACTAGGAAATGACTCCAAGTGGGATTTAATGTATTAGCTATCAGGAACACAGTGAAAAGAATACTGAAATCATCATAGACCCTGGCTCAGCACTGACTCTTTGAAGACCTTCTTTGCAAGAAATGGAATGGGAATCTATTCTTGGCACTTGCCTGAACTCTAGTAAAAAAGTGAAAAATAAATCAACATTTCTGTAAAAACTATTCATTTCCTCCTGTGTATTTCAAGCTAAAAGTTCTTAAGAAAAAGAAAAGAAGGAAAGGAAAGGAAAGAAGGAAGGAATGAAGAAATGGAAAAAGAAAACTGTTCCAATAAGGGCATCAAAGATTACATACAGAAAATCATTTACCTAGCTTTTATTCTGTATAAACCTCACAGTTCTCCTTTTCTTATTAGTTAGGTTAGGTATGATGCTTTTATATTCAAGTGGTAGGATAAGATTTATGTCATTGAAATAAGGACATTTCAGATTTTGTTTAGACATATTTTTAGACAGCTCCCATTGCATGATTTCAAGTACATTTAAATAAAAGCTTTTATTTAGAAGTAACTTTATTTTTTTTTTTTTTTTTTAATTTTTATTATTATTTTTTTTTTCCAGTGGGTTTTGTCATACATTGCTATGAATCAGCCATGGATTTACATGTATTCCCAATCCCGATCCCCCCTCCCACCTCCCTCTCCACCCGATTCCTCTGGGTCTTCCCAGTGCACCAGGCCGGAGCACTTGTCTCGTGCATCCCACCTGGGCTGGTGATCTGTTTCACCATAGTTAGTATACATGCTGTTCTTTTGAAATATCCCACCCTCACATTCTCCCAGAGAGTTCACAAGTCTGTTCTGTATTTCTGTGTCTCTTTTTCTGTTCTGCATATAGGGTTATCGTTATCACCTTTCTAAATTCCATATACATGTGTCAGTATGCTATAATGTTCTTTATCTTTCTGGCTTACTTCACTCTGTATAATGGGCTCCAGCTTCATCCATCTCATTAGGACTGGTTCAAATGAATTCTTTTTAACGGCTGAGTAATATTCCATGGTGTATATGTACCACAGCTTCCTTATCCATTCATCTGCTGATGGGCATCTAGGTTGCTTCCATGTCCTGGCTATTATAAACAGTGCTGCGATGAACACTGGGGTGCACGTGTCTCTTTCAGATCTGGTTTCCTCAGTGTGTATGCCCAGAAGTGGGATTGCTGGGTCATATGGCAGTTCTATGTCCAGTTTTTTAAGAAATCTCCACACTGTTTTCCATAGCGGCTGTACTAGTTTGCATTCCCACCAACAGTGTAAGAGGGTTCCCTTTTCTCCACACCCTCTCCAGCATTTATTGCTTGTAGACTTTTGGATAGCAGCCATCCTGACTGGCGTGTAATGGTACCTCATTGTGGTTTTGATTTGCATTTCTCTAATAATGAGTGATGTTGAGCATCTTTTCATGTGTTTGTTAGCCATCTGTATGTCTTCTTTGGAGAAATGTCTGTTTAGTTCTTTGGCCCATTTTTTGATTGGGTCATTTATTTTTCTGGAATTGAGCTGCAGGAGTTGCTTGTATATTTTTGAGATTAATCCTTTGTCTGTTTCTTCATTTGCTATTATTTTCTCCCAATCTGAGGGCTGTCTTTTCACCTTACTTATAGTTTCCTTTGTAGTGCAAAAGCTTTTAAGTTTCATTAGGTCCCATTTGTTTAGTTTTGCTTTTATTTCCAATATTCTGGGAGGTGGGTCATAGAGGATCTTGCTTTGATTTATGTCGGAGAGTGTTTTGCCTATGTTCTCCTCTAGGAGTTTTATAGTTTCTGGTCTTACATTTAGATCTTTAATCCTATGAAAATGGAGAGATCACAACAGACAACACAGAAATACAAAGGATCATAAGAGACTACTACCAGCAGCTCTATGCCAATAAAATGGACAACTTGGATGAAATGGACAAATTCTTAGAAAAGTATAACTTTCCAAAACTGAACCAGGAAGAAATAGAAGATCTTAACAGACCCATCACAAGCAAGGAAATCGAAACTGTCATCAAAAATCTTCCAGCAAACAAAAGCCCAGGACCAGATGGCTTCACAGCCGAATTCTACCAAAAATTTAGAGAAGAGCTAACACCTATCTTACTCAAACTCTTCCAGAAAATTGCAGAAGAAGGTAAGCTTCCAAACTCATTCTATGAGGCCACCATCACCCTAATTCCAAAACCAGACAAAGATGCCACAAAAAAAGAAAACTACAGGCCAATATCACTGATGAACATAGATGCAAAAATCCTTAACAAAATTCTAGCAAACAGAATCCAACAACATATTAAAAAAATCATACACCATGACCAAGTGGGCTTTATCCCAGGAATGCAAGGATTCTTTAATATCCGCAAATCAATCAATGTAATACACCACATTAACAAATTGAAAGATAAAAACCATATGATTATCTCAATAGATGCAGAGAAAGCCTTTGACAAAATTCAACACTCATTTATGATTAAAACTCTCCAAAAAGCAGGAATAGAAGGAACATACCTCAACATAATAAAAGCTATATATGACAAACCCACAGCAAGCATCACCCTCAATGGTGAAAAATTGAAGGCATTTCCCCTGAAATCAGGAACAAGACAAGGGTGCCCACTCTCACCACTACTATTCAACATAGTGTTGGAAGTGCTGGCCACAGCAATCAGAGCAGAAAAAGAAGTAAAAGGAATCCAGATAGGAAAAGAAGAGGTAAAACTTTCACTGTTTGCAGATGACATGATCCTCTACATAGAAAACCCTAAAGATTCTACCAGAAAATTACTAGAGCTAATCAATGAATATAGTAAAGTTGCAGGATATAAAATTAACACACAGAAATCCCTTGCATTCCTATATACTAACAATGAAAAAACAGACAGAGAAATTAAGGAAACAATACCATTCACCATTGCAACAAAAAGAATAAAATACTTAGGAGTATATCTACCTAAAGAAACAAAGGACCTATACATAGAAAACTATAAAACACTGATGAAAGAAATCAAAGAGGACACAAACAGATGGAGAAACATACCATGTTCATGGATTGGAAGAATTAATATTGTCAAAATGGCTATTCTACCCAAAGCAGTCTATAGATTCAATGCAATCCCTATCAAGCTACCAACGGTATTTTTCACAGAACTAGACCAAAGAATTTCACAATTTGTATGGAAATACAAAAAACCTCGAATAGCCAAAGTAATCTTGAGAAAGAAGAATGGAACTGGAGGAACCAACCTGCCTGACTTCAGACTCTACTACAAAGCCACAGTCATCAAGACAGTATGGTACTGGCACAAAGACAGAAATATAGATCAATGGAACAGAATAGAAAGCCCAGAGATAAATCCACGAACCTATGGACACCTTATCTTTGACAAAGGAGGCAAGGATATACAATGGAAAAAAGACAACCTCTTTAACAAGTGGTGCTGGGAAAACTGGTCAACCACTTGTAAAAGAATGAAACTAGAACACTTTCTAACACCATACACAAAAATAAACTCAAAATGGATTAAAGATCTAAATGTAAGACCAGAAGTAACTTTAAAGTTATAAAATTTTATAAGAGTAACAAACAGTACCAGGTTCAATTATTGTTAACATTTTGCCCATCGGCTTCCTCCTTTGTTCTACCTCTCCCTTTCTCTGTTTATGTATCCACACACACAAACACACATATAATATTTTTGTGATGCCTTAAGAGAGGACATTGCATTCCTCATGCCACTTTCCACTATATATTTTTTTAAATAGAAATATTCTCATATGTAATTATAATTATAAAATTCTCTGAATTTAAAATTGAAATAGCACTTTTTGCTAATCTACTACTCATAGTCCCATTTTGCCAACTGACTCAATGCCCTGAATGACAATCCCTCCCCACCTTCCAGTATAAGATCTAGTCTAGGATCAAATACTGTATTTAGTTGTCAGAGTTAGTCTCTTGGGTTTCTATTTGTCTGAAACATTTTCAGTCAGTCTTTCCTTGTCTTTTGACATTGACATTTTAAGGAACCGTTTTTAAAATACGAAAACCCTTCTTTTGAATCTGTTTTTTATATATTCATTTTTGATTCAGGTTACATATTCCCCAACACAATACCATGGGATTGTGTCACTTTTAGATGATCACATCCAGAGACAGTAGATCACATGCCCCTCAATGGTGATTATAACTTGGATCATATTGTCAAATGGTTGTTGAATTCTCCACTAAGAGTTACATTTATTTTTTCTTGCAATTAGTAAATAGTCTTGTATTGACACTTTAAGGCAACACAATTATCCTACTCCTCATCAAAAGGCAAATTGATTCTTGCTTAGATCAGTCCACTATGATGGTTGTAAAATGCTGTATTTTTCCCTCTTCCAAAACTCTCACAACATTCACCACTTGACACTCAAATGTAAGCAAAAACTTGTTGTTCTCTCCCATTTATTTGCCTACTTATTATCAGTATGGACATGTGGATATTTTCCCCCCATGGTTAAAAATTCATAAAACTTAATTATTTTGGTATTCAAATCACTGTACAAGTTGGCTCTTGAATCTTTGTGACATGCCTTGCTTGTTTTCTGGCATAGCAACATATTACAGGTTCCTTTTATACCTGTTCTTCCCCAGCACTGGAATCAACTAATTATTTATCTTAGTGGTACTAATTCCATTTGGTGAGCAATGGTACTGGAGACTAAGATCTAGGCTCTAGGTGTGTTCATTTAGACTTTTTCTCCCAAGACCTTTCAAGCAGACATGTACATTTATATATACATAGGAGAAGAGGATGACAGAGGATGAGATGGTTGGATGGCATCACCGACTCAACGGACATGAGTTTGGGCAAACTCTGGGAGTTGGTGATGGACAGGGAGGCCTGGTGTGCTGCAGTTCATGGGGTCACAAAGAGTCAGACACAACTGAGCAACTGAACTAACTGACTGATGTATATATACCTAAGACACGGACACCGGAGAAGGCAATGGCAGCCCACTCCAGGGTTCTCGCCTGGAAAATCCCAGGGACAGCAGAGCCTGGTGGGCTGCCGTCTATGGGGTCACACAGAGTCAGACATGACTGAAGCGACTTAGCAGCAGCAGCAGCAGCAGCAAGACATGGACACATACACACAGACATATATATACTCATACATACATACATACCTACCTATAAATACATATGTATATATATACATGTAACTATATAGGCCTAACATGTGTACATACATATATAACCTAAGAGATGTGCATACATGTACACACATGTGTATACCTAAGACATGCATAAACTTATGAGTGTACGCATGCTAAGTCACTTCAGACATTTCCAACTCTTTGCGATGCTATGGACTGTAGACCACCTCTCTCCATAGAATTTCCCAGGCAAGAATACTGGAGTGCGTTGCCATTTCCTTTTCCAGGGGGATTTTCCTGATCAAAGAATTGGACCCAGGTGTCCTGCATTGGAGGCGGATTCTTTACCATCCGAGCCACCAGAAAAAGATACCTAAGCATTAATATATATGAGCATATACATACATATACAAGTACATGTTTTAGAAATCACAAGTTTATGCCCAATATCTTCAACCGAAATATATTTCAACAGAGTTTTTTCTTGCCTTCCTCCTTTCTACATTTTTGCCTCTCCTTCCATGTGAAAATTTCAACTCCTAGCATTTGTCAAATGCTATAATACATCTAAAATACACTCACAATTTATTTGTCCCCATTTCCTCTTCAAAAGCAAATTTACTAAAAGAATTCTCTCCTATGCAACCAAAGACTGAGAATGTACAAATTCTGTGTTCATAAGTCATTTTCATCATTGCTTTATTTTTCTTCCCTGTCAGTTTAATTATAATTTTAATTTGAAATACAATTGGCTATTTTTGCTTCAGGTTTCAATTTTAGTGTTACTTCCTCTCTTCACAGTCTTATTGATTTAATTTTTCAAATATGTGTAATATCAACAAGCTTCCGGTAAGAAAACTGTACAAAATGATGCACTGTGAGATGTATCAGTCCTTTCTGAATCCCTTCCACCCAAATTCACTGAAATCTCATCCATGTAACTCTGCCAGTATATTTGATCAGAAAAGCAGAGCTGGTGTTCTTTAGGGATTGGAGCTTATGTAATTGTAAGATCTGGTTAAGCAGTCTCTAGTAGCCTATTTCTGACTAACGCTCCAGATTGACATCCACAAGGTGGGCTCTAATAAAGGCAAAAACAAGGAAGCAAGGAAAACATAAAATCTATGAGGCTGGGGTGGAATCCACAAGGGTAAAAGAGGACCTGTATGATCGCTCCCACTGCCTCCAAATCTCCAACTTCAGTTATGGGAGTGCCTTCTGTTTGTGCCCTCAGCTCAGAGCTGAGCTCAGGCAGGATCAGAAGTTGGAGAAGCTACAGCAGAAGAACTTCAGGAAGTAAAAGAGTTTTGTTAGGCTAGCTGTTGTTCCCAAGTCAATCCAGAGAGGCAGGTAAGTGACAGCATGCATGACGTGCAACATGCCCCTATGTGTGTGCTCAGTCGTGTCTGACCTTTTGCAACTCCAGGCTCTTCTGTCCATAGGATTTCCCAGGCAAGAATTCTGGAGTGGGTTGCCATGCCCTCCTGCAGAGGATCTTCCCAGCCTAGGGACTGAACCCACATCTCTTGCATCTTCTGCACTGGCAGGCAAGTTCTTTACCACTAACACCAGCTGGGAAGCCCAGGACCTCCTAAACATAAAAAGAACATGGCCACACCTTTACTTCTGCCTTGCCAGTCTGGTGGGAAAAGTCCCTTACTACCTATGTTAATTCAGATTTAATTGTGGAAGGGAATTCTGAGAAATGTGGTTCCAGCTTAGCTAAACTGATGCAATATTTGTTGCTGTTGTTCAGTCACTGAATCATGTCTGATTCTTTGTGACCCCATGCAGTGCAGCACAGCAGGCTCCTCTGTTCTACACTATCTTCCACAGTTTGCTCAAATTTGTGTCCATCGAGTTGGTGATCATCTCATCCTCTTCTTCCCTCTTCTCTTTTTCTGCCTTCAATCTCTCCCAGCATCAAGGTCTTCTCCAATGAGTTGGCTCTTTGCATCTGGTGGCTAAAGTATTGGAGCTTCAGCTTCAGCATCAGCTCTTAAAATGAATATTCAGGGTTGATTTCCTTTAGGATTGACTGGTTTGATCTCACAGAAGCCCAAGGGATTCTTGAGCCTTCTCCAGCACCAAAATTCAAATGCATCATTTCTTTAGCTCTCAGCCTTCTTTATGGTCCAACTATCACATCCATAAATGGCTACTGGAAAAACCATAGCTTTGACTATATACAGACTTTTGTTGGCAAAGTGATGCCTCTGCTTTTTAATATGCTATCTAGATTTGTCTTAGCCTTCCTTCCAAGGAGCAAACTGACACAATATAAATCACCATAATCTGTCCCTTGAGTTGGCATCCACATTTATCTCTTCCAGCCTTACTGATCTTCCAAAAAATAAAAAAAATGTTGCTATCTAATATATCTAATGCCATTATCCTTTGTACAGCAAAACTATTTTAGTCCTCTCCACAAAATAGGGCTTCTCCATTTTTGAGTTATTTTCATTTCTGTTTTAGACAAGCCACATTCTCCTTTCATATCCTGGGACTTTAATACTAAGATATTAGGTGAACTGTTTTTAATGCATAGAATGTTAGATGGTAGATAAAGGAGAGAGGAGAAAAGAAATTAATGTATGCCCAAACATATCAAAGTATGAAATACATACTCATAATTATTACAGTCCTTGCAGGCAATCTTGTAGGCAGTCAGGTAGTGGTAGCTGGTATTTATATCTTTTCTCACAACCCATTCCATATTCTCTTTGTACTCAGCAAGCTATGTTGCAGGTCACAGTGTTTGATTGCTGGGGGTTAGCCAAATCTTCATTCCTAAAAAATTGGAAGTGTTACCAGTCCTATTGATATGGCGCTGTTCTATTCTTCTACTGACTTTAATCACAGCACACAGAAATAGTAAGTGACTGTAGGAGTCACCTGCATTCCAGATATATACCTCCTTATCCCCATGGGATAAAATCAATCCAGTTTCCATTTAATACTCAGGCTCACCTCCTCTAGCCAGAATGCACAATCTGCTTCTTGATCTGTTCTTTTGCTAGCATGAAAGAGACTGTTAGTCACTCAGTCATGTCTCTCTGCAACCCCAAGCTCTAATGTGTGTGGAAATCTCCAGGTAAGAATACTGGAGTGGGTTGCCAGTTCTTTCTACAAGGGATTTTTCACTAGCATAGGGACCTCAAAGTGGTCATGTGGCAGTCTCAGATTCCAGTCTTATGGCACCATTGATGGGTCCCTTAGCAAAGCATCTTTTCTTAGGAATCAAGACTTGAAGATGAACAGAACCTAAAGTTACCCAATGCGAAGCCAAATTTTCTGTAGTGGATAAATAGTGAGAAAAGATACACCCATTTCCACCCCTTGTTTTTCAGACCTTAAATCTTGGCTATGGAAAAAATAAACTTGACATTTTTGTCACTGATTTAGAGCTATCTGGAGGACATAGTAAGACACAGAACTGACCTCTCAAGTATAAAAATGTGTTATCAAGAGTGTTGCCACCTAGCCAATAGGTGTTGCTGAAAAGTGTTGATAGTACCGAGTTTTTAAAAGGTCATAATTCTATTTTTTTGAGTAGGTACAATTCTAACATGTTTTCCAAAGTCAAAACAACACAAAAAAATCATACTCAAAGACACATCCTTTCCTCTCACGTCCCTTCTACCTCATCACCCTCACTCCATCTACTGAAGTACCAGATTTTGTTATTTACTGATATTTTAGCAATTTCTTTTTATAAAGATAAGTTGATACATATTTTCCTTCCTACATAAAAGGCAAAACATGAATTATTTTCTTTGCACTTTGCTTTTGACAGTTAATATCACCTAGAAATCACTCTATATCAATGCATAGAGATTGTTCCCTTCTTTTTCTTTCTTTCATCTTTTTTTTTTTTCTTTTTAACAGCAGCATAATGTGACATTGTGTATATACACCTTTGCTTGGTGGTGTTCAGTTCTTAAGTCATGTCTGACTCTTCTGTGATCCCACGAACTGTAGCCTGCCAGGTTCCTCTGTCCATGGAATTCTCCAGGCAAGAATATTGGAGTGAGTTACATTTCCTACTCCAGGATATCTTCTGGACACAGGGATTGAACCCATGTCTCTTGCATCTCCTGCAGTAGCAGGCAGATTCTTTATCAGTGATTCACCTGGGAAGCCCCATATTAAAGATACATATTTCCCTTTACACACACACACACACACACACACACACACACACACACATATTAGGTATCTGATCTGTTTTGAGTTTATTTTAAGGGTTTGTTATCTTTTTCAAAATAGTCAAAATGTTGAACCAACATTATCTATTAAAAACTGAGACAGTCAATTCATAGGCAGGCTGATAAGAAGTCTAAGGGTCCCCATGGAGAGCGGGGTTTGGAATTCTCAAGGAGGAAGAAAGGACAAACTTTTTTTCCCCCTCTACATTCCTTAGGATAATATAACAATAATGTATTCTGCTTAAGGACAGTCTCTGGAAAAAACCTTCTGGCTAATTCTGTTATCTCAAAATGTAAATCATGGGAGTAGGTCTGGTGAGGTCTTTACAACCTCTAGACATTCTTTTGATTCACTGTAATAACTAATTTGAGAGTATATAATTCCAGTGCTAAGGCTAGCAAGGGGGTACTCTTTCTACCCCCTTCTGATGTCTATGTCAGGAGCTTTCTCTATCTCCTTTATACTTTAATAAAACTTTATTACACAAAAGCTCTGAGCGATCCAGCCTCGTCTCTGGCCCCGGATTGAATTCTTCTCCTCTGGAGGCCAAGAACTCCGGCGCCTTTGCGTGATTCAGCAACAACCTTTCAAAACAAACACACAAACAAAAAGCTTTGCTCCATCAATTCTTGATTTCACACTTCTCATATATTAGATTTCTTGAATAGTTTTGCCTATTCTGGAGTTTCCAATCTGTTTCATTAGCTGATCTCTCTTTTTATCCGCCAGTACACACTCTTTTAATTATAACATGTTTATAATTTGTTTTTGTTTCTTGTCAAACTAATTCCCACCTCTCTCTATAGCTTTTCTTTTCCACTGTTTTCTTGGCAATTATTGTAGGTCAACTGTTCCACATCCTAAAAAAATTTTTAAAAAAAAGCTCCTTGGTGTATTAATTGGGATAGTTTCACATATATACATTAATTCAGGGAGAGCTAAGATCTTAACCATATTGAGTTGTCCCAACCAAACACAAATGATGCCCTTCTATTTACTTAAATCTACTTTTATATCTTTCAGGAGTATCTTAAAGTTTTCTTCATAAAAATTATGCTCATTTTTTGTTAAACTTATTTTGGAATATTTATCTTTTCTTCTTGCTATTTCAAATACATCTTTTAAATGAACACATGATGGTTATCTACCTCCAAGTAGCATATGAAGAAATTAACTATATTCTTTTTTTTAAAACCCCAATTAAGTCTTTTTTGTAAATAGAACTATATTGGTACCAAACTAGGCTCTGTATGGAAAAAAATAAAGGAACAGTTCTACTGCTTAAAAAACACTGTTGTTGTTTAGTTGCTAAGTAGTGTCTGACTCTTTCGTGATCCCATGGACTGTAGCCCATCCGGCTCCTCTATCCATGGTATTTCCCAGGACATAATACTGGAGTGAGTTGCCAACTCTTTTTCTAGGGGATCTTTCCAACTCAGCATTGAACCCATGTCATCTGCATTGGCAGATGGGTTCTTTATCACTGAGCCATCAGGAAAGCCCGCACTTAGAAAACAAGTTTCCTCAAAAATCGTAATGCATTAGATGTCTGATAATGTATAATGTGATTGATACCATCTCCACCTATTATATAATATGACTGAGCATTTTCTAAAACTCAATGTCCTCAAATGTAAGGTGGATATAATAATATATTTCCAGGATATTTAAGAATTAGAATTATTCTAAGCAAAGGGCTAAACGGCGGGGGGCACTTAGTAAATGTTGTTCTGATTGTCATTGTTTAGTCACTCAGCTGTGTCCAGCTCTTTGCGACCCCATGAACTGTAGCCCACCAGGCTCCTCTGTTTGGGGACTCTCCAGGCAAGAATGCTGGAGTGGGTTGCCATTTCCTATTTCAGTGATTCTGATTATTTGCGTACATATGTTTGATAGGAGAGAGAAAATTGCTTTCTAGCAAACACCTATTTGACCTATGCATCCGGTGAAACTATACTCTATTTGGAAAGAAGTTGAAAGTGAAAGTGAAAGTCACTCAGTCGTGTCTGACTCTTTATGACCCCATGAAATATATAGTCCATGGAATTCTCTAGGCCAGAATACTGGTGTGGGCAGCCTTTCCCTTCTTCAGGGGATCTTCCCAACCCAGGGATCTAACCCAGGTCTCCCGCACTGCAAGTGGATTCTTTACCAGCTGAGCCACAAGGGAAGCCCAAGAATACTGGAGTGGGTAGCCTATCTCTTCTCCAGGGGGTACTCCAGTCCCGGGAATCAAACCCAGGTCTCTTGCATTGCTGGCGGATTCTTTACTGACTGAGCTATAGAGATATTGGAAGATGCATATCTGGTGATATTTTTCCATTATCCCCTCCAGAAAATATGGTGGAGATAATGGAGCAAATACAACACTTTGGCCACCTGGTGTGAACAGCTGACTCACTGGAAAAGACCCTGGGAAAGACTGAAGACAAAGGAGGAGAAGAGGGTGACAGAGGATGAGATGGTTAGATAGCATCACTGATTCAATGGACATGAACTTGGGCAAACTCCAGCAGATGGTGAGGGACTGGGAAGCCCGCTGTGCTGCAGTCCATGGGGTCACAGAATTGGACATGACTTGGCGACTGAACATCAACAAAGGAACTAGACAAAGAGACTGACATAGAGTGAGGTAGCTCATATTTTAATACTTCTTCTCTTGGGAGAGATCCCCACAGGTAAAAACTGTAATCTTGAGGTGACCAAGACAGCTCTAAAAACTCCCTCAGCTTCACTACATTTTAGACAGATTTCTATTTGACTTTAGACCTCTGAATTTCCTCTGCCTAGGGTAATTACTTTAGGAAACTTGCAATTGTAATTTTTTTCTTTGCCCTTTTGAGATGTAAATCTCTCAGCCTCCTGCCAGTTTTAATACACAACAATGTCTTTCTCAAGGACCAGGAAGCCATCCCTTTGAAATGTAATCATCAAGAAAGATAGAAACCCTATCTACCATCTTTGTAGGAGGACAGAAGCTTAACTTTGATAAGTGCCAATTAGCAAACACAGATGGCCTAATAACAGGGACCAACCCCTCCACTAATGACTTCCATTAATTTTCCAGCAGCTCACCTTAGTTTAGGAATTCTCATGTCTTTTGTTTCCAGGGAGTTGGATTTAATCTCTCTCCCCCTCACTGTAATAGTCCTGAATAAAGCCTTCCTCGGCTATTTAACTCTCCCTAGTGCAATTTTTCTCTGACAGAGATATTTAAGAATTATCTTACAATGCAATCTACAATTTAACTCTATTGATTCTTGGATAAGGTGTAAGACCTCCTCTGAGGACAATTAGAAATTTATGGATAGCCCTTGGGGTAGCTTAAATAAGTGGGCACAAAGAATCCGTTTTAAATTGATATGTAATAACTGATTTGGTGTCCATGCTCATAAACACAATAGTCATTGACTATTTGGGCATAAATTTTATTTTCTCTAATAAAAGAGAAGAGTTTGACAGAAATATTAATTTATATTTAGTAAGATTCTATTTTTCTCTCATAGGTTCATTTATTCAGAATTTATTATAATTTGCTTTTCAATTGTCATCCTAAATTTAAACAATTTGTTGAATTGTACTAACACATCTCTGTGTCTAAGAAATAGCTCTTAGCTTGGCTTCTATTTAACTTTTCCTTTTGCTTTTATCCTGGAAATTCTTTGGTTGTTTACTTTATGTGGGCAATTTTCATATTTACTACCAACAATTTTACTTTTCTTGTCAATGCCTAGTTTTTGCTGTTAGCATCTTTCATTTATTTGTCAAGTATACAAGGTATAAAGGTGTTTAAGGCAATTTCTGTCTTGAAATATCATAAAGTCTAATAGGAAGAAAGGTAAGTAAATAGATGATGATGATGCATTATAGTAGTTTCATAGAGTTATCTTATACTGACTATAGAAAAGCATGTGATGGACAAATGATTCCTATCCAGCCTTGACAATGAGAGTAGTGGTGGACTCATGTGAGTTTGTGGGAGCAAACATGTCTCAAATACGTTTCATATGACAAGAATGTGAACAACGAGGATGTTGACAGAAGGTATTACAGAGCTGGAAACATAAGCAAAAGTATCATGTAAGAGAGTATGAATTTTATTTTGAACATGAAAGAGCTGTTGAGGCATTTTATAGTTGGAAACTACTAACATGATCCTGTTGGGGATCTAGAAGAAAAATCTGGATTTAGTATGGAAGACGGTTCGGAAGTATTCTCAATTTACCTCTTTAATAATCATAAAATAATTTCATTATTGAGCAAATTTACAACTGTGACTACATAACACTAACATAACCCCTAGGAAATGAATATTTTTGACCAAACTGATATTTATATTGTTACCTTGTTACTTTTATGTTATTATATTATCATTTTTAGGGACTACTCTCAAAAATTATAATGCTCTTTTTACCAGCTCACTTTTATAGACGAGGTCATTAAAACTGTGTTAATGACATGCCCAAAGTTACAGAGTCTTATATAATAACAATGCACCATATTTGTGTTGCTGTGCTGTACTTAGTCACTCAGTTATGTCCAACTCCTTGCAACCCCATGGACTGTAGCCCACCAGGCTCCTCTGTCCATGGGGATTCTCCAGGCGGGAATACTGGACTGGGTTGCCATGCCCTCCTCCAGGGGATCTTCCCAACTCAGGGATCCAACCCGGGTCTCCTGCATTGAAGGTAAATTCTTTACCATCTGAGACACCAAGAAAGTCCAAGAATACTGGAGTGGGTAGCCTATCCCTTTTCCAGGGGATTTCCCCAACCCAGAAATCAAACTGGAGTCTCCTGCATTCCAGACGGATACTTTACCAGCTGAGCTACCAGGGAAGCCCACTTGTGTTGCCAGGCTAAATTTATTCCTCAATTTGAAAGTCAAGACTATTTCACTCACAAATCTCTTTTCAGTGGGATTTTATTTTTTTAATAAAAATAGAGAAGTATATTTTCATTCAGATTATAAGACAGAGAAAGTGAATCTTGATATGGGGCAGGGATGTGGCTATGAGAATCTAGCCCTCTGTATATTTTCAGCAACCTGAGGGAGAGCTTTGTAATTGTCAGGGTTGAAATCAAGCATTAGGCTATTTTCTTTCTAATCTTAAGGACTACTACCCCCAAATCATATTTGTCTTACACTATACTGTACTTTCTAGTTTTATACCTTTAGAGTAGAGAAACATTGATCTTGATTACAATCCTGTTATGTCGTTTGGGCAATAGTTTTGTTACCTTATAAAATTAATCTTCAACACTTGCCAAAATATATTTTATTGAACTGTGGATCTGAGTTCAAAAATGTATATATTATTTTTCAGCCTCATGCTTCAAAACTCTTGTCAAATTGTATTTCTTGCCTCTTCTTTTAAAAATAATGGTTGCATTTGAGTGTACGCAAAATGTAGGTGCCATCATATTTCTGATTGTCTTCTGCTGCATTGAAAGTTCATCCACTTAACCTAGGAGTTTATGGTTAGAAATAAGCTCATGAACCATTTATGGATCACTCTCTTTTCACTCTCCTCTGTGGTCTGTGAACTGGTCTATACAGCTTGCTTAATAGAGCCCTCCCTTGTCCTCTGGCTTCCTGTTGTGGTTTATCAATGGAAGATGACAGTGCATCAGAGGACGGGAGGAGAATAAAGTCTGAATTTATATTCTCCTGGAACCCTTTTTTTATTCTGAGGAACTTGGGGCTTCACAGGTAGCACTGTGATTCTGATTGTGAAAATCTCTCAGTCATGTTGACTCTTTGCGACCCCATGGACTGTAGTCCATGGAATTTTCCAGGCCAGATGACTGGAGTGGGTAGCCTTTCCCTTCTCCAGGGGATCTTCCCAGCCCAGGCATCAAACCTAGGTCTCCCGTATTGCAGACCGATTCTTTACCAGCTTAGCTACCAGGGAAGCCCAGGTAGCACTAGCGGTAGAGAATACGCCCGCCAATGCAGGAGACACAAGAGAAGCAGATTTGATCGAAGTCTAGAAGATCCCCTGAAGGAGAGCGTGGCAACCCACCCCAGTATTCTTGCCTAGAAAACTCCATAGGCAGCGGAGCCTGGCGGGCTATAGTCCGTGGGGCTGCGAAGAGCAGGACAGGGCCGAGAGGCTGAGCACACACTCGTGAGGGCAGCCTCAGCCCTCGGGGTAACTGCTCTGGGTTCTGGAAGCTATTCTGCCCTTTACACACTAGGGGGAGTTCAGCTCCCGGATGTGGCTAGTCTAAGTGTGTTAACATTTTCCCTTATTTTCCTAAGCTCTGTCGTTTGTTTATGTCTGTTCAAGGGATCCACTTTAACATGTCTTTTCAGAATTGTCATTTTATTGGAGGAACATATGAAAAGCTGTTTTACTAATGTCAAGAATGTGTTAATTGGAGGCACATGGGTGATGCTGAAAGTCTCTGAAAACAGCCGCCTCATTTCTGGCAGGGCTCTCCACTTCCTGCTGTGTGTGACACTGAGCACATTTTTAAAATACATTTTTTCTTCAGGCTTTTTTATTCAGAAGTGAAATATGTATACATATATGTATATGTGTATGTATTTTTACACACACAGATGCTTTAGAGCAGCACTGACCAATAGAAATAAAATACACCTGGATCTATAAACATGAGCTATGTGTACTTTAATACTTTAAGTAGTCACTTTAAAAAGAATAAAAGAAATAGGCTGGAGAAGACTCTCGAGAGTCCCCTGGACTACAAGTAGATCACATCAATAAATCCTAAACGAAATCAACCATGAATATTCATTGGAAGGGCTGATGCTGAAGTTGAAACTCCAATACTTTGGCCACCTGATATGAGAGACAACTCATCAGAAAAGACCCTCATGCTGGGAAAGATTGAGGGCAAAAGGAGAAGTGGGTGACAGAGCATGAGATGACTGAATGACATCATCAACTCAATGGACATAAGTTTGAGCAAACTCCAGAAAATAGTAAAGGACAGGGAGACTGGCATGTTGAAGTCCATGGGGTTGCAAAGAGTTGGACACGACCGAGCGACTGAAAAACAACAACAAAAAATTTAAAAATATGTCTACTCAACCCAGTATATTAAAAATAGTATCTCAATATGGTTTCTATATTAAAGCATAAAAGAAAGTATTTTATATTTTCATGTACAAAAAAAAAAAAAAAAAACACCCTATTGTATATTTTACATTTACTGCACATCTCAGCTGGGGCAAGCCATGTTTCAAAAGTTCAAGGACCAGACACTGGTGGTGGTTCCTTTATTGGATAGCACATTGTTAGGTGTTCTCTAACATACATGAATTTAAACAACCTACTTGATGAACCACTATTTTCTGTTCTTTTTCATTAACTAAAAGGTGCTTATAGGATTCTGAATGCTGGCACATGCAGGCAATGTTCTTGACCTTTGTGAACACCTGCTTCAACCAATTAGGTTAAATCTTTATGAAAAATTCATTGTATTTTTTTCAGACTGTTTATTTAGGTTATATTTTTCACTCTAATAATTATTTATTCATTTATAAATCAATGAAATATTTATGTAAAAAGAAATAGAGTTGTTGCTATGAAAATTAGGCCAAATATTTTGAAAAAGATTCATAAAGGAAAGACACTAAAATTTTTCTTTTGAATTAGATACAGTCAAAATAACTGAAGACTGAGAAAAAAAATCAGCAAAAGCTAGAGGGGTTTTGTATGAAGACTACTTTGCAAGTGTAGAGCTCCTGCTCTACTTAAAGAAAATGAACCTGGCTCTCACAGAATGAGCTTGTGCTTGTAGTTAATGAAAAAATAATGATAAAAAGCAGAATTCTGATATAAGGATATATAATCAAAGATTTTAATGTTTTATGCATGAATTGTTAAACTATGTTTTACTTTTATATGTATAAAGCATAATTTAAAAAAAAAACTTAGATTTTTGTCTGTATTTTTTTAATGATTCTTCATTTCAGCCATTATTTTTTATTAACCGGCTATGGCCCTTCTACTGCCAGCCCCATGGGGGCAGGTGTCACATTTGTTTTGTTTGCTACTATATTCTCAAGGCTCGAATGGCTCAAAGTAGATGCTCAACAAATATTTGTTGACAGATTGACTGACTCATTCTTTCCATATGGCTCCTCCTACCAGGCACGCCTGTTGGTTTTTCAGTTTAGAGTTTTGCTGTCACATTTTTTAAAACATGATACTGTTTTATTTACTACAGACATAATTTTATGGTCTTTTTTTTCCCTAAGTGAAATGTTATTCTAGTCATCTAGCAGAAGAAAACTCATACAAAATTTAACTTGGTAAATTTAGACTTGATGTCTATTAGAACAATGCTGTACTGAGGAAAATGGAAGAGAGTAAATAAAATTAAGTCTATCTTATCCTGAGAAGGTCAAAAAAACTTTGTTTTCATATGCTTCTGGGGAACTGTGAATAAATAGTCAATGAGCCTCATCTGGATTCACAATCTGTTCATCAAAATACCTAAATTTGTCTCTTCCTAAGTATCCGTATTAACAGACACTGACTGTGGTTATACACATACACTGATTTAGAAAATTCCCTGAAATTAGGCATACAAATGGTAAGTTGATAATTGTGGAATTTACTCCTCCCACCCCACCCTGATGGTGAAGATTTGGTCGCAGTGTAGCAAAGAGGAAGGTGATATTTAGGTTGGAAATGGAATCCTTACTTGCCAACATAATTATCTTTTTTATAGTTTTCAAGACATACCATTTTAATGGAAACTTTTGAAGTGTTAATACACAAAAATAGGCTATAAGTGTACAGCTTGATCAGTCTTCACAAAGTGAACACACAGTAAATAGCACCCAGATGAAGATAATGAATGTTGCCAGTCAGTAGCCTGGAAATTTCTTATACCTTATTCCAGTCACCGGCCTCCCTAACAGTATGTATGTAATACCCTGACTTGATTGCGATAGATCACCTTTATCAATACGTAAACTTTATATAAATGGAATCATTCAAAATGTACTCTGTTTTGCTTGGCTTCTTAAAATATTATTGAAACTGCAAAAACAAAAGCAAAACCAAAAAAATCACATAATGGATGTTAACTATTAGGTAATATATTTTTATTATTCAAAGTTGTTGTAGCTTGTTTATTCTCATTGACTTAATGGTTTTCCATTGTGTAACTATATCTTGAACTGTAATCCATTCTTTAATTGATGGATATGGGGATGTTACTATGGTTTTGGCTCTCAGGAATAGAGCTGGTCTTTAGTAAAAAATGTCTTTCAGTGAACATAGGAATGAATATCTCCTAAGCGTAAGCTCAGGAGTGGAAATTCTGAGTGCCAAAGTTAAATTATAATAGATACTACGAAATAACCTGTTCTGGGTTGAGTTACTTTACGAAAACAAAAGGCCAAGGGGAAGATTTAGTCTTAGAAACTTCAAATGCTTGGTTACATTAGAAAATGTTTTATATATTTTCTAGTGCATTTGTTAATATCAAAGTAGATTTTTTAATACTATTTTTCTCTTGAAATGAATAATAAAAATATATTACCTAATAGAGAGTTAACATCCATTATGTGTTTTTCTTTTGCTTTTGTAGTTTTAATAGTATTTTAATTGTCCACAATTGTAGAACCATACTTACTAATAAAAATTGTCGTGAATATTAGGAAAATATTATACTCATAAATGATTTATTTTTAAGTGTATCAGGATTTACTATATCTCAGGATCTGGAGATTTCTGAGGTCATGAGATATATTTTCAATGACAGGGATTGGCGAGGTCAAGGAAGTCTCCATGGAGAGATGACATAGGAGGTGAGTTGTAGAATCACTATTTCTGATGGTGAGGCTTAAATATTTGTATTTTGATATAAGAGTCAAAGATGACTGTGAGGTATATGGTTAGAAGTCACTAACATTATTCTACCAGTTGCTTAGATAAACCTGTAAAACAAAGAGCTTTCATGTGTACATGGGAGATATGCAAACCCCGATGAATGTAATGCGAGTTCCCATTCTAAAGTCTTCTTTATCAAAACATTATCAATTCTCCTTGTCATCTTCATTTGTCATTTCAATGAATCACTCAAGTAATTAGGAAATGTTTATTCCTTCTTCAGATCTAGTCCTTTAAATCTATTTCTCACTTCCACTGTATAGTCATAAGGGAACTATGGACTGAGGTTCGTGACACTGTACAGGAGACAGGAATCAAGATCATCTCCATGGAAAAGAAATGCCAAAAAGCAAAATGGCTGCCTGAGGAGGCCTTGCAAATAGCTATGAAAAGAAGAGAAGTGAGAAGCAAAGGAGAAAAGGAAAGATATTCCCATTTGAATGCAGCGTTCCAAAGAATAGCAAGGAGAGATAAGAAATCCATCCTCAGTGACCAATGCAAAGAAATAGAGGAAAACAACAGAATGGGAAAGACAAGAGATCTCTTCAAGAAAATTAGAGATACCAAGGGAATATTTCATGCAAAGATGGGCTCAATAAAGGACAGAAATGGTATGGACCTAACAGAAGCAGAAGATATTAAGAAGAGGTGGCAAGGATACACAGAAGAACTGTATAAAAAAGGTCTTCATGACCCAGATAATCACGATGGTGTGATCACTCACCTAGAGCCAGACATCCTGGAATGTGAAGTCAAGTGGACCTTAGGAAGCATTACTCACTACAAACAAAGCTAGTGGAGGTGATGGAATTCCAGTTGAGCTATTTCAAATCCTAAAAGATGATGCTGTGAAAGTGCTGCACTCAATATGCCAGCAAATTTGGAAAACTCATCAGTGGCCACAGGACTGGAAAAAGGTCAGTTTTCATTCCAATCCCAAAGAAAGGCAATGCCAAAGAATGCTAAAACTACCGCACAATTGCATTCATCTCACACACTAGTAAAGTAACCCTCAAAATTCTCCAAGCCAGGCTTCAGCAATACCTGAACCATGAATTTCCAGGTGTTCAGGCTGGTTTTAGAAAAGGCAGAGGAACCAGAGATCAAATTGCCAACATCTGCTGGATCATCGAAAAAACAAGACAGTACCAGTAAAACATCTATCTCTGCTTTATTGACTATGCCAAAGCCTTTGACTATGTAGATCACAATAAACTGTGGAAAATTCTGAAAGAGATGGGAATACCAGACCACCTGACCTGCCTCTTGAGAAACCTGTATGCAGGTCAGGAAGCCACAGTTAGAACTGGACACGGAACAACAGACTGGTTCCAAATAGAAAAAAGAGTGCGTCAAGGCTGTATATTGTCACCCTGCTTATTTAACTTATATGCAGAGTATACCATGAGAAATGCTGGGCTGGAGGAAGCACAAGCTGGAATCAAGATTGCTGGGAGAAATATCAATAACCTCAGATATGCAGATGACACCACCCTTATGGCAGAAAGCCAAGAACTAAAGAGCCTCTTGATGAAAGGGAAAGAAGAGAGTGAAAAAGTTGGCTTAAAGCTCAACATTCAGAAAACTAAGATCATGGCATCCAGTCCCATCAGTTCATGGCAAATAGATGGGGAAACAGTGGAAAGAATGGCTGACTTTTCTGGGCTCCAAAATCACTGCAGATGGTGATTGCAGCCATGAAATTAAAAGACGCTTACTTCTTGGAAGGAAAGTTATGACCAAACTAGACAGCATATTAAAAAGCAGAGACATTACTTTGCCAACAAAGATCCATCTTGTCGAGGCTATGGTTTTTCCAGTGGCCATGTATGGATGTGAGAGTTGGACTATAAAGAAAGCTGAGGGCCAAAGAATTGATGCTTTTGAACTGTGGTATTATAGAAGACTCTTGAGAGTCCCTTGGACTGGAAGGAGATCCAACCAGTCCGTCCTAAAGGAGTTCAGTCCTGAGCGTTCATTGGAAGGACTGATGCTGAAGCTGAAACTCCAATACTTTGGCCACCTGATGCAAAGAGCTGACTCATTTGAAAAGACCCTGATGCTGGGAAAGATTGAGGGAAGGTGGATAAGCGGACGACAGAGGATGAGATAGTTGAATGGCATCACCGACTCGATGGACATGGGTTTAGGTGACCTCCGGGAGTTGGTGATAGACAGGGAGGCCTGGCATGCTGTGGTTCATGGGATCACAAAGAGTCAAACATGACTGAGCAACTGAACTGAACTATTCCTTCCTAGGGGTCTTTCCAAGTGGCTCAGTAGTAAACACCCTGCGTCTCAATGCAGGAGATAAGGTTTCAATCTATGGGGTGGGAAGATTCTCTGGAGTAGGAAATGGCAACCCACTGCAGTATTCTTGCCTGGGAAACCTCATGGACAGAGGAGCCTGGAGGGCTCCAGTCCATGGGGTGGCAGAGTCCAACACCACTTAGCCACGCCACTAAATAGAAATATGACCTAGACCAGAAAATAAAGAAAGGCTTCTCTTAGAAAGTGATATATTAGATACAATTTCAAGGTATTACTTGGGTGAGAGGAAGTGGGAGTAGGGAGACAAGCCATGCTGTTCATTAGGAAGTATGGCTTTAAGGCGTGGCTGCCCTGGAATGAAAGGGCAGGAATGCAGCATAAAGAATAGTATATATCCTCAACAGACTTAAGATTTTTAAGTTCAGACTCCAGAGACAAAATTATTTTCATTTATGTGGCCCCAGAACATGCCAGCATGCCTGATATAGAGTAGGACCTTAATGAATGAATATTTGCTGAATAAACTAACATACATAGTAATAACAAATTGAAATTACCCCTAATTGATAGTGGCTTGAACTGATGATTTAATGTAGCAAATCATGGAATTTCTCAAAAACATTTTGTCAGTTTTTTTTTTTTCAGAGCCTCTAAGAAGCATATGCACATGATAATACACTTTATTTACACTTTATAAAAGCTATAGCTGTAGCAACGGAACAACTTCCTCCAGGAATCAGTGGAAACAGATGGAATAGCCCTCAGGTCTTTATCTCAGCTATTCCCTCAGGTTACCTGGGTTTCTAAGGCACTCAGTTCCTGAGGGATTATTGCGATGGCTATCTCATTCAAAAATATTTGCACTGTAACTGAAGCGCTCAATTCTAAATACAGATGAGAATAGTAGGAATATCAGAAAATGTCAGAGCCATTGAAAGAATATTTTGTGTTTCATAAGCGACTGCCTTCTTGACCCTTATAATAAGGTCAACCATGAGAAGCCTAGCAGGTTCGCTCATTGCTTGGGTTCAAAGAAAGTGCTACCAAGTAGTCGAAGGTAAAAGATATCTCTCAAACACCTATGTTTTCAACTTTTTACTCGTCACTCAACATTAACTGACCTCTAGCAATTTACTTAGTCTTTGTGGGTCATAGTCTGAAAGCATATAAACCGTAGGTAAAATACTAAGCACTTGTAGGAAATAAATCATATACTTATGTGAAATAATAGGAAAGTGTGTGTGTGTGTGTGTGTGTGTGTGTGTGTGTGTCTTCCTTGGGTTCTTGGCACAGAGCTCCTAAAACCTTTGCATAAGGAATAAGAACACTAGGGGCCTCTTTTATTCTAATATTGGTCTTTGACCCCATCCCCGACACAGGGCTAAATTCCAAAGAGCTCAGAGCACTGTGAGTACCCTTTGTTCTATTGATGCAACTCTGGGTGGGCTTCCAGATGGGGGCTGGCCACCAGAAAGACAAAACCTGATTAGAAGCTTGGAAATGTCAGTCCCACCCTTTATCCTCCAAAGAGGAGAGAAAAGCTGAAAGTGGAGTTAAGAACTAATCATGCTTATATGAGGAAACCTTCATAAAATCCCAGTAATAGGGGTTCAGGAAGCTTCCAATTTGACAAACATACCCATACTAGGAGGGTGATGGAACAGAGCTTTTGCACTCAGGAGCCCCCATCCAGACCTTGGCCTATATATATCTCTTCATCTGGCTGCTCCCCAGTAAGCTTCAGCAGAGCCTTTAATGCACGGGTAATGATAACTAAGTGTTTTCTTCAGCTCTGGGAGCCACTGTAGCAAGTTAATTGAGCCAAAAGTCAAGGTTATTGTTGTTGTTTTTCAATCACTAAGTCCTGTCTGAATCTTTGCAACCGCAGTGACTATTAATACACCAGGCTTCTCTGTCCTTCATTATCTCCCAGCATTTGCTTAAATCCATGTCCCTTGAGTCAGTGATGCTATCTAACCATCTCATCATCTGCCACCCTCTTCTCATTTTGCACTCAATCTTTTCCCAGCATCAGGGTCTTTTCCAATGGATCAGCTCTATGCATTAGGTGGCCAAAGTACTGGAGCTTCAGCTTCAGCATCAGTCCTTCCAGTGAATATTTAGAGTTGATTTCCTTTAGGATCGATTGGTTTGATCTCCTAGCAGTCCAGGGGACTCTCAAGAGTATTCTCCAGCACCACAGTTTGAAAGCATCAATTCTTGGCGCTCAGCCTTCTTTACCTCCAGCTCTCACATCCGAACAGGACTACCGGAAAAACCATAGCTCTGACTATACAGACAGTTGTTGACAAAATGATGTCTCTGCTTTTTAATACATTGTCTAGGTTTGTTATAGCTTTCCTTCCAAAGAGCAAGAGTCTTAATTTTATGGCTGCAGTCACGGTCTGCAGTGATTTTGGAGCCCATGAAAATCAACTCTGTCACTGCATCCACTCTTTTAACTTCTAATCGGAAGCCACTGGGTGTTGGTCTGAAGTACAAGTGATGAGGGAGTCTTGTGACTGGCATCTGAAGTGGAAAGGGCAGTTCTGTGGTGTGAGCCCTTCACCTGTGTGATGTAAAACTGTCTCCAGGAGACAGAGTCAGGATTGAGCTAAACTGAAGAACATTGAGCTAGCGTCATTGAGAATTGCCTGTTGTGGGGGAGAACTTCCACATGTCTGGTGACCAGCAGTGTCAGAAATAAAGTGTTGTGTGACTCAGAGGGAAGACACCGGGTTTTTAGGCAGGAAGGAAGAACTGGGTTTTCCCCCCACACAGAAGGAAAAAAATAACCTGACTTTTTCTAATTCAATCTAACATAGGCCCTGTTCTTTACACAAATTACACATTCCGAGAGTCATTTCCATTCCCCCACACTAATTCTCCTATTTTGTCCTTGTTTTTGGACTTACAACATTGAAATTCTAGGAATAGTGGCCAATTAATATTCACAAAATTCAAATCATGCTAATTTGACTTTACAATATCAAATAAATGATACGCTTATGTGGGCACTTTAAAGGGTCATAAGAAAAATAACCTCATGCTTGTTGAGAAGCTTCATTATGTTGCTGCCCAGCTGTCACGTATGATCTCTATGTGTGACTGTTTGTTCTGACCATAGATTGAAGGTTGTAGTGAAAATTCACACCGTTTGTACTTATTTTTCTCTCAGGGAAAATAAGGGGACTCTAAAAATAATATTCACACAAGGCTATCAGGCAGCAAACTAGAATTTTCTTTTCTGTAAATCATAGTGTAAGTTATATCCCATTATATTTCTATTTTGATAACAATATCTCTGAACTGTGCCTGGTATTTCCCACTTTGTCCTACATGTTTTTACTGTCCATCTCTCATGACATTATTTCCTGTGGATCTCCTTGTAGAAATTGCTTTGATTCCCTTTTATTAGCTCCTATTGGACCCTCTGGTATTTGACTGTCCTTCTGTAAGTATAGCTCTATCTCTTCAAAGTAGCAATTAAATAATTCACATGTTTTCTACATCCTGCTTATTACTAAATATATCCATTCCCTCAATTTATGAATAGGGGGTTGGTTTGACCAGGCCTTTCCTGCATTGTTTGTTTGTTTAATTCCTTGGGAGTTCTTGAATCCCTAACTGTTAATTATTCTACCAAACACATTGCTCAGAGTTCAGTAGACTTGTTTTTTGATGGCTCCCATCTTTCTTCTTAAAGGACATGGGCCTGATTGCCAAGGCAAACATGTTCTAGAAGCCATTGTTTGATATCAACTCTAAAATATTTCACTACCATTGCAGTGGTGTCAGTTATGCTTTTTTCTACTTCTTTTTGTATTTATAAATATTTTCTTTAGGCAGAAGTAGTCCCTGTTTTTGCTTCTCTTTTACAGCTTTTAGTATATTACCTAGTTATTAATAATTCATTCATTTAAGATTCTGTAAAAGGAAGACGTCTCCTCCTTCTTTAACAGATACGAAGTTGAGTTTATTTCTTAACTATTTTAAGATGTATAGAACAAATGCTAATTCAAGTGAAATATCACTGCTTTTTAAGTTAAAATGATTCAATAGGTAACTTCATTGGCATGAGTATCTATTCTATGGACAGTAAAAGCCATTCTGTCATTGTTATAATTATATTAATAATTATTTGCAAGTTATTTGCAGCATTATTTGCTCAGTTGGTTCAGTGTTAGATGTTTATATATTATTGAGAGTGGGAAGTAAAATAATCACCTCTGCTGAACTGTGATGAAATTGCACCTGTCAAAATATGCATTATTTTGCAATGAATTAATGGAAAAGCTAAATCTTTTTTGACTATAGAGTATATCGTACCATTGTAACCTTCCCCCTTCTCCAAAAAGAAATATCACACACACACACACACAAGTACATAAAACATAAATATAGAACTCAACGATTTATGACAAAATAGAAACCCAAGTAAACACCACCAGATCCAGAAAGAGAACATTCAGTTCAGTTCAGTCACTCAGTTGTGATTGACTCTCTGTGACCCCATGGACTGAAGCATGCCAGGCTTCCCTGTCCATCACCAATTCCTGGAGCTTACTCAAAATCATATCCATTGAGTCGGTGATGCCATCCAACCATCTCATCCTCTATCGTCCCCTTCTCCTCCTGCCTTCAATCTTGCCCAGCATCAGGGTCTTCTGCAATGAGTCAATTCTTCCCATTGGGTGGCCAAAGTATTGGCATTTCAGCTTTAGCATCAGTCCTTCCAATGAATGTTCAGGACTGATTTCCTTTAGGATGGACTGACTTGATCTCCTTGTAGTCCAAGGGACTTTCAAGAGTCTTCTCCAACAACACAGTTCAAAAGCATGGATTCCTCAGCACTCAGCTTTCTTTATAGTCCAACTCTCACATCCATACATGACTACTAGAAAAACCATAGCTTTGACTAGACGACATTTGTCAGCAAAGTTATGTCTCTGCTTTTTAATATGCTGTCTAGGTTGGTCATAGATTTTCTTCCAAGGAGTAAGCGTCTTTTCATTTCATGGCTTCAGCCACCATCTGCAGTGATTTTGGAGACCAAGAAAATTAATTCTCTCACTGTTTCCATTGTTTCCCTATCTATCTGCCTTGAAGTGATAGGACCAGATGCCATGATCTTAGTTTTCTGAATGTTGAGTTTTAAGCCAACTTTTTCACTCTCCTTTTTCACTTTCATCAAGAGGCTGTTTAGTTCTTCTTCACTTTCTGCCATAAGGGTGGTGTAATCTGCATATCTGAGGTTATTGATAGTTCTCCTGGTAATCTTGATTCCAGCTTGTGCTTCTTCCAGCCCAGCATTTCTCATGATGTACTCTGCATATAAGTTAAATAAGCAGGGTGACAATATACAGCCTTGAAAGACTTCTTTTCCTATTTGGAAACAATCTGCTGTTCCATGTCCAGTTCTAACTGTTGCTTCTTGACCTGCATACAGCTTTCTCAGGAGGCAGGTCAGGTGAGCTGGTATTCCCATCTCTTTCAGAGTTTCCCATAGTTTATTGTGATCCACACAGTCAAAGGTTTTGGCGTAGTCAATAAAGCAGAAGTAGATGTTTTTCTGGAATTTTCTTGCCTTTTCGATGGTCCAGCGGATGTTGGCAATTTTATCTGTGGTTCCTCTGGCTTTTCCATATCCAGCTTGAACATCTGGAATTTCATGGTTCACATACTGTTGAAGCCTGGCTTGAAGAATTTTGAGCACTTCCAGCATCTCAGAAGCCATGTTAATTCTTCTCACAAACACAATTCATCCTCTTTTCTTAAGGTGATGACTATCCTGACTTTAATCACTATGGTGTGTTTTTTGCTTGTTTTTGCTTTTATATAAATGTTAATAACTTTCTAAGTGCCCTCCTATGTGTTACTTTTTTTCCTCAGGATTGTCTCCTATTTATGGCCATGTATCAGCAATTTATTGTAATTGCCTTATAGCATTTTTTAATATAAATACACCATAGTTTTATTTATCTTGTCTGTGTTGAAGGTCATTTTGATTATTTCAGATTATGGCAATTTTGGGTACATAATAGTAAGGGAGTTGCATTTATAAGTAGTGATGATATTATCAGTACTAATCTAAGAATTTGATAGATACTTCCAAATAATTTTCCAGAGTGATTATCCAATTTAAACTCTAACTATTGGGATTTAAGAGTTCCTATTGCGCCACATCCTTACCAACTATGTTAGCCATAAAAGCCAGTCTGTGGATTGCTCTTTGGACTCTTTAATTAATCAATAAAACCTGATTTTAATACATTCTCATTTATTGGTATTTTCCTTTAAGATAATTATTCTTTGAGTATGTTCTATTTAAGAAATCATAGAAGCATTTTTATATTCTCTCTTATATATCCAAAATTCCCAAAAGATAAGTCACATATAAAGAGAGATTTACTGTTCATATACATGTTCACATGTATAAACTAAGTACAGCAGAAATTACTATTTGTATTTTGGATTTAGCTTTAATTTTCATTTTTTCAATGTCATTTGAACATAATCTACTTTCCATCTAGTAAAAACCTTTGAAATTTACCTGTTTTAAATAACTACATTTCAGTTTAATGAGAATAGATTGGGTAGCTGGTAGGGAATTTTTTAATCTGAGAAGCTAATAAACAATTCTATCCTGAAAATGTTCTATGTTTGAAGCTCAAGAGAAGAAATCAAAGTAGGATTCAGTACTAGGAAACAGGAGTCCAAAAATTAGGTGACAAGACTGGATGACAATTTCATTCGGCAATAGTATTGTTGAAAAATTAATTAAGGAAATTGTTAAATAATATCTGATACAACTACATTTTGAGGTAAAAAGACACATTTTCATCTCAACTATCAACAGGGTCAGTTCAGTTCAGTTGCTCAGTCGTGTCTGACTCTGTGACCCCATGGACTGCAGCATGCCAGGCCTCCCTGTCCATCACCAACTCCCAGAGTTTACTCAAATTCAAGTCCATTGAGTTGGTGATGCCACCCAACCATCTCATCCTCTGTCATCCCCTTCTTCTACCACCTTCAGTCTTTCCCAGCATCAGGATCTTTTCCACTGAGTCAGTTTTTCTCATCAGGTGGCCAAAGTATTAGAGTTTCAGTTTCAGCATCAGTCCTCCCAATGAATATTCAAGACTGATTTCCTTAGGATGGACTGGCTGGATCTCCTTGCAGTCCAAGGGACCATCTTGGCTATCTATTTCTTATTTAAAAAAAAAAATGAAATGGGAGTCTACTGTCTTTATTGGAACCAAATATAGTACTTTCCATAGTCATATTTAGTCTCATGTTATCTCTGGATAGAAGCCCTAAAACCATATGATATTCATGCTTTTTTTTTTTTTATTTGAGATTTTCAACATTATTTGTTAAGTATGCCTTTCTGTCATATATTGGTGAGCATTAGAACCACTGTCTTAACTATTATTGTGGTGTAATAGGATATAATGCCTAATCAATCTCCACCATTACTTCTGCCTAAACAATCCTCCCTTCATATACAAAAAGGAAGAAATAATTAACCCAATTTGCATAATGCTTTAATGTAGTCATGCTGAGCAACATGATTCACAGATAATCAACTTTGTTAAAGATAATGGTGTTCCAAATTTTAATAGAGTGCTGTTACATTGTTTGAGGGAGGGGCAGGGAGGGGAGAAAAGCAGATGTTTCCAGAGAATTTAGAGTAGTTTAAGCAACAAAACAAAAAGTGATACTAATTATTAAAGCAGTGTTTAAAAACAATTTCAAATGGAAAGATTTCTTCAAACACAGAGGTCCTCCATGGAATTTCAGTAAAGTATTCTCGACCTGCTTGTCTATACCCTGAGCCTTATCCATTTTCCACAGCCTCTGATCTATTTGTAGGAGGACCTAGTGCCATTTGGAATGCAATTTGATAACCACTGAATTATTGTATAAAAATAATATTCTTGTCTCCAAAAACCAGAAGTAGTTCTATCCTCTACTTAGAAAAAAAAATGTTCTAGAACTATCAAAGAAAAATAGAGCATGCGAATAGAGGAGAAAAAGTGGGAAGAGCCTGGTCTTTTTAGTAGACTATTTCATGCTTCTGGACAAGTATATGATGCTCTCTGAACCCCAGTTTTCAACATATGCAAACAAGAATATAATATCTACCTCCAGGGGCATGATGAAAGAAAGTGAGTTGAAAATGTTAAAAATGCCTTGTTGAAAAAATAGTAAAGCAAATTATCCTAAGTATTAGAAAACTATTTTCTATATTATTCCTCATTCTATATCCTCTAATATCAACTGCTAGACCAGAGGTCAGCAAACTTTCCATAAAAGACTAGACAGTAAATATTTTAGATTTTGACAGCCCTCTCTTCTGTTAGTTACAGTTACTTAACATATCTGTAGCTCAAAAGCAGCCATATCCAGCTTTAAACACTTGGGTGTGGTTATGTTCCAATAAAACTTTATTTACAAGAACAGGCAGCTGGCCAAATCTGCCCAGTGCACCATAGCTGGCAAACTCCTGCATTGGACATTTTCAGCTCCAAGTGTTGTTCATAGCCCACCAGTAGCAGCATTCCCTAAAAGCAGGACAAGCCATATAGACTGTGAGGCTTAAAGCAAAATAAAAGTGGAGGACACTTTGTTCATAAGTTACTAAGAAAATTAAAATGCTGATAGAAGAGCATTAAATTCAATGTGAAGACTTTGTGTAACCGTGCAGGTCACAGAACTGAGAATGCAGCCCAGCCTGGGAGCTGGTTAAAAACTACAGCCTCAGCGCCCACCCCAACCTACTGAATGAGAATCTGCATATCAATAAGATCCCAAAATGATTCATATGTATATGTGTTTTGAGAGGCTCTGAGAGACTAAAATTAGTTTAAGATGGTATTTCTGGCTAGAAACTCTCTAATAAGGCCTGGGTAATTATTTCTGTCTGTAAGAAATCTACTTTGAAATTCATACAAAACTGTTCACAAAATAATTGAGAAACTGACATCAACAAATATTCTGTTTTCTCTAATCTTCCAGTTAAATGATTCAGTTTGTCTTCTTGAACTCTCACTACATTTGATTGGCTGCTGAGTGCTGATCATTCCCACCCATAGAATTTTCTCTCTTGTTCTACCACCTCTCAGAAGAGTGCAGTGGGTAAGAATGTTGATTCTGGAGCTGGAAAGCCTGAGTCTATGTGCTGGCTCCACCTGTTACCAGCTGTTTGTTGTTGGGCAGGATACTTCTTTAATCTGTTTCAGTTTCCTCTTCCTTTAAATAGGGAGGATTTAAAAAAATAAATAAATAGGATAATAACTCAAACCATCATTGTGAGGATGAAATGTGTTTTCTATGTAAACACTCAATTAGTGTCTAACACATAGTAAACACTTACAAGTATTAGATTTATTATCTGTTAATTCCCATCACCTTCAGAATTCTTCTGGCCTTCATAAACAGTTTCCTGAGCTCTTGCAATATTAACTGTTCTCAATTTCACATGGTAATTAAGATCAACTGCACATCAAACCAGCACATCCTAAAGGAAATCAGTCCTGAATATTCATGGGAAGGACTGATGCTGAAGCTGAAAGGCCAATACCTTGGCCACCTGATGCGAAGAACTGAATCCTTAGAAAAGACCCTTATGCTGGGAAAGACTGAAGGCAGGAGGAGAAGAGGACAACAGAGGATGAGATTGTTAGATGGCATCACTGACTTGATGGACACGAGTTTGGGCAAGGTCCAGGAGTTGGTGATGGACAGGGAAGCCTGGCGTGCTGCAGTCCACGGGGTTGCAAAGAGTCAGACATGACTGAGCGACTGAATTGAACTTCACAGCGTTTAGGAAGCAAAGTTAGCCATGCCATTTGAATACAAAAATAATAAGAAATAATTTTTTGAGCATAATATAATGGGAGATAGATAACAGTCTAAGGATGAAGTCAACATGAGATCAAGTGCGAGATGCCAACTGTAATAAACTCAGTTGAGTCCAAGCAGGCCTTGAGAATAAAACTAAGGAAGGTCTAGAACAGAGACAGATATTATAGCCATTTGGCTGCTGCTGGCCTACTGCCTCTTTTCATAAATAAAATTTTTTAAAATATTTCTTTGGCTACATTAGGTACTAGTTTGTTGCTGAGACTCTCTAGTTGTGGTACGAGCAACTCTCTAGTTGCTCTGAGGAATGTGGTGTCTTAGTTCCCTGACCAGGAATCAAACCCTCATCTTCTGCATTGCAAGATGGATTCCTAGCCACCAGACCAGACCACCAGAGAAGTCCCTAAAGAAAGTTTTAATGCAACACAGTCATGCCTATTCTTTTTTTTTTTTTTTTAATGCCTATTCTTTTTCTTATTTTCAGTAGTTGCTTTTGCACACAATGGTATGGTTGAGTAGTTGTGACGGAGACCTATGGCCAACAAGACCTAAAATATTTATTATTTGGCCCTTGACAGAATTAAACAAACAACAAAGTACTGGTTGTGGAGTATTACAGAATGCAAGGCTGAGTTAGCAGGATTTTCAGATAGAACTCAATTATTGAAAGAATCCTTCAAAATAGGACTGAGAAGATAAAGCTGGAAAGAAATCCAAGTCATCTGGCAGAGAATCAGGCCCTAGAGCATGAGTGGGCACTGAAGTAGAAACAGAATATTCAGTTTACTGTTTATCTTCATTGCTGAATCATTTGAGGACTCAACCCTCTTTACAGAAGATGCTAAAACTACTTCTAAAATACAATTTCTAGTGTTTTGTTGAGTGGACTCTGTTGACTGTGGGGAAAGATACAGAAGTTGACATAAAGCTTGCTGATGCCTCCAGTGATTAGGATACCACAATTATCATCCTTAAAAAATCCAATCATGTAAACTTATTTTGACACCATCATATAAAAACTCTGACCAGGTAGGTAAATTCTGCTTTGGAAAGTCATGTAAATTCAGCATTCCAGAGGTATCATTGCATACTTGGCTTTGAATATGGAAATATTTAGCTTGGAATCCAGCTTTTGCAGATGTTTTCCCTATAACCTGAAAATCCTTCCCTTGCCCTTCTCCACATAGCAGATTGTAATTCATTCTATAAAAAGTCAGTTCAAATACCATCTGTTCTGGAAATCCTTTCACTATTCTTGCCGGCATAATTAGTTATTCTTTTCACTGTAAGTGGAGAAGATCATGTTATAACCCAGGGGGCTAGTGGACACATGGAGCAGAAATCCAACATCTCAGCAGGGCATTGTCTAGGAGTGATGTCTTCCACATGCAGCAAGCTAAAGTAACAGAGACTCCTCCCAGCGTTGATAGGAACAAAAAGCAGAAATCCACCATTCCTGGGATTCATCCCAACAGTGACACCATAAGAAGATAAGCTCATGTAGGAGCTGTTCTCCCCTAAGTGGAACTGTTCAACAAGCAAAAACTTTCCAAAATGAGTTAACAGATGAAACCAACTGGTAGTCTTTGCAGTGGTTTTGTGAGTAGATAGTGCCCTCAGAATAATATGGGAAAAATCACTGTATAAAATAGATATTGAGCAAGAAAAAGGAAGGTGAAAGAATTAAACTGGGTAGAATTTTCCTATCACACACACACACAGACACACACACAAACAGACCTGGAAGGGGTTCAAAGGTTTCTGTCCTCCATGATCACCAGTAAGGTGATTACTCCTCTCTTGTGAATGGGGACTCCTTGATTAAGATCAAAAGTAGACTACGGGGCTATGACTCTGGGTGATGTAATCTTCCCTGGAAAAAGCAAAATGGTGACTTTTTTCCACAAAGAGAACTTTAACATCATAATGTTTCATTGTTTCCATTTTGCTCAAACTCTTTGGTTGTTTTTGCTTTATTTTCTCTTAGATCTTATTCAGTTGTGTCACATAAGAAGGAGTTTCTTTCTTTTTTAATTGGAAAGAGGTTTCTACTTGTTTGGAAAAATTGTTTCCCATTCCTCCTATGTCTTTTTTCCATATGTTAAAGCCAAAAGGAATCCATGATGGAAACCCAGGAAATAATAAGCACGGAAGAGAGGCTTTAGGGGCTTTTTTTCCTAGTAAGTTTAAAAGGACTTCTCATAGACAGTATGAATAACAGGACATTTTCTCAGCTGGAAGATGACAGGTTTGAGTTCAAAATAAGCAGGACTCATTTGCCTGGAGTGCCCCTTCTAGCCATTAACTAATAAGCCTGAAGCAGCACTTAATATTTGATGGAAAACTAGAGTTCATATATATTAACACTGGACTTAGATCACTATGGCTAAGAGAGTCTTTGGATAAAAAAATATAGACAAGGCTGACACAAAAGACTTACCTATAAAATTATACAGACCATATATCTGAATTTTCAGTACAACTAGTTAATACAAAAATAATAAAAGAACATAACTTTTGGAGATTTTTAAACATTAGTTTACAAAAGTGGACCAATGAGGAAATCAAAATAAAATTACATATGCATTGGAAAGAAAAGATGGCCTGAAAACTGCATGAGAACATATTTTAATTTTGTCTGAAAATATAATAATTGCAAATTCATCCCTTTATAGTCATATACTACTGTTTGAATACCCACATTCACATGCACACAAACATACACATGAGAATGAATGAATGGATCCAACTCTAAAAGTGACAAACAAATGTGGAAACTAAAGTAAATGTTATCAAAGAGATGTCTCTACAAAAGTCATTGTGTACCAATGGTTTTACAAGTGGTTTCTTAAAAATCTCCCCATGATAGGTAATTATTTCTCTGGGGAAATATTCTAAGGAAAGAAGATATCTGTAAGAGATATAGACAACTATACACAAGGCATCCACTGAGGCATCATTTATTTTGGATAATTTGGAAATCTTATCATATATTGTAAATCAAAGCCAAAGCAAGCTATGGAGCAGCCTTCACTCTGTCTCTCATACTTGTCACATAACCTACCAGGAAATCATATTGGCTCTTCCTTCAAAATGTACCACAAATAATCAAACCATCTATATCTTACCACTTAAACTGCTACCTCTCTGCTCTGAGCCACAGTCCTCTCTTGCCTGAACCCTGCAGGGGTCTCTAACTGGTCTCCCTGTTTACATTTTGATTTCTCCACCCCAGATTCTCTTTACAGAGCAACTGGAGAAATTCTGTTAACATATATATCTAATCATACCTTTTCTAAAATCAAAATAATTCAATTATTTCCCTACAAACTCAAAGTGAAATTCAGAAACAACTCTGGCTTATACCGTCTGGGACCCTGATGCCTCCTTCTGATCCCTGGTGATCTCAGACTTCCCTGTGGCTCAGACGGTAAAGTGTCTGTCTACAATGCAGGAGACCCAGGTTCAACCCCTGGGTGGGGAAGAGCTCCTGGAGAAGGAAATGGCAACCCACTCCAGTACTGTTGCCTGGAAAATCCCATGGATGGAGGAGCCTGCTGGGCTACAGTCCATGGGGTCGCAAAGAGTCAGACACGACTGAGCGACTTCACTTTCCCTAATGATCTTCTTATTCCCTGGATTCCTCCAGTCTCTTATTTCCTTGGTGCCTCTTGAGGTGCCAAGCATCTTCCTCAGGACTTGACTTTGCACTTGCTATGGTATCTGCCTGGAACTCTCTTCCCTCAATAACCAGACAGCTTTACCTCTCACCTCCTTCCGCTCTTGTCCAGACCATTCTCACCTCATCAAAAAGGCATCCCTAACAAAGCTTTCTAAAATAGAGAATTATCCATCTTTCACTTTATTCCACTTTAATTCTTCTTAGTGCTTATATTAGATTACATATTTATTGGTTTATTATCTATTTCCTCCAACTAGAAAACAAATCCCATGAGAGCAGGGATTTTTTGTTTGTTTTTGGTTTTTGCCCTTGTGTCCAGGGTCTGGAAAAGTACATGGAGCACAAGAGAAGCTCAATGAATATTTTTTGAATTAAAAATAGATGAAAATAATATCACAGGAAATGTGAAATAAATTGTGGATTTACCCATATGACTGCATTGTATTTAATTGTTAATTGTCAAGACCATGGAGCACTTAATAGTTGAATTTAAACATGAAGTTCAATCTACACATGTGCACACAGAATATTCTGTCAACAATCTACACATTTTATATGCATGGGAAAAGCATAAGGAAATAAACCAAATCCCTATCAAGACTTTCTCAGAGTAGTACGTGTAACAGTATTTGTTATATTATCTAGTATATTTTCTTTCATCTTTAACTTTTCAGTGTATATTTTTAATTAGGAAAAAAATTTAAGAATTGAGCACCTACTGTATCCATCCCACTGGGCTGGGACTGGTGGATATGAAGTTAATAGATGCTCTAATTTTAACTGGGATAAAAGATAAATAAACCAATCATTGCAATCTTGGTAAAATTATGACAAAGATCACATGAGCAATGTGTGTGTTCATCAATTTCTTAAAGCCTTTTATTTCCCACTAAATAATGATAAATAAAGTACAATAGAGATAACATACATCTTCATAATTCTGTGGTGATATAAGGTGAGATAATGAGAGTAAAAGCCTCAACACAACTTACTAATATTATGCTATTATTCATTTTTATAGCTATTTTTATAAGTATAGTACAGGGAGGAGTGACTCCTTTTTTGAGCAACATCAGGGGAGACACCACGAAGTACTAAGTACTGGACTGAGCCAAAAAGGTAATATTTGACTGTAGAGCCAAGAGAATGGCTAATGTAGGCTATAATATCAAAAACTCCAAATCTTAGTGGCTTGAGATAACAAAAGAATATCTTATACAGCCTGAATTTCTTTTTTTCTTTTTAATTTATTTATTTTAATTGGAGGCTACTTACTTTACAATATTGTAGTGGTTTTGCCATACATTGATATGAATCGGCCATGGGACAGCCTGAATTTCTAATGCAGGTTCACACGGGAGGGACTGTCCCAGGTCATCAAAATCCCTCAGGGACTCACCTGGACAAAGGCTGCATCTTGACCTGTACTTGACCCATGAAGCTACGGGAGCAGGATGCGCTGAATCATGGGCTGTCTCTGAAATTTGCAAGGAAGAAGTGACACACTTCACTTTCATTCACATTTCAACAGCCAAATAAAGCTATAAGGCTAATTCTACCTTTAAATTGATGGCAAGTCTTCCTACCCTGCACATGAAAGCTAAAGAGCTGGAAATACTTCGTGAAAGCACTAATGATCACAGAGAGAGATTGACAAGATGACGTGGTGGATTTGTTTCACCATGAGAATAATTTGGGCAATGATACCAGGTAAGGCCCTGACAAAAACAAGATGAGACTATATCATATTCAGCAGTATGTCAGAACAGATACCCCAAACCTGCTACTCAAAAAAATGCCAGAAAATGTTGAATATCATTTTATAAAGAATAGTTTAAAATGCACGTCTGAGCTAGCAATAAAATCAGAGTAATCCGTAGAGGCAGAAAGCAAACAGAAAGCATAAATCCACAGTAATAAGTGAAATAAAGTCCATGGCTTCTCTGGGAAAAGGTGTACATCCCTTAATATAGAGCTTTGATTTTAATAACACTTGTGTGCCCAGAGCCCACACAAAGTGAAAAGATCAAGTCAGGGATCACATATAAAGCTGAGATTCAAGCAGTGAAAAGAGTGAACCTGGAAAAATAAGTAAAATGGAAAAGTAGTCATTTGCGAAGATAGACTGTTCAAAGCTTGTCAGTCTTAGACTTGGATTTCAGAATTATTACCCACAGGTTGGTGCTCATGTGATTTTGTGGTCCAAATTCACATAACCTCTGTGGGCTGACAATCCCGGGAGAATAAGGTTTAAGGGAGCCCATAAAGCGATTATGCATCGCCACAGTTACAGGGACAAATCAAAGGCTCTCTGAAGAAACAGAACTCCAGTCTTGGTCACAAGGATTTCCCACAAATACAGTGAATTCCTAATAACAGTAATCACAAAGAAAATGAGGCAGTAAGGCAATATAAATGATTTGTTGTTGTTTAGTTGCTAAGCTGTGTTTGACCCTTTTGTGTCCCCATGGACTGTAGCACGCCAGCCTCCTTTGTCCATGAGATTTCCCAGGCAAGAATACTGGAGGGGGTTGCCATTTCTTTCTCCAGGGGATCTTCCTGACTCAGGGATCAAACCCACGTCTTCTGCACTGCAGACAAGTTCTTTACCACTGAGCCACCAGGGAAGCCTAGATATATAATAGCTTCCCATTTAATGATACTATTTAATGATAGCTAATATAACATGCAGCCAGGTCGAAGAAAAGTACTTCACATATTGGAATTATCACTCATAGAATTAAAAATATGTATATTTAATGTATTAAAAGAGGGAATCTAAAATATGGAACAGACAAAGACAGCATAAAATTAATTACTCACAGTTTAAAATGTCCAAATAGGGGAAAATTTTAGAAATGAAAATAATACAATCACTAAAATTTAAATCTATAAGACACTTGTGTTTGTGTGTGTGTGTGTGTGTGTGACAAAATGACTTAAAACGTTTATTACTTCAACCAATTTAGCATGTATTATTCAGTGACAAATGCATTTACAATGTACAACCATCACCAATATGTAGTTCTAGATATCTTTGTTTGCCATCCCCAAAGGAAACCCTGTACCCATTAAGCAGGGAAGTGTTCCATCCTCTTTTATTTTACTGTTTAAAAGAATTTCAGAAATGTTAATTCTTCTTTAGATATTTAGTAGAATTGACTATTGAGGTCATCTGGCCATGAATTTTCTTTTGTTGAATGGGGTTTGATTACTGTTTCAAGAGTCTTTAAGTGTTAATATTGGGAGAGGAAATTAATATTCAGACTGTATAAGGAGCTTCTAGGAAGCACATCAACAGCAAAACAAATAACCCAATTAAAAACTGGACAGAGGACTTGAATGGAGATTTATCCCAAGGTGATATATAAGTGACTCACAAGCATATACAAAGATGCTCATATCACTAGTCATTTGAGAAATGCAAATCAAAACCATAATGAGCTATCACTATGACAAAAAAGTATCAGTAATAACTGGAAAAGCTTTTACTCCTATGCACTGTAAAATGGTGCAGTTGGCATGCAAAACAGTGTAATGCCTCTTCAAAGAATTAAAATTAAAATTAACAAATGATTCAGGATTCAGCAATTCCACTTCTAGGTACATCTCTAAAAGTATTGAAAGCAGGATTTCAGAGAGATATTTGAACACTCATGTTCACAGCAGTATTATTTACAATATATAAAAGATAGAAGCAATGGAATATCATCAACACAGGGATAAACAAATGAGGTATACATACACAATGGAATATTATTCAGCCTTGAAAAGGAAGGAAGTCCTGATGTATGCCACAACATGGATTAATCTTTAGGACATTTAGGCAGGTGTAGTAAGCCAGTCCCCCAATACGATTGCTGTATAATCACACTTACATGAGGTATTACAGTAGTCCGTCTTATAGAAACAAGAATGTAGAATGGTGGTTACCAATGGCTTGGAGGAAGGAGAAAAAGTACGTCATTATTTAATAGGTATAGAGTTTCAGTTTTGCAAGAATAGAGTTCTGAAGACTGGTTGCACAACAATGTGAATACACTTAACTATATTGAACTGCACTCTTGATAATGGTAAATATGGTTAAAAAAAAAAAAAACAGGCAGGAATTAATGATTAGTATTTTCTGATCATGTGTCCTGCATTTGGTATGAGCATAAACCTATATTCCTTAGCATATATGGGAGCTTTTCAAAACTCTTTATCTCTAAAGTAACACATTCCGCAGCTTTTCCTCCGAGTTTCAGTATGTTTATTGTTTGACTGAAGTGTTATCTTTTGCCCCAAGTGGCAATGCCTTATTCCTTTGCCTTTCAATGTTTTCATGGAATGTCCTCAGAATTGCTTGACTTTCTACCCTGATTGATTTTAAAGTTAGTGAAAATAAAAGCCAGCTGTTTGAATTCTTTGGGCTAGTCCAAAAAACAACCAGAATTTAAGGACAAAGTAAGTTCTGTTACTTCTAGAACCAGGAACCCACAGACCACCAATGAGCTGGGTAGGGCAAATGAAACAAGGATAAGTTAAAATGCCACACATCTTTCTTTCTGTTTCAGTTGATTTTTTTTTTTTTTAATTGACTAAGACTTCACTTGGTTGCTGTCAACCTCTGAGTTCTAATAAAGATCATTTTTGTCAGGTTCTACTTGTTTCTGTGGAAGACTAGGCCCTTAAGAGTTCCCTACTCTGCCATTTCCAAGAATTCTATGAGTATTTTTAAAAGAAGTTTGGTTAGCCATCTGTATGTCTTCTTTGGAGAAATGTCTGTTTAGTTCTTTGGCCCATTTTTTGATTGGGTCATTTATTTTTCTGGAATTGAGCTGCAGGAGTTGCTTGTATATTTTTGAGATTAATCCTTTGTCTGTTGCTTCATGTGCTATTATTTTCTCCCAATCTGAGGGCTGTCTTTTCGCCTTACTTATAGTTTCCTTTGTTGTGCAAAAGCTTTTAAGTTTCATTAGGTCCCATTTGTTTATTTTTGCTTTTATTTCCAATATTCTGGGAGGTGGGTCATAGAGGATCCTGCTGTGATTTACGTCGGAGAGTGTTTTGCCTATGTTCTCCTCTAGGAGTTTTATAGTTTCTGGTCTTACATTTAGATCTTTAATCCATTTTGAGTTTATTTTTGTGTATGGTGTTAGAAAGAAGACATACAGATGGCTAACAAACACATGAAAAGATGCTCAACATCACTCATTATCAGAGAAATGCAAATCAAAATCACAATGAGGTACCATTACACGCCAGTCAGGATGGCTGCTATCCAAAAGTCTACAAGCAATAAATGCTGGAGAGGGTGTGGAGAAAAGGGAACCCTCTTACACTGTTGGTGGGAATGCAAACTAGTACAGCCACTATGGAGAACAGTGTGGAGATTTCTTAAAAAACTGGAAATAGAACTGCCATATGACCCAGCAATCCCACTCCTGGGCATACACACTGAGGAAACCAGATCTGAAAGAGACACGTGCACCCCAATGTTCATCGCAGCACTGTTTATAATAGCCAGGACATGGAAGCAACCTAGATGCCCATCAGCAGACGAATGGGAAAGGAAGCTGTGGTACATATACACCATGGAATATTACTCAGCTGTTAAAAATAATTCATTTGAATCAGTTCTAATGGGATGGATGAAACTGGAGCCCATTATACAGAGTGAAGTAAGCCAGAAAGATAAAGAACATTACAGCATACTAACACATATATATGGAATTTAGAAAGATGGTAATGATAACCCTATATGCAAAACAGAAAAAGAGACACAGAAATACAGAACAGACTTTTGAACTCTGTGGGAGAATGTGAGGGTGGGATGTTTCGAAAGAACAGCCATGTATATTATCTATGGTGAAACAGATCACCAGCCCAGGTTGGATGCATGAGACAAGTGCTCGGGCCTGGTGCACTGGGAAGACCCAGAGGAACCGGGTGGAGAGGGAGGTGGGAGGGGGGATCGGGATTGGGAATACATGTAACTCCATGGCTGATTCATGTCAATGTATGACAAAACCCACTGCAATGTTGTGAAGTAATTAGCCTCCAACTAATAAAAATAAATGAAAAAAAAAAAAAAAGACGTTTGGAAATAACTGAGGGAAAAACTTAGTAAAATGAAAAACAGATATGAAGAAATTTCAGTAGAGGGGAACAAAGAGATGGAAAATACAAGAGAAGACTCAAGCTGGGGGGTGAGTGGAATAAAAACATCTACAGTATATGCAAACTGGGTTCCAGAAAGAGTTAGAGAAAGAATAGGATGAGGGCAATATTTATAGATGCAATAGCTGATATCTTCTCCAGAATTCGAAAGAAATATACAAAGAGACAGCTTCATAATGGGGAAGCCCAATTGATCATAAATAAATTCACACCTGGAAAATGCAGGGAATCCCTCTAATATAAAAGACAGTTAGAAGATATTTTAAAATTAACTATTATTTTTTAAAATTTCAGACCATTAAATATATGTATACTAGGGATCCATTGCCTATATTTCATGTCTAGTGTTTTCTTTCCTCCATTTTTTAGATCTCTTCTTAATTCCTGTTCATTTGCCTGTAGTTTTCTCTTATCTATTTTTCTAAAGTACTTTTGATCCTATATAATCTCCTCTATACATCTCATAATTATGTTTTCATCTATGAAATTATTTTTGTCATTTTTCCCCCCAATTTATTTTCTGCCTTTCCATTTCACACTTCTTTGACATTCTCTCTTCTGAGTTTTTATACTTCTTTTTTCATGGTGCTTATATCGGTTATTTATTGCAACAATAGTACAGCATAACAAATCATTCCAAAACTCAGTGGTTTAAAACAAATTTATGGGCCAGCATCTCAGTTCTGCTTTTCTGGACCAGGTTGAGATCATTTTACATTTTTGTCTTTGTCACACTGGCAGGCATACTGGAGCTATGATGGCTCAGCTAAGATGTCTTAATATCTGCTTATGTGATCTCTCATTGTTCAGTAGGCTATCATGCACTTGCTCTCATAGCAAGGGCAAAAAGAGCAATCAGAAATGCACAAGAATTTTATTAAGCCTCTGCTGATACCATATTTTTAACTTCTCATTGATTAAAGCAAGTCACTTAGCAAGGTTTAGAGCCAGAAAGGGAGGAGACATCATTTAGAATCATTAATGCAATATATATACCACACTAAATAACACTGCTTTGTTATATTCCTTCTGTTTTGAGGTAGTATTTTTCTGAATTTATTTTGTCTGCCAAATGTTTCCTTTCTCGTTTTCCATTTTTAGGTTGTTTTCCTTACATAATTGTGCTAAGAAGCCTGTAGTTTTATTACTCATGTTCATATACGAATATCCTGAGTTTTTCCTAACCTGCTTTTAACATAAGGATTCTATGAGGGTGGTTGTTTGGGTGGCTTCTTCAGTTTCTTAATTTCTGCTACTTCTGATACAATGAAAAGCAGATTTTGATACATAAACCCATCATATATGGAATAGAGAAAATGACTTCCATTTTCCTGACCAAATTTGGATAGAACAAATTTGAAGAATATTTTACAATATTCAGTACAAGTGAAGATAAACATACCTATGACAGTATAATTCTGTTTGCCTGCCTACAGCCATAGAAATTCATACTATTTTGCACCAGGGTACATGCTCAAGAATGTCCATAACAGCAATGTTTATAATGGCTAAAATATGAAGACAAACAAATCATGGGAGTCTTGCTATGAGATACTAGGAATAAATACTATGTATGAAAAACACTGAGTAAAGCCCAGTGAAAAGTAATAACTTGAAAAAAACCTTAAAGATACAGTTGAATGAAAGAAGAAAGGCACAGACAGATCATTTCAATCATATGTGAATTCAAAAAATTGTCATATTAGATGATATTGTTTAGATAATATAATTTAAAAAGCAAAGGTGTGAATGTCATTAGAGTCAGAGTATTATTTGCTTCTGGAGAGGAGAGAGAATAATAATTGGGGATACTTATTAGACATCTGGGAGGCTTTAGGGTGCTTGTTATGGTCTATGTTATTGCCCTGGTTTGAGAAATATATGAGACTTCATTTTACAAGACTTCTTATGTCTGAGGTGCCTATCATATATCAAGACAGAGATATTGAAAATATTTTTGGATATTTGAGCCTGGAATTTAGAGAAGTCTAATTTGGGGTATAAATTAGGTAGTCTTTAGTACATAGACACAATATAAAGCATAAATCTAGATGAGATATGCAAAATACATGTTCAAGAAATAGTTTGCCTTGGGTTGAATTATGTTCCCCCTCAAAAATGTTATATGTTGAAGTATCTCAGAAGGTGATGTTACTTGGAAATAGGATCAGTGCAGATATAACTAATTAAGATGTGGTCATACTGGATAGGGTGGACCTCTAATCCCATATAGGCTTCCCAGGTGGCACTAGTGGTAAAGAATCAGCCTATCAATGCAGGAGAGTTCCAAGACGGAGTTTCCATCCCTGGGTCAGGAAGATCCCCTGGAGGGGGGGCATGACAATCCACTCTGGTATTCTTGTCTGGGAAATCCCATGGACAGAGGAGCCTGGCAGGCTACAGCCCATAGGTTTGCACAGAATTAGAGATGACTGAAGTGACTTAAAAGGTCAGTTTTCATTCCAATCCCTAAGAAAGGCAATCCCAAAGAATGCTCAAACTACCGCACAATTGCACTCATCTCACACGCTAGTAAAGTAATGCTCAAAATTCTCCAAGCCAGGCTTCAGCAATATGTGAACCATGAACTTCCAGATGTTCAAGCTGGTTTTAGAAAAGGCAGAGGAACCAGAGATCAAATTGCCAACATCCACTGGATGATCGAAAAAACAAGAGAGTTCCAGAAAAACATCTATTTCTGCTTTATTGACTACGCCAAAGCCTTCAACTGTGTGAATCACAATAAACTGTGGAAAATTCTGAAAGAGATGGGAATACCAGACCACCTGACCTGCCTCTTGAGAAACCTGTATGCAGGTCAGGAGGCAACAGTTAGAACTGGACATGGAAAAACAGACTGGTTCCAAATAGGAAAGGGAGTATGTCAAGGCTGTATATTGTCACCCTGCTTATTTAACTTATATGCAGAGTACATCATGGAAAAACACTGGGCTGGAAGAAGCACAAGCTGGAATCAAGACTGTCGGGAGAAATATCAATAACCTCAGATATGCAGATGACACCACCCTTATGGCAGAAAGTGAAGAGGAACTAAAAAGCCTCTTGATGAAAGTGAAGGAAGAGAGTGAAAAAGTTGACTTAAAGCTCAACATTCAGAAAACTAAGATCATGGCATCTGGTCCCATCACTTCATGGCAAATAGATGGGGAAACAGTGGAAACAGTGTCAGACTTTATTTTTTGGGGCTCCAAAATCACTGCAAATGGTGGCTGCCGTCATTAAGTTAAAAGATGCTTACTCCTTGGGAGGAAAGTTATGACCAACCTAGATAGCATATTAAAAAGCAGAGACATTACTTTGCCAACAAAGGTTCATCTGGTCAAGGCTATGGCTTTTCCAGTGGTCATGTATGGATGTGAGAGTTGGACTGTGAAGAAAGCTGAGCACTGAAGAATTGATGCTTTTGAACTGTGGTGTTGGAGAAGACTCTTGAGAGTCCCTTGGACTGCAAGGAGATCCAACCAGTCCATCCTAAAGGAGATCAGTCCTGGGTATTCATTGGAAGGACTGATGCTGAAGCTGAAACTCCAATACTTTGGCCACCTCATGCAAAGAGTTGACTCATTGGAAAAGACCCTGATGCTGGGAGGGATTGGGGGCAGGAGGAGAAGGGGACGACAGAGGATGAGATGGCTGGATGGCATCACTGACTCAATGGGCATGAGTTTGAGTAAACTCCGGGAGTTGGTGATGGACAGGGAGGCCTGGCATGCTGCGATTCATGGGGTTGCAAAGAGTCGGACACAACTGAGCGACTGAACTGAACTGAACTGAAGTGACTTAGCACTTACGTGAATCCAGTATGATTTGTGTCCCTATAAAAAGGAAATGTTTGGACACAGACATGACAGAGGGGAGTGCCATATGAAGGTGGAAGCAGAGATGAGATAATTTTTGTATAAACATGGAATGCCAGGTTGTGAACCATCAGAACCTAGGACAGAGGGACATATTCTCCTTCACAGCCCTTGGAAGGAACCAACCCACTAGCAGCTTGATCTCAAACTTCTAGCCTTCAAAACTGTTAGGAAATAAATTTGTTATTTATGCTGCCCAGTTTCCACTGCTTTGTCAACAGCTGCCCTAGTGAATTAATATATTGTCCAAGGCCAAGACCCAATATTAAAAAGGCTGAAAAAATGAGAAGGAACCAAAACAAAAAAAAAGAAGAAGAAGAAGAATTAGACAGTGTGATAGGATGAAAACCTACAGATTATGAGGCCCTGGAATCCAAGTGACAAGTTGGGAAGGAAGGACTTGGTCAAGTGTATTAAAGTTGTATGTAAAAGAAAGTCTAAGTGTTAGTTGCCTAGTCATGTCCAACTCTTTGTGACCCCCATGGACTGTAGCCCGCTAGGTTCCTCTGTCCATGGAATTCTCAAGGCAAGAATACCAGAGTGGGTGGCCATTCCCTTCTCCAAGGGATCTTCCTAACCTAGGGATCAAACCTGGATCTCCTGCATTGCAGGCAGATTCTTTACAATCTGAGCCTCCAGGGACGTCCTTGAAGTTCTATGAGAACTGAGAATTAACTCCTGGATTTAACAAACTTAAGGCATTGGTGAAATGCCGAAGTACATTTTGATGGTGTAGTTGCAGACAAACACTCCCTCAAGGATATTTAAGCTAGAATAAGAAAAGAAGACCAGAAGAGACCTAGCATTGCCAATTCTCGTGAGGAGATTATAGAGAGGCAGAGAAATGATACAGTACCTGCTGATTGAATTGAGATTGGAAATGTTTTCTGAACATGGAAGTAAAAAAAAAGACCATGTTAGTACACACTTGGGAATGATCCAACAGAGATGGATATACTGAAATTTTAGAGTTACTGGGCTCCAGTCATTGAAGGGGCCAAAAGAGATAGTATCTAGTGCAGAATTTGGTGAGGCTGCCTTTAGGAATTGGACTATCTTCAAAAAAGGAAGAGAGACTGCAGAGAGCAGGCATTCAAAGTGTATGAATATAGATATGGGAGCCATTGACAGAAATTACTTTTAGATTTAGAAAAACATTTTAAGCTAAATAGGATCTAAGCATTCTAGAATGAATGAGATGGTGTCAAAATTTCGAAAGAGTGGGAGAGGTGTGAAAAGTCAATGAAGAGAATAAACAGCTTGTTGTTGTTTAGCTGCTAAGTCATGTCTGATTCTTTCGCAACCCCGTGGACTATAGCACCCCAGGCTCCTCTGTCCATGGGATTCTCCCGGGCAAGAATACTGGAGCCGGTTGCCATTTCCTTCTCCAGGGGATCTTCCTGAACTAGGGATTGAACCTGTACCTCCTGCACGGGCAGGCGGATTCTTTACCACTGAGTCACCATGGAAACCCATTAAATCATTTAGAGAAATATAAATGAAAGTTCAGAAACATCAAGGGCCCACTTGAAATTTGTGGTCATCAATGTATTGTGAGAACATTAAGGATAATTATTAGTTTTCTCACCAGTCATAATCAGCTGGTTTATTCAGCTGGCCTTTCATGAGGACCAGGTGGAGGGAATAACAGACCAAAGTGGCAGTCATTGGCATCTTATAGTGGCTGTGGTGAGATATGAACAGCTGGGAAACCAATTTAGAATATATTTTCAGAAACCTCCTATTTGCCAGCAGTGGCATTCGTAGAATTCCTTTGATAAGAGTCTTCCCAGAGAGAATGCTAAATAAATCTTCTTCACTTATCTTTTAATTATGGTAGATTTATCGTGAAGAAATCACCACATAATAAGGCACATCTGTTTAAATAATGATTAAAATGTTAGAAAGATATTATAAATCCACACACATTATAGTAGTAACAAAAACAGTAACTATCAATTGTACTGCAAATTACTGTTAACAATGTGATTTGTCCACATATTATTTCATTTATTTCTTATACTTTTTATGAGATATTATTGTCTTCATGTTACTTATAAGAAAACTGAGTTTCATAAAAATTATTTTGAATGATTAGAGGGCAATTTCTGCATATCTCTTAATTTCTGCCTGACCATTACATAGTTTTCTTTCTAGAAGTTGCTCAAAAATAGTTTGTTTCTTGCTTAATTACATTCCTTAGTAGCATTTAATTTGATCCCAGCAAAGTGTGGAATTAGCAAATCACATATATATATAGAAAAGAACAAGTTATTAGGAGACATCTTCCTTTAGGGAATGATAATAAAGAATAATAAAAATGTATAAACATGATAAACTTGGGGGATTAGACCAGAAGCAAATATCATGATTGTTAGGTCAGAGGAGCTACCCCATGCTCGAGGTCAGGGGCGGCAGCCAAGAGGAGCAAACCTACGTCCAAGGACCGGCGGCTGCGCAGGGCGAGAGGAGCTACTCCACGTTCAAGGTCAGGAGGGGCGGCCGTGAAGAGACACACCTCGTCCAAGGTAAGGAGCAGCAGCTGTGCTTTGCTGGAGCAGCCGTGAAGAGATACCCCATGTCCAAGGTAAGAGAAACCCAAGTAAGACGGTAGGTGTTGCGAGAGGGCATCAGAGGGCAGACACACTGAAACCATAATCACAGAAAACTAGCCAATCTGATCATAGGACCACAGCCTTGTCTAACTGAGTGAAACTAAGCCATGCAGTGTGGGGCCACCCAAGACGGGTCATGGTGGAGGGGTCTGACAGAATGTGGTCCACTGGAGAAGGGAATGAAAAACCACTTCAGTATTCTTGCCTTGAGAACCCCATGAACAGTATGAAAAGGCAAAAAGATAGGACACTGAAAGATGAACTCCCCAGGTCGGTAGGTGCCCAATATGCTACTGGAGATCAGTGGAGAAATAACTCCAGGAAGAAATGAAGGGATGGAGCCAAAGCAAAAACAATACCCAGTTGTGGATGTCACTGGTGATAGAAGCAAGGTCTGATGCCGTAAAGAGCAATATTGCATAGGAACCTGGAATGTTAGGTCCATGAATCAAGGCAAATTGGAAGTGGTCAAATAGGAGATGGCAAGAGTGAATGTCGACATTCTAGGAATCAGTGAACTAAAATGGACTGGAATGGGTGAATTTAACTCAGATGACCATTATATCTTCTACTGTGTGCAGGAATCCCTTAGAAGAAATGGAGTAGCCATCATGGTCAACAAAAGAGTCTGAAATGCAGTACTTGGATGCAATCTCAAAAATGACAGAATGACCTCTGTTCGTTTCCAAGGCAAACCATTCAATATCACAGTAATCCAAGCATATGTCCCAACCAGTAACGCTGAAGAAGCTGAAGTTGAATGGTTCTATGAAGACCTACAGGACCTTTTAGAACTAACACCCAAAAAAGATGTCCTTTTCATCACAGGGAACTGGAATGCAAAAGTAGGAAGTCAAGAAACACCTGGAGTAACAGGCAAATTTGGCCTTGGAGTACAGAATGAAGCAGGGCAAAGGCTAATAGAGTTTTACCAAGAGAACGCACTGGTCTTAGCAAACACCCTCTTCCAACAACACAACAGAAGACTCTACACATGGACATCACCAGATGGTCAACACCATAATCAGATTGATTGTATTCTTTGCAGCTGAAGATGGAGAAGCTCTATACAGTCTGCAAAAACAAGACTGGGAGCTGACTGTGGCTCAGATCATGAACTCCTTATTGCCAAATTCAGACTTAAATTGAAGAAAGTAGGGAAAACCACTAGACCATTCAGGTATGACCTAAATCAAATCCCTTATGATTATACAGTGGAAGTGAGAAGTAGATTTAAGGGACTAGATCTGATAGAGTGCCTGATGAACTATGGATGGAGGTTTGTGACTTTGTACAGGAGACAGGGATTAAGACCATCCCCATAGAAAAGAAATGCAAAAAAGCAGAACGGCTGCCTGAGGCCTTACAAATAGCTGTGAAAAGAAGAGAAGCAAAAGCAAAGGAGAAAAGGAAAGATATTCCCATTTGAATGCAGAGTTCCAAAGAATAGCAAGAAGAGATTAAAAAAAAAAAAAAAAAAAACCCTTCCTCAGCAATCAATGCAAAGAAACAGAGGAAAACAACAGAATGGAAAAGACTAGAGATCTCTTCAAGAAAATTAGAGATACCAAGGGAACATTTCATGCAAAGATGGGCTCGATAAAGGACAGAAATGGTATGAACATAACAGAAGCAGAAGATATTAAGAGAGGTGGCAAGAATACACAGAACTGTACAAAAAAGATCTTTATGACCCAGATAATCACAATGGTGTGATCATTCACCCAGAGCCAGACATCCTAGAATGTGAAGTCAAGTGGGCCTTAGAAAGCATCACTGCAAACAAAGCTAGTGGATGTGATGGAATTCCAGTTGAGCTATTTATAATCACAATAAACTGGAAAATTCTGAAAGAGATGGGAACACCAGACCACCTGACCTGCCTCTTGAGAAACCTGTACGCAGGTCAGGAAGCAACAGTTAGAACTGGACATAGAACAACAGACTGGTTCCAAATAGGAAAAGGAGTACATCAAGGCTGTATATTGTCACCCTGCTTATTTAACTTATATGCAGAGTACATCATGAGAAACACTGGGCTGGAAGAAGCACAAGCTGGAATCAAGATTGCTGGGAGAAATATCAATAACCTCAGATATGCAGATGACACCACCCTTATGGCAGAAAGTGAAGAGGAACTAAAAAGCCTCTTGATGAAAGTGAAGGAAGAGAGTGAAAAAGTTGTCTTAAAGCTCAACATTCAGAAAACTAAGATCATGGCATCTGGTCCCATCACTTCATGGCAAATAGAAGGGGAGACAGTGGAAACAGTGTCAGACTTTATTTTTTGGGGCTCCAAAATCACTGCAGATGGTGACTGCAGCCATGAAATTAAAAGATGCTTACTCCTTGGAAGGAAAGTTATGACCAACCTGGATGGCATATTTAAAAGCAGAGACATTATTTTGCCAACAAAGCTCCATCTGGTCAAGGCTATGGTTTTTCCAGTGGTCATGTATGGATGTGAGAGTTGGACTGTGAAGAAAGCTGAGCACTGAAGAATTGATGCTTTTGAACTGTGGTGTTGGAGAAGACTCTTGAGAGTCTCTTGGACTGCAAGGAGATCCAACCAGTCCATCCTAAAGGAGATCAGTCTTGGGTGTTCATTGGAAGGACTGATGCTGAAGCTGAAACTCCAATACTTTGGCCACCTCATGCAAAGAGTTGACTCATTGGAAAAGACCCTGATGCTGGGAGGGATTGGGGGCAGGAGGAGAAGGGGATGACAGAGGATGAGATAGCTGGATGGCATCACCAACTCAATGGACATGGGTTTGGGTGGACTCCGGGAGTTGGTGATGGACAGGGAGGCCTGGCGTGCTGCAATTCATGGGGTTACAAAGAGTCGGACATGACTGAGCGACTGAACTGAACTGCGGTCAGACTTTACTTTCTTTTTTCTTTCTTCACTAAAATTGATTAGTGTTCACTTTTTACTTCCATATTGCTACATTATATAAGTCAGAGTTTTGTCATGAATTTAGATATTTTGGTAGACAGGATTTAATACAGAGAATTCAATTCTTAACCGAGACCATTGGAAGGGCTGGTGAGTGAGGGTCAGAAAGAAACACTGCTGGCTTTGGGGAAACCAGTAAATGTGAACTGTCTATGATCTCTCTGCTGTCTGCTGAGGTGAGGAAAATGACCTGAAGATGGTCAGGCTCCCGCTGAAGGTTTTACTTACTACCTGAGTTCATATCAGCCGCTACTGGGAGAGAAAAATGACTTCTGCTTTCTACCTACTTGCACAAATGCCTGTTATTAACATCTAAGCGGGAATTCTGCTGACAAGAGCCTGAAAAATGTAGTTTTTACAGATTCTGTCAAATATCAACAACTGTATGTGATTCAGTCCTCCTCCTTGGACCCCTGTTATCTGAGAAATACTTCTATTAATATTCACACTTAAACTCTTACAAATAATAAAAGCAACAGCACATATTCCTTTAACATGATGATAGTTTTGTTATATTCTTTCTTCCCCAGTCTAACACTCTTATACAAACAAAGTTGCTTGTCTCTACACCTCACCCTGGGCTTCTCTTGTGGGTCAGCTGGTAAAAAATCTGCCTGCAATACAGGAGACCTGGGTTCAATCCCTGGGTTGGGAAGATCCCCTGGAGAAGGGAAAGGCTACCCACTCCAGTATTCTGGCCTGGAGAATTCCATGGACTGTATAATCCATGGGGTGGCAAAGAGTCAAACAGGACTGAACTTTCACTTTCTCTTTTCATACCTCATCCTAGGTTGGGGGGATAGGGAGAGGAGAGACACAAAATCCCATGATTTATTGTATCCATCTCTGTGTGATGATTGCTGAATTTCCTGTTCAGTTACAGATTACCTTTACATTCTATAATTTAGAAAAAAGAGAAATAAAAATATTATAACATATGTTTTATAAGACAATGTGGGAAGAAAGGAAGAATAAAATGTAAAATTAGTTACTATGTACAAATATAATACAATCCAGGAGTTCGAGCTCAAAGTGAAAATAGTTTTTGTGGAAGGGGCCATTGCTTTGCTTCAAATGACTAGTTACTGCGTATTGCATCCTATTGGTGATAGCATATTGAGCATCTTTGCATCTTCTGTTTCACAAGGTCCAACTGGTGGAGCCTCTTCTCAAGTTTCCACTGCCTTCAGAGCATTCACTCACTCTGATCCCCGTTCAGATCCTGTGGCTTTGGGCCACTTGGTAAACGGCTGGGAGCAACATGCTCAACTCTCAAGACAACCAAAACATCTTTTCTCTTTTTAGTGATATGGGGAGTTAAGTAGAGTAATTTTTCTTTGATTTTCAAAGGATGCTTTGGCAAACCATTGAAGTCTAAAAACTTTATCAAAGTGGCATGCCTCTGAATTCTGATTTTTTGTGAGGCCAAGCATGTTTTATTATCAAGTCAATTAAGGTATTTGCTACTTTTCCTTCCCACTTTGATATGGTGGACCAGAGACATGCTCTGTTTATCAACATCCCTGCATTTAATTTGGTTTCTTCTTCTCTGGTATGCACCCTCAACGGCCATCCCTACACATACTCTCTGATTTTCTTTTGATATTAATTGATAAAGCAATTACAATTATTGTGGTTTATACATTCCCTCCTTATAGGTTAAGCTGGAAGGAAACTAATTCTTTAGAATGAATTGGGGTTTAACTTTTTTCTCTGAGTAGGTAGGCTTTAAAATTTGGTGAGGATAGGTCTTGAGCCTGGAAAAGGAAATGGCAGCCCACTCAAGTTCTTGCCTAGAGAATTCCTTGGACAGAGGAGACTGGTGGGCTACAGTCCATGGGGTCGAAAAGAGTTGGAAACAACTGAGCGACTAAGTAAAGCAGAAAGAGATCTTAAAGGGAATTAACAACCCTTGGAAATAAGCAAATTGCCTCATGATAAGGTCTTCTAATATAAGGAGACTGATTTCAGACAGATGAGAAAGAAATGGTTTTGTTGGCAGGGGAGACACAATAAAATTTTGAGGTTCAGCCTATTCATAATCCCCATAATCTACTAAATATCAGCATTCTAAATTATTGTGTCACATTTCGTTTTCTTTCATGTAAGAGTCCTACAGATTTTGTGAATGACTCTATCAACTAATAATTTTGGACCTTGAATGGTTTACATAGGTCTTATTTTTAACATTGATCCTGAGGTTCTAGGAAATTCGAGATTTAAAAAAAAAAAAAAAAAAACAGTAATAGAATCTTGTTTTTGTCTTGGTCTTGCCTTAAGCCAAAAAGTTAAAGTTCTGAATTTGTAAGTTTTTTGATGAGCTAACCACACAGTCAGCAGTAGCCTTCACATAGTACTTATAGGCCTTATTTCCTCAGTTAAGTTCTATTGCAATGATCATTGTGGTCTCCCAAAGCCATCTTTCGAAGAAACATTTCTTTTCAGGCAACTCCAGGCATGCTGGAGCCTACTTGTATTTCATTTATTTTAGCAATTATTTCATTATATTTTTCAAATAAGACTGAGTCAGTTAATCAATTCTAGTTTCCCACCACTGAGCCATTTATTTTAGAAAGTTCTGAATCAGTCAAGGCTTTGAAGAGGGTAAAAGCAGAAATGACTCTCTTTATCTCAGAGGGAACAGAGGGAATTAGATGCTTACATCTGAAGAGCTAGCAGAACACAGACCGGGGAGAAGCGCTGCTATAATGCAGCTAGGAAGAACAAGTGTTGCAGGAAACCACTGTTTATGAGTTCAGACTCCTGGAGCGCTGAGGCTCAAGAATCTAAGGAGTTTTCTAGGAAACTGCTGAGAGCTTTATACATGCAGTTTGTTCACCCACTTCCTTGAAGCCTTAAAAAGAATGAAAACATATTTCCTTCTGATTTTTGAGTTTAAAAACTTTATTTTTCTGTCGCAATATAAAATAAGACCCTGCTGGCAAAGGACTCTGGGAAACAGTTTTTATTTTCTGGACTCTGACATGGGAGATAGTTTGATGGCTCAGAACAGCAATACATACATTTTGTTGTTGTTGTTTAGTCACTAAGTCATGTCCAACTCTTTTGTGACCCCATGGACTGTTGCCTGCCAGGCTCCTATGTTCATGGGATTTCCCAGGCAAGAATACTGGAGTGGGTTGCATTTCCTTCTCCAGAAGATCTTTCCAACCCAGAGATTGAAACTACATCTCCTGCATTGGCAGGTGGATTCCTTACTACTGAGCCACGAGGGAAGCCCAATGTATATATAAAACCTATAAAACGAGTACTTTTAACAAAACTTTGCATCAGTGTCACTCACATCAGTATTTTTCATATATCATCTGACAACATCTCTGTGAGTTTGACATGACAATCCTGTCAAGTAATCATCCTAAAGTATCTCTTCTATTGACCCACTTTTCTCTATCCCACTCAGTGATTCTAAATCTAGCCATCATCTCTCCTTTGGAGGCTACAATAGACTCTTAATTGCTCTCCCCCTTCAAGTATCATTTGCCCCCCAGTCTATTCTCACTGAAGTCAGAACAATATTTCAAATCGTGAATCTGAAGATGATATTTTGTTGCTCAAAATGTTCCATTTCTCCCCAACGTTCTTAGGTGAAAGTAAAAACTTATACACATAGTCCATTAAATTTCATTATTTGCACTTTGCTACTTTTTTCTAGCCCCATCATTGCACAATTTGAATAATGTTCTTCACATGTCATAATACTCCATTCACAGTGATGTGTAAAATTCAAGTTCCTTGATCAACTTTCCTCTTCTCTAATATCATCCCTAATTTACTCTGCATCTTCTCTCCTCTGATCACTTTTCAGTGTCTGACCAGCCCCTCAACTGTCCACCCATCCTCTGGTTCTGCCCCAGCTGCACATGGTCCCTGGTGAACCCAGAACCTCAGAACATTTGGTGTGTGTGTTAGTCACTCAGTCGTGTTTGACTCTTTGTGACCCCATGGACTATAGCCCACCAGGCTACGCTGTCCATGGAATTTTCCAGGCAAGAATACTGGAGTGGGTTGCCATTTCCTTCTCCACAGAACCGCTTTGAGTTTTGCTAAATTAATCCATATCACCTGAAAATGTTAACAAGCAAAATGAACTTCACTGCAGATTTTGTCAAGGGGGTATGCGCCATACCACACAGAAAAACAACTTTCAGATTTGTTATTTGGACACACCATGTCACATTTTCTTTCTTCTGGATGCTCTTTGGGACTTCAAACTTCTAGCCCTATTATTTTGCCCAAATTCAGCTGTGCTCCAACCCCATCTCCTGACTGGCACACCCAAACCCACATTGTTGTTCAGTCGGTCATTTGTGTCCTACTCCTTGCGACTCCATGGACTGTAACATGCCAGGCTTCCCTGTCCTTCACCATCTCCCAGAGTTTGTAGAAACTCATATCCTTTGGGTCAGTGATGCCATCTAACCATCTCACATAAGGCTCAGTAAAATAAAGTCCCACCTAGGTAACAGAGCCCAGTCTTCTTAATAGTTGGCAGGGGTGGGGGGGGGTTGTATTCAAAATAGCTGATAATATTAGATCGTGCTTATAACAGTTAGCATTTATTGGATAGTTATTATGTATAAGGTACTTCAACCCTGTAAAGTGCAAATTTTCATGCAGATATTTTTTCAGCATTTGGACTCAGCTGAAATCTGACTTTCCATGTGCCTGTCTGTTTCTCCTTCAGAGAGCTGGCTACATTCATTCCCCCCGCATTCACCTCCTCATCATGAATCTACACTTCCTTAACCCTCAATGCTACTTCCCAAGCATTGCTGTTTGGCTCACGCAGAAAGTTCCTATCTTTGAAGTTTCACCTTTATTTATCATCCTTTGATATTGTCATATGCTGAGACCCTAGGGTGCACAGATCACAGCATTTCTTTTTATTTTAAATCCTCACAGCCTCTATAATGACTTCAAAGAATATGTGGTTAGCCCACTGGACACCTTATTCTCATGGATGTTTGACTTCCTGGATCCCAGTTCTCTCAGCGTCCACCCTCCTCTAGACAACCCATGGTCTCAGCTAGATTTTATCATCACTTATATTTTTATTACCTCCAATATAATAAAATTCCAAATACTAATCTCTGATCGCAGCCTTCATTTATTTCAGCCTCTCACTTCATTGCTTTCACTATATAGCATGTATCTTCATCATAGCTTTGAATTTTCAACTCCTCCCTCATTTTTCTCCCATTGCACTGCTTCAGTTCATTTCCTGTGAATCCCAGCCTCCATGGTGAGTCATATCAACATTTTACTTGAAATTTACATGTTCGAATTGGTTGTTTGGATCGCTTTTCTGGCTTATATAAGTGATTTTTTGCATACATGCCATAACAATTTTTGTTACTTTGAGCTCAATCAAGCCATCTATCTCTTCTCCTTAGGATGCTGAGATTTGCTAGAAGAGATCATACATTAATATAGATTGATGCTTCTTCATTTTTTTTTCTGCACTCACTGGACACTCAGTTCTATTAGCAATCATTTTCCTTGTTCTTGTTCACCTTCTTGTCATTTCTCATAATATGTCTCCCAAAGAGTAATTTTCATACTTAAACATCTTAGCTGATCTCTTTCCATTTCTCAATTTTCACAATATCTTGCCTCCTTTTCTACAGAGAACATCTAAGCTATCAGGTATGAAAATACGTGGGTGCCCCCACATCCTGTGCCGCACAGACCTAACTGTCTCAGTGTATATCTAGAGTGACTTAACTCCTTCCTAAGTGGAAGAGATGGTCCCTTTGTCTTTAGAGGTTACCCCCCATCTCTGGTTCTAAATACCATTTTATCCAACTTTCTTAAGTCATTTGCTCCCAAAAGTATCTCTTTCTCATCTCTTGCCACATCTCCTACTCCTAGTTTACCCATCATTATTTTGGAATTATATGCTTTTTTGTGACTTGAGGATTCTGAACCATATTATCTGTCCATAACACATTTTTTAATATAAACATTTATTTATATGTTTTTCCATCAGATTCTAAAACTTTTAGGGAAACAAACTATTTTTTTCTAACATTTTGTACTGTGTTTAGAACAGAGTGGTATTCAAATAATACAAATTTATTTGAATTTATGAAATTAATGAAAAATTAGGTGAACATACCCAAGATACAAGATTTTACTCTCATCTTGTTAACAAGTCCCTCCAGTCTTTGTTTTTTGGTAACATATTATATCTCCATAGAAACGTTTATGTTACAGTGGACTATCTTTCTACAGGATCATATTTTATTTCTAGCACGCATTTAGTTACAATAAAATGTAAGCTGAATGTTCAGTACTGTAAATGAGTTCCACTCTATTGACTTTCACATATTTCATAATTTATCCTCTTTGATACAGATGAATTAGTAAAACTAAATTATTCATGGGGTGCCAGCTGACCCTGTGCTCAACTTATGGTATATAATTAGGTGGTAGTGAGTTCTTTGAAGGAAGCAGACATTTACCAGTTTATATAATATGGCCTGCTCACAGTAAGATTATAGGTGGATATACATAAAAATCCACTTGAACTTCCTGATATCAAGTGAAAAAGAAGCTACAGCAGAAATAGAAAGTGTTCCCTCTGTTTCTCATCCTCTTTTGTCTGGTGATTTATGGATGACCAGGAATCATCATATATTGCCTCTCAGTGGCTCTGGATCTGTATCCTAGAGGATTTATTATTGTTTAAGATGCTGACTGCTTAACATTTCTATTTCACTAAAGCATCCAATTAATTATATTGACTTAATTTGCATTATTTGAGAATCTATCACTCTGTCTCAGTGACATAACAAACATCACATACACACTTGCTTTTGTGGATGGTACAGATTTACTTTTCCAAATATTAATGCACATGAACTGTTTTGTGTCAGTTTTTATGCCATAAATTAAATGTATGTGATTGTTTGTTTATAAGATTTCATATTTGATTATATTTTATTAAGAATTTTAGAGAAAATTATCCTAAAAAGAGAAGGACGACTGAAGGACAATGGAAAATCTCAGCCACTCTATTCTCTCTTTCCAAGAAGCACAGATATATTTAATCTTGGAAACTCTAAAGTACACTCACTGATAGCATGCCATTTATCACATCTAAACAAAAGTCCCGGGTCCTACTGTTTAACTGAATCCTATCTTACTAACACCATGGAGAGGTGTTTTCTCCCTTAGCATACACACCAAATTTGTTATTGATTTTTTTTTCTTCTGCTGATCCTACAGGCACTGTTTCCACTTGTCTACTTTTGTTTTTCCAGCCTTCTGCAAACCACATGGGTGATGCATTCACTACAGAGCTTAGGTCAATCTCTTGTTAAGTTATTCTTTTCTTTTGGTGACTAGGATACTTTTGGAGTTTATAAATTCAGCAGTTTTTATGTGTATCCCAAACACATATCCCATTTCTGGCTAGAAAGACTATCTTCCTTACTTGCCTCAGTGTCAAACCCCTATGGCACCAACCATGTTTCCATTCCAGGTACTACCGCTTATGCAGAGAGCTTTTGCTGAGTATTTTCATTATTTTTAGCTCATTTATTTAGATATAAATGTAGTAAAGAATAATTCTTATTTTACATGGTCTTATTTTTATTAAATAGATAGGAAAACTGTTTTAATCTTTTATGTTTTTCAAGATACTTCATACATAAGGTTCCTAAAGATGTCTTTCTAAATCAATGTGATCACATAGTTGTGATCATGAGTTTAATCAATCCATGATTTAAAAAGACTGTTATGATAAGGAGACAGAAAATCTCTAAAATAATTTTATTTTCCATCTTCATATATCGGTAGTGTGGAACAGTCTTTTTTATAGTCAGTTGAATTCTTCCCTTTTCATAGTTTAGAAGTATGCTGTTCTAAAATTTTGCAATTATTTGGGTCAATTTTCAGCACTGAGATTATATTTATGTCAAAGCTTTATACAACTCTGACACTTGGAGTCTCAAATACGTGTGACATTATAGAGTGCCCTGTGAATAAGTTTGCATTTACCACCTCATAAAAATGGGCTAGACCTAGCAGTGCTGGCAGTGAAAGAAAACACAAATGCAAAGCCAGGAGAACTGAAAATCCTATATCTAGTAGAGCTGCATTTCTGGGGTAACTGTACTTCACACTGTAAGCGGGAAGGTCAGGATTTATAGTCAAACACTTTGAAGAAAAATATGTAATAGGTGGAGGAGGGAGAAGGCACCATGGAAAGTATTTCAATTGCATTTTATTTTTTTCTCTCTGTAATATGTCTTAGAATGAATGACCTGTGATCCAGAGAGTACTACCATAGTCACCTTCACCTCTTGAGTGATCATTATTGATTTTCTTTTCACTTAACAGAGACTCCAAAAGTTGCTTCTAGAAAAGTTTGCTGAAGCTCCTCCTCCAGCACTTCACCCTTTGTCCCAATCTGTACACTCAGTTGTCTAGGAAAGAGAGAACCTGGTAGAAGTGACCTGGCAGAATCTACAGTTTTTATATTACTAAATATGGTCGCCACTGTCACTGCAAACATGAATAAAATATAATGCCAATCCAAGATGCATTAAAAAACTCCAAGCTGTACTGTTTGAGGTCACTCCAGGTCTAGTTTGAGTGTATTTTGCATAAAACACAGCATGGACAAAAGATGAAGCCATTGTCACCTTTAATAGCTTTTAGTGTCATATAGTTATCCAGACATGTACTTTCCCAGTTTATTCTCTGCTCTCTTGTATTTACATTTCTGTCAATCACTCTTTTTCATTTTCTTTGCGTTCATTTTATGAGAAAGACTGTCATATGCATTATGCCCATTAAATCTTTAGTGCTAGCAAGCTTCAGGTAAGAATAATTCTCTTAGAAAATTGAAGAAAGTGCAGGCACAATAGACACAATAACTTCCTTGAAAAATCCTTCTGAGTTTTTCTGAGTTTTTCTGAGTTATGTATTTCATACCATGGAACAATTCTTTCTAAGGCCTCCCCGCCACCCACAACTTAAAAGTTTAGCTAAAGAAATAGAAATTCTTCCTGAAAAAAAATTTAAACATTAGACAGTGTGGTCAGGGCAGTAATAAGGCACCAGACCATATAAGACTTGAATGGCTATGCTAAGGATCCCCTGGAGAAGGAAATGGGAAACCACTCCAGTATTCTTGCCTGGGAAATCCCATGGACAGCGGAGCCTGGTGAGCTATAGTCCATGGGGTCCCAAAGAGTCAGACACGACTCAGAGACTAAACAGCAAGTGTCAAAGGAGATACTTGAATCTGTCAGTGGGGTTTAATGAAAGAAATGGCATCATTATATTTATGTTTTGAAATAATGTTTTTATGGAGTGGATAATAAAATGTAGCATGGAAAAAGTGAAAGAAGGGAAATCCATTTTGAGGCTGTTTCTTTCCAGATAGGAGAAAGCTTGATCTAGGGTCATGTGATATGACATAGAGAAAAGTGGCTAAAATTGCAAATTAGAGAATAAAAGTTATAAGATATTTTAAAGGAATGAAATAGAGGCTTAGAAAGTAGGACAACTTCTAGGTTTTTGACATGCAAAAATGGTTGTTTAAAAAGATGCCATTCACTTAAGCAGGGAACAAGGAGATCAGTTATAGCATGGTACTCGAGTTGAGAATGGAAGTTATAAATTTGGAGTGATTGTCAGTCACATTAATGATAATAGAAGTCCTGGGAAGGAGTAAAATTTCCAGGAAAAAAATGTATTGAACCGAAAATAACAACAAATCTTAGGATAGGACATTAATGTATTTTTATCCTTATTTTTGTTTGTTATAAGGTAGAAGACTTGAGTATATTTAAATGTTAATGTGAAGAATGCAGCTGAGAGAACTTTTAGATGGAAGAAGTGATTAATAACAAGGTCCCTTAGAAGACGGAGTGCGTTAAGATACAAACACAGAGGACCGATAAGTGTTACTTCTGCTGATATATAAACATTTTAATTAGTGATTTTTCTGAAGTGTAAAAAAGGTTGTGTTTTTCCCACTTTTTAGTTTTTGTGTCACTTGGCAAATTACTCAAATTTGCTTGTAACTTTTCTTCATGGGGAGAGTATATAGGATAAACTAGTTAGTGCTTGAACAATGCTCAGAACAGTCCCAGGCACGAAGTGAGAAATCAGTAAATATCTGCTGTTTTTAGAACAATTTTAACATTGTACGGAAAGGTTCCACAAGATTGTTTTGTGTAGGGTACAGATGGCTCTAAGAGAAAAGACAGATTTATTCATGTACCCATGGAGCCCAGCTCAGTGCTTGGAACAGAGTCCTTGATTTATATCCAGTGATCAGAATGTAAATGAGTTTTGCAATTGGCAGGTAAGAAGTTTGCTTTTCAGACACTAGTGAAGGGATGTATATGACAAATGTACAAACTGTTCCAGGCAGTGAATTATTGTATTCTAAAATAAAGGAGGCAAATTTGTCCAATTAAGAGCTATGGAGGATATAATGAAATATCTTTTATTAAATTAGTTTTCAATACTGAAAGTAGAAAGGTAAGAGTATCATCCTGTATTCAACAGAATTGTGTGCATTATTTCCCAAATGAGGTATGCAAAATTCTGCTAAACCAACAAAGAGGAGCTTTTCTGTAGTCTTTTTAATCAATGTTATGATTGAATCATATTGGAAACAGGGCTTCAATTGACTGTTTAATTGATAAGAGGCCATAAAAGTTGCAAACAATCTCCAGCTAAGGGAAGGTCTTATTGGTACAACATAGAAATGAATATGATTATATTTGATTAAATCAGCTTAAATTAGATTAAATTAAACTGTCACCTTGTTATTCTAAGGATTTTTCATATGGACTTGCTTGTTTATGACAGAGGCTTATTTATTAAATTCCCTCTTTCCTCTCTAGGATATTCTATGGAAGTTGTTCATAGAAAGCAGTCAACCATATTATCAGAAAGTAGACATGTTTCCACATGGGACTATCTTACTCAGATATTTTGACTTATTTTTAATAGTGTCAATTACCTTAATGTTATGGTCACTGAGATTTTCACTTCAATCATCTGTTGTTTTAGGGAAAAAGCTTGTAGAAACTCTGTTCTAAAATATCCCTGTTTTCCCAGAAATTGCCAAGGAAATGGAAGAATATAAGAAGTAGTAATCTTCTAGGAGTCCTACTGTACATGATAGTAAAAGCCTGACTAGATTAATATATATTAATATATGTATACATATATTAATTGTACATATGCATAGGTTGATACCTACAAGTGTGATAAGTCACTTCAGTCGTGTCCAACTCTTGTGAACCTATGGCCTGTAGCCCGCCAAGTTCCTCTGTCCATGGGCTTCTCCAGGCAAGAATACTGGAGTGGGTTGCCATGCCCTCCTCCAGGGGATCTTCCTGACCCAGGGATCAAACCCGCATCTTCTGTGGCTCCTGCACTGCAGGCGGATTCTTTTACCACTGAGCCACCAGAGAAGTCCCAATACCCATATACATTATATACATATGTGTGTGTATATGTGTATATGTACACATGTATATAATGTGTGTGTGTATATATATATATATATATATGTCTTCATTAGCAGGTCCACGTATGCATAATAGTTGAAAGCAATAATAGGATAAATACAGTATTTACAAGCTTTTGCCTACAAATGAGAGTTCTCTGAGACCTACCAGGGACTATAGTTTAGTGTTATATTGGATGATGCTTACCTATAATTACAGTACTATAAAACAAGTTTTTTTCAGAAGAATTTAGAGGTCAAATTATGGTTCTTTACTTTTGAAGTTTCCTTACTGTTTCTGTCCAACTGCATCTAAATGTCAAAAGTTAATGTAAAAGTGAGGCTATGTTGCCTACTCACAGGGCAATTCATTGATTTCTCTTTGGGGTATTCCGAAAACTAAGATCATGGCATCTGGTCCCATCACCTCATGGGAAATAGATGGGGAGACAGTGGAAACAGTGTCAGACTTTATTGTTTGTGGCTCCAAAATCACTGCAGATGGTGACTGCAGCCATGAAATTAAAAGACGCTTACTCCTTGGAAGGAAAGCTATGGCCAACCTAGATAGCATATTAAAAAGCAGAGACATTACTTTGCCACAAAGCTCCATCTGGTCAAGGCTATGGTTTCTCCAGTGGTCATGTATGGATGTGAGAGTTGGACTGTGAAGAAAGCTGAGCGCCAAAGAATTGATGCTTTTGAACTGTGGTGTTGGAGAAGACTCTTGAGAGTCCCTTGGACTGCAAGGAGATCCAACCAGTCCATCCTAAAGGAGATCAGTCTTGGGTGTTCATTGGAAGGACTGAGGCTGAAGCTGAAACTCCAGTACTTTGGCCACCTCATGAGAAGAGTTGACTCTTTGGAAAAGACCCTGATGCTGGGAGGGATTGGGGGCAGGAGGAGAAGGGGACGACAGAGGATGAGATGGCTGAATGGCATCACTGACTTGATGGGCATGAGTTTGAATAAATCCGGGAGTTGGTGATGGACAGGGAGGCCTGGTGTGCTGTGATTCATGGGGTCACAAAGAGTCCGACACGACTGAGCAACTGAATTGAATTCAACTGAAGTCATACTAGAAGAGTAAATGAATGAAAGGAGCATAGTTAACACATTTCTCAGAAAATTAGAATAATGAAAGTGTTCAGAAAGACAGTGGAATCAAAGATAAATTCTCTTTAATTAGTTACTTCTTAGTCATTTTTTTTTAATTTTTATTTTTTTATTATTATTATTTTTTTTCCAGTGGGTTTTGTCATACATTGATATGAATCAGCCATGGATTTACATGTATTCCCAATCCCGATCCCCCCTCCCACCTCCCTCTCCACCCGATTCCTCTGGGTCTTCCCAGTGCACCAGGCCGGAGCACTTGTCTCGTGCATCCCACCTGGGCTGGTGATCTGTTTCACCATAGATAGTATACATGCTGTTCTTTTGAAATATCCCACCCTCTTAGTCATTTTTTAACCTCAGTTTAGACATTACTTCCTCACAGAAGCCAATTATATGATTTGATCAAGCCCATCTGATATGTGTTCAGTGTACCTGTTTCCTCACTTTATTCTGCACATCACATACATGACTAAATGATTTTTTTGTAAGTAGTTGCTTTATGCTTGGATTATTTACTAGACTGTGAGATTATCAGGTAATCCAGAAATTTGGGATGCCATGCATATCTATCATATATAGTAACAGACATGTAGCACAAATTTCAAGGCATATTTTACTTAAAGACAATTTCTGTATTATATATGCCCCAGAAAATTAGTAAATTGCATTAATTTGATAAATGAATATATACTGCTACATTTTCAACAGAAAATGTCTGCTATTTCTAATAATTTACAGGTTAAAATTGTGTTGATAGAGTGTGCTGCTGAGCTAAGTCACTTCAGTTGTGTTCAACTCTTTGCGACCCTGCGGACTGTAGCCTGCCAGGCTCCTCTGTCCTTGGGATTCTCCAGGCAAGAAGCAGTGTCCCTCAAAACTCATACGCACTGAGAATCTCAGAATGTGACCTTATATGGAAATAGAGTCTTTGCAGATGCACTGGTAAAAATATCGAGATGATATACTGAACTTAGAATAGACAGTAAATCTAAAGGCTAAGTGTTCTAATAAGAAGAAAGAACACAGAAGCAAAGAAGAAGAGTCACAAACTAGAGTTAAGCTGCCACAAGCCAAGGAATGCCTGAGTCCACCAGAAGCTAAAAGCAGCAGATAAATATTCCCCTTTAGAGCTGACACCTTGCTTTCAGACTTTCAGCATCCAGAACTCAGAGAATAAACGTGTGTTGTTTAAAGAAAAAAATAAAAGAAATAAAACCCATTTGTTTTTTTCTTCTGAAATCAATATGCATGTGAAAAATAAATGGCAAAAAAGTAGATATTTGTCATTAAGCAATTTAATTATTGTCTTGTCTTCTTGTTTCAAAATGTGCTTCCAATTTTCATAGTAGCATCTTGTACCTACTGAGAACATGGGTTTAAAGGTCAGAATATAATAGAGGTTCAAATCCTGACTTGTAGAACAGTTTTAATTAAATAATATAATGTTCTAAAATTATTTGATGCAATGCTTTTCATATGATATTCTTTCGATAAATGGAAACATGATTCTAATAATACAGCACCTTTCTTGAGACAATGGTTTTGCTTTATTTATATCTGTACCCCTAGGACAGTGTGTGTGTTAGTCACTCAGTCACGTCTGACTCTTTGTGACCCCCACGGGCTATAGCCATCAGGCTCTCTGTCCATGGGGTTCTTCAGGCAAGAAGGCTGTAGTGGGTTGCTATGAACTTCTCCAAGGGATCTTCCCAAAACAGGGATCAAACCCAGTCTCCTGCATTGTGGGCAGATTCTTTACCATTTGAGTCACCACGGAAGCACCAGGACAGTACTGACACATAATAAGTGTTCAGTAAATGTTTATTGAGTGAATGCTCAAAAGATAGAGTTTGTAGAGTCTGTCAAAGAGATGTGTTAACCATCTAATTATCTAATGCATTTGGACACAGAGCAAGCGATCCAGCTACTTCCATGTAAGAAGAATAAGCAAATAGCTACTACTTCTTGTGCATTTATTATATGCTATGAACTGCTAAACATTTTGAACACATCCTAAGAAACCTATGACATATGTAAGAAACTTTAAAGAAAGATAAGTAGAGCTTGAGAGAGTTTAAATATTTTTCTTGCAATTAAATAGCTAAGTATGGTAGAACTGGTATCTCAAGTGAAGTCAATGTGGTGGAAATATCACACTTTTCCTAGTACACTATATTAATAAAAACTACTTAAATGTTCTAAGTATTCTGCTCAATTGTAACCAAAATTATGGGGGGGGGAGTAATTGGCCTAATAACATGAATGTTAGTGAAAGTATATTGGTGTCTCTCTACCCCATGTAGAGAATATTGATTTTCCTAAAATTCAACAAAAACAAAGGAAACAGAAACTAACTAAAAAATGTTAAAAAGGTATTTTTAAGAGATAGGAAATAATAACCTCTCTCTGTGCTAGGACCAGTCTTTTGTGTGACTTTGTGCTAATCTTATTTTATATATTTAATTATTGTTCAAAATAATAATGGTTATTATTTGAAATTCCTCTTGGAATTATTTCATGATTATTCTAAATTGAAGATGGGCTTGCTCTTAGAAACTGTTGGTTGCCTAGAATAATCTTACAGTCAAGAGTATTTGAAATACTATGCCAAAATATAAGTCTCTGAATGCTATTTAAACTAGAGTAATTAGCTATGCATTTGGTTAAGAATTAGATGGCCCATAGTGGCAAAATATTAATGTTTCCCAAAAGAGGTTTTGCTTCTTAGAAAACCTGGGAACATTCGTGCCTCATGTTTCTATTACTGTCAAATCAACAATTTTATGGATGTTGTACTTTTAGATGGCATTAATGATTCACAGACACATTTAATTACATAGAAAAACATTGAAAAATCATTGCTGGTTAAATGATGGAGGAAAACAGAACAATTATTTTGTGGTCTAGTGATTTCATTGAAAAAGCATTTTGATGCATCAAGGTATGTGTATTGACTTAGCAAACCATGACGAAGGATTTACAATAAATAATATTAGTCAGACCTTACTTGGGGATTTCAAAAAGATTTCATTAAAGGTTTTTAAAGAAAGTGTCAGTTCAAGAGCCTTTATTTCAGGTCTAGGGCAAAGAAGAAAAAAAATATGATTGGAAAATTCATTCCTTTGACAGTATTAATATCACTATTATCTACACAGAACTAAAATACAAACATTTATATAGAATACTTTGCTAGAGATGATATTAAATTTTAATGAAAAAATCAATTTCTAAACTTAGACTCAAGTTATTCTGATAAAGAAAATAAAAAGTGTGGTAGACTATATCAGTCTTCTCTAGGATTACACAGCTCCTGAAGGTTCAAACTCATCTGGATCGCTTTGGGATGATGTTACTATAAAAAAGGTGTAAAAATTTTTCATAGGATGTGTAAATGCAGAGAGAAAAACTACACATATTGTATAACATAAAATATAAGGGTGTCTTGATTTGGGTCCTGCATCTAACACCTATTGACTTAATTAATATCATCAGCTATGTGACGTATTTGCACTTCAGAATTGTCAGATACCAAAACAGAATACTAATAAACTGCACTTCACAGGCCTAGCGAGAGGAGCAAATGAGAAGAGAGACTTTCAATAAACTGTGAATGCTATGCACAGACATACTGATGGTCTGTGAGGTTTTAAATCAATACCCATTGCTAAGAGTTTTGCTTTCTCTTCTGTTTGTCTGTTTTTGATAACAGAGTGAAGTGATGAGAAAGAAAGGTAGATGATTTATCCCATGATGTGAAATTTGACCATTGACTGAACTACTAAATATGGGAAAAAAAACATTCAGTATCCTAGTGAGAGTAATGACCAAGCTATGTTCCTAGTTGTTACACGCAGCTGTCCGGACCTTTCAGACCAAGACAGGAACGGTCACTGGTGGAGGCTGCACCTGCCTTTTGTGCAGCCCAGGGCTCCGCCTGCAGGCTACCAGGAGCATTGCAGATAACATCCCTGGTCTGTGGACTAAAAATGCAATTTAACATTGTTTAAATCAGACTTTCTGTAGCAAAGCCACTTTCATTAAGCTTTATGGATATGAAATATACATTTTACTGGGAAGGAAAGGAGCCAAGGTGTTTTATGTGCTAAATTATAAAGATAACAGAAAGGAAAACTCGCTTTTCATCTCTGAGCAAACTTGCCACATGGTGTTTTCTGGAATCTCACATTTCTACATAATATCTTTTGGTTCATTACTTTAATAAAAAGGTTCCTTAGAACAGCTACCATTGTGCTTTTTAGATCTAATGCTTTCTCTTTGCACGTCTCCCTTATGAGGCTGTTCTGACCTTGACAGCTTCTATCCCATTACTGAAATATTACAGCGATAATTCAGAAACACCATGGTTAATAGAAAGTCAGTAAAGTGACATTTAGATGTCTAGAGATTTGAATGTTGGGATATTCTACATTAACTTTCTTTATGGTTTTTCAACGAACCTCAATTCTGATGATCAATGGGATGCAAAATTTAAAACAAACAAAGAAAAAAGCAGATGTTAGTCAAAACCAACATCTGATATTTCCTGGAAGACAGCAGGCCCTTCGTTTCTGTGGAGTCAATGTGTGTAGTGTGAAGAACACAAAACAAAAAACCATACCTGGCTTCAATTTAAATTGACTCACTAAAATAAAAATAAGGTTATATCCACAGTAAACCCACCTGGCATTTACTGGGACTATTTTAAGCTATAGTTCTCCCTTTATCTCCACCTGGGACAGGGAAAGGTATAAAAAGTTACAATCCAAGTTGAAGTTAAGATCTTAATCTCCTGGCCATGCTTGTTTTGATAGATGATGGACTGAGAAGATGTGGCTGTTTTTACAGACCTCAACCATTAAACTACTTTGAATATTCATATCATGCTTGAACAGTGCAAACGAGTTTATAGGTCTTTCTCATCTCACAATAACCTATCTCTTTGTGAAAAGCTAACTCAACCTTACTTCCAGGATAGGTTTCAGATTTTTTCATGACTCCATATTATCTCTAGGAAATTACATTGGTCCTTAAGTACTTCTCAGTACTATTTAATGGCATCTACTAGGAGCCTAATGGAACTCAAACTCAGATTTACGATAAGACTCTTACTTCTGTTTCTCTGGCCCATTCTCTTCTTTTTGTCTTTGTCTCAATCTTTTATTCTAAAAGACCATCTCCCTCTAATAGTCCATCATGAGGATGGAGACCATATGAGGCAGGAAGTTTTGTCTAGTTCTCTCATTGAAATTTTCCCTGCAAGGCCTGCCACTAAATAGTAAGTACACAATAAATATTCGCAAAATGCAAGAATAAGTCTTTCTATATATCAATGGAGGAAGCTATTTTGCAAACTTTTTTCTCCCCTATAATGTCTGATGCCTAACAGACACTAAATAGGTATTTACTGAACAATACACACACGTTTACTGAATAATACAAGTAGGTAAAAACAGTAGATTCTATACCCTGTCTTAATTTTGGATACTATAGGTGTTCCATCACACGCTACCTAATTTTTTCCATGTTGATTTATGGACTCATGCAAGTTCCTTTGCCTAAATCTCACTCCCTACATGTTTCTATGCTCTAAGTGAGTCTTGATCACTTTCCCCTCTCATCAGTCAACAATTCCAGTAAGCTTTCTTCTCAAGTGATACTTAGGGATGAACAGGTCCATAAAATGAGATTATGCTTTACACTTTTCTCCTCATCGTGTGCACTAAAAGCAACCAGTTATTTATTTATCCATCTCTATTCAAAAAAAACAATAATCTTGTTACATTTATCTATCCATCATTCATTCTAATAATACTTTGTTAAGTACTTAATACCATTTATTAGCAATGCAGCTGATTTAAAATGTAGATTATCAGCCTAGATTATGAGTTCATTATAATGTAGAAAGACACAACAGCCATTATTCACAAATACACTAGAATTATCACTGGAATTATTTCAGATAGCAGTGTAAACATGTAAAAGATTGTAAACTCTCAATTCTTATCATCCTATGTTTGTCTATCAACAGCACAAAAGTTCAAGAAATTTAAGTTAAAAAATTTGTATGATTGAGTCACGTCAGGGCACCCTACCTATTAATTTTTTTCTCCAAGTACATAATATGATGCTGGGAGAGAGACAATATTTACTAATTGTTGGTTTAAGAAATAAATCCATGGATCAGTGTATAAATATGATGGCTAATTGGACCAGGATTATTTGCTTCTTATAGAGTCACATCTATATAGTCTTGTATATTTGAAAGGTATAAGCTATACCACTTATGAAGAGGAAATGAAAAAGGAACTTTCCATCATATATTTGTAAATATATGATATATAATCTTCCTGTATTATTATATAATCTTTCTGCATTACATATATGACTCTTTTGTCTTATATATTTACATAATTATGTCATTAAATTACACAAAGTTATATTACATTATATATATCAATCTATTCTATAGATGTGGCAATATAAAATTAAAATATTACATATGACATACATATATAATACATAATTATGTATGCCATATATTTTAGTATTATATATTGACACATTATACAGAATAGAATGATTATGTATAATAATAACAACCTAAGTGTCCATTAAAGAGTGAATGGATAAAGAAATTGTGGTGTAGATATATAATGAAATATTATTCTATCATAAAAAAGAATGAAATCTTGTCATTTGTGACAACATGGATGGTTGTTGAGGGCATTGTGCTAAGTGAAGTAAATCAGACAAAGATTAATACCATTTGATCTTTCTTATAAGTGGAATCTAAAATTTACATGCAGTAGCACCCCTCCCCTGGATCTGCAGTTTCACATTCCATGGTTTCTATTACACATAGTCAGTTCAGTTCAGTTCAGTTGCTCAGTCGTGTCTGACTCTGCAACCCGATGCATCACAGCACACCAGGCTTCCCTGTCCTTCACCAAACCCCAGAGCTCGCTTAGACTCATGTGCATCGAGTTGGTGATGTCATCCAACCATCTCATCCTTTGTCAGCCCCTTCTCCTCCTGACTTCAATCTTTCCCAGCATCGGGGTCTTTTCCAAGAAGTCAGTTCTTCACATCAGTTGGCCAAAGTATTGGAGTTTCAGCTTCAGCATCAGTCCTTCCAATCAATATTCACAACTGATTTCCTTTAGGATTGACTGGTTTGATCTCTTGCAGTCTAAGGGACTCTCAAGAGTCTTCAACACCACAGTTCAAAAGCATCAGTTCTTCAGCACTCAACTTTCTTTATAGTCCAACTCTCACATCCATACATGACTACTGGAAAAACCATAGTTTGGACTAGATGGACTTTGTTGACAAAGTAACTAATGTCTCTGCTTTTTAATATACTGTCTAAGTTGGTCATAGCTTTTCTTTCAACGAGCAAGTGTCTTTTAATTTCATGACTGCTGTCACCATCTGCAGTGATTTTGGAGTCAAGAAAATAAAGTCTCTCACTGTTTCCATTGTTTCCCTATCAATTTGCCATGAAGTGATGGGACCAGATGCCATGATCTTAGTTTTCTGAAGTTTTAAGCCAACTTTTTCACTCTCCACTTTCACTTTCATCAAGAGGCTCTTAAGTTTTTCTTCACTTTCTGCCATAAGGGTGGTATCACCTGCATATCTGAGGTTATTGATATTTCTCCCAGCAATCTTGATTCCAGCTTGTACTTCATCCAGCCCGGCATTTTGCATAATGAACTCTGCATATAAGTTAAATAAGCAGGGTATCACTGTACAGCCTTGATGTACTCCTTCCCTGATTTGGAACCAGTCTGTTGTTCTGTGTCCAGTTCTAACTGTTGCTTCTTGACCTGCATACATATTTCTCAGGAGGCAGGTAAGGTGGTCTGGTATTCCCATCTCTTGAAGAATTTTCCACAATTTGTTATGATCCATACAGTCAAAGGCTTTGGCATAGTCAACAAAGCAGAAGTAGATGTTTTTCTGGAACTCTCTTGCTTTTATGACGATCCAATATATGTTGGCAATTTGTTCTCTGGTTCCTCTGCCTTTTCTAAAACCAGCTTGAATATCTGGAAGCTCAAGGTTCATGTACTGTTGAAGCCAGGCTTACAGAATTTTGAGCGTTAATTTGCTAACATGTGAGATGAGTGCAACTGTGGTAGTTTGCACATTCTTTGGCATTGCCTTTCTTTGGGATTGGAATGAAAACTGACCTTTTCCAGTCCTGTGGCCACTGCTGAGTTTTCCAAATTTGCTGGCACATTGAGTGCAGCATTTTAATAGCATCATCTATTAGGATTTGAAATAGCTCAACTGGAACTCCATAGTCAACATTGGTCCAAAAATATGAAATGGAAAATTCTAGAAATGAACAATTGAGAAGTTTTAAATTTCTTGCTGTCATTCTAAGATGCATGATGAAGTCTCATGGTGTCCTCCCCCATCCTTCCCGAGACCACCCATCATCGACGTCATCTGCTCCTGCTAGTCAACCATCACCATGCCCCACCACCTCAAACAGATGATCCTTCTCCTGAGGTATAGTCAGAGAGTCAGCAGTAGTTTAACACTACATAACAGTGCTTCTGTGGTTCACCTTGCTTCATCTAATCACATAGGCATTTTATTATTAGACATTGTCTCAGGAAGAAAGAAGTGAATTTATAGTACAATGAAGTACTTTGAGAGAGAGAGAGAGGCCAATTTTACATAAACTTGTGTTAGAGTATATTGTTATAATTGTTGGGGTTTTTTTTTTTTTTTTTTTTACTGTTTTTCATCTTTTACTGTGCCTAATTTATAAATTAAATTTTATCATAGTTATGTATGGGTCAGGAAGATCCTCTGGAGTAGGAAAAGGCAACCCACTACAGTATTCTTGCCTGGAAAATTCCATGGACAGAGGAGTCTGGTAGGCTTTAGTGCATGGGGTTGCAAAGAGTCAGACATGACTGAGCAACTGAGATAGTACATGTATGGACACCAAAGAAGCATAGTAAATATAGGGTCCAGTGCTATCCATGGTTTCAAGCATCCACTGGGGGTCTTGGAACATATTCACTGCAAATAATGGGGAACTCCTACTGTATATAAAAAACAGCTTTCCTAGATGCATCGAATAGATTGGTGGTTGCTACAGGCAGGGCATGGGGGATGGGAGAAGTGGGTAAATTTCTTTTGGTTTTCTAAAATTTAATAAATTGAATACTCGTAATATAGATCTGTATGATATACATTGTTCTACAAAATCCTATATGGTCAAAATTAAAGAAAGAAATCATTTCTCTACTGTGGCTGTTATAGATAACTGTTCTTTATGAAAACTCATAAACCAAGAATATTTTGTGATAGTGATTATAACATGGAAACCAACATCCAAATCAGAATAATAAAACTTTTTATCAAGAAGATTCCATAAACATTATGATAGAGAAACTGTATTGTACTTAAGCAAAGTTAAATGGAAGCAGATTTGGCTCCCAGTAATGTTTATGTACAGTGAAATCTGGAATAGAATTGCTTACATTGCTATATTTTTCCCATATACATATATGGGGACAATTACACAGAGGTGTTTCCCCCTTTTCAACTGGAGATTTTATGGAGTTATCATCATAAATATCAGGAAAACTCCTCATATTATTAATAGTAATATTTTTGATGGGATGAATTCCAACTACTGATTATTCGTCTGCCTCAGTTTGAGAGTATGAGCCTGATTGGTCCAACTTAGGCCTCTTACCTTCCCCGAGGCCAGGGAATGTAATTAACAATGCCACCAGAGCACATTTAAAAGAAAATGGGTAATTTCCCAAAAGAAAATTGAGATGTGAGGAAAGTTTATGGAGTTTCTGCGGTTGAAAATCAACAAATATCCATTAAATTGGCCAAATGCAAAGGTAAACTAGAAAATCAGAGTTCTTTGCATGATATCATCTTTACTTCACGCTGTTGTGTTAGCTGCTCAATCGTGTCTGACTCTTTGTGACCTCAAGGACTGTAGCCTGCCAGGCTCCTCTGTCCATTCTTCAGGCAAGAATACTGGAGTGGGCTGCCGATCCCTTCTCCAGGGGATTTTTTAACCTAAGGATTAAACCTGGGTCTCCTGCATTGCAGGCAGATGTTTTACTGTCTAATCACCAGGGAAGCCTATTTACTTCATAACCATCTTTTCCTTTTTTGCAGAAAGTACAGATTAATGTTGACATTTGTGATTTTCTGATAGCAACCAGATTTCTAATTCATGCCACTGTTTTAAAAACGCCTGAGTGATAGAGTATATAAAAATTAATGTAAATCCATGCACTGTTGGTAAGCCCTGATTGTCTGCTTTAATGAAGAAGAATTATCAATGTCATGTTATATATGAAGACTAGCAATGGGCCTTTCCTGGTGGCTCAGTGGTAAAGAATCCACCTACCAATGCAGGAGACACAGATCTGATCCCTGATGAGGAAGATCCTACAAGCCACGGAGCAACTAAACCCACGGATTGAGCCTGTGCTAGTGAGCTGAGAGCTGCAACTACTGAGCTCCCATACCCTACAGCCTGCGCGCCTCAACAAGAGAGGCCACCACAATGAGAAGCTTGGGCAAGCAATGAAGACCCAGGCCAGTCAAATAAATAAATTGGTGAATAAAGAAATAAAATTACTGAAAATAAATAAACCACCCATAAAAAAGAATGACACAATTTCATAGCATATTAAAACTCATGAGTGTGGATTCCGATGACATGTGATTCATTTCTGTCTTCCTATTCTCCCCCATTCTGTTTATTTCAGCTGCTCGATATGCAGAAGAGGGTAAAGTTAGGTGGAAAGAGGACAGATATATATAACAGAAAGCAGAGAATTCACTCACCTCCAGAATTATTTTAGCTCAATATCCTTCTAATCCTCCAAAAATTAGAAATATAATTTTCATAAGTAGTCTGGCAATTTGGTTTCTTGGTATATACTCACAATAATTGAAAACAGGATTTTGAAGTGATATTCATCGACCCACGCTCATAGCACCATTATTCACAATAGTGAAAATGTGGAAACCACGCAGAAGTCTGCTGACAGATGAATGGATCAGCAAAATGTGGTATATCCATTCAATGGAAGATGGGTGTGCACAAGGACAAATGAGAACAACAATAGGGCATTGAGTGCAAGGACTATGGAGTATTTACGTGCTGCATACAATTCCAATAAGCATGTTTTCTAAACATCATTCAAAATAGTTGGGATGTTTCAAAATCTGGATAGAGTGTTTTTTGTAACTTTAACAAATTTAATACAAATTGGTTATTCCCTTCAAGCATGCACAACACTGAAGTTCACTATTTAGTGCAGATAGGAAATGAGCTCATTGTCCTGCTCTTTCTGGTACATATTTAAATTCAAGTAGCTTCTGATATCAACAGGAATATAGAAACACTATTTAATTTTTATTTCCTAGCCATGATTTTTCTTGAATCTTACACAATTTTTTCCATCATTATCAAACTATTAATTACATGCAAGTTCCAAAACTGTCTTGAACTTGTATTATGAGGGAATATCCTCTATTTCCATACATGTCTGTATTCATGATATCATGACACTTTATTGGAGTCTTGAAATTACCTTAATTACAGTTAACAGACAGTATTTGTCTTAACAGTTAAAGATATTATTTTAATATTGCTTTTATCCAACAAGGTTTATTGTATAAAGGTTTCCTAGATGTACTGGGGCATGAAGATTTCTCAGGCAATTAATCTCTTCAGATAAAGACAGATATTTCTAGAAAGGGAGTTAAATTATGCATAAAATTATGCTCTATAATTCAGTATTTTCCCCTTTAGGACAGCCTACTCTATAAATGCTTTAGCTCTTGTTAAGTAAAATGAGCTGCCTCTAAATTGCCCTGATTGTCCTTCAGAAGGGCTAAGAAAAGTGTCCATTACCTTCAAATTCTGGAGCTTTAGTTTTGGTTTGGCAAATTCTACATGTTTGCATATTTTTAGATGAAGGAGTACCTCCGATCTTAGAAAAAATTAAGCTGGTCTTCTACCATTCACTGGCTACACAGTATATTTTAGAAGCATTTGCTATAAAGCACCTAAGAGAGAAGATAGAATTTTGGAAATATGTTTTTCATTAATTTTTTTGTATTCAGAAATAAGTACACACACGTGTATACACACATACACAGAATACATTACAGTCCATCATTTGCATTAATGATTAAATTAGTGGAATTGGGAAAGTGTGAGTGTAATAAGCAGATAGTAGAGAAAAATTTTAAAACCCCATCTTGGAAAGGACACAGCAAATAAGCCTATAAACATACAAGGGAAATTGAATTCATTCATATAGCAAAGTACATATATTCATACATCAAGAAAAATGCAAAAATTTTTATTTTGCAAAGACACTCCTAAGTATAATAATACACCAGTATCTTCAAAGAGCTTCAGTGCTTAAAGCTTGCTATGCTACAGCTGACCATATAAAGCTGATAAATTTGTTTCAGAAGGGCAGTGAATCAAAGTTGTGCTTCCTTAGTTTCATACAGTCCAAACTTCTTCCCCCTTCATTGACTCCAAAGTGAGAATGAAATAGTGAAACATGATATTACCACAATACCTATAAAAACTGTGAATGCAATGAGATTTTTCTGGAAAAATATAAAGTATGTCACAACTGTAAGAAGCATTGCCTGGCATGGGATTTCCAGCCATATGGATGGGTGTTGCTACTTTGGGATTTTTATTCTATACCTTTTTTAGGGGCATTTCTGAGGTATCATAAACTTCTTCGAAGGAGAAAATACATATAGGGCATACTTGAAGTCTCTCTATCAACCTGTGTTAAAAGTAATAAAATCAAGCATCCTTAAGAAGACAGCTTTGGTGGGAACTACAGCTTAACTTCAAATTGTGGAACTCCTGAATAGGAATTTTCACTCTGCTGTTCTCGTGTTAATATGTTAAGAATTTTTCACTCTTGTTACGCTCATTACTCTCTCTAAAGTTTCATGGTGATAACATGGGAGATTATCTCCTATAGTCATTTCCTTTTTAATCTAAGTGCTTTTTTAAAAAATAATTTAATCGACCATACTGTGATCTTTCTTTATGGCAGCTATACAGTAGATTAAGTTAAACCTTTAAGGGATTCTGTTTAAGGAAGTTCCAAATCTCTTTTCATGATCAATATGCTGCTGCACTTCCCTTAGGTAGAAATATTCTATCAATCCATTTCTGAAAAACATCATGACACTGCTTTATTAGTATTAAATTGCATTCGTTTAAAGTATCTGAGAAGAATGTTAACTTTTTTATTTTTGGTCTGAACACAGAGGTACACAGCACATTAATTCGAGTCACAAAGGACACTAAATTGGGTGATCATATGAACACGCAGAGAACACAAACAGATGATAAAAAGAGATCCAGAATGAAATAACCAAATAATGTTCACACTTCTTAATTCTATTTTGGATATACATGAAGAAATATCTGAACACTGATTTCTAATAGCTAGGGAAAATATTTTCTGCATGACTACCTTAGGAAGAAATTTGTGGCTGATAGAAATAAAAACAATGTAGGTACAAATTTATAGTAAAGAACAATATCAAAGAAAGTGTAACAAATGTGATTAGCATATACTGAAGCATCCCATCAGGGTATAAAGAAGTGAATGGACTTTCAAAATAACAGTATTTTCTGAACACAACCGATCTGCTTAATCAAACTGCTGTATTGATGCAGAAAAATCATCAGTGTGGGGAGGTGTAGTCAACCTGTAAACAGAAGTTTTAGCGTTGTCATAAGTAGAAATAGAGAAATTACATGAAAAGAGTATAATAAAGGTTCATAAATGTAGAAAACAGAAATGTAATCCAAGGCAAGGCAGAGATGCTTCATCACCAAACTATTATAAAAGTGGAAACCAGTAGATTATAAAGAGCACCTAAGAGAATGCATATGCCTGTCATTCATTTCTCTAATCTATATTTCAGTTTGGAAACTTTTTATTAGTTTTTTTAATATTGTCAATTTGTAATTTTGAAATGAAATTATTATAGGTCCTGGTTAGAATTTGTCCATTAATTTTATCATAAAATACAGAATGATGCCACATAATTTCTGTGTTGACCAATTCTTTCTTCCAACTTCTTTTTACAATGCAAAAAAAAATTTCTTTTGAGTGTGAATCACCATACTTATAGTCAGATTCTAACAGTTAACCTCTTGTAGTGGATAAGAAAGTAAAGCAGGCTATAAATATCAGGAGCTCAGATCAATCATTTAAATTATTCTCCAGTTAAAGTTTAAGGCTCTCCACACTCACTGAAAGTTCATAAATTCAACCCATGATTACGAAACACAAATTCTTCCTCCTAGCACCAAACAACACATCAACAGAAAAACAGAATAAACCACACCCTTAAAGGTTATTAACAAGCCCATGAGTATGCCTCATAAAGGCACAAATAAGGGAATGTGGCTATTCTGTAGTTTGGGAGACTGAAGCTCTACACAGCCACTCATGTGCTTCCTTGTAATTATAGACACACACACATAATACCAACCAATCCATCATCAACTAAATATAAATCAAGTATTTTTTAAAGTAATATTAAACATTTATTAATATAAAGTAAGGGCTTCCCAGATGGCTCAGTGGTAAAGAACCGCCTGCCAATGAAGGAGAGGCGGGTTCGATCCCCGGGTTGGGAAGATCCCCTGGAGAAGGGAATGGCAACCCACTCCAGTATTCTTGCCTGGAGAATCCCCATGGACAGAGGAGCCTGGTGGGCCACAGTCCACAAGGTCACAAGGAGTCAGATTCCACTGAGCAACTGAGCAAGCAACATAATATTGAAAACATTAAACCCATTGGCCTCAAATTTTATTGACTGTTTCCTAACCTGTGCATATTTGTAAACCTTGTTGGTTTCTTCCTTCTCCTTCTCCCTATCCTCACCATCCTTTCCCTCCTCCACCTCCTTCCTTCCCCTCCTCCTTCTCTCCCCCTCCCCTCCCTTCCCCCTCCTCCTCTCTCTTCCTCCTCCTTTTTCTCTCTCACTCTCCCCCAACCCTTCCCTCCTCTTTCGATGTATATACCTTTTCAGAATCATTCATCCAGTTGAGGGGGTGGGGGGGAGGATCAAAGACAGCACTCACTCAGAATCAAACCTGTGGAAGCCATACTGAAGTTCCATTTAAGCAGAAAGGACATGGAGGAAGGGCTTGGAGTCCTATTGTTTCCCTTTTGTGCTTTAGAATTATACTCAGTTACAAATTTCTGTGTTTCCGAAATTCTATTATTCCGGGTCAGCTGGGGCTAACTTTTGTTCCTTTAAATCTTAAAACATATTGCCTTCTCCTTTTTACTTATGGTGATCAAAGACCACCCCCCCCAAAAAAAATTTTTGGTATTCAAATAACCTTATTTCTGTCTATGTAGAATAATCTGACTCACACTATGAAATCAAGTCTTTGAAATCACTGATTTAGTAAATATGGGTTTTTCTCAGCTCTTATGGACTACAAAATTACAATGAGTTTTCAAAAGAAAAAAAAAATGGAAAAAAAAAAGAAGAGGAAAGAAAAATTATTACTGTATAAGATCCTTTAATACAAACTGTTCCAAACTGGGGACTTGGGAAGTTCTGATAGTGAATTCAGTACATATAGTGGAACAGAGGTGGCAGGTGGTGCTAGTAGTAAAGAACCTGCCTGCCAGTGCAGGAAATTTAATGAGACACAAGTTCGATGGGTCGGGAAGATCCCCTGGAGGAGGGCATGGCAACCCACGCCAGTATTCTTGCCTGGAGAATTCCATGGGCAGAGGAGCCTGGCGGGCTATAGCCCATAAGGTCACAAAGAGTCAGACACGACCGAAATGACTTAGCAGGCACGCAGCACAGTGGAATAGAAATTGTTGTGGAGGGGAGCAGTGGGAAGGAAAGCAGTTCACTAGTAAGGATTAGGAAAGATTTGTGAAAATATTAAAATCAATGTTTTTATTCTCATACATAAACTCTGGTTAAATTGAGATTTATTTGTTAGATCAGAGTCTTTACATTATTCCAATCCTATTCATCCCGTGTCCAACATGTATCTTGGATTCATTCACTTCTAGCCCCTATGAAAGTTTCTTAAATGATCTTCCCACTTCCACGCTCTTTCATCTCCTATCAGTGTGTACACACATGTGCTGCATGCTCAGTCATTTCAGACTCTTTGCAACCCCACAGACTGCTGCCCACCAAGCTCCTCTTTGCATGGGATTTCCCAGGCAAGAATATTGGAGTGAGTTGCCATTTCTTTCTCCAGGGGATCTTCCCAACCCAGGAATCGAACCTGCCACTCTTTCATCTGCTGCATTGGCAGGCAGATTGTTTACCACTGTACTACCTGGGAAGCCCTGGGAAGACAGACCTTCTTGAAATATAAATTCAATTGTACACTCCTCTGTTCAGCATTTTCCAAGGTCTTTCCATGACTCAAACATCATCTCAGAATCCTACCAAGGATAGAAAAACTCTGTCTTATTTTTCTTCTGCATTCTCTAAAGCCTCTGGTCCCATGTCATGGATCTAACTCATCCTACTTCTTCTGGTATAATAATGTTCCATTCCACTCAATTTATGATCAGTTTCTTTCAGCTTCTTTCCATTCAGATCCTGTACTAAAATCATTCCATTAAGATGCCTCATGACTCCTTGCATTTTTCTTTGCTAACACTGATAGTATTTGGTAACTCTATACTTGTTCTTGATAATAAGTGTATTATATTTTTCTCTCCCATTGTGTTTGAGTTGTATAAAGGAAGTGGCCCCTCTTTTCCTTACTAATTGTCTAAAAACAGTGCTTGATGGATAGCTAGGTATTCATGTCATTGCGGGACAATAGGAGTTTAAAACAACTTTCTAAGTCTGGGAGGGTGTGATAAGCAGATTGAAATCTATTAATATCTCTTGTACCTAACCTAGAGATAGCAGAAATCCATAGCAGTGAAGTAATGCTATCCTGGTTGTAATTAAAAATAATGGACTTTATTTTTAACAGAAAATAATCTTTCAGGAACTACAACTTTTTGTTATTGAAAACATTTGTAAAATCATTAATAAAACTGATAAGTTCACTCCAACTTTTCCCCCATCATAGTTCACATAGGGGATGACCAGAGTTATAAGGAGGAGCAGAGTAAATGGTCAAGAGGACTTGGATGTCCTGGGGATGAGGAATCTTGGGTTCACCCGAAAGCCATAAATATAGAAGAATTAGGACCACTAAGTCCTATTAACTCTGTCTCTTAAATATTTATCTCCTCTTTTCCTAGTCTATTACCATTGCCCAAGTTAAGACTTTTATAATTTCTCACCTGTAATGTTTCAATTATCTTTTTAATAATGTCTCTGCATTTAATATTTCCATATCTCATTCTTTCTTCATATTTCCATCAAGTCATCTTTTTATAGAAAATTTGATTAAGCCACTCTCTCATTCAAAATCACCCAGCTGCTTCACTTCACCTCTGGCATAGAGTCTAGAAGTCCTTTTCACGCACACAAGATGACTGTTGGTCTGGGTGGCTGCTCGTTTCCACTCACCAGAATCACCATCGTCTTCTAAAGGACCACAGTGCTAAGCCAGAGTCGTTGAAGGGCCTTAGAACACTTCAGCATCTGTTCCCTTTGATCAGATTTCATCTCACTTTATTTTATAAATATTCATTTAACTTTCTAATTTCAGATTAAGTCCTCTGTTGTCTTCTGATCAAACCTAGACCCTCTTTCTCCTATGTTCTCACTGGGCATGGTTTACATACTTTCAGAAAGCAACTGCGCTATTATAATTGTGTTTTCCCTTGAACAAACATCTTTGAATCCAAAGCCTACATAATGCCTGAACAAAGCAGGTACATGATATTTGTTAAAAATATGAATTTAAGTCTCATTCTCTTAAATTTCCCTGTGTTTATTTTATTGCCTAAAAAAAGCATTTCCATAAACAGTCTCTCCTGATGAAATTGAATAGTCTCAAATTACTTCTTAGCTTTATTTTGCTGTTTTGTTTTTACTGTAGGATTAGATTGCCTTCAACTTTCTCCATTTCCTTCTATACTCTCATTCATTTGCCTCGAAAACCATCCTTTTTTTTTTTTTTTCCAGTCTTTATTTATTCCAACTTTCCTCTTGTTAGCTTTAGTGTTCTCATATCTTGACTGGGTTGCCTCACTCCTACCACCACTTTCTTTCTACCCTCCAAGTTCCCTTTTCTCCTTGGTCATGAGAAACAGTTTGCTTTCTCCTTTCTTCCATTCATTTCAATTTGAATAAAGTTATAAGAAGTACTTTCAGAGAGCAAATATTTACAGGAGAGAGCTTTCTTAGTGTGACGTGTTCTTTCAACTTCTCTCTTTGGTTTCAATTTCTACTTTAGAAAAATATGCTCTACTGAGAATTTCATAGGAACTGGAATAAGCTGTGAAAAATGGAAGTGTTAGTCACTCAGCCATGTCTGACTCTTTGTGACCCCATGGACTATAGCCTTTCAGGCTCTTCTGTCCATGGAATTTTCCAGGCAAGAATACTGGAGTGGGTTGCCATTCTCTTCTCCAGGGGATCTTCCTGACCCATGGATTGAATGAACCAGGGTTTCCTTCATTGCAGGCAGATTCTTTACCATCTAAGCTACCAGGGAAGCCCTAAAAAATTATAACTTATAAAAACCATTACAGATATAATTATAAAAATTAAAATTATAACTGAATAATTTAAAAATATTACCTTGATATTATGTGTATATAGATACATATGAAAGTGAATGAAAGTGAAAATGTTAGTAGCTCTGTCGTGTCCTAATCCTTACGACCCCCATAGTTCCTCTGTCCATGGGATTCTCCAGGCTAGAATACTGGAATGGGTTGACATGCCCTTCTCCAGGGGGTGTCTTTCCAACCCAGGAATCAAACCCAGGTCTCCTGCATTGCAGGAAGATTCTTTACCACTGAGCCACCGGGGAAGACATAGATATGTATACTAATGTATTTCAAGGTAACAAAATAGTTTACTTTATTTGAATAACCAATGGATGCTTAAATGTCTTTTTAATAATTTGGTTAGGGAATGGTTGCTAAACAAAAATGGTAGGTATTAAAGATGACATAACCATAGACTGAAGTCAATAATTGTTCACTTCTTAAAAGCATCATCATCCTTTATTTTAGCTACAACAAACTGTCAAATACATCAAGCATTTCACTTGAATTTTTTAAGCACTCTGAAATATCCAGACGTTTGTAATCCTATTAAAAAAAAGGGTTCTTGATAGTTTGTATTCTGTTTTACGTAGGCATCATTTCAAAGTAGCGTCCATGGTAAGGAAATTAATTCTATAAGGCAATAATTTGGTGGGTGGTGACTTGTGGCTAGCCAACTCATTTTTTTAATTTATTTTTTTTTCTTGAAAGATAATTACTTTACAGAATTGTGTAGTTTTCCATCAAACCTCCACATGAATAGCCAACTCATTTGACTAGACTTCATTACTAATGAATAAGACCAAAGCAATCAATTTTGTGCCTTTATTTCGTTTGATTTAGCTAATTTTAATTAAAATTTCCATTTAACCTCAGCCAATGTTTTACAAATATATGCTTTTGGTTTCAAAGTGGATTGTGCCAAATGATCAGTTGAACCTATCTGATTATCAGAAAACATAATGCATATTGGCACAAAAGGGTCTGCATGTGAATAATAATGCTTTAAAATTAGGTAATTTTTTCAGCACCAGTCATTTCTCAAAAAGAAAGTACTAGACCTCTAATCATCCACTGATAACCCATTTTATATATTGCAAATAGACAACCAGATGGAATGAATGCTTTATCCACATGAACACAATTAAAAGTTGGGTTAAATCACCAGATCATTATTTGGCTTCAATATTAATTGAAATAATTAGTTTTGCCTTTTATATTAATGTGTATTATCTTATGTTTCTAATAATCACCACAGACATTTTGTTATGTTTCTCCAGGGCTCTCTTTTGCATTTATATTAGCAACATCAGTGGCAGAAACAATTGCATGTGACTGACGCTAGCTCAGTGGCCTGTGATCCTAGATATCTTGTACATCTTTACAGGTTATGCCTTGTCAAGTGTGACATGTTGATCAGATATTAGCAGATAATGGCCATTTTAACCTTCAAGGAGAAATAAAAACACCATCTAGTCTGTACCAGAAAACTATGCAAAAATACTATCTTGTCCAACTCTCAACTTGGAAATTAATGACACGCATTAAGTGGTCTGTTGAAGCCCACACAAAGAGGTTGGTAACTGACAGCTGAATCCTGAACCCAGATCACCTGCCTTCAAAATGTTTAATGTCTACAATACCATCCTCTGCCAAGTTGGGCTTTTGGGGCTTCCCTGATGGCTCAGAAGGTGAAGAATCTGCCTGCAAGGGAGGAGATGTGGGTTCAATCCCTGGGTTGGGAAGATACCCTGGAGAAGGGAAAAGCAACACATTCTAGTATTCTTGCCTGGAAAATCCCATGGACAAAGGATCCTGGCAGGCTACAGTCCATGGAGTCACACAGTCAGACATGACTGAGCATGCATGCACACATAATATTCTGGATATTCTATGAGTCAGGAATGGAGGAAAAATATAAGACATTATACAGTCTGAATTTTAAACAACAGGTGTAAAAGGTGTCCTTGTTTCATTGAACAATTACATTTGCTAATTATACTTTGAGTCACCAGATATTTTTTTTTGGTAGAAGAAATGTGGAAAAATTAAAACTGATTTTGAGAAATATTACCAGCATTTTAATATAAATAAAATGCCAGTTCAGGAAAAGCACAATATTATGGAAATGTATATTTCATTGCAGGCTACTGTTCAGTGCATCTCATGGAAAATTAATTATATTAAAATGTTCAAATTTCTGCTATACCAATAAATGCATCTATATGCTTCTCAAATGATTCTTCAAAGTAACACCCACAGAGATTCCAAAAAATTTTGACTATTATCAACAGATAAATCACCTGAGCAGAAAAATAAATTATTTGTAAATGAGAGCTGATGTTTCCTTTGAAGACCACAAAATTCTGTCTTCAGGTTTTAAGAGTGACAAAGATAGAATTCTCTTTTTTCCTTAATACTATCGTTGTCATTGCTCAATTTTTGGCTCCCAATGCTCAACGCTTTCTTAGATTTAAGTAGACATCTATTCATTCAAAAGCCATTAATTCCTATTAATATACCCAGAAATTGGATATACAAAGATAAAAGATTATTCTTACTTCAAAGAATATACAATCTACTTAGTGAGACACACACAAGTAACAAGAATATTACAATCCAGTAGAACACATGTCATGATGGATATGAGCCCTGGTGTTAACACGGTACGAAGTAGAAGAACCCTATCTGGAATAGTGGAGCAGTGTAAAGACATTAGTGATGACACTTGCTCTGAATCTTGAAGCTGAACTTATCACATCTAAAAAGACAACTAAGGATGGATAATGGATGATATTTTACATTGGGCTAGATGGTATTCTCTTCACAAATGATTCTTAAAGTGCAATGACATGATGAGGAGATAGACTGACAGATAACTTTTCATTAAAAATATCTCAAGATGAAATTATGTTAGTAAACAAACATACGTCCATGGTATCTACTGACTAGTTTTCTCAAATTATAAAATTTTTGGTGTTTGCTTTAAATTATTTTCAATTTTAGTAATAAAATATTATAAACAATCTTGAAACTGTGTTACCATCCCCAACCTCACTGTCTTCTCTCCCTTGTGGTCATTCATAATCCTGAATTTGATGGATGGAATTTTACAATTCCCATGCATATCATGCTTATGTATTTGCAACAAATATAGGCTCAAATATATATGATTTTTATAAAGTATATAAAGCATTAATTATATTTTTTGTTTCTTCCTTTCCCCATGTGCCTTTTATTTGTTTCTCTTGTCATAGTTCCCTGGCTAGGATCTCTATTTTTATGGTAAATAGAAGTGATAGTAAAACCATCCTGACTGAGCCTTAATAAAATGCTTCTAAGGTACCACTGTTTAGAAATATCACTAATTGCAAGGTGTTTTTTTTTTTTATCCTGTATGAGGTAAAGGAAATTTTCTTGCTATTTCTAGTCTGCTGAACACATATTTTAAAACTTATGAATCATTTTTCTGCCTTTGTGAGATGATCATCTTTTTCCCTCTAATCTATTAATGTGTTGATGTTATCCTTCCTGCTGTGGCTTCTTGCAACCAAGATGATGATAATGATGATACTCACCAGCGGGAATGTTCAGGGGTGCTCAGAGCACTGCAGGATCCTGGCAATATGCCTCTCCTCTCACCCCAGTGCCATCACTGGCAGGAATAAAGAGGATGCCAAGAAAGCTTCAGGTGCCCCTGGTAAGCTTCTGCTATGCACTTATTCCCTTTCTTATGACCACAATCTGCCAAAGAGTCCAGTTCTCAAAGGGAAGATATAATTCAAACTAATTATCTATTCCCCCTTCAGGAAGTGACTACCTGCTTGAATCCACTGATTTCTCATTTTCCTGTTTATCTCAGTTAACTCCAAGCCCAAGATTTCAAGGCATCACATGTCGCCTAAAACGCTTATTCATACGGTTTTCTGATGTACATTTTTCAAGCACTACTGCATCCTGAAACGTCACCGCTCTGGGAATTCTGTATCTGTCATCATTAAAATCTCCTCTTCTAGTCTTTTCTCTGCAGGATCCTTTCCCCTTTCTCTACACAAAATCCTTTTACCTCTCTCTACATAAAATCTATCTCACCTAAGCATACAGCCTCCACAGCAGCTCTCTCAAGTACGGCTCTCCCTCAGTCAATGACCTTGATCTTGAAGGTGATGCTTGTATCCTCCTTACCTGTGCCTTGCTACTTCAAGTCGATCGTTTCTTATTCATTCTCAAATCTTCACTCCAGTGATCTGAAAGCTTTACCACCAACACCCCTCCTTGTTTTAGGTCATATACCAATATTCAAGTCACTAGCTCTCTTCTTGAAGATGTTACCATTTCTCTCAACAGCATTACTTCTTTTATAATTCACAAGTATTAATATTTAAACATTCATGACAACCATCCTTCAGTCACTGACTCCCAGTTCCTCAACTTCTTCACCCCTAATGATTTTTTTTCCTGCTCCATGGCCACTGAACTTGCCCATTTGCTATCAAAATCAGGTAAAGATTTATCTGCAGACATTCAATAGGTTACTTGAATAATAAATCTATTCTTTCCTGCTTCCTATTACATAATCGTATTCTCCCTTCTCATGATGAACAGGGTGAATTACCTCTGCCAGAATGATGACTATTTTCCTCATCCAAAGTTTCAATGTGCAAGAAATTTGAAGTCATCAGATGGCATTGCCTTTTGAGAAACAAAACCTCAGAACCGCGATGGTTTTCTACCTATTGTAGACACAGTGGCACATAAAGGTCGCTAATTTAAGGTGTGTACTATTATGGATAATAATTTCCTATCTTGGCAGGCATCTGCTTAAAGGAAGCTGTATATTTTAAATGCTCTCTAACACTCTGTCAGGACACAATGTACTTGGACTCCCAAGTCCTGTATTTATATACACTGCTTTGGCTGTAATGTGACCCATTTGTTGCAGGGTAATGTTGTGGGGGACCCTGCATCAGTGGGCTAAATACTGGAGGGCTTTGGATAGTGGTGCTATCAGAGTCACTGCGGTCAGAGAAGGAAAACCACATGCATGATATTTATATGTTCTAGTCAAGATGAATTGTTGTCCCTTCCATGGTGATAGGGGTCTAAAGTATTAATAATTTAAGTACCACTATGTGGTTATCGGGTGTCCTTGAGGGAGAGTTATATAAGGCTCAGTACTGGTCTCTGTTACTAGTTGTTTGGACATCTGATGGGAGAAGTACAGGCTCATTTATAACCTCCATCTTTCTACTATGATTAATCCTGTAGGAGACAGGAAGAATAAAAGAAAAGCAGGCCCTGGCAAGGGCTGCAAAATAAATTTATAATTATTGATAAACTGGATGCTATAAGGCATGAGACTCTTGCAACAAGTCCAGAGGGAACAGTTCATGGTCTTGAAAACAAGATATGATCCTGGGGTCAGGAAACCAACCCCAGACTGTTTCTCAACTGGCATCTCAGAGTCACATGTTTTATGCATCTGGTGGAAAATCTATAGATGAGAATATTAGCCTTAGTTACTGATTTGTTATTGCTTACTGTTTCTTAGTTACTCAAAGGTTAATAATCATTTTGTTCTTTGGCCCTGAAGGCCACATGAGTTATAGCTTAACTCCCCGCATGGTCTTTCATTCGCGGCTGAAAGTATAATAGAGCTGGCTTGGATTCAGTTTCCGCACCTTCACCTTGGAGCGGTGTTGGTCCCCTGATCCTCGCTTTTCACTGAATTCTTGTGTCTTGTTTCATTCTCACGCCGTATCGTGTTTTCAGAAGCCCTGCTTGTTGAGTCGGTCTCGGCAGCTCCCTTCATGTGTCCTCCGTGCCAGCACTAGCAAGAATATGACAGGGGTGAAGAGTGGGAATGGTGGCAATGATAGAGATTGGCTGATGTCAATTAGCTAGTTGTTTAGTGACTTCCTTAGTGACTACTCTGGTCGTCCTTAACATGCCATACAAATATCTTCATATTTCATATTTCATAGCCACTCCATCAGTTCACCTAGATGCTTTTGCCTCTGATCTCCTTGTCTTCATCTTCTAATTTTTCTCCTTACAGACCTGTAACTAATGAGCCAGACCATTAGCTTCTGCCCCTGAGCTGTATACTTATTTCTCTTTCCATACTGAATAGATGACTTAGTGGGGGACTTCTACTTCCTGCTGTCTGTACAGACCACTTTTCGGGGTGTTACAGCCATAGTCCACCTTCGGTTGGCACTCACATGCTCAGCTGAATTATTAATGAATAACGATCAACATTTTCACCTCCAGTAGCTGGCTTAAGGGGTCTCATCATATGGCCAGAGGTATGACCTGAAAAAGAGGCAGCACTACAAATATGGTGGATATCATGGGAGTTTAGACCAGCTGCTGTGGAAACTTAATTGCATCCCTCGGCTCTGATCATACCCAATTTCGGATATACCATATCCATCCTAGAGTGGATTGCTCCTAGGCCTGTCTGAACTTATCACACTGTCATTTCATGTTATCTGAACAAACAATCCATATCTACGAGGGACTAATAAAATGTGTCTAATATTATCTATTGCAGGTGGCATTGTCTTGCTCACTGTTGGCTAGGATTGATTTTGGAGTTCTCTTATTGGAGCTTTTTATAGATTCTACATAATATTTTTCTACCATGAAAAAGTGAAATTAGTCACTTACTCATGTCTGACTCTTTGTGACCCCACGGACTGTAGCCCACCATGATCTTCTGTCCATGGGATTCTCCAGGCAAGAATTCTAGAGTGGGGGAGCTATTCTCTTCTCCAGGGTATCTTCCTGACCCAGGGATCGAACCCAGGTCTCCTGAATTGAAGGCAGATTCTTTACCATCTGAACCACCAGGGAAGCCCTTTTCTACCACAGGTACTTCTAATGCATGAGGTCTGTCAAGCTGTATGGCCAAAGTAGCAGGGTTGCTTGCATCACAGACTAGCCCCCTTAATCCCTGGTCAAGCCTGGCAAACTTCCACGTCATTTAGAGAAGTAATCCCAAGCACAGAATATGCTTCATCTAGAACCCAAAAAGGTTTACTCAACTTCATGTTTCCTTTTTATCAAGCTCAAGGATGAACTACAGTAATTTGTCTTTTTCCTTTGGAGATGTTCCCCCACACCTCAGGACCCTTAAGAACTTCACCGATGTGGTAAAATCTTAAAAAATCACACAATTCACACATACACCCACCCCTTTAGAATTCACGTGACTTAATGAAGCTTATAATATGCATAGTACTTCTTGCTTATATGTCCTGCTTAATATAATGCCATCAAAGTAAGGAACCGTAAGAAGTTCTACAGAATGGCCAGGCAGTCTAGATCTCTTTGAAACATAAGATGGCAGTGATTGGAAGGTTAACATAGCCCATGAACAAAACCATATATGTATATAGTTAGTCATGTCAGTGGATGTGACCTATTTCTGTTTTGTCTTCCAGATAAGGATAGAAATACAAGACCAGTTGCATTATATCATGTACCTGAGGCCATATTAACCTACCCAACAAACACATCACAGTTGGCATAGCAGTTTGCTACAATTTTGAACTACTAATTAATTGTGTTTGCAGTTGTCCACTGATGTTCTCTAGAATCCGCCAAGTATATCCAGGGGCCAGACTAGTGAATGAGTATTACCTGCCAGGCATCATCCAGGTTTTTGAGAGGTACTCATTCATACCATCACCCCCAGAGTGAGATATTGTTTTAAAATTACTCTTTACCTTGGTTTTGGAGCCGTTTATGATGTTTTCGACTTGGTTTTCCTCAACCATAGTCTTCACTCCAAGGCTGATGAATAAACATGGGAGTTTTGTCAACCAACAAGTATGTCCAATTCAGCTGTAGGTGGGAACTGGGGGAATGACTACTGGATGGTTTCATGGACTCAGTAAGTGCCAAGACCTCATTTAACACCTGACTTGCATAGGTTTCCATTCTGAAAAAGGGCTCATGATGTTGCCTTGATTCCCTTACTAGCAACATCAACTCAAATACTTGGTGAAACAGTTGTGGGTGTTTGTTTTTCCTCAGTTTAGCCATTCAGTCAGGTCTGACTCTTTGAGACCCCATGGACTGCAGCACGCCAGACTTCCCTGTCAATCACGAACTCCTGGAGCTTTCTCAAACTCATGTCCATCGAGTCGGTGATGCCATCCAATCATCTCATCCTCTGTCATCCCTTCTCCTCCTGCCGTCAATCTTTCCCAGAATCAGGGTCTTTTCCAATGAGTCAGTTCTTCACATCAGGTGGCCAAAGTATTGAGTTTCAGCTTCAGCATCATTTCTTCCAATGAATATTAGGGACTGATTTCCTTTAGGTTGGAATGGTTGAATCTTCTTGCAGTCCAAGGGACTCTCAAGAGTCTTCCCCAACACCACAATTCAAAAGCATCAATTCTTCAGCTTTCTCTCACATCCATACATGACTACTGGAAAAACCATGGCTTTGACTAGATGGACCTTTGTCAGCAAAGTAATGACTCTGCTTATTAATATGCTGTCCAGTTTAGTCAAAGATTTTATTCCAAGGACCAAGTGTCTTTTAATTTCATGGCTGCAGTCACCATCTGCAGTGATTCTGGAGCCTCCCCCCAGCCAAAAAAAATAAAGTCTGTCGCTGTTTCCATTGTTTTCTCATCTATTTGCCATGAAGTGATGGGACCAGATGCCATGCTCTTAGTTTTCTGAATGTTGAGGTTTAAACCAACTTTTTCACTCTCCTTTTCACTCTCCTCTTTCATTTTCATCAAGAGGCTCTTTAGTTCTTTTCACTTTCAGCCATAAGGGTGGTGTCATCTGCATATCTGAGGTTATTAATATTTTTCCTGGCAATCTTGATTCCAGATTGTGCTTCATCCAGCCGGAATTTTGCATGATATCCTCTGCATATAAGTTAAATAAGCAGGGTGACAATATACCAGTCTGCTTTTCCATGTCCAGTTCTAACTGCATACAGATGTTTCAGGAGGCAGGTAAGGTGGTCTGGTATTCCCATCTCTTTAAGAATTTTCCACAGTGTGTTGTGGTCCACAGAGCCAAAGGCTTTGGTGTAATCAATAAAGGAGATGTAGATGATTTTTTGGAATTCTTTTGCTTTTTGATGATCCAACGGATGTTGGCAATTTCATCTCTGGTTCCCCTGCCTTTTCTAAATCTAGATTGAACATCAGGAAGCTCATGGTTCACATACTGTTGAAGCCTGGCTTAGAGAGTTTTAACCATTATTTTGCTAACATGTGAGATGAATGCAATTGTGCGGTAGTTTGAGCATTCTTTGGCATTGCCTTTCTTTGGAACTGGAATGAAAACTGACCTCTTCCAGTCCTGTGGCCACTGCTGAGTTTTCCAAATTTGCTGGCATATTGAGTGCAGCACTTTCACAGCATCATCTTTCAGGATTTGAAATAGCGCAACTGGAATTCCATCACCTCCACTAGCTTTGTTCGTAGTGATGCTTCCTAAGGCCCACTTGACTTCACATCCCAGGATGTCTGGCTCTAGGTAAGTGTGAGTGATGACACCATCGTGATTATCTGGTTGGTGAAGATCTTTTTGTACAGTTCTTCTGTGTATTCTTGCCACCTCTTCTTAATATCCTCTGCTTCTGTTAGGTCCATACCATTTCTGTCCTGTATTGAGCCCATCTTTGCATGAAATGTTCCCTTGGTATCTCTAATTTTCTTGAAGAGATCTCTAGCCTTTCCCATTTTATTGTTTTCCTCTATTTCTTTGCATTGATCACTGAAGAAGGCTTTCTTATCTCTCCTGGCTATTCTTTGGAACTCTGCATTCAAATGGGAATGTCTTTCTTTTCTCCTTTGCCTTTCAGTTCTCTTCTTTTCTCAGCTATTTGTAAGGCCTCCTCAGACAACCATTTTGCCTTTTTCATTTCTTTTTCTTGGGGATGGTCTTGATCCCTGCCTCTTGTACAATGTCATGAACTTTGTTCATAGTTTTTCAGGCACTCTGTCTATCAGATCTAATCCCTTGAATCTATTTTTCACTTCCACTGTATAATTGTAAGGGATTTGATCTAGGTCATACCTGAATGGTGTAGTGATTTTCCTTACTTTCTTCAATTTAAGTCTGAATTTTGCAATAAGGAGTTTACGATCTGAACCACAGTCAGCTCCCAGTCTTGTTTTTGCAGACTGTATAGAGCTTCTCCATCTTTGGCTGAAAAGAATATAATCAATCTGATTTCAGTATTGACCATCTGGTGATGTCCATGTGTAGAGTCTTCTCTTGTGTTGTTGGAAGACAGTGTTTGCTTTTTAACTTCCTACTTTTGCATTCCAGTCCCCTATGATAAAAAGGACATCCTCAGTGTATAGTTACCCAAATAAATGGCCATAGTTCCCTCTAGGGGATCATCAGCATATTCACTTAGGGTTGCTTTGTTGAGTTCTTTCTCTTAAAAATGTTGAACTTTGCCAGAGCTCTATCACCCTAAAAATAGTGATGGTTGATAAAATTCCCCCCACTTTTTCTGTTCAGGGAAACTACTTACTTCAAAGAAACATTCTTCCTCATGTGACTTAGATAAGGCTCCTAGGAAAGTCTCATTTTAATCTATGAAAAGACCAGGCCCAGGTCCTTAAAATTTCCATTCTTTGTCTCATCAATGATTACTGAGGTGTTAATCCTCATTGATTAATCAGAACCAAATGCTTTTTAACTTGACCCATTCTCTCCTTTCTCAGAATAGCTCTCCAATTTTACAGTAAATGTTAACAGATCACAAAATTGAATAATTTTAAACAAAAACATATATTTTCTATCATCCAACTTTTTGCAAATGATGTATTTCCTGGTTTCAAGGCTGAACTGTATTTATTGACAACATTGCACATATTGCTAAGTTAAGAAAACTCTAGGAACAAAATAGATGACTACATAAGGAAAAGCAAAGATTAGGGGACTGGAATGCATTTCTCTAATAGACTAACAGGTAAAAGGTAGAGTGTTAGTCAAGAGCATTAGAGGACTTTAAATAAAATACCTCAAAGGAATGGCTAGTAGAAAGAATGCAAACCTAAGACAAAAGCTTCAGTGACTTAGTTATCTGGAAAAAGCCCAAGCACAGGTTGCAACTTGAGATACTGTACATTAATATATAATTTTAATATGCAGCCCGATGGGAGCTAATTTGCATGTTATAATTACCTTTCCAACTGTCTTTCATGAGATAAATACACAGCCATTAACAAAACTTTAATGTATCACATTTTTTAACTAAATAAATTTGCTTTATGATATTGTTTAATCTTTCTAAGAAAATGGCAAAACCCCCTTATGCTTTATTAAGCACAAAGAATTGGGAATATTTGAAGTTTTGATTTTTAGCATGAAAGAATACTTCATAGCAGTAGCTAAATTAATGACATTGTTTTCCAAATAGTTGCTACACAATAACTCTTGTCTTATTAAAATTATTATTTTTAATTAAATTAAGCCTTGGTTTGTGTGAAACTAGCTTTGTGGCAATCAACATGAGAAATGGTAAGAGCATAGGAAATGGAAAGGGAGATTAATGTTTATACTGAATTCACCTTCTGATATGTCAGCCTCCATCATTTCTGGGAAAAGTGGGGAATCGATCCACTTATATACAAATAGGAATGCTAAATAATTACATTCTTCACCCTTTAGGATTAGTCAATAAACACCCAGATACACATCCACACCACACACATGCATATACACACTGGAGAAAAATTACAAGGAAAATATACTTGAACCAAAAGTTATTTTCAGCAGGTACAAATTAGGGATAATAAGTCTTTTAGGAGGATTTACAAAACAGCTGAAGAAAGAAGAGACACAAAAAGTAAGGAAGAAAGGGAAAGGTACATCCAACTAAACGCAGAGTTCCAAAGAAAAACAAGGAGAGACAAGGCCTTCTTCAATGAACAGTGCATAAAAATAGAGGAAAACAACAGATGGTGTTAGATTAGAAATCTCTTCAGGAAAATTGGAAATATCAAGGGAACATTTTTCCCAAAGATGGGCACAGTAAAGGTCAGAAATGATAGAGACCTTATTAGACTCAGAAGAGATCAAGAAAAGATGGAAAGAATACACAGAAGAACTGTACAAAAAATACCTTAATGAACTGGATAATTATGAAGGTGTGGTCTGTCACCCAGAGCCAGGAATTCTAGAGAGTGAAGTTAAGCAGGCCTTATGAGACACTGTTGTCAATAAAGCTAGTAGATTAGGTGGAATTCCAGTAGAGCTATTTAAAACTAAAGAATGATGCTATCAAAATGTTTCATTCAAAAGGTCAGCAAATCTGGAAGCACCAGCAGTGACCCCAGGACTGGAAAAGGTCAATCCTCATTCCAATTCCCAAGAAGGGTAGTATTAAAGAATGTTTAAACCACTGGACAATTGCACTCATCTCCCATGATTCTAAGGCCATGCTTAAAATATTGCATGCCAGCCTTTAAAAGGATTATGTGAACCAAGAACTTTCAGATATCCAAGCTGGGTTTAGAAAAGGCAGAGAAACCAGAAATCAAATTGCCAACATCTGCTAGATCATAGAGAAAGCAAGGGAATACCAGAAAAACATCAACCTCTGTTTCATCAGCTACACTAAAGCCTTTGACACTGTAGATCATTAAAAAACTGTGGAAAGCTCTTATAAAGATAGGAACACCAGACCATCTTACCTGGCTCCTGAGAAATCTGTATGTAGGTCAGGAAGCAAAAGTTAGAACCTTGTATGGAACAACTGATTGGTTCAGGATTGAGAAAGCAGTATGACAGGACAGTCTGGTGTCACCCTGTTTATTTAACATATATGTTGAGAACATCATGAGAAATGCTGGGTTGTGTGAGTTACAAGCTGGAATCAAGATAGGCAGGAGAAACCAACAACCTCAGATATGCTGATGATACCAGTCTAATAGCAGAAAGTAAAGAGGTACTAAAGAATCTCTTGATGAAGATAAAGGAGGAAAGTGAAAGAGCCAGCTTAAAATTAAATATTAAAAAAGCTAAGATCATGTCATTCAGCCTCATTACTTCATAAAAGAGAAGGGGAAAACAGAAGTAGTGATAGATTTCCTCTTCTTGGGCTTTAAAATCACTTCAGATGGTGACTGCAGGCATGAAATCAGAAGACAATTGCTTCTCGGCAGGAAATCTATGACACACCTAGACAGTGTATTGAAAAGCAGAGGCATTACTCTGATAAAAAAAAGGTCTGTATGTCAAGGCTATGGTCTTCCCAGTGGTCACACACAGTTGTGATAGCTGGACCATAGAGAAAGCAGAGGGCCAAAAAATTGATCCCTTTGAACTGTGATGCTGGAGAAGACTCCTGAGAGTCCCTTGGACAGCAAGGAGATCAAACCAGTCAGTTTTAAGGGAAATCAACCCTGAATACTCATTGGAAGGACTGATGCTGATGCTGAAGCTACAGTGTTTCAGTCATCTGATGTGAACAGTCAACTCTCTGGAAAAGTCCCTGATGCTGGGAAAGATTGAGGGCGAAAGGAGAAGAGGGCCTTATAGGATAAGATGGCTGGATGGCATCGCCAATGCAATGGATATGAACTCCAGGAGATGGTGAGGGGCAGGGACGCCTGGTGTGCTGCAGTCCACAGGGTCACAAAGAGTTGGACATGACTGGGCAACTGAACAACGTGAATGACAAGCAACTTATCAACATAAAACTATAAAAGATGTGTTATTTTGACAAATTATGCCCTGCCTGATATGTCATCTGATACACAACCTACCCTCTTTACACTTCCACTCTAATTCTGCTCTACTGAGGTCCAAGTGATCTGTGTTCTAATTCACCTGGTGAGGTTCCTCCCTATGGATGGCCAATTAAAATGAACCAACATAAAAAAAATAAATAAATAAATAAAATAAAATGAACCAACATGTTGCATTATATACAATAGCCAAACTAACCTAAATACCCATCAATGGATGAATGAATAAAGAAGATGCGGCATATACGTACAATGGAATACCATTCAGCCATAAAAAAGAGGAAAGCTTGCTATTTTCAACAATGTGGATAGACCTTGAGGGTACTATGCTAAGTGAAAAAAGTCAGATGGAGAAAAAAAATACCATATGATTTCACTCATACATGGACTCTAAAAGCAAACAAGTGAGCAAAATAAATTAACAAAACAAACAAAAACAGAAGATAGAGTAGTGGTTAACAGAAAGGAAGAGGTGGGGGAGGGTGAAATTGGAAAAGGGGATCAACTGCATGGTGATGGATGAAAACTAAATTTTGGTGATGAACATGCTGTAGTATATAGATAAGTAGAAATATAATGTTGTATACATGAAATTTATATAATACTGAAACCAATGTTACCTCGATGAAAAATGTCTAAAAAAAAAAAACCCACCAACATGGATTCCCACTTCTACCTTCACCTTCATGCCCATGTAAAATGATATCCTCTACTTTATTTGCAGGTTGAAATTCTCCTATGGCCTGAGGTTGAACTCAAATACCAATGACTCCAAATGCCTTTTCAAACTACTCTCACATAGAAAAAATCCTGTTCTCTTGTAAGCATAATAATTTGGTCTTATTTACTTTATTATTCCTATTATCAACAAGGCCACTGTCCAGTAATATGAAAGTGTTTAATAAATGAATTTTTAATATAATAGAATATTTTAATTAAAGGAAAGATATTTTTATCATAGATACAAACAACCTAAATATCTATAAACAGATGAATGGATTTTTTCAATGTGGTATTTCTGTACAATAGAATGTTAATCCATTTTTCAAATGAAGGAAATTCTGTCATATATGACAACATGGATGAATATGGAGGCCATTAAACTAGATGAAACTTACCAGCCACAGAAGGACAAATACTCCACTTATATGAGAAACCTACAGTAGTTCAGCTTGTGGACTCAGGGAACACAATAGTGATTATCAGGGGTTGGGGAGGGAGAAATGAAGAGATGCTATTAATAATTAACAACTACAAAATTTCAGCTATGCAAGATGTCCTAGAGACCTCAACATTGGGGCTACCTATACACAACTAAAGGATGTTGTGCAATTCAAAATTTGCAGGGTCGGTAGAATGGAAAAGGCGGGTAGAATGAAAAGAAAAAAAAAGCCTTGCTATGAACATTGGTGTACTAGATTCGCATGATAATAAGTCCTCAATTCAGAGTTCGGTAGCTGGGATTTCTAGTTTGGAAAGGAACTAACGATTACATCCCACAGGTAATATATGAGTGATATCATTTCTCTGCTTCTTCAGCATTAGGTATTATCACTATTTTTCATCTTAGAATTCATTTTAGAATAGATTTAGAATTTTCATTTTAGAGAGGATAGTGATCTTTCATTGCAGTTTTAGCTTGTGTTCCTCAAATGGTTGATGTTCAACATTTATTCAGGTGCTTATTTGATGTCTGTATATCCCACTCTGAGTAATGTCTGTGTATGGGTTTTGCCCATTTTCTAGTTGGATAATTTGTTTTTTAATGCTAGGTTTTCAGGGTTTGAAAACTATTATTTGGATACTAGTCCTCTGTTGAATATGTCATTTGAAATTATTTTCAACCAGGGTTTCTTTTTTTTTTTCCTTTTTACTCTGATTAGATACTCTTGCTACAGACTATGCCGGTTGAATGCATGTCCCAGAACTGGTGCTCAAAGGTTAACTGAATAAATGAATGAAAGCAATATTATAATTACTAGCATATCAGGAAGTCTTTAAGGATCCTGATGACAACATAATGATTAGAAGACAGGGTTGATTATATTCTATTTGCTGAATTATAGAAGGGTAGAGGAGGAGTGAGAAAAAAACACAACAGGGAAAGGATTTTTCCTATTTAAAACAATCTTTTAAGTGGCACTTGTTTAGAAAGGTTTTCATACTTCACTCACACGTTAAAAAAAAAAAAAATCCTAAACTGGAATTCCAATTGAGCTATTTCAAATCCTAAAAGATGATGCTATGAAAGTGCTGCACTCAATATGCCAGCAAATTTGGAAAACTCAGCAGTGGCCACAGGACTGGAAAAGGTCAGTTTTCATTCAAATCCCAAGGAAAGACGATGCCAAAGAATATTCAAATTACTGCACAATTGCACTCATCTCACACGCCAGCAAAGTAATGCTCAAAACTCTCCAAGCCAGGCTTCAACAGTACGTTGAACTGTGAACTTCCAGATGTTCAAGCTGGAATTAGAAAAGGCAGAAGAGCCAGAGATTAAATTGCCAACATCCGTTGGATCATCGAAAAAGCAAGAGATTCCAGAAAAACATCTACTTCTCCTATATTGACTATGCCAAAGCTTTTGACTGTGTAGATCAAAACAAATGAGGGAAAACTCTTCAAGAGATGGGAATACCAGATCACCTTACCTGCCTCCTAAGAAACTTTATGCAGGTCAAGAAAGAGCATTTAGAACTGGACATGGAACAACAGACTGGTTCCTAATATGGAAAGGAGTATGTCAAGGCTGTATATTGTCACCCTGCTTATTTAACTTATATGCAGAGTACATCATGCAAAATGCCAGGCTGGATGAAGCACAAGCTGGAATCAAGATTGCCGAGAGAAATATCAATAACCTTAGATATGCAGATGGCACTACCCTTATGGCAGAAAGTGAAGAAGAACTAAAGAGCCTCTTGATGAAAGTGAAGGAGGAGAGTGAAAAAGTTGATTTAAAACTCAACAGTCAGAAAACTAAGATCATGGCATCTGGTCCCATCACTTCATGGCAAATAGATGAGGAAACAATGGAAACAGTGACAGACTTTATTTTGGGGGGGCTCCAAAATCACTGTGGATGGAGACTGCAGCCATGAAATTAAAAGACACTTGCTCCTTGGAAGAACAGTTATGACCAACCTAAACAGCACATTAAAAAGCAGAGACGTTACTTTGCCAACAAAGGTCCGTCTAGTCAAAGCTATGGTTTTTCCAGTAGTCGTGTATGGATGTGAGAATTGGACAAAAATAAAGCTGAGTGCCGAAGAATTGATGCTTTTGAACTGTGGTGTTGGAGAAGACTCTTGATAGTCCTTTGGACCACAAGGAGATCAAACCAGTCTAACCTAAAGGAAATCAGTACTGACTATTCATTGGAAGGACTGATGATGAGGCTGAAACTCCAATACTTTGGCCACATGGTAGGAAGAACAGATTCATTGGAAAAGTCCCTGATGCTGGGAAAGATTGAAGGCAGGAAGAGAAGGGGACGACAGAGGATGAGATGGTTGGATGGTATCACTGACTTGATGGACATGAGTCTGAGTAAGCTCCAAGAATTGGTGATGGACATGCAAGCCTGGCATGCTGCAGTCCATGGGGTCGCAAAGAGTTGGACACAACTGAGTGAATGAACTAAACTGAAATAACACAATGTAAAGCATTTATTCATTTGCACAACAGTCAAATTACCAATACCTACTGATTATGTATTCTGTACCTGGCACCAGTCTGGGTGGCACTGGAGGTTACACAGATAAGAAAGGCACTGAAGAATTCACTAACAAGGTTGGCAAAGTAAGAAGGGAAAAATAGCCTGCTATTTTTTATTATAGTTGTGGTTTTGAGTGAAGATATGTGCCGATCCAAGTAGAGGACTGCTAGTCCAATGTTTCTATTAAAAAACTACCATCACAGTCAAAACACCAATAGTAATAACTAAATTTATCAAGCACTTACTAAAAATAGAATACTGTTTTAAGTAGTCTACAATTAATCCTAACACCACAATAAAAGTGATGCTATATTAGGTGGAGAGTAGCAAGAATCAAGACTTATTTTCATAGCTGTGGGGAGCAGGTGGGATCTATCTATCTGTCCATCTATCTATCTAACTATATCTATCTACCATTATTATTATCTATTTAAACTCTATTTATGCAGATGCATAAAGATTATGCTGATAGATTATGCAGATCTATTTATGCAGATGCATAAATGATCATATATTGAATTGTATGATTAGTTGTAATTCAGAATCTATTTTACTCAAGAGAATGTAATGACAGCCTCCTCCTTAGCTCTGCCTCTAATGCCATGCTCATAAGGTTTTGAACTAAATGTTACCCCTGAGTCTCAGGACACAAAGCCAGCTTATTGCCCTATCCCATTTCTAAAGGATGAACTTGGTATGTTCCCTGGGTAGATAAGCAACTATTGAAAATCAAATGCTACATGTCAGACAAATTGCCGCCATGTAGTGCTCTGCTGGATGAATTAATTGCCTTTTGTGCGGTTCTGCGTGAACTGTCAGTCCACTGTGGCATATTACTGGGAAGAGAGAGAATAATGGTCTCATAAATCTTTCAGGAAAACTTTCTACTTGTTGCTTAACTTGAATGTCTAACAGTGAGTTTCATTTGCTCTGAATAGAGGAACTATAATTAGAGCATTCTTAGATAGAAGTGACTATTAATACTATCATCAAAATTATTTTCTTTTTTACATTTCCAACAGTAGGTTTTTCTCTAGTGTATCATTACTATCTTCCCTAACAAATAAAAGTTCTCCTGATCTCCTGTTAATATTAAGTTTTCTGAAATGTTTTCATCCATTTCATTTGTTAATAATTAGAAGTTGCTGGACTGTCTTACTCTTTTTTTTTTCTCTTTCTTTTTCAAATTATGAAAGTATGATAGCACATTTACAGGAGACTTGGAAAATACAAAACAAAGTAACATATAATTCCACTATATATTGCAATTACTTTTTAAGTAGATAAATTAAGATTTTTAGTTAGACTCTCAATATCAAATTCTCAAGGATTAATAGAGTGAATATACAGAAAAGTAGAAAGATATATAATAGACTTGAAAAGCATCATAAACCAATTCAACATAATTAAGACATACAATTTTCACACAACAGTACCAGGCTGTCTTATTCTAATGCCACAGTACCCAATGAACCTCTCCTTCATATATGGGCAAAGTATGGAAGGTTTGGCTGATTTCGCCTATCATAACCACTGGCAGAGTTGAACAGTGGAAGCTGGATAAGATATGGAGTTAGGCAAGGTTGATTTGGATCCTAAATCCACTAATTGCAGTCTTTATGATATTAAAGTGTTCTAAAGTTTTGTTACTCAGTTGAAGGCTGGACTGTTAGGTGAAGTCTTTCTTATGAAATCAGTAGGCACCTCCTTCATTCCTCATTGTATGACAAATACATTTTCCTTCACTTTTAGCTGAGACTTGTTTTGGCAAAAGTTATAGCCTGTAATGTTCAATTTTTTTATTATAAAAAGTGTGTTCATGATGCATAAAATATGAATAGCTCATATTGTTTCACAAGTAATATTTGACTCACATCATAAAAATTTTACATTCTCTATACTGGAAATCAATACAAATATCTTCAAGAAATAGTTGTTCAATTATTTAACAAATGAAAGAATGAAGGTCGAAGCAATCTGGAAATTTAATCAATGAAGATATAGGCTTTCCAAAAATATAATGTACTTTGTTTTTTGCTTCATTAATCTTTGATTTTGTAAGTATTGAATCTTAAAATATATGGAGAGAACTTTTTATTCTCACGATTATTTGTGTGTGTTTGGAGATGAGGTGCTTCTGTGTAAACCACGGTTTATAAATCTTTCATGCATAATGAACATTAGAGAGAATTTGGCTTTTGGCCGATGTATGATTAGGAAACTGATGCCCATGGCAATTAATCACAGGTAACTTAATTGATGAAGGAGATCATGAGACTGCAGATACATATCAGAGTATTCCAAACATTTTCTTTCAACAGAAAGCTACTTTAGTTAAAATCATTAGGAATCCTACACACACACACACATGCAGATATTCACACATAAATATTTATACATATATACAGAACTGCTCTGATGAAGAGTGACAGGAACCTCCCCTTCCCATTTAAATTTCTTTTCTACTCTTACCCTCATTTCCTCTGCCCAATGTTCCCTAAAAGATTCTGAATAGCCCTAGATGATTCATGAGAAAGTTTGAAAATTATTAGTTTTATCTCTTCTGATCATAAAATCGATTAGTTATTCAATTTTTTCTTGCAATTTCATGGAGACATGATTGACATACAGTGTTATATACATGTTGGGATTCCCTGGTGGCTCAGTGGTGAAGAATCTGCCTGCCAATGCAGAAGCTGCAGGAGATTCAGGTTCAATTCCTGTGTCAGGAAGATCGCTTGGAGGAGGAAATGATAGCCCACTCCAGTATTCTTGCCAGGAAAATCCCATGGACAGAGGAGCCTGGAGGCCTACAGTCCCTGGCACACCTGTTTGCTATATATACTTAGGCTGTACGGCATAATGATTTGACCTTCGTACATCAGCAGATGGTAAGTTTAGGGAAATTACATTGTCTCATATAGATACAACATAAAAAAAAAAAAAAAGTTTTCCTTGCCATGACAACTATAACATATAGTCATGTTAATTACATTAATCATGTTGTACATTATATCCTTATTACTTGTTTGTTTTATACCTGGAAATTTGTACATTTTGATGACATTCATCCATTGATTAGCTATTCAGTTATATAATTGATATGTGATTTAAAAAAAGGTTAATTTTATATTTCAAAATAATATAAAGAATAGAAAACTACATAATACAATAAAATTACAATTCAAAATCATGTAAATTGCCTTCCTGGCTATTTTAATTAGTTGTGATGATAAAATCTGAAATGAGAGTTTCATCATAAAAACAACTGCAGGAGATACAAGAAATCAAACTATTCAAAGATGACAATCCTACTATATTTTAAACATAGGAGATTACTTCTTAGCTTATTAGAATTGATGGAATTTTAACTCAGTGATAAAAATTTATCTAAATTTTAAGGTATCTTGAATAAAACTGTTAAGAATTAATAAACAGAATTTTATACTTTTTACAATGTGACAAATGTTTGTTTATTCTAAACTAGAAAAACTCATTGTATAAGTATATATTTACAGTACATTTACACTAACACACTAAGAGAAAGAATTAAAACTGCTGAAGCATTTCTTTGTGAGGCTTTGTGAACCCCATGACTCATATGATCATGAGTTTATTTTCCAGTCTTTTCTTGGCATCATTCTTTAGAAGTGAAAAACTAGTGCATCGTAATTCACTTAACCACTTAGAATGGGAATGGAGCCAGTGAGATAATTTCTGGCTTTTATTTTCTGCTAATTTTATTAAGCATAAAGTTAAAGTTTGTTTTTACTAAATAATCTTTAAACAATAGCTCAACGAAAATCATGCTGCTGCTGCTGCTAAGTCGCTTCAGTAGTGTCCGACTCTGTGCAACCCCATAGACGGCAGTCCACCAGGCTCCCCTGTCCCTGGGATTCTCCAGGCAAGAACACTGGAGTGGGTTGCCATTTCCTTCTCCAATGCATGAAAGTGAAAAGTGAAAGTGAAGTCGCTCAGTCGTGTCCGACTCTTTGCGACTCCATGGACTGCAGCCTACCAGGCACCTCTGTCCATGGGATTTTCCAGGCAAGAGTACTGGAGTGGGGTGCCATTGCCTTCTCCTGAAAACCATAAGTTTGATAGATATCCTAGTAAACATATTTATACTATTTAAGAACACTAATAATCTAGGAAAAGTTTGCCCTAATCTAGGAAAGTTAATGCTGGTCTTTCAAATAATACTTCTAAAGTGAGCAGATTTGTGAGTTAAATGTTATAAATCAATTCTAATTAATTGATAGAAAATGGAGCTCTGATTTTGAGAGGTTCTTAGAGGCTTAGGAAATAAGATGGTTGCCTAAGGCATATAATGAAGAAATATTGTCAGAAATCTAGGGTACCTGCTTTAAAACAGTTACTGATAATGAAAGACATTAATCTGAGTGTTTGGAAAGACAAAAAAAATTATATATATATATATATATATATATATATATGTATGTGTATATATATGTATAAGCAGTTTTGCTTCTGTTTTATTTTCCTTTGGAGATTTTATATATATACATATATACACATATATATGTATATGTGGGGACAATATTGTTTACTATATTTCCAAGGACGCAAACTTTTTTTAAAACTTAGTTAAAATAGCAGCTATATTTCAGCTATGTTTAAAACTGAGTTCTTAAAACTCCACAGCCTTTTCCAATAAAGTCTTAATTTGAGATTCAGAGCTTCTTTCCTGATAGGAGTAATTATTTTTTATTTGTTGTGGGCTTCTCTGCATACATAATAAGCAGGAGATTTTGTAGTATGTGTGTGTGTGCCTGTTTTGTTTGACTATGACACAACTTTGTTTGCCTTAGTGTGTTAATAATTCTGCCACTGTAGAGGAAAACGATGTGTGGCTATGCAAGCCATAATTATCTACTAAATACATTATTTTCCTTTATTAAACCTTTAAGGAAGATATATTGAATTTTTTTCTATTTGCTGTCAACCATTCTATATAGATGTCTTATACTATCCCCATGGATCTTATAGTTATTATGTTAATAACATCAAGAGTTATTATAAAACTCTATTTCTTAATTTTTCCAATTTTAGCAAAGTTACATTTGTAAGAAATATGTTTAAGACTCCTGTAAAATTCATTTCTGCTGCACCAATTATATGTGTGCTATAAGTTTATTTAGTTTGTATGATTAAATATGTACCTACAAAGGTTTTCTTCAATTTTCAGAGCAGTTTGTATTCAAATTCCTGATCTGTCAGACTCAGACAATATGTAATTTGGGGTAAACTACTTAAACTTGAATCACTTCATCTGTTAAACATGGATGATAGCAGTACTGTAAACATTGCCAATTCATAAACTATTATGAGGATTAAATCAGATGGGCAGCATAAACCAGTCATCAGATAACTTGGCATATAGTAAGCAAAGACATATTTGCAATCATGACATCAAACTTTCTCCCTATCTCAAAGGGAAGGCAATGAAGTTTTTAAAATATGAAACTCTTGAGTTGCAATTTATAATATATATATAAAACTATTGAAAACTATGTTGTTGTTCAGTCACCCAGGCATGTCTGACTTTTTGCAACCCAATGGACTGCAGCACGCCAGATCTCCCTGTCCCTCACCATCTCCCAAAGTTTGCCCAAATTCATGTTCTTTGCATCAGTGATACCATCCAGCCATCTTATCCTCTGATACCCTCTCCTTCTCTTATCCTCAATCTTTCCCAGCATCAGGGACTTTTCCAGTGAGTCAGCTCTTCTCATCAGATGACCAAAACGGCTGGAGCTTCAGCTTTAGCATCAGTCCTTCCAATGAATATTCAGGGTTGATTCCCCTTAAGATTGACTGGTTTGATATCCTTGATGTCCAAGGGGCTCTTGGGAGTCTTCTCCAGCAACACAGTTCAAAGGCATCAATTCTTTGGCACTCTGCCCTCTTTATAGTCTGGCTCTTACAACGGTATGTGACTACTGGGATAATTAAGCTCTGGACCTCAATTTCACCATCATATTTATTTATCTCCAAAGTTTTGTGAGATTTGTGAGATGAATTTCCCCTATCACGGTTTGAAATTATTATATTTCCCCCATCTCATGCCACATAAGAACACAACTGAAAACTGAAACAAGCATCATTATTTATGAAATTATATGTGGCAGAAAAAACTACCTATAGTGTATAAGTTGTTTTACAGAGGATTTCTGAAATAATCTACAGTTAATTGGTTTCAAAGATAAAATGTTGTTAGCTAATGGAAATTGTTTCCTCTGGCATTAATGAACAATTTCTCAAACAACCCTTGATTTCATATTCGGAACTGGGATTCTCTGAGCTTTCAACTCTCAGAAATCTTTAATGATTTCTCAGTCTTATCTACTCATAAACACACCTTCAGGTTATCTTTTGACTGATCTGTCCTTCTAAAGGAGCACATAAAGTGCTCCTTGTGTCTTGCTATGGCTATGAAGAAGTCTTAAATCCTTTAAACAAATGGTTACAATCTCATTGTCTCATCTACTTATTGGCACTAGAGCCTCTTGTCATTGAGTGCTGTTGAACTTGTATTGTCTCAGAGTCACAGATAAGCTTTAAGGAGTGGAGATAAGTTTTGTTTGTTATGGGCAATAAAACCAACATCTCCAGTGACTATCTGAAAAGTAGGTATCTGATGACGCAGATCCAGTCAAGCAGAACACAAATCAAAGCAGTCTAACCGGAGAGGTATTGGAGGCATATGTGGTGTAAAAATATACACAATGAAATTATGGGGCAATGAGAGAAAATCAGAGAACAGGGAATCAAGGCTAATACAGATGCTGTCATGAAAAGTTGCGAGAGGAAGCATAAATCTTCCCATCAAGACTTCAGATAATGTCAGTTTAATGTCAGTTTTAATGAAAACAAAAAACTGTTACGCTTCATATTTCTCACAGGCCTCTCTCGTATGTATATATCACAGGTCATGTGGATACATATTCAATTGTTATGAGACTAATAGATAAGTAAACTCTAAATGATGACAGAGGATGAGATGGTTGGATGGCATCACTGACTCAATGGACATGAGTTTGGGTAAACTCCAGGAGTTGGTGACGGACAGGGAGGCCTGGCGTGCTACGGTTAATGGGGTTGCAGAGTCGGACACGAATGAGCGACTGAACTGAACTGAACTGAAACTTTAAATATTCTCTCATAAAATGTTAAATTCTGTATTTGGGTTTTAGAGATACAGATAGTTACATATATTTTGTTTTATATGGTTTATGAGCATGTGCTTACTCCTTGGAAGGAAAGTCATGACCAACCTAGATAGCATATTAAAAAGCAGAGACATTACTTTGCCAACAAAGGTGCATCTGGTCAAGGCTATGGTTTTTCCAGTCATGTATGGATGTGAGAGTTTGTGAAGAAATCTGAGCGCCAAAAAATTGATGCTTTTGAACTATGGTGTTGGAGGAGACTCTGAGTCCCTTGGACTGCAAGGAGATCCAACCAGTGCATCCTGAAGGAGATCAGTCCTGGGTGTTCATTGGAAGGACTGATGCTGAAGCTGAAACTCCAATACTTTGGCCACCTCATGCGAAGAGTTGACTCATTGGAAAAGACCCTGATGCTGGGAGGGATTGGGGGCAGGAGGAGAAGGGGGCGACAGAGGATGAGATGGCTGGATGGCATCACTGACTTGATGGGCATGAATTTGAGTAAACTCCAGAAGTTGATGATGGACAGGGAGGTCTGGCGTGCTGCGATTCATGGGGTCGCAAAGAGTCAGACATGACTGAGCGACTGAACTGAACTGAACTGTGCTCACTTGCTCAGTCGGGTCTGACTCTTTGCAGCCCCATGGACTGTAGACCACCAGGCTCCTCTTTCTTTCTTTTTTTTTTATTTTTTTTTATAATTATTTTTTTATTATTATTATTATTATTTTTTTGGTCATACATTGATATGAATCAGCCATAGATTCAGGCTCCTCTTTCAATGGGATTCTCTAGCAAGAATACTGGAGCGGATTGCCATTTCCTCCTCCAGGGGATCTTTCCTACCCAGTGATCGAACTCATATCTCCTGCGTCTCCTGCATTGGTAGGCAGATTCTTTACCACTGAACCACAAGGGAAGCCCTCATATGGTTAAATAGATATCAGTTTTTTAAAATTTGCTGTTTTGTCATTGATAGTGTGTTCCATTTTGTCTTTATAACCATTTGCTGGGGTCTGGAATGGATCAGGAGTGTTGAAACACAGTTAAATCTCTTATGAGAGACCATCACAACATGATACAAGATATCACCTGATAACCAATTAGAGCAATTAGCAACTTCCACCTTCAGGCACTTGTTCTTATAACTCTCCAAAATGATCTCAAATTAGTCCAACAAATAACGTGTATTTGTTTAATGTTTTAAACAAATTTTTCAATGTTAATTAATGTTTTAAGGTTTTTTTCTAGGAGGCATAAAGCCAAGGAAAATTAGTTATTGTTGTTTGAGAACAAAACCATCAAAAGCACTTATGTTAAATATATGTTATATTTATGGTCATTAGTTTATTTCAAAACATTGACTCCTCTATAAGATAAATAAAATCTAATACAAATGAAGTGTAAAATTGTTAAATGTATTATTAATTCTATACACAAAGAAATTCAGTATAATATTAATATATTAATACAATATTGATATATTTACTATTAATTCTTAAACTTCTTTAAAAATACTGAATATTTCCAATATACATTGTCTAAAGAGGCAAAGTGAAATGGATCTTTGATTACATCTTTCTTAATAAAATCTAAGCAGGTATGGGACTTCCCTGGTGGTCCAGTGATTAAGAATCTACTTCGCAAAGCAGGGGATGGGGGTTCAATCTCTGATCAGAGAACTAAGATCCCAGATACCGGAGGGCAACTAAGCATGATGAAGATCCTGCATATGGCAATTAAGACTTAACACAAACAAAATAAATAAATGCTTTAAAAAAATCTAAGCAAGTAAAGGGAGGGCATTTTTACTTGTTCAAAATTTTTTCAGATAATCATTTAAATTCTCACATTTGCCCTGTAAAACTTGGCACAGAATCTCTGAGCCCTTTTATTACGCAGTTGTCTCTCGGTTTCTTCTCAATAACATCTCCGGCTTTCTCGTCATCATTATATAATATTACAACAATATCTGGGAGGGGACAATAGTGATGAAATTTTCTGGAGGAGGTACTGTCAGCTGCCTGGCATTGGCCTCTCAGTCCAGCCCTGCCTCTTGGCTCCACTGTAAACCGTATTGGCCAATGGCTTTAATTCTTATTTCCTTACCCGGATCCTTGTGACAATCTCCACGTATTAACTCTATGAAGAATACAGGACTCCAAATAACCCACATCTGTTTCCCCTACTGCAGGTGAAAATTAGATCCAAAATCTAATTTCAAGTGTAAGTCCTAAATCCTTGGCTAGAACCTAACTCATGTCATTTATTCCTTTTTGTCTACAGCTGAGCCACTCGATATTTTAACAGTGTAAGGTCTTTTCCTTTGTTCTTTTTATTCTTATTTTTAGAAGAAAAATCTGATTTTCAAAATGGGCAAATTCTGTTTTAGGTCTTAGATACTTGGCTCTTCGGTATCTACCTCCACCCCCTTGTACACCCCGTGAAAGCTTAATCTCTCTGAAATCTCTGGACATGCTATTTTTGGTAATGAGAATTTCTTTCTTTAGCCCTCCTTCAAGCTGACTCCCTAAGGAGAACAAATATTTTAATTAAGAAGAAGTTTTCATGGAAGTGTTGGTCTCTTCTTTGATGATTTATTATCCTGGTTTTGTTCATTTTTTCCCCTTTTTCTCTCTTTCTGGAAATACTTGTATATCTATCCATCTCTAGATAATATATAATATACATTATATTTTATAAAATAAACATCATATAATAATTATATAATATATGTATTTATGTATTACTTGTATGTAAAATATATTTTATACATTATGTAAAAATGCAGTCATTATATACAATGTTCTTACAACCATAGTGCCTTTTAAAAATCTGTCTTCCATGTGAATTGTTTTTAGAGTAAGAAAAAAAGCCAGAAACTGTTTTGAACTGGCATTTTCTATCCCATGAGTGTAACAACAGATATAATCTCCTAAGAAGAGCATTTAGATCACCTGGGAGCCTATCTAACTAGAATTTGCAGCCTCTGATTCCACTGCATTCTTTATGGATTCTATGCCTCAGACATACTGAGCTGCTCAAACATATCACACATTGTCATGCCTCCATCATTTTGTTCATGTACTACTTCCATTGGGCACATCATCTCCTGACAAGTTACTTGTTATTTAAATCTCAACTCAAAAACCACTTCTCTGAAGCAAGTGAAAATGATGTGCTTTCTCTGTATTGAATTCATAACAATTGGATTTTTGCTCCCGTTATGATACATATAGAGTTGCTGTTGAATTACATTTGCCTCTTTTCTTATATGTCTCTCCTACTATGTCACAAATTCTAATCAGAGCTAACCAACAGGCATAGAATTGGGATTTGCAGTTAGTAGATTACTAAATTCAATGAAAAAATGTTCATATTGGAAACAGAAATAAACTGGTTGGTAACATACTCTTTTCTTATTGACATAATATTAAATATACAATTATTATCTCGTTTATTGTTGTTTAGTCACTAAGTTGTGTCTGATGCATTTGTGACCCCATCGACTGTAGCCTGCCAGGCTTCTCTGTCCATGGGGTTTCCCAGGCAAGAATACTGGAGTGAGTTCTCCAGGGGATCTTCCTGTCACAGGGATTGAACCTGCATCTCCTGCATTGACAAGCGGGTTCTTTACCACTGAGTCAGCAGGGAAGACTTTTCATTCTTAGCAATTGTTTATTAGTGATTATTGTGTCCAGACACTGTATAAGTTTTTATGGATAAGACTTATAAGAGGGTCTCTATTCCTTAGAAACACAATATCTAGTGTAAATGACAGGAAATAGAATGATTTCAGGCAGGGAGAGAAAGCCCAAGAGATAGCAAATTACTAAAAGTAGCACCGTGTGGAATTGACAGATACGTTCTCTCTCCATCCCTGATGCTGGCGATGCTAGTTTTGTCCCTTATACCACTTGAGACTTTCACAATAAAAATCCCATTCCTCTTCCCTCTCTACTTCATTTGCAGTCTCCCAAACACCATCAGAACAATATATTTATAACTGAAATCCCCTTCTTCATGACTCCTCATTGTCCATGGCAATGTGTTCTCCCCTAGTCCGACAATACCCAAGTTCTAGAAATTGCTGCTATATACTGAAGCTCTGAAAGTTGTTCATTGTGTGCATGTATGCTAAGTCACTTCAGTTGTGTCCGACTCTGTATGACCCTGTGGACTGTAGCTGCCCAGGCTTCTCTGTCCATGGAATTCTCCAGGCAAGATAACTGGAGTGGCTTGCCATGCCCTCCCTCCAGGGAATCTCCCCGATCCAGCAACAGAACCCACATCTCTTCTGTCTATTTGCATTGGCAGGTGGGATCTTTACCACCAGCACCACCTGGGAAGCCCCAGACGTGGTTCATTGGTGCTCATTAAAGAGCACATGTGTATATAGAAACAAATGTACTTGTAAAATGCTCAATACTAGATCTTTTTTCCCCCCTCTGGGTAGTCAAAATACATATTAATTTATGACAACTTAGGGAAGTCTGGACTTAGAACACTTGCTTATATTTGTTTTCTCTGGCCTGAGAGTTTGCTAACCGTCTATGATCACAGAGCCCCCTTTTAAGATATACTACTATCATCTTACAGGGCTGTATAGAGAATGTTCTTGAAATCTCTGACCTGAATAATCCAATTTGAGTTTCTTAATACATTCAAGATCCTCCATGTGATAATGCAGCATCTCTCTCTGAACCATTCCTTGCTACTGACTACTTCAAGCAAGTTGGTAATTTGGGAGGTCATGTCATAGTCTGGCTGGGATGAGGAGCCGAAGTAACAAGCACAGATAGAAGCACAGCCCTGAATGTTTCCTCCACTCACACAGTCAAAATATTTAATCACTGTTAGGGCGCAGCCATGATGAACAGTGACCTGTCAGAATGAACAGTGACTATAGTGGTATATAGTCACCCTATTCCTGACCAATACAGGTGGCATCGTGGAGTGGTGCTCATACAGATTCCTTCTGGACCAGCCAAGATCTCTTATTGCATAGTAGATTTCTGAGTTGAAAGGTGCAAATAGGGTCTCACAGCAGCAATTATTTCAAACACTTTCCCACTCGGTATAGTTGTCATGATGTACAATAGCTGAATGCGAGCCCTACCTCATGTCAACCCAACCTCCCCTCAAGTCCCAGTCACTAAGCTAGTAAAATACAACAGAAGAGAGGGAACTCTATGAAAGACCAGTTGCTTAGGAGTAGTTTCTGGAAGGTTTTCTGCAATGCAGTTTTGCCTCGTTAGGTGTCAGGGAGGTAGAGAGTGAGTAAGCTCAGTTAGTTACCTACAAGGCTCTCTGTCCTGAGACATAATCTTCACCTCCCTCTCCCCTTGTTCCTCTAAGGAACGCTCCAAGTTCCTTCCTTGGAGGAGTACAAGTTAAGATATTGATTTTCCATTTCTCCTTACGGGTACAAATGCTTATATGGCTGATGAATCTCAGAAAGAAAACTGAACCATGTATAGAAAAAGAAAACAAATTGATGGACCAGACACAATGGGAATTTAAAATAAACTTTCTCAGAATTAAATGATTATATTGGAAGTATGAGGAGAAGCCAGAATTTAAAGAAACAAGTCATCTTCAACTGCAGAATGTTTCAGTATTTTTCTCATAAGACAAAAATGTTATGTATTGATCTTTTGGTCAGTTCAGTCACTCAGTCGTGTCCAAATCTTTGAGACCCCATGGACTACAGTCCACCAGGCTTCCCAGCCCATCACTAACTCCTGTAGCTTGCTCAAACTCATGTCCATCAAGTCAGTGATACCATCCAACCATCTCATCCACTATCATCCCCTTCTCCTCCTATCTCAGTCTTTTCCAGATCAGGGTCTTTTCCAATGAGTCACCTCTTTCTTCACATCAGGTGGCCAAAGTGTTGGAGTTTCAGCTTCAGCATCAGTCCTTCCAATGAATATTCAGGGCTGATTTCCTTTAGGATTGACTGGTTTGATTTCCATGCAGTCCAAGGGACTCTCAAGAGTCTTCTCCAACACCACCGTTCAAAAGCATCAATTCTTTGGTGCTCAGCTTTCTTTATGGTTCAACTCTCACATCCATACATGACTACTGGAAAAACCATAGCTTTGACCAGATGGACCTTTGTTGGCAATCTCAGCTTTTTAATATGCTGATATTTAACACATGATTTTTTAGAGTTTTTATTATATATTCACTGATAAATCTCTTTTAGACATATTTAGATATAAGTTGTCCATAACCCATGGTTATATATTGATCTTTTTAGAATCCTTAGCATGTAAAATGTTGTTTCAAGGCATATGTAAGAGTACCAAGATTTCACAGCAATTTAAAAAATTTTACTAAACAGTTTTAGAAAACTGAATGAAAATGTCTGCATACTGAAATCATGGTATATGGTATGTGTTATGTAAATACATATGTATGTTTGTGGATGGTTAAAGTATATAGTGGTTGTACCTCAATTTACTGGAGAGGAAGATCAACCCCAGCACTCTCTTAGAAAATGTCTAAAAGAAATAGATTTTTAAAAGTGAAATAAGAGATTTAGAAAGTACAGAGAAAGAAAGCAGACATCAGTATACTTATAATGGAAGTCTCAAAGGAGAAAAAAATAATGAGAAAATATTTAAGAATTATTTGCTTGAATTAAAGAGAGATACTGGGTCTCAACTAAATTTTATATAGAGGCTTGAAATGATAGTTGGAAAAATAAAAGAAAAAAATACATTATAGAAGTATTATTGGGAAATTTAAGAAGATTAAAAATGATACATTCCAAAAACTTTAAAAATGCAGTTAACTATGAAAGAAGAATATTGATTGTTATCAGACTTTCCAACAGTTTGCTGGATGCAAGGTGACCATTAATATCTTCAAATTGATAGAGAAGACGAACGTTGCAATTTTATAGCTTGATAAACTATCATCTAAATCTTTAAGCTAAATAAAGTTATCCTTAACCTTGATTTAACTAGCCTGCCAGTTGAAGTTGATTTTGGGAAATCCAGCAGAATCGAGAATGTGCTAAAATTCTTGCAGTGTATCAGTGAAGCATATAGACATTGAGAAACTTTAGAAAATTGGTAGATAAAATTAAGGGTGGATTTTAATAATATGGGCTTCCCTGTGGCTCAGCTGGGAAAGAAAATGCCTGCAATGAGGGAGACCTGGGTTTGATCCCTGGGTTGGGAAGATTCCATGGAGAAGGGAAAGGCTGCCCACTCCAGTATTCTGGCCTGGAGAGTTCCATGGACTGTACAGCCCATAAGGTCGCAGAGTTAGACATGACCGAGTGACTTTCACTTTTATTAATATGCTATTAAATTCTGTATAACAAAAATTCGACATACATAGCAGAAGGTAGGAAAAGATACAACAGTAAGCACAAAATAAGATGGCAGAATTCCTAATATTATAGAAATACAAAAAATGTTAATGTCAACTCAGCCAGAAAGAGGAAGACAGAGAGGGAGAGAAAGAGTGAGACCTCCTCATGTTGGATACAAATATGTAATCTAATACTAGATAGCTAAGAAAATCCTATTTAAACAAGCAAATACTACACCTAAATTAAAAGATACTAAAATCGGTACAAAAAAAGCTTTAGATTCAAAAGTGAATATATAAACATCACGAGGGATAAAGAGAAGCATTACATAGTGATAAAAGGAAAAGTAGATCATGGTCTTATATGTATGTCTCTAAATATATAGCCCAGAATTAAAAAAGCAAAAATTCCAACTTAAAGAAGCAAGAACTATATCAAAATGTACAGTGGGAAATTTCAACACCCCTTTCAAACACTAAGTGATTAGCATTATATTTAACATGCAAAGGTACATCAGAGTTGAATAAGAAATTAAGCTTGGGCTAGCTATAAGAATAAGGCTTCTAGATGGTGCAATGGTAAAGAATCCAACTGCTAATTCAGGAGACACAAGAGATGCGGGTTCCATCCCTGGGTCAGAAAGATCCCCTGGAGAAGGAAATGACAACCCACTTCAGCATTCTTGCCTGGAGAAGTCCACGCAGAGAAACCTGGTGGGCTACAGTCCATGGGGATGCAAAGAGTCAGACAAGACTTAGTGACAGAGCACATGCGTAATATATAAGAATACACACACACATACTTCAAAGCCAAGAATAGCTATTCTTTTGGAATCACACGGAATATTCACATACATATGTATGCAAGCACATACATACAGAGTTGAGTATGTGGTAGGCCATCTGCAAAGGAAGCCTAAAATATGACAAAGAATCAATATCATATAGAAAATGTTTTTACAATACTGCAAATAATTAGCACATGTATATCCAAATTCAGCACACTTTCCAAGAAAAATTTACATTTGCATTTTAAATATTTCTCCCTTCATCCTTCTCCCTCTCTGCATACAGTCTACTCAATACCAAGCTCTTCTCTCAACTGCACCTTCTGATCAGATCCCTGCTCCTTCACAAAGCCGTGCATACCAGTGCTCTATACCGCTGGCTGGCTGGGCTCTCAAGGGATAATCTCCTGGTGTTCTGGTGAATGTGATTATCCATCTTATTACAGGTGCAATTAGAAGCAAAGGAAGAGAGAAGGAAGAGGGAGGGAAGGAGAGAGAAGAGAGGGACAGGCGTTTTTCCCTTGCCCCTGTTTAAGTACGCTGCTTACACACGTAGCTTTGTTCTTTCTGTTTTAAAGAACCTGTTTTATTGCAAGCAAATTCTCCATCTTTTGAAGGAGGGAAAAATTTAGGGTCTTGCATCTTGCCCCTTGACTTTGCATAGAAGAGAGCCTTTCCGCTTGTCCTGGGTTTTTCTATGATGGGGCGATATATTGCAGTTTATGAAGTATTCCCAAGGAGAACCTAGATATCACGACAGTATATCTGACTGTAAATCAACTACCCGATTCCTAGCATGGTGGAATAATTGGCTGGGGATTTTATGTGTTTGTGGCTGATGCCAATAAGTGAGTGTGTTTATTAACAATTTATTTACAGCACACAGATTGATTTCACTAGGACTGCATGGCCAGCCACTGCAAAGAGGAAGTAAATGATTCCTTCCAGAGCATTTAGGAATCCACTGGAGAGTGGATTAGGAATCCACTGGAGAGTACTGGAGAGTGTATATATTGGAAGTGGCTCTCAGGATATAACAGTAGAGTGATGATCACTGCCATAAAGAACACAAATAAAATCTATCTGGAAAACAAGCTAGTATAGGTTTTAATTTACATATAATTACAACCTGCAATATAACTTGCAGCAACCCAAATTAAAGGAGAGAGGGCACAAAACAAATAGAGTTGATAACCTATTTATGCCAATGATATTGAGGATAAGTATAATGGGGAAGTTCAGTGGCACAAAAATAAGAGTTGGTTTCTTATTTTGTAATCAGTGAAAATGAAATTCATAAAAATGAAAGGGAGAAATAAGGAGAAAACATTATCTGACTTTGTAATCTATGCCATCTGAGTAAAAAAAAAAATGATAGGATCAGGATCCAATGATACAATGTTCTGATTGTCTGGTTAGTCTTAATGAAATGTATATCTGAAGCTTATTGCAGGAAATGCAATCTACTTCTAAATACATGAGAACACAAGTAAATCATTTTATCATCTGTAACATCATACTTCCAAATATAAACTATTACCTAGTCTTCAAACCAAAATAAAAATGTAATTTTATATTTGGTGGGCATTAAAAATACAGGAAGCAGTAGAATGACTATATATAAAAATAAAGGGATAGATGAATGGATAAAGAAGCTGCAGAATATATGTACAATGGAATACTACTCAGTCATAAAAAGGAACATATTTGAGTCAGTACTAATGAAGTGGATGAACCTAGAACCTATTATACTGAGTGAAGTATGTCAGAAAGATGAAAACAAATATCATATATTAACATGTATATATGGAATCTAGAAGGATGGCACTGACGAACCTGTTGGCAGAGATGCAATGGACCCACAGACACAGAGAACAGACGTATGGACAAGGGTGGGGAAGAAGAGGGAGAGGGTGAAATTAATGGAGAGAGTAGCATGGAAGCATATACACCAACATATGTAAATAGATAATCAATGGCAATTTGCTGTATGCCTCAGGAAATTCAAACTGGGACTCCGTAATAATCTAGAGTGTTGGAAATGAGTGGGAGGTAGGAGGGAGCTTCAAGAAGGAGGGGACATATCTATACCTATGGTTAATTCATGTTGATATATGACAGAAATCAAACCAATATTGTAAAGCAATCATCAATGAACCAAAAATAAATATTTTAAAAAGTAATAAATAGAAAGTGATAGTGGGTACATAAAAATATAGCTGTATCTAGGCACTATTTCTTTTTTTATTTTGTGAATACATTTATACTCATTCTTTGAAATATGGAAAAGGAAGAGATCCAAAAAAGTATGACAATTTATTTGTCCTAAATTTTATTTTATTGGCAAACTTTTGGTTATATCAGGAAATTACTAGGAAAATACTACTCTTTTAGCACTTTAAAAGTTATGGTGCATTATCCACTTTTGCTTCACGTTTATAAAGATTTGAACTTGGAAAACAATGCCATGGTTTTACTGTAGTTTATTACTGCTTAAATCATAACTCTTAAATCTTGTGCTCTTGACATAAAATTATTTTAAATCTGGATACACAGATGTTTTGATGAGACATTCAAGACACTGCATATGAACAGCATGTAATTTTCTCACAGTTAAGCCAAGTTAAATTTTCTCTCCTTTAGTTTCATAATATTTAATAAATATGAAAATGCATATAGCTTATAACATGAGATTTCATCTGCAGTTATTTACCTTAGAGAAACTTATAGGCATATGCATATATATTTATTGCAATATTGTTTTATCATAAAGCAAAATCAGAAGCAACTCAGACTCCCATTGTGGTATTTGCTTATGGAGGAGTACCACACAATTACAACAAATGATCTAGATCTATGATTTGAACTGTACTGATTCTCATGGCGAGGTCTTAAAAACCATGCTAAGTGAAAAAAGTTGTATCTCACTTATATCATTTACGACAAGAAAAGAATATACTCTTCAAATAACGTAGAGATACACACACACATACACACCACACTGGAGGATATGCACCAACTTATGACAATAGCTTCCTCTGAGCAGGAGGGATGGCAGAAAGTAGGATGATAAAGGGAATAATTTCATATGTAAAACATTTTATGTCTTTAGTTTGAAAACTTTGAAGGAACAATGGTGAATCAACATTGGTCATTTACAAACTGTAGGAACATGAGAATTATAGACTTATTCTCTGAAATCATCCGATCTATTTAAATGTTTTAAAACTTGCTGTCCTAATCACCACTCACAAATGAGGGAGTCTGTGTCTGTACTATATTATGAGTCATAGTACACAATATTTTTAAATAGCACTGACATTACAATGAAAATGACAGTGTGATGGAGGCACCAATGAAGTATTTATAAATACTTTATAAGTATTTATAAATAAATACTTATTTATAAGCATTATAATTACAATAGTAATAAAAATATATAAAAGCAAGCTAAACATGGATAATGTCTAATTTCTGGAGTTAAATTTTATGGGAAATGGCAAGTCAAGCTTGACATTTTGAAGTAGGTTAAATAAATAAAAACTCTTAAGATTAGCTGATATCCTGGCATCTCATTATTTCCTAGAATTCCAATCTCTTTGGGATGTTGCATGTAGAATTGGACTTTCCTGAATTAGAGAGTTGAAATGGAAATCCTTGTTTGAAACATAAATAATGCAGTATTATGATTTGTGGTGCATGACAAAGCTGATGAATGTGTGTCAACAAGAATGACTGAGAAAGGATATTTTAAGACTAGTGTTGCCTCTGACCTGACATTCTTCTCACCTGCATGACTCTCAGAACACTTAAGAAAATTGTATGTGTCAGTGTCCTAAGGAACAAATAGCGTTTGTAATGGAATATTCCAGGATTCTATTAGAGCACAGACTGTTTGCAACACATACAACCCTTGGATCTCTTTCTCCCCACTTATGAAATTCTAAAGCAAAATAATAAAAAGGGTGAATATTAAGGGGAAAAAGTGTGTGTGTGTGTGTGTGTGTGTGTGTGTGTGTGTGAATGTGTATGTATTTGGGAAAGAGATAAATGATATCATCTTGAATAAAGAATGAAAACATTTAATAAATAGTTTCTTCCAGAACAAGTGGGCACTGCTGCTAATTATACCAAACAGACTTCAGAGCTTTCTGGCCATAAATTTGAGATGGAAGAGTAAAATTAATCACCAAGCTGAACCTAAATGCCATAAATGACAGGATTACAATGCTGACAGGCATAGTAATTAATGACGTAACAATTATGCATTCTTGCTGGAAAATAATGTTTTCCAGTGTTGCTTGGGAAATCTGTTCCAAAGCCACCTGCTCAAGACAAAGTATAACCTAGACAAAGGTTGATGATTAAAAACATTTATTTTAATCTGACAGCATATGCTTAAATTTATGGGGAGCTGAACTGTCAGGAATGATTCCTATTGCCTGAAACCCTGTTCTTTCTTGGCAGCATCTATTATATTTAACAATTCAAACAAAATGTTCTTTCGCTAGTAAATTATGTGGAAATTTCTACCCAAAAAGGCAAGCTTGTTTTCCTTGAGTAACTCCACTATTTTCGAGAATTCAGAGTTTTAGGATAAAATTATGTCAAATTGACAAAGGAAAGACTACACATGAAATAAATACTTTATCTCTTTTTTAAATATCCACATGACCTTTTTGAATTTTCAAAATTCACCAGAAATCACGTGAGAAATACAACAGTTTATTCTTAATCAAATTAGTATAGTGAGAAAATAAATGTTATTTTTTAATTGAGTTAGAGTATTGAGAAAATAAATGCTATTTTTCCTCTAAGACACAATTTGGCAAAGCACCAAATAAGCATGTAGAGATGTCTGGGATGGATGACTTTCTATATTTTCTATTCTGATATTTAATATTAATTTTTCAGAAAGTAATTGGATTTTCAGGACCTAATATGTGATCTGGGCTTCTCAGGTGGCGCTAGTGGTAAAGAACTCACCTGCCAGTGCAGGAGATGTAAGAGACGTGGGTTCGATCCCTGGGTCAGGACGATCCCTTGGAAGAGCACACAGTGATCTAATTCGTCACTTACTTGTGTTTTCTTTACTTCTTTCAAAAAATGCACTATGCTTGGCTTATTACTCTTTGTTAGTCTTTGTGATATTTCTTCATCTGTATTAAGTTCATTCAAACAAGAGTTGGTATGAACAGAGTGAAGACTCAGAGTATTCCAAGTACAGCTATCAAGTAGAAAGTGGTTGCTAATTCTTTTCCTATCTGGGCACCTCCTCCATAGAACCTGAGCTTCAAATTTTTTCTTGTGCTTCCAAGCCAATTGGGAAATCTTGAAAACATTCATTAGATCTATCTGTAGATAATGGTAGGTTGGAGAGACTGGGTTTCTCCTTCATCTTTTCATATCCTACTGAAGATAGCCGTATACTTGTGCCAGAATGTCATGGTAGGCACAAAGAAAGGGTGAGATCATGGCAAATGAACAGAAAAATATATTTATGCTGAAACCTTGCAGTTCTCTATTCCTAAGGCTATGTCTGATTCCTTGGAAGGCAATGTCTATCTCAGCCAAATGATCTTAGCTCTCTTGGGGAAAAAAAAAAAAAGTGATACTCATTGTTTAGGAAGAATCTGAAGCACATGTATTTTGTCAGACAAGATAACTTTGCCACAAAAACTTGCTGAGTATTAAACAATTCTAAGCCAATTTTTATTTTAGATAAGGAAGATTAACTATATTCTGTGGTAGCATGACAGAACGTCTAATTTTCTTTCATATAAATTATTTTATTTGTGCATTAATAGCTTAAGAAATATTGAATATTGTATAAGCACTTGTGCATCCTGGTATTTTTTCCTATATTCTATATTTTAGGTTATTTCAAGAGTGTGTAGAAATATCTAGAGGTCCAGACTGAAGATGGCCTTCAACAACATACTGTATATACAGTTCATAGAAACTGAGGTTAATTTTTGTTTTACAAATAGATAAACTCAAAGAATGCTATTCTAAGCATTAGGCACTATTTTAGCCAAATCACTGTAGTATCTGCCCTCTTCCCTTCCCATCAGGAAATATGAGTGAAAGAATGGTTGTTTGTGTGTGTGTGTGTGGACAAGTGTGTGTAAATAAGTCTATGTATGGTTTATATGGTGCTTCCCTGGTAGCTCAGCTGGTAAGGAATCTGCCTGCAATGCAGGAGACCATGGTTCATTTCCTGGGTCAGGAGGTTCCCCTGGAGAAGGGATAGCTACCACTCCAGAATTCTTGGGCTTCCCTGGTGCCTCAGATGGTGGCTCAGATGGAAAAGAATCAGCCTGCAATGCAGGAGACCCCGGCTGGCTTCCTGAGTTGGGAGTATCCCCAGGAGGAGGGGATGGCAACCCACTCCAATATTCTTGCTGAAAAATCCCCATGGATAGGGGAGCCTGGCGGGCTGCAGTCCATGGGGTTGCAAAGAGTCAGACACAGCTGAGCGACTAAGCACAGCATAGCGCGTGGTTTATATGTTTACGCTTACATGGAGTTAGAGCTTTGTGAATTAGTCACTCTAAGCTTTCGCGCCTTAACCCTGTTCTCACCAGTGACTTTAGTTCTTTCAAATCTGAGACTGATGTTTCCACAGTGCATAGCTGCTGTGAACCTGTCCACAGGCCCTTCCTTATCCTGGCCTGAGAGACCACTAATGCTGCTACAGAAGGAGGTAACATCTGGATCTTATTCCAGCTTTCACCATGAGTTTCTCCCTAGATAGGAGAAAACTGCTGACTAACCCCAAACTCTGATTTACCTCCTGACATCTGTCTTCACAAACCTTCCCTCTGGCTCTCCTACCCCATCCAGGTAACTTTATTTCCAAAGAGGCATCTGACCCATTTATATGCTACTTTGCTGCACAGCCCTGAGAGGTCAGAAAGGGGGGCTTTGGGTCTTTGAGGGTAAAATGAAGGACTGGTGGTGACTATACAACAGCAACATCTGTATTTAGGTCATAAGCTCTTATCAAATCTGATGATACTTGCTATTGTTTTTTAGTGTCTAGAATAGATCTGACACCTGGTAGGTATTTAAATATTTATTGATTGAATTGATGACTGCAAGAAAGCACAGATAAGATGCAAGGTGGAGAGATAGGAAATGTGGAAAACAGAATGGTGAAGAAAGCAGGAGCAGATTAGCAGATGAAAAAGAGGAAAAGGATATGGACTTCATTGAGTAGAGATTATGGGTTAATATTAAAGTTTTCTATATTAAGTCATCTATACATGACTTATATTTATGGTATTGATATAACTAAATGTTAGATATATTGATATGTTAGATATTTTAAAGGATATAGGTATTGATGCTTACTGCAACAATAGAAAGAACTTAAGTAAATTATTTAATATAATATAGATAGAGCATAATTCATATACAGTGACTAATCCATTTTTAAAATAGTTCTTTTCTTTTTAAAGATATGAATAATAAGTCTTTTCAAGAAGATGTGGCATTTATGATAGTAATTTGGGTCTTAGAGTAAATAGACTTTATAAGAAATATCTACCCCCAAATGATGTACAAACAATTCCCTCTTTCTTAGTTTGGGAACTCAGTTTCGCTAAGCCACCACTACTGGTTTTCAGGTAGAAATTGCAAAGTCCTGTGTCAGATTAAACTTTATTATAATTAAGTTTCAGTAATAGCACTGTGTTGTTGCAGAACATCAAGAAAATGTTTAAGATATGTTTTACACTTACATTGTATATATGCACACACTGTTTCTTTCTTGGAACTGACTGCTATTCTTCAATCTTACAGACAGAAACAACAGTGTGTGCTATATTTCAACCTGTAAATCTGCATTTTCCTTCCTTCTCTTATTGTGAAGTTTTAGCAACAATAATAATTAAAAGAAAAAAAAAACTTGAAGGCACGGGGGAAAATGGTGCAAGAGGATGTGGCTTCTGTTTAATTTAATGAGATTAAAAAATCATTTAAATCTATTTGTTCTTCTTTGTATTACCGCAGTGCCTAATGACAGCACTTGGAATTAATGTACATCCACGTGCATTACAATGGTATTCACTGTAACTTAGCAACCGCTAAATGTGGCTTCTTCAGCTTGTTGATTTCCATTGCTAGACCTGGGAAGCCATAGAAAATTCAATTTACTCTAAATTTCTTATGTTGGTAGTTAAATGTTAAGCTCCTATTTACAGAAAGCTCTTTTGTGAATTGCCAGTTAGAATTCAGCATGCTCTGTTCTACACAGCAGGAGGAGTTGGCCATCTTCTTTTGTTGGGGGGGGGTGGTGCGCTGGTAGTAGAAAACAAGTTTCCTCTGTAACTCTCTCTTGTGTCCATATGTTTTAACGAGGATGGCTCCAAAAAGAAAAGCAAGATAGATCTACCAGTTCGCAAAACTTAGAATAGAACTTTAACTCATGGAAAGTTCATAATTCTACATGGAATAAATACAGAGAAATGCCCTTTGCTCCATCTCAATTGTTATTCTAACAAATTAGTGCATTAAAAAAAACCAAAAAACCTAGTGCATTGTAAAAGCAAAATAAATGTCTACATAGAAAAGTGAGAAGAGATTAAATAAAAAAATTAATAAGGTCCTTTAAATTCAACACATTTAGTTTAAAAATAAATCCCATAATTTGTCCTTGTTTTACTCTCAAACAATATACGAGAGACTCTTAATTGAGAAAGACTCAATTCAAAGGTCGTTTAAAGCTATATACATACACCTTAAGCTACTTTCTATCTTTAAGACTTTAAGCTGTTTTTTTTTTTTTTTACTTTTTTTCATCAGCAAAGTATCAAAAAGAGAAAGAATAAATTTTACTTTATAAGTGTATGTATCTCAGTGCTAGGCAGTTTATTTAATATATTGTTGCTATATGTGGTGTCAACAGAGTGTTTGTACTAGTTTAGTTAATCACTGAGTTCCACAAAGCAAATAGGATATTTATTTTGGAAGACTGAAAAAGTAGATTCTTCAGAAGTTATTATGGAAATAATTTTTGACTTTAGAAAAATACTGATTAATCACAAAGTTTCATCTTATAGCTTTTTAAGTTTTGCATTCATGTTCGGACCTATAAGACTGAAAGTGAAAGGAATATATCATTTGAATGACCCAATTTATTATACATTGCTTTTAATATCAGCTCATGAAACACTGGGAAATGTCACTTTCTCTTTCTGTGAAAAGAAGAAATTCCCACAAGTAAAGGCTTTAATATAGTCAGAATTTGCCTGTGAATGTGTATTCTATTTTTGAAATGAGTATATTATGAAATCTGGAATTTTGAAAATTTCCTTTGCATCAGCATCTCTTATTATCAAGATCTCTGCCACATAGAAAAAATTATATCTTTTTTTTTTCTCTTTACAAACTGACTGAAGATCTCAGAGGAAAGCTGTCCCAAAGAATTTTCCCATAACATCCTTGAGGCAAATAAATGTAACATGGCCATTCCTCCTTTTTTTTTTTTTTTTTTTTTGACCTCTATTTTAACTCATTTTAAAACATGGCAAACAAAGAAAACAGGGGGGGAAAGTAAGATGAAAGTCAGTAAGATGGCTAGTGATGAGGTATCAAGTGAAATAATGCTGCAGCAAGAGAAATCTCATTGACTGGGTGGCACAGAAGTTTTTACAAGGGCCTCACACATTTGCAAAAAGTGAAAAGCATACAAAATATTATCTGATTGGTATGTGATAAACTGGAAACAAAAAATGAAAGGGGACACCAAAATACACTCTTCATTTACAAAATTTTAACTGCTTGACCTAGCAATCAATAAACAAAAATAATAAAACCAGACAGACAAAGGAAACAGACACTTCTAAACAAGAAAGAGGATAACCATAATGGGGATTACTTTGAAATCAACACAACTGTGTGGGACACTTCCTTGGAGGAAAATTCATTACGGGGAAAAGTCAATAAACCAGGCAACCAAGCCTTACTCTCAGGAGAGTCAGAGAGCTATGGGAAACAGAACTCCACTCTTACAGGGTACAAACACAATCTCACATGCTCTAGGAGCTAACACAGAAGTAATTTAAAAGGATTCTGGGTCAAGACCTACCTGCTGATCTTGGAGAACCTCCCAGAGAGGGAGGAGGCACCTGGACCTCACAGCTGGGGGCACTCACGCTGGTGGCAGCCATTTTGGGAAGCTTGTCCTACCACGAGGACACGGATACTGGCAGGTTCCATTTCACAAGCTTCCTTCTAGTTTATTAGCACTGGGACATGGCCTCACCCACCAACCTGTTGACCTCAGGCCAAGCAACTCAGCCCCACCCGCCAGCAGATCTGCTTGCCTTAAGACCCTCTGAGCCCACGACCACCTCAGGACTCAGGTCTGTCCACCAGAGGACGCACGAGCAGGCCTCACCCTCCAGGCCGCCGCACTAACATGGGGAAACCCGGCTCTGCAGCCAGACACCCGCGCGTCAGCCACCAGCCCCTGGACCAGCCTTGCCCACAGGGGGCAGACAGACTAACTCTGGGACTGCTAGGACCCGATCACCAGAGATCCTGTCACCCATCTCTGCCCACCAGTGAGCTGGCATGAGCCCCAGGCTTTCTGCCTTGGCCTTGCCCACAAGAGGGCTGATGCCAGTTCCAGGACCCCCAAAGCCCTACAGCCAGAGACCGAGGGTCCTTACTTTTGAGTTAGTTTGGAAATTTGGGATGGAAGAAAGAGACATTTTTCAATGTAGATATATATATTGATATGAATTTTCTTTACCAAGAATGTGCAGGCTATTTTTCATGATAGATTTTAATAAATCAAAAAATCTCTCACTACCTATTCTTGGTGTGTGTATATATATTTATATACACACACACAAGATAGATAGATGTCTCAAAATCATGAGAAAGGCATGAGGGCATTTAACTAAGACTTTTGGGGAAAAAATTACAAACTTCCTTGAACATAACTCATAAGATCTGCTACAGTCTTCTGTTTTTCTACCTCTCTCATGCTTTCATTTGCTATAAACAAGTGAAAAATCATTCAAAATCATTTTTTTGAAAAACCATAGTTTCTCTTTTGAACTTCTCTACGTCTCATAGTGTTTCTCATTCTGAAAACCATGGTGACATTTCAAATAAAATATTGTCTTTTAATTTCTTAAGTCATTTTTCTTCTTTCCCATTCTGATGCTCCTACAGGCTAAAATATAACATTCTCCTGCCTAGCATATCAAAATATAGAGTTACACTCCAGCTTAGAATCTTCACTATTGCTGGACAACTATTATACTTGGTCCCAGATGGAGTCTTTGCAATAGATTTTACACTTAACCATCTTGGCAACTTTCCTAGCATCATCCTCTACATTTTACTTCTAGCAAATGCTCTTTTTTTTTTCTTTTCTTGTTTAACAACAGCAACAAAAAAATAGTATGTTTTGGGTTAATTTCTTATCTTCACTCATTTATTTGTTCAACATAAGGACTTACTCCGTCCTCTGCAAAACATCAATATTTTACATTGGAGAAACAAAAAAATATGTCCTTCTTCCATTAAGCGTTCAGGGGCTGAGGGAAGCAGTAGTATGTCTGTCATGCTAAGTACCTTAAGGAGCTATGTAGCCTAGACTTTGCAGACACTAAATTAAACACAACACAGTTCTACAAGGGAAGGCTACCTGTTGGCACACATATTGGAAAGGATAGTCCTAGCAAAGATTTCTAGCATGTGAAAATTTTGCAAGTGTTAGAAGGCATATGTAGCTTAAGAAGGGCTTCCCAGGTAGCACTTGTGGTAAAGAATCCGCCTGCCAACGCAGGAAGCAAGAGATGCAGATTCCTTCTCTGGGCTGGGAAGATTCCCTGGAGAAGGAAATGGCAACCCATTCCAGTATTCTTGTCTGGGAAATCCCATGGACAGAGGAACGTGGCAGGACCCAGGCTATAGGGTCACAAAGAGTCATACACAACTCAAGTGACTTAGCATGCATACATGCAAGATAAAGAAAATAAGGAAGAGAAATTGACCAATATTGTTGCTATTCTTTGAGAATTTGAATATAGGAAGAAAAGCCAATTTTTGAAGAAAAATTGCTGAGTTTATTTTGGCTGTATTAAACTTGTGGTATATTTTAAATGTTCAGAAGGAGAACTTTGAAGCATTTGAACACCTTACATTTCTAAATATAATGTCTTTTTCCCTTCACACTCTTTCCAAAAACATCTCTAAGAAAAGACCTAGGTTGTATTTGAATTCCTACCACATCTCTCATGCTATGAGGGGTTTCTTTTTTTTTTTTCAATTACTTAATTTGGAGCATTAACGTAATGTTGAGAGAGGACACATTAGCCTGAAATGACTTCAATCAATGTTAATTTTGAAAACTTATAGAGGTCACCGATAGAAAAGTGAAAAAGGAAACAAAGAAAATTAACACCAGTTAGTCATCATTCCTGAGACTGTGACCTCTTCGATTTAAAGGCCACATGTCATTACAAACAAGCTCATTAAATACTTTAAAGAAGATATAGAGAAAATGGTTATGTAGCAGAGATAACAAAGATATTCCAAGAGTAAGAGAAACTTCAAAATGTTCTCTTATACAAATGTTACTTGTGACTTTGGATAAAATTCACCATGACAGCATAAAACATGAATTCAACCTTGGCCAACTCTCAGACAATGTACATGATAAATATGATGATATTTTATAGAAATCTGTGTTACATAAATCCAAAAGTGGCACTCTGATAAAGTAAGAGTCTCTGATATTGAAAATTAAAAACCAAATAAAATAGTTTCATTATTATTTTATACAGTGTCATTTTAAATATGTAGTGTAAATTAAATATTATAATTACACTACTGAATATTTAATCTTCAATCTGAAAGCAGCATAAATATATCAAATTCCCAACGGAAATTCTATTTACATTATTTTTCAGCACATATATTAAATGGTTCTAGAGTTCCCAATAGCAGTAAGTACCATATATATTCCAAATAGGACCTAAAGGGCATACCCTTTGTATTGAATTATCAACCCTTATCTTCCCATCATACAGCTTTTACCCTGCCAACTATGTTCAGTCAATGCATTTTAATTATTTCAAGTTTTTATTTTCCCTTAAGTTTACTATGAGAACTCAAGCCTAGCTTTAAAGTCAGATAATAGGACTAGAGTCCGTTGTCCCTAGCACTTTATAATCTCATGACCAAAGTGTTGTATTAAAAACCATATATTTCCAGCTGCTAAATGGCTTTCTGTTTTAAATTAGATATGTCCTCTCTGGATTCAAAACAACAGCTGCACTTTTAAGGCAAATGAAGGCAATGGTCAGAGACAACTTTTGCTGGGCTTCATCAAAAAATTAAAATTGCAGGCAGATTCTCTACCATCTGAGCCCCCCTGTTAGCTTAGATGATAGAGAATCTGCCTGCAATGCAGGAGACCAGGGTTCTATCCCTGGGGTTGGGAAAGTCCCCTGGAGAAAGAAATGGCAAAATACTCCAGTATTCTTGCCTGGAGAATTCCGTGGACAGAGGAACCTGGCAGGCTACAGTCCGTGGGGTCACAAAGAGTTGGACATGACTGACTAACACGCACAGGTGCTATGGTAGTCATTGTAGTTGCATAATGAAGAAGGAAAATTAAGGTGTTGTTGACAAACATCTTGCAGCCACAGTGGGGAGCCTACTGATACCATGGAAGTAAGAGCAAAGACACAGAAAGAAATGAGGTCCATGTCCATGAACAATATTCAAATACTTTTAATCCAGATCCTGAAGTCTAAGTTCTTGCTATCTAAGTCAATGAAACTCCTTTATACTTTAATCTATTTTGAGTTTACTTTTATATGCAAGCCAACTCAACTTTATCAATAATTAATACAGTTTATATTCTTCCTTAAACAAAGTCATTTTTTCCCATTGTAAAGGTATTCCTCCCAGGCCTTAGCTACCCCACCTTCAGCATACCTCTCAGCTGAGTTTGTATGGGTACCTTTATAGCACCTGTTGATTCTACCCCCTCTTAATAGTGGGTATAATATAAGTTTCTTCTTGAGACATTTGAGGACTTTATGGTCTAGCTCCATTTATATTCCCCAGATTCATTCACAATCACTCTTCTTAATACTGTCTATACTCCAGATATGGTTCCTTAAGTGGATTTCTTTCACAACGTATGGTTTATATATGATGACTTCTGTATCAGATATGTCTTACTCATTTCTCTAACAAGTAAACTTCTACTCATCTTTCAATACCCAGTTCATTATTGCCATTCCATTAAGAACCTGATTTTCCCATGAAGAGTAAGTTATTCCCATCACTCTGTTTCTACTGCACTTTTGGACACTTCACTCCTGATTAATTATTGATCATTATTATGTGTATATAGAGGCTTCCCAGGTGCCCATAGTGGTAAAGAACCTACCTGTCAAGGCAAGAGATGAAGGTTTGATCCCTGGGTCGGGAAGATCCCCTGGATGAGGGCATGGCAACCCACTCCAGTATTCTTGCCTGAAGAAGCCCATGGACAGAGGAGCCTGGAAGGCTATAGTCCATAAGGTCTCAAAGAGTCAGACATGACTGAAGCAAGTTAGCATGTGTATATATATATATATATATATATATATATAAAATCTTTGATGGAAAAGATTGCATTTTATTTATCTTTTTTTTTTTAATCTGGCACAGTACTTTGCAGATATCCAAGTGTGGCAGACAAAACAAATGCTAGGCGGAAGAAAAGGTGCAGAAAAGGGAAAGGAAAAAGTAGGAAACGTAAAATTGTTCTCACAGAAGAATGAAACTCTGGCACAGGAGACAGTTTTTACAAATGAAGAGTATAGCCAGTACAAATCATAGATGACTGCTTCTTAAGAGATGATCTATGAAATATGTAAATGTTCCTCTGCTAGGAATCAGGAGTGGGTTCACTATTTCATCTAGGGCTTGAAAACTAGTAAAATGTACCTTATTTATCTAAGAGTAATAAAAAGTAATTTCGTTTCAGTGTAAGGGTCTGACCAAATACATTACTTCTAAAAGCAAGTTTGATCAAATGACATCTTGTGAGCAAAGCATGAGGAAACACAAGTGCACAGATTAACTTAGGATTCATGTAGATTCTTTGACAGAAGGGAGGCTCTAAGAGAATTTGTAGAAATCAGTCCATGAATTTACAGAAAATATTTTGATATATAAAATCAATGGTGTTTTTCCAGGGTCTTAATTATAAACATGTGTGCCTGTGTGCTAAGTCACTTAAGTTGTTTTCAACTGTGTGAGACCCATGGACTGTAGCTCACCAGGCTCAACTGTCCACAGGATTCTCCAGGCATGAATACTGGAGTGGGTTACCATCCTCTCCTCCAGGGGATCTTTCTGCCTCAGGGATCGAACCTGCGTCTTCTGCATTGCAAGTGGATATTTTACAGCTAAGCCACCGGGGATTTTTCAGTAAATTGTGAAGTATTTTTCAGAAATCAATATACTTTTCTCAATGTAGTTACTCCTTGTATTGGAGAATGATGTTAAGATTTTTACTTTTACTTTGACCCCAATTTGTGCCACAAGAGCAATTTTTAAAATATGTGCATCTGCTTTGGGGGTACTGTTAAGCCTTCCAAACAACAGATGGATTGATTGGATCTATGAATATCTTTGCCTGATGTAGAAATTTATACTCACAGGAGAACACTTGGAGGATCAATCATTGGCCTAACTTTGCTGTTTGACCTCATATTAGAAGCTTTGATCATATCCATATTCAGTCTGGAAGCATTCTCCATTCCAGGTAGTTGAAACTCAGTGTGGCTGGACCTGCTTAACTCAGTAATATTTCATCTCCCAAAGGCACTAACTTTTGAAATTACAAAGGTACTATTCAGCTAAAATAAGTTATTATAAAAATCATCTACAATAGATTTATAAGGGTATACTCCTCTTGCAATTCTTATTTTTGATAAATGGCATTATTTTAAAGAGTCAACCAAGACAGCAACAAAGTCATCTTGGATTCCTCCTTTTCCATCACTTATTAATCACCAAGTCCATTTTTTTTTTCTATTTCCTGACTGCCTGTCTATTCTCTATACTCAATGCCTCTATATTTTTACAGTCATTTTGCTAAATTCCTAAGTTGTTTTCCAATATTCATTCATTCTTCTTCTCTGAAAATCTATTTTCTGCATGTGGTTTTTAGGCATCAGCTCAGTCTCAGTGGTCAAAAAAACCCGAACAAACAAGTGAAAACTCTGCTTTCACATACTGCAAATGTTCCTCCCTTAAACTTTTTTCTTATTAAATGGTAACACCATTTTAACAATTTCTCAGTTTAAAAAAAAACAACTCTCTTTTCACATACTCCAAATATTCCTCCCTTAAAAATTCGTATCTTGTTAGTTACTGCATTTTCCCAATTTTTTCAGTTTAAAAAAAAAAAAACCCTCTATTTTTACATACTCTAAATGTTCCTCCCTTAAACAGTTTTATCCTATTAGTTACAGCATTTTTCCAATTTGTCAATTCAAAAAAAGAGAAAAAACCCTCACACTGGCCCAATGCTCAATTTCTTTAAAGTACCTATAACCAAATATTTCCTACCACCTTGGTCCACTGAGAGCTAATGTATTTGTCCAACCACCATTATCTAGTGTGTGGTTTGCTGGAAAGCCCTCTGACTCTTCTGCCTGCTTCCAGGCTTGTCCCTCTGCAGTCTATTCTCCATACTGTATCCAGAAACAGAAACAATCACTCTTTCTTCTAGATCTTCAGTGGTTTCCCCTGTCATTTGATCCTAAATGAAGTGTATAAGAACCTAGAAAATTTTTCTACCAGCTATTTTTTTAACCTCATCTAACATGATGTCCCCGCTCACTTCATTTCAGCCACGTTGGCCTCTTTGCCACTCTTTGTACATTCCAGGCATATTCCTGCCTTAGAGTCTTTGCACCAGCATGGAGCACACTCCTTCAGACAAACACTTGACTTGTCTCTCCACATCATTTTGGTCTATGCTCAAATATCATCATCAAAGGAATCATGGGGAAGATCTCATCAAAAAGGTCTTCCCTGCCTATCTTTCTAAAACTAGACTCACTCTTTTCTCACTTTCTATCTCCTTACCCTATTTCATTTGTATTCATAGTACCTGCCTCCAACTGAATTTTTTTATTTTATAACAATTTTTCTCTCATTAGAATATATATTTCAAAATAACAAGAGCATTATCTGTTTTTTTCACTATAGTACCTCTATCTTAATGATGAAACAGTGCTTGGCACATAGTACAAATTAATTAGATATTTCTTGACTTTGCTAAATCCTCTTTAAAATGGTCTTTCTAATATATGTGTGTATATTTATAACAAATATTTGTGTGTATATATATATAAATCATATTTCTCTTCAATTTAACAGCCAGTCAGTGGGAATGACTACCAAAATAACAGTGGGAGAAACTTTTCAGACCTGCTCTCCAAGGAGACTGGTGAAAACCATTTTAAAAAACAAAACCACAATATTGTAAAGCAATTATCCTCCAATAAAAAAATCAATTGACAAAAAACCCACCAAAACAAAACCACCATTTAAAGCCTTTGGAAATGGTTTTAAGGACAAACAGAAAATAAGAAACATCTGTTTGAGAAAAATCTATGAAAATTCAGCAAGAAAGGCAAGAGTATATGGTATGTGAATAACAACAAAAAGAACTCCTTTTTTTCCCTCTCAGCTCAATTAAGTGAACGTTGCATTTCAGATTGCTACAGTCAAGAACATAAGGTTTCCTCTTTCCCCAGGTTCTAGTCAGAGGACTTTCTTCTTGACAGGCACTAGATGTCAGCATTTCTTATCCTGCCCCCAGCTGCTTTTTGCTGAAGTTAATTCCCAGGCATGTGAATCAGAGTTAAGCACTCTGTTCTTCCTGTCAGCGTCAACTGAACTCATAGAATGCAGGGTCTTTAAATGGTTAAAAATACCATTTTAAACAACCATAACATTTGTGTGTGTGTATAAAATAAAGAATATTTTTTATAAGTCAAAGAACCTATAGTTTCTAAAATGAGACTGTACATTGAATCTCTATTCTCTAAGAGGAGAACTGGAGCATTTAATTGAGAAATAAATTAAACTTTTCCACATCCTTCATTTTTCGTGTAGAGGCAGCCATGGAAACACATAACTCATCTCACCCTTCAAGAGCTTACCTCGTTATGAGGTAGGCTGACATCCTCCACCGGCTGCCTTTTTGGTCCACAACAGCATTCCTGCCAAGACCACTCTCTTCTCTGGCTGCTCTAACCAAGGACAGAACACGATGGAAGTGTTAGTTTGGCCATTTCTGCACAATGTGGGACTCTTCTAATGGGTCATATTTTTGGGGTGATGGTTAGTTCTGCCTGAGCCTTGCTCAAAGCTCTTCTGCAGTTTAAGGTTCTAACTACATCTCTCTCATTTTTCACCTGTCTTTTCACAGGTCTCAGACCTGCATTAATTTCAGAAGGTGCTCCATGTCCTTCCCTACTTCTATTCCATTCCTCATAGATATTTACCAAATAAATCTCCTACATGTGTAATTCCATCTTGGTGTCTGATTCGAAGGAGATCCAAGCCTTCTCTGACATGTCAAATTTAGTAGTTCTCCCCAAAAGTGGAACAACAACGTAAGGATGAAAAGTAAAAGATAAGAAAACCAATGGAGGAAATGACTTTCCTGTCTCTGTGCTTTGATCAACTTTTATTTTATTTATTTATAGGGCCTATAAACAAACAAATGAACAGACAACCTAGCAATTTCCTGAACCATAACTCCTCATATTAAACTCTTACTCTTTTTAGGTAAATACCTTAAAATCTTTCTAATAATATGTTTATATAGCCATTTCTTAAGTTTTCTACTTAAGCTCATTTTTTTCTTAATTTTTCTATGTCAATATTTCTATTTATCTACCATTGTGAGGTATATTTACTCTCCCTATATACTCTTATCCTCCCAATATCTTATTTAATTATGTAAATATTCAATAGTTTGAGTGACTGTGCAAATATTTTGACAGCCAATCAACAAAGCAAATTACTTTCTTGTTCACTTTTTTTGTTTTCTGTGGCATGAACTCTCTATTGTTGCTTATTGAGTAGTTCTCTGTGGATCATCTCTTTGTTTATCCCCAAACTCTCTCCCAGAAATGTTTATAGCATACCCAAACATTTAAAGCTTTAGGGCATTTATCAATTTCCTCTTTTCTTTCCTTGGAGAGATCTTCACTGGAGCCCTTTCTTCTTGTGCTTCCAAATGGATTGCTTGTTTGTTAAACAAGAGCATGGTGGGACCCCTGACTCTCCATTACCACCATCCTGGGCAACACAGCACTTCTGGTGAAACTCTTGCATTTCTTGGTTTACTTCCTTGCACATGCAGAGTGTTTTATTTAGCAAATTCCTGAAGGTAGCTCAGTGGTAAAGAATCTGCCTGCCAATGTAGGAGACATGGGTTCGATCCCTGGGTTGGGAAGATCCCCTGGAGAAGGAAATGACAACCCACTCCAGTATTCTTGCTGGTAAATCCCATGGACAGAGGAGCCTGGTGGGCTACAGTTCATGGGTTGCAAAGAGTTGGACACGACTGAGCAACTAAACAATCAAAGACAACATACGTATTTTTGAAGTCTTATATTTCTGGACTGTCAGGAAGCATTTAACAAGAGGCTTCCTGTGTGCTGTTTTGGATCTGTCAGGAACCCTCTGGCCCTTATTAATTCCTGAATATTCAGGAATTAAGAGGAGAGGCACGCCCTTCCTGGGGCGCTGAGGAATCCAGGCATTTCCTTTGTTAGTTTCTCATTATGGTGATAAGTACCCTCTTCTCTCTTTAATAGGGATCGCCTTGTGTTTTGTAAGTCTGGAATTTTAATCTTTACCTTTGCTGAGAATAACTACCTTGTAAGACAGTATATATGCCCACGCCATGTTGATTAAAGCACCCTTGCTCCATCAGAGCTTTGGTCCTCATGTCTTTCTTTCTTTCTCTTCCTCTCTTTATCTCTCTATTTCTGGCTGATTCCCTGGAACGCGAAAGCCGGCTGCGTAACCCAGGGAATATTAGCCTCTTTCCTTCTTTCACTTTCTCATCATCGACTCTGGACCACCAGGTTCTGGTCCATTAAAGGACCAACACTGGACATATTTTTACTCTGCCTCTGTCTTCATTTTCAGTTGGATGAATATAGAATTCAATATTGGAAATATATTTAACTCAGGAGTTTGAAAGCATTTTCCCATTATCTTCTAGAATCCATTTTAGACTATTAAGAAGTCTTAAACTTTTCTTACTTCCAGTTTTTTGCTTGAGATCTAGTTTGATTTTCTCCTGAGGGACATTTGGAGATTTTTCTTACCTGCTGTTTTAGAAATTTCTTGATTATTTACTTTGGAATTTTTTGTTTTTACAAATTGTGCTGGGTCCTCTTGGTCAAGAAATTCAGAATGCTCACTTTTAAGAAATTTGACTTTGCACTCACTTTGTAACTTCTTCCATTCATTTTCTTACCTTTTACTTTTCATAATTTTTCCCCATAATTTTATTTCTCTATTTTTGGCTGTGCTGCGCCATTGTTGCTGTGGAGGCTTTTCTCTAGCTGTTGCAAGCAGGGGCTACCTTTCGAGTTGCGATGCCTGGACTTCTCATTGCATCAGCTTCCCCTCTTTCTGTGGAGCAGAGTCACTGGGCTTCAGTAGCCGTGGCACACGAGCTCAGCAGTTGTGGCTCATGGGCTCCAGAACACTGGCTCAATAGTGGTGGTGCACACTCCGTAGCATGGGGGATTTTCCCATATTGGGAATCAAGCTTGTGTCTCCTGCATTGGCAGGCAAATTCTTTACTCATGAGCCACCAGGGAAGCCCTACCTTTCGTCTTTATATTTTTGTTAGAATTCTTGGGAACACTATTAAATTTGACATTCAATCTTCGTGATTTTGCTTTCAGTTTTGATGTCATGTTTTTATTTTATGAGACCTGTTTTGTCTCTGAATGTTCTTTTCCTTATAAACTTTTATTCTTGGATTGTAAATGCAGTATCTTTTCATATACCTGATAGTATTTTATTATCTCATTGCATCACTGACTCAATGAACATGAGTTTGAGGAAACTCCAGGAGATAGTGATGGATAGAGAAGCCTGGCATACTGCAGTAGAAGGGGTGGCAAAGAAGGACACGACCTAGCGACTGAACAACAACAACGACATCAACATCTTTCATTCATTCCTGTGTTTGGAGGATGCTACCCCACCATGTGTTGAGCCTATGTTCTCTAGGACAAGAATACTTCTACAAGAAGATCTGCAGGAGTTAAGTCTATAAAAATTTCTACTGTTCTCAGCCACATTTCATATCCCATTTTATGAGCTACCTGAAGTTCTCCTTCTTGATGTTTTATGCTGATCGTCAGTGAACATCACTGATTTTGGGGCTTTTCTTATTCAGCATAGGTTAAACATTCTTCATCTGTTTAGTTACATAGCTGCTGTCCATTATTCCATCAAGCAACAAATTGTCCTTTCTTCTCTTGTTTCTTTGTCCTGGCTGACTTATTATTATTATTTTTATTCATTTACTCTCATTTTATGGAGGTTGCAGTTGAAGCAGTGATAAAAATATTTATATACAATCCATCATGTTTAGCTAAAGTTGTATGCCTCTTTTGGATTTTCTTCTGAAATCTCATTATGCTTTGTAAGTATTATATATAAAAAACATATATATAAGCAAACCCATCTTATCCCTCCCTCCTTACATTACTATAAATTCAACAAATGTTTTATCGAATGCCTATAATATGACAAGTAGTATTTTAGGCATGTTAAATATATAATCAAAAAAAAGGACAAGGGATTTCCTTTCACTTGGAGCTCACATTTTACAATTAGATGGAATGTGAAAACAAGAAGTATGAGGAGGAGAAGGAGGAAAAGGAAGAGGGGAGGGGGATGAGAAAAAAATGTACTAAAAAACAAAATCTCCCAGAAAATAAGTGTTCTGGAGGATATGGAGAAATTGGAACACTTGTGCATTACTAGTGAGAACATAAAGGATGCAGCTGCTGTGGAAAATAGTATGGAAATTCCTCAAAAAATTAAACACAGAATTACTCTATAATCCAGCAATTTCACTTCCATGGATATACTTCAAAGAAAGTAAATCAGGAACTTGGAGCAATATTTGTATACGCATGTTCATAGCAGTATTATTCACAATAGTTGAGTGTCCTCTGATGAATGAATGAAGCAATAAAATATGATATATACACACAAGAGAATATCATGCAGTTTTAAAAAGGAAGAAAATTCTGATACAGTCTAGAATATGGATGAACCTTAAGGACATTACGCTAAGTGAAATAAACGAGTCACAAAAGGACAGATATTTTGTGTTTCCACTTATATGAGGTTCCTTGCATAGCCAAATTTATAGAGACAAAAAGTAGAATGTTGGTTGGCAGGGCCTGCTTATTGTTGTTGCTGAGTCGGTCAGTCGTGTCTGACTCTTTGCGACCCCATGGACTGTAGCCCATCAGGCTCCTCTGTCCATGGGATCTCCCAGGCAAGAATACTGGAGTGGGTTACCATTTTCTTCTCCAGGGGATCTTTCCAACCCAGGCATAGAATCTGCGTCTCCTACATTGGCAGGTGGATTCTTTACCACTGAGCCACCAGGGAAGCCTAGTACGACCTACAGGAGGAGGGGAGTTAACATTTAATGGGCACAGATTTTCAGTTAGGAAAGATGAAATAGTTCTAGAAATGGATGGTGGTGATGGTTGCACAAAAATGTGAGTGTACTTAACTCCAGTGAGCTGTTTATATAAGAATGGTTAAAATGATCAATTTTATGCTATGTGTTGTTTTTCACACAGACACAAAATGAATGGTCAGGATAGTTGTCACTGAGAAGGTGCCTTTTGAGCAAATACTTGACAGCAGTGAGGGGCTTGGCAAGGCAGAAACCACCAGGAAAGGAGTCTGTGCTACTGTTAGAAGGGACGGCACAAGATGAGGCCAGAGAAGTAGTGTGGTGCAGAGGACTGATAGAAGGAACGTTAAAACCGAAAATAGACTCTTGGAGGACTTCACGGGCAATAAGGTGGTTAGGATTCTGCTCTGTGATCCCTGATTGGGGAACTAAGATCCCATGCCATACAGCACAATGAAAACAAACAAATAACAACAAAACCTGAAAACAGACTATTGTATTTGGCAATGTAATAGTCACTGCAGTTATTACTAGTTTTTGGATCAGAACACTTTTTTATGGGGTAGTGGGCTGAAAACCTAATTTTAGAAACTACATAGAAAAATTGGAGGAAAGTGTATCCTAAAATATGAAATAAAATGAGTCATCAATTTTGGAGTTAGAATTGTCTTCCATCTAACCTAATATTGTTTCTTTCGGGAAAGGATAAAAAAAAAATTGTGACAGAACAAAGAGGGGCTATAGAGGTTTTGCAACATAGTTACCATGTGCAATGATATTATTTTCTTATCTAGCATAGAATCTACTTAGTTTTCACTTAGCTCCTTGTTTACTCAAGGAGTCTCAGCTGACTTCTTTTTAGAGCTTCAAATTGAATTTCTTCTTTGTGGTTGAAGGCCAATGCTATAACTAAGCCCAAATTTAACTTTATATTTTAAAGGTACAATCAAACCATCATGAGTCCTGTGTAATAAAATTCCACTTAACATGAGTCTATTTAATTATTATGAGTCCATTTAATAAAAAATTTCCTCCTTCTTCTTAAATTCTAAGTAAATTAAATGAAATGGCCTCCAAGGTTATTGCTATATGCAGACTGTATCAGAGTACAGGATATTGAACTATAATCTACTTTCATCCCATTTAGAGTTATGTCACTCTTAGTCTTCTGCTGTGATTAGACAATTAGATACAAATGGTTTTCTAATGGATTTGCTACAAGACATTACTGGAGGAAAATTCATGATCTTAGCTCATTTCTCTTCCCTTTGAAGTGTAAACTAGTTAACTGCTCTACAAATCCATTAATTTGAATACCTTCTTTGAGATGATAAAGTTTTTGGTGATAGTACTGACAGATATCAATACATTTTTTTAATGTAAATTTTTTTATAATTAGGGACCTTTATTTATGCAGTTAATTACTGCTACCACACTTCAAGTCCTTATCAAGTTTACCTTAAGATTAAGACAGTAGTTTCCTAATTGGTATCTTTAGCTCTAGATTCCCGTCTCCCCTACAAGGAACACGCCTCAGTGTGGTTAATCTTATTAAATCAGTTCTCACTGATCACCTTCTTGCTTCTACTGCACTTACTGAGTGCACTTTCACTTCATACCGTTAATGTCCCCAAATGATCATTTTATCAAATAATAATTTTTTTAAATTCTTTTATTTCTTTCACTTGACAATTTCTTGTTGGAATCATAGTGTCTATAAATAGTTAAATATTGTATATTTACAGCTTAGGGAATAACTCCTGGAAGATGCATGATTGCACTAAAATCTATTTGAGCTAACTGTTAAAATTATGCACGTGCACAAATGTGTGTGTGTGTGTGTGTGTGTGCAGCTTTTCAAACCATTATCATGGAATTGAATCTGTCTTAGACAAAAAAGCCAAAGAAACCAAAAAACAAAAACAAAAGCAGACCAAACTGTGTTTTTAGCTAGGAGAGTGTAACTTATCCTATCACCGAAATCAAAGCTGTAAACAAAGGGAATACTGGACAGAAAGTATGGTAATTTATAAAACTGTTTTCCTATAACATATATCATTCAGAGCTGAACTCTGATCATTTAGAAGAGGAGTCAAATGAGATGATTCCTACGGCAGCTCTCGCTTTCTGTCCGGAGGCACTTTCCGGAAGGGAAAATGTAAGACTTTGCACTCTGCCGAAGTCAGGAAGTAGACATCAGGCTTTGGGTAGATGGGGTAGGTACAGGAGAAAAAGGAACAACTTTGAAAAACAGCTTTAGAAATTTGCTTAGATGTGAAACCAGGCAGCTCAGATTGGCACTTGAACCATGATCTATTAACTGAGATCACACACAACGTGTCAGGACTTAGTGAAGTTCACATTCTTGATGTCTCATTGCAGGAAGAATTGAGAGGGAAACAAAGTGATAGGTAGGAAGTGCATTTATTTAGAAAGAAATACACTCCACAGAGTCTGAGCCATCTCAGAAGGCAACAGCGGCCCCAGGGTATGGGGTTGTCAGTTTTTATAGGGATGGGTAATTTCAGAGGCTCTTGAGTAGGAGGAATTTTACCGCCATCTTGGGGAAGAGGGGAAGGGGTGGGGATTTCCAGGAACTGGGCCACCACCCACTTTTTGACCTGTATGATAGGCCTTGGAACTGTCAAGGTGCCTGTCAATGTGCCAAGGCACCATCATTTAGCTTGCCGATGTGTTACAATGAATGTATATGGAGGCTCAAGGTTTAGTGGAAGGTGACTCATCTGCCATATTGGACCCATTTGGTTCTAATCAGTTTATGTCATGTTTACAATATGTCATTCTTTTAAAAATTGTGCCCTGCTCCCTTCCCTCCTGCTTCAGATGTATCCCTGAAACTTGAGCTAAACATTAATCTCCACTTGCAGAGACTGAAAAATCATGAGATAGAAGAAAGTAACAATTGTTGGGAAGCTGCACAATGAACAACTCCCAGAGCAACACAAATTTGAATTCCATCAGGCCAGAGTGCAGACGTTTACTTGAATACCTTGCACAACCAACAGAGGCAACAAAAGGGCCACGCCTTAGTAATTAGACTAGGTTTGATAACAATGAAAGGAATTTAAAAACATGCTTTGAAAAGATCAACCTCCTCTGCAAGTAACATAACTACCTGCCAAATAAATCCAGCACTCTTAAAAAAAAGAGAAAATTAAGTCCAAATATTCGAAGATATAATATTCACAATGTATGGCAATGGATGAAATTTTACAGAAATATGTAGCAGTTTTTTTTTTATTGCTTCCATAAGAAATTTGCAAAATTTAGTGATTTGAAGTATACAAATTTATTATCTATAGTGCTATAGGTCAAAAGTATGGCAAGAGTCTCACTAGGCTGAAATCAAAATATTAACAGTATATATTCCTTGCTGGAGGCTCTGTGGGAAAAATTGTTCCCTGCTTATTTAAGTGGTTAGCAGAATTCAGTTTTCATTAGTTTTAGGACTGAGGACCCCATCAACCCTGTTTACAGTCTTCTTGGCTGTAAATTCAGGGTAACTCCCAGTTTCAAGAAGCTATAGCATTCCTTGGCACATACCACCTCCCCAACTCCCTTTTCCGTCTTAAAAGTCAGAACTTAGAAGCAGATCCTTTCTAAGGTGCTATCTCTATGACCTCAGTTAGGAAATCTTTTCCATTTTCAAAGACTCTTGTAATTATACTGGGTCCACCCAGATAATCCAGAATAATTTCCTTATCTCAAGGTCTATAACCTTAATGACAAAGTCTCCTTTACTATTTAATGTAACATATTTATAGATTCCAGACAGGATATGAATTGGGGCTAGTGGCAGCATTCTTAACTATTACATCATGTGAAAAAGCAAAAAAACTGAAACACATAATCAGAAAGAAAACCACTCTTTAGGTATAATTCCAGAAATTATTTGATTTCTATTACATTTACTGACAAATAGGGATATATAAGTAGTTGTGAAAGCTATAAACATGAGATGCAATTTTAAGAAAAACATTAGGGACTTCCCTGGTGGTCCAGTGGCTAAAACATTACACTCCCAATGCAGTGGGCCCAGGCTCAAACCCTCATCAGGGCACTAGACCCCACACGCTACAACTAAGACATGGCACAGCCAAATAAATTAACAGATATTAAAAAAAAAACATTAAAATGATCATGAGATAAATTGATGATATAAGAAAATGGATCACATTGAAATTATAGAGAGGAATATATTATTTCTGAAAGGGAAAATTTACTCAAATTAAACATCAGAGTAGATACTACAATAGAAAATGAGTGAATTTGAACACATAGTGACAAATATGTAAGATGAAGCTTGGGCTTGAATGTTTAAATTTAAATTATTTTTTTCCAAGATGACAGGTTAGTAACATGAAGCATGGGAAAGTAGTCAGCAGTCGTCATATGGCAAAGGCCGCATTTTCTCCACTATTCCAAGCTTCATTTCAATATTTGCAAAACATAACACACATATTATGGGTTTCATAGATTTATAATGTTTGCTTTCATAGCTATCATCATATGGAATAATATTTAAAAAAATAAAAATTTGGATCTATAAATCTTGGGTTCAAATTCAGATACTTTCAATTGAACTATATGACAATGAATATTTTGCAAATTTTCCTAACTCTAAAGAGCAGTATCGGAATGGCTTGAGGGAAGTTAACCACATCTTTATCAACTACAAATTGTCACTTGCCACTAGCACTTGCCATCTACCTCTGCATAGATTAAACCATGAGCTGCAGCAGCTGCTGCCTTTCAATACCACCTGAAGGGCATTCAGGGTAGAGAGCAAAAATGAGACACTCTGGGCACTGAGAAAAACTGAAAGAATAGATCTTCAGATAGTTTGTTATTTTCAGGAGATGATTTTTATAAACCCAGTTCTTGTATCTCCTCATATCTAGAAAAGCACTAAAATATTTCATGCTCACATCTGCTCCTCATGACTACCTTCATGACACATTTTTTTTTTTTTTTTGGGAAAGTCACAGTTTGCACACACACACACACACAAAATATGTGCTTGATTGCATGTACTTCCCCTTCACAAAAGCACATATAAACTGAACTTCTCCCCTACCTCTTTGGAGCAGTTCTTCAGAACTATCTTAGATGCTATCTCCCAAGCTATGGTCCTCATTTACCCCAGATAAAATTTAACTCACAACTCTCATGTTGTGCATGTATTTAAGTCAGTATGTTCCTCCATGAAGAACAGTTGTTTCAATCTGAATTTCAAGTCTTGGACATTTTCTTTCTTTCTGTTTTCTTCTTCTTTTGGGGGGATCAATCAGTTAACAAACATATTGCCTAAACCAGAGAGGGAAGGATGGAGATTTGAAATAACGTATCTTATGAACTTGCCTGTTGAACTTCTTTAATATGATGGGAACCTTCCATTTTCACTCAGAAGCACAACATTACTGCCCATAAAATTAAGTTTGTTTTTTAAAATAATTTAATTCAACACAGTTACAGCTGTCAGATAATATTGGAGCATGAAATGCTGCATTAAATGTTGGGACATTGTCAGTTGATGAAGGTAAATGAACATCCTAGATGATTACAAATACCACTTTGTGTTTAATGTAACATTATCAGTTATATAATCCATCATTGCCATGCAAAGTAGATTGAATAAAGCAAGTGCCATGACATATTTTTGCTTTACATCATTAGTGATGGAATATGAATTTGACAAGATGTCTTTAATTCCATATTAAGTTGACCATGCATTTCACTATGACAAAGTTTATAGAGGTAGATAAACTCTCTGAGTTTAATAAACTTAAAATATCACAACTTTAATCCAAATTTATTATATTGCTTATGAAAGATGGCACAATGTAAATTGTCTATGCTCAAATTCTACATTGACTTTAAATTAAGCAAGTTCAAACCTCATTAACTTGACCACATTCCTTTAGATACTATTAAATTTTTTCTTTGGTGTAATAAACTTTACTCTGATTAACTAGAAGGAAATTACCTCTAAGTACAGGACTTATCAACAATGGGATTTTAGGCAGTGTGTAAATGTGGTTAAGGCCAGGGAGGTGTGGAGAAAAGGGAACGAATGCCCTGTTGGTGAAATGTGTTTTGCTACAGCCACTATGGAAAACAGTATGGACGTTCTTCAGGAAATTAAAAATAGAACTACCATAAGATCTGCTGTCTACATTGGTCATAACTTTTCCTCCAAGGAGCAAGTGTCTTTTAATTTCATGGCTGCAGTCACCATCTGCAGTGATTTTGGAGCCCAAAAAATAAAGTCTCTCACTGTTCCCATTGTTTTCCCATATATCTGCCATGAAGTGATAAGACCGGACGTCATGATCTTAGTTTCCGAATCTTGAGTTTTAAGCCAACTTTTTCACTCTCCTCTTTCACTTTCATCAAGAGGGTCTTTAGTTCTTCTTCACTTTCTGCCATAAGGGTGGTGTCATCTGCGTATCTGAGGTTATTGATATTTCTCCCGGCAACCTTGATTCCAGCTTGTGCTTCATCCAGTCCAGCATTTCACATGACATACTCTGCTGATAAATTAAATAAGCAGGGTGGCAATATGCAGCCTTAATCTACTCCTTCCCTAATTTGGAACCAGCCTGTTGTTCCATGTCCAGTGACATGAGTTTGAGGAAGCTCTGGGAGTTGGTTGTTGGACAGGGAAGCCTGGCGTGCTGCAGTCCATGGGATCACAAAGAGTCAGACATGACTATGGGACTAAATTGAACTGACTATAAGATCTAGCAACCCCACTTCCGGGTTTGTATTCAAAGGAAATGAAATCACTATCTTGAAGAGATATTAGCCCCTCTACATTCATTGCAGCATTATTCACAACAATCAAGGTATGATTCACTAAAAAGGTTGAAAATTGCCCTTTAAGATTAAGGAACAAGATAAGGATGGCCACTCTTAACTTAGGCACCAAGGAAGTCATAACCACAGCAATTAAGCAAGAAGATGAAATAAAAAGTCATCGAAATTGGAATAAAAGAAGTAACATCATTTCTGTTTACAGATATATGGTGGTGGTGGTGATGGTTTAGTCACTAATTCATTACAGATATATGGAATCCTTCAAAAAGGTGTCAGAGAAAAATATCATAAAATACTCAAAAATCTAGAAAGAATTTATTTGTTCAATATAAACAACTATAACGAGAAGTATAGAAACACTGTAGGATATTCAAATATTAATTGTAATTTTGTAAAAGAGAAATTTAACTGTGACCATTTTTACTAGCAATAAATAATATCTGCAGTAAAATGTAACAAGAGATTTTAACAACCTTGTATAAGAATTCATTATATGAAGTGAAGTGAAGTGAAAGTCACTCAGTCGTGTCTGACTCTTTGCAATCACATGGACTCTAGAGTCTATGGAATTCTCCAAGCCAGAATGCTGGAGTGGGTAACCTTTTCCATCTCCAGAGGATCTTCCCAACCCAGGAATTGAATCCAGGTCTCCCGTTTTGCAGGTGGATTCTTTACCAGCTGAGCCACAAGGGAAGCCAAATTCATTATGTAAGACATTAAAAATACCTAAATATACTTTCACAAAATATACATTAAGTAACTTAATACTGTCTACTAATGCCCCTAAATTGAACTATATATTTAACCTAACTGCAATAAAAACCCCATTAGAGCTTTGAAAATAAGGTGACAGAAAAATAAAAAGTTCAAGAGCAAATAGCCAAGAAACACCTGAAGAACAATATTGTGGAGTCTTTATATTTATAACTATGAAGATGTTTTAGGAAGTTACGGTAATTAACCTGTGAGTTTGGGGCAGACAATAGACCAGATCAGTGGAACAGCTGAGAGCTCAGAGCAAATTTACATAGGAACAAGAACCTGTGCTCTGACAGAGACGGCACCGAGACTCAATGGAGAAATCAACCTAGTCAGAAAACGGTGTTGGGAAAACATGCAAATTAAAATAGTATATATATTTACATATATATATATAGTAATGGATTCTTATCTGATAACTTACATGCAAATCAATTCCAAATGTATTAAGAACTCAAATTTTAAAAAATAACTTCAAAATCAAACAAACATAGATGCCTATATTTATAAACTTGGATTAAGGATGTGTTCTTAAGACCAGATGGCATTTACCACAAGTGAAAAGATTGATAGATTTGAATGCATTGAAATTAAGGATTTCTCTTATTTAGAAGACATCATAAAGAAAATGAAAGTCTAATTAACAAATTGGGAGAAGATTTGTGCAATATACACAGTTTATGAAGGAGTTATAACAAAATACATAACTTCTTTGAATCTGTGAGAAAAAATTACTTTCCCTTATAAACATGCTCTAAAGGAATAGTTAAAAATATGCACTAGTAGATCCTTATGTAGTAATGGTTTAAAATACTATCACAATAACAAGTAATAACACAAAGCAATAGGAAAAAAATTCAATCAACAGTTGAATAGAAAAATTAATTATTTTTATGTACACAATATAATATTATATGGCAGTGAAAGTCAACAAAGGAAATATATACATATACACACCATATGAGTGAAACTGAAACAGAATATTGAACAAACAAAGCAAATCACAAATAATTTTACTTCTTAAATCTTCAAAATTCAAGACTAAAAAATATATCTTTAGTATACAGTCAAGTATGTAAATCTATTTTTGAAATGACTATTAAAATGATTACATAAAATAATAAGATACAAGGTTCCATCAGGGGAAGAAGTGTTATGACATCTATCAGGAGTATACAGAGGTCTTTGAATTAGTACTTAGTAATATTTTCTTTCTCAAATGAGATGTAGGTTTCATGGATACTCATTTTATTATTTCCTTAACTATAAATTCATCATGAAAAATATAAAATTAAATAAAATAGATAATTTTGGATGCCAGAAATGATAAAAGAAAGGAATGGGTCTCAACCTGATATGCTGACTGATATTATCTTTATTTCCAAATTTTATTTAATATTTTCTAAATTTGTTAAACATTCTTTATTGTAATATTTTATACCACATTAGAACTATTAGACTAGTAACTTTTGTTATTAATAATAACATTTGTCAAAATGCATCACCCTAAAGAAAGATTATTCTATACATATTGATATTTCCTTTAAAAAGTTAGGATATTTCATATGCAATTAATATGTTTGTCAGGCTCATTTTCTAAAAATGAACAAAATACTCACCACTAAAGATCTGCTTAAGTGGAAAAATTTACTGCAATAGGAATGGACAAATTATATCAGACATTAGATCATAATGTGTTCAGCCTTGCTCAATATATTCTCTATATGATGGAATCATATGACAGAGATCTAGAAGATTAACCCTGGATCACACATATCAGCAAGCAAATCTCCAAAGTATCTTCAAGCTGAGTAATTTACCCCAAAATTCTCAAGGGGTTCTATTATGTTTCAATTACATATAAAAATTATTACTCCAGCAATAGAAGTGAGAGTGGAATAAGTTTGATGAACAGTGGAATATATTGTACTTTAAATATCCTAAATAACTGTAACATTAATTTAAAGCAATAATAATATTAATCTGATGAGAAATTGTTTACCTCTTAAATAATAAACTCAATAGTTGCTAAGTTATGTGTCTAAAATTGACGGGTAAACAATGAACAAATTCCTTGATTAACTGATTTCAGATCACATATTGATACTATCTCCTTTAGTAGTTTTCAATCACATTCTGAAGCAAATCAGCTTCAATATGATAAAATTAAAGAATAAACTGGCAGGCTATTGAGAATTATTTCATTAACATTGTATGTCAGGAAATTTACCAATGCAGGAGACACAGGTTCAATCCCTGTGTCAAAAAGATTCCCTGGAATAGAAAATGGAAACATGCTACAGTATCCTGGCCTGCAAAATTCCATGTGCAGGGGAACCTGGCAGGCTATGGCCCAGGGGCCTGCAGAGAGTTGGACATGACAGAGCTACTGGGCACAAACACACAATAACTACAACATGTTTTCTTGGATCTGTGACCAACACAGGATGGCCTGCTGGAAACGGTCCTAATTTTTCAATCAGAATATCTGATATCCAAGCTCATCAAGAATAATTTTTTAAATGTAGTAAGGTCTTGCATTTTGTTAAATACCAAAATGACTTACGAACAAGAAGCATTGTCTCTTCTCAGGTTAACTCGGTTTCAGGAAAAGCTAAGCTACAACAGCGCTGCCACTCTGTTTTCCCCCTTTCTTCCTTCCTTTTAGAGCCCTCAGTTCTGCCCTGCCCTGAATTAGTTTTTCAACACATTCTTCTCTTTTCCTGATCTGCTCCTTACTTCTTTTTTGCATCAGCCTCTCTAGAGAAATGATTCCAGAAACCAGTCCTGAAAATGCCTAACAGCCAAAATACTTTTTGTGTGCTAAATGGCTAAAGTAGTTACTTAGTTGAAGCTTTTACACCCCATCTGCTCAGAATGAATACATTCTTACAATTGTAGTTTCCAGATAAGATTTTATTTCTAGTTTTCCATGTAAACTTAGAGAAGCTAAATCTGTAAACTAAATATAAATTGATAGAGATTCTTAACATTGAATTGCTATGTGTCAAAATATATTCAAGGATGGAAATCCATGAAAATTATTTTTTAAATGATTTTCCTTAATAGCTGACTAATAATCAAGGAAAAACCCTATTAAAAGCTAGTTTCAGCTCATGGATAATTTTCATTGAGTTCACAATTAAAAATATGGAAATTATACATGCAAATTTTAAAAATATCACATCTATGAATTCAATATTTCTGACTTCAAAATATTTAATGCAAGTAATTTAAAAGATTTATCATTTCCACAGTTGTCAAATTGAAAAGCAAAACTACATTGTTGAGATTTTTTCAATATAACTTTTTAAAATGGTTTCTATAGCTCTCGAATTGGAAAATAAAATTATATTACCAGGATTCCTTCAATTAGTCTAACTTTTAATAATGGTTAGTAAGACCAATTCATTAGAGAGGAATGTAAAGCATAACTCTAATTTTATTCAAAGCATAAAAAGAACTCTTAAAACTCAGTAATAAGAAAACAAACAACATCCTTTTAAAAATGAGGGAATTCCCTGGTGGTCCAAAGTTTAGGACTCTGTGTTTTTACTGCTGAGGGCCTAGGTTCAATTCCTGATTGGACAACTAAGACCTGCAAGCTGCAAGGTGCAGAAGAAGAAAAAACACCAGAGACTTTAATGTATGCCTGAGAAAATAAACATAGAAAAGATGTTCCACATCATATGTTTTTGGGGAAATTCAGTTAAAACAACAGTGAGGTAACAATACAGACCTAATAAAATGCCCCAAATTTTGGGACACTGATAACAACAAATGCTGTTGAGACCAAGCAACAAGAGGAACTCTTGCTCATTGCGGGTGGAAATGCAAAATGGTACAGCCACTTTGAAAGATAGTTTGGAAATTTCTTACCAAACCAAAGATACGTGTACCACATGATCTAGTAATTCAGCTCCTTAGTGTTGACCCAAAGGACCTGAGAACTTTTGTTCACACAGAAACCTGCACACGGCTGTTTATAGCAGCTTTATTTATGATTGCCAAGCAATCAAGATGTCCTTCAGCAGATGAATAAATAAACTGTGGTACATCCAGATGGTGGAATATTATTCTGCACTAAGAGGACTCTAAAGTCATAAAAAGACATGGAGGAAACTTAAATGTGTATTATTAAGTGAAAAAAGCCAATCTGAAAAGGCTGCATACTATAACACTAAGTTGTTTAGACTTTTTGTGACCGTATGGACTGTAGCTTGCCAGGTTCCTCTCTCCATGGGATTCTCCAGGTAATAACACTAGAGTGGGCTGCCATTCCCTTCTCCAGAGGATCTTCCTGATGCAGGGATCTAACCCACATCTCTTATGTCTTCTGCATTGGCAGACAGGTTCTTTACCTTTAGTGCTACCTACAACTCCAACTATATGACATTATGGAAAAGGCAAAGGTTGGAGACAGTAAAATGATGAATGGTTACCAAGGTTTGGATGTGTGGGGAATTGGAGAGGCCGAGCAAAGAGGGTGTTTAGGGCAGTGAAAATACTCTGTAGGATACCAAAATGATGGGTATATGTCATGATACGTTTGTTCAAATCTGTTGAATGTACAACACCAAGAATGAACTCTAATGTAAACTATAGACTTTAGGTGAATGTTGTGTTAACGTATATAAACTGTAATACACGGACCACACTGGTGAGAGGCACTGATGAGGGGAGTTGTATGCATGGGGGATATGAGAAACCACTGGATTCTCCCTTCAATTTTCCTGAGACCTTAAACTGCTTTTAAAAAATAAAAAGCCTGAATTTAAAAATGATAAAAATGTGCTATACATGTTTAAAAATATTAACCCTATACCTAATACACAATCTTAAGCAATTAATCAGAGATTTATGTAGATGTAATTTATGTACATTAAGGGAATATTTTATTACTTTTGTAACATCAAAAGGAGAAAAATCTAAGTATTAATGCTATAGAATAATAAAACATATTGATAAGTCATGTTACTTTGCAAGTACTAAAATTCATGCTTTAGTTTTCTGAGAACTTGACAAAATTCTTGTTTGAAAAATTTAGTAAAAATAAATGGAACACTAAAGTTTACACAGTCAGACCTTTTTACATGTATTTGTGTAAATTTTCAGATGTTTCTATACCACATATGTGTGTGTGTTAGTCACTCAGTCATGTCCGACTCTTTGCAACCCTATGCTGTAGCCTGCCAAGCTTCTCTGTCCTTGGAATTTTCCAGGCAAGAATACTAGAGTATGTTGGCATCCCCTTCTCCAGAAGATCTTCTGGAGTCAAGGATCAAACCTGTGTCCCTGAATTGGCAGGGGGACTCTTTACCACTGAGACACCAGGGAAGCCCATACCACATATATGATACTTTTATAATTTTATTATGTATTAAGAATGCTGTAATTTTAAGGAATTTTAAAGAAAAATATTTTGTAAATATATTGCTCCAAATTTAAAGCAGTATGTTAAATCTAGAATATATGTATTATATTTTCTTAATACTCTTGTATTTACTCAAAGTCCTACTGTATATATCCCCCATCTTCAAAACAGTAAGTGGATCAGAGAGAAGGAAAGGGTGCCATCCATCACAGACTGCAGCAATCAACCTCTCCTACTCCTAACACACACATATACATACACAATTAATCACAACTAGCTTCTGCCAAGATGAGGTGGAGAGCACTTTTAAGAAAAACCAACTTGAATATTAATATCTTGTGATTTGCACTTGTATTTAGTGTCTTAGTTTGGGTTTTGATCTAAATTCATGCATTTTATGTCCTACTACAGCAGAACATGTATATGTAATATGTGGATAATATTTATTATAAAGAGAAAAAGAAAACTTGTTATTCAAGTAGAGTATTATTAAATAACTAAAAGAATCTTGTACTGTTTACATATTTCACCATTTTCCTACTTTGCTTAATAAAGTCAGATATATAAAATCTGAATGTAAAAACAACAAAGATTTTTGTAAAGATTTTCAGAAAAGATTTTTGGTGGAAATTTTACTAGTTTTATCTGTTTATTTGTAGACTAGTAATCACTGTCAGAGACAGTTATAGAGCTTCTTAAGTACTCTTTTTATTGGGAATTAATCAAATATCAATGCAACAAGCTATAAAATTTAATATCTAGAGTTAATTTGCAAAACACTTTTATTTCTAAAACAATTTGGCATAAATTTTCAGGAATGCACTTATTGTATAGAGTAAAATCTTAAGTGAAAATAGCAATATAGAATCTATACATAGAATAAACCAATAAGGTATTTTATTATTTATTTATTTTATTTATTATTAGTTGTTTATTGTTTATGTATTTATTATTATTTTTATTATTCATTTATTATTATTTATTATTTGATTCTAATTTTACTATTCCTCACATAAGAATTGTTTAAAATTTTGTGCTTCAAATTCAATTGAACCTCTTCAATACAATCTGTGAGAATAACCATGGGCTAATGAAGGAATCGATCAATTTGCTAGTTAATCCATAGTGCATGGGGAAGTAGCAATTAGAGAAACCATGGAGAGAACAGCTGGTCTGCTTACTGGGAGGAAAAAAAAAAAAAAAACTTATTTACTAGGTTCATTCCAAAGATGCTAACTACATAGGTCCCAGGTGCACTGGTGGGGGATGTGTCCTTTACAATCATTCTGAACTGTGATTTAATGGAATCATATGGACAATATTTACTGCCCAAATTGGACAGTACTCCCTATATACTAATTATATTTGACATGAATGAAATCTTCAAGTATTGTTCAGTCAATGATATTCTGATTACAGAACAGCTGCAGTGAATGTTTTTCACTTGTTATATATCATGTCCTTTTATTCCTTTTAAAATAAATAGCCCTTATATATATAATTAAAACACTAGAAATGTTATGGTATCCAAAAATGCAGAGATTGTTGCTTATAGTAAACTTTTTATTATAGCACTCAATGACAAGTATAGGTATCATTTTAATTTGCAATTGTTGTTGTTTAGTCACTGGGTCGTGTCTAACTCTTTGTGACTCCACGAACTGAAGTAGCCCACTAGGTTCCTCTGTCTATGGGATTTTTCAGGCAAGAATACTGGAGTCGGTCGGCATTTCCCTCCCCAGGGGATCTTCCTGACCCAGAGATCGAAACTGTGTTTCCTGCATTAGCAGGTGGATTCTTTACCACAGATCCACCAGGGAAGCTCATCATTCTAATACTTTCCACTAATTATTTTGCCACTATTTGTCAAAAAACATAATACTAATATAAGGAAACTCACACATCAGTTCCAATTTTAGTAGATTTAAACGAAATTATTTTGTCTTCTGACTTTATAGCACTCATCCTTATGGAACTGTTTGTTTTTAACAAATGAAATAATAGAACTATCAAAGGGACTCAATTCAATAAAAACAAAAGGTAATTCTGTTGTCTTTTTTTTTTTTTTTTTTGTATCAGTAGTAAGAAATTACTAAGAAAATGCAACACTTTCTGCCTGTGTATATATGAAATAGTCATTGTGCTTCTAAGAGAACACAAGGTTTTTGACTAGAATACATTCTTTTGTAAAATTAAGGACATTACATAGATAGTGTAATAATCTAAGGTAGTCCACGATAGTCCAATCTATACTATACTCATAACTTTTAAATGAAACCCATGTGTTCATAAAAAGAAAGCCTGGATACAGGACTCATATAGCTTCTACTTAAGAGTCAAGGTTGTAGTTTCTAAGAGATCGTTTAATGCTGCTCAGTGGAGATAATTTCATGAGGGATTCTTGACTAAAAGCTCTAATGTTATTTTCTTTTCAGGTGACATGAGCATGGGTGTGTGTCCGTGTGCATGTGTATTGCCAGTAAAGAGCTCTCCATGAGTGGCCCATATCAAATGACCAGTGTCAAATTATATGACTGATGTTACAATTTAATAGCTCTACACACAGTCTTTGAACCGTGGCCATATTTATTATACAGTCCTGCCTATTTTGCAATGCTCTCCCCTTTTCAACAGAGACATTCTTCATCTTAAGTGTTTATGCTAATCAACTCATAATGTACAATCATTCTAGACTTGCAATTATCAGACTACAAAACATTGCTTTACAGCAAACTGTACACCAATAATGTAGAAGCGATTAATCTCTCCAGTTTTGTTCATTTGTTGCTATGGAAATACTGCTCCTCTACAGAGCTATTAGTAAACATTGTATTAAGATTGCTGCCAATGACAGAGTCGCCCTTGGCAAACTCTGCAACAAATGCAAAGCAGCATGGTTGCACTCATGCTTTGCCAGGCATGCAAACGTTAGAGCGGGCTTTTGGTCAGGAGGATTTGGTTTCAGGGAAAAAAATCCAATTTCTATTATAAAACGTACTGATTGGAAATTGACTACATATTGGTATTTATTCGGAATGCATGCAATTAGAACATATCAATAATTTATCATTCAAATCATTTTTATTTTTAAATGAAATGGCTTATGCTTATCCTTATTAGAGTTGAATATGTCTTTGACCACAATGAACTATCTGACACATTTCTTTCTTTCAAACTTAAAAATATATAATTCTTTTCATTCTAGAAACACTGCAAAGACATTAAAATAATGTTAATTTTTGAATAAAAATTAATGTAGCACATCATATATTAGCTTGGGTGGAGGGGCAGGATGTTGTGCTACCATCTACAACACAATTGGTCTCATTTGATTGAGGTGATTTTAAAGCTCTAAAGTGAAAGTGTTAGTCACTCAGTCATGCGCAGCTATTTACAGCCCTATGGACTACAGCCCACCAACTCCTCTGTTCTTGGAATTATCCAGGCAAAAATACTGGAGTAGGTAGCCATTCCCTTCTCTGGAGGATTTTCTTGACTTAGGGGTCAAACCCGGGTCTTTTGCATTGCTGGTGGATTCTTTACCACCTCAACCAACAGGGAAGATTGAGGTGATATGTGTGCTGAAATAGTTTACTCATTTCCATTAGGACTCATAACAATAGATTAACATTTCTGTAAATACGTTTACACATGGCACAAAGTGAAGAAAAATATTTTAGATTGCCATGAAGTACATCTAACTTTTAGAAAAGCTAGTTTTGATAAAATTTTCTCTAAACAAATATAGATTTGGCCTATATCAATCAAGTTAAACTGTTTAGCATCTTTTTACTTATTACTAGGTGATCATTGTTACAGTTGATAAAATAATCTTTGAATATAAGATAATAAACTCAAATAAAAAAAACCTGTATTAGAGATAATGGCATTAATTTAATTGCATAGATGCCTTTATTTTACTTATACTTTTTCAGTTTTATTGAGGTATAATAGGAGAATAAAATGACTATATCTGTAGTGTATATTTGATATTTGTGTATATTATGAAATTATTATCACATTCAAGCTAATTCATATATCCATCACCCGCCTCACATAGTTACCTTCTACATGTGTATGTAGTGAGAACACCTACAGCAAATTTCAAGTAGATAACATGGTTAACAATAGTCACTATTGCTATACATTAGAGTCTCCGTAACTTATTCGTCCTGTGTAACTGGAAACTTTGTACCATTTAGCCAACATCTTCCTCATTTTCTTCATCTCCTTCAGTCCCTGGCAATCACCAATCTACTCTCTGATTCTATGAGTCTAACTTTTTAAGACTCCATTTATACTTGAGATTCTGCAGTATTTATCTTTGTGTCTGGCTTATTTCACTTACCATAATATCCTTCAGATTCATTTATCAATTCATTGTTGTGAATGGCAGGATATATTTCTTTTGAGACTAAACAATATTCCATTGTGTGGTCAGTCTCACATTTTCCTTCTGTGTCTATCCCACAGTGGACACTTAACTAGCTTCCATATCTTGACTATTGTGAATAATGCTGCAGTGAACACGAGAGTACAGATGTCTCTTCGAGATACAAATTTTATTTCCTTTGGATATTTTCCCAGAAGTGAAATTGCTGGATAATATGATAATTCTTGGGTCCCCCAGGTGGTGATGGTGGTAAAGAACCCACCTGCCAATGCAGGTAGACATAAGAGACTTGGTTTGATCACTGGGTTGGGAATATCCCTGGAGGAGGGCACGGCAAACCACTCCAGATTCTTGCCTGAAGAATCCTGTGGACAGAGGAGCCTGGTGGGCTACAGTCCATAGTGTGCACAGAGTTGAACACAATTGAAGAGGCTTAGCTTACAAACACATACATGTACATACACCTATGTATACTTGTAATATATACATGCAATTTCCTGATTCAATTATCAGGAAATTAACCTTTATTACATTGCATTATTTTAAAAATCATAACCAATTTGCTTTAAGGACTTTCTTCATCTATTTCTGTAGGAGAGTATTAATAATATTTGGGTTTCCCAGGTGGCTCAGTGGTAAAGAATCTGCCTGCCAATGCAAGAGACAATGGAATGTGTTTGATTCTTGGGTCAGGAAGATCCCCTGGAGAAGGAAATGGCTACCCACTCCAGAATTCTTGCTTGGGAAATCCCATGAATGGAGGACCTGGCGGGCTACAGTCCATTGGGTCGCAAAAGAGTCATACATGACTGACTGAGCACACATGCACTCATTAATAATATTTACATTTAAATTTATTGCAGTTAATTAATAAAATATAACTATCAGATTTATTGAATAAATACTGTTAAAGCCAGCTAATCTTTGATAGCAATCAGCTTGAAAGTGAGGAGAAATAGCTTTCAACAACTAATTTGGACAGTGAAACTTATTTTCATCTAATAAGCATTAATCTGTGACAAAGTTGCCAGATTCCCAAAGGCATCTTGGCACACATTTTATCTGGCTACATCATTATGGAAATCCTGACCTTTGATCTTAATTGGGTGCTCACATTTCCATGATGAAAGTAATAATTTTGGTTAGTGGTTTGCATAAAATGTTTGCACATGTAGTTTTGATTTAGAAATGAGTGCAGGGCATGACTGAAACTTAGCGGTTGAAGATAATTGGCACTTATGCTGGGTATTTACAAGTGGGAAAATCTTTCTTGGGAATAAAGCAAGTGAAGTTGTAGGAAACAGCCGATTTTCAAAACTGAAAATAATTGGGAAGCAGGTAGTTTTAAATCGAAAAAATCCTGAAAAATGTTTTCTTACATTTGATGTAATAATGATGGTAAATAGAACTCAGATGCAAAAATTAACATAGTGGCTGAGATAGTATACTGTTCTTGGACAAGACAAATGAGTCTTATGCAGTGAATAGTGCTAAATATCTTAACTCCATAGTGTGGCTAATAAGAAATTCTGAAGATACAGAAAAAAATAGTTGTTTTAATAAAATAATAAATGGTCAATAAGCTTATCTTTATTTCATATCTGAATGGAAATAATAGTAGACTTCCACTACATGAAAAGAGAAAATCCTTTATACCTCATTTTTGTTTGTCTTCTACAGAAAATAATTTGAGCCTGAGGGATTGCAAAATATTATCATAAAGCATTCTAACTAGAACAAAGCAAAGGCCTATCTTATCTTTCAAGGTTGATATCGCACATAGCTTAAGTCAAATATTTTGTTTCTTCCCATTTTTCTGTTTTTCCTTTCTCAACATTCCCTTCTCAATGGTATTTTAAGTGCATATGAGAAAAATCTGAGTATATTTCAAAAAACATAAAAATCCTTCCTTTCTTCCTTCTTTTCACTATATATTTATTAATCGACTTTATTTAAACAAAGTTCACATAACATACAATTCATCCATTCAAAGTGTCCAACGGTATATATTTTAGTATATTCGTTGAACTGTACAACGATCAACACAATCTAGTTTCAGAATATTTTCCTTTGCTTCCCAAAAGGAAAATCTTACCCATTAGCTGTCACCTCTCATTTTACCATAAACTGAACACCTCTAATCTTATGCACCTGTTTATCTTTATAGAATTGCCTATTCTGGACACTTTAAGTAAATATAATCTTGCAATATGCAATCTTCTTTAAATGCCTTCTTTCACTCAGTATAATATATTCAAGTTGAGGCATGTATCAGTACTTATCTTTTATTGTTGAATAATATTTTCGTATATAGCTAAATTATATTTCATTTATCCATTCATCAGTTGATTAACATTTGGTTTGTTTTCCAATATTATTATGAATAAGGTTTGTCTAATTATTTGTATACTCGTTTTTTAAATCCATATGTTTTTATTGAATTTGTAGATGAATTTTGGGGGTATTATCTTAAAATCATTGATACATGAACATGAATTTATTTAGGTATTATTTAATATCTTACAATAATGCTTGGTGGCTTGAGTGTATAAGACTTTCACCTCTCTGGTTAAATTTATTAAGTATTTGGTGCTTTTCTGGTGCTATTATAAATGAAATTGTTTCCTTAATTTTGTTTTTAGATGGTTCAGTGCTACTATATAGAAGTGAGATTAATGTTTGTATATCAGTAGTATGTACTACAAATTTGCTGAACTTGTTTTTTTACCTTTAATATTTTTCATGGACTATTTAGGATTTCCCATGACAAAGTCATGTCATGTTAACAGAAATAGTTTTGCTTTTTGTTTTCTAATCTCAACACATTTATTTTTCTTACTTGAATTATCTATGCTAGAACATTCAGTACAATGTTAAATGGAAATGTCAACAGAAGACTTCTTGGTCTTCCAATCTTGGAAGGAAAACCTCATTTTTCACCTTTTATTATAATGTTAGTTGTAGGTTCTTCATAGATGCCCTTTAACAGTTTGTGGAATTTCCTTTCCACTTCTAGTTTGTTGAAAATTTTTATCATGAATGTGTGTAGGAGTCTGTCAAAATTATATATGAATCTACTGAGATGCTCATATGCTTTTCTCATCCATTGCATTAATATGGTACACTATACCAATTGATTTTGAGATGCTTAAGCAACATTGTATTTCTGTAACAATCCCCTTCATCTTAGTTTGTAACTCTTTTTATAGATGGTTGGATTTTGACTGCTAGTATTTTAGTGAGGGAATAGTGTCTATTTACATTTGAAATATTGATCTGCAGATATCTCCGCCTGGGTTGTCTTTGCCTCATATTAAAATCAGGTTTTCACTGGTTTAAGAGTGAGTTGAAATTCATTCTTTCCATGGTATGGACCAAGGTATTTGTGTTTCCCAGAATTGATTTGTTTAAACCCTAACCTCTAGTGTGACCGTACATGGAGACATGCCTCTGATGGAGAAATTAAGGTAAAATAAACATACGGCCTTGACCTGATGGGAGTGATATAGAGATATAAGAAGGAGCACCAGAAACTTGAATGTCTCCCTCCTTGCATGCACCAAGAAAAGGTCATGTGAGCAAAGAGTGACATGACAGCCAGCTCCAAGCCAAGAAAAGAGGCGTCAGAATGGCCTGCATTTCTGCAGCCTTGTTCTTGGAAGTCCCAGACTCCAGAACTTGAGGATAATCTTTCTGGTGTTTAAATTACCTAGTCTATGGAATTTTATTATGGTAGCCTAAGCTGAGCAATACACTCTGCTTGTATTTTTGGCAAGAATTTGAGGGAGATAGGTATAGATTATTATTTTTCTAATTTGGTAGAGGTTATCAAATTAACCGTCTGAGTGATGCCATGATGCCGTCTGAGTCTGGGCTTTCTTTGTAGGAATTTTGAAATTGAATTAAATCCTTGTTTTTGTTATAGGTCTATTCTGACTTTCTACTTCTTCCTAATTAGGTTTCAGTAATATATGTTTTTTTGAAGGATTTTTTTCAATTTAATCCAAGTTGTCTAATTTATCAGTATATAGTTGTTCATGGTACTCACTCATATTTCTTTTTATTTCTGTAAAGTCTTATCGATGATGCTCTTTCATTCTATTTTATAAATCTGTGTTTGTTTTCATTTTTTCTTGGTTATCCCAATTAAAGTTCTTCAATTTTTTGATTTTTAAAAAATTATTATTTGAAATAATTCTCTATTAATTTTCTATTCCTTATTTCATTTATATTTTATATATGCCTTTATTATTTCCTTTTTTCCTGCTTTCTTTGTGTTTCATTTGCTTTTCTTTTTCCTTAAAGTTGACCTAGGCTATTGATTTAAAATGTTTCTTTTTTTAATATGAGCATTTATGGCTCTTCACTTCCTTCTGAATATTGCTAATTCTGCAAAATATTTCCTTTGAATTTTAAATGCCCTTGTCATCTCTCTGTTTTGTTTTTTTTTTTGTTTGTTTGTTTTTTGTTTTCTTTTATCTAGGGATTTGCCCTAGATCAGCATAAACATCTTACTAGTTTTTTGTCCCATATTCAATCCAGGACTAGTGGCTTGAATGATCCCTCCTGAGAGCTCTACTATGGGGATGCAAGTCCTTCAGATTTCCAGGGATGACTATTGAAATACTTTTAAGCCTGGCTTGCTCAAGTCACCTCTGGATCAGAGTAGCTTATTGTTCACTCAGCATTAAGAAATATAATGTTATGGTGAATGTCACTCTAAGGCATGATTCTCAAACTCAGTCAGACCAATGGAGTCTCCAAAACCTGGGCTCTTTCCACTGGTTATTTCCATGTTTTGGTTTCAATACTAGTTTTGCTGGTACTGTTCCCCTTCTGCCTCTTCTTACTGGATTATGTGTGCCTTAGACCTTATGGATGGCCAGAGGAAAGATTTAAATTAGATAGGACACTTGGGAGCAAACTGGAGAAAATATAGTGCTAGGGCTCTATATTATTAGTATATATCTATATTAGTCCATTTTTTGTCAAAGTCCAAAAGAGTCTAACACATATATACTATTTTTATGTTTTATGTGATAAGAATACATTTCTTGGCAGGTTTGTGATTCATAGACTAAAACTTCTGTCAACGTGTTCACTAATTTTAGTGTTTTCTTTTCACAGTTTCTTAAAACTAATGATGTAAAATAAGAGTCATCACAGGAAGACACTGGAAACTAAAATAGTCTAGCAGCTTCATGCTTCGGTCGGTGAATATGTGCATTTTATAAAGTTGTTAACATGCTTCTTAAAAGAAACAGATTAGCAAATTGCTGAATAATTCACATCAAAGAATTCTTTCCCTGTCTCTCTTTTTCTCTCAGTAAGGAATGGAATATGCTATACATTTAAGGAACTGAAGATTCCCAAAGTGGCTATTTTCAATATAAGACACATTTTCAAATTTTTTTTTCTGAATCGCTGGATTTGAGATAAGAATGTACTAAATTCAACTTTACTGCTCACTACTTGAAAGCAATTTTCTGTTAAGTAGGAAGTTATGTTGCAGGAAGGGGGACCCCTTCCAGGGCCCGAAACTGGGCTCTTGTCTAACACTCGGAAAAGAATTGTCCGAGGAGACACGTGCTGACAAAGCAAGAGATTTTATTGGGAAAGGGCACCCGAGTGGAGAGCAGTAGGTAAGGGAACCCAGGAGAACTGCTCTGCCGCGTGGCTCGCAGTCTTGGGTTTTATGGTGATGGGATTAGTTTCCGGGTGGTCTTTGGCCAATCATTCTAATTCAGAGTCTTTCCTGGTGGCGCACGCATCGCTCAGCCAAGATGGATGCTAGCAGGAGGGATTCTGGGAAGTGGACGGACAGGTAGTGTCTCCTCTCGATCTTTCCCGAACTCTTCCGGCTGGTGGTGGCCTATTAGTTCCGTATTCCTTATCAGGATCTCCTGCCATAAAACAACTCATGCAAATGGTTACTATGGTACCTGACCAGGGTGGGCGGTTTCAATCAGTGTGCTTCCCCTAACAGTTATGCTCTGATCTATATATTTTTTATTCCCAGTGTTGAAGTAATTTTGAGTATTTCAAGGACATTCATTTAAGAAGGTTGGACAATTTTTGGCAATCCTGGCTTGATCATTACACATAAAAGAAACAATAGTTAAGTTCAAAATGAGGTCATAAAACTTCCCCCAGAATTAGCTCACCAGCCAGTGGGAGTTGATAGATTTTCTTGATTTACACCTAATACATTTTGATAGTTGCAAGGAATATGGTTACCACAGTGATCTTTACATCAACACAATTTTCCAAGAGAGATTTTCCTTTTTAAATTAGAGCTAGGCTACTCTACCTCATTCACATCCTTGGAAGTGAAAGTGAAAGTGTTCACTGCTCAGTCCTGTCTGACTCTTTGCGACCCCATGGACTGTAGCCCACCAGACTCCTCTGGCCATGGAATTCTCTGGGGAAGAATACTGGAGTGGGTAGTCATTTGCTTTTCCAGTTCACATCTTTAGTACAGCTGATTTGGAATGTCCATGTTACTAATGAACATAAGCTCTAAAGAGGAGATGGCTGGACACAACACAGAGGTTCATGTTACTTGGGACTTCAGTTTTTTGTGTCTAAAAACATACTCATATTTACTGAGCACTCAGTGTTTGCTAATGATGGACTAACAACCTGGGGGGGAAAAAAACGATTTTCTATGGAGATTAGACTAGAGTACACTGTGATTGGCCAACGTGTTCTATTTTTATGAAAGTGCAAGAAACCAGTTTATTTTCGGACCACTACTTGGCAACTACATGGCAGAACAACAGAAGTTTAGTGACCTTAATGCAATTCTTCATAAAGTATAATTTTATCATTTAAAGCATTATATAGATAAATTTTAGTAACTCCATATTTCATTTTCCCCATTAAGAAATTCAAGCATACATTTGTTTGTGCAAAAAGAAATAAAACCAACTTTTTTCATGCCTAACTCCATCTTCACCATCACCAAAATCACTATCAACAATGACAAAACAAAGAAAGCAAGCAAAACAAAAAATCTATTGCTTTTGTTCAGTTCATGGTTTCTTATATTTAAAGGATCATGGACTTTTTAGGTAAAATCTATTAATGTCCTGAAAACACTTTGCTTTTTGAGAAGTTCTGTCTTACAGAGTATTCATCAGATACAATCACCTCTATAGAAATAATCTACCACAAGGGAGCAGGATATAGATAATAAAACATTGTGCCCATTTATTAGGGCACTCAGATCCAAGAAACCAGATTAATAAGTCTTTAAGACTCATGTTCATGTACTTTGAATTTTATTTCTTCATTCTTCCTTTGTCTTTATCTGAATACCTATTTCAGGAATACCTGCATTTTTCATAGTTTGATGTTTGTCTCACACTCATCAGTTAGATATAACAACTGCTGACATTCTTCTTGTTTTAGTCATTGTCTCTTTTCTAAACTATGATCTATCCATTCAGCTCAAAGGACATCTATTACTTAGGTCACCTGAACCAAATAACACATTACCATATAATAATTCCAAGCTAAATTCCATAGTCGGTACCCCGCTGGTATAATTTCAGTCATATTGATATAAAATGATTCATTCAGGGCATAAAAACAGCTCAGAGATAAATATTTTGCCAAAGTTAATCAGGTGCTCAGGTGATAACTTTGTATATCAAGTCACTATCTACAAATATTATTATTAGCAGGGAAGAACAGAGATGGAACTCAGACCTAAAATGTCCAACCATATTTTCCAAGTGAAAATGATCTATATTTACAAAACAATTAACTGTGCATTATGGAGTACTTATCTGAATCTTACAATCTGAAGTGTGTGGGGGAAAAAGTCACCCCAATTTCTAACAAAAGTCATTATAACATACAAGCATTTAATTATGAAGTGACCTCTCAAAAATTTTTTGCCACTTAGTACTAGCTTAGAGCATATTCTTTCTAATGGTGCCAAAATATTTGTTGGTTTCACATATATTTGTATTATAAATACAATATTATACTGTATTTGGTAAAGTGAACAAACAAATCATTTAAAAATATTCAGTATTTTATTTGGTGATTTTGGAATAGCTTTAAATTGCACTCAAGCTCACTGACTACTTAGAATCTGACAGTTTGACCTGTTAATACTCAAAGAAAAGAAAATCAATGAGTAGTTTCCACTGTGAGTGAATTGAGTACAAGATTATCGAAAGGATCTTTTGAAAACGAATGGACCTTCACATTTTTCTTTACCTTTGTCTGCCCAAAAAGTCACCCTCAAAATGCTAAGTGAATGGTAAAGTGCGTGTGAAATACTGCACACAATATACAGTGACAAATATATATATATCCTCTGTGAATATTAATGATTGAATTATGTGGTTCTAAAATCTGGAGTGTAGCTGCTATTATAATCCCAAATATTATAATATAATACAAAACAAACTATTTTATATGTTTAATTTCTCAAGATAGCCTCCCAATACAACTCATTTCTCATTATTTATACTTGGAAAATTGTTTCACATTTTAAATGAATTCACTTAAAGTGACTGCTTTTCTTCCCCAGATAATTCAGTTTTCTGGCAGAAAGTGATTTATCATTTGTTATTCAGAATATAGATAATGCTAAAGCAAACCTCAAAGGAATCATTAATTTTTGCTACAAATATATTTGAGATCCTACCATGTGCCAGGCATTACTCATTGTTTTTGATACAGCAGTAAATAAAACCTGGTAACATTGACTCAAATCTCACATCCATACATGACCACTGGAAAAACCATAGCCTTGACTAGACGGACCTTTGTTGGCAAAGTAATGTCTCTGCTTTTTAATATGCTGTCTAGGTTGGTCATAACTTTCCTTCCAAGGAGTAAGCATCTTTTAATTTCATGGCTGCAATCACCATCTGCAGTGATTTTGGAGCCCCCAAAATAAAGTCTGACAATGTTTCCACTGTTTCCCCATCTATTTCCAATGAAGTGATGGGACCAGATGCCATGATCTTAGTTTTCTGAATGTTGAGCTTTAAGCCAACTTTTTCACTCTCCTCTTTCACTTTCCTCTTTCACTTTCATCAAGAGGCTCTTTAGTTCCTCTTCACTGTCTGCCACAAGGGTGGTGTCATTTGCATATCTGAAGTTATTGATATTTCTCCCGGCAATCTTGTGCCAGGACTCCAGCTTGTGCTTCTTCCAGCCCAGCGTTTCTCATGATGTACTCTGCATATAAGTTAAATAAGCAGGGTGACAATATACAGCCTTGACGTACTCCTTTTCCTATATGGAACCAGTCTGTTGTTCCATGTCCAGTTCTAACTGTTGCTTCCTGACCTGTATACAGGTTTCTCAAGAGGCAGGCCAGGTGGTCTGGTATTCCCATCTCTTTAATTGGTAGGATATTATTCTACAACCATGAGTCTGGAGAAGGAAAGAAAAGTGTAAATGGAAAAGCTAACTTTAAAGGAAGGGATACTTTCTTAAGGGGCTTCCCTGGTACCTCAGTAGTTTAGAATCTGCCTGCCATGCAGGAGTTGCAGCAGCTGAGCATTCAATCCCTGGGTCAGGAAGATCCCCTGGAGGAGGGCATGGCAACCCATGCCCATGTTCTTACCTGGAGCATGCCATGGACAGAGTTGCCTGGTGGGCTACAGTCAGTACGGTTGCAAAGAATTGGACACAACTAAAGCAGTTTAGCATGCACACATGCATACTTTCTTAAAAAGGATACTTCCTTAAACGATGAAGATAGAACTTAAAAAGGAAGAGAGGAGGAAAATGAAGAGATGTCCATACTAGATGACTTCAATCATCTCTTAATTCAGAGTAAATAGGGTAGTGGCAGAGATGTGATGTATGATTTACTTTACTTGATACAACATAGATCTATTTGTTTTCTTTGGCTTTAAAAACACCATGCAACCAAAAAGGAGACACTGAGTCTAGACTTCTTGAGAAATAAAAAAAATAAAATAAAATAAAACAAGAGCCCACTGAGAGAAGGGCTTATTTTGCACATTTCTATATACCTTTCAATAAAATTTCAGTATGAACTTTGAAAAGCATGAATAACCAGAGGGATTCTATGCCACTGGAACAGTACAGATGCTCTCAGAAAGGCCCTATTCAAGGTGAGGAATCCTGATGTTACACCTTATTGAATCAATAATCCAGAACCCAGCTCCCCTGGTGGCTCAGTGGTACAGAATCAGCCTGCCAATACAGGAGACATGGGTTCAATCCCTGGTCCCGGATGATCCCACATGCCCTGGAGCAACAAAGCCTGTGTGCCACCACTATTGAGCCTGTGCTCTGGAGCCCAGGAGCTGCAACTATTGAGCCCATGTGTTACAACTACTGAAGCCTGCAGGCCCGAGAGACCATGCTCTGCAACAAGAGAAGCCACTGCAGTGAGAATTCTGTGCCTTGCAACTATACAGTAGCCCTACTTGCCGCAGCTAGAGAAAAGCCCATGCAACAAGGAGGGCCTGTGCAACAAGGAGGACCCAGCACAGCCAAAAAAAATTAAAAATAGATGAATAAAAATTTAAAATACAGATATTTCTTAAAAAATAATCCAAACCTTATACTTGTTCCATGGAACTTAAGCAATATTCTCTTCCACTTGACAAGCTCAAGGAGTTCTCCAACTCTTTCCAGGTCTAACTGTCATGCTTTTATGAGGGAAGGTGGAGGTTAAAGTTCTTTCTGTGGTTTAAGAGGAAGCTTATTTCCACAGTCTTGGGAAACTCTTCAACAATGTTCTCTTGACCTTTTCATCGTTAGTAGAAATATGGATGGACGAAAGCATAGATACACATAGTAAAAGAGAGTGTTTTCTGTGGTAGGGGATCCTGTACATAGAGGGGCCATACTGATTTAGAGCCAACAGTGTTCAAGATGTTTTGTAAATCTCTACGTCTATTTTGCTTTTTTCTCTTTTTTATTATAGGACCTGGTGTTTGGACAAGGTCTAACTAGTCAATCCTAGAAAAGAATATTAATGACAGGTGCCTGCTATGGTTTCATCCACCAGTGTGCATAGTAAAGAAGTCTTTGGGAGACATTAGCTAAATAGAAGTCACACCAAATAGTAGTATATTACAAGCAACTTGAAAAGCTAAGGGAACTCACATTCTAAGAACAGATGGAGCCTAGTGCATCTTCTTAAAATGATGTCACATAGTTCCAATTTCTCATATAAATATTTAGTATTTTATATCTTGCAGCTCTTTGAACTGGCCACCAAGGTATGTTTCTCTAAGCAAACTCTCAGCACAGCCCTGATCTCATCACATCTTTGAAAGGTATGAGCATTCTGGCTCAGAGGAAAGCAGCCAAAATTTAGTGTGCTTCTTCAAAGCTGTCAGCTTTGTTCAGTATAAATTTCTGAAGTCTGAAAGCCTGGCTGCCTTACGTAGTGTTTCGCCCTCTCACTGTATACTGGTGATCACTGTCTTCACGCTACCAGCAAGGCCATCGCATCTCAGTCATGAGAGACAAGTATTACAGTAACATTTGGTTTCATAAGAATCACCATCCAGGTAGCTCAGGAACCTTCATGATTTTGGTTGACACATGTTCTCCTTTGTCAAGGCGAGACTTCATTTCACAGAGACTTGGAAATGAAAGTTGAAATTATACTTGAAAGCTAAAATTCTTCACTTGGGTGCACAAATACTCGGTTGTTCAGCCACATCCGACTCTGTGTGACCCTGTGGACTGCAGCCCACCAGGAGGCTGTGTCCATGGAATTCTCCAGGCAAGAATACTGGAGTGGGTTGCCATTTCCTTTTCTAGGGGATCTTCCCATAGGAGTTGTGTAATAGTCAAGACGAAGAGCTTGCAATGAGATGCAAGTGACCACAACAGCTTTCTCTATTCTAAAACTATTCAACCCTATAAAAGTGATCATCAATGTCTATGTCCATAGTATCTCTGAAGTCTTTTTTTTAGAGATATATTTTGATGTGGACCTTTGAAAAAGTCTTTATTGTTTTTGTTACAATACTGCTTCTGTTTTATGTTTTGGTTTTTTGGCTGCGAGGCATGTGTGATTCTGGGTTCTAATGCAAGTTGTTGAACCTGCACCCCTTGCATTAGAATTGACGTCTTAACCACTGGACTGCCAGGGAAGTTCCCTGAAGAGTTCTTAAATTATAATATTTAAATATTGTGAAAAGAAATTGCTCCACAATTCTATATCCGGTCAGTGTTGCACAAGGAGATTTCCTAGGACGCTTTTTTTTTCTGCCTATGCAGCAGGAGGGACACATTGTTTGGTTTAGCCCCTGTTCACTTTGACTCTAAGTAATTTAAGTGAAATATATCTCAGGAGTAATTTGTGTAAGCTAATCCCCTCTAGAAGAACTTATATTAGGTCCTTGGGGAAGTTTGTCACTTTTATTTGATGTTACAAGAATTTATACCCTGACAAGTACACTATCCGGGTGTCACTAGTAGCATCAATTTAATTAAGGTAGTGTCAGCTCTTCTCTAGTTTGCCCAGTTTAATGTCTCAGTCTTTAATAATCAAGAGGGCCAGGAAATTGGCGCTCAGTTTACTAGCCCTGGTTTGTTTTCTTTTCCCAAAGTGTGACTTGAATGGTTGAAACCACTTTTTAGTCATTTGATGTTAATGTGGATAGATACATATTTATGCTTCTTTTTGCATACTTGAGTCAGTATCAGATGGTCTTCTAGTGCTACCCTCTATATATTAAGAAATAAAAATAAAATCAGTGGATGTATTGTAATTGGATTCATTAGTTTATTAAATAATATATAAAAGATTAGGCTTTTGAGATGTAATAGGATTTTGGAGAGAGATTTTTATGAGGAATAAAAGACCTAATATTTGATCTATGAAATACAATAGTGTTTTTAAAATACAAATGTTTCTGTTAGCATGTACCTATATTAATTTTACCAATTCATACCAATTCATAATCATTTAAAATTGAACCAATGTTTTGCTAGTTATTTAACTCATTACAGGCAGCAGAAAGCTTTAAAAGAGTATAATTTTGAAGGTAAAATTTTTGTTCAATAAAGACTGTTGTGCAGTTAATTATTTATATAACACAGGGAGACACACTCTATTCAAGCTGGAAAAGAGTACCAGCTGTCATTTCTAGAAAATCTCACAATATTGATGATGGTAGATAGATGATCTAGATATTTATGTAGATATAGGTATTAATGGTATTAGTATAGGGAGAGAAACAGAGAGATAGAGATATATAGCAGATAGACAAGACTTTCTGGCCAAAATACTCAATTAGTTCTTATATAAATAATTAGTTCTAGTCTAAATCATTTGCTGTGTGAATTTTAATAACTTATTTTCATTTTTGTGTCATAAAATGGGAATACTAAAAAGCAGAGACATTACTTTGCCAACAAAGGTCTGTGTAGTCAAAGCTATGGTTTTTCTAGTAATCATGTATGAATGTGAGAGTTGGACCATAAAGAAGGCTGAGTGCTGAAGAATTGATGCTTTTGAACTGTGGTGTTGGAGAAGACTCTTGAGAGTCTCTTGTATTGCAAGGGGATCAAACCAGTCAATCCTAAAGGAAATCAACCCTGAATATTCTTTGGAAGGACTGATGCTGAAGCTGAAGCTCCAATACTTGGCTGCCTGATGTGAAGAGCTGACTCACTGGAAAAAAACCCTTTCCTACATGGGAAAGACTGAAGGCAGCAGAGGATAAGATAGTTAGAAAGCATCATCAACCCAATGGACATGAATCTGAGCCAACTCTGGGAGATAGTGAAGGTCAAGGTAGCCAGACCTGCTGCAGTCTATGGGGTCCCAAAGACTTAGCAATTGAACAACAACATTGAATAAGAAAACATTTAGGCATTTAAGGTTCTTGACTTCAGTTGTAAAACTGTGACTCTAAATACTAATAATCTAGTTTCTGAAATTATATGCATTCACGTGTATATACATATTATATAAATAAATATATATGCAGTAACACATCTGCATATATACTCTATGAATTTGTAAAATCCATAATGACAAACGTTCATCATCATATTATCATGTGTAGTATTTTTGCTGCCCTGAAAATCCTCTTTGCCCTGCTTATGCCTCTCTCCTCAAATCCTCTGTATCTACTAATTTTATTGTTCCCATGACTTTGTTCTTATGTCATATAATTGGAATCATACAGTATAAAAACTTCTCTGATTGACTTCTCTCACTTAGTAATATGCATTTAAGTTTCTACCATGTCTTTTTCTGGCTTTACAGCTCATTTATTTTTTGCATTAAATAAGATTTCATTATCTGGATGTACCACAGCTTATTTTTCCATTCACCTATCGATGGACATCTTGGTTCCTTCCAAGTACTGGCAATTATGAATAAAGCCACTATAAACATCCACATGAAGATTTTTGTGTGAACATGTTTTCCAACTCCTTTGGGTCAATGCCAAGGAGTATGATTTCTGGATTGTAGGGTAAGAGTATATTTAGTTTTCAAAGGAAGGCCAAACTGTCTTACAAAATGGCTGTACCATTTTGGATGCCACCATCAATGAATGAGGTTTCCTGTAACTCCATATCTAGGCCAGCATTTGTTGTACTGGATTGTTGCCATTTTTAATAGATGGTTAGTGGTATTTCATTATTGTTTTATTTAATTTCATTCTAGGAAAAACAGAGCATCTTTCATAAAGATGACACATTTGCCAATCTTATATCTCTTTGGGCTTCACTGGTGACTCTGATGGTAAAGAATCTGCTTGCAGAGCAGGGGACTCAGGTTCAATCATTGGGTCAGGAAGATCCCCTGGAGAGGGAAATGGCAAACCAATCCAGTACTCTTTCCTGGAGAATCCCATGAGCAGAGGAACCTGGCGTGCTACCACTTATGGGGTCAAAACAGTTGGACACAAGAGCTACTAACACACACACACACACACACACACACACACACACACACACTCACATATTTTCTTTGGGGAGGTGTCTTTCTGGATCTTAGCCCATTTTTAATCGTCATCATTTTAAGAAAATGATTTTTTCTATTTTTTGAACCAATTATTTCTTTTGCCTTTTTGTTATTGATAATTAATTTTATTTCTGTAATGGTAATATGTGGTTTCTAATTATTTTTTTAAAAAATTTGCAGTGTTTCTGCAAAATATTTAATTATTCATTTTAAAATATTCTTTGCATACTCAAAAAGAATGTGGATCCACTAGATTTGATGGCAGTGTGTTTCAAGTGCCCCTCACTACCAGTCAAGCATATTGTTAGGTAATTTAAATCATCTACAACTTTATTGTTTTAATTATGTTTTGACCTATCAATAATAAAGAGTGCTATTTCTACCAAATGATAGATTTTAAAAGATTTTTTTGTCATTTAAACAAAATATGTTTTCTACATTTTATGAATATTTATTTGGTGCATGAAAGTTTTGACTTCATAAAGCTTCTTAGGGAGTTGATGTTTTCTTATTATACAGGAACCCTCTTTATTCTTAATACTTTTGACCCCAAATTATATTTTGAATAATATAGATACAGAAATCTTTCTATTAGTGTTTCATTGACATTTTCTCTTTTATTGTAATCTTTTTGTTATATTTTAAATGACTCTCTTGTAAAAAGTACGAAAATCATTAAAAAATATTATTTAGCAATTATCTTGGTGACAAGAATACACAGAAGAACTGTACAAAAAGATCTCGATGACCCAGAGTTACAATGGGTTACAATGACCCATCATAACCACTGTGGTTACAATGGTGTGATCACTCACCTAGAGCCAGACATCCTGGCGTGCAAAGTCAAGTGGGCCTTAGGAAGCATCACTGCAAACAAAGTTAGTGGAGGTGATGGAATTCCAGTTGTGCTATTTCATATCCTAAAAGATGATGCTGTAAAAGTGCTGACCTCAGTATACCAACAAATTTGGAGAACTCAGCAGTGGCCACAGGACTGGAAAAGGTCAGTTTTCATTCCAATCTCAAAGAAGGGCAATGCAAAGAATGTTCAAACTACCACACAACTGCACTCTTTTCACATGCTAGCAAGTTCAGTTCAGTCCCTCAGTTGTATCCCACTCTCTGTATCCCACCCCATTGACTGCAGTACTCCGGCCTCCCTGTCCATTACCCACTCCTGGAGCTATCCATCACCAACTCCCAGAGCTTGCTCAAACTCATGTCCATCGAGTTGGTGATGCAATCCAACCATTTCATCCTCTGTTGACCCCTTCTTCACCTACCTTCAATGTTTCCCAATATCAGGGTCTTTTCCAAGAGTCAGTTCTTTGCATCAGGTGGCCAAAGTATTGGAGCTTGAACTTCACCATCAATCCTTCCAATGAATATTCAGGACTGATTTCCTTTAGGATTGACTGATTTGATCTCCTTGCAGCCCAAGGGACTCTCAAGGGTATTCTCCAACACCACAAGCTAACAAGGTCATGCTCAAAATACTCCAAGATAGGCATCAACAGTATGTGATAGTTCAACAGTATTTGAACTGAGAACTTCCAGGTATACAAACTGTAATTAGAAAAGGCAGAGGAAACAGAGATCAAATTGCCAACATCTGTTGAATCATAGAATAAGTAAGAGAATTCAAGAAAACCATCTACTTCTTCTTCATTGACTAAGCTAAATCTTTTGACTGTGTGGATCACAACTTACTGTGGAAAATTCTTTAAGAGATGGGAATACCAGACCACCTTAACTGTCTCCTGAGAAATCTGTATGCAAATCAAGAAGCAACAGTCAGAGCCGGACATGGAACAACAGATTGGTTCCAAATTGGGAAAGGAGTGCATCAAGGCTGTATACTGTCATCCTACTTATTCAACTCATATGCAGAGTACATCATGTGAAATACCAGGCTGAATGAATCACAAGCTGGAATCAAGTTTGCTGGGAGAAATATCAATAACCTCTGATATGCAGATGAAACCACCTTTATAGCAGAAAGCAAAAGGAACTAAAGAGCCCCTTGATGACCGTGAAAGAGACAAATGGAAATGCTGGCTTAAAACAACATACAAAAGATGAAGATTATGGTTCCAGTCCCAACACTTCATGGCAAATAGATGGGGAAACAATGGAAACAGTGATGGACTTTATTTCTTGGGCTCCAAAAATCAGTGCAGATGGTGACTCAGCCATGAAATTAAAAGACTCTTGCTCCTTGGAAGAAAGATTATGACAAACCTAGACAGTGTATTAAAAAGCTAAAATATTAATTTGCTGGAAAGGCCCATCTAGTCAAGGCTATGATTTTTCCAGTAGTCATGTATGGATGTGAGAGTTGGACCATAAAGAAGGCTGAGCACCAAAGAACTGATGCTTTCAAACTGTGGTGTTGGAGAAGATTCTTGAGAGTCTTGAACTGTAAGGAAATCAAGCCAGTCAATCCTAAAGGAAATCAACCCTTTTACTTTGATCAAAATATAAATATTAAAACTTTGTGTTTATTCTCTTTTGCTATGCTTCTCCTATGTCCTTTGATATCATTTTCCAGTTAACTTTAAAAAGTCATTTCAAAATTCCTCTGTTTTTTCCTCTTAGCTGGTTTGGATGTTTTATACTCTCTATTTTAAAAACAATATCACTGAAACTTTACCATTTTATGCTAGGTAGAATATGAAGTTAATGTCTTAAGCCTCTTCCTAAACAAAAATGTAGAATCTTTTACTGTCTATCAACACATTTCTAATTTCTATAATATTTCCACAAATTTTCATTCCATCCTTTCTTATACTATAAAAATCAGACATCATTCTTGTCAATATTTTATATAGCCAAACTACATGTAAATGTGTTGCAGTACCGAACTACATGCTCAGAATTTCTCCTCTCATTTAAAATTTTTAGGAATCACCTAGGTTCTTTGAAAGTTTGTCTACTAGATGCTTTCTTGGTGCAGTTTTCATGGTGCTTGCTAAGTCCCTTCAGTCTGGTCTGACTCTGTGTGACCCTATGAACTGTAGCTTGCCCGGCTCCTCTGTCCATGGGGTTTTCTAGGCAAGAATACTGGAGCGGGTTGCCATTTCCTTCTCCAGGGTATCTTCCTGACCCAGGATCAAACCTGCGTCTCAGGTCTCCTGCACTGGCAGGTGGGTTCATTCCCATTAGCACCAAATGTGCTATGAAGTACAATTTTTACTGGAAAATACTGATGTGTTCGATGGAAAATATTGCCAACAAAGGTACGTCTAGTTAAAGCTATGGTTTTTCCAGTAGTCATGTATGGATGTGAGATTTGGACTACAAAGCAAGTTGAGCCCCAAAGAATTGATGCTTTTGAACTGTGGTGTTGGAGAAGACTCCTGAGAGTCCCTTGGACTGCAAGGAGATCCAACCAGTCAAGTCCATGGGGTGGCAAACAGTTGAACATGAATGAGCGACTGAACTGAACTGATTGATGTGTTTGTTTTTCCTTTGTTCTTGAAAGGTGATTTTTAGTGCAAAAATTTCAGGTTTTATGGTCAATTTCTTTTTGAAGTGATTACAGGGCTGATTTCGGACTTTTTCTTTTGCTGTTTTAAAGTGTGCTCATCACCTAACTGCCATTTACTGACAGGTAATTTTTTCCTTCAGTATTCTTCAGTTCCTCTACAATGGGTTTACATCATAGTTTTATTTTATCCTGCTTAGTATACATTATACTTGTTTCTGTAGATTCATCATCAATTTTGGTTTTTATTCATTTATTATTTGTTCACGTTGCCTTTTCTTCTTTTTATGTTTTCTTGGTGACTCTCATTAGACATGTAAACTTTCCCATTATTTACTCATATTTCTTAAACTCACAAGTATTTTAAAATTCTTATCTTTTGAGGCTACATTTTGAATAATTTAAAGATGTCTGTTGAGTTATTAAATTTTTCTTTAGCTGTGTCTAATTTACTTTTTTACTCACTGAATTGTTCATGTCAATTATTTTATTTCTATTCCTTATGTTTTTATTAATGTTTAAATCTGATCATTTCAGAATGTGTTTTCTTCATTGCTTATTTTTTATGCCACTTAAAAATTCCTTAAATATTTATTAATCTTTTTAAAAACTTGGGGGTGTGCTGATTCTTTTATAAACAGTGAAAATAAATTATGAGCCATGAAAGAATTAATTAATTAATCTTGCAGTGGCAGACCATTTAAAAATATCTAGTCTGCCTTAAGTTCAGGAATTGGAATGCATATTTTTACCACATTAAAGTTTTTGAATATGGAGTATTTTAAAGTATAATTCACTTGTATTGTACATAAACTTCTGTATCATCTGTATATCACAGGCTTTTTCCCTTTTAAAAATATCAGCAATGATCATAGCCCATCAAATGACCATGGTCTTATATATGTCATCATGTAATGATGTTGTATATATCATTAACATATATAATCAGTTTCAGGTTCAGGTGTTACAAACAAACATAGCCTATGAGCAAATTAATGATATATTTATAACTGTCATTGTTAATATATTAAAGTTGCTTTTTCACTAGAATGGCCAGTAGTTTTGTTTCTGGTATGGTAATTTATGGTCAAATACATATCTATACTCAATTTATATTAATTTAATTATTAGATAGCATGAACCTATCTGTCATGTTTTCTTTTTTGTGTGTGTGTTTATATGACCAAATTATTTGTCTATTTTTTAACATGAATTTTTATTTATTTTCCTAATTTTCACTAATGTACTTTTACCGTATTATCCCTTGGCCACATTCTACAAATAGATTTCTCATTTGAAAATCAACTTGGATTATATACTATATGCTAAATATTTTATTTCTTATGTTGCAACCAAGTGTGTCTACCTGTCAGGAAGCATTTAACAAGAGGCTTCCTGTGTGCTGTTTTGGATCTGTCAGGAACCCTCTGGCCCTTATTGATTCCTGAATATTCAGGAATTAAGAGGAGAGGCATGCCTTTCCCGGGGCTGAGGAATCCAGGCATTTCTCATTACAGTGATAAGTACCCTCTTCCTTTTTATGAGCCATATGGTAAAAGGTGATTGTTTGCAACTCTCTCTCTCTTTGATAGGGATCATCTTATGTTTTGTAAGTCTGGAATTTTAATCTTTATCTTTGCTGAGAATAACCACCTTGTAAGACAGTATATATGCCCACGCCATGTTGATTAAAACACCTTTGCTCCATCAGAGCTTTGGTCCCTGTGTCTCTCCTTCCTTCCTTTCTTTCTTCCTTCCTTCCTTCCTTCCTTCCTTCCTTCCTTCCTTCCTTCCTTCCTTCCCTCCCTCCCTCCCTCCCTCCCTCCCTTCCTTCCTTCCTTCTTTTCCTTCTTTCTGTCTTTCTCTCTCTCTCTCTCTATTTCTGGCTAATTCCTTGGAGCGCGGAGGCCCGCTGAGCTCACTTTCTTGCCCGGGCTTCTAAGACCCTCTCGAGAAGGCGCCCTGTGCCTTCACCCACTCGAGAGGGCGCCTGGTGCCTACGTGCAGCAGCGCGAGCCCTAAGAACAGGGCTCTATTGGCTTTCCGCGTAAACCAGGGGATAGCAGCCTCTTTGTCTCTCTTACTGTCGGGACCACCAGGTTACGGTCCATTAAAGGACCAACATCTACCTTTAATTGTGATACTTCTTATCACTTTGAATTTTAGTATTTTTCTTCAAAAAGTTTGATATTCAGTTTTATTTTCTTTCATATTTACCCATTTTTAATTGTATCTTCATTTGTTTAACAAGATTTTAAAAATGTGTTATGTTATGGGAGGTTAAAAATATTAGCACAAATATTAGCACAAATTAGCTCTAACACAAATAACTAACAAATGGCCCCAACACCATATATTGAGTACTCTTTTTACTCTCCATTAATTTGTCATGGTTTGTTTTATTAAATGCATGGCTTATATTAATCTATCCCATTGACTTAATCTATCTATAGTCTGTGCTCTTAGCACTAGACGTCAATCAGTCTAGTTGTTCAAGCTGAAAACTGGGAATCATTTTTGATGTTTTGAAATTTTCCCATTTTTATTTCATGTATTCCTTTTCTTGTTTCAAATTTCATGCCTCGGCAAAATCACAAGTACAAATCATCATCACCTCTGGTCTACTCCCTAGATATACCCTCCTAACTGTTTTCTTAGCTTCCAATTTTATATCTTTCTACTGAATTTTCCAGTCTGTCAAAGCCGTATTTTCAAAACATAATCATATTGCTTCCTTGTTTGAAACTCTTTTAGTTGCTTCCCATGGCTTTCTTTATTTGAACTACAAAGTGCAACACACTGTTCTCCATATCCATTGCTTATCTTATAAAACACTTTTCCCCACAAGTCACTTTTACATCTTCTTTACTAATTTCATGTTTTTATTTAGGAATAAAAGTGCTGAAGAAAGTAAATATATGAATGAATTTATATTTTTAATCAACCAATACATTAATCGTTTAAAAAATTAAGCATTGAACTAGTAAATGGCATTGGAAGTTAAAAATAAAAAACAACAACTAGCCTTTGATTTCAAATAACTGACAATCAATAAATATCAAACATGGCAAAAGAAGAGCATTCATGTCAGAGAAAGCTACATTAGCAAAAAGCTTAGTTTGAGCATAGGCAGTGAGAAAAGCAAATAAAAGACATTTTTTCCATCCAATATATATTTTTAAGCATCTACTATGTGTCCGGTATTAGTAAATACACTGAATATAAAGTTGTGAATTAAATAACTAATCTGAGCCCATGCAATACCTATGAGAAGTTATAAGACCTTAAGGTAAGTAAAGAACAAATTAAGAAATTTGGATTTCATCCTGTATAAAATTGGGCTTTGTGAAGTGTCTTAAACTGAGAAGAAATATGAAACATTTGCAATTGAGGAAGATAGACAAAAGTTCTGATACAGAGACCAATCAGATGATTATTGCAAGTAATAAACGAGTAGAAACTGATATGAAGGAAGAATATGAATATGAGAGATGTTATGGAGATAGAAGAATCAGGATATGGTCAGAGATTAAATGTAAGGGATGCTTAAAATACTAGACTCAAACATAATTTCCAGATTTCTGACATGGGTGGTTGGAAAGTGAAGAGCCCAAGTAGAAAGAGAGGAAATCTAGAAGAAAGAATATGTATGAGGAAAAGCATGAAACCAGTTTGGAGTGTAGTCAGACTCAAGTATCCAAGGGCACCAAGTGAAAATTAATATGAATTTAAATAGAATGTACCTATATATAATCACAGGCTTTTCTGGTAGCTCAGTCACAACATGGGGAAGCGGCAGTACCTAATCAGGATTTTTTGTCTGTCACCAGATTTATTGTACATAAAATAGTAGCCAACTTTGATTTGACGTTTTTACAGTATGACAATGCCCAGAAGTCTACAATTTTCTTTGAAATTTAGATCATCACAGGAATTTAGGCTCACTGGAGACTGATTGTTACTTCTTTCCCAGTAGAATAAAAGTTTTAATTCTTACTAATAGAACTAACTAAAACAACTAATAGAACTGCCTGTTGCTGGACCAGGTAGTTTTTTTCTACTTATATTTATTTGTAATAATTTGCTTTTTCCTTGAAAATAATTAGCAATTATAAATAACCACAGTCAAACCAGTCAGTTGACTAAGACAATCAATGCCAAGGGGAATTCATAAAACTGTTGGAAGAACATTTTATATATATATATTTTATATATATATATATATAATATATATATAGAAAAAGACTTAACTCCTGGGATCCATACATTTTCCAAAAGGCAAGGTCTAAAACCCAGTAAATTGAAAATTTCCTTCCGGCCCCTCTTCTTGAAACATAAAACAGATTAAAAACAAAGAAAACTTTGTCTCTTTGTTCTTTGCAGTTTCAGTTTCTTGGTTGAATGGTCTTCACTTACTATGCATTGAGTTTGAATGTTTTCGATTTAAATAAATCCACTCCTAATATTCCTTAAAAGTTATCATTACAGACTTGTGGTTATTTTTTTCCTACTATTTTTGTGGTTTATTTAAACAATTTTATGATTGTTTTATAAATGCTATGAACATCTGGGATTTAAACAAGTCATATTTTGATATATAATTATAGTACCAAAGTTGTTTTACCACCTTAGTAAAAACCATATATTATTCAACTATGCTGAATGGATCGGGAGCATTTTTGGCATAGATTTTTGGCTTATAAATGTAGAGTGTTGAATAAGCACAAAAGGAGTAACCGTCGGTGTTTGTTTTAAATGACACACATAATAGGCAGAACATCAAAATAGTGGTTAAACTTCAATCCCAGTGTTCACAGGTCACTTGTCACAGCTACAATGTCATGGCTTTTTTGGACCCAGAAAAAAAAGCAGCCTGAAATGTAGTCATGTTTTCAGATGTTTTTGGACTAGTCATCTCTTTGGGCAATGGAATTTCTGAGGTTGTCCAAAAGCAGCAATTTGTCAACAACTTGAAAATAGGTTTGTGACATGATGTATTTATTTGACAGTATAATGCAATAATAGACAGACTGTAGAATGATGACTGTAAAGGAAATTATCATTTGTAAGTGCTCTTCCTTGCAATTAATTTCAGATGTCTATGGGGAAAATTCTGATTGACAAAATGATTATGGGTGGGTGGATGAACAAAATACATGTTACTGGTATTGTCCTATATCTTTTTGTACATTTATAGAATCAAAATTAAATGATGCTTAGAAAATAGAAGAGTTTTAGTCATTTCCTTTCAGTGGAAAACACAAGTAAAATGCAAATTCCTTAGCATTTTAATAGGCTGCAACACTGATTTGAAACAGATTACAGATCTGGATTTGCATAAAGCCAGCAAAGCAAAGGTTCCCGTCTACTTCACATACATCCTGCAGAAATTTTGACCATTTATTTTTTTACCTATTAGACTTACAATATTATGGTTACCTACAGAAACATATATTTAAAGCTTTCCCTATTTTATGGAATTTTAAAAGTAGCCAATAAGACTTAGACTTTCTGTGTATAATTTTATTTAACAATTAAAAATTTACTGAGTACCTTTAATACATGGGGGTTTAAATTATTTTTCATTATAATTACTTACATGAAAACATCATTGTTCAGTAGCTACGTCATGTCTGATTCTTTGTGACCCCATGGACGGCAGTACACCAGTCTTCCCTGACCTTCACCGTTTTCTGGAGTTTGCGCAGACTCATACATCAACTAAATCTCAAAGTAAAATGAATTAGAAAAATCCTCAATTATATGTTTCAAAATATACTCAAATAAAAACTAATTAGATAATCTAAGTTTAGCTTACATGAAATGTAGTTCTAAATTTAGAGGAAAAGATATATATTGTCCTTGTTCCTTTGGGATGATAGGAAAAACTCCATCGTTAAAATTTTTTGATTGGATTTTTATTGAGCTAATTTATAGATTCACATATGGGCTTCCTTGTTGGCTCAGTGGTAAAGGCTCCACTGGCCAGTGGGCAAGATGCTGGTTGGATCCCTGGGTCAGGAGATCCCCTGGAGAAGAAAATGGCAACCCACTCCAGTATTCTTGCCTGGGAAATCCCATGGACAGAGGGGCCTGACGGGCTACAGTCTACGGGTCACAAAGAGTTGGACATGACTTAATGACTAAACAAAATGGTTGTTTAAACATAAGAGATCTTGTGCCGTTTCCTTCAGTGATAACATCTTGCAAAGCCAGGATGTTGACAGCAGTTGACCTTATTCAAAATTCCCAGTTTTAACTGCACTCAAAGCTGGGGTGTGTGTATCTGTGTGTGTGTGATGTGCATGCATGTGTATTTAGTTCAAAACGATTGCATAACATGTCAAAGTCTCTATACCCACCACCACAAGATATAGAACACTTCCATCACACCCCGTACTTCCTGTTCCATATACTGGCCATGGCAATCACTATTCTGTTCTTCATTTAATATATTTTTCATTTTAAAATGTTGTATAAATAGAATCTTACAGTAATTATTGGATTAGTTTATTTCACTCAGCAAAATTCACAGGAGTTTCATCATAGTTGGTATGTTATCAATAGCCCTTTCTTTTCTATTGCTGAATTGTATTCCATTGAATCACTATATTATAACCATAATATAAGCCATTCACCAGTTGAAGGGTATCTACTGTCTTTAATTTAAAAAATTTTAAATGAATATGACCATTAATTCATAGGATATGATCATTAATGCATAGGTTTTTGGGTAATGTGTTTTCTCTAAGATAAAATATCTAGGGGCATATCTGTGGAGCACTATAATAATTGCATATGTTAATTTATGAAAATAAAGAAACTACCAAACTATTTTCAAAGTGGTTATACAATTTGATATTTCACTAGCAATGCATGTTACCTAGTATTTCTGCATCCTCCTCATCATTTGGTGTTGTCACTACTTTTTGTAAAATAGCCATTGTGATAGATGTTTTATAACACACAAAAAATGACAAAAAATAGTCATTTTTTGTGTTGATCTTGTATTCTGTTATCTTTCTGAACTCATTTATTATTTCTAGGAGTTTGCTTATAGATTCCTTAGAATTTTCTGTGCTGAAAGTTATATCATCTGTAAAGTGGGCATTTTCTCTTTTACAAACTTTGAAGATTTTAATTATTTTTCTTGCCTCCTTATAAGCACTCATATATGATATGTTATATCTGAGCCTATGGCTTTAATGCATAATAGGGTTAAAAATAAGCATTTTAAATGCAGTGTTCCCATGATTTCCACTAAAGTAAATTCAGTAAAGGTAGTTGACATGCATATGATAATCATAAAAGTAACACCAATTGTGTAATATAAAATTCAAAGAAACCTGGGGAAAATAAAATACAAAACCACTGTATTCCTACTATCAAGATTTAACAATATTCAGTTTGGTTCAATCGCTCAGTCGTGTCCAACTCTTTGCAACCCCATGAATCACAGCAAGCAGGCCTCCCTGTCCATCACCAACTACCGGGGTTAACCCAAACTCATGTCCATTGAGTCGGTGATGCCATCTAACCATCTCATCCTCTGCCGTCCCCTTCTCCTCCTGTCCTCAATCTTTCCCAGCATCAGGGTCTTTTCAAATGAGGCAGTTCTTCACATCAGGTGGCCAAAATATTGGAGTTTCAGCTTCAACATCAGTCCTTCCAATGAATACCCAGGACTGATTTCCTTTAGGATGGACTGGTTGGATCTCCTTACATTCCAAGGGACTCTCAAGAGTCTTCTCTAACACCACAGTTCAAAAGCATCAATTCTTCGATGCTCAGCTGTCTTTATAGTCCAACTCTCACATCCATACATGACCACTGGAAAAACGATAGCCTTGACTAGAAGGACCTTTGTTGACAAAGTAATGTCGCTGCTTTTTAATATGCTATCTAGGTTGGTCATAACTTTCCTTCCAAGGAGTAAGCGTCTTTTAATTTCATGGCTGCAGTCACCATCTGCAGTGATTTTGGAGCCCACAAAAATAAAGTCTGACACTGTTTCAACTGTTTCCCCATCTATTTCCCTTGAAGTGATGGGCCCAGATGCCATGATCTTGTTTTCTGAATGTTGAGCTTTAAGCCAACTTTTTCACTCTCCTCTTTCACTTTCATCAAAAGGCTCTTTAGTTCTTCACTTTCTGCCATAAGGGTCGTGTCATCTGCATATCTGAGGTTATTGATATTTCTCCCAGCAATCTTGATTCCAGCTGTGCTTCATCCAGTCCAGCATTTCTCATAATGTACTCTGCATATGAGTTAAATAAGCAGGGTGACAATATACAGCCTTGAGGTACTCCTTTTCCTATTTGGAACCAGTCTGCTGTTCCATGTCCAGTCTAACTGTTGCTTCCTGACCTGCATACAGGTTTCTCAAGAGGCAGGTCAGGTGGTCTGGTATGCCCTTCTCTTTCAGAATTTTACACAGTTTATTGTGATCCACACAGTCAAAGGCTTTGGCACAGTCAGTAAAGCAGAAATAGATGTTTTTCTGGAACTCTCGTGTTTCTTCAATGATCCAGTAGATGCTGGCAATTTGATCTCTGGTTCCTCTGCCTTTTCTAAAACCAGCTTGAATATCTGGAAGTTCATGCTTCACGTATTGCTGAAAGCCTGGCTTGGAGAATTTTGAGCATTACTTTACTAGCGTGTGAGATGAGTGCAATTATGCAGTAGTTTGAACATTCTTTGGCATTGCCTTTCTTTGGGATTGGAATGAAAACTGACCTTTTTCAGTCCTGTGGCCACTGCTGAGTTTTCTAACAACATTAGCCTTTAATTAAATGCTGATGTTGAAAAATAATATCCAAAAGGATATTTGTGAAATGATTAAATTGGAGATTCTTCAAAAGTTGGTTAACAATTTTTTATTTTCTGCTTTTTGAAATGCCTGTGCTTATATTTCATTAAATTTTAAAGTAAAAAGCCATAATATTTGTGCGGTTTTAAAATTGGCCTCTCCTCTAATGCACAGATTATCAAAAGAAAAACTATTCAAAGGGAATCAAATTCAGAAGCCTACTCTGAAGTTACTTTAGTGATCTAAGCTACTCTTAGAAACAATCCTTTCTTTTGGTATCCTAGAAACCTCTTAATACTTCTAAGCACCTCTATAATATTTTCCTGGTTAAGACAAATGCCACCAGGCAGCAATATACAACATTCTCTTCATAAAGGGAAGTACAACCAGAAATGAATATTTAATGAATTTTTCTTCATATCAAATATTAAGAACAAATATATATACAAATATATATTCAATGCTTACAACATATTCATTACTTATAATATTAGCCACTTAAAACAACAGTTGTAATATTAAAAATACTGCTAGTTACCCATGCCTCTATAATAAAAATCAATTTTGTGCAATAGAATATAATATTTATGCAGAAATAGAAATATAATAAATACAGGAAAAAGCATTGCTAGACACATCATTGTCAAACTTTGGTGATGCTGAAACACTGATGGAAAGTGAACATAAAAACACCATATTGAATGTAGTCAGAAAAAAATAATCAAATTAGACTAAAGTGACAAAGATAATAATTGTCTATATCTCTTAACAATGCTAAAAGGAGATTGCAAGATAGGATACACAAAAATGGGCTTCCTAGGTAGCTTAGCTGGTAAAGAATCCATCTGCAATGAAGGAGACCCCAGTTCAATTCCTGTGTTGGGAAAGTCCCCTGGAGAAGGGATAGGCTACCCACTCCAGTATTCTTGGGTTTCCATGGAGGCTCAGAGGTTAAAGAATCCACCTGCAATGCAGAAGACCTGGGTTTGATCCCTGGGTCAGGAAGATCCCCTGGAGGAGGGCATGGCAACCCACTACAGTATCCTTGCCTGGAGAATCCCCGTGGACAGAGGAGCCTGGCGGGGCACAAGACATAGGGTCGCGAAGAGTCAGAGGCGACTAAGCGCAGCACATGACACGTGAATACTATTTAAAATATTAAATAATTGATTCTTCTTATATATAGTTTGAAAATATTAAACCAGCAATAAAAAACGTAAATCAGAATTAATAATGCAATCATCTCACCAGAAACTCTTGATACTGCTCACTTGTCTATGCTTCTGTACAAAATATATCACAAAGAATCAGACATGACTGAACGACTAAGCACAGCACATCACAGCACGCACAAAAACAGCAGCAGGGTGCAAAAAAAAAATCGAGGATTTTTGTAAACTAGAATTTCTTAATGATTGGACCTGTGGCCCCAAAGCCTGGTCCCCCCTCAACAGAAGTATTAGCTTTATTTAATTTAATTGGGTCGTATGTTGAAAATTCAATCTCAGTTCCTTGAAACTGTGACTTAGTTACCTTGAACAAATTTTCTAAACTCTATGAAACATTCAATCTGCCAAGGGAATTGGTAGAAGTTTAAATGGTATAATGTATATAAACTATCATAGTTATGATTATCATTAAAGTGTAACATATAAATTTAGTCAAATAATTTCTAATTCATTATACTCTTATTTTAAATTTTATATGCTCTTAATTCATGTTATCTTTTAGATGAATGGATAAAAGATACAGTATACTTATATAGTTGACATTGCTATATTAACACAGAGAAAGTGCATACATACCAAAGTTAAAAGTTACATGGGTATGAGATATTATATCTCATATATGATATATTATATCATATCCATAGAATTAGTTCTTATTAAGTGTAATAAAACAATCACTCTCTCTAGCTGAAAGTGTCAGGCTAGATTCAATATTCTAAAACAGATAGATATCTGAAATTATGGGGGAAATTTTGCCAAATCTACTATTGATTATAGGCTTTGAAGGTGGCTTAGTGATAAAACATCTGCCTGCCAAGCAGGAGGCTTGGGTTTGATTCCTGGGTCAGGAAGATCCCCTGGAGAAGGAAATGGCAAGTATTCTTGCTTGGGAAATCCCATACACTGTGAAGCCTGGGGGGCCATATATAGTCCATGGGGTCGCAAAAGAGTCAGATACAACTTAGCGACTAAACGACAACAACTGTTGACTGTGTCTACCTGCGATTACTGTGTCACAATAAGAAACAAATGTGAAGAGTATCTCTGGAAAAAAAAATCTGTTTTTAAAAAAGATGAATGGGACAAAAAATCATGGTTTGAACATGTCTTTGAGTATATCTTCAGATAACTTTAATGGCTCAACTTTTATGATGCAAAACATAAAATTAATGCATTCATCTAACAAATATCCATGAGCTGGGATTTATTCTTAAACCTCTGAATGTTTTACCTTAATTATGTCTCCTATTAAAATGACTGTATTCTAAATGAGAAAATCAAACTCAGTATGTATATGTAGAATTTGCAATTCATTTCTGAAAAAGTTCTTCACTGAAAATAATTAGGTGGAAAATTATCCCCCAAGTGTAAAGCTTAAGTAGGTATCACATAGACACTTTTGTATACGATCCTTTTGCTATTTTCCCCTTAGCAAGGAGATAAAGAATCGGGTCTTAAAGTATATTGAAAACAGGCAGAAATGAATGACTAAAATTACTGGCGATTTCTGCAATCACAGAAAGGCAAACAACAATAATAACAATTCAACTTTTATTTTCTGTTTCAGCAAATGTATACGGTGTGTGCAAATTGTTTTCTTTTTTCCATTTATGCAAATTTCTTCCTCTAAGGCATTAAAACTTCTGCTTTTATCCAACTGTATTTGGCCCTTATTAGTATATAGTTACAAGCTTCTTTTTCTAGTTTGCTTATACAGACTTATGAAAATTATCTTTCATTCATTTCAACTACCATTTCAACTATATGCTTTAAGTGACAAAATAGTTAAGGTAAGTGAAAGTGAGAAGTTTCTCGGGCCTCTCATAAACCTTATGTGAGAATATTTCTGCCCTCTGCTGACCTCCCCTACTCTTTCCATGTTTTCTCTCTTAAGGAGACTATTAATCCATTTGTTCTTCTTAGGAGATATTAATTCAAGCACAGTTATTTGTGGGGATTATCACTGTGTGATAAAAGTCTTCACTTGTATTTTTGCTTTCTTCTCTCTTGTTATATAACTAGAAGGTCCATCATTTTTAGGTAAGAGTTACCTTATTAACTCATATACGAAGCTGCTATACTACTCATTATAAGCAGCTGAGTTCAGTTAAGCACTAGATGTCCTTTTTCATTGATTTCTCCTTTTACTCTAATGTGGACTAAATTGAGCACTGAATGATCTAAAAATAAGATTTTTTTCCCCTTTCATATTATCTTACCATTTACAACAACAGTAAATGTCTGCTAAGCTTCATTGTTGTTATTGTTCTCCAGGGGACCTTCCCAACACAGAGATCGAACTTGTTTCTCCCACATTGGAGGTGGATTCTTTACCACTGAGCCACCAGGGAAGACCATTTTACCACTTACGACAACAGTAAATGTCTGCTATGCTTCAGAGTAGATATTTACAATATGAAAACAGTCTAGTTGCTTAGAAAATGTTACTACTGACGCAGCAACACCATATCCTAAATTACATGGCACGGTAGGGTACTTTATTGTGATGAATTGACTTTTGAGAGGGTTGGAAAATGAATCTCATGAGAGACTAGAATTAAGCTCATTTAATTTTTGAGATAACCAAGGTGGCCATAAAAATGGGTGACAGTTTAGGACTCAAAGGACTTAGATCCTTCATGATAATCTGAACTCACCTTGGGAGATAAGATAAATGATAATTAATTTATTATGGCATATGTTTTGTGATTGAGGGGATTTGCTTATTTTAGAACTCAAAACTCTTTGGGTAAACTTACCAACAGGAAGTCATTCATATTTTTCACATACAGGGCATCTTTTTCATTGCATTAAGCTATCATGCATATAAGTTTTATGAAATTTTATAATGATGTGTGAGCAATGGAATAGAATACAGTTTAGGAAATGGAATCAGATTGGATCCTTGGCCTTGAAGTAAATTAACATCTTGTTGAAAGGGACAGCTAAAGAGTCATGTACCCTAGTTCCAAGCATCTACAAAGAAACAATGGTGTTTACAAAATAAGGAACCATATTGTTATTATTGTTTAGTTTCTAAGTCAAGTCTGACTCTTTTGCAAACCCCAAGGACCCACTAGGCTCCTTCCTTCCATGGGATTTCACAGGCAAGAATACTGGAGAGGGTTGCCAGAAGTTCCTTCTCCAAGGGAACTTCCCCACTCAGGGACCAAACCCATGTCTCCTGCATTGGTAGGCGGGTTCTTTACCACTAGCCACCAGGGAAGCCCAAAGAACCATATATGACTGTAATAATTTTTCCTTGGTAGTTAATTGCTCTTTTCCTATGAATTGTAAACTCTATCCATGATGGACCATGTATTTAATCATTAAACCAAGTAAAGAAATTCAAATTAGGAAAAGAGGCAGAGAGACCCTCATTCCTTTCTCAACACAGCAACAATGGTTTTGCATCTTTGTTAACTTTCTGTTATCACTCACCCCCTCTTTTCCCCCCAAAGGAGAAGAAAATACCGATCACGTCATTCTGCAAATGTGTGTGCACTCAGCCCCTTAGTTGTGTCCAACTCTTTGCCAATACTTACCTACAATTAACAATGAGTGGGATCATTATGCTTTTATTCATGATCTCCTCTTCAGACACTAAAGTAGGCAGGGACATTAATTTAAGGCTGACATCCCCAGGAAGCATATTATTTTACTAGAATTGGATATTAAATGAATAACAGAATGGAAGTGAAAAGCAGGGAAAATGTTAGTTGCTCAGTCATGTCTGACTCTTTGCAGCCCCAGGCAAGAATACTGGAGTGGGTAGCCATTCCCTTCTCCAGTGGATCTTCCCAATCCAGGGTCAAACCAGGGTCTCTCTCATTGCAGGCAGAGTTTTCACTGTCTGAGCTTGGTGGCCTGCAGTCCACAGGGTCACAAAGACATGGACACCATGAGTGACTGAGCACGCTGAGCAATGAGCAACTCATATGAGAAGATACATGAGCTTAATGAGCTTAAGAAAATTAAACAGAACCATTATTATTGCTGTTGTTAGGTGTAGTTGTAGTTAGCTGAGAAGCACAAGTTTCAAATCTATTTTTATATTTTGAAAAATTTCTCACTTTTACTTGGTTGTATTCAGATAAAATTCTCATTTCAAATATTTTTTTTAAGACTAGAACACTTTTATATTGGGGCTCTCTCTGCATTCTTAAAAGTTATTAAGGATTCCAAGAGCTTAATGCTATGCAGATGATATCTATCAGTATTTACCCTATTAGGAATTCAAACAAAGTTGAAAACATTATTTATAACTTGATTATATTAATAATTCCATTGCCTGGTATCGTAATAAATGTTATAAAAAATAACAACTCTTTTTTTCAAACAAAAAAGAAAAATTATTGTAAAATATGTCATTGTTTTAATTTTTAAAAGTTCTTTTAATAGACAATAGTTTAATTTTCATCTGCTTAACAGTTGACAGATAAGGTTTTAATCTTTACATCTGCTTTTAGTGTGTTGTGATATGTTGTGTTGACTGAAGTATGTAAGAAAATTTAGCTTAACAAAAATGGTTAGCTAGAAAAGGAAAAAGTATTTTACTAACCATTTCAGATCATTGTGGATATTTATTAGTATTACACCAAAGCATGGCAGATAGTAGTTTATTCAGTGGAGTCAACAACGATTCCAATTTGCTTGGGATTGTCATGGCATTAGTACCAAAGTTCATTTACTAGGAAAACCCTCAGTCCCAGGCAACAAAGAAGTGTTGATCATCAAGGGCAAATCCTCTGGAGAAGGGAATGGCTACCCACTCACTATTCTTGTCTGGAGAATCCCAAGGACAGAGGAGCCTGTTGGGTTACAGTCAATGGGGTCACAAAGAGTTAGACATGACGGAACAACTTTCATTTTTACACTTTAGGAGTTCCAAATATCCAGGAAAGCTAGAAATAACTATGTGGTACTGGATTAGAGTTGGATGCCTCACATTTATTCAGTTTAACATAGATCCTGATGTGTAGATTCTTCGAAGGGCTAGAAGCAGTGACATCCTTATAAACAAAAACATACCCAGAGCCCTGATGCTGGTTTCTAACTACCATTCTCTAATGAAAGGAACCGGAGCTCTTTTGAGAAATATCTGATTCTATAGCTGGGGTGGGAAAAATGTAAAAGGACACTGGACATCTTGTAGCACCAGAGAATCACGGGATACTAAAAAGCAAAAGGATCGGTGTACATCAGAGAAACCCAGGAGCCAACCTGAAAGAGCTCCCAATGGACAAAACTGGAACAGTTTGGACAAGAAGTTAACAAAGTATCTTTTGGGATTACAAGGCAAAATATAAATTAATATGGGCTTCCCCGGGGGCTCAGCGGTAATCGGCCTGCAATGTCTGAGCTACAGGAGCCACGGGTTCGCTCCCTGGGTTGGGAAGATTTCCCTGGAGGAGGGCATGGCAACCCACTCCAGTATTCTTGCCTGGAGAACCTCATGGACAGAGGAGCCTGGTGAGCTACAGTCCATGGGGTCACAAAGAGCTGGACACGACTGAAGTGACTTAGCACCACACAGTGTATAAATGAATATAAATAAGTCCATACTGATATAATAAATTATTACCCAAGTAAATGGATAGTACTGAATAACTTCTAAATTCCTCTCTCCAAAAGACAATGCAGCACTTGGTGACAGATTTCCAAATAGTAATGTGGAAAGGAGGACCAAAGTAATTTAGTGTGAAGCTGCCTGAGCCAGGTAATTAATTTAAACATCACCAGGGATAAATCATTTGGTTGAATGAAATGTTGTTATAAGAAGGGTACTTTACTCTGTGATATTTGCCAAAATCCATAACCCTTGTCTAGTCATTTAAAAATTCAAAGGAAAACAAATTCTAGGTCCTTGGACAAAATGGTAATGCTTAAAACTAGCAAAGTCATGAAAAATAAGGAGGCGTGCTAACTAAACTCAGTGTAGTATTCTGGACTGGATTCTGGCACAGTTGGAAAATGTTGAAATCCAAATAAAATTTGGAGGTTATTTTATGATAATACACGATTGTTTTACCAGTTTTGATAAATGTCTACTGCTAATATAAAAGGCTGAAACTGAGTCAAGGGTATATGAAAACTCTGGACTAAAATTTTTTTTTAATCTAAAACTATTCTGAGGAAACTTCGGAGGCACAAGGTCTGGCCCCTATGGTGGTGGAGGCCGACACTTTGGCAAACCACAGAACCAGGGAGGCTATGGTGGTTCCAGGAGCAGCAGTAGCTATGGCAGTGGCAGAAGGTTTTACTTACTACCAGGAAACAAAGTTTCGCAGGAGAGGAGAGCCAGAGAAGTGACGGAGAAGCTACAGGTTAAAACAAATTTGTAACTTCAGCCAAGCGTGGTGGTGGCAGGACCTAGCAGCTACAAAGTGTTTTAGACACTATTTATGTGCTTCCCAAGTGGTGCTAGTGTTAAAGAATCTGCCTGCAACAGGTGACATGAGTTTGATACCTGGGTTAGGAAGATTCCCTAGAGAAGGAAATGGCAACCCACTCCAGCATTCTTGTTTGAAAAATACCATGGACAGAGGAGCCTGGCAGGCCACAGGGTCGCAGAGTTGGACATGACTGAGCAAGTGAACACACATGTGTGCTTGGGCAAAAAAACTCAAGCACTGCATTTGTGACTAATTGTATAATAGGGTATCTTAGTTTCTGGTCTATGGAAAGTGTAAAACATTCCAACAAAGGGTTTTAATGTAGATTTGTTTTTTGCACCCATGCTGTTTATTGCTAAAGGTAATAGTCTGATCATGACTCTGAATAAATGTCATTAAAAAGAAAAAACTATTTTAGAATTAAAATTTTAAAATTCTTATATATAGTCAAAATTCTTATTTTGAAAGGCAACTTGAATTTGTTTTGCATGTAAACATAACATAATCTTTGGGGTTGGTTTATAGACAGTTGAAGTTTTAAGAGTTGATGGTAAAATAAAATCAGTAAAGGGTAGACATATAAAACCTGTCTGTTTTTATGTCAACCTGGGCATAAATGTTATCTGTATCAGCCTGTCTTTTTTTTTGTTTTTGTATAAATGAAATGTGACAATATAAGAATTAGCTATTTTCTAAAGCCCTTCCTACCTTTATTCATTTTGTGAAACATTCCAGTGATAATGTGTCCAGTCATTAAAATATGCACTGAGTAATTAAAATTAATTATGTAGAAAAGTTTGATATGCTCATAGTGTACTTATTTAAAAGTATTTAGAAAATAAAATATTTACTTTATTGTCTTATAGCACATAAATATTTTGCAGCTATAGAGAAATGTACTTATGAAGCAGGATTGTGGTTTATATGCATTAGAAAATTAGGATGATTATTTGAGTTCATATCCTTAATTTCTTGTTTCTTAGAAAATATATTGGAAACATGTCACTTTACTTTCTAGAGAACCATTAAGTAAGTAAGCACTTGAAAAGTTATTTGACAGAAAATTTTCCAAAGTGTGAGGATTTCTAAAATTCAGGCTAATAAATTATTGAGTATTATGTTCTCCCAATATGGTTAATTTCTTCTTGATTAGATAAGCATAGTGTGGGTGTGTGTATACAGACTTATGAGAGAATATCTAAAAAACAAAAGATTCAATACAACTGAAACAAACTTATTTGAGCATTTAAAAAATACAGAGATGGTGCTGTCTAGTGGTATATGATTTTCATATACAGGAATACAAATTCACATACACTTATTCAGTGCAGGACACATAGTTGGAGCAATAAATTTTATGCAACAGCTAGGTCTGTAAGGAAGTCTGGATAATGCATTTTTGATACCTCTTTATTGGAATTTCTGTGAAGTACTGATAGTTTATAGGAACAATATAACATTGGAAATCAATACTTCCTTAGAATTACCTGGAATCAATAAGCTCTTTTTGCAGAAGTAATAGGCTCTCTTTCTATAAATAAAAGAAGAGAATAGGTTCTCTTTTTATAAAGAAAACTGAGCACTGAAGAATTGATGTTTTGAATTGTGGTGTTGGAGAAGAATTTTGAGAGTCCCTTGGACTGCAAAGAGATCAAATAAGTCAATCCTAAAGGAAATCAGTTGTGAATACTCATTGGAAGCACTGATGCTGAAGCTGAAACTCCAATACCTTTCGCACCTGATGCGAAAAACTGACTCATTGGAAAAGACCCTGATGCTGGGAAAGACTGAAGGCAGGAGGAGAAGGGGATGACAGAGGATGAGATAATTGGATGGCATCACTGACTTGATGGATATGAGTTTGAGCAAGCTCCAGGAGTTGGTGATGGACAGGGAAGCCTGGCATGCTGGAGTCCATGGGGTCATAAAGAGTCAGACACGACTGAGCAACTGAGGGTTTTCATAGCCCGCAGAATAACAGTTCACCTAAGGTTCCTCTATTCAACTTGCCAAGTAAAATCAGCCATTTTCCAGGGGAAATTTACTTTTAAAAAGCCAGTGAAAAAAACATTCAGTTTTGGAATCTGAGGCAAGTTACTTTGAATAAACAAATTCCAAGGTTGGGATATGACTCCATACGCATAACTTTCTACCCCCTAACAGGTTTTTTGTTTGTTTGTTTTTTGTTTTTGCTGGTTTCTCCCCCTACCCCTGGTTTCTTCACATCACTGCTTCATGTGAGTCAGTTCGACATGGGTTTTTATTTTCATCTACTTTCACTCCCTAGTGATCTCATCCAAACTCATTAAAAAAATATATAAAGCCTTATGGTTCCAAATTTCTCTAATTGGGCCATTTCTCCTGAACTCCACATATATGTATCCCTGTTGCCTATTTATTGATTATTTAACAGACTTGACTGGAACTTAACATTGAACTTAACATTGAAATTAACATCCAAAACCAAACTCCTTATTTTCCTTCAGAAACTTACTTTACCAGCAGTTTTCCCTACCTTGGCAGATGTTTTGAAGGTGCTCAGATGAGAATACTTAGTATCCTTCTTGATTCACAATTTTCCCCCCATTCCTCATACCTATTATTGCAGAAAATTCTCTAGGCTCTCTCTTCAGACTCTGATCACTTTACTTCCTGTTCTACCTCTCTGCCCTCAAGTCATTGTTATTTCTTGCCTGGGTTATTGCAATAGCTCCTACTTTCATCCCCTTATGGTTTACACTCAATAAAGCAGCCAAGTCGGATCATCTCTCTCCTTTTCTTAAACCAGCAGAATAAAATCAAAGTTGATGCAAACTTTGGGCCCTAGAGAAACCAGCTTCTCTTAACTCCTCTGATTTCAACTTCACTGCTCCCCTTACTGGCCATTTAGCTCCAGTTACACTGACCTATTCCTCAAACACTATTCTTTCCTAAACTTCCTAACTCCTAAATGAATTCCTCAAATCCAATCAATAATTCTGATTTCACATTACTTCCCCTTTGATACCCTTTCCTAAAATTAAAATAAAATTTCAAATTACTTTGTAAAAATTTGTTTCTCATAACCAAGCAGCATTCTCCCACTTCCTGGCTCTTGGCTGCACTCTCTCATGCCTAGAAGAGTCTCCCAGTATACCCTCACAGCTTGCCTATGCTCTTCTTCTGTGATGTTAATCAAACATCACTTTCCATGAGAGACCTCCCCTAAGAACCCTTTATACAGCTGCGATATTCTCCACTGGCCACCCACTCCAGGATTCTTGCCTGGAGATTCCCATGGACAGAGGAGCCTGGCGGGCCACACAGTCCATGGGGTTGCAGTCGGACCGAAGTGACTTAGCACACACACACAATATTCTTCACACTCCCAATTATGCTTTTCTGCTTAATTTTTTTCTATAGCACTTATCACATTGTGAAATTACGTTTTATTGATATGTTAATCTATATTATCTTCACAAGAATATGATTTTTTTTTTTTTGGCCAGGAGAGATTATTGTGTGTGTTTATTCACTGCTTCATCTCTAGTATCTAAGACAGTTACTGCCACATAAACAAATGCAACAAATTCATGACAAATGAGTATGTTGACTGAGTCTGAAGGGGGTATTTCTGACTGATTAAGGGATTAGAATATGTGAAGAGTGTTTTATGAACATAACACTGAACTGTTGTCCAAGTGAACGCAGTGGCTAGCCTCTTTCACTTGTAGAGAAATCCGTAAAATATAGTGTTGGGGATTAGATTGAGTCAAACCATTTATTTTTTATTACTAAACCCTAAACCCTCAGAAGGATGTTATTGGAAAATTTCCCAGTCTAATTTATAAAAATAAAATGAGTATCTTTGAGAAACTTGGAAATTTTGTTTTATGCTAATTATCTAATTTAGTATTCAGGTTGTAATCACAATGTTTTCTGAAAAATGGGTTAAAAAGGATGAATTAGTTTTTTTACTAATAAGAATTCTTAGCTAAATAGCAGCTTTGCTTTAGGCTTGGTAATTCAATCTTGATGTGATATTATGTTGCCTCTTTCTCTAGCCTGTTCCTGTGCTAATTGCCCTTAATCTATTATTGATCACTGAAAATTTCTGCCTAACCTTCCCATCTCCTAAATAAGTTCCTCAAATCCAATCAATAATTCTGTTTTCAGCTACTTTCTTCATTTCCACATTGCTATATCTTTCCCCAATTTAAATAAAACTTCAAATTACCTTGTATAAAGTCTCTAGACAAATTAATATATCTCACTATGTACATCACTTCAGGGGACAGAAATGAATTGGGTAGATTCCCTTCCTCTGGTTAACTTTTCAAGAATATAGTGTATAATTCATTTACTCTTGTTTTAAACACTCCTCATTTTAACATTTTTATCTTCTGTAATGTATTTTATGTTGAATCTATTCAGACAAGTACCGTGTTCCATCAATAGGGTTTGATGAAAAATTTATGTGATAGAAGAGCAGTTGAGAGGAAAGTGGAAACATCTACTATGTAACCTTGCCCAGGAACTCCAATCTTTTCATTGACACTCACAGGTATCCATCAGTTTAAGAAATATTTATAAGTGGTGTGCAAATATGCATTACCTTGTTTATTGAAGTGAAAATCAGCACATCATGAATGAAACAGTTGATTGTTAATAAACTCTACATAAAAAACTGGTACCATTTTATTATATATGTATGTTAACATTGATGCCATCTTATTTTATTCTTTCTTTTCATTTATTTTCTCTATTTTGATTCCTTTACTAGGCCAAAAAAGAGAAAATTGAAAGCCATTTAGAGGCATTCTAGTATAATGCTTTCATTTATTTATTTTAAAATATTTACTGATTTATTTGGCTGCTCCAGTTCTTACCTACAGCATGTGGGATCTAGTTCCCTGACCAGGGATTGAACCTGGGCCCCCCTGCACTGGGAGTGCAGTCTTAGCCACTGGACCACCAGGGACGTCTCAATGCTTTTATTTATGGCTGCAAAAAAGAAACTGAGTACAATGACATTAACTCTTTTAAATAACAATTATTTTTAGCAGCAAATTTGTCTAAAGCATATTAGTGCTTATGTTATGATATGTCACAGAGCCTCTATTTCTTGCCTTCAGCACACAATATGAAAATTCAATTTCCTTCCTCTTTACCCTTAATATATATTCTGCTGCATTTAAAATATTTTAGCAATACTTTGTCACCCTATCATTTGTTTTATGTCTACAATACTGTATCCAGAATACAACCTGTCTGGCATCAAATTTAAACATTATTTTTACTAAAGAACTATTAAAATATATAGAAAACTTTGAGAATTCCACAGTGTTTTATATTTTAAACAATAATAAGTTAGAGGCAAAACTAAAATAATACAAATTAAATATTAATATCAATTTTGTGCATATCCTAAAAATCATTTTGAGAAATTTAGTACTTGGTTATGAAAGTAAAGAGTCAAATAAAAGCATAATTGAGATAAAACAAGTAAACTGTAGCCAGCAATTTAAAATGATATTATTTTAGCAATATGAGAACAATTTTAAATTGCCACACTTGCTCTGAAAAATAAGAATGATTGTAAACCTAGGCACAAAAACTATTCTGTTGCTGCTGTTTAGTTGCTGTCATGTCTGACTCTTTGCATTATTATCCTAAACAAAATTTTCAGAAATAGGCAAGTACGTTAATAGGCAACTAAATATTTTAAAACTTAAAGTGTTTGCTGAAACAAAATGTTTCTTTTTAAAGGGAAGAACAGATCTTTAATCCTTTATAAACATTGCTTCTAACTAAATACTTTACACTGACTTCATGAGATAATTATAATAAAAGTAGGATACAAATGGAAGCCTCGTAGCCTGTAGGCAAATTTGATGTCATAACAAAATGTCTTCCAAACTCAAACTTTAAAATGTTTGTCCCAAATTTATATATTAGTCCATTTATTAGAAGAAAATATTCATAGATGCTTATTCATTCTTTGAATCTTCTTCAAAATATTAATGCACACTATACATTTTAAGGAGCAGAACAGTTTGTATTTCAAAATCATGGAAAATGAAATAGGTGAAAGTACATATCTTGCCAAGTGTTAGCATACAATATCTTTGTGTTTATGGGCATCCGTAAACAGTAATATATTCCAAAGCTTTATGAAGGATGGTTTATATGTTACACTGTTATCACTGCCTCCCAAACGTCCAAACACTTAGTGTGAGAGTATTCCTATGCACAAATAAATGATTTACATGATTATTACTCATCTGGTTGGCTTTATATATTATTTTATATAAACTATTGCTGAATAAGTAATGAATTAAGAAAATTAAAATCCAAAATATCTAAAATATATCATTTAAACACCTCTTTTCTCCATTCTTTATCTACCCAGTTCTCTCTGTAATACCACATTCAAAGTTTTTCCAGGAAAATATAAGAACATGAAAATATTCTTTTTCCCCTCTAAGAGTATATTATATAGACTCTTCTATTCCCTTGTTTTTCACTGTTGTTGTTGTTTAGTTGCTGAGCTGTGTCCTACTCTTTTGCAACCCCATGGACTATAAGCTTGTCAGGCTCCTCTGTCCATTGGATTTCCCAGGCAAGAATACTAGAGTAGGTTGCCATTTCCCCCCCAGCAGATCTTCCCAATCCAGGGGTTGAATCCATGTCTCTGTGTCTCCTGCATTGGCAGGCAGATTCTTTACTATTGAGCCACCAGCAAAGCCTGCTTTTCACTAATACTGTATTTAAGAGTCCATCGTCAATTTTAACAGTTGCATAGAATTCCAGATTATAGATTTACCTTAATTGTTTAGCTAGCCCACAATGATGGGACTTTACAATTTAATTCTCCTCTCCTTGATCTGGGCCAGCTTTTGTGCTTATGTAAAATAAAAAATCCAGTGGAAGTAACTCTGTGTGTCTTCTAGGTGAGATTAAAAAAAAAAAAGATACAGTTTTCTCCTCTTTATTCTCTCTCCATCTCTCTCTCTCCCTCACTCCCTTTCATCTGGCTTTTCATTTGTTTTTGGATTTCCCAAATCATATTTAGAAAGAAAATTTTCTAGATTACATTGATGGAAGAAAGATCTCAGAGGTCCAACACATAGGGTAAGAGGAATTTATTCTTAAGCAACTTGCTTCAAAAGTTTCAGGCTGTTACTCTTGTCCTATTTTCTTTAGATAAAAATTTATTTTTTATGAAAAGTCTACCAGACTATGCTAAAAATGGCTAACTATAGAATTATTGTCAGAATTCATTCAGGAAAACTGATGTATTTTTACTTAAAGAAATGAAAAGTACTATTTCTGATTTATTTGTAAAGGTCCTAAAAATGGAAATTGAATAAATATCAGAAACAGCAGAGGTAATGATCAAAATAGGACTCATTCCTGTGAAAAATATGGAATTTTGCTGAGGGATGCAAAGGGCTTAGTAAATGAAGTCTATGAACCAATCAGCTTGCAGAAAAGAGATAATGGAAAGACCTTTATGTTGCTCTAATTAACATAACTTAAAATGCTAGTTTTGAAATCATTTGCACTTGAAGAACATTCAGAACTTCTTGAGTATACTCTCATTACTGCGAAAATGATAATTAAGTACTCTTTCCACCACAGAGCACTTATTAGTATAGGCTGGCTTGATAAAATATTTTATGTTTAAAAGAAATAAAAGCATCTTTTACTTAGCAAATGTTATTAAAAAGTTAAAAAGATTAAGGAAAAGGAAAACTAAAGTCATAAAATGCAGGCATTTTTTTTTTTTTTTTTCCTGACAGATGATTGCTAATCTTCTTGAGAATTGAAATGCTTTTTCAGGGGCAAGTTACAATTCTCTGTCCCTTGCAATCGTCACTGCTCATTTAAACTACATGCTTGATAACTTTTTCAACTTACAGAAAGGTACTTCTGTTATAAAGTGATACACTGAGGCCAAATCAATCTTCCTAATGGTTAGTGCCACCTCAGTTGGCATTACAGGTTATTTAGCATAAACATATGTGTTCTCATTAAGAGTCATCTTTTGTGAAAACACAATGACTCGCCAGTGAAAGAAATCTTGTCTATAAATCTGAAACTAATTTCTCCAGTGCACACTCTATATGCCTAGTTGTAAGACTGTACAAATGTTACTCATAAAATAAAATTATGTAAGAATAATACATATAGTACATATAGTAATTTATATGATTTTCTCAAGTACATATTCTATTAAACAACAATGAAGCCAAAACTGGCCTTGATGGTTTTTCATCCTCATAAAGTAGCTCAAATAACATACAAGCATTAGATAACTGACAAAAATATGACTTCCTTAGAAGAAATAATTTATATCACATTTTCTATTTTCAGTTTCCTCCAGTTAAATGTCTATGATGAGAATTAGTGTCCATGCTATTCAAAGACTGTTGCTTTGGTAAAAGATGGAAATAATCATGAAACAATCTTCAATCTGAGAAAATATTTTGAGAGATTTAAGATATTAGTTCAACAAAAAGACATGAATAGAGAAGGGTAGATGTTCAGTGAACATATGAAAGCATGTTTAACCCCAATAATTGTCAAAGAGAAAAAATAATTATTTATTTATTTTTTTTTAGAAAATAATTTTTTAATTAGTAAAATAATTCATTTATGTGACTGGCAAAAAGTGGGTAAAATAGATATATATTTATATACTATATTGGTAGAAGTAAAAACACAGTACAATCCTTATGAATATAGGCTTCAGTATGTAATTCTTACAAATGTTCATATGTTTTGGTGCAGTATGATTCTCCTTACCACACTGAACTAGGGAGATGATTGGTTATAATAGCTTAAAAGTTTCAATGAGCTAAATGCTCACCAACCATAGAATCATTTGATAAATTATAAAATTAAATATTTTGAAGGCTACTAGTAAATGACAAGGAAAAGCTTATGACATTCTGTTAAATCAGAAAAGTACTACACAAAACTCTTCCCCAGTCTCTGAGTTAATGTGCATGCATATGTTTATACATATGTCTGCATTTATTTATATGTATGGTAGCACTAGTGTGAAAGAACCTGCTTGCCAGTACAGGAGACATAAGAGATGCAGGTTCTATCCCTGCATCATGAAGATCCCCTGGAGGAGGGCATGTCTACCCACTCTAGTATTCTTGCCTGAAGAATCCCATGGACAGAGGAGCCTGGCAGGCTACAGTCCATAGGTTCCCAAAGAGTCAGACATGACTTAAGTGTCTTTGCATACATGCATATATATATAGTTATCTCCAGAAGTTGTTGGGATAGTGATTATATTTTATTTTTATAGTATATATATATATATATATATATAATTTTATATATATATATATAAATATATATATATATATGGTTATCTCCAGAAGTTGTTGGGATAGTGATTATATTTTATTTTTATAGTATCAGATTATATTTTCATAAATGTGCCCCTAGACCAAAAAAGACCCTGGTTGATGTTTTAGCAGATCTCATTTTGGCTTTCAACTGTGTCCCCAGTTTCAACAGGACCCCAGCTCCATGTGAGGAGATACAGACAGCTTTTACATGTGGGCTGAGATAGTGGGCAGGGTTCCTGTAGTGTATTATCCTATTAAAGTGGAAGGAAAAGGGATCAAAGGAGGGTTGGGAGTAAGGAGCAGCTTTCCCCAGGCCACTACATTTTAATAAGGAGCTTTGAGAATGCCTCAAATTCTATTTTTTTCTTGTTTCCAGGTTGAACATGACAGAGTGTATTATACTTAAGTATTTCAAATGGTCATATGTATGTGCTTTCATTGACAATAGAGGTAGGAAGATAATGTAAATTCATAAACTCTAGTTTTAAGGCAATTCTAAGTACTCAAGGAGTAGATTATCCTAGGACAGGAAAGAAAGTATTCAACTCCTAAAGTATGGAAAAGCTTGAAATTCACACTTTGTGTAGAGAGGTTTTCTAAATTCTCTTAGAGTCCAAATAACACAGTAAGAGCTAAGTCTTGAAGACTCAGCTCATAGAATTCCCTTTTGTGCCATTAAGGCACAAGTTTGAAGACTAAGGTCAACGAAGGAGAAAGTGCTGCGAGATAAAGTGGCACTCTGTAAGGTTCTGAGACATTGAGGTTGAGGAAAAGGAAGAGAGGAGTGTGGTCAGCATTGTGGTAATGAGTGAGGGTAATGCTGAGGAAAGGCCAGGCTTTCTGCCCTCATCCTTTTTCTCACTTTAGACCACTGGTGCTAAAATCACTGAGAGCACAGTGGTACAAGCTGAACCTTGAGACTGAGCTTCTAGTATCACTCTTGCTTCTCATGAGGCCTGGATAGCTTCAGGACCTCCTGCGATATCTCCTCTGCTATGTAGAAATGATCAGAAAGTAGCATACTTGAGAAGCAGTTGGCAAGTAGGAGGTGCCCAATACAGGTGGGAGATGTGGCTCTGCTCCATGTGGCTATACAAGAGATGGAAGCTTTCAGAGTTTAACAAGCAACACAGAACATCCCAGCAAATGAGAGATGTTTTCCCTGCAGCACATTTCCAAATGATGCTGAAGAACACTACCCACCCCGCCACATCAAAGTCATACCATACCACTCAAGCCCTCCACCTGAAAACCATCTTTGACGGAAACTAGGCAAAAAGGATGTTGGAAATGAGAAATACCGAGTGATTATTATAGGGGATTCAGCACTGAAAAATAGGCATGATTAAAATACTAAATTGGATCATGATGATTGGGATTTGACATCCATATTTTAATTTAAACTCTTTTGGTATAGATAGACAGCATTATACTATATTAAACCTGATACTTGTTATAAACTCATCTGGGATGAAATCCAGGAATTGAGTTCAGTTAGCTTTAGATTAAAAATTGGAATTCTCTGGGCAAAAATACTGGAGTGAGCAGCCATTCCCTTCACCAAGCAATCTTCCTGACAAAGGGACTGAAGCTGGGTCTCCTGCAGGCAGATACTTCACTGTCTGAGCCACCAAGGAAGTCTCTACGACAAGGATGGTGCTCTAAATCCCACCTGTGTTTTCATTTCTCACCAACACCTGGAGTTCTGCTTATCAGAATTATACATGATCAAAATGGAATTTCCTTTATGATATCAGAGCTGGCTATAAAATTCGTGGGAAAGATTGCAAAATGGAAAAACAGGGCCTGCTATTCAAAAATTAAGAATTTCTAGACTATTGAACATCAGAACATTATGTCAAGCATGGAGTCTTTCTGAACATGAGATTATTCGTGCCTGCAGAGGTCACACATTGATGAAGCTGTCCCTGAGTGAGGTTGTATATAAAATTAAACATTTTTAAAATGTATTCTGATTTGGATAAATACATGGAGTAGAAGGAACACATCTTTTCCAAAGCAATCCAAACAATACGTTGTTGATACTCTACCCTTAAGCAGGAGAAATTTATTGCATTCCTACCATGCCTGCTCCTTAAAAGACACTTGCCCCTTGGAAGAAAAGCTATGTTCTTGGAAGAAAACCTAGACAGCATGTTAAAAAGCAGAGACATTACTTTACCAACAAAGGTCTGTCTAGTCAAAGCTATGATTTTTCCAGTAGTCATGTATGCATGTGAGAGTTGGACTATAAAAAAAGCTGAGCACTGAAGAATTGATGCTTTTGAACTATGGTGTAGGAGAAGACTCTTGAGAGTCCCTTGGACTGCAAGGAGATCAAATCAGTCAATCCTAAGGAAATCAGTCTTGAATATGCATTGGAAGGACTGATGCTGAAGCTGAAACTCCAATACTTTGTCCACCTCATGTGAAGAGCTGACTCATTGGAAAAGACCCTGATGCTGGGAAAGATTGAAGATGGGAGGAGAAGGGGACAACAGAGGATGAGATAGTTGGATGGCGTCACCAACTCAATGGACATGAGTTTGAGCAAGCTCCTAGAGTTGGTAAGGACAGGGAAGCCAGGCGTGGTGCAGTCCATGGGGTCGCAAAGAGTTAGACATGACTGAGCAACTGAACTGACTGACCATGGCTGAGCTGGACTCTGGGGCTTGCTGTGGAGGAAGAGAATATGAAAAAGGACATATATAACTTGCAACTTGACAGAGAGAAATCTGACAAAATCTACCCATAACAATCAAAGTAGATGCCACCAATAATAAGACATGTGGCTATCATGTGTTCCTGATATGATGAGTTGAGAAGGGAGCTTCACCTCTTTGGTATTTTTCCACTAAACCTGTAAATAATTAGCCCAGGATAATCATGATGCAGAAGCTGAAACTCCAGTATTTTGGTCATCTGATGGAAACAACTGACTCATTGGAAAAGTCCCTGATGCTGGGAAAGACTGGAGGTGGAAGGAGAAGCGGGTGTCAAAGGATAAGATGGCCATATGGCATCATTGATGCAATGGACATGAACTTGGGCAAACTCCAGGAGATGGTGAGGGACAGGGAGGCCTGACATGCTGCAGTCCATGGAGTAGCAAAGAGTCAGAAATGACTGGGCAACTGAACAACAACAATGAGATATGTACCAAATACACTGAAATTCAGGCATATTCATGTAATGACCAGTACTACTCAAAATTGTCAAGATCATTTTTTTTTAATATTTATTTTTATTTATTTTGTTGGCTATGCTGGGTCCTAGTTGTGGCATGTGAACCCTCAGCTGTGGCATGTGGGATCTTGTTCCCTGACCAGGGATCAAACCTGGGGCCCCTGCATTGGGAGCACAGGGTCTTAGCCAATGGACCACCAGGGGAGTCCCTGTCAAGATCATTTTTAAAAATTAAAAAATATTAAAGCAAATGAAAAAAAGAAGACTGAAAAACTATGGAGAACTATGATAAACAAGAAATGAATAAGAGATTATGATTATTAAATACAATATGGGGTCATGGAAAGTTAAAAGATTAATGGAAAAATTGGTATAATCTAAAGTCTGGAGTTCAGTTAACAGTAGTAATGTACAAAAATTGGTTTCTTTGTTGTGACAATTGTGCCATTGCATATGTTATGTTAACATTATAAAGACATGGATGATGGAAATATGGGAAGTCTTTGCAACAATTTTGTAAATGTGAAATTATACAAAATAAAAGAACTTATTCAGTAAAAATGTTTTATAAAAATTTATCATTTGTAAATCAATTACTTACAATGTATAAATTGGTTTAGAATATTCATGAGCCAGTCCTTCATTCTAGCATGGACAAGATATAAAATCCCAGTGGACTCTAGAGCATGTATCCTTATGAACAGCATTCTAGGTGTAATCACTAAATAGGAATCAAGTATCTCAGCCATTTGCCACCTGAGGTTTAGACAATTCTTGGTATCCTGACTGATGATTCCTGAATCCTATTGCTAGGATATTGTCACATTTGCCTCAGAGATCCTTTAATGCCTGTTATTTTCAGAGGAAAGTAGGAAAGTTCATTCACAAAGAGCATGCTTTGTTAAATCAGTGTCACTTATTTCTTTGAATTCTCTTTGAATTTATATGCTCAAAATCACATGAAAATATATCGCTAAATAATTATTTTGAAAAATCTATCATTTGCAATTCAATGAGACTTTGATTTATATTTTTAAAGGGGTCATAAAACAACCAACATGCAAAATATTTTATCCACTCATTTAGAGTCATCTATTTGTATAGGTTTTTAAAAAGATATAAAATTGCTTTACCAAGACTTAACAAATAAGAGTTAATTATACCTGCTTTTTTTTTTTTAAGCAAGGGCATTTTTTGACTGAATATCTTAGGAAACAGTTCAAAGAAAATGGAACACATTGATCATTTCAATACATTTCTGTCAATATAATATTTTTCATAAAATTTCATTGACTTTAATATGTTAAGTCAACAATATTGAATTTCAAGCTTAGTTCATCCAACTTACGGAAATATGTTTGCTGTACAAATTGACTAGCAGTGTTTTCTCATTGTCAAATTAATCAAAAAATTCAGACTTTTTCTCAAAAACAGTATAATTTCATTTTCTTCAGTTTGGGTAAATATATCAATATACATTTAGTGGCATATTATGAAAAACTCTCAGAAAGAAATGATTAAACCTTTTAAGAAAGATTGGCACCAAAATGATGTAGAGATAATATAATTAATACATTCACTTACATTGTTATAAGAAGAAGATAATCAACAGTCTTTCTCATTTAATGAATGATCTAATGTTTCACTAAAATTGTGTTATCTATGAAATAAAGTGTAAAAATGTGTGACATTGTTAGATATGACATGTAGAAATATGTTCTTTTGCTTTTGGAGGAATAGTAAGTGCTAATCACTTATAAAAATCATAAACAACTTCACTAAATTCTCATTGTCATTATTCAGTTTTCTCTATGTATTCAGTGAAAGATAAAAAACTCATGCCTCTAAAATGAATTGGTCCAATGGTTAGCCTGCAATTTCATTTTTAGTTAACAGTGGGTAGAAAATGTTTAACATTTTTAAAATGAAAGAAAAAGCATATTAACTGGAATTAGAATCCATATTTTATGATATGGTTTGATCAAACATATTTTAATTTCTATATTAAATAATGCACAGAGATTCTATAAGAAAGTATATGAAATGTTATCTGCAGGTTTTATCTACTGCAAAACAGAAGGAAAAAAAAAGAGTGATTCTTGAAATTATTCGTTTCAATTAAACACATTAGAATCAGTAAAGTTTTCTTTTAAATAATTATAACTCTAAGGATGAGATTAACTGAGAAAAATATTTTTTACATTGGAATATGTGCCAAGAGCCATGGTTTATGTTATTATGTTAGTCACTCAGTCGTGTCAGACTCTTTGCGACCCCATGGACTACAGCCCACCAGGCTCCTCTGTCCATGGAATTCTCCAGGCAAGAATACTGGAGTGTTGTCATTTCCTTCTCCAGGGGATCTTCCCAACCCAGGGACGGAACCTGTCTTCCTGCATTGCAGGCAGATTCTTTACCACCTGAGACACCAGGGAAGCCCACATATTTCCCGCAATTGTTCTATTTGCTTTGTTCTCATAAGTGTGAAAAAGAAAGTCGCTCAGCTGTGTCCGACTCTTTGTGACCTCATGGACTATGCAGTCCATGGAGGTCTCCAGGCCAGAATACTGGAGTGGGTAGCTCCAGCTCCAGATCTGGAGATCCAGATCTCCAGGGGATCTTCCCAACCCAGGGATGGAACCCAGGTCGCCTGCCTTGTAGGAGATTCTTTACTAACTGGGCCGCAAGGGAAACCCAAGAATACTTGATGGGTAGTCTATCTTTCTCCAGGAGATCTTTCTGACCCAGGAATCCAACTCGGGTCTCCTGCTTTGCAGGCGGATTCTTTGCCAACTGAGCTATCAGGGAAGCTCATCAGACTTTCCCAATTAATTCTTTGACATTTATGCAACATGGAAGAGGTAGACGTGGCTGAAAATGGCAGCTGCTCTCACCACCAGCACTCCAGATGATTTTCAATGATTCTCACGAACGTCCTCATTTCTCATTCATGAGGCCTCACTCTTAGCAGAAAAGTATGTAAGACAGTGAAACATAGTAAAAAAGAAAATATTTTTTAATCTTTTTTAAAGAAAATAACAATACTGCAAAATTTCCTTTTGTTTTCCGCTATAGAGTTTTTACCGCCCCAAACAATGTACCACATATTTTTACATACACATCCATGTGCAATTCTACATGTAGACCAAATACAATAGTAAGGAAATATTTCTGATAGGATAATCTATCTTCACTCAGTCACTCCACACTTGGCCTCTCTTAACCAACTGTCTGGTGATTCTCACTTAAAAGATTCTGTCTCAACTTCCACAACAAAGTAATAAGACAGGCAGACAGGCATAATTTTTGAGCTTTACTTAGCATTATATAGTGGTTGGATCAGCTTGTGTTTGCTGATTTACTGGTTCTTAATCTAACATCTGCCTCTAGGCTATACCGTTTGATTCTTAAGTAGCATTGTGAGAAATAAAATGGGGTCCTCTTACTATTAAATAGCCTACCTTCAGGTCCATTTAATAAATAAGAGTTATTTCTGACTTTTCTAACTTCTTTCATTTAGATATGCACTCTAATGAGTACAATACAGTAAATATGAATAATAACGAATACCATATGAATAATAAAGAACGCAAGAGAAAGCCAAGAGCTACACTGCACTGAACTCCTATTGCTTTATATATATATATATATATATATATATATATACACACACACTTCTCACATATTGCCCTCTAAATTGAACCTTTGAAATTTTCAGACAGACTTGAAATTATTTCCATGTTTTTATTGCACACCTGAAATTATTAGCCTCCATTAATTAGAAATTTAACCATATATTATTATCTCAACTAAATCACGATACTAGTAGTAATCTTTTTCTGTTAAATGACTAAACCTTTCTTGTCTGTTCCTAAGTAATTTGACCATAAGGCATTCTTAGAACTTTTGTTAATGAGAAAGTTAACAAGATAGTGTTAAAAGACTAAATTATATTCATTTAGATTTCCCATATAGAAATGTTTTATTTTCTCTAGATTGTTCTACTAGATTTATATTAAATAATATTTTCAATTATTATTAATTCTACTAGGATGGGCAATTGATTTGTTAGTGAGTAATGGCCACAGGACTGGAAAAGGTCAGTTTTCATTCCAATGCCAAAGAAAGGCAATGCCAAAGAATGCTCAAACTATAGCACAATTGCACTCATCTCACACGCTAGTAAAGTAATGCTCAAAATTCTCCAAGCCAGGCTTCAGCAATACGTGAACCGTGAACTTCCAGATGTTCAAGCTGGTTTTAGAAAAAGCAGAGGAACCAGAGATCAAATTGCCAACATCTGCTGGATCATAGAAAAAGCATGAAGTTCCAGAAAAACATCTATTTCTGCTTTATTGACTATGCCAAAGCCTTTGACTGTGTGGATCACAATAACTGTGGAAAATTCTGAAATAGATGGGAATATACCAGACCATCTGACCTGTCTCTTGAGAAATCTGTATGCAGGTCAGGAAGCAACAGTTAGAACTGGACATGGAACAACAGACTGGTTCCAAAGAGGAAAAGGAGTACATCAAGCCTTTATATTGTCATCCTGCTTATTTAACGTATATGCAGAGTACATCATGAGAAACGCTGGGCTGGAAGAAGCACAAGCTGGAATCAAGATTGCCAGGAGAATTATCAATAACCTCAGATATGCAGATGTCACCACCCTTATGGCAGAAAGTGAAGGGGAACTAAGAAGCCTCTTGATGAAAGTGAAAGAGGAGAGTGAAAAAAGTTGGCTTAAAGCTCAACACTCAGAAAATTAAGATCATGGCATCTGGTCCCATCACTTCATGGGAAATAGATGGGGAAACAATGGAAACAGTGTCAGATTTTATTTTGGGGGGCTCCAAAATCACTGTAGATGGTGATTGCAGCAATGAAATTAAAACTTACTCCTTGGAAGGAAAGTTATGACCAACTAGGATAGCATATTTAAAAGCAGAGACATTACTTTGTCAGCTATGGTCCATCTTATCAAGGCTATGGTTTTTCCAGTGGTCATGTAGGGATGTGAGAGTTGGACTGTGAAGAAAGCTGAGCACCGAAGAATTGATGCTTTTGAACTGCCGTGTTGGAGAAGACTCTTGAGAGTCCCTTGGACTGCAAGGAGATCCAACCAGTCCATCCTAAAGGAGACCAGTCCTGGGTGTTCATTGGAAGGACTGATGTTGAGGCAGAAACTCCAATACTTTGGCCATGTCATGCAAAGAGTTGACTCATTGGAAAAGACCCTAAGGCTGGGAAAAATTGGGGACAGGAGGAGAAGGGGACGACAGAGGATGAGATGGCTGGATGGCATCACCAACTCAATGGACATGGGTTTGGGTAGACTCCGGGAGTTGGTGATGGACAGGGAGGCCTGGCGTACTCCGATTCATGGGGTTGCAAAGAGTCTGACATGACTGAGCGACTGTACTGAACTGAACTACATGTATGGCAAGAATCAGTCATGAATTATTATTATACAGAGCATCCACAGTGTCACTGTAATGCACTTTGTGAAAAGTGGTAATTTATAATAATGACCCAGAATTAGGATTAGCATCACTTAATCCTTGATTGTTCATGAAATCCTAAAGTGCTTGTCTTCTGATTTTATTGTCTATTTATGCCAGTCATAGAGTGCTAGAAAAAAATCTATTCTCTAGGAAAATTATAGGTATTTTATATTATGGAATCTTTACGGAATATTATGATTTGAAATGACTATGTACAACGAATTCTCCCTGAGGGAATTGATTTATTAACATCAACACTTGAAAAATATTGCAAAATAATACAGTAAAGACACTATTTACTTAGAAGTATTTGATTAAAATATTATAATAAAATACTTTCCCAACTATTCCTTTTGGTTTCCTTAAGTTTAGATTTTCAAAAGAAGTAAGAGAAAGGATTTGTTACGTAAATTTCCTTTTGTCATAAAGACCAAAGCATTATCGAAATTTAAAGTTTTGTTAATCAAACTGATGGAGTTTTATATGTATTTGTGGAAATTTATGTGTATGATGTATTTTATACATCATAAAATACCTGACAAGTTCTCCTCAAAACTATCAAGGTGATGAAAAACAAGGAAATTTTGAGAAACTATCACAGTCCAGAGCAGCCTAAGGATACGAAATATAATAGAGTATCCTGAAAGAGAGAAAAAGGACATTTGGAGAAAAAAAAGGAAATCTAAATAAAGTATAGACTTTACTTAATTATAATGTGTCAATACTGGCTCATTGACTGTGACAAATATACCATGCTAATGTAATATTTTAATAATAGGGTAGGTTGAGTGTAGGGTAACTGGGAACTTGCTATTTTTAAGTTATTTAAATATTTCAGGCATTTTTCTAAACGAAGGAGAATGCAGTGGATATAAAAAGAAGTATATGGATTTTGTGTATAAGAAATAAAGATCAGCAGGATCTGTTGGTATACACTGTATATTAAAGGAAATATAAATTGGTTTTTCTACTTTGGGCAAAGAAATATAAATTTAATTGCCTTGCCAGATTTCATGTGTGACTGGACTAGTTAAATGGAGATGCTAAATAATTAGTTTTTATGGGAAATATAAATTTGAAACTCCTATACCCAAGTTACGTAGAGAGTTTAGGAGTAAGCATTAGTAATTCTACCATTTAATGCCTGGATTGATGGGAGGAAGAGAGGAAAGAGTGGATAATGGAAAACCAGAATGGCTTGTTGTTCCCAGAAGAAAAGATATTTAAAAAAGAATGTTATAAGGAGGAACTAGTTAATAGTAGCAGCTACTATTAAGAATTCAAGTTAAAAAAAAAAAAGAATTCAAGTTAATAAAAGACTGAAAAAAATGTTCATTGGAGTAAGCTACAAACTGCTGATAAGAGGCATTTTGGCAGAATGATGGTAAAATGGATGTCAACCAGAGAGCCTAATGGTGAGACTGTGGTTGTTTAGTCGTTGAGTCATGTTCAATTCTTTTGTGACCCTATGGACTGTAGTGCCCCAGACTCCTCTGTTCATGGGATTTCCCAGGCAAGAATACTGGAGTGGGTTGCCATTTCATACTCCAGGGCATCTTCCCCATGCTGGCATCAAACCCACATCTCCTGCTTTGGCAGGCAGATTCTTTACAACTGAGCTAACAGGGAAATCTTCAGATTACATGCTGAGGTGTAAAAAAAGTGTATGTCCAGTCTTAACCTCACTCTGGAAACTTCTTAAATGCTCAAGTAGCTTGAAAGTGTGTTAGTAGCTCAGTTGTATCTGTCTTTGCGACCCCATGGATTGTAGCCTTCCAGGCTCCTCTGTCCATGGGATTTTTCCAGGCAAGAATCATGGAGTGTATAGCCATCCCCTTCTCCTGGGGATCTTCCTGACCCAGGTTTCGAATTCGGGTCTCCTATAGTCCAGGCAGATTCTTTACCATCTGAGCCACCAGGAAGTCCAGAAGTCACATACATCTGCCTTCAAAGCCCTCACTCTTTTGGTGGTGTCATACTACATCCTAAATAGAAGACATTGGATTATTATTAATTTTTAGTTCCTCCTCCATTCCATATTTCAATTAATAGCATCTTCCACAACCCAGTCAGGTAAGCCTGAAAATGGCCAAGATCATTCTCTTTTTTCTTTCAAAACTGACTGTTGAAAAAAAAAAAATTCACGTATTCTCTCAAATACCTGCCTGTTCTACATTCTCCCATCCATCCCATGCCACTGCCAAATTTGAGGTTTTAGTTTCTTTTTCCTGAATCATATCAAAAGCTTCCCTCTTGGTCTCTCTGTCTTTAATCTCTTCCATATAACCGATGCATTCTTCATAGAAATAAATTATATCTCTGCATGTGGGTTCCCTGGTGTTTCCGAGTGAAATTTCTCCATGGTGCTCAAGAATAATTGAAATCTCAGAGCCTGACACAGAGGCTTTCTATCATCTGGCCCCAGTGTAATTTTCCAGTGTTATATTTTAACATATATATCCAGGCACATTTTCTTTAGCCATGGGGAACTATTTTAAATCCCACGAACCTGCTGTGTTCTCCCATATGCTTAGAACATTGCTAATTCTTTTGCCTTGGGCCGAATACCGTTTTTTCCCACTTCCTATTTGTCTGCCTGCATAACTTTTATTTTTCTTTAAAAACATAACTTAAGAATTATTTTTTTTTAGAACTTTTATTTCTCTGCCACTGATATGCTGCAATTGACTGTAACAGCTGCACAGACTGTCCTTGAATTGATCACCTTGACATTTTCGAGAAGTGCAGGGCAGGTTCTTTTCTTTTCCCCCAGAATATCCCTCACTGGGGGTGGCGGGGGGCTTCTCTGATATTTTAATTATAGGTTTTATGTTTTTATTTGGGATGGAGGGTAAGAATATCATAAAAGGAAAGTGCCAATCTCATCACATCATATCTGGGGTTACTTTCTCTTTTTCTGCAGTGCATTTACAGCTTCCTCATATCATGATTTCAATTCTGTAATTAACATAGTTTACACAATTTTTCCTCTTTTTATTATGAATTCTGAGGACATGTTCTCTTGGAGAGTAGCTGCTCCATTAATGTTTGCTTTCCTTGAATGAAAATGACAGTGGAGATTTTATAAAATGCCCCTGATATTATGAGAAACTTGAAGTTAAATAATAAATAAATTTTTAAAAATAATCCTGATACATTTCTCTTTCTGACTTATTTCACTACTTATTTGTAAAGGAGAAATACAGTCACAGACATAGAGAACAAAATTAATTGTTATCAAGTGAGGAATGAGAGGAGTGAGTTGGGTGATTGGGACTGACATATATACACTACTATGCATAAAATAGATATTTAACTAGTCAGAACTTACTGTATGGAAAAAAATAAAATAAAACACAAAAAATATACAAATTATCAGCAGAGACTATGTGCTCTGTTCAAGGGAAAGTGAAAAGTGGAAGTGAAGTCTCTCCGTCGTGTCCGACTCTGAGACCCCATGGACCTTAGCCTACCAGGCTCCTCCATCCATGGGATTTTCCAGGCAATAATAGTGCTGGAGTGAGTTGCCATTTCCTTCTCAGGGAGATTTTCCAGACCCAGGGAGTGAACCTGGGTCTCGCACATTGTAGGCAGACGCTTCACCGTCTGAGCCACAAGGGAAGATATTTCTGTTGAAGTAGATATAATTTGAATCTGATTTCAGAAGACACTGAACACATAAAAGCAAGAATAATGGTGGTTAAAAAGCTCATCATCAGTAAGAAAATGGTGGAGACAATCTATTGGCCATGTCATCTAGCAGTGGCATGTAAGAAGTTGAAGAATTTCATTGCCCTAATAAATATTGAGAGCATTATGGCAATATAAGTTTCCTGGGTAACATAAAAGAAAACTTATATTTCTTTGTTAATGTGTGTTCTAAACTGGTGACCTAGTGATCACTTAGTGTTAAAAAAGAGGTATGCTTATTCTAAAAATACTTCTGCTTGAATCTAGCATGAACTAACAATGCAATTGAACTGTTTTCTACTTTAAAACCCATAATAAGATTATGAAGTTAGGGGGAAAAAAGGGGGGGGGGGTGTAGTAAACTGAAAATGGCAAGCTAGAAATGAAAGCTAAAAGTTGATTAAAGTAGAAATGGAGAATAGAATCTACTTAAGAGAGAACTCACAACTGTCAGTAAAATAAGAATAGCTAAAATAAACTACTTACTCAATAAGGAAGAGAAGGAAAGAGTAGGCATCATGAAATTGCTGAACAAATTAATTTTAATTTCAGATCAGAAGGGCTTTCAGAACTGACATACTACAAAGGAAGACTCTAGTGTTCTCATTGATTGGAAACTTACAGAACATCACAGCTTAGCTCAGCCTAATTTAAAAATGCTCAGAACACTCACATTAGCTTACAACTGAACAAAATTAACTACCACAAAACCTATTTTCCAATAAAGTGTTGAATATCTCACTTAACTTATTGAATGCTGTACTGAAAGTGAAAAACAGAATATTGATAGTTATCTTCTGGTAGCTCAGCAGTAGAGTCCACCTGCAATGCAGGAGACAGGGGTTCAATTCCTGGGTTGGGAAGATCACCTGGAGAAGGAAAGGGCTACCCACTCTGGTATTTTTGCCTGGAGAATCCCACAGACAGAGGAGCCTGGCAAGCTACTGTCCATGGGGATGCAAAAGCGTCAGAAATGACTTGGAGGCTAAACACCACCACCACCACCATGCAGAACAGTTTCACCTGGATGGGTTCTTTACCCTTGTGATCACGGGGTTGTCTGGGAGCAGCAGCTGACGCCCAGCCCAGGGTCACCAGGGCTTATCTTATCACACATGTTATCACACATCCCTAGTCTGGGAAAAGATAAAAATTCAAAATGATTTCTACTGAATCCTTATTGCTTTCATACCATTGCAATGTTGAAAAATCACGAGCCAAACTATCGTTAAGTTGGGAATGCTTTCTAATAGTATGCTAATGAAATAATTTCTTATCCATATCCCTGGCTGCTTCCTTGATTGAAGATGTTAAATTCTTGTCATACTAAAGGCTACAGAATAACAGTGAGATTTATCTCTGGTTACTGTAAAAAGAGAGAAAGCTTCTAAACCCTAACAAAAGTCAGCTGCAATTGTAGATATTAGAAAACTGTCACAATCTTGTTTTAGCGAGGAAACATAATCTAACTAGTAAATAATCCTTTGCCCTGGGTCCTATCAACTAGAACTGGTTTGAAGGTCCAGTGCCTTCCTTAAGGATGTGATTATTCCTTGTTACCTACATCATCCTGACATCTCTAAAGCTTTCCTTCCTCTTAACTTCTCTTAATTTTTCCTTAATCTTCACAGGACAAGTTCATTTGGTGACAAGCACCCCAAAATTTCAAACATTGTTTTAAGATATTTGTTCTGAGATAAACTTTATAACCAACAGACCATTCAGGTATGACCTAAATCAAATCCCTTACGATTATACAGTGGAACTGACAAATGGATTCAAGGGATTGGATCTGACAGACAGTGCCTGAAGAACTATGGATGGAATTCATGACATTGTACAGAAGGCAGGGCTCAAGATCATCCCCCAAGAAAAGAAATGCAAAAAGGGAAAATGGTTCTCTGAGGAGGCCTTACAAATAGCTATGAAAAGAAGAGAAGTGAAAAGCAAAGGAGAAAAGGAAATATATACCTATTTGAATGCAGACTTCCCAAGAATAGCAAGGAGAGATAAGAAAGCCTTCCTTAGGGATCAATGCAAAGAAATAGAGGAAAACAACAGAATGGGAAAGACTAGAGATCTTTTCAAGAAAATTAGAGATACCAAGGGAACATTTCATGCGAAGATGGGCTCAATAAAGGACAGAAACAGTATGGATCTAACAGAAGCAGACGATATTAAGAAAAGGTGGCAAAAATACACAAAAAAACTATACAAAAAAGATCTTCATGACCCAGATATTCAGGATGGTGTGATCACTCATCTAGAGCTAGACATCCTGGAATGTGAAGTCAAGTGGGCCTTAGGAAGCATCACTAGGAACATAGCTAGTGGAGGTGATGAAATTCCAGTTGAGCGATTTCAAATCCTAAAAGATGATGCTGTGGAAGTGCTGCACTCAAAATGCCAGCAAATTTGGAAAACTCAGCAGTGGCCACAGGACTGGAAAAGGTCAGTTTTCATTCAAATCCCAAGGAAAGGCAATGCCAAAGAATGCTCAAACTACCACACAATTGCATTCATCTCACATGCTAGCAAAGTAATGCTCAAAATTCTCCAAACCAGGTTTCATTGGTATGTGAACTGTGAACTTCCAGATGTTCAAGCTGGATTTGGAAAAGGCAGAGGAACTAGAAATCAAATTGGCAACATCCATTGGATCATCGAAAAAGCAAGAGTTCCAGAAAAACATCTACTTCTGCTTTATTGACTATGCCAAAGCCTTTGACTATGTGGATCACAATGAACTGTGAAAAATTCTTAAAGAGATGGAAATGCCAGATCACCTGACCTGTCTCCTGAGAAATCTGTATGCAGATCAAGAAGCAACAGTTAGAACTGGACATTGAACAATAGACTGGTTCCAAATCAGGAAAGGAGTATGTCAAGGCTGTATATAATCACCCTGCTTATTTAACTTATATGCAGAGTAGTGAGTGAGTGAAGTCGCTCAGTCGTGTCTGACTCTTTGTCACCCCATGGACTGTAGCCCATCAGGCTCCTCCATTCATGGGATTCTCCAGGCAAGAATACTGGAGTGGGTTGCCATTTCCTTCTCCATATTCAGAGTACATCATGTGAAATGCCAGGCTGGATGAAGCACAAGCTGGGATCAAGACTGCCGTGAGAAATATCAATAACCTCAGATATGCAGACGATACCACCCTTATGGCAGAAAGCGAAGAAGAACTAAAGAGCCTCTTGATGAAAGTGGAAGAGGAGAGTGAAAAAGTTAGCTTAAAACTCAACATTCAGAAAATTAAGATCATGGAACTTGGTCCCATCACTTCATGGCAAATAGATGGGAAAGAGTGGAAACAGTGACAGACTTTTTTTATTTTTTGGCTCCAAAATCACTGCAGATAGTGACTAGAGCCATGAAATTAAAAGATGCTTGCTCCTTGGAAGAAAAGTTATGACCAACCTAGAGAGCATATTAAAAAGGAGAGATATTGCCAACAAAGGTCCATCTAGTCAAAGCTATGGTTTTTCCAGTAGTCATGTATGGATGTGAGAGTTGAACTATAAAGAAAGCTGAGTGCTGAAGAATTGATGCTTTTGAACTGTGGTGTTAGAGAAGACTCTTGAGAGTCCCTTGGACTGCAAGGTGATCAAACCAGTCCATCCTAAAGTAAATCAGTCCTGAATATTCATTGGAAGGACCGATGTTGAAGCTGAAAGTCCAATATTTTGGCCACCTGATGCAAAGAGCTGACTCATTTGAAAAGACCCTAATGCTCAGAAAGATTGAAGGTGGGAGGTGAAGGGGACGACAGAGGATGAGATGGTTGGATGGCATCACTGACTCAATGGACATGATTTGAGTGAACTCTGGGAGTTGGTGATGGACAGGGAGGCCTGGTGTGCTGCAGTCCATGGGGTCGCAGAGTCAGACAAGATTGAGCAACTGAACTGAACTGAAACTCTATAAAGTTAAAACTTAGCACTATTTGCTAATTCATGAAACACACACACACATGCACAACCTTTGAACTACAATCTGATGGCAGGACAATTTCTTACATGACAGTACAACATAAATCAAAATACATTTTGAAGACATTTTAAACAGAGTAATTTTGGAAAAGTAAAATTCTGAAATATAGTCATCTGTACAACAGAAACTTCATGTAAGTGGATATTGAATTTATAGTAATTTTGTTATGTTCTTTGGTGTTATTTGTTAATTTCCTTCTTACACGAGGTATTTAGGGCAGCATATTTGTCAAATGCTGGACTAGACAAGTGTCCTGTGATAGGAATGCATTATTTTTTGATGTTTTATCATCATTATTATAATTTTACTGAAAAAACTTAATGGTAAAAAAAATCTTTACATAACTGTAAGCAACTTTTATAAAAGATTAAACTGATGTTTCCTATCAGTGATCTTTCCTATCAGGTGGGTTAATAATATTATTATTGATCAAAGGAGTAATAAAGAAATTTAACATATGAAAATATGTTATTTTACTTTACAAAAAAAAAAAAAAAAGGAAGACCAAATCTTTTGAGAATAGAAAAGGCCCTTCACATAGATTCACAATAAGAACTATAGGTATATTATCCATATATAATAAGCTATTGATATTTATTTAATACTGGAATAAAAATTGTGAGAGAGCTTGGGGAATATGTGTATAGAAGTAAAAAGATTAATGATTAGTCTAGCTCCTTAAGGGATGAGATTAAAAGACTAATAATGTATGTTTTGATGATTTATTATTATATAAATACTGTTTTAAATATATAGACACATAAACACTGGTTTTAAATATTATATACATTCATATATTTCTATATCTATCTAAATATACATACAAATGTATTATAAATAAGTAGTGTTGATACTGATGGCCAGTGGAACCTGTCATGACACTAGATCAATTGGAGAGCTTTGAATAAACACTGATTCCTGGAACCTACTCTTAGTTAATCTAATTCACTTGTTATGGCTAGACTTCATATACTGATTTACTGTAAAAGTTCCCTTTTCTTATTTTAATGTGAAGTTGGTCTGGGAAATAGGCTTTTTGAGTAAATAATCTATTGAAGATACGTATGAGAGTATGCCAATGTGCATATGTGTGTGTGTGTGTGTGTGTTAATTTGCAGATGCCTTCTCTGCTTTTTGGTTTGGGCTGGTGAGCTATTTGAATAAATCCCAATGATGACAGCTGTCCAACAATTAAGAATCTTCATCTTATACAAATATCTTACTAGAAAATAATCATGTAGTTTTGTCTCCTTGTAGCCAGCTATTAAAATAGCTAATTTTAATAATCAATTCCATAATTAAAGCCATGTTATGCAGTTTTTAACTTATAGACGATTATGTAAAGAAGTGCAAGAGATAAGGCAAATCATGATTGAAAACAGATTTTTTTCCCCAGAAAACCAGATTTCAATTAAACACAGTTCTCTTCCACTATTCAGTAAATTCTCTTTAATGTAAGTTCTGTTTCTGGGACCAGTGCTGAGATCAGAATATACATAAGATATAATTTACTCTTTAGTACTTTTCTGAATAAATATATATGCACACTTTGCTTTTTAGAATGCATAAATTGATAAAAATTAAAAAAAAATTCTCTTCAAACTGGAATACATATATCTTGTATTTTATGCTTAAAAACATGTTTCGTTTCTCCCATTTCTTAAGATCTGTGGGATGTATTCAACAGAAGAAACAGACGTTTAATGATTGCTGTTGTCTGATTCTTTGCAACCGCTTGGACTGCAGCATGCCAGGCTTCCCTGTCCTTCACTGTCTCCTGGAGTTTGTATAAACTCATGTCCATTGAGTTGGTGACATCATCCCACCATCTCATTCTCTGTCACCCCCTTCTTCTCCTGCCCTCAATTATTCCCAGCTCTTCACAACAGATGGAGCTTCAGCTTCAACATCAGTCCTTCTAATGAGTATTCAGGGTTGATTCATGTTTATAAGTAAAATTTATCCAAATTAATCACTAATAACCAATAACAAGGAGATTTACTGACATGAAAGAAATTGGGTTGTTATTAGCAATGTATGTTGTTTTTATTTTTATACTATGTTCTCTGTAGTTATTTTGGGGCTTCCCTTCTGGCTCAGCTGGTAAAGAATCTGCCTGCACTGTGGGAGACCTGGGTTTGATCCCTGGGTTGGGAAGATCCCCTGGAGAAGGGAAAGGCTACCCACTCCAGTATTCTGGCCTGGACAATTCCATGGACTGTGTAATCCATGGGGTCACAAAGAAGTCAGACATGACTGAGCAACTTTCACTCACTCACTCACTGTAGTTATTTTATTTTGACTGACACTCAGGGATTGATGATTCTTTGCCACAGCTCTCAGGAAGGATGGGCTAGTGAACAGTGAAGAATCCATAGAAGATAACAGACTGAGCCTTATCTCCAAACATGGGAGTGGGCCAACGCCTGATAAGTAAGAACTATACCTAAGAAACACTGAGTACTTAATAATATTAATATACTAGGCAGTCGCCTCAATCACAGTATAGCTTAATATTTAATTATCTTAAAATATGTAGGCAGTAAGACACAAATTTCCAGATGCTAACACCTACTAGTGGCTCAGAGGTTAAAGTGTCTACCTGCCATGCGGGAGACCTGGGTTTGATCGCTGGGTCGGGAAGATCCCCTGGGGAAGGAACTGGCAACCCACTTCAGTATTCTTGCCTGGAGAATCCCATGGATGGAGAAGTCTGGTGGGCTACAGTCCACGGTGAGTAGGACACGACTGAGCGACTTCACTTTCACTGTCAAACAATTATTCTACTTCTTTATTTTCTACATAGATGAACATTACATAATATTTGGATTTCACCAAACTGATTTTAGCCTTATGCCTGCAGTTCAGTTCCTTTTTCATATATTTGAACATAACTAGATGTCTCATATTTATGATGAGGGCCCAAATGGTTTTCTAACAACAACATAGATCGTTTCAAAGAGAGAAGTGTTCTGTGTCTCTTTGTAACTACTTCTGTGATTGGCAGTGTTGATGGTCTCATAATCCTATGACCTCACTTAAGCAACATTAAACATCAACCTGGTATAATTTCTTATATAATCTCTGTGAGCCCTCCATATTTCACATATTGCTTTAGTATAAAAGCTTCTCTTTGATAAACATACAGATTTCTGAAGGACTTACTTAGAAGCCATAACTATTACTTTATAACAGTAGTTAACAAATATAATTTATCACTTATTTATCCCCAAGAGTAAAGAAAAAAAAAGTTAGTGCTAAACTGCTTAAGTTTTAAAATGACTAAGTTTCCCCTGCAACAATTATTAAAACTAATAGATAAAAACTTTATAATGAAAAATAACAAAAATCTTCCTAAACACAAAACTAAGCAAGCAAAATAGGTCTTGATTCAAAAAAAGAGCTTTATAAACCCATAAATTGCCTGAAATCAGTTGACTCTCAAATTTTATTTCTCCAGATGCGGTGGGTGCACAGGTCTAGGTCACTTGAGAAACTTGTATGCAGGTCAGGAAGCAACAGTTAGAACTGGACATGGAACAACAGACTGGTTCCAAAGAGGAAAAGGAGTACATCAAGACTTTATATTGTCATCCTGCTTATTTAACTTATATGCAGAGTACATCATGAGAAACGCTGGGCTGGAAGAAGCACAAGCTGGAATCAAGATTGCCAGGAGAATTATCAATAACCTCAGATATGCAGATGTCACCACCCTTATGGCAGAAAGTGAAGAGGAACTAAAAGCCTCTTGATGAAAGTGAAAGAAGAGAGTGAAAAAGTTGGCTTAAAGCTCAACATTCAGAAAACTAAGATCATGGCATCTGGTCCCATCACTTCATGGGAAATAGATGGGGAGACAGTGGAAACAGTGTCAGACTTTATTTTTTTGGGCTTCAAAATCACTGCAGATGGTGACTGCAGCCATGAAATCAAAAGATGCTTATTCCTTGGAAGGAAAGTTATGACCAACCTAGATAGCCTATTAAAAAGAAGAGACATTACTTTGCCAACAAAGGTGCATCTGGTCAAGGCTATGGTTTTTCCAGTGGTCATGTATGGATGTGAGAGTTGGATTGTGAAGAAAGTTGAGCGCCGAAAAAGTGATGCTTTTGAACTGTCGTGTTGGAGAAGACTCTTGAGAGTCCCTTGGACTGCAAAGAGATCCAACCAGTCCATCCTAAAGGAGATCAGTCGTGGGTGTTCATTGGAAGGACTGATGCTGAAGCTGAAACTCCAATACTTTGGCCACCTCATGCAAACAGTTGGCTCATTGGAAAAGACCCTGATTCTGGGAGGGACTGGGGGCAGGAGGAGAAGGGGATGACAGAGGATGAGATGGCTGGATGGCATCACCGACTCGATGCGCATCAGTTTGAGTAAACTCCGGGAGTTGGTGATGGACAGGGAGGCCTGGCATGCTGCGATTCACGGGGTCTCAAAGAGTCGGACACGACTGAGCGACTGAACTGAACTGAACTGAGGCATACATAGAACTGTGTGTGATTCTGTGAACTCCTGCTTTAGTATCATCCATTTCTTATCCATTCAAGGCAGCAAATTCAAATGTGATTGACTATGAAATAGAGTCCACTATGTTCTTTAAAAAGCGTATCATGCACACATTTAGGTTTAAAACTGGTAACTAGTTACTTGTGAACCATGCAAAGCTAAAGTCAATACATCACATACCATGAAACTGAGACAAAGACTCACTCTCAGAAATATTACATGGTATTCTGTTCTCATCTTTCCTCCCCGTGTGGTGCTTGGAAACAAACCTTGGGAGATGGGAAGATGTTCTAAGAAGACCTAGAACAATCTTGCAGTGAGAAAGTCCCAGAAGAGTCATCATTAGCATCAGTTCACATTTAAAACCAGAGCTGCTGCCAACAATTGTAGGTTTTGGAAGGATTGCTTCCCAAGGGGGATTTTTGAAGACACTGCTGGGAGTTGTTAATAAATTTGATATGTACCTTTTTCCAATGGGGCTGACCCCAGAATTTTGCCATTGGGAGAATAGAGAGAGTAGGCATGGAAAGAGAATTTCAGTTTATATATCAGTTCTGATCCTTTAATAATACTCCCAGAAATGCTACATTGAAATTTTATATAGGCTTACTGTGAAATAAGTGAACACACAGTGGATGTGGAAGATATGAAATGTTTGCTAAGCCTGGACAAGACTTTTACAGCTAAACAAATTGGTAGTATTTGAGGTCCAAAAAGAAATAAATTGGTGACTGGTTCCTATGTATTTTAATTACATAGGAATTCTATATTTTATTGAAATTATTATTTTATTGTATTGAATTCTATATTTTATATTTTTGATGACTGAGTTTATGCTGGGCCATCTGGTGAGCTGAAAAACACAGTTACTAGAACCAAACTACTACGTACCACAAAAGACCTTGAAATGTCATTTATTCTCTCTATGCCTTAATGTCCTATTCTATAGAATGAGGCTTCAAAATCTACTTAACAGAGCTATTATTAGGAGTAAATGGGTAATATAGTGGAAAAATAACTGAACTGAGAATCATCAACAATTTTATTAGTTCTTGTTTTGCAACCAAGTAGCTGAATTGTTTAGACATTTCCATATATCTGGCTTAGATCAACTTTCTCCTCCTCCTCATTATCTAGGATTTGTAGGACACTTCCTATCTGCCAGAAATAGTCTAAAATATTTTAGATGCATTAACTTATTTTATATCCATAGCAGACCCATAGGTATACAAATACAAAATGAAGTATTTTCAAATTATAAATATTCATAGCTCTGTGATCCTGACTTGATTATATCCAAATGGAACAAGCATTCTCTCATAGAAACAAATCAAGCAATCAAGTTAAAACACAGAAAAGGAGAAACAAGATTATAATTACATGCTTCCAAAATAATCGTTGAAGTAACTATTAAATCATTTAGACTTCATCATTCCTAGGTAAATATCAATGTCTATTTTGTTAATTTGTTGCCTACAGTATTCTGTCCATTGGTTGAAACTTATCTTAATATTTTTATACAGAAACAATATTTAATTTATATTAATTAATATATTTATACAATTCAACAATATTTATACTTTCAAATTCACTTACTATTATCAATTTTAAATTTCCAATATATCATTTTGCATAGAATTGATAGGATGCTAGATACTGTTGAGATAAACAGAGAGTTATATATACATGAGTTTACAAAATTAAATAGGTCGTCACATGTTAGAAAATACATATAAATTTTAAGAAAGAGAAACAAACTCATTGGAATCTAGTTAACCATTCTTCAAAATCTGACAAGAAAACTGCCCCATTACACAGTACATGAGAAACACCCAACAGATAAACAGACATATCCTAAATGTAATTTGTAATGATCAATAAATTAGTTAGATAATTGCCATCCACATGCTCAGTCTTTGTAACCCCATGGACTGTAGCCTACCGGGCTCCTCTGTCCATGGGGTTTTCCAGGCAAGAATACTAGAGTCGGTTGCCATTTCCTATTCCAGGGGATCTTCCTCACTCAGGAATTGAACCTGTGTGTCTTAGGTCTCTGCATTGGCAGACAGGTTCTTTACCACTAGCACCACCTGGGGAACCCATAGATAATTAAGTTCTCTTTATTTTTTAAAGGATTCTTTCACAGTGACCATTCTAAATTTTACTGTTTCTAAAACTGATAAATTCTTTGGTATACTTACCAGTCTATACACAACTTATTGGTTATTTATGATAGGGTTGAAAATCATCCCAATTTTAAACTGATGTAAGTTTTAGGTACATTTGGAAAAATAATTAGTCACAAAAATCTTAAATGAAACAATATTCACATATGTAAAATGTAAGTAATATAATAATTACTTAAAATGGGAAAGATTTGAGACAGCTGAATCAATTCTTCAGTATATTTTATTTCTTAGAAACAAAACAAAACAAAACAGAAAGCATTTGACAAGAAGCTAGTGTGAAAGGAAAGAAAAAGGAATGGGAGGTAGATTTTATTCTCACAAGACAGTTAACACCACCCACCAAGCTCCCTCCAGTCCTGAGGCTGGAGGAAAGGATAAGCGTGGGAGTAGGGCTGTGAACACCAGCAGGCACCCGCTATGTGCAGTGTACACTCCAGACAGAGTGTCTTGAGTCTGAAACTTTTGAAAAAACCAATAAAAATAGTTGTTGAGACGGAAAAATGTACCATGTCCCCAAATAATTAAAAGCTATACATGTTTATCTGTAAAAAGAGAACCACTAGTCAATTTTTATTCACTTCACGTCAACTCATCTGTAAATTCCCTCTAATGTAAGCTTAGTATATTTTAATGGATTTATAATCATATCAAATGTAAGCACCAAAATTAAAGGTTTCTAGGAGATCTATGAAAGGCTTACGATTACTTTGACTGCACGTACCAGTGAGACAGAGTCCTGTGTGACGGTAGAGACTCAAAGGACATTTTTTTCTGCTTTGGTTGGCAAATAATCAGAGGGCAAAGAGACCCCTAACAGAGCTCACTGGTGGAAATTATCTTTGGAGCTGCAGCATCTTGAGATGGGTTGCTTTAGACTTTAATTCCCTTAATTGGATTTTGCTGTGAAGTGAGGCCAACCTACCCAATGCCCTACACTCTTGGAACCCTGCCTTGACAGATGGTCTTAGTAATTACTACAATTGTGATACTCCAACTTACACCTCTCACATCAGAGTCACTTTTATTTATTAAAGCTATAGCAGAAGAAGGGGCACTGGGACTACTGCTTTAAAGAAATTTTTTTTTTTTCCCTACAAAACATATATGCAAAAATTAAGCACTTAGGGAAACCATGAAGTTATTATTGATGCACTGCAGAAATAATATCTTGAAAACTTTGGAAAATACAAAATGAGTTATTTAAGAAAACATAAAATTTATACTTAAGTATAAAAAATATATTAAACTCTGGGAGATAGTGAAGGACAGGGAAGCCTGACGTGCTGCAGTCTGAGGGGTTACACACCACTTAGCCATTGAACAAAAAGCAATATAAATCAAGTGTGTATATAAAATCCCCCACTATACCAAAGAGAACCAGTAAAGTAATAATTTAGTCAATAATCAAAGAAAACTAATCTATCAAAAATATTTTTGTATATTTAATATATTTGAGATTGCTGTTGTTGAGTCATCAGTCTTCCAACACTCAGCCTTCTTTATGGTACAGCTCTCACATCCATACATGACTACTGAAAAAGCATAACTTTGACTATAAAGATCTTTGCTGCAAAGTGATGTCTCTGCTTTTTAATTCACTGTCTAGATTTGTCATAGTTTTTCTTCCAAACAGCAAACATCTTTTAATTTCACAACTGCAGTCACCATCCACAGTGATTTTGGAGCTCAAGAAAATACAAGTCTTTCACTGTTTCCATTTTTTCCCCATCTATTTGCCATGAAGTGATGGGACTGGATGCCCTGATTTTAGTTTTTTGAATGTTGAGTTTTAAGCCAGTTTTTTCACTCTCCTCTTTCATCTTCATCAAAAGGCTCTTTAGTTCCTCTTCGCTTTCTGCCATAAGGGTGGTATCATCTGCATATCTGCGGTTGTTGATATTTCTTCCAGCAAACTTGACTTCAGCTTGTGATTCATCCACTTGGCATTTCACATGATGTACCCTGCATATAAGTTAAATAAGTAGGATGACAGTATACAACCTTTTCCCAATTTGGAACTAATATGTTGTTCCATGTCTGGTTCTAACTGTTGCTTCTTGACCTGCATACAGATTTCTCAGAAGGCAGGTCAGGTGGTCTGATACTCCCATCTCTTGAAGAATTTTCCATAGTTTGTTGTGATCCACACAGTCAAAGGATTTAGCATAGTCAATGAAGCAGAAATAAATGTTTTTCTGGAATTCCCTTGATTTTTCTATGATCCAATGGATGTTGGCAATTTGATCTCTGGTTCCTTTGCCTTTTCTAAATCCAGCTTGTACATCTGGAAGTTCTCAGTTCACGTTTTGTTGAAATCTAGCTTGGAGGATTTTCAGCATGATCTTGCTAGCATGTGAAATGAGCACAGTCGTGCAGTAGTTTGAACATTCTTTGGCACTTCCCTTCTTTGGGATCGGAATGAAAACTGACTTTTTTCCAGTCCTGTGGCCACTGCTGACTTTTCCTAATTTGCTGGCATATAGATAAGGCACTTTCACAGCATCATCTTTTACAATTTTAAATAGTTCAGGTGGAATTCCATCACCTCCACTAGTTTTGTTTGTAGTAATGCTTCCTAAGGCCTGACTTCACACCCCAGGATGTTTGGCTCTAGGTGAGTTACCACGCTATCATGGTTATCAGCGTCATGAAGGCATTTTTCATTTAGTTCTTCTGTGTATTCTTGCCACCTTTCACCTTTACTCTTTATTATTACATTGAAAACATATAACTGACATCAAAGACTTTGTTTTGACTGAACCCTGAATTACACTTAAAATGAAGGAATGGTGTTTAGTTGCAAAGGACTTTGAATAATGATTGATTATTCTTCAGAGATTTACATATTGAAATATTATCACAATCATATTTAGCATTTTTCGGGTTGCAGAATATAAAATTTCTATAATGGAATCTTGCCTTTTCTATTATTTTTTAATTAGATGGGAAAAACAAATCCAAATTTTGTAGAATAGTTGTAAAAAGAAAATTTAATAGAAAGCAATAAAACAATTTGTATCTGCATTCCTCCTAGGAACATTCAACTCCATTGTTTCTCCCTGCAAGATCCCTCAGCATAACAAATATATGAAACACTCTAATGATCAATGATGTGGTGATAGATGCAAATAATTATGGCACATTTACTAAAGAGAACAATAGAGATACTTTACTATCATTTGAGATACTGTGTAGAGATGCATTTATAGATACAATATTTTAGAATTATACTTACATATAGATATATTCACAATATTTAACATAAAATAGTGGGATTTAAAATACATTTGGCAATTTTAATTATATGTATATTTATTTAACTACATAATACATACTATATTTTCTATTTGAATACTAGAATCATTAAACAATATCAGACATTAAAACAATTCTAAGTCTACAAAGAAGTTAGTGTGACAAAAATTCATAGTAGCCAGGTTATAGCATTACTAATGGTTTGTGTTAACTATGGTTTCCTCAGTTTTATTATAGGATGTTAAAATAAAATAAACACAAATAATCATGTAAATTTTTCCAAAAGAAAAAATGTCAGTGTAACTGATACTTGTAAAATATAATTATATAAATAGTCAACTTGAAAGTAAAGCAGCATTTGGTATTAAAGTGTGTATATTGATTTAAGTGCTCTATACCTACTATTTTAATTATTTGATGTCAGTTTTTTCCTTAATGAAATGACTATGATTAAGCTTTTGGCAGTTTGATAATTCTCAACTCTTTGATTTCATCTCCCTGAAAAATTCCATTACACTGTATCCTAAATCCTCAGTGACAGGTAGAAAGAGTTAGAAGTAGTGGGTGGAGATTTTATAAATCATAGAACATATATTTTTATAATATAACTCAATTTGTCATCACAGCCGTCAATTCCTAATCTTTAGAAATTTCGAAGAGCTACTTTGCCATACTCTACATTTCATTGAAAACCCAAAATCTAAAAAAAAAAAAAAAAAGAAAGAAAGAGAGAAAATCCCCAAACTAAAGATTTTTAAAGCTTCCTTGTGTATAAGAATCACACAGGCTGTCCTTTAAAAATAAAAATAGTCTACACCCTGGAAATTCTGTTTATACAGATCTGGACTCAGCTCTAAGGACCTGAATTTTAATCACGTAAAGAATTTTCATGTAAGTTATTGGTTGACCAAATTAAAGATACAGTATCAACATTATTTTATAAATCAAAGGCAGATTAAAGAACAACTAGAGAAGTCAACTTCTTCTCCAAAATGTTTGGTTAGAAATATGCTTTCATTCTATGTGCACAGTTTTATAAAATAGTAGTGATACTGTTATTTTTAAATGAGTTGGGAATAAAAAACCTAACAAGCAATTGAAATGGGGATGTGGTATTTTTTCAGCTCTTCTGTGGAGTAAATTAGTTTTGATTATACTCCTAACTTGTTTGCCATAATTGATACCCATGTGGTCATTTACTTCCTTCAAAATCATCTATTTATAAACAGTTGTTTTTAAGTTTGAGACTGCAAGAGACACATTAGATTTATGCCAGGAAGATTACAGAGGAAAAATGTGGAAAACTTAATATTTTTCTTTCAGCCTTGATTGCAAAAGCAAGTTTAGAAAGGCTGAGTATTTGTTCTTTACTGCCACTTAAATATGGGTACTTTAGCCTCAAAAAAATGGTTATAATGTTGGCAGTGAACATAGCAATTATTCAGGGGAGTTGAGGGGTGTGCCATAAAACTATTTCAGAACTTTAAGGGAAAAAAAGCCCTGCAATTAAAGAGCACTCTTAAACAGCAAGGTGTATTTATTTAGATTTTTAAAAATCATAACCTTTGAATAATGATTTACTAGTGAATGTCTTAGCACAGGTGTTCAGGTGTTCTGTATAAACGATTTGTCAAGAGTAATTGGTGGGTTATGTTACCTTAAAAATAGGTAGTTATTTCACTGATGAATAGAAGAGGAGTGTATGGGGGAAGTTTTATATTCTTCTCAGTGCTTTAGGTTTTTTAAAAAGTCATCCATAGATTACACAATTTCTCTGTATGTTCATAACTGTAATTTGAAATAAAATAGGTGACTTTTTTTTGATTTTGCAGTTCTTTCATGGGAAAGTTTTCCTAGATTTTTAAAGATATAAAGAAACCTTAAAATAATTCCAAAACTGATACACAGTAAATGAGCTTTTCACAGTGATTGCAACTTTCCTGAGTGCCTTCCATTCTATTATAGAATTTCCCCATTTGCATTCAGGGAAAATATCTAAAATAAAAGTGTCTTTCTGTGTTTTATCATGCTGGTTTGGTCAAACCGCATTCCTGTGTAATGTCTGTAATTCATAAGCATCTTATCATTTGCCATTGATCTTATGAAGTGGCCTTATTCCACTTAGATTCAGAAGAATTCTAAGACCTATGGTATATATATATATATATATATATTTATTTCTAATGGCACTACCTTACCTCCATGTACAATGAATTGTGATATAATATAGCAAGATGTTTGTTAGAGGGCTTGTCATTCAACCATTTCATCCTCTGTTGCCCACTTCTTCTCCTGCCCTTAATATTTTCCAGCATCAGAGTCTTTTCCAATGAGTCAGCTCTTTGCATCTGGTGGCCAAAGTATTGGAGCTTCAGTTCAGCATCATTCCTTCAATGAACATTCAGGGCTGATTTCCTTTAAGGTTGACTGGTTTGGTCTCCTTGCCGTCCAAGGGACTCTCAAGAGTTTTCTCCAACACTACAGTTTGAAAGCATTAATTCTTTAGTCCTTAGCCTTCTTTATGGTTCAATACTCACATCCATACTTGACTACTAGGAAAATCATAGCTTTGGCTATATGGACCTTTGTAAGCAAAGTGATGTCTCTGCTTTTTAAAACACTGTCTTTTTTTTTTATACAATAAGGTAAATTATTGTTAATTTTTTCAACAAATTTTTCAATAAAAAATTTATTTATTTTTATTGAAAAATAAAAGGCATGGGCTCAACACATAACAGGACTCTAGATTAACAAATATTGTACCATTATTTTATTTAGAAAAAATATTGCAAAGTGCTTAATTTTCCATATTCTTTAGAACAAATTCCAAACTATTTGTCTATACTCATATTCTCACTTGTTCTGATTTTTTTCAAATACTGGAATTAGCTACCAAATTATTCTCATCATTGACTTGAAAGATTAACCCAGCTATAATAACTTAAATCAAAAATTGTGTCCAAAGCTTTCCTATATCCAGTCATATTCAGGAAATCTAGTCTTAGAGATTATTGTAATATTCACTTTTTAGTAGTAATATTGTCCAAAAATGGCAATTAATATCTTCCTTTAAAAAGTTACTCAATAGAAATAATCGCCCTCTTTCTTTCTGTCTCTCTCCCCATCTCTCTTCTACTGTTTCTCTTTTCCTTTCAACCTGGGTTCCTTTATTTAAGTGTAAGTTTTATTTAAAACATTATATGAAAATATAAAAATGGAACTGAGCTGGTTGAAACATGCTTAGAAGCATGATCCCCTCTCACTCTCTTTTCTCAACAACTCCCAAGTTACAGAGGAAGGTCTCTTGTGTACAATTCAAATTCCCTTTATCTAAGAGTTATGAAAAAAATTAATGACGGAAAGAAAAGACATAACACATTTCCTTCACATTTTATTTTTCTTTCTGAAATTTCAAGCCAAAAATGACTTGAATTACCATAGTTTCAAATGATCTTTCAAATATTACACATTAAATGTATAGAGTTTGAAAAATGATTAAAAACAAAAAAGTAAGCTTACTATATAAGTAATCAATATTTTTTCTATAATGTTAAAAATATGTAGATTATAACATTCAGTGCTATAACATTTTTCTTACCAAAAAGGGGTGTGATTTGATTATTTGGAATAGGTCTTCAGCACTATCATATGTGTATATGAGTGCATGCTTGCTATCACTTCGGTCATGTCCAACTCTTCATGACCCTATGGACTGTAGCCCACCAGATTTCTTTGTCCATGGGATTTCCCAGGCAAGAAAACTGGAGTGGGTTGCCATGCTCTTCTCCAGGCTATCTTCCCAACCCAGGGGTTGAAATCATGTCTCTTAGTCTCTTACATCTACTGCAATGAAACATGTATTTTTTACCACTAGTGCCACTTGGGGAACCCACATACTCATAAACAGATATATATATATATATATATATATATATATATATATATATATATACATATATATATATATTTATGTATATATATAATATGTATGCAAACACATATGTATATATTTAAATTAAAGTTTATGTAGCCAAATTGATATGCAATCTAATTTTTACTATTTCTGTTTGTAGAAATACAATCTAGGGAAAAGTGACTTACATTTTAGCAATCATAATTATCTATCAGTTGAATAGAAGTAAACCCATGTATATAGTCAATTAATTTAAGACAAAAAAGCCAAGAATATACAATGGGGAAAGGATACTTCCTTCAATCAGTGGTGTTGGGAAAACTAGACAGCCACATGGAAAAGACTGAAATTAGACCACTATCTTACACTCTGAAAGTGAAAGTGAAAGTCGCTTAGTCATGTTCCATTCTTTGTGACCCCATGGACTATACAGCCCATGGAATTCTCCAGGCCAGATACAAAAATTAATTCAAATGGATTTGACTCGAATATAACACCAGAAACCACAAAACTCCTGTAAGAAAACATGGCTCAGTGGTAAAGAATCTGCCTGCATTGTAGGAGATGTGAGCTCAGTCTCTGGGTCAAGAAGATCCTCTGGAAGAGGGCACGGCAACCCCCTCCAGTATTCCTGCCTGGAGAATCCCATGGACTGAGGAGCCTGACAGGCTACAGTCCATAGGGTTGCAAAGAGTCAGACATGATGGAAGGGACTAAGCATGCACACACAAACTCTTTGACATTGGTCTTGGCAGTAAATTTTTGTATATGACTCCAAAAGCAAATGCAACAGAAGCAATGATAAACAAGTGGAACTATATCAAACTAAACAGCATCTGCACATCAAAGAAAACCATCAATAAAAGTAAAAGGCAATTTTCTGAATGGGAGAAAATATTTGCAAATCATAAATTTCACAAGAAAGCTAATATACAAAATATGCAATGAACTCATAAAACTCAGTAACAAATAATTTGATTAAAATATAAGCAGAGAATCTAAATAGATATATTTTTCCAAAGCATACAGTTGGCTAACAAGTACATGAAAAGGTGCTCAACATTACTAATTATCAATAAAATGCAAACCAAAACCACAGTGAGATAATATCTCACTCTTGTTGGAATGTCTATCACCAAAAAACAAGTAAGTATGGTCAAGGATGTGGAGAAAAGGGAATCGTTTTGATCACAGTTGGTGGGAATGTAAATTGGTATAGCCAATAGGGAGAAGAGTATGGAGGTTCCTCAAAAAATTAAAAATAGAACTACCTACCATACTATCTACCTCTGGGTAAAGAAAATCAAATACTAATTCAAAGTGATATATTCACCCAGTGTTCACAGCAGCATTATTTGTAATACCCAAGATATGGAAATAAGCTAAACTAAGCATCCACTGATAGATGAATAGATAAAAGATGTGATATATATAAATCACACACACATATATGTATGTTCATATATATGAGCACTACTCAGACATAATAAAGAATGAAATCTAATCATTTGTAACTACACAGATGAACCTTGAGGATATTATGCTAAGTGATATGTCAGACAGAGAAAGTCAAATATCATAGGATATCACTTACATGTGAAATAAAAAAAAAGAATAAATAATAAATAAAACCAGACAAAACTCAGATATTTAGCATAAATTGAAGGGGTTTTGGGGGGCGGTTAGGAAATGGGTGAAGATGGTCAGGAGGCACATACTTCCAATTATAAAATAAATGAATTATGGGGAAAAAAATCTGTCAGAAATGTTACTTCTGGGAGGACATGAGGCAGTCTTTATAGTTAATTCCCTAGAGATTAAAAACAGAATAAAGAATGTTTATTTTAAATTTAAATAATTGTTGGTCAGTTGAAATATGATATTTTATATCAATTTATGTTGTTATGAAGAGTCTATAGAAGATATTGGTTGGATGGCATCACTGAGTCAATGGACAAGAGTTTGAGCAAACTCTGGGAGATGGTGAAGAACAGGGAAGCCTGGAGTGCTGCAGTCCATGGGGTTGCAAAGAGTCAGACACAACTTAGTGACTGAACAACACCAGTAGAAGAGACCGTACATCAGTGTCTTAATTTTCTATTAAGTTACTGACCTTAATGATTTATTAAAGTTCTCCATATTTGGGCATATTAATCCTGCTATGATGCAAATGGTTTTTCCCATCTTATCTTTCATCTCTTTATCTATAGTGTATTTTATCACATATCTGATTTCAAAAATAATATGCTTAAAATGAATAATGTTTTATTTTTGCTTTTGTATGTTATTTTGTATTTTTAAATGATCTTTAATTTTTATGGCATAAGTATATTATTCTATCCCTAATTTTTAAATTAATATTAATGCTATTTTTTCTATTATTTTGTTTTTTGGCTTTTATATAGTTCTTTACTTGAAATATTTGGATTTTAATCTTTGTAATGACCTGAATGGGAAATCAAATTATCTTTAGTTCTTCCAATGCTATCTCCAATTTTCCTATCATAAAATTATTCATTTTCTCATAGAATTAAAATACCATTTTTGTCAAATACTATAACCAAACAGAGATTTGGTCCTGATCTTGTAACCTCAGTCAGTCAGTCAGTCAGTCAGTCCGTTCAGTCACTCAGTCGTGTCCGACTCTTTATGACCTCATGACCGCAGCATGCCAGGCCTCCCTGTCCATCACCAACTCCCAGAGTCCACCCAAACCCATGTCCATCGAGTTGGTGATACCATCCAACCATCTCATCCTCTGTTGTCCCCTTTTCCTCCTGCCCTCAATCTTTCCCAGCATCAGAGTCTTTTCAAATGAGTCAGCTCTTCGCATGAGGTGGACAAAGTACTGGAGTTTCAGCTTCAACATCAGTCCTTCCACAGAATACCCAGGACTGATCTCCTTTAGAATGGACTGGTTGGATCTCCTTGCAGTCCAAGGGACTCTCCAGAGTCTTCTCCAAGACCACAGTTCAAAGCATCAATTTTTCGGCCCTCAGCTCTCCTCACAGTCCAATTTTCACATCCATATGTGACCACTGGAAAAACCATAGCCTTGTGATGTATACATACATACTATTGATCCATAAAAAGAAATTAAGTAATAATATAAACTACAATGTGGGTGAACCTAACACTATGGTAGGTGAAATAAATGAGACACTAATGTTTAAATGTGGTATAATTCCATTTATATGAAATATTCATAGTAATATAGTACATTCATTGAGATGGAAAGCAGACTGCTGATGGACAGGGGCTGGGGTGGGAGAAATGGAAAGGAGCTGTTTAGTGGGTGTGGGGTTTTAGTTTGGAGGGATGAAAATGTTTTGGAACTAGATAGAGGTAATAGTTGCACATACTGCAAATATAACAAATGCTGCTGAAGTGTTAGTTTTTTCCAAAGATTATTTAGAGACTTCATAGGATTTTGTGACCCAGTACACATGAAAGTAAAACAACTGTTCCCGCATGAGTCTGAATCAGAGAAGTTTACAAAGATTTTATAAATTGAAAATATAATTCTGCATGTTTTCTGGAAAATCCATTCTTTTTTCTTCCCAGCTCTGCAATCACCCATGTACGACTCCAATGAGGAGGGAACGAGGGACTTGTGATTAAAATTTATTTTATTGAACTGTTTACTTTAAATATTTAATTTCATCTTATATAAATTTCACCTAAAAACACCTATAATGCTGATATTTGTATATAATATTTTCCAGATTTATTTTCCATTTTCCTTGTAGATTTGCATTCAAATTCTACATAATCATATTATCTTTGAAAAATAATAGGCTTATTTCTAATTATTATTTTTATCTGGAAAAATCCCTGATGCTGGGAAAGATTGAGGGCAGAAGGAGAAGAGGGTGTCAGAGGATGAGCTAGTTGGATGGATGGCATTACTGATGCAATGGACATGAATTTGGGCAAACTTTGGGTGGATGGTGAGGGACAGGGGGGCCTAGCCAGCTGCAGTCCATGGGGTCACAAACAGCTGGACACAACAGGGTGACTGAACAAGAACAAATCAATACTAAGAAGCAAGGAAGCCAAAATGTAATCAATGTAACTGCCCAGATCTTCATTTCTGTGACTAGAAAAGAGGAAACAGTTGATATTTATGTTACAATTCTAATCTTCTCATGTCTCTTTTGCCCTCAGATACTAAAATACTACCTGAAGCTCATCACAGTTCTTGACCTGATGAAGTGACCCAAACCTTCACTTTGAAGGATTTGAATCTTTGGTGGTCCTGATATTTATTAAGCTGATTCCATCTTACATTTACTTGCTATTAAACATGAAAATAAAAAGTGACTCTCCAGAAAATGTTTAAGTTCCAGGCGTGGGCCTCTCTTTCTCCACTGATTACAGTCAATCCTATTTCCGCACAGTTTTAGGATTGAGCTTATCAGCCAGTACAGTGAACCTTTTCTGTCCCTGCTGATGCAGTTCTATTTGGAGCCCAATTTCCAGCTGGAGCTAGCCGTAAAAACTGCCTACCAATGCAGAGGACCCAAGAGACACAGGTTCAATCCCTGGGTGGGGAAGATCCCCTGAAGAGGAAATGGCAACCCACTCTAGTATTCTTGCCTGGAGAATCCCATGGACAGAGGAGCCTACAGTCCATAGGGTTGCAAAGAGTTGGACAGGGCTGAAGAGACTTAGCACACACACACACACACACACAAACACATAACCATTAGGCAATTTTTGGTTTTGTTTTTGCTTTGGCTTGTGGGATCTTAGTTTCCTGACCAGGGATTTAATTAGTGGTGATGTCATCCTCTATCCAAGAGCAAATTGCAGCTCTGTCTTCATGTTAATGCTATTTGTTTTGTCTTGCAAAACTTGGAATGTTGGTAAGCCTGGGGCTTGGTTGGCCAGGGCCCCCTCAGGGACTCAAGAGATTTCAAGATTTCCCTAACTTACAGTGATTCCCCTATCTTATGTATGGTGCCACAAGTCTTGCACTCTGGCAGGCAGTCAGGGCACTCACCCTAAGGGCAGAAAGGTGAGGGGTCTGCTTTGCTTTGTCTCTGAAGCCTAAACAAGACTATGTATTTAATTTCCCTAGCAGTACTTTGGTTCATTTTCTCTTAATACAAACTTGCCACTTCTGCAAAATCATGGTATCAAGCTCAAAATGTAGCATTTCAGGGCAGTTTGGAGCAGTCTTTCTATCTTGGGCCGATGCAGAGAAGAAATCTGTCTGCACTAGATTTCTTCTAGATTGCTTTTTTTGGACTCAGAAAACTAATAAGGCAAGCTAGTTTGTGGCACATTTCTTGCTTGGAGAAGCAGATATACACATTCTCGCAATAACCTCTGTTGGAAGTCCTGCCTTTTTCATGTTTTCCCATGATTTCTTTCAGTGCTGAGCCCATATCTCGTTCTGTTTCAGGCTTGGAGAAACACATCAGCTGATAGTTTATTTGTTGTTGTTCATTTGCTAAGTAATGCCTGACTCTGTGTGACCCAATGGATTGTAGCACACTAGGCTCCTCCGTCCTCCACTATCTCCTGGAGTTTGCTCAAATGCCCATTGAGTCAGTGATGCTGTCTAGCCATCTCATCTTCTGCTGGCCCGTTCTCATTTTTGCCTTCAATCTTCCCCAGGATCAGGGTCTTTTCCAAGGAGTTGGCTCTTGGCATTAAGTGGCCAAAGTAATAGTTCATGCTAAGGTTCAAACATTATTTCTTTTAATCCAAGATGATAGACTTTTTAGCACTAGCTAGACACTCAAAATTTAGCTGAATTCATGTATTTTATTGGAGTCAGTTCCATGTAGCAATCATCATGGCTAAATTGCTTTTAAGATAAACTTCTTAGCCTGAGTTCTTTTTTTTTCTTTCTTCTTTTTTTTCCTTTTCTTCTTTCTGCCTTTCTTTCTTCCTTCTTTTCTTTCTTTTTTTATTTCTCTCTTTTTTGACTTAGGTGAATATACATTTGTCATCTCAGGCTTCAGTGGGAGAATTATATCTTTTATCTCTTTCCTTAACTATTTTGTCCAATTTAATGGGTTTAATTAGTGGTATGATTGCCTGGAGAAATATCAATAACCTCAGATATGCAGATGACACCACCCTTGTGGCAGAAAGTGAAGAGGAACTAAAGAGCCTCTTGATGAAAGTGAAAGAAGAGAGTGAAAAAGTTGGTTTAAAGCTCAACATTCAGAAAACCAAGATCATGGCAACCGGTCCCATCACTTCATGGGAAATAGACGAGAAACAGTGTCAGACTTTATTTTCTTGGGCTCCAAAATCACTGCAGACGGTGATTGCAGCCATGAAATTAAAAGACACTTACTTCTTAGAAGGAAAGTTATGACCAAACTAGATAGCATATTACAAAGCAGAGACATTACTTTGCCAACAAAGGTCCGTCTAGTCAAGGCTGTGATTTTTCCAGTGGTCATGTATGGATGTGAGAGTTGGACTGTGAAGAAAGCTGAGCACCGAAAAATTTATGCTTTTGAACTGTGGTATTGGAGAAGATTCTTGAGGGTCCCCTGGACTGCAAGGAGATCCTACCAGTCCTTCCTAAAGGAGATCAGTGCTGGGTGTTCATTGGAAGGACTGATGCTGAAGCTGAAACTCCAGTACTTTGTCCACCTCATGCGAAGCGTTGACTCATTGGAAAAGACCCTGATGCTGGGAGGGATTGGGGGCAGGAGGAGAAGGGGACAACAGAGGATGAGATGGCTGGATGGCAACACTGACTCCATGGACATGAGTTTGAGTAAATTCCGAGAGTTGGTGATGGACAGGGAGGTCTGGCATGCTGTGATTCATGGGGTTGCAAAGAGTCGGACACAACTGAGCGACTGAACTGAACTGAACTGGTGCCTTTAAATGGACCTTTAATCTAGAGTATATTAATACATATACAAATTTTAACAGTGAGAGTGTCAGATACACTTCATTGCATCCTTTATTTTCCATTTGCATTTTTTTGTTGTTGTTGTTCAAGACTTCCTTATATTTATCTTTTAGCAGTTAGGGTAAAACTAAAAACATTTTCTAGAACTGCAAGTTCCTGAATTCTGAATTTTACTCCATTTCATTTCTGTCTGTATACTATCCCTTGTCTGAGACTCTCTTTCTTATACTACTTTGTCCAATTTAGCCAAAAGCAGCCAACACACAGTACCGGCACTCTGTCTTATGGCCTCTAGACTTAGAATATAAATTCATTATGCACACAATTCAATTTCAAAATCACCACAGGGAATATTTTCCAAATGATTCACTGTTGCATTAAAAGGGAAACCATCCTGTCAGTCACTGACTCCCTGCTTAACAACCAAGCACAGTGTTGGCTACTATTTAATACCAATATACATTTAATACACACTGAATAAATAATATATAATAAAAATGAACAATATATGGTATCTTTCTCTTTTTTTTGTCAGTGCCTACTTATTATTACAATGTATTTTAATCTTTCAGGATGTGGTACAAACTCAAAAATCTCAGTGGTTTAAAACAAAAAGTTTGTTTTTGCTCATTCTGTACATCTGTCTCAAAGTGACTGAATCTCCACACTGCCAAGGTTACTATGGGAAAGTCTGAGGGAGTTGCCACCATCTAGATTACTGCTGGTCATAATATGAGAATGAAAAAATGCTGTGAAAATCTGATTCTTAAAACTTTGGCCTAGAAGTCACACATATCACTTCCATTTTTAATTTATTGCTAATGTGCAAGCAACAAGTTCAAAAGTGACAGAATGTGCATTGACATTGTGCCCATACACAGCAGTGAAATACTTCATATATATCCATGTCTTGATTTCTAGTTGTATGTATCCTGGCAACAAAGGAAATAGAATCAAGAGATGGTCAATGTGTCAAAGTTTATATATATGTATCATCTCACAGAACAGTAACCCAAACTTACAATGTTGTCTCTTAGAGCCATTGAGAGCAGGAAGAGAAGGAGGCGATAGAGGATGAGATGGTTGGATGGCATCACTGACTCAATGGACATGAGCTGGAGCAAACTCTGGAAGATGGTGAAGGACAGGGAGACCTGGCGTGCTGCCGTCCATGGGGTTGCAGATTTGGACACAACTTAGCGACTTAGCAACAATACTGAGTATTCAATTGGTAAGTCCCACATTTTATGAAGCCAATGGCTTCTTGGTGATGGAATATGTCTCAAGCAGTAAAATTCATGAATGTGAGTTATTTTAATGAAAACTAATTTTCTTTGAGATAAGACAGACTTTTTATGCCATCACAACAATGAATATTCTTAGACATTTATAAATTATGGCTGGCATAGCATTACAGGAAGATATTCAGAATGAATGTCTTTTCTATTAAGGATAATCACTGTCTATGATTCCAGGGTCATATAAATGTAAGCACTTTGCTTCTAGGTGACTGGGTGGTCTCTTTGGTGAACTGAGCCATAACACAGACTTAGGTTGACCTCTGTTTTTAGGAGTTTAGATACATGTTGAGGTGGTAGCTATTAGAGAAGAAACTCCTAAATTGTTAAACATACATGCAACCTCCGATCCTACTATTATTGCCTCTTTGTACCTGGTCATGTAGCGCAAGCACTGATGTTAAGGGAAAAAAAGCTGAATGACAGCTAAACAATGGGTCATCATATCCTTTCAGTCATTTCTATCCTTTCACATCTATAGTTACATCTATAGTCACATCTATCCTTTCAGGCATTTCGCAGTGACTACTCTGCAAACCTTCACATTATGTATAAATGGGCACACATTCTATGTGTGTGCTCAGTTATGTCTGACTCTTTGTGACCCCATGGACTGTAGCCCACCAGGCTCCTCTGTTCATGGAATTTTCCAAGCCAGAATACTGGAGTTGCCACTACTTTCTCCCAGGGATCTTCCTGACCCAGAGATTGAACTCATGTCTCCTGTGTCTCCTGCATTGCAGGCAGATTCTTTACCCGCTGAGCCGTCATGGGAACCCCACACATTGTGTACCCACTCCAAAAAGTCAACTGACATTACTCTTGCCTAGATTTCCTTTTCATCAATATTCCTATTTTTTTCAAGTGCCTGACCACTTGGCCAAAATGTTGGATAATTTGCATAATTTCATACAGGATCTTTGGCTATAACACCTCTGTCAAGGTAAGAAAACAAATGTACTTTGTGATAGATTGCCTGCTAGGAAGACTTTTTCCCCTCTTCCTGGGTGGGACTTGTATGTTGCCGCAGTCAATCTCCAGATGAGGTCAACATAACATGAAGAACCATCCAAAAATCAGGTGTAGCTGAATGTAGCTTTTTTATTTATTTCCTGACTAGTCATAAGGAATAATTCAAAAGGCTGTAGGTGTGAGGTGTCTATAGAACTAATCTTAAAGGATGGTTTATATACAACCTGAAACTTGGCAGCCTAGTAATCATTGTCAAAGAGAATTTAACCCTTCAAATCTCTAGACACTCAAACTATTAATATTATTGAAATGGAAACATTTAAGAATGTATAACATTTGAATGGCAAGAAAAGATGAATCAAAATAATGAAAATGCACAGAAGTAAACTGTGATATAAATAAAAGACACAATTCATAAGAAAAGAGACTTAACAAGAAAATATAATGTCACAAACTGAAAGATAAATCAAAATTATTTTTCAAAATTTTAAATAATTGAATAAAAATATAGAATAAAAAGTATTTTATGAACATACGACTATAATTTTATATTTGATTTTGTAAAACCTCTCAAATTCGGCTCTCTTCAACTGACTTTCAAAATAATAATAATTAAGAAGAAAGGTATGCTTCCTGCTGGGTGTGTAACTGTGTGCTTGCTAGTTCTCCTTAACTGTTAAATTGGAGCTTTATTAAAGCTTCAAAATGTGCTATAATATCTTTAGTCAAAATAGTAATATGACAGGTAGATTTTTAAAAATTATTTTAAGACTATTTATGGCATATCTAGTGGGAAAATTACATGTTTTAAATGGACACTATTATTTTTCATAAAAGTTCCTTAAAACACGATTTTCATGGGATCTGGAACTAGCCTTCTTGGGCATTTTTGTCACTTGCTGACTGTGTATCTTTGCCAGGTTAAATTATTTCTCTATGCCTCAGTTTCTTCACTTGAAAATATAGACATAATAATATTACTGACTTTTTAAAATGATAATGATTTATATTTACTGTCAAAGGACCCATATAATAAGGTATCACTGATAATTTATCATGGGCAGCTTCTCGGATTTATGGCATAGAATCTATCAGCACTATCAGAAATGCAATAGAAAATTCTCTTATTTCATTTCATTGCACTTGCTGAAGAAATAAACTATTCAACTGGTATATTACTTTGCTCTCAGCTCCTACATATATTTGCCTGGTGAAGAATTTTCCAATCATTAGGGAAATCAAAATCAAAATCACAATGAGTCATCACCTCATATCTGCCAAAATGGCTATCATCAGAGAACAAGAAATTACAAGTGTTAGAGAGGATGTGGAGAGAAGGAAACTCTAATGCTCTGTTGGTGAGAATGGGAATGGGTACAGCTGCTGTGGGAAACAGTATGGAGTTTCCTCAAAAAATTAGGAATAGAACGACTACACCGTTTAACAGTCCCACTCTTGGGTATTTATCTGAAGGAAATGAAAACACTAATTCAAAAAGATATATGAACTCCAATGTTCATCAGTTCAGTTCAGTTCAGTTGCTCAGTCATGTCTGACTCTTTGCAACCCCATGAATCGCAGCATGCATATAGTAGCATTATTTACAACAACCAAAATATGAAGGCAACCTAAGTGTCCATCAACAGATAAATGGATAAAGAACATGTGATATAGATAATGAAATATTGCTCAGCCATTAACAAGAATAAAATTTTCTCATTTGCAACATCATGGATACACATAAAAGTATGCTTAGTGAGAGAAGTCAGACAGAGAAAGTCAAATACAGGATGTTTTCACTCATATATGGAGTCTTAAAAAAATAAAATAAATGAACAAATGTAACAAAAGAGTATCAAATTCACAGACGTAAAGAACAGATCAGTGGTTGCCAGAATGGGAGGGCAAAATGGGTGAGGGGCATTAAAAAGTACAAATTATACCTAGTAGTGTATAATTTGTATCCAAATTATAAAATTTGTAAAATAGATTGGTATAAAATTGTAAAATAGATGTCTCAAGGATATATATATATAAGGATATATAATATACGGCACAGGGAACATATCCAATATTCTAATATAACTTTATTTGGAATGTAATCTATTCAAATAATGAATTACTATGCTGTACACCTAAGACTAAAATAATGTTAACTACAGTTCAATTTTTTTAAAATTCTCACTTTATCAAATAAGCATATTTTAATATATATTAGCTTGGAGAGTGGGAATTCTCAGCTCATAGCCATTCTGTTTTATTTGTTGATATCTAAAACAGTATGGAGCAGAAAAAATATCTACAGTAAGATTGCCTATAACTTATTTAGATACTTTAATGTGTTTAATAGGGTGAATAGTTGTTTAATAAGTGAACTGCTAGCTCTCAACTCAAGTTTAAAAACCTAAATAATACTGAATCAAATTTAAAAAAATCTTTCTCTAGGCAACCTGCATTTTAAATATCTCAATTGTTTTATTTAGGTCTACCACTATTTAGGATAACAGAAAGCATGACCTATGATTAACATGTAATTTATGTGTCACTAATTATTTGGTTGGTTTTTTCAGTGGTCATGTATGGATGTGAGAGTTGGACTGAAGAAAACTGAGTGCTGAAAAATTGATGCTTTTGAACTGTGGTGTTGGAGAAGACTCTTGAGAGTCCCTTGGACTGCAAGGAGATCCAACCAGTTCATCCTAAAGGAGATCAGTCCTGGATGTTCATTGGAAGGACTGATGCTGAAGCTGAAACTCCAGTACTTTGTCCACCTGATGCAAGAGTTGACTCATTAGAAAAGACCCTGAGGCTGGGAGGGATTGGGGGCAGGAGGAGAAGGGGACGACAGAGGATGAGATGGTTGGATGGCATCACCGACTCGATGGACATGAGTTTGAGTAAACTCTGGGAGTTAGTGATGGACAGGGAGGCCTGGCGTTCTGCGATTCATGGGGTCACAAAGAGTCAGACATGACTGAGGGACTGAACTAACTAACTAACTAACTAACTAACTAATTATTTGGAAGATCATGTATGTGCACAATTGTGCTCAGGGACTCTAAAACAACCAAAATGTCTGAAATTTGTAAATACGTGCTTTGTCACCTATTTTAAAGTAATTGAAGGTAGCAATTTTATTGAATTAAAAAAAATAATTCAGTCCTATATAAAAGTCCTAAGAAAGTTTCTATTATTATTATCTTCAGCATTAACAGTTCCTGTATTATGTTCATGAATAAAGAAAGGTCTAGCTAATGGGATAGTAATCTGTGTTTATATAATAGGGACGTTGGATTTTATAATAAGATAATGAAAGATGATTTGTATCAGGTTTCCATTATAAGGTACAAAATTGCTTCTTACATTTATTCTTACCAGGCAATTTTTCAAAGTATTTCTTTAATGGAACGTATTTCAATTGACACAATCATTTTGAGACAGCACGGAATTTTTCAACAGTGATTATGGAGGACAGATTCTAGGTGGCTTCTATTGGGGAGACATTCGTAACTCAAAGTTGTTTCTCTCCTAGAATACTATGCTCTTCATATTTATACCAGAAACAATGACTACCAATTGAATTTAATATGAAGAGCCAAATTTTTCATGAGGTTTAGCTGTGGCATTATATTTTGCACCGGTATTTTTACAGACATAGAATTTAATTGCTCCTTTATTTGTCTGATAATTTTTTACAGTTGGCTGTTTCTGCCACTAGATCCCCTTGGGAAATTTTGCTTCATCCTGACAATTCATAGTCATAATTTAATTTCAGAAATGATGAATGGAAATAAAAAAGGTGTCTACTAAATGTGTTGAGAAGAGTGAGGAACTACAGTTGGACTTAGAAGTAAATTTCCAAAATGAGAGCTATTATTGGAAATAGTTTCAGATCAATTCACTACTACATTCTTAGGGAGACAGGTCTGATTATATTTTATATTTTTAATTTTATATGTGCTCTTGTTTTCAGGGAGAAATAAGTAATAACATATATTATTATATGTATAACATATTAATGTATATAATATTATATATATATATTATTGTTGTAAATACATTAATTGGTAAGTCTACTACACCTACATTATATCTACTACATTATATCCTCTACTGTGGGCAAGAATCTATTAGAAGAAATGGAGTAGCCATCAGAATCAACAAAAGAGTCCGAAATTCAGAACTTGGGTGCGGTCTCAAAAGTGACAGAATGGTCTCTGTTCGTTTCCAAGGCAAACCATTCAATATCACAGTAATCCAAGCCTATGCCCTGACCGGTAATGCTGAAGAAGCTGAAGGTGTATGGTTCTACAAAGACGTACAAGACCTTCTAGAACTAACACCCAAGAAAGATGTCCTTTTCATTATAGGGTACTAGAATGCAAAAGTAGGAAGTCAAGAAATACCTGGAATAACAGGCAAATTTGGCCTTGGAGTACAGAATGAGGCAGGGCAAAGGCTAACAGAGTTAGCAAGGGCTAACCAAGAGAACGCACTGGAAGTAGCAAACACCCTCTTCCAACAACACAAGAGAAGACTCTACACATGGACATCACCAGATGGTCAACACCAAAATCAGATTGATTATATTATTTGCAGCCAAAGATGGAAAAGTTCTGTACAGTCAGCAAAAATAAAACCAGGAGTTGTCTGTGGCTCAGATCATGAACTCATTATTGCCAAATTCAGACTTAAATTGAAGAAAGTAGGGAAAACCACTAGACCACTCTGGTATAACCTAAATCAAATCCCTTATGATTATACAATGGAAGTAAGAAATAGATTCAAGGGATTACAGCTGATAGACAGAGTGCCTGAAGACCTACAGAAGACGTTTGTGACATTGTACAGGAGGCTTTGATCAAGACCATCCCCAAGAAAAAGAAATGCAAAAGGCAAAACAGATGTTCTGAGAAGGCCTTGCAATTAGCTGAGAAAGGAAGAGAAGCTAATGTGTAAAATGTTTATTAGGGGTTAATACCTGTGAGTTAACACCTGTGACTCCCAGAGTTGGTGATGGACAGGGAGGCCTGGCATGCTGCAGTCCATGGGGTCGGACATGACTGAGTGACTGAGCGACTGAATTGACTGACTGACTACTACAACTAATGGGCTAAATATCTTGTCCCAAGTGAGCTGAGTAAGCCTTATTTTGGCTTTTTATTGAAGAGAGACTTATGAGAGACAAAAGGATGCTAATATACCTGTGTGATTTTTAATTCTGTTTAGCCTAAGAGCTCCTCCATGTTTTGTCTCTTGTGACATTTGTTAAAATCCCTTAGAATGAAGACATCTGAAATTATCACCTGCATAATAAAAAGTGACAAAATAGTGAAGGGCAAGGATAAATGGTTTTAATTTTAAGACAGCTTTAGTGGAAGAAAAAGACAAACTAGTATTTATGTAAGTATTTGAAAACTTTTGAGCCACTGGGAGCTTTCCTGATGCCTCATATGATAAACAAAGTGAAAGTGAAAGTCGCTCAGTAGAGTCTGACCCTTTGTGACCCATGGACTATACAGTCCATGGAATTCTCCAGGCCAGAATACTGGAGTGGGTAGCCTTTCCCTTCTCCAAGGGATCTTCCCAACACAGGTGTCAAACTGGGGTCTCTTGCATTGCAGGTGGATTCTTTACCAACTGAGCTATGAGGGAAGCCTCTACACAAGAAAGAATCCACCTGCAATGCAGGAGACCCAGGTTCGATCCCTGAGTCAGCAGAATTCCGCTGGAGGAGGAAATGGCAACCAACTCCATAACTCTGCCTGGAGAATTCCAAGGACAGAGGAGCCTGATGAGCTACATCCGTGAAGTGGCAAAGAGTCAGGTAAGACTGAGCGACCAGCATGCACACACTTGAAACCTTTAATTCAAGTACGGAATACAAGGTACCAGGTGCTTTCATGAGCTTTCAGTCAAAATGTTACTTTGAAACTTTTATCAATGTACTGCAGTACATATGTGACAAACATTACAGATTGTAAGAGTCCTATAGTGAAGGACAGCAACTCTTCACACCCACTTCATTCTCAGTCACACTTTCTAGAGAGACCAGTTTTAGCTGGTTCTCATTTTAGTTTCAATGGCAGTTTCTTTTTAAGTTACAAAGTTTATTATATTATTGCTTTTTCAAGCTCAAATACTGATGTCCAGTTTAAAAGGAAAAGATTTAATTCACATCCTTCAACCTCTACTTCCTCTCAACCCCTCCTGAAAAAATTTTCCTGCACCATTGACTTTAACTTGTAGGGCTTTTAGATTTAACTGCAGATAATATGCTTGAATCAACATTTTTCCTTCAGCATTGACTCTCACAACATAAAGTGAACATTTTAATGTCAAAAGCCTTTCCTTAATAGATGTTCTTTCACCTCCCAGTCCTTTCAACTGTTACCTTTACCTTTATATTTTCAAGACTGATTTCATTTGCATTCTGTTCACTGTCTTAAATTGTCCATGCTTTACTTTTTTTCTTTCTGTCTTTGAAAGAATAAATGTCTTCTTTATTGTATTTCCAAATTTAAATTGTTTTGATATAGGGCATGAAATCTATTTTTCTTGAAGACAGCATTTTTATTTTGAGTGGACTGTCTGTTCAAATTTGTACCATTTGATACCTCATGGATCTCAATATTCCTTTTTATTTAACCTCTGATTTACTCCCACCAATTCCCATATATAATTTTTTACTCTCTTTTTACACTTATTTATTAAAATGGATTCTCAGATTATTTTCTCAGAAAGATTCTGGGCATTTGATTTTTCTTAATTCTAGCAAGAGAGAAAAAGCCTTATTTTCTTAGAGTTAGGTATAGAATTCCTGTTCAAGTAAGTGTTCCTCAGAATATGAAAGCATGGACCTACTGTGCTCTTTATCTTCTTTTGCAGGTGAGGAATGCTGTTAGCCTGATCATTTTCATTTATTTCCTTATTGGTTTTTGTATTTTCTCTCTGATATATGTATAAAACTTTTCTTTATTCTTGATTTCATGTCAAATTTTAATCTATTATTTATATTAGATATAATTAATTTCTAATACTTCCTGTTGTATTCTGTCTCTAAAGCTCATTTTAGATTTGGATACTGGGTTCCCAGGTGGTGCAAGTGATAAAGAACCCACCTGCCAGTTCAGGAGACTAAGAAGCGTGGGTTCTATCCCTGAGTTGGGATGATCCCCTGGAAGAGGGGATGGCGATCCACTCTAGCACTCCTGCCTGGAGAATCCAGGACAGAGGAGCCTGGCAGGCTACAGTTCATAGCGTTGCACAGAGTCTAACACTACTAAAACGACTTAGCAAGCATGCACTGGGTTTCCAAAATGCCTCCTTTGTTTTTTTGTTTTTTTACACACTGTGTTTTATCTCTTGTCTTTTCCATTTTGTCATTATTCTAAGCAGATTAAACGACCCCTCCCATTTCATGGATCCCAATCCAACCTGTATCTTCGCTTACACAGTTTCACTCAATAATGTTGCTTGCTTTTCTTTTGATTATGAGATGAATAGTGTGTACATGAGCAGATCTGCCATCCACTGTCATAGTCTGGCAGCACTTGGATTGGTTTATAGCAGTACCCACTCTGATGGATGATATTATTGATTTGACTAGTAGGTAGCAGTGCCATATTGGTTCCTAAATATTTTCAATATTCCTCACTTAGACATGTATTATAATAACTGAAGAAGACAGAAAAGTTTAAAAACACACCTAAAACTAGAAAATAAAAATCACTCTAAAATAATAGAATCTTTATAATATTTTTATATTTTTAACATAATATCTATGAAATAGAGTAATTTACAAAGATTTATACTTACATTTGTTTTTTATTGTTTTCACAAATTATAACCAGCAGTTATCTATAACTTTAATCAACATGTTTTACCATATAAACAATAGTATTTTGTCTGAATGTATAATTGTTTATTATTTAAACTTAATTTTGAGACATCAAAGTAATGTATTGCTTTGCTTTATAAATAATATTATGATGAATCTCACTGTACAAAAAATTTTTAAATAGCTATAATTTTCTTAGGAAAACTTTGTTCTTGTTTATCCCAAGGCAAAAATGACTGAGGAAAATGGTATATATAAAGTTTTTCTACTATTGATGTTCTATTTATGTTCTCTATCTCTTCCTATTAATGAAAATTCTAATATCTTCTATAGTTGTCTAAAACTCACATCTGAATTGGGGACCTAATTTTATTTTGCATTCCTTTGATTGCTAACTAGTTTATATATTTTCTAACATAACCACTTGTATAAATCTATTAATATTTTATAGAAATCACTTAGCTGGTTTTATGTTTAAAAAGGTCTTTTTCATACTGAAACCTAAAATTTATTCCCTTATATTTTCTTTAACCTATTCAAAAACTAAATCTATTTGGAATTAATGCTGATAACATCTTTCATATGAATAAGATTATGTTTTTCAAAACACTTAAAAACTCTGCTTGGACAAATTATTCAACAATATCAAATAGTCATATATTTTTCCACTTTTTCAAAAGATAATTATGCATGGATTTTTAAAAAATATTTTGAAGTATCTACTTCTAGCCCTTTCTTATACTCCCCTGAGCATCTGTCTACCCTTGTAAGAACACTAAAGTCATTTGATTAATGTAGCATTTTAGTTCATTTTATTGTTTGTAGGGCAAGATTTACTGGATAAATTTTTATTTAAAATATTTATGAGATTTTTTTCATGGATTATTCTCAGATGAAATATAGACGAACTTATTATCTTAGAAAATGATATATGACTAAATAAAATCAATGAAAATTTGGAATTGAGTAAACCTATTAAGATATTTAGTGACTAAAGGATAATCTTTAACAGTAAGTCCTTGTAATCACAGAGACCTGAGCCTAAAATGGAGTTCCTCTCTTTCCTGGTCTAATATTTCTCAACTGCAAAGGAGGGATAGCAATATAAAACTTACAGAGATGTTAAAATGTGAATTTTAAAAATGATAATTATTTTAAGTGCATACCTGAGAACCTAGCTCTAAATAACCATTCAGTAAATGGTTGCAGTATTAATCTCATTTGTTCAGAGGAGTGAATTACTGATCACCTTTCACCCCTTTCTCATTGACAACATGGGGTGATTTCATCTCTGAAGTATTTTTGAAAATTAAAACCATAAACCCAGCCTCCTTTGTCAGAATGAGAGGATTACTGAATCCACCAAAAGTGTTATGATATAATATGAAAGCTATAATTAGGTGTGATGATGACTAAGCCTGTTAGAAATTTTCTGGCTTTGCCTTATTTTATATTAATGACCTCCAATGAATCAGGCCTCCCTGGGCCCATGACTCTGCACTGTGAAATTACCATTGTTAGCATCAAAAGTTGAAGTTTATCCACCCCTGCCTAGTCCATTCAGGTTGCTGTAATAAAATATCATAGGCTTGGTAGCTTATCAACAACTGAGATGTATTTCTCACACTTCTGGAGGCTGGACAACCACAGTCACGGTGCCAACACAGCTAGCTAAGGGCGTCTTCCTGGTTCATAAAACCCAAATCTTCTCTCTATGACCTATCACAGTGGAAGGGCGAGGGATCTCTTTGGAGCCTCTTTTGCAAGACACTATTCTCATTCATGGGCTTCTCAGGTGGCTCAGTGCTAAAGAATTCAGCTGCCATTGCAGGAGATTCAGGGCTAGATACCTGGGTGGGGCAGATCCCTTGGAGGAGCAAATGGCAACCCACTGCAGTATTCTTGCCTGGAAAATCCCCTGGAAAGAAGAGCCTGGCAGGCTACAGCCCATGGGGTCCCAAAAGAGTTGGACATAGTGACTAAACACCAACAATCCCATTCATAAGGGCTCCACTTTCATGACCAAAGCACCTCCACAAAGCTCCACCTACTAACACCATAGCCTTCAGTGGCTAAGAGTCAACACATGAATTTTACTTGGTTGGGGAGGGGGGCTTAGACATTCAGATCATAGAAACTCTCTTGACTTGGATCTTTGCTTACAATTTGCTTTTACCAACAATATAACATGAAAGTTCTGGCTCAGCTGGTAAAGAATCTGCCTGTGAGGCAGGAAACTTGGGTTACATCCCTGGTCTCAGGGAAGATCCTCTGAGAAGGGAAAGGCTACCCACTCTAGTATTCTTGCCTGGAGAATTCCATGGACTGTACAGTCCATGGGGTCACAAAGAGTCAGACATGACTGGGCAATTTTCACTTTCAACAACTTTCTAGAGCCTAAGCCTTGAGAGGACATATAGTATTCATTCCCACCTTCTTCTGAGAACACCATGTTGTCAAAGTCTAGTCCAGCCTAAGGGTGATAAGCCAGTAGGTGGTGAAGCAAGACAGCTTGCACCAATTGCAAACTATGTATCTCTTAAACCCGCCAATCCTAACAGACGAATGCAAACATATGAGTGATCATGGCAAGATTAGCAGAAGATTACCCAGACTGCTGAGCACAGATTTCAGAAAATAATGAAGCACTGTGTTAAGCCATGGACTTTCGGGTTATTTGTATGACAGTAATAGAAAAAATAAAATGAAATAGAATGAACATGCAGGGAGAGCTGAATGCTCTGTTCTTCTATTCATCCTGTATATAAACCGCCTTTTCTGGGCATGTGGTCTGAATAAAAGGAGACAGAGCTTTCTGATTATACAATATAAACCAAAAACAAAAACTTTTTCAAAGGATAAATCAAAGGAAGCTCTTCCAGTTTCATTTTATATAGGCCCAACGGGTAACTGAAAAAAAAAAAAAAAAAAAAAACCTCTTACAGACATCTAAACAAAAATCAATGTCCCTCTCTTTTCTGTGAATATACTAAACACAAAAATAAAATGAAAATAGAAAATTCCATATCCATACTTGGAAACAAACCCAATTTCAAACAATGATTTTGGCAAAATAGCTCTGAAATGCAGTGACATTTGAAACAAACCTGGGCAATGTGTGGATGGTGGACCCATTTTGCTCCAGATATTAAACAGCATCCAGATGAAACATACAAGCATAAAAGTAAATTTTAAAATAGTAAATATAATAAATATCTGTGCATTTCAAGATGAAAAATTCTTTCCTAATCATAATGACAATAGGAAACTAATATATTATCATATTTGATTTCATAAGTTTCTAACACTTAGAAGCTATATATATGTGTGTATATATATAATATATAAATATTTATATATTAAATATAACATATGTACATAATATAAATATATATATAACATATATAAAGAAAACCACAGAAAATAAAGGAAAATAATGAACTGGGATGATTCATAATATTTGTGAGAAACAGATTTATATACTGAATGTGCAAAGAAATTTACAACTAAATAGATATCAATAAAATAAAGTATCAAGAAAATTAATGATCATTTTGGAAAATAGGAAATATAAATACCTCAGAAAAATATGAATACATATGTAAACTTACTAGCTAAGAAAAAAATAATGAATAAAGCTTCTTTGTCTTTGTTACAAATGGTGGAGAGTTAGAAAAGATGGAGTGAATGAGACCCAACAAGTGCATTACCATTAAAAAAAAAAAATTTCTGGGGAGTTAGTGGAGAGATTGAGAGTGGGAGGGTGACAATTACATTAATGGCTACTGCTACAGGCAGAAGAAAGTGTAGGGACGCTACAATAACATGAGCAACTTACAGTCTACATAGCTTTATGCAAAGTTTATCAAAGTCTTTTGATCACTCAAGAGCGAGAAATCCAGACTGCTGGGAGCACAGAGTAACACTATGCAGAACGAGAAAAAAGTTGTAGGACAGTATATCATGTTTCAAGCTGCTACATCCCCCACTCAATTCCTAACTACTCTCACCTAATAATTTTTATGAAATATTTGGCATGAATAAGGAACCTAAAAGGGGAACAATTATGATTAGAAATAAATCCATGTGATGTCAATGCATACATATTCATTATTTTTTTTAATGGGAAAGGATCATTTTACACACAAACACACACACATGCACACACACACAGAGTCATGCGTGTGTTCCCTCACTCCTGCTTTGAAAATAAATCAGGATCCATGTAAGTGGAAAATCAAAGAAAAAAGTGCAAGACAAGAGACCAAAAAGGATCTGATAAACTCTCAAAAATGAAATTACAAGTAAAATATAAGTAGTAGGAAGGAGAATAATAAATACTGTTAAAAGCACAATCATGAATATAGAAAACATGTGTAAGAAAAGGAATTATAAGACAATGGAAAAAGTCAAAATATTCTGAGTAATCAACTGAAAACCAATAGATATAGATGACTAGGGTGACCAAATAGTCAAGTGATATAGGTAACTAAAGAAGAGGAACTATGACAAAATATTACTAATTAAATTTTGTCTGGTTACTATCGCATTTGTAAAAGGAGACTAGATCAACCTGTACCAAATACACCATCTTGAAACAGAGTTCTCTTTTCATAATTATATGACAAAAAATAACATGAATGCATTTTTTGAAACCTTTTCTTTTATACTATTTCCTATACATGTCTCACAGTATTTTTTCTTTTCAAATTTTCTACATTTTTAGATGCAGTTACAAACATAAATATATCAATCTCATTGACTTTACCTTAAAATATAACTCAATTTTGTTGCAATAATTTGACAATAGAAATTTCCTTATTCTTTTTCTTCCCTAATTAAAGATTTTGCTCATTAATATCTCTTTTTCTTTGTGCTATAAATTTCTCAACGCAGCCAGTCACAGTATTCTTCAGTATCCTTGTGAGATAAAACTATATTCAAATTCAAATTCTGATATTATTAGTATCTTATAAAATTAAGATCCCTTAGTCTCAGATTTTGTTTGCAAAAAATGTAATTATTATATACCAGGATGTAATGAGAATTGAAATAGATAATAATGTTGTACATATTATGGAATATGATAAGCACTTGAAATAAATTTTCTATCCTTTATTATGAATTTAATAGGAAGAAAAAGTATATTTGAGATAGAGCTTGTCATCATTTCCAACTGTTTTCCATCTGACAGCACAGAAATTAAAAGGTTACATACCTGTCATTCCCCAATCCAGGAACCAGGAACTGAACGGTAAACAGCAAATTCCTGCGTAGAAAGAAAAGTAAACATCTCTCAATAAAGAATATTTTGTCAATTTAACTCAGGAAATATATTTTACATAATGTGAAACAAACTTATACAATTAAAAAAACAAGGTTAAAACCAAAGCAAAATGAAACAAAATAACCTGTCTTAAATATACATAAACATAAATATGCATGAAATATGAAAAAGCTGGTTTAAAATTCAACATTCAAAAAACTAAGATCATGGCATCCAGTTCCATCACTTCATGGCAAATAATGGGGAAACAATGGAAACAGTGAGAGATTTTTGGGGCTCCAAAATCACTGCAGATGGTGACTGCACCCATGAAATTAAAAGACACTTGCTCCTTGGAAGAAAAGCTATGGCCAACCTAGATAGTATTTTAAAAAGCAGAGACATTACTTTGCAGACTGTCTATCTAGTCTTTGACTAGACTATCTAGCTTTGACTATCTAGCTTTGTCTATCTAGCTTTGACTAGACTGTCTGTCTAGTCAAAGCTATGTTTTTGCCAGTGGTCATGTATGAGTGTGAGAGCTGGACTATAAAGAAAGCTGAGTGCTGAAGAACTATGCTTTTGAACTGTGGTGCTTGAGAAGACTCTTAAGAGTCCCTTGGACTGCAAGGAGATCCAAACAATCCATCCAAAAGGAAATCAGTCCTGAATGTTCATTGGAAGGACTGATGCTGAAGCTGAAACTCCAATACTTTGGCTTCCTGATGCGAAGAACTGATTCATATAAAACCCTGCTGCTGGGAAAGATTGAAGGCAGAAGGAGAAGGGGATGACAGAGGATGAGGTGGTTGGATGGCATCACTGACTCGATGACTTGAGGATGACTTGAGTTTGAGCAAGCTCTGGGAGTTGGTGGTGGACAGGGGAGCATAGTGTGCTGAAGTCCATGGGGTTGCAAAGCGCTGGACATGACTGAGTGACTGAACTCAACTGAACTGATACATATATATATATTTATCCTCATACAGATGCACATACACAGAGGTAAGATGACACAATGTCTGCTACTGTTTCAAAATTTCAAAATAGGACATGGTGGTGATGGGGAAGTAGAGAGTTACAGAAGAAATCAGATCCAGGCTGAGTTCACCACTACTATACCATGTTCTTGCCCACTCAAAAAGAGTATCTGCAACAAAAATCAAAACCAGAAGTTTCTTTTCTATCCTTTAAAACAGCTACTAATACAATCTTGCTATGTTCCCATGAGTTTCTTTTGCTATGTTGATTTGTAGTATGTGTGTGTTAGCCATGTCTGACTCTGAGACCCCATGGATTTTAGCTCCCGCAGCTCCTCCATCCATGGAATTCCCTAGGCAAGAATACTGAATTGGATTCCTTCTCCAGGGGATCTTCCTGACCCAGGGATCAAACCCATCTCCTGCATTGCAGGCAGATTCTTTAGTATCTGAGCCACCAGGAAAGCCCTGTTAATTCATAGTAACAGCATTTTAAATTTATTGTTTAGTGGATCAGAATTCATGGTCAGTCTCCTGCTGCCTCTTTTTTTTTTTTTTTTTTTTTTCCTTTCTTGATTTTCTATTCTCTGTCCCTTAGAAATAGTCCATATAGGTCGTTACGAAGCTTTCTGTTATTTCCTCATGGATAATCTATCTCCTGGATTTCACTTGCTGGGTGACAGTTCTGTTAGCAGCTCCTTTGCGGAGCGATTTCTTTGTTCTAGTTTATAATTGACTCCCCAGCCACAGAATTTTACTCTAGAGTATTTTCCAAGTGTCATGGATTTCTTAGTTTCTTTCTCTGGCTTTACCAGACTTTTACTTTTTCACCCTTTCTGTTTACAGTCTTATGAAATAAAGTTATGAAAGAAAGCGATCCCTCTAGGCATTGTGATGTTTTTATCCTGAGTAGAACACTTACCCAGAATGTTTCCGTGTTTTTTAAGCTGAAGGTAGGTCTCATGACCATTCAGAATTCATGACTTTTCATTTGTTTCATGAAATATCTACTCTAACTGCACATCTACACATATATTTATTGCTCAGAGTTTTAACATGGATACTTTATATTAATATCTATTATTTTCTTCTGTGATCTGTACAACTAAAGGGAAATCACAGAAGGGTCATAGTTAATTTCACAATTCATTGATCAATACTGTAATACATATTTCTTATTTTATTCTGACATTCAGAAACTTCCAGGATATAGAATATACTCTACTTCTGAGAATTTTTTTAAACAGCTCCCTCCGCCCCCTTATTTAACTGTTTGCACTAGTCACAGAGTACCTGGCAGCTTAAATAAGGGGAAACATTCTGATTTGCAAAATGAGGAATGTGAGTCAAACACTATGCAGAGAAGAACACCTTCATGGTACCCATTTCAACCTTGACAGTGCTTGAATACATTCTTACATGTTAGATTCCAAGGAAAGTATAGTTTCAGTCAATGTGAAAATGTGATCTGGGTACCTCAGTCCATGACATCTTAAACCTCATGCAATTGAAGAAGTATTTGTGGGGAATGGAGTTCTGGGATCTGCATCTCAATGAACACCTCAGATAATTCTTCATACACATAAAATCATTTGAACCATGTATATTTTCAGTATTGAAGCAGCAGCACCAACATTTTCAAATCAAGGAGATCTTATGCATTCAATTTCCATAAGTAAGAAAAATTTTCCCATGTGCTGTGTATGCATGTGTGTATGGTTTTGAAATATTGAAAATACCCTATTCTCCTACCTATGAAAGAAGTTTATGACCCTCCTCCCAAAGCTATAACTATCCTACATTCACTGTATGTATTTTGCGCTGATTATTAAATTACATCTTTCAGAATATTTGGGAAGTATAGCAAAATAAATATGAAAGTGGAAGCAGTCAGAGATAAATGCTTAGCAGTGTCTACCTCTTTGTGACCCCATGGACTGTACCCCACGGACTGTACCCCACCAGGCTCCTCTGTCCACAGAATTCTCCAGGCAAGAATACGGGAGAGGACAGACATTCCCTTCTCCAGGAGATCTTACCGACTTAGGGACTGAACCTGGGCCTCCTGCATTGCAAGCAGAAGTTTAACCATCTGAACCTCGAGGGAAGCCCAAGATAAATGCTAATAATATTTTTTTTGAATATTCATTCTAAATCTGTATGTATATCAGCATAAAATTTACAAAACAAGCCACATCACATATTGTATAATTTACATTTCTTAACACTATACATGCATTTAATTAATATTTGAATAGAAAATATTCATGTGGTTTAAAAGTAAAGTCAATCTATATAAAGTAAGGATTCTCTCTTAACACTACTCCCAATCTTCATTTATTTGTATGGTATCCCCCAAAGAATAGGTTATCACTGCTATTAGTTACTTGTATATCCTCACAAAATTTTATGTTCATAAAAACAGCTGGATATATATATTAGTTCCCTTCTTATTTTGCACAAATATTTGCTTACTATATACACTACTCTGGGCTTCACCAAAGGGGTGTCTGTGTGTGTAAGTGTTTTCTCCTCTGTTTACTTGTGTCATTTATAATATTTAGATTTTATATTATGTTGCCAACTTAAGAGTAAAAGAATCTTACACATTCTGTAAATGTTTTGATTCCTATATTTTGATCTTTCATATTTCTTCTCTGTCTTGCTTTTTTATTTCCTGTACTTGCGTTTTTTTATAGTGTTAACCTCATGATCTGTTTGAGCTCTTCAGCCTGTAAAATAACAATATTTATCTGTCATCTCCTGTATGTAGCACACTACACCAATACCCTCTTTGTACTTTTATTTGTGGTTTTAATTTTCAAAAATAGTTTTCCAGTCAAGTATTAATTGATTTCCAGTTTATGTGCTTAAGTTTCCTCACCAGTAGTCCCTGACAAATTAGCTATCAAGCTTATCGTAAACAGTTACACACAGCGGTATGCCAGTAAATATTTAAAAACCAGTTTTCTGCAGAAAAAAATAAAGAAACCCTTGATTTGTGGATTTGTTAATTTTGATAGTGTAAAAAACTATAAAATCTACCTATTGCTCATGAGAAACCCATGTCAAACAACCAATATGTTTACCAGCTCACAAAATTCTGGAAGTCTTTCACTCAGCTCTCATCTATCACAGAGTAAGCTCTAAATAACTTCTTCTTACAGTTTTATATTGTCTTATGAGATTTTATAACTAAATTTTTCATTGAAGTTTCTTATTTCATTTGAAATTTGATGTGAGTTGAGAATGAAGCTCTAACCCATTTTTATAATTTCCAGAAATATAATCAACTGCTGCAATTAATTTTAATACATAATTCACTAATTCACCATTGGCTTATGATCATGGATACTTTTTTTTATTAATAATTATTTGCATCCACACATCCCATTTTAAGTAGAAAGAGCTATGAAAATTAATGGGAGTCATTTCATTTATGAAGATATCAAATAGGTTATGGTTCAAAGAGTGTTCAACATTTAGACCTTGGAAGTAAAATTCTTGATGACTCTTCATTACACATGCCCATTTAGTAATAAAGAGGCCGAGACAAAAAACCTTTCTCTCCAACTAATTATACAGTTGTTTATTGAGTTTCTTATTTCCCAGTATAGCACTTGACACCTATACTGTTATTTCACTATGAATTTTGGGACTAAATCAAATGTTTAACAATGACATTTATGATGACTTTTATAAGTATGCAAATGATGGAAATAAAGTTACACAGAATAAAATTAATGCCTCTGTCTGGTGCATACAAAACAACGGCTATATTCCAAATTCAGTTTATCTATTAATTGCATCAACCTTTTATGGAAGAAGATATGACTTCCAACTATGGAAAATCCCATAGTCATAAGAAATCTGTGGTGACAGATTATTAGGCCAAATTTTGAATCTTATTAATCTCATCTTAAAAATAACATCTCCTCTGTCTTCTATTTTGTTATGTTTACTATCTAGTCATTAGGTCCAGATGGCACTACATAAAAGTTCAGGTTGATAGTTATTTGGAAATATGAGCAATATTATAAAATCAACACAAAGATGCTAGGATTAAAAAATTGCTTCTTAATTTTTCATTGAGGAACCTGAAATTCAAGTAAAATTAACCCTAGATTGTTCGTTATACAGTCATTCTGCCAAAATGCAGTAGTGTGTAATTTTTTGAGTCTTTTCTGAATCCACAGATTCTTTGCATTACAGACATTCTTAATTAATTCTTAAGCCACTATGATGGCTTCTTGATTAGAGATTGATTTGTCAATATCTCTAAGCTTATTCCAGATACCATCATTTATCATTTTAGAATTGGGATGATAAATAAAATTAACACAATATTGCCCTTTTGGCAAATTTACTGTGGTAGTGAATTGTGTTAGTTGTTCAGTTGTGTCTGACTCATTGCAAATGCATGGCTCTCTTGTCCATGGGATTTTCCAGGCAAGAATACTGGAGTGGGTTGACATTTCCTTCTCCAGAGGATCTTCTCAACACAGGGACTGAACCCAGGTTTCCTGTATTGAGACCTGAGTTTCCTTTTTCTGAGAAGATCATTTTTAGCTAACATATTTAGCCTGTATAAACCCACTGCCCAACAATAGTTCAAGTATTACTAAAAAATGATATAATCATCTCTTGGAAATACTCATAAGTGATATAAAATTCAGAAAACATTTATTGTGCTTCCAAATATCTGTGGGATCAATATTCTTTAAGAAAAATCTACATTCAGTTCACTTCAGTTCAGTTGCTCAGTCGTGTCCGACTCTTTGCGACCCCATGAATTGCAGCACACCAGGCCTCCCTGTCCATCACCAACTCCCGGAGTCTATTCAAACTCATGCCCATCGAGTTGGTGATGCCATCCAGCCATCTCATCCTCTGTCGTCCCCTTCTCCTCCTGCCCTCAATCCCTCCCAACATCAGGTCTTTTCCAATGAGTCAACTCTTCGCATGAGGTGGCCAATGTATTGGAGTTTCAGCTTCAGCATCAGTCCTTCCAATGAACACGCAGGACTGATCTCCTTTAGGATGGACTGGATCTCCTTGCAGTCCAAGGGACTCTCAAGAGTCTTCTCCAACACCACACTTCAAAAGCATCAATTTTTTGGCACTCAGCTTTCTTCACAGTCCAACTCTCACATCCATATATGACTACTAGAAAAACCATAGCCTTGTAGTACTGAATAAATGATCCTTGTTTTACAGACAAAGTCAACCTGTTAAATGAGATCTGATTGCATGATATCATACATAATTCTATTTCAGAGCTATTTTGCCTCACTGCTTTATTTAAATATGGTATACATAATATTCAAATATGGATTTTATAGTATTCAAATGTGGAATTATATAACTAAATGTATGGCCATATACTTGCATGTTTTATGCATAAACTTATTATCTCATAAATGTATATTTCAAAGTTTATCAGAAGTATTGAAATTTAAAATAATTACAGACACAAAATTAAAAATTGTCATTATGCTTTAGGCAAACACATTAAAAATCTCAAAAGTGATATATCTTGGTAAATATATATAACACAAATAAATTCAAGAAAACTGAAAAATCTGGATACATAAAAATCAGGAAAGAAGTAATAGATTGATTAAGGAATTATTCTCTCAAGTTCCACAATAGCATTGGTAAGTTATTTTACACATAGGGAAAATTTCTTTATTATATAGAATTTCCAAGTGGTAAAAAAAAAGACATGTGCTAAAAAAAAAAAGTGCTGTGTGCTTAGTCGCTCAGCTGTTTCTGAGTCTGTGACCCTACAGACTGCACCCCCTAGGCTCCTCTATTCATGGGCATTCTCCAGGGAGAAATACTGACGTCTTAAAGTTTATTATATGGAGCTCTTAGACGAACAAGAAAAATTATGATAAATGACCAAAAGTATCTACTTTTAAGTGTAAAAACATAACCAAATATAGTGAATTTGCAAAAAATCAAAAACAGAAAACAAACCATTGTCAAATGCTTTTAAAAAGAATATGAGATGATTTAACATTAAAATAAAACAATGTATTTCATCAATTCATGAAATCAAAGGAATTAGATGTTTAAGCATTTCAAATACCAAAATGTCAATCCAGTTTATACAATTATTATTAAGTAAGAATGTTTTCAAAATGCTTCCTTTGCACTGATTAGCTTCAGTATCTTGAAGCTGCACACACACCCACACACACACACACACACACAGACTCATTTAGGTTTATATAATATATATGTATTTACATATATTCACACATATATATGCATATATATACACATATAATTTCATTTAAATTGGGATAAAGAAAACATAGACCACTGTCTACTATTTCTTAAAATTGTTCAGATCATTGCAATAAATATTTGCATAGAAATATGAACCAATATTCAAAAATAGAGGAAAATGTTATTTGTTTACCTAAATTAATAATAAAGAATCAACTGAAATACAATTAGAACTAATAGGAATTCAATTATTGTGGCTGAATACAGGATAATTATGGAAAATAATATGTAATACTCATAAGCAATTTTGTTTGTATATTTTCAGAAGCTTCACATTTACAATTGCCACTAAATTGGTAAACAAATAAACTTAATAAGACACATATGAGAACTGTGTTAACACTATAATGTTATTAATTTTTAAGTTGGTTTTTCTGCCTTAGAATAAACATAAAAATGTTCTATGATCCTGAATAAGAAAACCAAATGTTAGTTCATAATACCACATCTGTCATAAAAAAGCTCTCAAGCACCAGTCTTTTAGGAAAGCTGCTTTATGACAAATCCTTATCTAAAAAATGACATCAATCAACCTTTTTGTAAGTCTTTTCTCCCTCTTAAAGCAAAAAACACCATGTTGAAACTCTAGACCAAGGGGGGGGGGGATGAATAGATATTTCACTACAGTCTTTTCACAAACTTTATGTAATAAGTATGAACATTCTAAAATTTGAAAAATTCTGGTCTGGAGAGTTTTAGATGAGATTTTAAGATTTTTTTTTTTTCTGCAAACTAGTTTACACATTTAAATTTAATGAAATCACAGTCCAAAGTAATTTTTTAGAAGCATGTGTAAACATACTAAGGTTCCATTGGCAAGATTCCATAGATGATAATAAATATATCTTAGAAAAGGATGATCAAAAATCATTAATCATGCTAACAAACATTAAACCAACAAAGCCACTGTTTCTCAGTAGAAAGGATTGAGGTCCTTACAGGCGAGGAGAATCATGAAATAAACCCACATTTCATGTTGGTTTCCAAATGTTTGTAGAAAGAATTATTTTACTTCTGTCTCTGACATGTAAGCACACCTATTTTTAGGGTCAAAGACTACAGGTCCCACATTTATTTTATAGGTGGTACAGTGGTAAGAATCTGCTTGCCAATTCAGGAGATGCAAAAGATTCAGGTTAAATCCTTGGGTTAGGAAGATCCCCTGGAGTAGGAAATGGCAACCCACTCCAGGATTCTTGCCTGAGAAATCTCATGGACAGAGGAGCCTGGAGGGCTAAAATCCATAGGGTTACAAAAGAGTTGGACATGTCTGAGTGACTGAGCATGCACACACTCTATCTCTAGGATATTTGAGTACTTTTTAGTCAAAAAAACTTCCTCATAGGTTGAAAAAAATAATTTCAGGTACAGCAGAAGTTCAAGCTTTTAAAGGTAGTAATGATGACAGTATACAGCAGATGAGTGTAGTCCAAGGGATTACAAGTCATGAAACTAAGGAAAAAAAAAAAAAAAGGAGGGTACACATTTAGTGAATGAGAAAACCATCTCTTAAAAATTCTCCAATTTTAAGTGCCTCTATGCATAGTTTATCCACTGCTTCTGTTTATTCATGAGACATCTTAAGACAAATCACTTGAATTCTTAAGACAAAGGAACGGCAGTACCTCAAAATTGTCTAATACCCCTCAGTCTGGCATGGTTTGAGGGCCAGGTGACTTGTATATGTTATATAAGTGCAGTAAAATGCCAATGAGGTAAGGTGGAATATTCAGTCCTGTATTTAGCAAAATGGGAGATTTTCCCAGTATCAGATATGTGGCTCCTTAGATGAGGAATATTTAGTTAAAAGTGTCCCCTCAGTCTTCATAATGCTGACGATCTTTTCCTTGCCTGTAAATGTTCATTTCACTAGGGCCGGCTGGTATCATTGCATTTAACTAACTGCTTTCATGGTTCTCCTTACCTTACACTGGAAGGGCCCTAATACTGCTGCCAAGAGGAAGGATGGTGAGATAGATTCATTTGCTCCAGACTTTGTATCTATCAGATAATTTCATGATACTTGCAGTTTGAAACATTATAAAGCTCTCTTCATGACACCATCCTTAACCATTACACCAAAATGAGGGATTATCCAAGTCCAATCATTGAGCTAGTTTATGGAATGCTGTGACATACTGACTGATCACATTAAGTAATTAAAAGGGTATTCCAACTATAGTGAATATTAACTTTAGAGGAAGCAACAGGATTATGATGTTCATTCATTGGAAGGACTGATGCTGAAGCTGAAGCTCCAATATTTTGGCGACCTGATACAAAGAGACGACTCATTGGAAAAGGCCCTGATGCTGGGAAAGATAGAAGGCAGGAAGAGAAGGGAGGGACAGAGGATGAGATGGTTGGATGGTATCACTGATTCAGCGGACATGAGTTTGAGCAAGCTCCAGGAGATGGTGAAGGACAGGGAGTCCTGTTGTGCTGCAGTCCATGGGGTCACAAAGAATTGGACACAAATGAGCGACTAAACAAACAGCAATATGATTATGATAACCTACAGTCTGATACTCTCTGACTGCCAGGGTGCTTGAAGCATAGTGCCTTTAACTGCTCCTCAGGTAAGAAATTACCAACTATGCATATGGAAGTAAAATAGGAAGATTCACTTTGTAGATTTTACTAAACATGCCTATATGATTTTCTCTAGAAGGGGAAGAAAGGACAAAATTACTTATGCTGAGGCAGCTTTGAGTGATATGCTTGAGATTTTAAGGTTAGTAACCACAGACTTGTTTCTGATATTTTAGACACAATGTCGTTGTTTACTTACTAAGTCCTGCCGAACTCCTGTGGACTGCAGCCCACCAGCCTCCTCTGTCCACAGGATTTCCCAGGCAAAAGTGCTGGAGTGTGTTGCCATTTCCTACTCCAGGGGATCTTCCTGACCCGGGGAACAAACCCAGGTCTCCTGCTTTGCAGGCAGATTCTTTATCACTGAGCCACCAGGGAAGGCTGTAGACATAATAAATATTAATATTTGCCTACTCTTGCCTCTTATTTATCTCTTATTGCTTTATATTCCTAACAACCATGGTCTGGGAAATTGCCAAGAATTCAAACATCTTGCAAGGTAATGATAGAAAGAAATCTGGAACAATAGGGTCATACATATTAATCTCCTTATTAATTTTGTTAGATGCAGATTTCCAAGAGCTCAATGGGGATATAATGCTAGAAGTTTCAGACAAAGCAGGAATGAACAGCTGATTGCAGGCTCAAACCATCGGAATACAAGGTGAAACAATATACCTACACTGATAAACAGTTAAAGGCTTCACCCATCGTAGGACATACATTTTCATATCAACCTAACATGGAAATCAGAGCAAGATCAGGTCAACTTTAAAAATTCTAACTTGAAAAGTTATTAGAGTATCTGGGTCTTACCTCTCTCAGGAGTATGGGTAAGCCAGACTAGTTTAGAGGTCAAGGGACAGAAGACAGGCTCACTGTTCATGACGTTCACCCAGAGCCATACTTTTCTCTCAATTGCCCATCAGTTCATCATCTTTGTGCCATGTTGCCCTCTCAGGCCAAGTTCTGCTACAGATCTTCCAGGTTTGGATTTGTGTTGACCTAAATTTCCAGCTCTTGAGAACTCCGTTCATTTTTTGCTTCACTGCTTGTGTTCCCCTGGGTAAGATATTTTGAGACTGCCTTCCTAATAACTGACCTTTTGGCTTAGTCCTAGAAATATACCTCCCACTATAGCGCCAGAGAGACACTTCTCAAATGTTGAGTACTGTAATGAGATATCCCTGACAGTAACATTAGGAGACATTTTGAATTATAGCTGTTCCAATCATGGTTGTTTGTAAATCACACTGTAGAAAAGTTAAGGAGCTACTATATGTTTGTAGTTCATAAAGGCAACTTGGCTGAGGTCAGGATGATATGGTGCAGATGTATAGCTTTATAGTAATCTGGACTAGTAAGTGTATGAACATGGAAGAATCTTGAGGAATATGTGGAACTCACATTTCCTTCAAAATGTCCTTTCCAAATATCAATATCAATTTCCATAGCTGCACTTTTGCATAAGCAATATATTAAACAATTAAAGATCAAATTTGATATTAAATATGTTAAATTTACTTCATTCTGATTGCAAATCAATCCATATGGTTGCAATAGAGATGTACAGATTAAAATACACTGCTTTTAACTACCAAAAAATCAGGAATCTATTAACTGTAGTTGAAGAAAAAGAAATATACAGACACAGAGATTGCCAGGTTGTTGTAACTGACACTTCCTCTCAAGTATCATTAAACACCACCATAAATTATTTCACATACACACATATGTATATATAGATACATACATATGTGTATTTTCTCCTGTGGTATTACATATGGAGAAGAGAAACTATTGAATCCATAGTTTTAATCTTTAAAGAGAAAGTGAAAGTGTTAGTCGCTAGTTATGTCTGACTCTTTGTGAGTTCATGGACTCTAGCCTGCCAGGCTCCTTTGTCCATGGAATTCTCCAGGCAAGAATACAGGAGTGGGTTGCCATTCCCTTCTCCAGGGGATCTTCCTGACCCAGGGATCGAACCCAGGTCTCCTGCACTGCAGGCAGATTCTTTACCCTCTGAGCCACCAGAAAAGCCCACTTTAATCTTTAAGGCCTCAGAGTTCACAGTCTGGAAAAATTTCCCCCAATATCTAAGTGTTAAAAGAAATACTGCATCTAGGGACTTGCCTGGTTGTTCGGTGATTAAGACTCTCCATGAGTTTGATCTCTGGTTGAAGAACTAAGACCCCGCATGACAGAGAGCAACTCAACCTGTGTTTATGCCAAAACTACCGAGCCCATGTGCCACAAACAGACAATCTGTGCACTGCGAGGAAAGGTCCCGCACGAGGTACCTCAAATCCAACGCAGCCAAATAATTTGATTAAATAAATGAAATACTATATCTTCTCTACAATAGACCACAATCTTTTAATACACTAGAATTTTCTACTCTAAAAGTATTTCTAGTTTCTTATAGGCTACACTTCTAAGTTTCTATTTCTAATATTATTTGGTAAATACATCTGATTTTTATTTGCTTTCTGTTTCTATATGACTTAATTCATTAATGCTTCATATTAAACCTTGAAGACAGCATAAGACATATTCTACCATCTTATTTATTTTTCATTTTTGTTCATCTCTATTATATTTATCAGCATTTCCTCTTTTGGTTCTTACCACAGTTATTGATTTACTTTTTTTCATTAATTGTCTCTATATTTTCCTAAAGTCCCATTTTGTTGCTCTTCTGTCATCCTTTCTATCTGTATCCGATTCATGTGTTTTTATTTTACCTGTTAAGCAAATAAAAATAAGAAGTTAAAATACTTTTATTGAAAAGACACCTGTTAAATTTGTAGTAAGAAAAGACTAAATAACAATATATTCTCTAATTTGTACTGTTTGCTTCTCTTTCAAACTTTCTTTATGTTTATTATTGTCATATATTCTTTATCAATTTACTATCTAGATTACTATTCCACATGTTCACCTCAAATCTGTACTATTTCTCCTTCCCTCTAGTACTTAACCAATGACCAGGGTTGGTATTTTACTAAAATATAGTAGTAATTTCAGCAAAAATAAGTACAATCTATCAATGACTTTCAAGCACTTGCATTTTTATCTTTGCCTTCCCTATAAGGGATTACATGTTTTAATTCTATCCAAATCCAATTCTTTCACATATTCAGTGAATTTCATGATTTCTTTCCCACCTTAGGATCTAGCTCCAGAAAGCCTTCTCTCTCCCTCCTACATGGACAGTTTCCACTCCAAACTGAATCAGTCCCATGATGGTATATTTCTCACATTAAAAGTTACTTTTTCTTTGCTCATCATCCCTTTTCATTTTTTCCCCTACTATCAATTAGAGCAAAAAGTTACATGTAATTGTTCAAATTTAACGATGATATTGTCTCCTGCTTCTTGGATCCACCAGGATATTGAAACAGTTCTTGTTGGGATCCTTAGTGATCTCCATATTGCTAAAGCCAATGGTCAAGTCAGGATGGTCATTTCTTATTTTACTTAGTTCATCAGCAGAAGTTGACAAGGCCAATCAATAATCTAAAAAGTTTATTCCCCTTTGTACCTCTTGGGACACTACTCCATCAGTTCTCCTACTTGTTCACTTATTAATCTGTCTCAGTATCTTTTGCTTCTTCTCTCCCTGTCTTGAAATGGTTTCAATACTACACAGGCTTATTTTCTGGCCTCCTTTCCCCACTCACTTTAGTTAATCTCATCTAATTACATAGGTCATAAAAACAAGCAGGAAACCAATACTTGTTACATACACTAATGATTTCCAAATGCCAGTGTCTTGCTCCATTGTTTCCCCTGAATTCAAAACTTCCAGAAAACTTCTACTTGTTTTACTGACTACGTCAAAGCCTATGACTATGTGGATCACTACAAACTGGAAAATTCTTAAAAAAATGAGAATACCAGACCACCAAACCTGCCTGCTGAGGTATGCAGGTCAAGAAGCAACAGTTAGAAACAGACATGGAACAACAGACTGGTTCCAAATTGGAAAAGGAGTACATCAAGGCTGTATGTTGTGACCTTGCTTATATTTAACTTATATGCAGAGTACATCATGTGAAATGCCTGACTGGATGAGCACAAGTTTGGATCAAGATTGTCAGGGGAAAGATGAGTAACCTCAAATATGCAGATGACACCACCCTTATGGCAGAAAGTGAGAGGGAACTAAAGAGCCTCTTGATCAAAGTGAAAGAGGAGAGTGAAAAAATTGGCTTAAAACTCAACATTCAGAAAACTAAGATCATGACATCCGGTCTCATCACTTCATGGCAAATAGATGGGGAAACAGTGGAAACAGTGGCTAGCAGATAGATAGGGAAACAATGGAAACAGTGAGAGAATTTATTTTCTTGGTCTCCAAAATCACTGCAGATGGTGACTGCAGCCTTGAAATTAAAAGACACTTGCTCCTTAGAAGAAAAGCTATGATAAACCTAGACAGTGTATTAAAAAGCAGTGACATTAGTTTGTCAACAAAGGTCCATCTAGTCAGTTATGGTTTTCCCGGTAGTCATGTATGGATGTGAGAACTGGCTGAGCACTCAAGAATTGGTGCTTTTGAACTGTGGTGTTGGAGAAGACTCTTGAGAGTCCCCTGGACAGCAAGGAGATCAAACCAGTCAGTCCTAAGGAAATCAGTCCTGAATATTCATTGGGAGGACTGATGCTGAAGCTGAAACTCTAATACTTTGGCCAACTGATGCGAAGAAGTGACTTCTTGGAAAAGACCCTGATGCTGGGAAAGATTGAAGGCAGGAGGAGAAGGGGACAACAGAGGATGCGATGGTTGGATGACATCATCAACGTGATGGACATGAGTTTGAGCAAGCTCCAGGAGTCGGTGATAGACAGGGAATCCTGGTATACTGCAGTCCATGGGATCGCAGAGAGTCGGACATGACTGAGTGACTTAACTGAACTGATACCCAGATATTTTGATGTATAAAAAGTGTACTAACTTGATATGCTCACAATTGAACTTTTGATACAGAAATCTCACCATATATCTGCTTTTCACACAATCTTCTCCATCTCAGTAATTACACTCCATACTTCTAGTCATTCAGGTTGTCTTGAGGTCAACCTCATACATCCCTTTGTCTCCAACACTACATCTAAACATCAGCCAACTCTATAAGCTGTGATTTCAACATAGAGAATCAGAATTAAATCATTTCTTACCATTCCTACTTCTATATTCTGGTCCAAGGTACCAACATCTCTTACCTTGATTATTAAAATAAACTTTTAACTGGTTTCTGGCTTCACATCTTGCCCCCTATATTTTATCCTTTATGTATATGTGTGTGTGTGTGTGTGTACACTCAGCTGTATCCAACTCTTTGTGACCCCAGGGACTGTAACCTGCCAGGCTCCTCTGTCTGTGGGATTTTCCAGGCAAGAATACTGGAGTGGGTTGCTATTTCCTCCTCCAGAGCTTCTTCCCGATCCAAGGCTGGAACTTGTGTTTTCTGCATTGCAGGTGAATTCTTTATCACTCAGTCATACAGGAAGCTCTTTACCTTCTATACAACATTCAAATATTTGATCATATTGTATCTTATTCTACAATATCTTCTCTTATCCTACCCAGTCCCATCCTAAATTACTCCTGTACTTTTTATGCTTCAAAGAATTTTCCAACATCTGATATAAAATGTCCTCTCCCACTGGTCACAAAAGGGACAGACTTGTTATGGTCACCACTTAATTTCCAGAAAGAACACACACATACACATACATGTCTGAAACACACATGAAAATACATATGCATATATATATTGACACATATGAAAACACATATATATGTCGATAAGTATGTTGTTTGAATAAATGAAAGTTAAATGAATGAATGATCACCAAGATATAGACTCAGAACAGTGTGTTATTCCACATTTACATTTATAACCAAACATAAAACCTTTCTCTTGGTTTACCTTGTACAGAATTACACGCCAAGGTAGATTAAAAAGTATGTAAGTAACTCTGACAGTTGTTCAGTTTAAACTTCACAATTTTTGAGATGACATTAACAAGAATATTAGTTATGCCTCTGGGAGTGTCTGAGTTGACATTTCTATAGGATTAAGCAGTGACATAGCCCTCTATCCTTTTCTACTCTTCAGAGCCACCCACTAAAACCCTATTGGTTTCAAATATTTATCACTTTCATTTAATTAAAAAGCAAATCTTATTCTGATAATTTTCTGGGATGGGAGAATCAGGATATGTAACTAATTTTCCAAACTGTTAAGCACCCTTTCAGAGAAATGTAATTGACATTTGACATTCTGAGTTAAATATCAGAATCTCATTAGCAAACTTCTTGATAAAATTTCTATCCTCAGTTATTTTTTATGAGTTACTATGGGGAGTGTATCCTCAATTACTTATTATGAATTACTACAGTTACTACATACAAATATACCTGGGATTCTCGACTGTGCCTAACAGAAGTATTTTCTTGAAATTATTTAAAAATCATATTCAAATCCCACACTTCCATTCTCAGCGGTACCACCCTTCCCCCCAAAAAAGAGAAAAAAACCACTGGAGGAGACTACTGAGATTCAGACGGTGAGGATAATGAGTGGCTACTTTTAAATGATTTTTAGAGTGACACCAACAGAATAACTGATACAAATTCCATGTATTAAAACTTATCAGTGGTTATCCATTGTTAATTGAAAAAAGCATGTTTTGTAGTATTTAGTGTATAAAACCATCTATGGTCTGATTACTCACAACTTCCTGTCTCAACTGTTTTCAATCCTATGCTCACAATTCCTGCTGTGCAATAGAGTACCGCTTGAGGTCCTAGAACACATGATTGTGATTTTATTTCTATGCCTTTGTTCAGGTGATTTCCTCTGCACTGAATTTGTTCCTTCCCTCCCATTTATATCTTCCCAGAGTGATTGGTGATAAGATCTTGCTTAAATCTCCCCTTTTGGCTCCTCCCCCAAGAGTTTTCACTATGCATATTGATGAAATTCACTATGCATTTAGATATAAGTACTTATATCTAAATGAATGAATAGGCCTTTGGGTCTTAACTTTTCATGATATTGAAACCACCCTGAAACATTTTTCTTTAAAAATATGTCCACACCCCACACTGTCATCTCCCATGTGCCATGGGCCATATTGATAATGACAGGGCTAGGATAGCATGGTGGGGAGAAGGAGGGGTTTAAAATGTTTCTCAGGTGATTGTGATATTTTTTTTAAATTCAAAACTGAACAAGATCTTGATGAAAGTGAAAGAGGAAAGTGAAAAAGTTGGCTTAAAGCTCAACATTCAGAAAACTAAGATCATAGCATCTGGTCCCATCACTTCATGGCAAATAGATGGGGAAACAGTAGCTGACTTTATTTTTTGGGGCTCCAAAATCACTGCAGATAGAGATTGCAGCCTTGAAATTAAAAGACACTTACTCCTTGGAAGGAAAGTTATGACCAACTTAGACAGCATATTAAAAAGCAGAGACATTGCTTTGTCAACAAAGGTCCATGTAGTCAAGGTTATGGTTTTTCCAGTAGTCATGTATGGATGTGAGAGTTGGACTATAAAGAAAGCTGAGCACTGAAGAATTGATGCTTTTGAAGTGTGGTGTTGGAGAAGACTCTTGAGAGTCCCTGGGACTGCAAGGAGATCCAACCAGTGCATTCCAAAGGAGATTAGTCCTGGGTGTTCTTTGTTAGGACTGATGTTGAAGCTGAAACTCCAATACTTTGGCCACCTGATGCAAAAATCTGACCTATTTGAAAAGACCCTGATGCTGGGAACGATTGAGGGCAGGAGGAGAAGGGGATGACAGAGGATGAGATGGTTGGATGGCATCACCAACTCACTGGACACTGGTTTGGGTAGACTCCAGCAGTTGGTGATGGACAGGGAGGCCTGGCATGCTGCGGTTAATGGGGTTGCAAAGAGTCAGACATGAATGAAAGACTGAAGTGAACTGAACAAGATCAGATCTTGGTTTCCTAAAAAAGGTTTTGAAAACTGTAAACTCATCATCTAGTAATAATAACTGGCCATACAATTTTTGATAATTTTATTTTTTAAATTCAGTACATATATTATATTCTTTCCAATCCTGAAACTAATAATCAGATATACTCACAGATAAGTCAGCGTAATTCATCCTAATAGTAAGAGGTAATAGGGACACTTATGTGTCAGGTACATGCATTTCTGACTGCCTAATACCCTTCAAGTTTATTTTTGCTTTGAGAGGCATTGCATTTATGTTCATAATTTGATGTAAAGAAGGAATTCATTTTTTAAAGAACTTTCCACAAAGTACATTCAGAAAGATGACACTACTTCTGTTTGGAAGCTTCTTTGATATGCAAGTATTTTATTGTGCAACAACTATAACATTCTTTCAACAAGACATAAACAATTTCAGAAGTTTCTTGCTGGATTATCTGACTTCCATCACAGAAAATTGAAATAAATCCAACTGAACTTCCTTGCTTCTTTTCAGAACATAGTTGTAAGCTTCCTTTTCATTAATTTCCTTTAAAAAGAGAATTGTGTTGTTTTTGTCTACAATTGGGAGCTAGTGGGAGAGAAGACTAGGAGGAAATACTTTTCAAGGTAAGATGTGGTTTATCATATTTATAGAGAAGAGATTAAATGCTCAGTTTAAACATGTATAAAGATCTAGATGCCAACTTCCAGTTCAATTTCTAGGTAAAAGGAGGAAAATATGACATACCAAAATGTGGCAGGCAGAATGATGCCCACCCTCAGATATTCCTAATCCCTGGGATCTATGACTATATGTTACATGACAAAGGGGAATTTAGATTGCAGTTGGAATTAAATTTGCTGACATTAAAATAGGTTATACTGGATTATCCAGGTGGGTGCAGTATAATCACAAACTTCATTAAAAATGGAAGAGGAAAGTGGAAGAAAATTAGGAGATGATTCTAACTTTCTACAGAAGGGTGGTTAGAGAGACACAGTATTCCTAGCTTTGAAAATGGAGGAAGGGGCCCATAGCCAAGGAATGCCTCTAGAAACTGGAAAAGGTAAAGAAACAAATTTTTCCCCTAGAGTACCCAGAAAGGAAAACACTGACGCTGACAACTTAGTCTTTATCCCAGAGATATCGATATTGGAATTCTAGCCTAGAAGACTAAAAATAATACATTTGCATTCTTTTAAGCCATTAAATCATAAGCTAATGCATAACAATAGGGTTAAGAAACTAACTCACGACACATTAAGAGGATAGGTACCTTAATTAATGGACATGAATGATTTGTTACTTATTTCCTAAGGAAAGAGTTTCCTTAGGTTTCCAGAGTTTCTGAAATCATCAATAATAATCTAACAAGGAGTGTCTCAATCATTTTTTAATATTATACCTGTCTTGGCTTATCATATACACAAACTAAACATATATATATATATATATATATATATATACATACACACACATATATGTGTATATAATTATACATATATATATACGTGTATATACTTATGTGTATATATATATATACTTACATTTAAAATGAATTGAACATAGTAACTTAAATCAGAGAAAAGGGAAAAGGAGCACTTTTGATTAAAACCCCCTTTTATATTTAAAATTATACTATATCACACTGTAAAGTAGTTTCAAATCTGTGACATTTCACTCCACCTTTAAAATATTAATTTGTAAAAATGTGGAAGGTGACTATGCTAAGTAAATATTCAAATTTAGCATCATTATTGCATATCCTCATAGGTATATTTTTTTACAGTTTTCAAATTTAGAAATGTGAAGAACTGAGCATTTCAATAGCTCCTGAGCTATCTTTGGAGGTAGGCTTATTACTCACTTGAGGGAGAATTTTAAACAGAAGCTTTACCTGATTCTTAGCACAGTCATTTTTAAGTGTGGGTCTGTCAACCTTCTCAAGAAGAAAAGAATCTAGAGGTTGGCCAGAATTTGTTAGAGAACAGAAAATATGGATACTGAAATGGCCTGCAAGCACTAAAGGAAGAAGACATCTGACTTCCACTGTTTAGGTGCATAGTCTGTCCACTGTGTCCTTATACTGATTTTCACTAATTATCATACAAATAGGGGCTTTGCAGGTGGCTCACTGGTAAAGAATCTGCCCATCAATGCAGGAGACACTGGTTCAATCTCTGAGTTTGGGTGGGGAAGATTCCTTGTAGAAGGAAGTGGCAACTTACCATTTTCTTGGGAAATCCCATGGACAGAGGAGCCTAGTGGGCTACAGTCCATGGGGATGCAAAGAGTCAGACATTACTTACCAAACAAGCATGCACACACACACACATAGCAAATAAGTCCAAAACAAAAAAATCATATAAGCAGTAATAGTCTCATAAAGTAGTAATAATTTACTACTGTGCTGCTAGAAGCTAAACGAAGCTTAATTTCCAGCCCATAAGAAGAAAAAGTCAAAGAAAAATTACTAGATTAGCTGGTTTACGTATTACTGAATAACTTCCAAAATATACATCTTTATTGTTGCTGTTTTATCCTTTTTGGAAACCAAAAAATTGTCTGAGAAAACTAGAAGGCCTAACTTATCTTCAATAATTAGTATTAGCTCTTCTTATTTCTGACAATTTTGACCACACACTGGTGAATTTACTTGAGAAGCAGATGGTAGTTTTTAAATTCTAGCGATCCCCAAAGAAAAGAACATATTGTTGATTTTAAGACTAATATTAAAGTGACACTCAGCCTTTTGTCTGACTGCCCTGCTGTGCTCAGAACTTTCAAAGCATCCACCACTGAACTCTGGTTAGTTATCGCTGGAATCTGAGCTTCACCTAGACCCCAGATTGCTCTTTCTCTAATCCAGTGGTTCCTTCAGACTTGCACTGCCTTTAATGTCATTTCTGAAGTTTGGTTTCTTACCAAACTTACACGATATATTTTTCAATTTATCCTCCCCATTTCCTCATACCTTATCCTCCATCATTATCAAAAATACCTAAGACTTGGTATCTCTGGTTCAATTCAACTCATAATATTTACTATACTTTCTAATATTTTAATGAGTATGTTATCTGTAATCAAAGTTGATTACTGCCAACATTGCTTTTCAGTGACATATCCATATTTCAGAGAGGTTTTGAAATGAGCCATTTTTTCAATAATTTTTTTTTCTCCTTTGGGAAGTTAGGAAATTCACTAGAATAAGCTGCCATATGAAACATCTTAATATTTTTCAAAAGTAGATAATATGGTAGAGAGAGTTACAAATGTGTTCTGAACAGAACAAACAATGGGAAATAAAGCACAGAAGTAAGGAAAACATAGCGAGACATTGGCTTAAGTGGGTTTATTTAAATGAAGCTAAATACAATGTTCCCCTTTCTCTGTATCACTTTCTGAACATGTATTTGTGTGTGTGCAGGCATACTGGAACAAAATCTGTATCATTACTAAGATACGGTTTGAGAAATATTCTCATCTAAATATTTAACAAATATTCAGTGAGTACCTAAAATGTAGTTTTGGAGCTGTGGTAGTTTTGGAGCTGGTGAATCATTGGTGAAAGGTAGAAGTGCTTGATCTAACTGGTGAATTGGTGAAATTTCACAAGAGAAGATAGATTTGATCAAGTCAGTTTATATGAGACAATTTCCAAAAAGAGTTTTGGAAACAGTGAGAGGGGATAAGTATGGATAATAAGATAAGGAAAAAGTTGCTTGTTTTCGTTTTAGACATTTGTTCACTTGATCCAGCTTCTTAGAAACATACCAGGGACTTATGGAAGAAGGAGCTACAATTAGAATCTGGAGGAACTGCCTTCACATCAGAATCTGTGCAGAGCTCTTTTCAGGCCCAGATAACAAAGTGTGCCCTTTTCTTCAGTTCATGAGGTTCTCACGGCAAGTATACTGGGGTGGTTTGCCATTCCCTCCTCCATTCCCTCTTGGCAGGAAAGCTATGGCAAACCTAGACAGTGTATTGAAAAGCAGAGCCATTACTCTGCCAACAAAGGTCCATAGAGTCAAGGCTATGGTCTTCCCAGTGGTCAAGTATGGTTGTGAGAGGTGGACCATAAAGGAGGAGGAGCACAGAAGAATTAATGCCTTTGAACTGTGGTGCTGGAGAAGACTCTTGAGAGTCCCCTGGACTGTAAGGAGATCAACCTAGTCAATCTTAAGGGAAATCAAGCCTGACTACTTGTTGGAAGAACTGATGCTGAAGCTGAAACTCTAGTAATTTGGTCATCTAATGCGAACAGCTGACTCATTGGAAAAGTCCCTGTTGCCGGGAAAGATTGAGGGCAGAAAGAGAAGAGGGCGTCAGAGGATGAGATGGCTGGATGGCATCACTGATGCAATGGACACGAATTTGGGCAAATTTTGGGAGATAGTGAGGGACAGGGAGACCTGGCGTCCTGCAGTCCATAGGGTTGCAAAGAGTCACACACGACTGGGCGATTGAACAACAACAACAGTGTGAAATGGAGTCAGTGATGATGGGTTTCCTTTTTATCTATGTTTGCATAGAAGAAATCTTGGCTTTGAAGTCTGTATAAAATCCAATGATACCATTTCTCCAAAGAAGACATACAGATGGCTAACAAACACATGAAAAGATGCTCAACATCACTCATTATTAGAGAAATGCAAATCAAAACCACAATGAGGTACCATTACATGCCAGTCAGGATGGCTGCTATCCAAAAGTCTACAAGCAATAAATGCTGGAGAGGGTGTGGAGAAAAGGGAACCCTCTTACACTGTTGGTGGGAATGCAAACTAGTATAGCCGCTATGGAAAACAGTGTGGAGATTTCTTAAAAAACTGGACATAGAACTGCCATATGACCCAGCAATCCCACTTCTGGGCATACACACTGAGGAAACCAGATCTGAAAGAGACACGTGCACCCCAATGTTCATCGCAGCACTGTTTATAATAGCCAGGACATGGAAGCAACCTAGATGCCCATCAGCAGACAAATGGATAAGGAATCTGTGGTACATATACACCATGGAATATTACTCAGCCATTAAAAAGAATTCATTTGAACCTAATGAGATGGATGAAGCTGGAGCCCATTATACAGAGTGAAGTAAGCCAGAAAGATAAAGAACATTACAGCATACTGACACATGTATATGGAATTTAGAAAGGTGATAACGATAACCCTATATGCAGAACAGAAAAAGAGACACAGAAATACAGAACAGACTTTTGAACTTTGTGGGAGAATGTGAGGGTGGGATATTTCAAAAGAACAGCATGTATACTATCTATGGTGAAACAGATCACCAGCCCAGGAGGGATGCACGAGACAAGTGCTCCGGCCTGGTGCACTGGGAAGACCCAGAGGAATCGGGTGGAGAGGGAGGTGGGAGGGGGGATCGGGATTGGGAATACATGTAACTCCATGGCTGATTCATATCAATGTATGACAAAACCCACTGGGAAAAAAATAATAATAATAAAAAAAAAAAAAATCCAATGATACCTTAGAAGCTTGAAAATTTGTAGCTTTTGAAGTAAGGGTCTTAATACCAACACCAGCTCTGTTAGCCTAGATTATACAAGGCTATTAAAAATGGTAGAATAAGTGCCAAGCCTCCAAAAGACTTCCTAGAAGAGGTGGGTGAGATTTTCTGGGTAAAGGTATTTTAAATTTATAGTTGCTAAGAGACTACCTTTGTTTTCACAGAGTGTTGGATTTGAGTTCAACTCTCTCTTACTTCTGAGTTTTAAAACATTTTAAAAATGTTTTAAACTAAGTTTCATCTTTATCATCAGTAATATGAAGATAATTAACAGATACAGCCTTAAGGGACTATTTTAGGACTATATTAGAGCAGGTAAAGTAATTAGCATGGTGATAAGAATAGTGTAAATGCCTCCAAAATTAAAATTTGTAATTATTAAAATTTTTATTATTATAGAGCATCATTTTAAAAATACGCATTAAAATATTAAGAACAATAATTTCACTTGAGGATTCATATTAAACAAATATGGCTTCCCTGGTGGCTCAGCAGTAAAATAATCTTCCTGCAAAACAGGAGATGTGACAGGAGCCATGGGTTCAATCCCTGAGTCAGGAAGATCCCCTGGAGAAGGAAATGACAACCCATTTCAGTATTCTTGCCTGGAAAATTTCACGGACAGAGGAGCACGGGGTCGCAAAGAGTCAGACATGACTTAGTGACTAAATACACAACACACATTAAACAAATATATCAAGACACAACCTCTAAAGCATTATGCTGATTATAACTAACTCATTCACTTATTCAACAAAGTAATGTATTGAAGATATAAACATGGAATCTTCTCTTCCTTTTGGAGAGATTATTGAACAAAATATACATAGTAAATAATCATTTAAAATGAATTATGATTAATTACATGAGAAAGGTGTATGCAGAATGATTAAAAAAAAAAGCAACAAATTATATCAGGGAAACAACAAATTCCAAATGTGCCACAGATTCTGCTGAGTACTGAAAGCAAAATGAGACTGAACTGGATGAAAACATTTTATGAGTGTTTCGGGTATAGAGAAAAATATATGGAGAAGAAAGAAGTTAAATATAAGCATTATAGTAAACTTTAGGCTCTGCAAGTAAGCTGACTCCGTTGGGGTAGAAGTGGGGCAAGAGATATTAGATGTGTCAATGACCTATCTCTGCTAGACTCCTGCATAACCCATAAGTACAAAGGAATTTGAAGAATATAGTATTGCTTTATAGTGAAATGGCTTGCCATTCAGAATATCTTTATTATGGCATATGATTTTTATAGTAGTATTTGGGTCCTGTAATTCCTGCTTGGGATATATAAATGGCATTGATGATATGTGGGAAATTCTTTAAGTTCTAATTACATTACACCATGAGTATTGGCATTTAGAGGTAATGGTGAGTACTTTCACCCCAAAAGTTACGCAAATGTACATTTATGAGTTCTGAATTTTAGGAAATTTATTTTGTTAAGTAAATATCAGTCATAGCTTTAATTGTGGTATCTAGCTTACCTGTGTTTTTGTTCATTAGCATAGCAATTTCATGATCCAGTGACACGGAGACCAGAATTTTATTTCCTGAATAGATTTCTCATAGACTAGACAGTCTTTGTCAAGCATACATAAACCAGAGTGGCCATTATTTGGTATATTTGATAAATGTAGATAGTAAATATGAATACCTTACCGGCACTAAATGACATTTTGCCAACAATAGCAACCAATTTGCCTTATAAATTTATGGCTATTTTTCAGTATCTGAGTTTAGAATGCTATTGATATATTTACATCAATTTTATTTATAAATCCATATTTAAATTTATCATACTGGAAATTCAATAGCTCACATATCTGCCAAATATCTTCCCACTGACAGCCAGGTAGAAACTACTTAAAAGTTTTGAAAATTAAACATTCCTTGGGCAGTATAAGTGCTAAATATAAAATTTGGGGGCTTCCCAGGTGGCTCAGTGATAAAGAGCCCAGCTGCCAATGCAGGAAACTCTGGAGATGCAGGCCTGATCCCTGGCTTAGGAAGATCCCCTGGAGGAGGAAATGGCAACCCACTTCAGTATCTGTGCCTGGAAAATCTCATGGACATAGGAGCCTGGTGGGCTACAGTCTATGGGGTCACAAAGAGTCAGACACAATTGAGTGACTGAGTATACACACAAAAGACTTTCCAAATGGCACATAACAGTAATGGGTTTATTACGAACAATGGCATTCACTTGATCTACTTTATTGAAAAATATACCTTATTAGTGAGACTTGAGTTATAAACATTGTCATTGGGAGTTAGATAAAAAATGCAAAACCCATCACAAGGAATTATCTATGGAGGTTCAGCACATCTGCTGTTCACGTTTCTTGTTACAGGCAAAGTCCTTGAAATGGTATTTAGAGTTATAACAAAGAAAACTGTGTGTTATATTATGGAACAACATGACACCAAATTATATAAACTATACAGCTAATATTTTATCCTATTTGAATAACAGCAGAACCCTTTCAATTTTAAGACTGAAGAGGAAGAGAATAAAACCTCAAAGATAACTTAATAAAGTTAAAAATTAATTTTTAATCAATAAACCTTCACTTTAGAGTCTCAGATGACCTTACTACTGAATAATATTTTGATTGACAGGGAACATTTCAGAGGTTGCAGTATCATTCTTAGGTAGGAATATATATATATATATATATATGATCTTAGTTCACAGCCATTCTCATACACATTCTCTATGTTTATCTGTATTATCTACATACATATTTATACTCACAGAGAGACAGAAACAGAGAAAGATAGGGAAGGAGAGAGAGAGGAGGGAACAAGGAAGGGGGCAGCGAGGGATAACAATAATTGTAATGTGAGAGATTTTGTTAAAAAGAGAAGATATCATAATGAACTCTATATGACAGAACCTTTAAAATAAAGAACATTTTGAAGTTCTCTGTCTTGACTGGAGACAGATATTGTGATGATATATCTTAGAAGAGGATAGGTATAATACTTTCAATTTCATTGTTGTGGTTTATCTTTAAGCTTGTCTTAAAAACTGAAATGGGAAGTCCAAGGAAAACTGTTTTCCAGAACATGACTTTAGGAAGTACCCTTTGGTAAACTCCCTAATCCTTAATTCAGGGCATAGACTGCTCAGAAGTTATTTCCATAAGTGAACATGTATTTCACTATAGAGTCTAACTAGCCAACATTAATAAAAAAAAATAATTTAACCTTGAAACTTCATAGTAAGGCAATTGAAGAGATATCCTTGGTCATATATAAGATAGGTTTTATGATTTTCATGAAGGGGTAGATCTTTTAATTACAAATACAGGCATTTAAACTTGGTCCACATATATCTGAATTAAGGACCAACTTATAATTTAAAGTATTGGTAAAGGTCTGGGTCTTTACCATTGGTAAAGGTGTACAGTAAACTGGAATAATATGAAACACTACTTTTCTCTATTTGAGACAAGAACTGTATCCATGTAACCCCCTATTTCTTTGCCAATTCTTAACACTCAAAGTAATTAATATTTGATAGATAAATATTAAATCTAAAATATCAAGTATTGAAAGAAAATAAAAAGGAGTAAAAGTACTAAGGAAAAAAAACTCTGAATGCTAATAAGTAACAGACATTATGCTAATCCAAAATTTATAGGTAGGTTTACAAATAAATTGAGTGTATAAATATGTAACTATTTTCATCAACTTACACAAAATTAATATTTTAAATATTTATGCACCTTGAACTAAAGTTGAATATTAATAAATGAATTACAATAAAGCAAGTTGTTAGATTATATCAAATTGTTAAGGTCTCATATTCTCAAATACAGACAAACTATACCAGAGATTGACCTAATTTACTGGGTTTCTGAGGACTTAGTATATTTTCAGAATGATTATTTCTTATTCTCAGATTGATGCTGACTCAAATTTCTCATATTTACAGAGTGTATAAGTATCCTCAAGCTTGAGAAAACAGGTAATCTGATACTCTTTCTGCAAGTTCTGCGGACATAAAGGGAATTCTTAGGTAATCATCAGGTAACATTCCCTTCTCTTACAGCCCCGATTTGGCACATGGGTATAGTGGAAATGTGACACAGGGAGGAAGTATAAATATCTTCAGGCTGTATGAGATAATATGCTCTTATTTCTAACTTAAGTTGTTCTTTAGAGATTCCAGAATGTTAAAGCTGCAAGCCATGATTTGAAGAGTTTGATAATTTTACTCTTTCATTAGGCTCACTGAAGTCAATTTCTTCATGAGGGATAGGAGAGATATTGTTTTTAATTCATGTATAGAATGAATATTATTTTGTGTGATTATTCAGATAACGTTGCATTTCTTGAATTTTAAATGATTCTCTAAATTAAAGGCAAAGCAATTATAGTAGTATATTTGCCATGGGCCGTGACCATGATCATGGTTTCTCTCTATAACTGTGCTATTTCAGATATCATCTTAATACAGGATTCAAATGGCATATGTTAATTAGATGTGAATTTTAGTATTGTCAATAATGGGAAATGGAAAAACTCTGTCATGCCATAATATGATATGCACAAGTTCTATAGATCTGTTAAATACAACTAGATAAAATAAATGTATAAATTTCAATTAAAATAGCAATATATTGGCTCTATAATGGCTGGTTTTCTAAGAGATTTTATCTTTACTTATCTTGCTATAGGAAAGTTAAGTTACAGTTTTTAATATTTAGCCCAGAGAAAATAATGTTTCCTGGCCTTTGGGTATTAAGTGCTAATAGATTGAAGAAAGTAGGATTCAGGTTTTCACCTGGGTGTTTGGATATCTGTTACATGTATTCAGTGGCTTCTGTGACAGATATTATTAGAACATTGATCAATAGAGAATTAAATAAAGTTCCTTTCAGTTATTCTGAATGAAATCTTTAACATCTTCAAAGACTCCTCTTTGACTCAGCATATATAGTTACTTGTAGTTAAATCTTTCCAAATTTACATCTCTAGGTTCTCTAGCAATTTTCTTCTCATTTTAATCCCTTCCAAGCACCAATCTATGGCTTCATCTTAACATAGTGAACTAACCTCCTGATCAGTTTCTCTTTTTGTCCACCAGTGTTTCATCTGTCATCATTTTACCTCCCCCCTATATTCTTCCATTATTTATCCACGTGCCTCCTATAGTATAAGAAATTTTTATTTCATGTGCATATACATATAGATGGATAGATATAATTTTACAAATATATATGTATAATTATATACATACCATGTTTTTTCATAGTCATGTTTCCACTTAGAAAATATGCTCTCTCAAATATGCCCATAATGATTCCTCTCATTCATCAAGGTACAGTCCTAAGTAACTGAAGGGAGAGAGAAAAGAGAGACAGAGATTTTTAAACATCAAGAGTTCATGGCATTATGTTTCAGGGAGTCACCTGATTGAAGAGGAATGGCTCCAAACAACAAGAAAAGCATTTACTCTAAAATACGATTATTATTAAATGAGTATTAAGCATTAACTATGGACCAGGTGATTCTAGGAACTTAGGAGAAACTATTTGGCCTAAACTCACAGAACTAGCAAATAATAAAGACACAAATTGTTCTAATGAAACTACTTCTTTAATGCTTCCAACAATTTAAGTTTAATCCCACTGATAAATCAACTTGATGTCTTTCTGTCTCTTCCTGCTCTCTCAATCTCCCTGAGAATGAGTGTCTTTCCTCACCTACCATTAACTTTATGGTTATTTGTCCTGGGGAGAATTCATCACCCTTACCAAAGCCTTTGCTGTTACAGATGTATCCAACCCTTTGGCAAGTATGCTCCCCTGTGGTCTTTGTACAGGTCTTGCTGTCCATCCATGCATTTTTGGATGTTTCATTTTCCACAGGGATCATGGTGTGTTATTGGATCTGCCTGGAGAAAATTGAAATCAGTAGGAAAACTGTGGAAGCAAAAAGTCTAATTAGCTCATTGATAGCTACAAAAAATTTTTACCATAATCTCTATCTTCCTAACTCTATCACCAGTATTCAAGTGAATTTACAATTTTTGAAATATTTTCAGGCCATTCTGCCACCAGTAGCCATTAAGAAAAACAAAGCAGCCATTTAATTTTTGTCAAAGTTCAAATTCCTATACCAAATCCATATGTAAACTGAATGTCATTTTAATATTGCTAATTTTATCACCTTTTGTGCAAAATTATCTTTATATTATAAAAACTGTTCTTTAGCCATCTCAGAGACATATGGGGTGTAGAGAGTGAAAATTAATTTGTTTTTGAGCGAATGTTTCTTTGCCCAGTACACTATAATTATTACACTTAAAGAAAGCTCTACAAGTTTCGATTGTTTGGCAATACAATAGATTGTTTAGTGTTGTTGAGAGCATTTTTAAAGTTCAGCTGTAGCAGTGAAGTCAGTCTCATTTGACAGGTAAGGCATAGCTCCGAAAGAGGCATTATCAAAACACCTAGATGTGAGAAAGTGAAAGTGAAGTCGTGTCCGACTCTTTGCAACCCCATGGACTGAAGCCCACCAGGCTCCTCGGTCCATGGGATTCTCCAGGCAAGAATACTGGAGTGGGTTGCCAGTTCCCTCTCCAGGGGATCTTCCTGACCCAGGGATTGAACCCAGGTCTCCCTCATTGCGAGCAGACGCTTTAAAGTTGCTTCTAAAACTAGTTTGACTCTTAGGTGTACATTTCAAGTCCTTGGATGGCTCTAAGCTGTTGCCAAAGTTTTATGTGAATAGAAAACAGTTACGAGGAGCAAGATACTGCAGTGTAGAGACTTCTTTTGAGGGCACATGGTCATGGCAGAGGGCAGGGAGGTCCGTGGGTGAGTAACTGCTAAGAATTTGAAGAATTCAGCATCAGGCTTTTTGATCCAGTGTCAAGGAAACTTCATAAATGTTTTTTTCTATTTAAAAAAATGATCAATGTCAACATCACAATATCAATATTTTCTCTTCTTTTGGATTACCCTGAGTTCCTTTTAAGTTGAAGCTTTTACTCAGAAATAAGATATACAACTTTGAGTCCAGAAATAAGCTAAACTATCAATGCCAAGAAATATTTTGAACTTGTTCTTTTTATACTGAAATTTGTAATTTTTACCCTTTTTGTCCCTTTTTTAGTTGCTAGTAACCTCTTGCCTTGCATGACTTCTATCATGGATAACATATCTTTTTCATATCATAGAAAGCTGAACCACTATCCTGACTTAATTGACAGAATAATCAAGGTTTAAGTTATTGCCTTATTACAGTTATGAAAGCATTCGTACTCATAGAACACAGTTTGCCTAGTTATCACCTTCTGTCTAAATCTCTATACAATAATACCTTATATTTAACTTATATTTTTGACATTCTGTGTCGACAAATTTAGAAGTCTTTCAACAAGACTTGAGAGTGAGAAACATTTGTGATAAATAGAAGGTGTTGAGATGTCATCACTGAGTTGAATGAAGTCTCAAAAATGGCAAGTCTTTGTTCTATGATCCTTACTGGAAAAAACCGATGTGAAAATGTGGTTCAATAATTAATGAAAATAAGCTGTACAGCCATAAACCTATTGTGGTCTACTCATCCAAAATTACTAAAACTGTATAGTCCATACATTAGGCTAGGCACCAGGAAGACAAAGACAAGATACATTCCTTAATTTCCAGAGTCACATAGTTTAACAGGAAGTACAAATGAATAATGAAAACACTTTATAGGGGGACTTCCCTGGTAGCCCAGTGGTTAAGAATCCACCATCCAATGCAGTTTCCAGGTCAGGCAACTAAGACCCTACATGCTGCAGGGCAGCCTAGCCTGTATGCCCCAATTAGAGAAGCCAGCTAGCTGCAATTACTGAGCCCATGCTCTCCAATAAGAGAAGCCAGCTAGCTGCAATTACTGAGCCCATGCTCTCCAATAAGAGAAGCTGTTGTGCCTAAACCAGAGAAAGCCTGGGTGCTGCGATGAAGACTCAGTCAAAATAAAAAGTAAACAACAACAAAAAAGAAATTTGATAAAGATTGCTACTCATAGTTATATACGGATATGACGATTTCCCCTGTGATGCAGATGTAGAACATGGCATATGATTTGGCACTGAAGACAAGTTTTCATCTCTGTGAAGAGAGAAGAAAGATGAACTCAGGTAGCAGAAGTCATGTTGACAGAGGCACTGAGGTAGAATAGAGAATCTTACATGTTTCTTGGACAATTGAACCTGAGTTTTATACAGGTTACTTACAGGAATCATTCTTGTTGGATACATAGAGAACAAAGGTATATAGACTACATGCAGGTGTCAGGCTAATTAACTTGGATTTTGGAAATAAAATGCTGATGATAGAATTAGAGCATCTAAAGAAAAAAAAAAGAGAGAGAGAGAGACATTTAACAAAATGCAGTGCAGATGGGTATTTGCAAAGTGTAATAAGCCTGTAAGAGATTCCTCACTCAATCTCCAAAATTTTGAATACAAATGTATTTCAAACATTTCAAAAATGCTAACCATCATAGCCAAAATCCTAAACTTCACATATTTCTTAAGTGAAATTAAATTCATAGGTTTCTTTGCGGGGTGGGGGGATGGGGGTAGCACCACATGTAGACTCTTAGTTCCCCAACCAGGGATTGAACTCATGCCCCCCACAGTGGTAGTGCAGAGTCTTAACCAGTGGACCGCCAGGGAAGTCCCTAGATATATAGATTCTAATATGTGTTTTCCAGTTTTAGTTTTTACTATCAGAGGTGTAACACATAGCAGTTTACTTAACAACCAAGAAACAGATACTGGGATTTTCTAGGAAAATAGAATTAGAAATAAAACTTACACTTGCCAATGCAAGGAAAGATATTACAGAAGTAAGCAGAAGGCACAAAGCATTTACTATCACTGTTCAAGATAAGAGGGTGTAGACTAGTGCAGCACACATTAGAGATAAGATTTCAAGTCACCGTAATAAGACAAATATCACAATAAAACATGTTATAGGAATATTAGGGTTTCCCAGTGCATATAAAAGCTATGTTTATACTATACTGTAGTTGATTAAGTGTGCGACAGTATTATGCCTAAAAATGCAATGCATCTATCTTAATTTAAAAATACTTTATTGCTAAGAAAGGCTAACCATCTCTGAGCCTTCAGTGAGCCCTAATCTTTCTGCAACAGTAAGAAAAATCTCTGATTACAGATCACCATAAAATACAATGAAAGAGTCTGAAATGTGAGAATTACCAAAATGTGACACAGATACATAAAGTGAGAAATGCTGTTGGAAAAAATGACTTGCTGAATGTGTGGTTGCCACAAACTTTCAATTTGTGAAGAGTGCAGTATCTGCAAAGCAAAGAGCAGTAATACAAGGAATGCCTGTAATATAAACTTTGAAAAAAGTGCACAGATAGATTTTATTGTGAATGCTTTGCTTGCCCTCACTCCCAAATACACAAAAATGAAAGAAAAGGTGAAAACTTGCAAACAATTTGAGAATATATATTAAGGCACTTAAAATTAATAATTAAGTCATGGGTTTAATTGGATATCAGAAAGAAAAAACAAGTACCTAAGATTGAAAAAAAAAAGTTGACTTTTTATGGTGGGTGGTTGTTTCTGCTTTATTTTTTCCACATAGCACTCTATGCCAGAAAAGAATAATTTCTGCAACATGTTAAGAAAGAAATAGACTTTCCATATAATGGATTAGAGATATGTCATCTAAATACCTTAGTAATTTTTAACATTTCTTCCAGCTAGTTATTCTAATTAAGGCAAAACTCAAAAATCGATCTATCAGGAAAGAGGAGGCATGATATTAAAAAATAGTGTCAGTGACTTTGGATTTATCAAAATATAAAACAAAGGCTAAAAAGTTTGAGACATTATTTAAATAATGCAAATATTATAATGTTTCAAATAGATATTGTGGCATTTAATATTATTACATATAATGTCTTATTATAACTATTGCTAAATCTTCATAAAAATTTTGGGAGTCTGAAATGATTTGGGGAAGGTGTGTGAAATGAAATGAAATAAAAAATTATTCCTTAAAGTAGTAAATGAAAATATGAATGTGGTTATATTAATTAAATCTGTAAAAGTAATACTAGAGAAAATAAAAGTAGTATCTATATATCTCTATCTATCTATCTATCTATGTATCTATCTATCTTTCCAGTCTCCAAATAAGACTCAAGAGGATAACAAAGAAAAACAATATACATTGAAATGCATTTGCAATTAAAATCTCTAGAAAGCAACTAGATTTCACAAGGGGTAATCTCTCAGACTGTTAAAACATATGAGAGAAGCAGTAAAAGCAGTAAAAAAAAAAAAAAAAATAGCTGCTTCAGATCTTCTGGTCAAAGTAGTCTCCTGACTGCAATAGGGCCCTCTCCCCATTGCAATAAAACCTTTTATCAACATTGCAATAATTCCTTTAAATAAAGTATCTCCTTGATGAAACAACAATAATACAACAACAGAAAACTTTAAGCAAACCAAACACTAGAGAGCTGAAAATATAAATTAAGTGGACTAAATTTCAGAAAGTGACAAGCCCTTCATAGAAGAAAAAGGAAATACTCTGCTTATTCCAGGATGAGCATCAGGAGAGGGGAGTCTAATACAAATGCCAATTTTTTATTATGGCAAATTGTGATTTTGAAACAAATAAATTTAAAGAGGGCACAAGGCTTCCCTGGTGGCTCAGCTGGTGAAGAACATTCCTGCAGTACGGGAGACCTGGGTTTGATCCCTGGGTTGGGAAGATCCCCTGGAGAAGGGAATGGCTGCCCACTCCAGTATTCTAGCCTGGAGAATTCCATGGACTGTATATTGTGTAGGGTCAGACAGGATGGAGCAACTCTCACTTTCACAAGAATCACACAAACATTTTTTAAAGATCCATTTTGAAGCCTTTTTACTTGCTACTCAAAAAATTAATGTTCTATGATACAAAAAAGATGTATCATAGAACTAGAAACAAAAGCCCAAGACATAAAAACTCTGGAAGAAAACATAGGATGATACCTTTGCAGTGTTGGAATAACTATAGGTATATTGGACAGGATAAGAAAAAAATTAATTATCAATAAAGGAAAACCACAAATTTGTCTTCTCAAAACCAAAACATTCTATTGATCAAAACTAACAATTAAAATGAATAGACAAGGGACAAGGTACTGACTAGGAAAAACAAGTTCTAGTATGTGAATCTCACAAAGCACTTGCATCTACTTTTTAACAAAGACTCATAAACAAAATACAGACAAATTATTCAAAATGAAATAGGCTAATCAGACTTTCTTAAGAATTCAGGAATTACATGCCGATGTAGATGGGGAAACAATGGAAACAGTGAGAGACTATTTTCTTGGGCTTCAAAATCACTGCAGATGGTGACTGCAGCCATGAAATTAAAAGATGCTTGATCCTGAGAAGGAAAAATATGACCAACCTAGACAGCACATTAAAAAGCAGAGACATTACTTTGCCAACCAAGGTCTATTTAGTCAAAGCTGTGTTTTTTCCAGTAGTTGTGTATGGATGTGAGAGTTGGGGTGGCAAAGAGTTAGACATGCCTAAAGTGACTGAGTACTCACACACACAAGTAGAAACTAGAGAGTTAATACTGGTTCATCTAATAGCAATCATCTACAGAGACATCTATGCACTCTTCCTAATGAGATTCTATTGTTGGATACTCAGTTTTTGGTTGCTTCAGGAACAAAAGAGCCTCTTGATGAGGGTGAAAGAGGAGAGTGAAAAAGCTGGCTTAAAACTCAACATTCAAAAGACTAAGATCATGACATCTGGTCCCATCACTTCATGGCAATTAGATGGGGAAAAAGTGGAAACAGTGACTTGGGTTCCAAAATCACTGTGGATGGTGACTGCAGCCATGAAGTTAAATGATGCTTGCATCTTGGATGAAAATCTAGAGAGCCTATTAAAAATCAGAGACATCACTTTGATGACAAAGGTCCTATATAGTCAACACTATGGTTTTTCTAGTAGTCATATACAGATGTGAGACTTGGACTGTAAAGAAGGCTGAGCACTGAAGAATTGATGCTTTTTAACTGTGGTGTTGGAAAAGACTCTTGAGAGTCTCTTGGACTGCAAGGAGATCAAACCAGTCAGTTCTAAAGGAAATCAACCCTAAATATTCACTGGAAGAACTGATGCTGAAATTGAAGCTCCGATACTTTGGTCACCTGATTCAAAAAGGCAACTCATTGGAAAAGACCCTGCTGTTAGGAAATATAGAAGACAGGAGAAGAAGGGTATGATAGAGGACGAGATGGTTGGATGCCATTACCGACTCAATTGGACATGAGTTTGAGCAAGCTCTGGGAGATGGTGATGGACAGGGAAGTCTGGCGTGCTGCAGTCTATGGGTTTGCAACAAGTTGGACATGTCTGAGTAACTGAACAACAACAATTTTTAAAAATAGCAATATTATATGTATAAGCACCTAAAAACAGCATTTAAATGCACAAAATTGACTGAACAAAAAATACTGATTGAACTAAAGGGAAGAATGTGTATGTGTGCTCAATCTCTCAGTTGTGTCTGGCTCTCTGTGATCCTATAATCTGTGTAGCCCAGGCTCCTCTGTCCATGGGATTAGGAAGGCAAGAACACTGGAGTGGGTTACCACTTCCTCCAAAGAGTCAGACATGACTTAGGGACTAAACCACCAGGTGATGAAACAGATTCATGACGCCCACCGCATTTTTCTAGCCCAGGGAGGCTGTGACTCTGTGGTCACTATTATCCAAACTCAACTACACTGGCAGCACAGAGAGAAGCAGGCTGTGGAGAAACTGTACAATCAGAACAACACCATTTTTAGAACAGTTTTGGAATATACACTGGTTCAAATTGAACAAATCAAGAATTCTATATCCACAAAACATGTATTCAACTTTCTCATTCCATGGACCAACCATTTTAACACTTCATTTCATTAATTAATACTAATTTACACCAAATAGTCCATAAGACACTGATGTTTATTGGCATAATATTCATGAAAGAGTGGACAGAGAACAGTCTGAATTGCTTCATTGAATAAAATGCATGTTTGCCACATACATACTCACTGTTATCTTTTACAAGAATCAGAGAATTTTGTGACCCTGACCAAGAATTAGTGTTCTCTCTAGACTAGAAATGCTGACTAGAGAGTTTCATTTCCTGATCTCACTGACACTGAGAGAAACTCAGCATGATCAGTTTATAGGACCCTGATCCTCTGACCACAGGGATGATTAACTAGGCCAACACGCAAAACCGAAACTGAGTTGAGATCACAATAACTGGAATGACGACGGAGCTGAGAAACTGACGCTGGGCCAGGAAATACTGTGAGACCACTTGCCAGGAAAACATACCAGTGTCTTAGGTTAGTATCCTTTTCTAAGCTTGATAATTCTGTGTTTCTTTTGATTATGCGGGCTAATAACTTCCTTTGGCTGAGCTTTGGCAGAGATGATTTATTTTGCTTTTCTTTAAAAGTACTTTGAAAAAAGTAATTTCAATGAAATTATATTGTGTGTGGTTGTTATGTTTTTTTCAGTAGAATTCAATAAGAAAAAGAAACACCTAAGCCTATACTGATAAATATGTAATATCTGCCTTTCTGTAACTGTGATGACTTGCACTTCATCAAGGTCAGTCAGAACATATGCACTAAATGCGTCTGCCTGAATTAGCTTTGACTTTAAATTTTATACTGGTATTGAGTGGTAGCTCCCCATTTATTCTCTACACGGGAGCATAAAGAAAAAAAAAAGAGGAAAATGTCTGAACTATGTAGACAGAAAAGTGTTTGTTTAATTGATCATGGGTAGTCTTTGCAAGAATAGATGCTTGTAATTTAGTACACTGAAAAAACAACAGTTCCTATATTCATCTTAGTTTAAGTCAAAACCAAAATCCAATATAAACATATGTTAAAGAACACAATTTATCCTGTCAGTAAAGCATATCATGCCTCTAATCCCTGAGGATAATTGTGATGAGTTATATAAGTGCAAAATACTGTCCCATTATAAGAACAGTGATTGAAAATTTTCATGTCAAAATAGTTGGTAGATTTTGATCACCAATTTATGAAGCAGACTATTCAAGGAAGTTGTCAGAGTATTAGGAATTTTAATGAGACAATGAAAATAAAATAAAAACACAATGAAAAATTTATGTAACACTTTTATATAATTCTGGATAATAGTGAAGAGAGCTAAGATATGTGATACAGGTTTTGACATTGCCCGTTTGGTAAAGATGTGTCGAGTAAATTATTTCTTCCTCATCTTTGCCTATAAAACAGTGACATTAATTCCTATCTTATTACACATGCTTCTTTGATCATATAATATGTGGAAGTGTATTTAAATGAAAAATCATTGGCTACCTGATGTGAAGAGCCAACTCATTGGAAAAGACCTGATGCTGCAAAAGACTGAAGGCAATCCAAGGGATAGCAAAGAGTGGACACTACTTAGCAACTGAACAACAACAACAATGAAGAATCATCTCTGGAACAAGAACTGCAAAAATTAAAAATAAAAATCTGTCTTTCTGTAAATATAATGATAACACTTTAAAAAATTTGTTCAAATCAATAAATCAACCTTTTCAGATCTCTGGATGCTAATCAAAGACTTGTAAAAATCAAAGAAGAATTTATTCAAGAAAAATAGGTGAATCTCAGTAAAAACACCAAGCTTTAGGGTGTCTTGACACACCCTATTCTCAATCTCTTTCCCCAGCTCCAAGATACCATTTCAATAAACCATGGAACTACAGCCAGCATCCTAGCAGCCACTGTAGGAGTCGAATGAGTTGGGATCCTCCCCAAAATGTTGTTCCCAGAGAATATTTACTATTTAATCCATCTGTACTCATGGAAGTGGCTTGATAGCTACATTTCAGGGTTTGTCTTTATTTTACTTTGACTTAGAGCTCTCTCTGTGCAAACAGCAGCTTTATCCCTAAGGTATTTAGGAAAAATAATCAGCAGAAAGTGTTTAACAAGGTAGCTGACTGAAGTGGCAACAAGAGGGTTAACAGGAGGGTGATCAAAATACTTAAGGAAAAACAGGGAATGAGTCTTGGAAAAGTTCCAACAAATTTGCCGGAATCTAGAAGGCCACAGCATACACACAGCTGTAGACATTTCCAGAAAAGATATGAGAAGGCCCTAAGCCTTCACCTCTGACTGACCTTGAGGCTCTGCAAAAGCAAGTGGTTAAGCTTAAGGCAGAGATGGAGGACTTACTCCCAGAATACACAGAATTCTCAGCAAACGCTGGAAGACTTACTAGTTCAGGACACTTAATGGAACATCTGTCCAGTGACTAGCTGAGCACTAGGTTAACTGAACACAGATTTCGGTGGCCATATATGACAGAGAATTCAGACTTCAGAAAATTAGGCCAGAAAACTCATTATTTGTTTAATTACAAATAACAATTATAGAAAGCTGCAATAAAATATCCTGAGTAGGAAAAAGAACCCTGTTTTCAGAGTGGTCACATTATGTTATTTAAAATCTAATTTTCAATAAAAGCATATGAAAATGCAATGAAAAAAGAAAATATAGCCCATACACAGAAAAAAATATAGTCAAAATAAACTGTTTCTAAAAAAGCCCGGACATTGGACTTTCCACACAAAGGCTTTAAATCAGCTATTCTAAGCTTGTTCAAAGGACTAAAGAAAACTATGTCTAAGTATTAAAGAAAAATGACAAAAATCTCTTGCCATGTAGAGAAAATCAATAAAGTGATAAATTTCTATTAAAAAATAGAAATTATGGAGTTATAAATATATCTGAAACATTTATTACAGTGGTTTAATAGCAGAATGGAATCAGTAGAAGAAAAAAAATGAATTTAATGAAAAAGAATGATTAAGAAAATATTTTAAAACTATAGAGTAAAAGAAAGAACAAAGAAACTTTTACAAAACTTGATATTCTCTGGTCTTTAGAGTAAGTAACTTGAGAAAGTCACTTTAAAGCCTATACAGGTGACCCTTGAACAATGCAAGGGTTAGGGATGTCAGTCATTTCTGAAGTTGAAAATCCCCATATAAGTACCACTGGCTCTTCATGTTTCCACCTCCACAGATTCAAACAACAGCATATTGTGTAGTACCATAATAGATACTTATTGAAAATAATCTATGAACCCATACAGTTCAAACATATATTGTTCAAGGGCTGACTATTACTTTTTTCCATTTATTTTTATTAGTTGGAGGCTAATTGCTTCACAATTCTGTAGTGGTTTTTGTCATACACTGACATGAATCAGCCATAGATTTACATGTGTTCCCATCCTGATCCCCCCTCCCGCCTCCCTCCCCATCCCATCCCTCTGGGTCATCCCAGTGCACCAGCCCCGAGCACTTGTCTCATGCATCCAACCTGGACTAGCGATCTGTTTCACTCTTGATAATACACATGTTTCAATGCTGTTCTCTCAGATCATCCCACCCTCGCCTTCTCCCACAGAGTCCAAAAGTCTGTTCTGTACATCTGTGTCTCATTTTCTGTTTTGCATATAGTGTTATCATTACCATCTTTTTAAATTCCATATATATGCATTAGTATACTGTATTGGTCTTTATCTTTCTGGCTTACTTCACTCTGTATAATGGGCTCCAGTTTCATCCATCTCATTAGGACTGATTCAAATGAATTCTTTTTAATGGCTGAGTAATATTCCATGGTGTATATGTACCACAGCTTCCTTATCCATTCGTCTGCTGATGGGCATCTAGGTTGCTTCCATGTCCTGGCTATTATAAACAGTGCTGCGATGAACATTGGGGTGCACGTGTCCCTTTCAGATCTGGTTTCCTCAGTGTGTATGCCCAGGAGTGGGATTGCTGGGTCATACGGGCAGTTCTATTTCCAGTTTTTTAAGGAATCTCCACACTGTTCTCCATAGTGGCTGTACTAGTTTGCATTCCCACCAACAGTGTAGGAGGGTTCCCTTTTCTCCACACCCTCTCCAGCATTTATTGCTTGTAGACTTTTGGATAGCAGCCATCCTGACTGGCATGTAATGGTACCTCATTGTGGTTTTGATTTGCATTTCTCTGATAATGAGTGATGTTGAGCATCTTTTCATGTGTTTGTTAGAAGGGCTGACTATTATATACTTAGGCTTATGATACACTGATTTAACAGTAAGGCAAGAATTTCAATGGGGGAAATAACAGTCTTTGCAATAAATGGTGGTAAGACAACAGATGTCTAGATGTCAAAGAACACACCTGAACCCCTCCTCACACTATGCACAAAAACTGGCTTAAAATGGATTATTCCCCATAATGTAGAGCTACAATTGCAACATCATTAGAAACAAATATAAGGGTAAGTCTTCATGGGCTTCCCTGGTGGCTCAGTGGAAAAGAATCCCCCTGCCGATGCAAGACATATGGTTTCAATCCCTGGGTAGGGGAGATCCCCTGGAGAAGGGAACCCATTCTACTATTCTTGCCTAGAAAATCCCATGGACAGAGGAGCCTGGCAGGCTACAGTCCATGAGGTCGCAAAAGAGTTGGCTACGACTTAGCAACTAAACAACAACAAAAATCTTCCTGACTCAGATTTGTTAACAGATTCTTAGATATAACACCGGATAGTAACAACCAGCAAAAGAAAAAACAAATATGAATTCATTAAAATGAGAACCTTTTGTCCTATAAAGAACAAAATCAAGAACATAAATTTAACCCACAAAATTGGAATAAAACTATTTGTAATAAAAAAAACTATTTGTAATCATATGTCTAAGGGACTTGTATGCATAATATATAAATATATAAAATATGTACTTGTATGCAGATTGTATTAATACATACAATAAAAAGACAGATAAACCAATTTAAAAGTGTGCTAAGCATATTAGTATACACTTCTTATAAGAAGATATACTAAACAAAAGCACATGGAAAGATGGTCATTAGGGAAATTCAAATTTAAAAAACTCAAGTTATCACTTCACACCCACTAGAATAACTAATAAAAACAGTTTGGAAGTTCCTCAATTGGATAAACAAAGTTACCATATGAATCAGCAAATCCACTGTCATGTGTATAACTAAAAGAATTTAAAACATTTGCTTAAAATCCATATACGAGTATTTAGAGTAGCATTATTCATAATAGTCACAAAGGTAGAAAAACCCACATTGCAATCAACTGATGAATGAACAGGCACTGTGGTATATCCATACAATGAAATATTATGTAGTCATAAAAAGGAGTGAAACACTGATATATGTTGCAACATAGATAAAATTTAAAAATATTATCATAACTGAAAGAAATGAGTCATAAAAAGACATACTGTATAATTTTAATTTATATGAAATGTTCAGAATAGATAAATACATAAAGACTGTAGATAGTAGATTAGTGATTGCCTAGAGGTAGGGAGAGAGGGGAATAAAAAATTGGTATGGGGTTTCTTATTGGAGTGGTGAAAATCTTCCATAGTAAGACAGCAGTGACATTTGCATAGTTCTGTGGATGTTATAATAATCATTTAATTGTGCAATTCCTTAGGGTGAACTTTATGGTTTATGAATTATATTGTAATAAAGCTGTTAACATGAAATCATACTGAGCCCCTTGCCAGGTCCCCACCCCGACTCAGCCAGGGGGGTGTGAATATCTCAAGTTAAGAAATTGAAGTGAATGAGTTTAAAAATAAAGGGAACTACTTACTGCAAATGAAAAGAAACAGAGCATATACGTTTCTAGCAGTAATGATTAAGCATCTACATATAAAAATATTTCCTCAAATTAAAATTAATATTCATTTATGTTAGCCAAAATTGATTATTTCATAAGTTCTAGACATTATGCTTAATACTTCGCTTGCTTCTCTTTTGAGTCTTAGAATACTTTGAAATTTATTCTCTTAGTTTTACAGATAAGAACTTGAATGAAATTTTAACCTCACTAATGTGTCTAAACAGTTCATAAATGGCATCATCAAGACAGGAACCCAGATCAATTAATCATAAAGGAAATACTCTTGCCTATGAACCTATTGCTTATTATTTTTGTTCAAGATTAAATGAATAAGATAATTTGTTCTCATCAATGCTATATTTATAGCTGTAATATACATATTCCAGGAGAATCATTGTTTGAAGTAGAGTTTAATTGCATTATAAATGTCTATATCAAAGAAATGTTGAGGAAGTAGGTTTTCAGGATTTCTTTTTATTTTAAACCATGAACTCTCTTCAACTTCCTTCCACTAGGGCTTCTCTGGTAGCTCAGATGGTAAAGAATCTGACAGCAATGCAGCAGGAGACCTGGGTTTGATCCCTGGGTAAGGAAGATCCCCTGAATACTGGCAATCCACTCCAGTATTTTTGCTTGGGAAATCCCATGGACAGAGGAGCCCGATGGACTGCAGTCCAGGGGATCACAAAGAGTCAGACATGACTGAGAGACTTTTACCTCACTCTTCAACTCATCATTCCTAGACTAACCAAGGTCACTTATCTGAAAAGTCATTTTATTTCAATATATCTGCATATGATGGGAAGCAACAATAGGCCACAACAATAAGCATTAATCTGATGACAGATAGAAAGGAAATCCTCAAGTAAACAATCAGTAGAAAATAGATAAACAAAAGTAGTAATTAAAATGGGAAGATGGCATTTTCAAAGTGAGTCAAGAAAAGGTAAGGGGTTTATCTGAAATCTAAGTTCTTTAATGTCGCTTTTCTCCAAGCTAACCATTAGAGTCAGGGTTTGGATGTTTTTATTTTAAATCTTCTTGCCTAAATTTTATTTTTTATCTTATTTTAGGTGTGGTCTCTTTGATCTGCTTCTTTATTTCCCTTGGAATAATTTACTCAAAGTCCCTTTGGTAAAGTATCTCCTACTGATGGTCATAAAGCCTCTAGAATTTTAGACACAAGTCTCAGAGGCCATCTGGTTCAATCTCATCATTTTACAGGAGAAGAACTTGAGGCCAGGATAGGTTGAAACCCACCCAAATATTTTTTTCTTCAAACTATGAGAGGCTTTCTTCCATAGATGTCTTTATGGAAAAGCCTACCCAGTTGTAAATCTATTTAACTTATTGTGTTTGAACTATTTAATTTACTTGTATTTCTAAGATTTTTCTTCTATTCTTAAAGATTTTCTTCTTTAAATATGAGCTATTTAAAACTATCTTGTGCTGCTTTATTCTCATTCTTAAATAACAAGTATCTATACAAACTCATTATATGTCAGCACACAGGGTATAGGGTACTTTTTGACCACCTCTTTGTACTCGTTAGTATTGAAAGATTCCAACTTTCCAATCTTAAGAAATCTTTGAAACCTCAGCATTAAGAGATTTTTTAAATAATATTATTGTGCTAGAGTAAGAATGGATATCCTCACCTACATTCTATCTGGCCAGTTGTATACAAAGAGTGTAATTTATTCTCCATAATTTGAAGCAGTGTGAGGTTCTACTAAGGTCAGAGAAAGTACATGCAAGACTATACCTACAACTTACAATGTATATTGTGAAAAAGTTTCAATACCCTGTAACACTGCCATTATATTTGCCCTCAAATTGACTCCTAACAGTTTCTAAGTAGGACAGCCATTGTTCAAATAGAAATTGTGCATATATAATATGTCTGCCTTCTTCACCCATTTTATATGTGCATAAGGTAAAATTATATCTTATAACCCACATATGAAGGGCTTGAAAAAGTTAAATGAATGATTTTTACTAGTATTCAACTCAAAAACCTCAACAGCATCAGTGAAAGGCAAGAATGCATTAAAAGGAATCCCATAAAAATTTGTTCAATTGAATTGTATTATAAAAGCTTTATTCAATCTTGAAGATTTTTTTTCTATTTCTCCCCCTTATCTAAACTAGTAAAATCTATAATATCATAGCACAAACTCATCTGCCATCATTCTACATTCTGAAGTTTATAGAGTACATAGATTTAGATAAAAAATAGCTGCATCATTCTAGGTTGCTGTAAGCACAAATGTGCTCTGGACTGACTTACAGCCACTACATTGGAGTAGAAGGATGCCCACAGTATTTGAACGTTATTTTCAGAAAGGAATCCAGAGTCACACAGAGAAATAATATGACTTAAAAACATACACTAAAAGAAGAGGAGAGGCTCCTTGGGGAACAAAAGAGAAATAGAATTTTCTTACTAGAAGCTTTGTTAGTCTATTAAACTAATTCAGACATATAGGTAGTTAATTATAGACACATAGACACACAAACACAGAAAATGGACATGGTTCAAATGCAGTATTCACTGCATTGTTTATAATTTACTGATTATATTTTATATGCCATATCAATTATCATTAAATTTATATCCAGTGTTGCTCATTAAAGCAAGAACAAATGCTCCTGAATCAGCAAAAATAGCCCCTAATAAGAATGAAACTAATGAAGTCAATTATTTGAATGATAATGCAAACTATTTACTTCGTTGATCTTTCTTCCCTGGCTAAATTCTCTAGTTTCAGTCTTATTTCTTATTCTCCATTATACGCTTAGTGGTTCAACTTTCTCTCTCAGGCACTCGTCTCTCTGATGTCTTATATCCTAGAGTGAACACAATGCCTGTCCACTACGGCACTGTGGTGTATACTGATTTTATCTAGGCCCTGTCTGCTCTTTTACAGTCTGCATGCAAGATGTGTAGTTATTTCCACGATGTGTCTTTAGACCCTCTCAGCTCAGACATTTTTGTCCTAACGAAATGGAATATTGAAGTAATCAATTAAAGTATTGTTAGAGAGTGGGACTGTAAACTGTTGCCCTTAATTTTCCTGAAATTTCAAAGAATAAACCAGATGAGCATGCTTTCTAAAAGTTTATATCAGAGAAAATGTTGCTTGCAACAAATTATTTAGTGAGACTCTATAAGTCATTATTTCAACTGTTTGGACAGGTCCTTTTTGATAAAGAATAGATTCAACTTTTATTTTCTATTGCAATGTCCATTGTTTAATTATCCTGGAACCACACAGATGTATTCTCAATGGGTTACTATTTGCCTGAAATTTTAATGCATGTTTATTCATTTGTAAAGACAGCTCTACTTTTTCCTCTATATTCAAGATTCAAGTGAATCTTTTTAAAATATCTAGTCAGTATACAGTAGAAAACATAGTTTTGGTGGAACTGCAGAGAAAATGTGGACCGTGACATGCAGGACTCTGTGGACACTCTGAAGACCTTGGACTGCCATGTCAGAGCAATGGAAGCAACTAAAGGGTTTTTTAAGTCTTAGATGTTTAGTCGTGTCCAACTCTTTGTGACCCCACGGACTGTAGCCTGCCGGGCTTCTCTTGAATTCTCCAGGCAAGAATACTGCAATGGGTTGCCATTTCTCTCTCCAGGGGATCTTCCCTATCCAGGGATTAAACCTGGGTCTCCTGCATTGCAGGCAGATTCTTTACCATCTGAGCCATCTCATGACTCATGAGCTTAGTTACCCCACAGCATGTGGAATCTTCCCAGACCAGGAATCGAACCCATGTCCCCTGCATTGGAAGGCAGATTCTTAACCACTGGACCATCTGGGAAGCACAAAAGGGTTTTTAGTTATAAGTAATTGATTTACAATTCAAGCCTCACCATGGTGGACAGAATGAAAGGTAGCCTCATAAAATGCAATAAAAATAGTTGATTATAACTACAATGATTTAGACAAGTTTGTTTCTGGTATATCTGGATTTATAGTAAAAGGAAATACAATTGTTTTATCTGTTAATAAAAACCTTAGCTGTAACAGTGTAGATAACTCTCTAAGACTAAATATAGAAGGCTTAATTTTCCTTGGCCTCTGGGATGCACAGTGTTGAAAAGCATGGGTTTGGAATCAAATGCCAACTCGGGAACTCTACTGTTTGCAAATTCTATAACCCTGGGCAAACTATTCACAAGGGAAGGAAGAGTAGGGGTGAAGAGAGGCAAAATGTTACTGAAAAAGTCCTTATTGAATAAAAGATACATATTTTTTCAAAAAGTATAATGTGCTTGCTTTAAAGAAAAAGCACTTCATCAAAAACATTAAATTCTACTTAATTTATTTAATCAAATCGGGGTTTGTTTTAGAAATATCAAATAAGTTTAAAATTGAAATCCAAAGATATAACATCAGTTTATAGGAAATTTCCTTTTGTGGAATATCTCATTCTGCAAAAAATTAAACATGACTTTACATCAGTGGAGTCATATGAAAACATTCAGTGAGTCAACATCTATTTATTGATCTTCTAGTCTGTGTGGCTTGGTAGATTTGAAACTTCATAAACATGCATATTTTTGGCTGATAGGATACAACTTCCCCAGTTTTATGTCTTAGTCATTTCCAATGCTGATTTTAATTATGTTTGAATTTATGGATTAAGGATTTCTTAATGAGTTTATGAAAGCGATAAGTTTATGCTTCCAAGAATGATATTTATGGCCTTGCAAGTAACCATAAAGCTTTCTTGCTAGAAATACAAGCAGTTTAAAGTGAAGAAGGACAACAAAAAACAGCTCTCTTTCCTCAACTAAATCTGATCCAGTTCTACTACTAAAAATGTTGTTATTGGTTCTGTATGTGGAGACATTTTTTTTAACCAGTAGAGAAAGTTACTGTGTCTGATATTGGATTGAAAAGGATGTTGCAGCTTTTAAGGAGAAAATAGAAAAGAGAAAGAGACACAAGATGCTTGTTCCTGGGGCTAATTTGCTGCCTCTAACCTTGTATTTGTTGACCCTCACCTTTTGTCCACATTTTCCTCACACCACGAGTATACTCTCATAAATTTCAGTTCCCCGGCTTATTACATTTGAGATGGTAAAATGCCAGGAGCTATGGTGCTAAAAGTGCTGCCTCTCAAACAAATTTCCCCAATGATATTAACCTTGAATGCAAGAGATGTAAGTGACGGAGAGTTTACAACGTCAAATAAGTTATAGTGTATTTAGTCTAAACTCTTCATTTAAAGGAAAACTGGCTAGATTTTGAGGTCAGGGAAACTATACAATCACACTATTATTCCTGGCCCATTGATGACTAAACTATCACAACAAAAATAAAACCACTATGATTTTAGATGTCCTCTAAAATTTAAGAATTTGCTATTAAAAATTAAAAAAAAAAAGGTTGACCTAGTGGATGACTAATTCAGATTACACTATATGAAGCAAAGTCCATATATATGATGGTCATTTACTGTACAGATGTGTGAGACATAAAATTTGGTCTGTATACACTGACTGCTTCAAGTTTGAGTCAGTTAAACCCTATTGTTTTAATAATTACGAATACCTTTACAATGACCTGAAGTAAACATTCTGCATTTTAATAACTTCATGAAAGGTGTGAATCTTAGTATTATGCTTTCATAGTTCAAAAATATATACAAATCAACCAAATTCATTCAAAAATATTTATAAAATAAAGGCAGTAATTTTATAAACTCATAAATCATTCAATGTAAACATTGAAAACTTTATAAAAATTTTCCAAATATACATTTTGGAGGTATACCAAAACAAAAATATGCATATCCTTTTGCTTAGATTTCTCCCATCTGTACCAAGTCTCACTCTCCCCAGCTTTAGAAGTGTTGACTGCTGATGGCTCACAACTAAGTCTTTGCTTGGGACTTGTGTATATATAAGTGTGTGTGTGTGTGTGTGTGTGTGTGTGTGTGTGTGTGCATGTGTGTGCACACACATGCAATCAGTCACTCAGTCATGCCCAATTCTTTGCGACCTCATGGATTATAGCCCACCAGATTCCCCTGTCCATGGAATTTTCCAGGCAAGAATACCGAAGTGGGTTGCCTATTCCTACTCCAAGGATCTTCCCAACCCAGGGATTGAACCCATGTCTCTTGTGTCTCCTGCAATGGCAGTCAGATTCTTTACTTGGCCTCAGTCAAAGAGAACTGGCTTGCTCAAGGGTATGTGCTCTTCACGGGAAGCTTGCATCCAAGGACTGGCTGATTTGATAGTACAAATAATCAGGGCTATTGTCACAATTCAGGACAACTTGATGTCATTCAAGTTTCAGTGGGAATGACAGATATTTTTTCATTGCATTGCAGTTCAACTTCTCCCCTCTGCCTGATCTTGCTTCCTTAACTCTCTCAAGTGTTGTGCCTTGGAGTACTCCACAATAAGTTTAATGCTTACCAGTTTCCTTGTCAGAGTCTTTTTCTCCAAGGAAATCACCCTAAGACAGATGGTGCTAGGGGTGGTCCAAGAAATTAAGCTTTAAAATATGATTTTTGTGCAGGACCACTCCCTGGACAGTTGGCAAGTAGGGTCCCATGGATAGTGTCAGCTCTTGGGTGCCACAACAGAGCAGTTGTTAAACAAAGATTTCACTGTTAATGGAAAGGGATGAGATGTTAGGGGAAGATCATGTACTGACACTAGCTGCGATAATATCCCAAGCATTTTAGAGGTTCTCAGAAAGAAGAGATAGTAGGTGGTATTGAGTGAAGTAATTTGCAACAACAAAGACAAAGACAATGAATGACATTGTAAAAAAGAACAGAGGGTGATTAATGAAAAAAAAAAGTAATGCAAAATATGAAACACAATGTCTCTTTGCCAAGGCATATATACTCTTCCCCCCTCCTGCCAGAGAGTAGAGAAGCTAAAGCTCAACTCCAGAGCTTAACTGAAAGGCTTGTATAAGTCTACAAAGTCATTCATGACCAAAATGATGGCCTTAATTAGACAGAAGAAGGTTCCTGAGAATTTCAATTATTAACATTTGAGTTGAACCTGAAAATTTCAGATCTAAAACCTGAAAATTCCAGATCTCCCTGAACCCTAAAAGTGCCACGCTCTTTGAGAGCAGGAGTGCCATGCTCCTCCCTCTCAATGGCTAGTGCTGTCTGAGGGTGAGGCTGAGAAGGCCCTCCCCAATATACCCTCATCTCTTCTCCTAGACTCCAATGACTAACTACTTTCAAGTCACAACATAACCCCAGCTAGAGAAGTACTGGACCTCCTAAGGAAGGAAACTGATGCTATCCCAAGGTTGCTACAGAACCTAGCTCCATGTACAGACAGGAATCGGACAGTATGTATGGAACTGGGTTCTAAAGGTGCTGGAAGAAGGGAGGGGGTAGAATGCAAAGGTGGCTAGGAGTGTTCACAGGCATACTCTTTCAACCTGGCAAGAATCCTGAAAGATAGTAGCAGTACACAGTAGCTTACTGTATAATTCCTCTCAGGGGTGTCCTGAAATGCAGTGAGTGAGGGGAAATCCTTCTAATGAGTAGAACTTTCAGCTGTGTCTGTAAGTGTACCTTTGTGGGGAAAAGAGATAGTCTAACTTTATAATATAGATTCATAAGTATAAGTCACTCAGTCATGTCCGACTATTTGCGACCCCATGGGCTATTCTGTCCGTGGAATTATCTAGGCCAGAATACTGGAGTGTATAGCCTTTCCCTTCTTCAGGGGATCTTCCTAACCAAGGGATCAAACCCAGGTCTCCCGCAGTGCAGACGGACTCTTTACCAGCTGAGCCACAAGGGATAGTGGTAATTGGCTGGAGAAAGACTGGGTCAAGGAGGTCTAAGGAAAAAGGCATGTGGCTACATTTAGGATTGCAGACAGTAAATTCAGAGTTTTGTATCACCTGTGAATGCCTTCCTAAGAGCATCCATGATGGTGGAGGCACTAAAAATTAAGAGTGTGTATGTGCTCAGTCGCTAAGTTGTGTCCATTTCCTTAACCATCAGAATCAAGTGCTGTACTTATAACAATCTGACCATTTGTTATCACCCAGCCTCAGTCTTCAGCTTCCCTTGTACTGATATGTGAGTATGAACAGAGTAGCTTTGCGAGCAGGGGTAAAGAATATACCTTCCTAGCATGTATCACCAGCATGGGTTTCCATCCAATTCAATGATCATTACTTAGTTGGTATCCCCCAAATTTCAAATAGAATAATCTTAGGGGTGAAAGTTGAATCAACCCTGAGTGTTAGTAATTTTATTACTGCCATGACAAAAAACCACGAACACAGCCACTGAAAACAGCATAAATATGTTCTCTTATAATTCTGTGGCTCAGAAGTCTGGAATGGATCTAGCTGAGCTAAAGTTAAGGTACTGACATGGCACACCAGTGCCCCTTTCCAGAGGCTCTAGGGAATACTCTGTTTCCTTGCTTACTTAGGCAGTTTTCAGAATCCATTTATAATCTTATGATTGTAAAAATAAAGTTCCTCTTTCCTTTGCAGCTGTTAGCTTAGGTCAGTTCCTGACTTCTAAGGGGCCACCCACATTCTTTGGCATGTGGCTCTCTTCTTCCATATTCAGAAGCAACCACAGTGCATCAAGCTGTTATCAGGCTTCTCATCTTTCCTGCCCCCTTCTCCATGACAACATCTCCTTTACCTACCATTCCGCCTTCCTCTTCCTGTTTTAAAAGCCATGTGATCATTTTTGATCCACCTGGATAATTAAGGCTATTTTATTGTCAGCTGATTAGCAGTTTTAATTCCATCCCATCTGAAACCTTAATTTCATTTTTCTCATGTAATGTAACTTATTCACAGGTGTAACACCGGAGGGTGAAGATCATGGGGCACAAAATCCTATCTACGAAACTTGGCTTACTATTGCTCCCAGTGACTTACTCTGTTTCTCTTTTTCCAAGCTGGTCTCTGTGGACTTAGGTTGATTTCTAGAAAGAAAATCCTGTCACCAGAGGATTCAGCAAGATTCCCATAATGTTTTAAACTACTCTACTGGTTACTCCAATAAAGTGTGCAAACAATAAGGGAAAAGGAGCTGCCATCCTCTCAGGGTAATTGGCTCTAATCACGAGGAAGAGGTAGAGCTACTGATAGACAGTAAGTTTAAGAAAGCTTTTACTCAGTACCTAGGTAATTCTTGGAGGTGTATTTTTCTACTTCCTTGTCCAAAAGTGACAGTGTGTGATCAGTGAAGTAGCCATGATCTGAGTAAGTCATCGACTTGGACCCTTGAGTGATGAGAGTCTGCGTCATAGCATCAGGCAATCATTTACAGCAGTGGATGGTGAAGCCAATCTAGAATGGATAGTAGAGAAGAGGCATGATGAGCATCAGCAGAGTTTGTGAGATCAGCTCTAGCAGTGAAGTCTATGGATCAATCACTAACATTCCTCTTAAAGATTTTCCTGCAAAAATTAATCAACCAGAATTCTAGATAAGATGAATCTATCATGTGTAGAAGTGGCTCTAGTTGGTGCAACGTGGTAGACTCTGAGTATATGCTGTGGTAAACCGACCAGATGCCCTTATTCTTCCACAAAGTCGATATCATTTCATGAGACTTGCTCTCAAATGAAGGGAGCCGCCATATCTAAAGTTATCCTCCCTTACTGGGGGCAGTCCATACCCCAACTGATTGTTCAATTTAGGGGTATGATATCCTAGTCATTTTACCTCTTTTTAGAAAAACCCTGAGGACCTTCCCAGCTCCAGAGATCCCCATAGGACTAGCCAAGACTTCTACGGTGACTGAGTCATTTTTAAACTGCTCAATTCTGCTTCCTTTACCCTCCTGGGCATTAAGGTCATGGCTGTTTCTCAGAAAACTTCCTGCAAGCGAATCCTCAACTCAGAGTGTAGTTTAAGAGAAAGCTCACTGAAGACATCTTGTTGGCTCATTGAAATGCTTTCTTAGTAGACTTTCCTTCAAATGTGGATTTTGAAAAAAAATGATTTATTTGCTTTGAGGTGGTACTTTTTCAAAATAATCAAGGTCAGTTATTTTAACATTAAACTATGTAAGCCAATGACAAGAAAACATACTGGGTATCAAAAATATGCTTTTAAAAAATGTTTCCATTGACCATAAATTTTGGTGATGTATGCTTCATAGTGTTAATAAAAATAATTTTCATGCTAATTCCCCTTTGAAATAGATAGGGTTATCTTTAACAGCAGAGCATTTTCTATTGTACTTTCATTTTCATTCCATTTGCTAACATGACTCCTAAAGAAACAGAGGAGCCATTTAAAATCATTTTTGGCAAAGTACTGGGTAAAAATAATAAAAATTAAAAACAGAAAAAATATAACTGGAACCATACTGTAAAACCAGCAAAAGACTCCTCACTTGTTCTAAAGGCACTGGTTAGTCAACGTGGTAATTAGAGAAAAATTAGACACAGAGATAGGCACTTGGAATATGAGTGCCTTGCTTAGAGACACTTTTCTTATGTTCATAGAATATTCATAATATATCTGCAGGTCCCCCAAATAATATCACAATTCCTTACACAGGGACTCTGCTTTGACCATTTGTATGGCCTTGGAAAAGCCAACTAATTTTAATTCTGCTTCTGGGGGAAGCCAACTAGTGTTCTGTGAGGACATACAAGTAGACCTATGGAGAGGTCCCAGCATGGGGAACTAAGCCTTCCTCCAGCCATGCATGGGTGCCATCTTGGAAATATATCCTCCAGATTCAATCTTTTCTTTACATGACTGAAGATTCAGCTGAATCAAACCTTAGAGAGATAGTGACACAGAATCACCCTACCGAGGTGAGCTGTTCCTAAAGTCCTAAAGCACAAATACTGAGATAATAGATATTGATTATTTAAAACTGAAATTGAATTTTGAGATAATGTGTTATTCAAAGATAAATAACAAATGTAAGCCAGTTACTAATAATCTCTGAGCCATGTGATAAAATTAGCTAGCTAAAATAATGGATGAGGAATACTTTCTAAGAGCTATGAAAATAAAATAAAACAAGTTTTTCAATAGTTGCATTCCAGTTATTCACATCCTTCCTATATTAAAATAGGAGACATAAAAATTTTTAAAATACAAATTCCCATTTCCCTTTTTTTTCCTGCACTCTCTTGCTGTTTTGCAGATTATTTATGTAGTTGAATACGTGGCTAATTGAACCAAAGATGTGGGTATGATCACCTTAAAGTCTACCTATCTTGAACAAAGGAAACCTCTTTTTCATATCACCAATACAGAAAACTATTTTTTAAAGATCATGATGTGTGAAACTTGCCACTGGCCTCGCTGAAAACTATTGAGAATGTGCATTGCCTAGAACCAACCATTTCAACAATACAGGAAAAATAGTGGAAAAGTTCATGTCTACTTATTTTGGATACATGATTATCTTCTTATACAGGTGAAAATGTATATAATGAAAACACTTCTATGGTTTAAGTGTATCAGAAAATTAGAACAATTTTTATGAATGAGAAAAAGTTTTACTAAGATTTCGAGTCATCCTTTCTTGACCAGGGCTTCAAAACATAATTTAAATTATTAGCTAGAATCAATATTGCTGGGAGAAATATCAATAACCTCAGATATGCAGATGGTACCACCCTTATGGCAGAAAGCGAAGAAGAAGTAAAGAGCCTCTTGATGAAGGTGAAAGAGGAGAGTGAAAAAGCTGGTTAAAACTCAACATTCAGAAAAGGAAGATCATGGCATCCGGTCCCATCACTTCATGGCAAATAAATGGGGAAACAATAGGAACAGCGACAGGCTATTTTCTTGGGCTCCAAAATCACTGCAGATGGTGACTGCAGTCATGAAATTAGAAGACGCTTGTTCCTTGGAAGAAAAGCTGTAACAAACTTGGACAGCATATTAAAAAGCAGAGACATTGTTTTGCTAGCAAATGTCTGTCTAGTCAAAGCTATGATTTTCCAGTAGTCATGTATGGATGTGAGAGCTGGACCATAAAGAAGGCTGAGCACTGAATAATTGATGCTTTTGAACTGTGGTGTTGGAGAAGACTCTTGCGAGAGAGTTCCTTGGACTACAAGGAGATCCAACCAGTCAATCCTAAAGGAAATTAATCCTGAATATTCACTGGAAGGACTGAAGTTGAAGCTGAAGCTCCAATGCTTTGGCCATGTGATGTGAAGTGCCAACTCATTAGAAAAGACCCTGATGCTGGGAAAGACTGAAGGCAGGAGGAGAGGGGATGACAGAGGACGAGATGGTTGGATGGCATCACTGACTCAACAGACATGGGTTTAAACAACTTCTGGGAGATGGTGAAGGACAGGGAAGCCTGGAATGCTGCACTCTTTGGGGTCTCAAAGAGTTGGACATGACTGAGCAACTGAAAAACAAATATCTATATATTGATATAGATATATAGATATAAATAGATATAGAGTATAGATTAAAATACCATTAACTTGCTTTTATATGGTTATTAGTTTTAAATAACTGCTTGCCAATATACATTTGTAGCAAATTTTCAGTAAAATAGGGCAAGCCATTCTTTTAGATATGTCATGTGCATGAGCCCTGGCATTTCTCACATGAACCAAAGTAGATGTGCATGGATCCATTTAGAGGTATGGGTAGCATTGTACAAACAAGGGGCAGGAAAATAAGTGAGAAGCAGCTTGTGTTCTGATCTTGGTTCTGTCCACAATCAGACTGATTCAAACTATTGACCCTTCAGTTACTATTATGTTCAAGTAATAATAAAATGATGGGACAAAACATGATATTCTTCTATTGACACAAATTCCAAGCTAAGCCGTTGCTTACCTGTTTCACTTTTAAGCAATTGGATATAGGATCTCAGTACACTTAAATAAAGGAATCCAAATGGAAAAATAAAGAAATGGAATTAAACTGTCACATGATGTTATACAAAAAGAAAAGAAAACAAATCTTTATCAGGTTCATTGAGAAACTTTGACAACAGTGCATTGATTGCAGCATTACCATGTGCCAGACACTTTGTTAAGAAGGAACAGGCAATCCACTCCAGTATTTTTGCCTGCAGATTCCCATGGACAGAGAAACATGGTGGGCTATAGCCCATGGGATAGCAAAGAGTTGGACACAATTTAGGGACCAATTCAAAGATAAATAATATATGGTTGATCCACTTGTGTAACTCCTTATTTAGTAGTAAAGGACAGATGTTAAGTAAAAGTTGTGTAACAATGCAATAATGTAAAACAAAACTGTGTTATTGGTAAATTAGGTCAAATTCACACCTTGCTCTGAATGAGTCAGAGCAGATTTCATGAAGGCAAGGATACTTGAGCTGTTTTCTCAAGAATAAATTAAAAATATTCACAGGTAAAGAAGAGGGGATACACCAGGTGAAATGAGAGCAATACAGACCTATTTATGTTAAGAAAGAGGTATATAGAGAATTGAGAGTTTGGAACGAATATAAGTTAGAACACATGTCAGTGATGGGAGAGCAGATGGGATTGCAATGTGCAGTTCAGGGAAATTAGAATATTGTTTGGTTTTTAAAATGCTACATGGGGATGTCAGGAACTAAAGATCATTTGCTCCACATAAAACACAAACCTGTTCTGTCCAGCTTCTGAGAATGTAGGCCTGTTGTTCCCTAATTTTCTGATTCATCAAGAGGCAACAGAAACTTAATATTTTATTTCCTTATTTGTGAGGAAGTTAGTTTTGTCAATCAATGTGCTAGTAACTTTCATTGCATATCAGCAAAAGTTCTGTCATTACTGTAATTAGTGTTATACAATAGGGACTGGGAAAGGTCAGTTTTCATTCAAATCCTGAAAAAGGAAGTGTCAAAGTACTTTCAAACTACTGCACAATTGCACTCATTTCACATGCTAGAATAGTAATGCTCAAAATTTCCCAGGCTACTCTACAACAGTACATAAACTGAGAACTTCCAGATGTTCAACCTGGGTTTAGAAAAGGCTAAGGAAACAGAGATCAAATTGCCAACATCCGTTGGATCATCGAAAAAGCAAGAGAATTCCAGAGAAACATCTACTTTTGCTTCATTGACAACACTAAAGCTTTTGACTGTGTGGATCACAACAAACTGTGGAAAATTCTTCAAGAGATAGGAATACCAGACACCTCACCTGCCTCTTGAGAAACCTGTTTGCTGGTCAAGAAGTGACAGCTAGATCCAGACATGGAACTACAGACTGATTCAAAATTGGGAAAGGAGTAGGTCAAAGCTCTATATTGTCGCCCTGCTTATTTAAAGTCTATGCAGAGTACATCTTGTGAAATGGCAGGCTGGATGAAGCACAGGCTGGAATAAAATTGCCATGAGAAATATCAGTAACCTTAGATATGCAGATGACACCACCCTGATGGCTGAAAATGAAGAGGAACTAAAGAGCCTCTTACTGAAAGTGAAAAAGGAGAGTGACAAACCAGGTTAAAACACAACATTCAAAAAACTAAGATCCTACCTTGTCCCATCATTTCATGGCAAACAGATGGGGATAAAATGGAAACAGTGAGAGATTTATTTTCCTGGGCTGCAAAATCACTGCAAATGGTGACTGCTGCCATGAAATTAAAAGATGCTTGCTTCCTGGAAGAAAAGCTATGATGAAGCTAGACAGCATATTAAAAAGCAGAGACATTACTTTGCTGACAAAAGTCTGTCAGTCAAAACTATGGTTTTTCCAGTAGTCATGTATGGATGTGAGAGTTGGACCATAAAGAAGGCTGATACCCGAAGAATTGGTGTCTTTGAACTGTGGTGTTGGAGAAGACTCTTGAGAGTCCATTGGACTGCAAGGAGATCAACCCAGTCAATCCTAAAGGAAATTAGTCCTGAATATACACTGGAAGGACTGATGATGAAGCTGAAGCTCCAATACTTTGGCCACCTGATGCAAAGAACCAATTCATTAGAAAAGACTTTGATGCTGGGAAAGATTGAAGGCAGGAGGAGAAGGGGACAAGAGAGGATGAGATGGTTGCATGGCATCGTTGACTCGATGGACATGAGCATGAGCAAGCTTTGGGAGATGGTGAAGGATAGGGAAGCCTGGTATGCTGCAGTCCATGGGGTTGCAAAGAGTCAGACACAACTGAATGATTGAACAACAACAAGAGCATCCCATCAAAATATAGGGCTTCCCAGGTGGTTCCATTCAGTTCAGTTGCTCAGCTGTGTCCGACTCTTTATGACCCCATGGACTGCAGCATGCCAGGCTTCCCTGTCCATCACCAACTCACGGAGCTTGCTCGAGTCATGTCCATCGAGTCAGTGATGCCATCCAACCATCTCATCCTCTGTCATCCCCTTCTCCTCCTGCCTTCAATCTTTCCAAGCATCAGGGTCTTTTCCAATGAGTCAGATATTCCCATGCAGATCAGTTCAGTTCAGCTGCTGAGGTGACTGTTCTGTGCTCAGTTTGGTTCTTTGCATCAGGTGACCAAAAGATCGGAGTTTCGGCTTAAGCATCAGTCCTTCCAGTGAATATTCAGGAATGATATCCTTTAGGATGGACTCGTTTGATCTCCTTGCAGTACAAGGGGCTTTCAAGAGCCTTCTCCAACACCACAGTTCAAAAGCATCAATTCTTGGCGCTCAGTTTTCTTTATGGTCCTACCCCCACATCCATACATAACTATGGGAAAACCATAGCTGTGAATAGATGGACCTTGGCTGGCAAAGCAAAATCTGCATTTAATATGCTGTCTAGGTGGTCATAGCTTTTTGTCCAAGGAGCAAGCATCTTTGAGTTTCATGCCTGTAGTCACCATCTGCAGTGATCCTGGAGCCCCCGAAAATAGTCTCTCACTCATTGTTTCCCCATCTATTAGCCAAGAAGTGATGGGACCAGATGCCACGATCTAGGTTTTCTGAATGTTAAATTTTACACCAACATTTTCACTCTCCTCTTTCACATTCAGTAAGAGGCTCTTTAGTTCTTCTTAGTTTTCTGCCATAAAGGTGGTATCGTCTCCATATCTAAGGTTATTGATATTTCTATTGGCAATCTTGATTCCACCTTGGGCTTCATCCAGCCTGCCATTTCACATGATGTACTCTGCATATAAGTTAAATAAGCAGGGTGACAATATACTCCTTTGATGTACTCCTTTTCTGATTTGGAACCAGTCTGTTGTTCCATGTCCAGTTCTAATTGTTGCTTCTTGACCTGCATACAGATTTCCCAGGAGACAGGTAAGGTGGTATGGTATTCACATCTCTTGAAGAATTCTCCACATTTTGTTGTGGTCCACACAGTCAAAGGCTTTGGTATGGTCAACACAGCAGAAGTAGATGTTTTTCTGGAACTCTCTTACTTTTTAGATGACCCAACAGATGTTGGCAATTTGATCTCTCGTTCCTCTGCCTTTTCTAAATCCAGCTTGAACCTCTAGAAGTTCACAGTTCACATACTGTTGAAGCCTGGTTTGGAGAATTTTGAACATTACTTTGCTAGCATAGGATATGAGTTCAATTGTGCGGTAGTTTAAACATTCTTTGGAATTGCCTCTCTTTGAGATTGGAATGAAAACTACATTTTCCAGTCCTGTGGCCACTGCTGAGTTTTCCAAATTTCCTAGTATATTGAGTGCAGCATTTTCTCAGCATCATCTTTTAGGATTTGAAATAGCTCAACTGGAATTCCATCACCTCCACTAGCTTTGTCCATAGTGATGCTTCCTAAGGTCCACTTGACTTCGCATTCCAGGATATCTGGCTCTAGGTGAGTAATCACACAATCATGGTTTTCTGGGTCATTAAGATCTTTTTTGTACAGTACTTCTGTGTATTCTTGCAGCCTCTTCTTAGTATTTTCTGTTTCTGTTAAGTCCATACCATTTCTGTCCTTTATTGTGCCTATTTTTGCATGAAATGTTCCCTAGGTATCTCTAATTTTCTTGAAGAAATCTCTAGTCTTCCCCATTCCATTGTTTTCCTCTATTTCTTTGCTTTGATCACTGAGTCAGGCTTTCTTATCTCTCCTTGCTATTCTTCAGAACTCTGCATTCAAATGGGTATATCTTTCCTTTTCTCCTTGGTCATTAGCTCCTCTTCCTTTCTCAGATGTTTGTAAGGCCTCCTCAGACAACCATTTTGCCTTTTTGCGTTTCTTTTTCTTAGGGATGGTCTTAATCACAGCCTGCTGTACAATGTCACAAACCTCTATCCATAGTTATTCAGGCACTCTGCCTATCAGATTTAATACCTTGAATCTATTTGTTACTTCCACTGTATAATCATAAGGGATTTGATTTGGGTCATACCTGAACGGTCTAGTGGTTTTCCCTACTTTCTTCAATTTACATCTGAATTTGGCAATAAGGAGCCACAGTCAGCTCCCAGCCTTGTTTTTGCTGACTGTACAGAGCTTCTCTGTCTTTGGCTGCCAAGAATATAATCAATCTGATTTCAGTATTGACCATCTGGTGATGCCCATGTGTAAAGTCTTCTCTTGTGTTGTTGGAAGATGGTGTTTGGTGTGACCAGTACATTTTCTTGGCAAAACTCTGTTAGTCTTTGACCTGCTTTGTTTTGTGCTCCAAGGCCAAATTTTTCTGCTACTCCAGATATTTCTTGACTCCCTACTTTTGCATTCCAGTCCCCTATAATGAAAAGGGAATCTTTTTTGGGTGTTGGTTCTGTAGTGTTTTGTAGGTCTTCATAAAACCATTCATGTTCAGCTTCTTCAGCATTACTGGTTGGGGCATAGAACTGGATTACTGTGATACTGAATGATTTGCTTTGGAAATGAACAGAGATAATTCTGTTGTTTTTGAGATTGCACCCAAGTACTGTATTTCGGACTCTTCTTGACTGTGAGGGCTACTCCATTTCTTCCACAGGATTCTTGACCACAATAGTAGATATAATGGTCATCTGAGTTAAATTCGCCCATTCCAGTCCATTTTAGTTCACTGATTTCTAAAATGTTGATGATTACTCTTGTCATCTCCTGTTTGACCACTCCCAATTTACCTTGGTCCGTGGACCTAACATTCCAGGTTCCTATGCAATATTGTTCTTAAAGCATCAGACTTTACTTCCATCACCAGTCACATCCACAACTGGGCATTGTTTTTGCTTTGTCTCTTCATTCTTTCTGGTGTCAATTATCCACTCTTCTCCAGTAGCATATTGGGCACCTACCAACCTAGGGAGTTCATCTTTCAGTGTCCTATCATTTTGCTTTTCAAACTGTTCATGGGGTTCTCATGAATGAATCCTCAAGTGGTCTGCCCTTCCCTTGTGGCAACAATGGGAGTGCCCCAGCAGTTGTTTGTGGTAAAGAAGACAGCCTACCAATGCAGAAGACATAAGAGATAAGGCTTCCTGGGTTCAGAAGATCCCCCGGAAGAGAGCATGCAACCCACTCCAGTATTCTTGCCTGGAGAAGCCCATGAATAGAGGAGCCTTGTGGCTACTGTCCATACGGTTGCAAACAGACATGACTGAATCGACACATGTGCACATAATAATATAAACATCTCTGGTATGTCATCATACTCCTAATTTATATTTTTATCAACAAACACAATTGCATATTTGATAACAGCTATCCATGTCTCTAGGAAGTGCTTAGAAAGCCATCCAGGCTTCCCAGTATTATATGTACTTTTAATTATTATTTTCTTTCAAGTTCAGAGACAACATTTCCAGATTTAAAATCATTAGAAATGACCCATGTGATCCATTTCAGTAATAAAACTCAATTTGAATCATAAAAATATTGGCAAATCCACAATTGTCATTGTTGTCTTAGTTATTTTAAGGTCGTGATGTAAAATACATTGAATAAATGAGATTTCATCTGGTTTTTGCTTTTAAAAGAAATAGCATCTTAATTATGCAATGGATATGCTTAATGATATACAAACAGCATGATGAGAAATCTTTCCCCCAAAAAGATAGGCATCTTAATGCAGATTTTTCCAAACATAGAATGTACTAGAAGGCAATTTAAAAAACACTAGAGTAATCCAAGATGTGAGAAGAAATATGAGTTATTCATCAAAATATTAAACAAGGGGTTAATTTTAGAGTTGAGGAAAAGGGTGGGGGCTAAAATTTGTATAAAGTAGAATTGGGAGTTCCATCTTTAGTTTAATTACTGGCAATACTGTTATTTGAAGCAACTCCAGCTGTGTGAGCTTGGTAAAGGCCTCAGCAAACAAGTTCAATTCTCTTGTTTTTCTTTTCGAAAGAAGTAATACATTTATAGGCCAGAGAGAAGGTGATTAATGTCAATGAAGAAACCAAAAGAGGAAAAAAAAAATTAGGGTAGTAAGAGTCCTTTCCCCTAGAAGCTAGAAGCCTGGAAACAAAGAGCAAGAAAACTTGTTAGTTTTAATCACACTGTGGACTTGTCCCTAATGAATTTCCTTCCCAATCTATACAGAATAAAACAACTGGTTGTTTTATAAAAGCAGTGGTTGCTTATTATGGTGTGTGTGTGTGTGTGTGTGTGTGTGTGTGTGTGTCCGAGAAAGAGACACTGACAAACAGCTTATGTACGGGTGAAGTAGTGCTCTACAGAGACTGCATGCATTTCACAAGTAACTATTTCATTCTCCACTTTCTTTTTCTAATTAGTCAAAATTCTGAAGAACCATCTCATTTATGTAGAAAGGGTTTTAAATAAGAATGTTAGGGTAAAAAATGCTTATCACTTTAGCAAATTTAACATCGACACACAGTGACCACTGGTGCTTTTTTATCTGTTATTAATTAAGAGTCCTTCCTCCACTAAAATGGAAGAATCTTTGCCAAATCTAACATTTACCCCTTCCATCCAACTGTGAGTAGATTTAGGCCTGATTCATTATAGATGAAGATTACTTGACCTTCTGTTAACCCATTTATTATCAGAATTGTTCCAGTTACCTCCTCAACATGCTTCTATATTTCAATCTGGTTCATTCAAAACACTCACCCAAAGTTTTCTATGTGTCCACAAAGTCTTTACAGGAATTTACTGTTTCTTTTTTTCTGATTTAATTATTGAATTTATTAGTACAAGAGTACCTCATCACTTTCAGTATTATAAAGAATGGTACAGGAAATTAAATTCTCTACACTTTCAAAATTTTCTGTGATTTATATTTTCATTTTATAGCTGATCCTTATACAAACTTTCGGATTTTCACAAAACAGATATGATGATTATTGACTTTTCAAATGAGAAAGTGGTGATTCAGACATGTTTTCACCTACTTTATCCAAATAAAAACTTGAATATTTGAGATTCAGCACCTAATGTGAGTGAAACGTAGTGCTTCAAATTTTCCCTGCTTCTGAAAACAATTTAATAAAATTCTCTTAAAGTTTCTAAACTTCGATAAGTTGCTTCAGTCATGTCTAACTCTTTGCGACCCTGTGACTATACAGCCCACCAGACTCCTCTGTCCATGGGATTTCCCAGGCAAGAATACTGGAGTGGGTTGCCATGCCCTCCTCCAGGGGATCCTCTCGACCCAGGGACGAAACCTGTGTCTCTTTTATCTCCTGCATTGGCACGTGGGTTCTTTACCACCAGCACCATCTGGGAAACCCTTCTATTCCTTCTAAACTTTTTTCCTTACTTTATAGTCAACCCAAATTGACCTGTGCATATTCAGTAATGTTAACCTGCCCTTCCTTCACCTCTTTCTTTCCCTTTTATTTCTGTTCCTTATATTTAGTGCCTCTTTTTTACTACTGTCTGAGTAAAGTCACATATATCAGGAAAGTGTGGATAACAAAGAACACTTCTTTTAAAGTTATAAAACAGGGGGATACACTTTTTTCAGAAAACAAAAAATAAATGGAACAGCAGCAGCAACAAAACTAAAGAGCATATTTTTTGTCTAAGAACTTAATTTTAGAGTGTATTCCACTATTTAATCAGAGAGCAAGGAAACTGATCTCAAGAAATGTTGGAGAGACAGTTTTGGCTGAAGTGATGGATCATTCAGTTCAAGAAAGGAAGTCTGGCGGAATGCTTGCAGGAAGATATTGTTAACCCCGACAAGGAAGTAAAATCAAGTTTTAAGAAATAACATCACTGGTACAGCACTTACATGGTGTTATTATTGAGAAGTCATATTCCAAAGGACTTCATTTTTTTTTTTTTTTTTTTTGGTCAGGAATAAGTTCATAAATAGTCCAGTTAGAGACTCAGATTTAACTCATGGTTTTTGATTTGAGTTATGGTGTAAATTTATAATACAAAAATTTGTATTTTGGATGAATTCTGTGCATGTCAAGTTTATTACCAACTTTAGATACTGGCCTTCCATTTCTACTGTTTACTCATGGCATAAACCGCGACTTAGTAATCTGCCATATATTATAATTGAAGGCAGTATTTAAAATATTTTTTTTCTGGCAATATTGAGACATAACTGATATATAACATTGTATAAGCTTAAACTGTATAATGTGATGACTTGATACACATATATATTGTGAAATGATTACCACAGTAGGGTTAGCTAACGATTCCATCACCTCATATACTTGTTTTTCTGAAGCAAGAATTTGTAACAGCCACTCCCTTTCAAGTATATAACACAGTGATGTTAACTATAGTCATGATGCTCTACATTAGATCCTCAGATCTTTTAAGTGGGAATTTATACTGTTTCACAAATATCTCCCCATTTTCCAAATCCCTCTGCCCTGGGTAGACACAATTCTATTCGCTATTTCTGTGACTTTGGCTACTACAGATTCTACATATAAGTGAGACCATACAGTTTCGGTCTTTCTCTGTCTGACTGACTTATTTCACTTAGCATGGTACCCTAAAGGTCCATCTATGCTGTCATAAATGGCAAGATATCTTTCTTTCTCATGCGTGAATTTCATTTATATATGTATTACATTTTTCTCTATGTATGTATGTATTCTCACATAATTATTCATTAATCCAATGAATATGGGAGTACAGAAATGTCTTTGAGATACTGTTTTCAACTCCTATGGAGTTATACCCAGAATTAAGATTGTTGGATAGTTCTATGTTCAATTTTTTTGAGAAATCTCCAAACTGTTTTTCCAAGTGGCTCTATCAGTTTACATTCCTACTATGAGTGCACAGGAGTTCATTTGATTCAACATTCTTGCCAGCACTTTTTATAGCTTGTCTTTTTGATGATGGCCATTCTAAAAGGTATGAGGTAATATCTCATTATGGTTTCCATGTGCATTTCCCTGATGATTATTGAAGTTTAGCACCTTTTTATATACCTGTTGATCTTATGCATGTCTTCTTTGGAAAAAAAAAATTGTCTATTTCAGTTTTCTCACATTTTAAGTAGAAACTTTCTCTTTTTTTTTTTGGTACTGAGTTGTGTGAGTTCCTTCCATATTTAGATCATTAACCCCTTATATGTTATACAGTTTGCAAATGCTGTCTCAACTCAAAAATAAGTTCCCTATATACAGATAATTGGAATGTTAGGCCCATGAATCAAGGCAAATTAGAAGTGGTCAAACAGGAGACAGCAAGAGCGAACATCGACATTTTAGGAATCAGTGAACTAAAATGGACTGGAATCGGTGAATTTAACTTAGATGACCATTATATCCACGATTGTGGTCAAGAATCATGTAGAAGAAATGGAGTAGCCCTCACAGTCAAGAAGAGTCCGAAATGCAGTACTTGGGTGCAATCTCAAAAACAACAGAATTATCTCTGTTCATTTCCAAGGCAAATCATTCAGTATCACAGTAATCCAGCTCTATGCCCCAACCAGTAATGTTGAAGAAGCTGAACTTGAACGGTTTTATGAAGACCTACAAGACTTTATAGAACTAACACCCAAAAAAGATTCCCTTTTCATTATAGGGAACCGGAATGCAAAAGTAGGGAGTCAAGAGATATCTGGAGTAACAGGAAAATTTGGCCTTGGAGCACAAAACAAAGCAGGTCAAAGGCTAACAGAGTTTTGCTAAGAAAATGTACTGGTCACACCAAACACCCTCTTCCAACAACACAAGAGAAGACTTTACACATGGGCATCACCAGATGGTCAATACTGAAATCAGATTGATTATATTCTTGGCAGCCAAAGACGGAGAAGCACAATAAAGGACAGAAACGGTACAGACCTAACAGAAACAGAAGGTGTTAAAAAGAGGCTGCAAGAATACACAGAAGTACTGTACAAAAAAGACCTTAATGACCCAGAAAACCATGATGGTGCAATCACTCACCTAAAGCCAGATATCCTGGGATGCGAAGTCTTGTGGGACTTGACAAGCATTACTGTGAATAAAGCTAGTGGAGGTGATGGAATTCCAGTTGAGCTATTTCAAATCCTAAAAGATGACACTGTGAAAGTGCTGCACTCAATATACTAGGAAATTTGGAAAACTCAGCAGTGGCCAGGGAACTGGAAAAGATCAGTTTTCATTCCAATCCCAAAGAAAGGCAATTCCAAAGAATGTTTAAACCACTGCACAATTGCACTCATCTCCCATGCTAGCAAACTAATGCTCAAAATTCTCCAAACCATGCTTCAACAGTACGTGAACCGAGAACTTCCAGATGTTCAAGCTCAACCTGGTGTTAGAAAAGGCAGAGGAACTAGAGATCAAATTGCCAACATCCGTTGGATCATTGAAAAAGCAAGAGAGTTCCAGAAAAACAGCTACTTCTGCTGTATTGACTATATCAAAGCCTTTAACTGTGTGGACCACAACAAAATGTGAAAAATTCTTCAAGAGATGCAAATACCAGGGCACCTTACCTGCCTCCTGAGAAATCTGTATGAAGGTCAAGAAGCAACAGTTAGAACTGGACATGGAACAACAGACTTGTTCCAAATCGGGGAAGGAGTATGTCAAGGCAGTATATTGCCATCCTGATTATTTAACTTATATGCAGAGTGCACCATGCCAAATGCCAGGCTGGATGAAGTTCAAGCTGGAATCAAGATTTCTGGGAGAAATATCAATAACCATAGATATGCAGAGACACCACCCTTATGGCAGAAAACTAAGAAGAAATAAAGAGCCTATTACTGAAAGTGAAAGAGGAGAGTGAAAAATTTTGCATAAAACCAAACATACAGAATACTAAGGTCATGGCATTCAGTCCCATCACTTCATGGCAAATAGATGGGAGGCAATGGAAACAGTGAGAGACTTTATTTTCTTGGGCTCCAAAATCACAGCAGATGGTGACTGCAGCCATGAAATTAAAAGATGCTTACTCCTTAGAATAAAAGCTAAGACCAACCTAGACAGCGTGTTAAAAAGCAGACATTACTTTGCCAACCAAGGTACATCTAGTCACAGCTATGGTTTTTCCAATAGCTGTGTATGGATGTGAAAGTTGGACTATAAAGAAAGCTGAGCACCGAGGAATTGATGCTTTTGAACTGTGGTGTAGGAGAAGACTCTTGAGAGTCCCTTGCACTGCAAGGAGATCAAACTAGTCAATCCTAAAGGAAATCAGTACTGAATATTCATTGGAAGGACTGATGCTGAACCTGAAACTCCAATACTTTGGCCATCTGATGTGAAGAAATGACTCTTTGGAAAAGACTCTGATGCTGGGAAAGATTGAAAGGGGGAGGAGAAAGGGATGACAGAGGATGAGATGGTTGGATGGATATGAGTTTGAGTAAGCTCCGTGAGTTGATGATGGACTGGGAAGCCTGGCGTCCTGCAGTCTATGGGGTCGCAAAGAGTCGGACATGACTGAAATCTGAACTGACTGGTATTTGCCAAGGGAGATAAGAATACTCAATGAATGAAGGATAGTCCCTTTGTGAATGGTGCTGGAAATATCTAGATTATCACAAGCAAAAAAATTAAATTGGTCTCCAATTTTTTACCCCTTCACAAAATTATCTTGAATTAAAGACTTGAATTTTGAAACTCTAAGACTCTTAAACAAACTATAAAAAAAAGAAGAAAACTTCTTGCCATTGGTCTTCACAATGATCCTATTTTTTGATATGACAGCAAAATCAAAAGCAACAAAAGCAGAAATGAGTAAGTGGGGCTACATCAGACTGAAAAGCTTTTGCAAAGCAAAAGAAACAATGCACAAAATGAAAATTTTGAATGAAAGAAACGATTTCAAAGACTCTTAATTTAGGAATTCAAAATCAAGTGTCTACAAATATGGTGAATTCTTTCTGAAATGTCTTTTTTCTAATGACAGATCATTAACAAATGTCAACATAAAATTATTATATTATTCTCTATTTAACTTGCTATTCTAAACTCTAACTTATTTCCTGGTAGTTTGGTTCAATAGAAGATGCAGAAATACATGATTGTATTTAGATTAGATTGCTTCAGTTGAAATCTTAGCAACTGTCCTTCACTAGCTGTGTGACCTTGGATATCTATTCAAATTCTCTAAGACTAGTTTTTTTTTCCTTTAATCTTTTGTAAAATAGGGATACTAATAGGGTCTACCTCATAAGATGAGGATTAAATAAGGTTAATTGATGTAAATTGTTCAAAACCACCTGGTATAACATGCAAAAATAACAGATGTTAAAGATTAATTTTTATTATTAAGGATTTTTATAGTTAAAAACAGACCTATATTTATCTGTTTATCTTGCTGTTGGCAGATATTTTTAAAGAGCCAGAGTATATATTTTAGACTTTGGGGACCATATGATCTCTCTTTGAAACAACTTAACCCTGCCTTTGGAGCAGGAAAGCATCCACACACAAAACATAAATGAACATGCATGGTTGTTTTTCCATAAAACTTATCTGCAAAAACAGTCACTGGATCAGATTTGGACTGTAGGCTGTAGTTTGACAACCCTAGTTTCTGTGCTTAAAGAACAAATGTAATGAGTCATGATTTAACAGGACTTATTTAATACATCCTTAAGACTGTAAATTTGTAACACATGTTTAAAACTTCCAAGAAGGTATTTCTTTGCTCACAATTCTCCATGTAGTTTATCTTTGTCTAAAATTCCATGTCAAGGTATATAGTTTTCTCAGCAAAGGATAGAGGCCATCACAAGGAGAAATTGAATTTTTGTTAAAAAATTAAAAATGTCACACAGCAGTTTGCCCATTGTATATTTGGTGCTTATTAATAGCATTCAAAGCATCTCCTAGGATTACTCAACACAAGAGAAATAGCACAGAACAACAATAAAAATGTAAATCACCCTCTTTTGGCGACTTATCTTTCCCTTTGTGTACAAATGAAACATTTTTTTCCCCCTTAGGTCAGAGAAAAGTGAAATTATAAAACAAAAAAGAGGTGGAGGGATTTAGGAAATTCATATCCAGTAATGCAGGAAGATATTATGAGATGCTATTGTAAAACTTGTTTTGGTAAAATAACGACATGCCCTTAACCTGGGCCAGCTGCTGCATAACACTGAAATACAAAAGCCATGACAAATATCAGGGGGTATCAACACACTTGAGAATTTGGGATGGAAGGTCTGGAGGATCAATTTAACAGAGGATTTTGGTAAGACATGAAAACTGATGATTCTTAATATAAAGACGAATGTTTCTTTGGCCCATTTTTTGATTGGGTCATTTATTTTTCTGGAATTGAGCTTCAGGAGTTGCTTGTATATTTTTGAGATTAATCCTTTGTCTGTTTCTTCATTTGCTATTATTTTCTCCCAATCTGAGGGCTGTCTTTTCACCTTACTTATAGTTTCCTTTGTAGTGCAAAAGCTTTTAAGTTTCATTAGGTCCCATTTGTTTAGTTTTGCTTTTATTTCCAATATTCTGGGAGGTGGGTCATAGAGGATCTTGCTTTGATTTATGTCGGAGAGTGTTTTGCCTATGTTCTCCTCTAGGAGTTTTATAGTTTCTGGTCTTACATTTAGATCTTTGATCCATTTTGAGTTTATTTTTGTGTATGGTGTTAGAAAGTGTTCTAGTTTCATTCTTTTACAAGTGGTTGACCAGTTTTCCCAGCACCACTTGTTAAAGAGGTTGTCTTTTTTCCATTGTATATCCTTGCCTCCTTTGTCAAAAATAAGGTGTCCATAGGTTCGTGGATTTATCTCTGGGCTTTCTATTCTGTTCCATTGATCTATATTTCTGTCTTTGTGCCAGTACCATACTGTCTTGATGACTGTGGCTTTGTAATAGAGTCTGAAGTCAGGCAGGTTGATTCCTCCATTTCTCCAAAGAAGACATACAGATGGCTAACAAACACATGAAAAGATGCTCAGCATCACTCATTATGAGAGAAATGCAAATCAAAACCACAATGAGGTACCATTACACGCCAGTCAGGATGGCTGCTATCCAAAAGTCTACAAGCAATAAATGCTGGAGAGGGTGTGGAGAAAAGGGAACCCTCTTACACTGTTGGTGGGAATGCAAACTAGTACAGCCGCTATGGAAAACAGTGTGGAGATTTCTTAAAAAACTGGAAATAGAACTGCCATATGACCCAGCAATCCCACTTCTGGGCATACACACTGAGGAAACCAGATCTGAAAGAGACACGTGCACCCCAATGTTCATCGCAGCACTGTTTATAATAGCCAGGACATGGAAGCAACCTAGATGCCCATCAGCAGATGAATGGATAAGGAAGCTGTGGTACATATACACCATGGAATATTACTCAGCCATTAAAAAGAATTCATTTGAACCAGTCCTAATGAGATGGATGAAGCTGGAGCCCATTATACAGAGTGAAGTAAGCCAGAAAGATAAAGAACATTACAGCATACTGACACATGTATATGGAATTTAGAAAGGTGATAACGATAACCCTATATGCAGAACAGAAAAAGAGACACAGAAACACAGAACAGACTTTTGAACTTTGTGGGAGAATGTGAGGGTGGGATATTTGAAAAGAACAGCATGTATACTATCTATGGTGAAACAGATCACCAGCCCAGGTGGGATGCACGAGACAAGTGCTCGGGCCTGGTGCACTGGGAAGACCCAGAGGAATCGGGTGGAGAGGGAGGTGGGAGGGGGGATCGGGATTGGGAATACATGTAAATCCATGGCTGATTCATATCAATGTATGACAAAACCCACTGGGAAAAAAAAATAAAAAAAAAAAAAAAAAAAAAAGACGAATGTTTCAAATAAGAATAGCAAGATTACATCAGCTGCTAGCAAATATGAATACATTTCTTATGAGTTGATTTGAAAAAAAGATTATGTATGTTATGTATTGAACCAGTGGACAAAGAAATTTACTTTCACTTCTACCACATAATTTTCTACTTACTATCTCTAATTTACATTATGCAATCCAGTAGTAACACCTCCGTACATACCAAATAAATCTAAACTACCTGACATTTATCCCAACCCCATGTACTCACAATTTCTCTCCATCCTTCCCCTCCTTGCTCCCTCTCTCTGTTCTTTCCTTTCTCTCTCTCTCATGGAGATATGGGATAGAGACTTTATATTACCCAGAAATCATATGTCTAGGAATTAAAGCATCGCACAGAATGATCTTCTTGAAATAATTTCAGATGAGGGTCAAGTGCTTCCTTTCCCCAAAAGGTAATATTTTTTTTTTCTTATTTCACACATTGTCTTTTTAAACAGGCTGTTTAGCTTCAGCATTCACAGCCAACCAGATGCGGCAGCACAGAGTACAGTACAAGGCCCCGAAGACATATTAGAGTTTCTGAACAAGTCTCTTCCCCAGATTATTTTGAACATTAAACATTCGTGGAAGAGTTGGAGAGGTGCTCAATCTACTTATTAGTCAACCATGATATATGTAATTGATTTTAAGGTGAAACATTCCAGCTCAGATAGCTTCCGGGATGCTCACTCTTAGATGGAGTGATATTATGTATGCTGCAATGCCTTGAATATCATCCAGATTATTAACATATGACACATGGCTCATCAGCATGATATGAAATGTAGGCAAAACTTTTGAGTGTACTACCTAATTTAATTGAAATTTAATGACATAACGCATTGGAAGGTAAAGTTCTCATTATCATTATCATGCTTTACTTCTCGAGCATAGTATTACATGTGGTACAGAGAACACATTTCAGAGAATCTTGATTTTTTTTTTAATGTTGAATAAATTTCATTAAGAGTTGCATGCATTCAGAAACTGCACATCTTCTTACACTAGTGAACTTTCCCTCCTTGTCTATCTATCTATCTATATACAGAGAGAGACAGACAGACAGACAACCTGAGAATGTAGAATCATAGCAGGACATTCAGAGCACAACTTATGGGATATGGTGCAACCAGATTTTAATAGCTACTATGTTCCTTAATAAGCTACTTGTCCTGTGTTCTTGGACAAGTAATGGAACTTTTCTGAATTTGAGTTTCTATACCTGGTATAAAGGGGATAATGATGATCTTCATAAGACTTAAATGAGCTTTGCTGAATGCACTCTCTGTAATAGAAATAAATATTCAAGAAATGTTTGGTACTACTTTTTGCATCATAAATTGGTATCATGACTATTTTTCATAAACTTTGTAGTCAGAGTGTGGGAGGAAATATGGAGAAGGCTGTAGGATGGATATTGTTTAGAGGAATTGGACCTGAAAGGATGTACTAGCCACTAGTACTAGTAGGTTCCTGGAAGTGACTGCAGCTGCAGACTGGGAGAAGAAATCTAGTGAGGGTGAAAATGTATAATATTCCCATACTTTATAATGTCTGTCTTGATGGAATAAGTGTCCCCAGAGTATCACCAATGAGTTTAGTATCCCAGCATTTAATTCCTGGAGTACCAGTCTAGAATATCTGTCTGCTCAGGTAGTCTATGGCTGTCTTCCTAGTAGTGTTCTGGCTCAAAGTAGGTTACTGCAGTTTTGGTGATAGAAATTGTTTAATGATAGGCAGAGACAGAATTTTAAAAAGACAAGTGACGCTAAAGGGTTTGGATCTCAGTTAAGTTAATGGGGATTCACTATACTATTGTAAACTGATAAATGACTAGATGGAATAGAATGATTGATCTGGCAGAAGGGTGGAAGTAGATAGATGGAAGTAGATAGGAAGTAGATAGTAGAAGACGGAGTGCATCAAGGTAGGGAATATATCAGGAATCTGGGTGAAAAATTAAACTGGGAAGGAATTTTAAAAATAAGGTATTTAATAAACAATAAGAAGCTGGATTCATCATGAGGAAATTTGTTAAGGACTAGAGCTTCAGTTAGCAGGTTAGGATGGGGTGGGGAAGCAGTTTCAGAGGCTAGATAGAGGACGTCCCTGGTGGTCCAGTGGTAGAGAATCCACCAGCCACTGTAGGAGACACAGGTATGATCCCTGGTCTGAGAAGATTCCACAGGCTGTGGAACAATTATGCCTGTGTGTTACAGCTACCGAGCCCTAACTCTAGAGCCCAGGAACCCCAACTACTGAAACCCAAATGGTGCCACTACTGACTAAGGATATATACAAAGACTAGTGGAATCTAATGGAGAATCAGAAGTAAAGCCTCATATTTAAGGCTTAAGTTATTTCCAACAGATCTTCAAAAAATAATTCAGTGGGGAAAATTAGTTTCTTCGAATAATGGCTCTAAGACAACTGGATATCTACATGGAAAAAAAATTATACTACATACAAAAATTAGCTGCAAATGTATTATAAATCTAAGATAAGAGCTAAGACCATAAAACTCTTTAAGAAATATATAGGAATAAATCTTCATAATCTGTGTTAAACAAAACCTCCTTAAATATTATACCAAAAACAAAAGGGACAAAAGAAAAAAATTGGCTTCAACCAAATGATGACCATTGTGCCTAAAAAGACACCATCTTGAAGTGAAAGCACAATCCATAAACTTTTAGAAAATATTTATAAATCCTATATCAGAAAATAACTTGTAATTAGAGTGTATAATAACTGCTACAACTCAAACATAAAAAGGCCAATGAGCAAAGGATCTGAAGGATTTCTTTTTCCAGGAAAGACAAAGAAAAGGATAATAAATACAAGATGTTCAATATCATTAGTGATTAGGGAAACACCATTCAACATGACAAATGAGATACCACTTCATAGCCAGTAAGATGGATATAATCAAAATGGAAGATAAGAACAAATGTTGACAATGGTGTGAACCAACCAAAACTCTGATACAGTTCTGGTAAGAATGTACAATGGTGCAGCCACTTGGGAAACCTCTGATAACTCCTCAAAGGTTAAATATACACGTGCCTTATGACTCAGGGAATACACTCTTTTGCATGTATCTAGGAATAATTAAAATATTTGTCTATACCATGTCTTGAGCACAAAGGATCATTAGTCATTGTAACCAAAAGTGGAAAAAGCCTAAATTCCCATCAATTGATGAATGGATACATAAAACACAGTTTCTCCAGACAATAGGCTATTATTAAGCAATAAAAAGTAATAAAGTATTGGCTACAGTAAGATGAACTTTGAAATTATCATGCAAAGTGGACAAAGCCAGTTGCAAAACAACATATATCTTATAATTCCATTTATAGGGAGAGTCTAGAATAAGCAAATCTACAAAGACAGAAAATCAATTCACAATTTTCTCAGACTGGGTTGGGCGAATTTGGGAGGAAATGGAAAGTGGCTACTAGTGATCAGAGGATTTTCTTTTTTCTTTTGGAGTGTTGGAATTGTTCTAAAATTTATTTTAGTGGTGATTGTACAACTCTGTGAATATACTAAAACATCCACTGAATTGTACACTTTGAGTGAATTGTATAGTATGTGAATTATCTCAAACTGATAAAAATAATCTGTAGTAGCCTATGTACTACTGTATTTCTATCAGCATGAATAATGCATTTGAACAAACTTATTATTATGGTGTAGATAATTCTCCATTTTCTTCAGAAAGCATTACTTATTATAGTCCTATTCCAATATAGACATATGAATATGTGTGTCATGCAATGTCAAAGTGCACTCAGTTGTGTCTGACTCTTTGCAACCCCGTGGACTATAGCCCTCTATACTCCTCTGTCCGTGGAATTTTCCAGGTAAGAATATTAGAGTGGGTTGCCATTTCCTCTTTCAGGGGACCTTCCCGACCCAGGGATTGAACCCACATCTCTGTGTCTTCTGCACTGGCAGGCAGATTCTTTATCACTGGTGCCACATGGGAAAATTAATATAAGTCTGCTTCACTATTTTTTACACTGAAATTACTCTAATAAAATATTATTCCTTGAAACCCATGTATACTGATGAGTTCAAAAAGAAAGAAGATTATGACTGAAGAATCATCTAAAGACCAAAAAAAAAAAAAAAAAAACCCCACAGTTTGAATAACCATTCTTCTCCATACATTTCTTATGTTCAAAGGTACAAAAACAATATTGGCTCTGAGAACAGAATTGACTCTGGGGCCCTAGAAAAGAGAAAGGGAATATATTATGAAACATCCCTGACTAAAATAGAACAACAGAGCCAGACGGTGTATGCCTCATTGGATCTCAGTGATAACAACAGTGATAATTAATTACACATGCAGTGTTCAGAGTTTTCTTTCCTGACAAGACAACGGCAACACTATTGTATCTTACCAAGAGAAATTAAGGCCAAGAAAGCTTACCCTTAAACAGGCTCTCTGATGTGTCATGTGTAGCCGGTGATCTCTATAACGAGCATGACCAGAACAGGGCAGGCCTTCAGCAAGAACAAACGTATCACACAAACTGAAGAATATATTCAAATACATTTTAAGGAGAGCCACAATCTCATATTTCTGACAATGATCTCTTTTCTAGTGACGCTGCACTCACTGTGTTACTTGGATGTGTGTTTTCATCTTGAATTGTGTGAGAGGTTTCTGTAAACCAGAAATGACACTGTTGTGCATTGCTGGGCCACTGAAAGATTAATATGTTTGATAGATGAAATAAAACTGAAATGATGTTATACCAGATATGTGGAATCGAATTGGTACCATTATGAACAGCAGCATTATTATAATATACTTACTACACATTAAGAAATGAAATTTGCAAATTGCAGCTTTAAAGTTTCCAATAGTCTAACTGTTATTATAGAAGGCTTTCTTCTTCCTGGTGCTGACATAATATAGCTCAAAATGTGAGTGCATTAGGTTAAAGGGAATGATTCTGATTTTGTATCCTTGTTTTGCCATTTGTTAACTTTTTAATATAGGATACAGTATTTCTGGGCTTGGCTTATTAATTTGGATATCATGCTGGTAACATCTAATTTATAAGGTTATCCTGAGGATCAAGAAAGATATTGCTAGTTTTAAAGACTATGGCTTTCCCATAAAATAGGAGGCATTATTTTCAGTTACCTGCAAAAATATATTTTGGAGCCACCAGGCTGGGAAAGTAAGATTCAGTGACAAACTGACTAAATCAAATGTAACTGTTCTTTAAAAGATTACACGGATAAGAACATTCCTGTAGCCCTGTTAGATGTTGATTATGACATTCACCATGGGATTTGGCAAGGGCCGGTATGCTAATAAGTATATATCAAGTTGTTTATTTTTGGCTCCCGTGTTTCTCTCCTATTACCTTCTATTTCTGAGACTGTGCAAGTGAAGGAAATCATTCAAGGATGGCAGCTGTACTCTTCCTGCTCACCTAAGCCAGATGTTACGCTGCTCCATCTGTTCACACGTTCTCTGCCACAATATGAAAAACAACTGGGGCCTGTGAGGTGACACAGTAATTAACCTTGTAAATGACATTAAGATCACAAATGAAACCAACACTTGGTTTTGTGACTTTCATCAATTAGCAGCAATTAATCTTAGTTGCCTTGCATAATCTCCCTTTAATAATTTGCTTAATGGTGGATGCTGTAAAATCGTGGTTCTTTGCCCCACTTTTCTTGACATTTAGACTCTCTTTGTGTTATAATGAGCTTTGCAAATATCACTTTTTGTTTGGAATTGTTTGGAACAATTCTTTTTATTCCCTTATGAATTATTAATTTGCTTAAAAAGCTACAGTGATTGCTCAATGTCCATTGAATAATGTTAAAAATAGTTAACTATATACTAGCATTATAATGAGTCCTTTATCAAGCCTAAAAAGAAGAAGATTCTTTAAAAAGATCCTGAAACAATATTTGAGTTATAGAAGTGAAAATTTATATAACTGAATAAAGAAAAACTCATAGATTTAAGAACAGATTAAACACAGAAGAGAGAATTAGTGAATGAGAATAGGTAATTTGAATATGAATCAGTGAAGTTGTGTATGTTTAAAATATACACAATAAAATATTACAATAAAATATAATCATTTCAATAAACCTATAAGAGCAAGAGAATAAAGAAAAAGATGACATAAAAATATTGAGAAACTTGTTGACAAGCATATAATAAAAGAAATGTTAAAGGGTGTCCAGACAGAATAAGATATATCTCAGATAAAGAAAAGAAATACATTATAAAATATTTTTGAAGAAATAAATTTTAAATTTGAAAATTTTAGTGGAAAATATTTACTTACAAATATAAGAATATCAAGTCTCTCAAATATAAAGAAAATGACAACTAGCACCTCAGAGAAAAGCTGTTGAAAATGAAAATATAGAAAAAATTTTGTAAGGAATCAGAAAAAAAAACATTACGTACATGAAAACAAATTTATGAATGATGGTTAAGTTTTAACTAGAAAAAACAGAGAGAAAAATATAATGGAATTTTAAATTTAAGAGCTTAAAGGAATGAAGTGAAGTGAAGTGAAGTCAAGTCAAGTCAAGTCACTCAGTCACGTCCTACTCTCTGCAACCCCATGGACTGCAGCCTCCCAAGCTCCTCCGTCCATGGGATTTTCCAGGCAAGAATACTGGAGTGGGTTACCATTTCCTTCTCCAGGGGATCTTCCTGACTCAGGGATTGGACCCGGGTCTCCCGCATTGCAGGCAGATGCTTTACCCTCTAAGCCACCAGGGAAGCTCAAAGAAATGAAAGAAAACTATAAATTTATTATTGGGACTAATATATTAAAGATGAAGAAAAATATCACATTGAAAATATTAAGCGAAAATATTTTTCAAAAATCTAGTCTATAAAGGCATTCTCAGCATAATGTTGACAGATTTCATTTCCAGCAGACCTTCATTTTAAAAATTGCTTAAAAAAATGTTTAAGTTGAAAAAATTTCTTTACAAAAATATTGATGGTTGATAGCAAAAGTTATGGCAGTGTTATAGGTGGTTATAATATACATAAAAAAATATAAAACAAAATTGATGGCTCTAAGAATAAAAATATTAATTGTTCAAAGTTAAAGACAATTCAGTAAGGAGTTATACAGAACAGTGGGCCTTCCCTCATAGATCAGTTGGTAAAGAATCCGCCTACAACACAGTAGACTCTGGTTCCACTCCTGGGCTGGGAAGATACCCTGGAGAAGGGAATGGCTCCCTACTCCAGTAGAACTGCCTGGAGAACGTCATGGACGGAGGAGCCTGGCCGGCTACAGTACAGGCAGTTGTAAAGCGTGGGACGTGACTGAGAGCCTTTCACTTTCACTTTATACTGAACAGTAAAATGCAAAATAAGAAGAGAAGACATGAGGGGAGGAAAAAGTAATGTGCTATTGTGAGATACTTACACTGTTAAGAAAAATATATCTTTCAAGGTAGATGAGATAACCTAAAGATGAATATTTCAATATTTCAATCCTTAGTGCAACCAGTTGCTAAAACTGAAAATAACAGGCATAGCCAAAATAATTAAATAAATAAATAATTCAGAGATAAAATGTATTTCTAACACTATACAAACAACAAAAATGAAATTAGGAAAAGAACTATAGAGGGACAAAATAGTACCTTATGGCAACTTTAAACCTAGACATAATCAATAAATATAACAAAAATAAGTTGCATGAAAATTCCACTTAAAAGCTAGAAAATCCCAGTTATATAGAAAATCAAGAAACTATTTCATGCTCTTTATAAGAAACAAATGTTAAATATAAATGAAAATGAAAATAAAAATGTAGCAAAGGATCCAACTGAAAATACTATAAAATAGCTAAAGTGGTTATGACTATATTATATATAAGAAATATATAAGAAAATATAAGAAAATGATTTCTATACTAGGATTTTTAAAGAAATAAAGGGAAACATTTTATGATTCTTACTATTTAAAAATAATATGATATGTATAAGCATCTAAAAACAGCATTTAAATGCACACAAAACATTGACTGAAACTAAAGGGAAGCATGTGTATGTGTGCTCAGTCGCTCCGCCACGTCTAGTCCTTTGCGGTCCTATAGACTGTAGTCTGACAGGCTCTTCTATCCATATCATTCTTGCCATATTCAGGCAAGAATACTGGAGTGGGTTGCCATTTCCTCTTCCAGGGGATTCTCCTGATCCAAGGGTCGAACCCATGTCTCTTGAAGCTCCTGCATTGGCAGGCAGATTCTTTACCACTGATCCACCTGGGAAGCCCAACTGGGAAGAATAAATCTAAATGAAATAATTTAATATTTCTCTTTCAGAAATTGATAAATAAGTGAATAAGAGCATCAGGAAATATGTTAAATATTTGAAAATAACTATAAAATAAACTTTTATTGATAAGTTTATTTTAGAATATTTTACCTAATAAATACAGAAATGAATTATTTTCAAGTATAAGTGGAACTTTTCCCAAGACAGACAAGATGCTAGACTATAAAACTAGAAACAGTATACATCAAATAATTGCATCCTTACAAAGCACATCTCCAACCACAATGTATTAAATTGCAACAGTAAAAATCAATAACAGTTAAAATCCAGGAAACTACAAATATTTTGAAATTAATACAAATATAAATAAACAACAGCTACAAGAATAAATATTATTAGGAATTATAAAATGATTTAAGTTGAATTATAATTTTTAAAGCTACTTATAATGCTTGATGTAGCAAATGTTGCTCTGAGATGGAAATTTACAGTTTTATATGTATGTATTGTATGACTTCCCAGGTGGTGCTAGTGGTAAAGAACCTGCCTGCCAATGCAGGAGATGTAAGAGACACAGGTTCATTCCTTGGGTCTGGAAGATCCCCTGGAGAAGGGCATGGAAACCCACTCCAGTATTCTCGCCTGGAGAATCCCATGGACAGAGGAGCCTGGCGAGTTACAGTCCATAGGGTTACAAAGAGTGGGACACAACTGAAGAGACTTAGCGCATGTATGTATTAGAAAAGAAAAAAAATCTGAAATCAACAATCTAAGCTTTCACCTTAGGAATCTGAAAAATGAAAAGCAAATTAAACCCAAGGCAAGCAGAAGGAAGGGTATAAATGATTAGAACAGAAATCAGTGACATCAAAAATAGAAAATACTAGCTAAAATCAATTAAGACAAAACTTGATTCTTTGAAAAGATCAAGCAAAATTTGCCACCCTTTCCCAGGCATAACTAGGAAAAGAAGATAGAAAATACAGATCCACAATTGGACATTGGTATATGCAGATGGTGACTGAGGCCATGAAATTAAAAGACAATTACTCCTTGGAAGGAAAGTTATGACCAACCTAGACAGCATATTAAAAAGCAGAGACATTACTTTGCCCACAAAGGTCTGTCTAGTCAAGGCTATGGTTTTTTCAGTAGTCATGTGTGGATGTGAGATTGGACTGTAAAGAAAGCTGAGCGCCAAAGAATGGATGCTTTTGAATGGTGGTGTTGGAGAAGACTCTTGAGAGTCCCTTGGACTGCAAGGAGACCCACCCAGTCCATCCTAAAGGAGATCAGTCCTGAGTGTTCATTGGAAGAACTAATGTTGAAGCTGAAACTCCAATACTTTGGCCACCTGACTCGAAGAGTTGACTCATTTGAATAGACCCTGATTCTGGGAAAGATTGAAGACAGGAAGAGAAGGGGAGGACAGAAGATGGGATGGTTGGATGGCATCACCAACTCAATGGACATGAGTTTGGGTAAACTCTGGAAATTGGTGACGGACAGGCATGCTGCGGTCCATGGCGTTGCAAAGAGTCAGACATGACTGAGTGACTGAACTGAACTGATACATAATAACACCGATAAGATACAATGATATACACAATGACATGGGTAAAATTTATAAAAATGTTGATTAAAAGAAGTCAGACACAGAAGAAAATATATTATGATTCCAAGTATAAATTTTTTAAAAAATATAACTGTTTCAAGGATGCATATTTATAAAGAAAAAATACAAGTGACAACGGTGGTCATCTTTGTGGAGAGGAATGAATGTGACTAGGGGAGAATAAGGATGGCATCTGAGGATTTGATAATGTTCTAATATTGTTTTGGGTTATGGTCCTATGGATATTCACTTTTTGATAAATCACTGAGCTGTACATTTTTATATTTCTTAGCTACATGCATAGCACTTCATAATAATTAAATGTTTAAAGAAAATTCATAGTTCATATTGAATAAATACAAACTGCCTTTCAAACTATTTTCTCTAAGTAGACTCTGCAGTCGGAAAACCAATAACAGCTGTGTGTACACATTGACTCCAAATCAATAATCTCTTTTATATGGTCTCATTTAAAATAACACCTTCAGTTTTAATGTTACTAAACATAGGGTGTTCAATCGAAGTTAAGACATGTGTGTGTGTGTGTGTGTGTGTTTACATGTCTTAGTACACACTCTTGGTTCAATGTTCTTTTCGAAACTAAGGACTGTTACCCATGTGACCATTTAGAGGGCTTTAATGAATGAATTTGAATCTATAAATATAATCATGTACATGTATTAACTGTAGTAAGGCATTTATGTCTGTGTTTGTGTCTGAATAAATTACCTGTCAAGAACCCAACTAAGTCTAAAGAATCAAAGACTGCTTCCTGATGAAGGTTCAGAGTTACGAGGAGAATTTAAAACAAGTGTACCAAAATAGCAACTGTTTACATTAAGGATAAACTATCAATATTCCTGGAAATGCCTGAATAAAAGCTGTATGCATCAATTTCAGATCATTATAGTAAGCAAATCAGATTGAGTGAATAAACCTAGTGAATCCTATATGTCCTAATGTCTAATAGCTTTCGTATGTGAGAGTCAGACATTATTCTTACAGCTTTATATTCACTAATTCACAAAGTTAAAATTTCCCAAGAGAGAATCTGTAATCTTCTAACAGATCTAAGGCAACAAAGACTCAAAGAGGAAAATGTGCTATTTACACCCCTGAAGAGGCAAGACTGAGGTTTGAAATCAAGTCCACTTTCAAAGACTTTTCTTTGTCTTGAAAATGAAAGTCGCTCAGTCATGTCAGACTCTTTGCCACCCCTTGGACTATACAGTCCATAGCATTCTCCAAGCCAGAATACTGGAGTGGGTAACCTTTTCCTTCTCCAGGGGATAGTCCCAACCCAGGGATCGAAGCCAGGTCTCCCACATTGCAGGTGGATTCTTTACCAACTGAGCCATAAGGGAAGCCCAAGAATACTGAAGTGGGTAGCCTATCCCTTCTCCAGGGGATCTTCCCAACCCAGGAATTGAACCAGGGTCTCCTGCATTGCAGGTGGATTCTTTACCAACTGAGCTATCAGGGAAACCTTTCATTGTCTCCCTGGATAAGGAAATGGCAACTCACTCTGGTACTCTTGCCTAGAAAATTCCATGGATGGAGGAGCCTGGTGGGCTAGAGTCCATGGGGTCACAAAGAGTCAAACACAACTGAGCGACTTCACTTTCTTTCTTTCTTTCATTGTCGATTCTATCTTTATTATCACTTTCCATAGTAATTCTTTCATATATCCATATCCACTTCATCCTTTTATTGGATGAATATTTTGTAATATAAAATGGAAATTCACAGCAATCTCCAAGGCAAATGTGTACTCAAGTTCTTCTTCCACAAGGAGATTCCACTTGAATAACTATTTACATTTCTCTCCCTCCTGAATAGCCAATGGAACAATTTATACCTGTACAGCTACACTAGAGCAGTTTAAGGTGTTTTGTTTTTTTTTTTTTTTCTTTTTCTTCCCCTAGTGGTGACTTGACAATACTTCATTTGTATACTCAAAGCCAACAGAGATTTGTGAGTCTCTATATCTGTTCTAGCCTCTTCTATTTTAATGGTTGAATTGCCACTTGGGTAAATCACTCTTAGTCCTCAATAAGACAAAGGAAAAGAGTACTTGCTCAAAAAGCCTCACAATCTTCCTTGTGGTTTATGAAGATGTTGTATAGAATTTAAAACCTTCATTGGAGAAAAATGTAACTTAATTCACAATGAGCCTCCTCCTTGTGAAAGAACAACCTCAGAAAGAATGATGTTTGTTGTCTTTTTCTTCTTTCTTTAAAATCACTTCTGATTAAATCTAGGAAAAAGATATCTAGTTAGATAGGATATCATTGTTGTTGTTGCTCAGTGACTAACTTGTGTCTGATTTCATGCAATCCCATAGACTGGAGCAAGCCAGGCTCCTCTGTCCTCCACTATCTCCTAGAGTTCACTCAAATTTATGTCTGTACTGCAGAGAGCATATATTTTATGATAAATCTTTGGAGAAGGAAATGGAAACCCACTCTAGTACACTTGCCTGGAAAATTCCATAGACATAGGAGCCTGGTGGGCTGCAGTCCATGGGATCGCAAAGAGTCGGACACGACTGAGCGACTTCACTTATGATAAATCTTATGTTTCAGTCATCTGAAAACTCCAATGACTATGATGATAGAAATTTCTCTAATCACTTATTCCTTAATTTTAGTAAAGAAAGTCTTTTTTTATAAGTATTGTTAAGGGTAGCTTGTTTAAACTGGATTGGACTTTTACTGGTCATCCTTGAGAATGGAATATAATTTATCTTGTCTACTGCAGTGGGGATTGCAGATGGTGACTGCACCATGAAATTAAAAGATGCTCGCTCCTTGGAAAAAAAGTTATGACCAACCTAGACAACATATTAAAAAGCACAGACATTACTTTGCCAATAAAGGTCCGTCTAGTCAAAGCTATGGCTTTCATAGTAGTCATGTATGGATGGATCTGAGAGTTGGACTATAAAGAAAGCTGAGTGACAAAGAATTGATGCTTTTGAACTGTGGTGTTGGAGAAGACTCTTAAGAGTCCCTTGGACTGCAAGGAGACCCAACCAGTCCATCCTAAAGGAAATCAGTCCTGATTATTCATTGGAAGGACTGATGCTAAAGCTCCAATACTTTGGCCACCTGATGTGAAGAACTGACTCATTTGAAAAGACCCTGATGCTCGGAAAGATTGAAGGCGGGAGGAGAAGTGGATGACAGAGGATGAAATGGATGGCATCACTGACTCGATGGACATGAGTCTGAGTTAACTCCAGGAGTTGGTGATGGACAGGGAGGCCTGGCGTGCTGCAGTCCATGCAGTCGCAAAGAGTCGGACACGACTGAGTGACTGAACTGAACTGCAGTGGGGACAGTTTCCTTATGTTCTATTTGGCTACCTATCACCTTTCTGTCCTAAAGGTAGCTCTTTGCTATCTTTCATAGCTCTTAGCTGAGAGGCAGCCCTGGGAAGTTTTTATACACTGTTCCCTAACCTGGTCATGGTTGCTTATTTATATCAAAAGAAATGAAATATGTTCCAAAGTCACCCAACCATAGACTTTACCAAAGGAAATGGTTATATGAGAGCTTTGTACCACAGTTCTGATTCCCTATATTAGTGGGCTTGAACAAGAAATAAACTACAGGCCTTCAGGAAGATAAACAGAAAGGCACTCAGAAACAAGTAAAGATGGAATTGACAGTTGGGTAAAGTTAATGTATCTCAAATACTGCAGTTGGGAAAAAGAGATAAAAACACTTCTGAAAGTTCTACCACTAGAATTTTGGCAAATCATCAATTAGTGTTAAGCTATTGGCCCATTTGGTTTGTCCAAAAGATTTACTAGACTTTATGATGTCTCTTATTATAAATAGATATAATAATGCCAGGTTATGTTCAGTGAGATGAAGGAAGTATCAAGGGTAAAATAATGGAGTGTTAATAACCTCCTTTTGATAGGATGTCCAGTAAAGCTTTTATAAGGAGCTGATATTTGAGGCTATATTGATGGATAAAAAGCACTGATATGCAGGAGGAGGCAGAAACAAGTCTAAAAGGTCTGGGATTTTAAAAGACTTGCAATACATCAGGAAAAGCAAGACAGCAATGTGTCTGGAGAGTGATGATCAAGGGGCCCAGAATATCAAAGAAGGTTGAACAGGCAGGCAAAGGCTGGATAATAATGATCCTATTTAGGGTATGCTTAATAGATATTTGGTCTTCTCAGGTGGCTCAGTGGTAAAAGACTCTACCAATGCAGGAGAGACAGGAGACCTGGATTTGTTCCCTGCATCAGGAAGATTCCCTGGAGGAGGAAATGGCAACTCACTTGAGTATTCTTGCCCGGAGAATCTCATGGACAGAGAAGCCTGGTGGGCTACAGTCCACAGAGTCACAAAGAGTTGGACATGACTGAGCACACACGCACAACAGATCTTTATTTTATGTTAAGGAAAGGAGAATTCACTGAAAGATTTTAAGAAAAAAAATGTCACAATAGCGAGTCTAGCTGCTAATTATTTGCTTAAAGCATTTAAAAAAAATTATTAGAGTATATTTGCTTCACAATGTTGTGTTAGTTTTTGCTGTATGGAAAAGTGAATCAGTTATACATTTTTCATATTTACAGAACTTCATTTTTATACCTAAATTGACAATATGTATAAGTAATACATATGTAAAATAACAGTGTGGTTCTGGCATTATTCTCTAATTTATCTGGGTAATAGTGAAACTCTTAGTTAGAAGAGACTGTGTATGTTTCGGTTCTTGGAAGGCTCTCCACTGTGGTGAAAACAGTTCTGAACTTCCATTGATTTGTGCCCAATCTAAGTGCCATTGTGGGCCATGGGATTTCACTGGCCATATTTTTTCTAGGATTCTATCTGTGATCATTTCTCAACAGACTGTAGATTTTAAAATTTTATTTTTGAAATTTTAATCATTTTATTTCAAATGCTTTAAGTATTTATAGTTACATTTACCTTCCTATGAAATGGTAAACATCTGGATATATGATTATGGTCTAATTCAAACGCCTTGTGTTACTATCCTCTGCAGATTCTAATGTTAAAGGCTTTATATGTTCAGAAGTATACAATGAATGCCAATCAAAATCTCAAGGGACTTTTGTAAAGATACAGAGAAACAATGTTTAAAGGTTAACTAGATGAACAAATAAGCAAAGCTTGCAAAGTTAAGCAAGAAGATTATGCTACCCTAACAGGATTGAAAGACTAATACACGCCCACAATAAAGAAAGTATAGTTGAATATTTGTCATATTCATAGATGGAGACAGATATTTTATTGATATATCAACAGAAGTCACAAAGCAAAATGGTTGAAACAAAGTTCAGCATTCCTTAAACAAATATTTATTGATCAACAATTATGTATTGTTCTGAATGTTTGGGATTCATCAGTGAATAAACTATACAACGATCTTGCCCTTATGGAGTCTATGTTTTGGTACAGATGGAGGAAACAGTTAACAATACAGAGTAATAAAGACAGACTTCATTGATACAATGAGATTTGAGTAAGAACTGACAAAATGTATATTGAAAATAATATGCATAAAGTCAAAAGAGAAATGAGACTCTACAAATTTTGTGACAAATAAATTAGATAATTAGTTAATATCATACAATTATATAATTTAAGTGGGTTTCCCTTGTGGCTCAGCTGGTTAAAGAATCTACCTGCAATGCGGGAGACCTGGGTTCGATCCCAGGGGTGGGAAGATCCTCTGGAGAAGAGAAAGGCTACCCATTCCAGTATTCTGGACTGGAGAATTCCAGGGACTGTATAGTCCATGGGGTCGCAAAGATTCGGATAGGACTGAGCAACTTTCACTCACATATAATTTAAGTAGACAAAACTTTTCATTAAATTTTAATGCATGTGTATTAAAATAATGATTATTTTAATCTATAATCTCGGTCAAGGTTTAAAGCTTGATAAAGTGTTGTGTTAGTCTCTTCATTGTGTCTGACTCTTTGCGACCCAATAGACTAGCGCCTGCCAGACTCTTCTGTCCATGGAATTCTCCAGGCAAGAATACTGGAGCAGGTAGCTATTCCCTTCTGCAGAGAATTTCCCAACCTAGGGATGGAACCCAGGTCTCCTGCACTGCAGCCAGATCTTTACCATCTGAGCCGCCAGCGAAGTTTAACAAAATGGACAGTCAATACAGTCAATACTGTGACTTTTTTTCTTATTTAGTTGAAGGCAAGTGCACATCACATCTTTTCTGGAAAACAAGTAGTCAGTAGATGCTAGCATATATTTAAAATATCAAAATACTCTTTTACTAGTAATCTGACTTACAGAAATTTATCCTAGACAGTAATTGGAGAGGTTGTCAAAGATTTATGCACCGAGAAAACTGCGGCAGCAGTCAAGGTAATAATGGAGGAAATCTGAAAAAATTCAGAATACCTAAGAACAAAGAAATGAAAAATAATTTTTGGTTCATCCTTTTATTCTAATCCACTATGTAATTAATCATTACTATAGAGATTTACTACCACCACTAGTCTATTACATTGCCATCATTTAATTATAAGTGATAATCTCCTAGATGTTCTCTTTGTATGTACTATGCAATGAACTCCTTGACCAATGCACTCTCAACAGGGAAAATGGAGATCTTTACAAAATTAAATCCAACATACTGACGACCTTGTCTAAAATACTGTAAGCCCTCTGGTTTGCTTTTAGAACAAGGATCAAGCCATAGATACATCCTACTTCCCTTTAATATATCCTGTAATTCCCTATAGGCCCATCCTGACCTGCTACTCAACCTACATTCACACCATGTTTCCTCCTTCTATTTGGAGTTCTGGTAATTCTTGCAGTATTTCAGCTTATTATTCAGCTATAAAAAGAATGAAATAATGCCATTTGCAACAACGTGGATGGATCTAGAGATTGTAAAACTGAGTGAAATAAGTCAGGCAGAGAAAAACAAAAGTCATATGATATTGCTTATATGTGGAATCTAAAAATGGGTACAAACGAACTTATCTACAAAACTGAAATAGCATTAGAAATATAGAAAATAAATTTATGGTTACTAGGGGTTAAGGGGTGGGGAAGGATGAACTGGAAGACGGATTGATGTACACACTATATAAAATAGATAACTAATAAGGACCTACTATGTAGCACAGGGAACTCTACTCTATACCATATGTGTAACAGATTGACTTTGCTTCACCTGAAACTAACACAACATTATAAATTAACTATACCTTTATAAAATTTTTTAAAGTATCATGTATACCTCTGGACATAGCCTTTGCATACACTGGTCACTCTGGCATACAGCAGGTACTCAAACACTTGGATGAAAAAAAATAAACTAATGAACAAGTGCACAGTCCATGAAGTTGCAAGAGTCAGACATGACTTAGCAACTAAACCACTACAATGAATGAGTGAAAAAATTAGTGTAGTTCATGATGCAATAAAGTACAGAGAATATGATCCCACATTTTAAGTCATGGTGTCTGAGATAATATAACTGATTACTTCAAGGAGTGTATTTGGAATAAGAACTAAATCTTGTAGAAAGTCATAGACATGTTGATATTGGTGATACAACATAATATGCAATATTAGACACCAATGATCAGGTTAAAGGATCAGAGTTCAGGTATTGAAAGTGAGACTGGATATGTAAATGTTGGATTCCTCTTCTCGGATGAGATTATTTCAGCTGTCAGCAGTTTAACTCAAGATATCTTTTTAATGTTCTGATTGTGTTGCAGACATTCTGTTTGGTCATGGAAAAATAAAGCTGAAGAAGGCACATTCCCTAATATATTTTAGTCTAATAAGAAGGCTATGTCATAATAAAATAAAGAATATTAGGGTACAGAAAACGAATGCACTACATGAGTATCATAAGGTTTCTTATGATGTTATAAAACTGTTATAGAAACTGTTATAACTATAGGAGCAGGAATATGTATCTATTTTCCTAATTTAAGTACACTCAATTTATCAAAAATCTAGAAATCCTGCTGAATATAAATAATTTCTGGATTATAAGAGTTATGAATATATAACTAGGTCTTAACTTATTTTGAAAAGTCAAAAATGAAGTGCTGTGATTTGATCACAGAATTTTTTTTTCCCTTCAAATGTCTAGTCTTTGGGGGGATTTTATTAAGTGCAAAAGACAAGGTCAAAATAAAAGCTAAGAAGTGCCAAAGAAATTCTTTGTGCTTGATGTCAGAAAACTTACTGAGCCTTCTCCCCCAAAAGAATATGCTGACACATTTGAGCTGAGGAGCTGGAAATTGGGGACTGCAAATAAGGAAGAATGTGAAAGTTCTTTTCTTTAAGATTGATCTTTCCTTTAAGGCATGATTAATCCATCACATATTTGACACGCTTTTGTATCTATGTGTCATTATCTAAAGCAATGGTCTTATGAAAAACACATGGATCACTAACCTAGTCAGTGAGTGTGGACAGATTCTGCTAAACTAGCTGAGTGACCTTGCACAAACCACTTAGCTTCTCTGTGCCTCAGTTAGTCAGGTGTGAAAGGACATTTCTATAAATAACTCTGCAGCTCATTCCTGCTCCACAAACCAATCTGTAATAGTACATTAAGGAAAAAATGTAAATAATAAAATATACAACCTGAGTTAGTATTAAAATATTTAGCTAACAATTGAGAAAACAAAGAGATACAGTGCACAACAAAATAGTTCCTCAAAAAGCTGAGAGTAAGAACTATCATGTTAAAATAATAAAGAAATTTAAGAAATACAAATTAACTCATGAAACAACCCCTATCGTTGTCCCTATTTAACACTATAAAGCACAATGATTCTGGGCAAATTAAATGTCCCTTCAATACATTAATATTGTAGAAGAGAAATAAAAGCACTGGGAAAAAATGAGGACTTAAATAATGTTCCTATAGGTTAAATCATTTCAATTATTCTTTATTAATGTTTAAATTTAAACAGATATTTCTTTACAGTTTCTAAATTATGTTCACATATATTGGTATTCCTCCAATTTTACAGAAGAAACTGAGGTTCAAAGAAGGAAAATGATTTGTCTATTGTCAATAGTAAATGGAAAAAACAAAATTAAGTTCACATTTTAAAATTACAAATTTGTTTTCTCTCAATTTTGTGTTAATACTTCTATTTCATAAAGGAAGGACAAATTTTATGTCACTAATATAGTCAAGGATGTTTCTTTCAAAACAAATACATACAGTTGACCCTTGAACAAAGCAGCAAAGAATGGAAAATCCTTGTATAAATTATAGTCAGCCCTCTGTATCCACAATTCCTGCATCTGAGGATCCTACTAACTGTGGATCTGGTAGTACTGCAGTATTTACTACTGGAAAAAAAAACGCATATAAGCGGACCCACACAGTTCAAATTTGTGTTGAGGGTTACTTGTATATTTCAACTGATCTGGAGTACAGTAGACACACTATATCCATTGATGTGGCTAAGTCAAATAAACGACAGTAACAGGAGAGGGCTTCGCTGATGGCTCAGATGGGAAAGAATCCACCTGCAATGTGGAAGACCTGGATTCGATCCCTGGGTTGGGAAGATCCCCTGGGGAAGGGCATGGCAACCCACTGCAGTATTCTTGCCTGGAGAATCCCCTCGGACAGAGGAGCCTGGTGGGCTATAGTCCATGGGGTCGCGAAGAGTCAGACACCAGCGGGCGACTAGGCACAGCACACAGCACAGCAACAGCAGAAAGCGATCATAAATTAATCCCAGGGCCCATTAAGAGAGGCAGAACATTCAATTATAAGTAGTGACCTCAGCCTTTGCTTTACCACACAGCAGAGACTAGCATCCTGTGCACTTTCGCCCTCTATCCCACCAAACACAGCCAGAACTACTCCCCATATTTGATCAGATTAAAATATAATGTAATATGCAGCACTATATAATTTTATCAGCTTCGTCTGGAAATAAGAGTCAGTGGGCCTGGCTGGTAGAGCTTACTTTATCAGTGAAGGAAGAATGACAAGTCATAAACAGCGCTTTATGGCCTTCACAAATGTACACAGCCCATGCCACACAGTCCAGCCTCCATCCTGAAGAAGTCACAGAAGACGGCTGTTTACATGTGAAACACTGCAAAAATAGCTATCTCTGTATTTCACAAGGAAAGATAAATTTTCTCTGAGAAGGGATTCTAATATTAGTATTTGTCACTGGTCTCTGAATGGGTTATACACTTTTGAAAACAGTAACAATGAATTAACCTGGCTTTTAGTTGAGATTATCCAGGGATACTGTGCCAATAATTTGCTAAATGATCACAGGCAATCATTGTTCTTTGCTACATGAGCAAATGGGAATATGGTAACTATCAGATATACCAAGTTATCATGAGGAAACTGCAGTGTACTAAATAGAAGATTGCCTTGAAAATTACTATGCTACATATACATCAATATGAATTCTTACTATTTCTTCCTTCTCAGTACTCTAATAATGCTGTTAAAAGTCTAAAATGGTGCAGCAACCTTGGAAGACAGTTTGGCAGTTTCTTACAAAACTAAACATACTCTTACCATACAATGCAGCATTCATACTCCTTTGATATTGACCTAAAGGAACTGAAGACCTATATTTTCACAAAAACCTGCACCTAGATGTTTTCAGCAGCCTTATTCACTATTTTTAAAACCTGGAAGCAGTCAGGATGCCCCGCAATAGATGAATGGATAAACTGCAGTTGATCCAGGCAATGGAATGTTATTCAACATTAAAAAGAAATGAACTGCCAAGCCATGGAAAGACAGAGAGGAAGCTTACATTCATATTACTAAGTGAAAGAAGCTAATCTGAAAAGGCTGCATACTGTATGATTCCAACTATATGACATTGTGGGAAAGGCAAAACTATGGAAACAATAAAAAGATTAGTTGTTGCCAGGAAGCTGCTGGGGCAGAAAGGAATAGGCAGGTGACAGAAATTTAGAGCAGTGAGTACTCTGTATGATATTATAATGATAGACATAGGCCATTATACAGTTGTCAATGCCCATAGCGTGTACAACACTAAGTGAACCCTAATGTAACCTGTGGACTTTGGGTGATTGTGATGTGTCAATTTAGATTCCTCCTGGATAAAAAAAAAAAAAAAAAGAAGGCACCATTTGATGAGTGATATTGATAAAAGGGGAGGGTATGTATGTGTTGGGGCAGAAGGTTTTCTGGAAATCTTTATATCTTCCTCTCAATTTTGTTATAAACTTAAAATTAGTCTAAAAATAGTCTTAAAAAAACACTATCAGAGACTTCCCTGGTGGTCCAGTGGTTATGAATCTGTCCTGCAATGCAGGAGACCTGGATTCAATCCCTCGTGTGGGAACTAAGGTTCCACATGCCTTGGAACAATGAAGTCCACTCCCCACAACTACTGAAGACCACATGCCATGACTAGAGTGTCTGTACACGGCCATGAAAGATCCTGCATACTGCAGCTAAGACCAGATACAGTAAAATAAATTATATATAAAAAAGACAACCTACAAAATGGAAGAAAATATTTTTGAAAACACTACTACATTATATGAATGAAAATACAATTATGACATGAATTGGGCAATTCTATTAAAAGTTGAGCTGTCTTTTAAATGGTAGTATGTGTACAAACAATTCCATGCAGTATAAGGCACTGAGGTTTATATTAATAATCAATATATTAAAGCTTTACTACATGGTGGTCTCTGTGATAAACACTGAATAAACACTGATAAACACTGAAAGAGGGTGCTAATTCAGTTTCATTAAGAAGGCGATCAGGTCTTAGAGAAATTAAGCTACTTGCTCAGTCAGCGAGTCAGAAAGCGCTAAAGTGCTTTCCTGAGGATTTAGTATGCCAGACTCCATGAGCTTAACCACTAATAGTAGTATTTTATACAAGTTAACTATATGACTTTTGGAAAAAAAAAAACTATCAAGTTCAACATTGTAATCGGGAAAATATATGTTACCCCTTTAGCCTCGCTTCCCCCTGTTATACAGGTTGGTTTCCTGCAGACTGCTACTGGATACTGGAACAAGGAGGGATTAGAGGCTGAGAATCTTGAAGGTACAGGCCTTTGTTGATATAACTCTCCAGTAAAATTTTCATGTCTTGGTCAACTTTTCCTTGACTCAATTTCCAAAAATTCCCCCTCTGCTTCCTTTCACAATATACCACCTGCTTTTAAAAATATTCGTCTCCTTTCCTAACCCACTGTAGAATAGCCATAAACATAAAGATTTTTCCAGTCTGCCTTTTTTCCTCCAAGATCTTCGAAAATTTTGTTAAAGCTTAGTGTAGATGACGAAAAGTGAAATAGTTCTGTTTTCAAAGTGAAAAGATTTTCCCACAAGGAGATTAACAGTAACATCTGCCTCTAGCATTTATTGGAGAATAAATGGAGTTGTTACACATGTTTGAGTTTCTCCACCTACTCGTGTTTGAGTTTCTCCACCTACTCATGTTTGAGTTTCTCCACCTACTCATGTTTGAGTTTGTCAAGGGTATAGATCATAAAATAACAACCATTTGTAACAATACTTCACTGAAATCAACTATTAAACTATCCTCTAATGATAAATCTTTGTTTGAAATATGAGAGAACATTAATTCATAAGAGTCCTTGTACTGTTTAATTCTTGAACTCTTACAAATTGGTTGTAAGTCAAGCATCCTTTACCAGTTGCAAATGTAAAGCATTTGTCAAACTTGATGGAAGTGCCTTCATGTAACTGTTCATTTATTACTATATTTTTTACAGAGATCTAAAATTTTGAAATGGTCTTCCTATTTTTATGATAGGAAAATAAGCATTTTTTTCTTACAATTAATACTAATCTTTTGCATGCAGGAACTTCTAAATATTTACCACATTTTATAAAATATAACATTTTTCATCTTGTGACTAAGTAAGTAAGATCCATAATTAGAAAATTTGGAAATACTTTTTATTCTCCAAACCATTAGGATTTTCAGTATTTGGAGAATTAAACATTTAACTATCCAGTTATCAAAGAAGCTAAAATAATCTATTATTAGTTTGCATTTCTATTTTATATATCAGGATTATATTTTCTAAATAACAAATTGGGAAGAACTGAGATTTTGACAAGAGTGATTCTTTCAATCCATGAACATGGAATGTTTATCTATTTATTTTGATCTTCCTTGATTTCTTTCTTCAGTTTTGTAGTTTCCACATATATATCCTATATATATTTTGCTAAATTTATACCTAAGTACTTCATTTTATGATGCTATTTTAACATTTTAAAAATGTTATTTTAAAAATTCCGATTGTCAACTATTGACATAAAGGAAAACAACTGAATTTTGGATATTGACCTTGTATCTTGTAACTTTGGAATATTTGCTTACAGTTTTGTTTTGTACATCGTTACTATTATTATGATCTAAAGAGCTATATTTTATATCAATAATTAATACTACATATAAGTGGTTTTACCTTGCCTTGATTGGAAGAGGGTGTTTGCTATGACCAATGCATTCTCTAGCAGGTGGAAGGACTGATGTTGAAGCTGAAACTCCAATACTTTGGCCACCTGATGGGAAGAGCTGACTCATTTGAAAAGATCTTGATGCTGGGAAAGGTTGAAGGCCGGAGGAGAAGGGGACAATAGAAGATGAGATGGTTGGATGGCATCACTGACTCAATGGACGTGAGTTTGAGTAAACTCCAGGAGTTGATGATGGACAGAGAGACCTGGCGTGCTGCAGTTCATGGGGTTGCAAAGAGTCAGACAGGACTGAGAGACTGAACTGAACTGAACTGAATGCCACTCTTCCTTTCTTTATGTAGATCCAAGTTTCTGATCTAATCATTTCCTTCTTCCTGTAGACTTTCTATTAATATTTCTTACAGGGCATGTCTGCTATGAATGCATTCTCAGTGTTCAGTAAATTTTGGTTGGAAACAAGAATTCCAGGATGGTGGTTTTATTTATAGACCTTTATATATTCCACTCAATTCTCTCACTTGTGTGCTTTATAGAGATGTTCAATGTAATTCTTATACCTATGGGTAGTCTCATTCCCTCCTGGCCCCCTACTTTCAAAATTTTGTCTTTGTTGTCAATTTTCTTCAGTTTAATATGATATGCCCAGGTACAGAAATGTTGGTATTTATTCTGCTTTAACATTTCTTGAACTTCCTGCATTTGTGGTTTTGTATTTGTCATTAAATGTGAAATAGTCTTTGTAATTATTACTTCAAATATTTCCTTTGTTCTATACTTATTCTTCTTCTTGTATTCCACTTATGGATATTACATCTTTTGAGACTGTCCCACAGTTGTTGGATATTTAGAGCTCCTTTCTTTTTACTTGTTAACATTTCAGTTGTGGGCATTTCCACTGATATATAGTCAAGCTTACTGATTCTTTTCTCAGCTATGTCCATTCTATTGATGACCCCATCAAAGTATCCTTCATTTTGTTACAGTGTTCTTTATTTCCAACATTTCTTTAGACATTCAATATCTCTGCATATACTACACATCTGTTCCTACATGTTGTCTATTTTTTTGTTTGTTTGTTTTTTCATTAGACACCTTAACCTTCAGAGATGTTTTCACTGGACATAGCTTTCTCCCCACTGCCACTTACTTGCTTCCCTAGCTATATCATTCCCAACTTATGTCCTTGAAGTCTTTACCCCTTTAAACTCAAATTTTTCTCTTTAGGTGAAACATGAAAGCTGGAAGAATCTGGAGTAAGCAGGAATTGCCTACCACTAGCTGAGCTAAGACTTTGTAAAAATTCTTTCCCATGGAATGCAGGACTTTGTTATATGAGTACTTGGTGAGGTTCTTGGAGGTAAATCTCACAAAAGTCATGGAGTTTTCTTAAATCTGTACCACCTAGGATTTTTTTTCACACTTACACTAGTCCACAGCCAGCCTCTGCCAATTTTATCAACATGCCAATTAAATGCTTCTACCAGCTTACTTCTTTAGCTACTTTTGTTCTATGTTAGCGCATCCTGGTTTTATCTCTCTGAATGCCCCTGTCTCTTCCAATATAAGGTGATAGTTTTTTTGGTGTCTTTAGTTCCCTGACAGGCCCAAGAAAACTATACATTTTTCAGTCTGTCCAGAACTTTTTTCATAGAATCGGAGTGATCACCACGTATATCTGTTTACACACTGGAGTTGAAACAAGTAACTCCTGCTAATATTTTTAATGACTTTTAACACTGTAAAGAATGTGCATTGTAATGACATAATTCTAATAAGCAACCTCCTGTAGCACCCCAGTCCTGTAATAGGAAATTAATTTTCCCTAAGTAATTCATATCATAAATTATTTCTTCATGGTCTAGACTTAATTTCCAAGCTTGCTGCTTCTGGTAATATCTAAAGTAAATGCCCAAGACTTTGGTCATAAACTTACACTGGGAGGTAGGGCTAACAGAAAATATCATAGATTGTGTATTTTGCCATTTGTACACAAGCAATACACAACGTAAATTGTGATTCCATGGGCTGTAGCCGGCCAGGCTCCTCTGTCTATGGAATTTTCCAGGCAAGAATACAGGAGCAGGCTGCCATTTCCTCCTCCAGGGGATCTTCCTGACCCAGGGACTGAACCCACAAGTCCTGCATTGGCAGGCAGATTCTTTCACCACCACCATCATGTGGGACGCCCTCTATACGAATACCTTAAAATACCCATGTCTATAGGGATACTATTTAAGTATTTTTAACTTGAAATGTTAAAACCTGAATTCATCACCATTTCCCACACAAGGGGGAAATACAGAATCAAGTAAAAACAATGCAAAAAAAAAAAGAAAACAAACATCCTAATGTTCTTTGTTTCAGTGGATAGTAACATTATTTACCTATCTGTGCAAAGCAGATATCTGAATTTTTCTTAAGTTCTTTCCCCCAAGTCTCCACATCTGACCAGCCACTGTGCTTTACAGACTGACTTTTAAGTAATCTTGACCTAATTCCACCCCTATTGTCTGTGTCCTATACCAAGTCCCCGTAATATCTTGTCTAAAGAATCTTCAATAGTTGCTTATTGTTCTTCATCTAAACCCAAACGTTGTAATTTGAACATGAAGGGCAGAGGAATCTAAATGTTGCCAACTTTATAATACTTATTTGTACCATTTTTTCCCCTTTTTTTCTTCTTTTTGATTAAACTACCCTTGTCTTATTCCTTTAACAACTATCTATTTTCTGTTTTGGATCCTTACTACAAGCCATCCCCTCTTTAAGAATATTCTTCCACATTTTCAGTTAATTCAGACTAAATTACTCACAGGTTACCTAAGATAACTCTTTCTCAAAAAACAGTTCCATTGAACATTTAGTCTTGATGTGGTTCTCTTTTCATATGCCACCACAGAACCCTGTTAGTATTCACTACAATTGTTTGAAATAACTGATTATGTGTTATTCAATATCTGTATCCCTGTTTGAGTTCCTTTCCAAGATAGCAGGGATTATATACTTCTTTTTCATTGGCTTAATGTTAGTAAATAGCATAGACTTGGCTCATAACAGTGTATAGGGGCTCAGATGGTAAAGAGTCTGCCTGCAATGCTGGAGATGCAGGAGATGTAGGCTCAATCCCTGGGTCGGAAAGATCCCCTGGAGAAGGGCACAGCAACTTACTCTAGTATTCTTGCCTGGAGAATCTCATGGAAAGAGGAGCTTGGAGGGCTACAGTCCATAGCGTCACAAAGAGTCAGACATGACTCAAGTGACTTAGCACGTGGTAGCGCAGTGTAAAATAGAGCATTAATATACACTATAAGTATTTATTAAATAATGTGATTTTATTAAAACAAATAACATTATAATTTATTTTTCTGTAGACAATTTCTGACACATACTGAAGTGTCTACATTCTAGCCAGGATTCTAGTAATTAGATACAAGATGATGAAACTTTAAGTGATTTAGAACGGCTATACGGGGCTTGCAGTATACCAGGGATGATAAACAAAATAAATTGCATTTACATGCCAAAGTCATTTTAGTCAGCACTGAAAGGTATATTAAGATTTCCTTATGTTTATGCAGAATTATATAATTGAAGGAAAACAATCATATAGATATATGCAATATATCTATATTTGTAATTCAGTGCATTATATTTTATACAATATATTTACATGCCTATAAACTATAAATAAAACCTATGCAGATAGATATATACTCACTAATGTGACATATTAATGTAAAATAAATATATTATATTATAATTATGCAAAATTTATATAACAAATTTGCATTTTCTATAGCTACTATTTGTATCTTTTATAATATATAAAATATATGTATAATAAAAGCTTTTGTTATATAAATTAATATATTTCTACTTATATAGAATTTATATGTTTGATTGAGATTAGACACACTTTACATATTTTCCCATTTTATTAGATATGATTTAGTCTAATTTCTTTGAGCATCTCTTTGAGACTCATTAATTTGAGTCAAATCAGAGACATTAGTATGTCGACAAAGGTTTGTCTAGTCAAAGCTATGGTTTTTCCAGTAGTCATATATGGATGTGAGAGTTGGACCATAAAGAAAGCTGAGCACTAAAGAATTGATGCTTTTGAACTGTGGTGTTGGAGAAGACTCCTGAGAGTTCCTTAGACTGCTAGAAGATCAAACTAGTCAATCCTAAAGAAATCAGTCCTGAATATTCATTGGAAGGACTGATGCTGAAACTGAAACTCCAATACTTTGGCCACCTGATGCGAAGAACTGACTCATTTGAAAAGACCCTGATGTTGGGAAAGACTGGAGGCAGGAAGAGAAGGGGACAACAGAGGATGAGATGGTTGGATGGCCATCACCGACTGGATGGACATGAGTTTGAGCAAGCTCCTGGAGTTAGTGATGGATAGGGAAGTCTGGTGTGCTGCAGACCATGAGGCAAAGTAGGACATGACTGAGCAACTTAACTGAACTGAACTTGAGACTCATACAAAGTATTGCTTTTCTCTAGTTCTGTTATTTCCATTTTGCAATTTAAAAAATGATTTGATTTTCAATATAATTAAAGTAATTTTATGAATGACATGTTAAAATTTTAATTTGATAATAAAGAAAAAAACTAAGCCCTTAAGACTCTTTAAATGTAATTGTCAACTATATCATCCATTTAATTCTGTTTTTAACCCTTAATGTAACAAATCAACACATATAAGACACATCTGATTTTTAGCTGATACCACTTTCAGAAATAACTACTTCAAAGTTTTTAAATCTCCAAGAATAAAAGTAACTTCCTCAAGAATCACTGCTAGAGGATATCTGGGATTTTATCTTTTGAGTTTTTTATTAGGCTCCCATTGAACTTTCATAAAAGCTTGAATTCAGGCGCATTTTCTGAACTCATTTTTTCTTGGGAAGTGAAATGCCATGAACTGTCATTTGACCAAAAATCTGATCTTTCAGTTGCTTCATAGTGGAGGCATAAGAGGTTAAGTAATATCACATTTCTCCATGTTTTTCTTTGGATAGCATTTATTCTACTTTCTTCAGTCATCTCTGTGAGATCCTTAAATTATTATTGCTTATTTCTAATTTTAATATTTTTAATGCAAACTCTAAGTGAATGTTTGACTTTTTAAAGAATTTTTCTGAGATCTTATGATAAATTTAAATAACATGAGAAAGAGTAAGTCTACATGAGTAAAAACTGACATTTTATACATAATTGAGAAAATTTAATCTGAGGTAGTTACATACAAGCCTGTCATAGTTTTCTTTTAAAATATATTAACTGTAATTAGTAACAAATGGTTTATCAACAAATTGCTAAGTTACTATTCAGCCTGTTTTAATAAATTTTAAAATGTTAATTCAAATTAAAGGAGATTGATAAATGATTTTAGTAATTACTTGAAATTAGTTTGCTTTCTTTGGTAGCAAATCACAAAATTATTATTCTCTTTCTCACAAAATTATTATTATGTCTTTTATAAACACAGTAGTAGTTTAAAGATTCTGAAAATTCTTTGCTACTATTTCCATTGAGGAGTCCTCAGTCGAATTCTTGGTCTCCAGGAAGTAAGCCTACATGTGAGGAGTCTACCTATACTGAAATGATAAGATTACTGCTATAACACATACCTAAAAAATATGGAAATGACTTTGGAATGCAGTAGTGGGATAGACGCAGAGAATTTTGAGAAGCATAACAGTAAAAATCTAGTTTGCTTTGAATAGACAATAAGAAGAAATATCCTAACATACTGCTAGTGAGTGTTCTGAAGTCAGTGAGAAAAACACTTCTGGAAATGGTAGGAAATAGGACCCTTGTTATATAGTTTCAGAATGCTTAGCAACATTGTGTCCTGGGGTTATACAGAAAGCAGAATGTGTAAGCAACAAATATGGTTATTTACCTCAGAAGATTTTCAAAATGCTGAAGATACTGCTTACAGTAAAATAGGAGAGAGGTAAGAAAAATTCAGAGACTTGTTAAAGAAAAATGAACCAGAACTTCACAACTGGGAAATATTCAGTCCATCCAGATGACACACAAAAATTTGGAAACTGCTTCAGAAACTGTGACAATGAAAAAACAGTGGGTGTGGTGGTATACAGTTTCATTAACACATCAGAAAGATCAAGAGATCAGAGCACACAGTCTCAGAAGGATCTTCAGAGTCACACAGATCACCTAATAGAATTGGAGGCTCTCTAGACATTTTAAGGTCGATCATCCATTTCAGCAAAGCCAAAAGAGAAGCCAAAAGCCAAAAGGGATTATTTCATAAAGATCTGAAGCAGCCTTTTTCGAACGGTGTGACACCCTGTTACATCCATGCAAAATCCACAAGTCTCTTGAGAATCGCATCTCAGCCTTTTGGCTAAGATCAAATATAGTATGAGGGCTTCTCATGTGAGACAGTGGTAAAGAATCCATCTGTCAATGCAGGAGATGTGGGTTTGATCCCTGGATCAGGAAGATCCCCTGGAGAAGGAAATGGCAATCTGCTCTAGTATTCTTGCCTGAAAATTTCCATGGACAGAGGAGCCTGTTCACGAGGTCCCAAAAGAGTTGAACACAACTTAATGACTAACCACCACCACCAACAAGCTCCCTTGAAGCGTCTAGGGAAGAATCATTTCTTGCCTCCTTCCTAGGTTCTAGTGGTTGTTGGTGACCCTTAGTGTTCTTGATCTGTATCTTACAAAGACCTCTCAGTTTAGTTCAGCTGCTCAGTCATGTCTGACTCTTTGCGACCCCATGGACTGCCACACGCCAGGCCTCCCTGTCCATCACCAACTCCCAGAGTATACTCAACCTAATGTCCATCTAAACGTGAAGTCTATTTGCCATGAAGTGATGGAACCAGATGCCATGATCTTAGTTTCCTGAAGGTTGAGCTTTAAGACAACTTTTTCACTCTCCTCTTTCACTTTTTTCAAGAGGCTCTTTAGTTCTTCTTCACTTTCTGCCATAAGGGTGGTGTCATCTGCATATCTGAGGTTATTGATATTTCTCCTGGCAATCTTGATTCCAGCTTGTGCTTCCTCCAGCCCAGCATTTCTCATGATGTACTCTGCATATAAATTTAAAAAGCAGGGTGACAATATACAGCCTTGACATACTCCTTTTCCTATTTGGAACCAGTCTGTTGTTCCATGTCCAGTTCTAACTGCTGCTTCCTGACTGTACACAGATTTCTCAAGAGGCAAGTCAGGTGGTCTGGTATTCCCATCTATTTCAGAATTTTCCACAGTTTATTGTGATCCACACAGTCAAAGGCTTTGGCTTTGGCTTTGGCTCTGCCTTTTCTAAAACCAGCTTGAACATCTGGAAGTTCATGGTTCACATATTGCTGAAGCCTGGCTTGGAGAATTTTGAGCATTACTTTACTAGCATGTGAGATGAGTGCAATTGTGCAGTAGTTTGAGCATTCTTTGGCATTGCTTTTCTTAGGGATTGGAATGAGAACTGACCTTTTCCAGTCCTGTGGCCACTGCTGAGTTTTCCAAATGTGCTGACATATTGAATGCAGCACTTTCACAGCATCATCTTTCAGGATTTGAAATAGCTCAACTGGAATTCCATCACCTTCACTAGCTTTGTTCGTAGTGACGTCTCCTAATGCCCACTTGACTTTGCAATCCAGGATGTCTGGCTCTAGGTGAGTGATCACACCACTGTGATTATCTGGGTCATGAAGATCTTTTTGTACAGTTATTCTGTGTATTCTTGTCCCCTCTTCTTAATATCTTCTGCTTCTGTCAGGTCCCTACCGTTTCTGTCCTTTATAAGGACCTCTACTCACCTTATAAGAACTGCAGTCACACTATTATTACAGCCCACTCTAATTTAGCATGACCTCATCTCTACTAATATATCTTCAAAGGTCCTATTTCTAAACAGTTCACATTCTGAAAATTCTGGGAAGGATATCAATCCAAACAGTACAGTTACTAATCAGTTAGTTTTAAAATAAAGAGCTTTCCCTGGATTATCTGGGTGAGCCCAGTGTGATCACAGAAATCCATGAGTAGAGCTTCTCTCAGTTGAGAGCAAAAGACAAAGTCAGAGAGATTTAGCAGAAGGCAAAGTTAGAGATTCTGAGTGCCTTTGCTAATTTACTGACACATGGAAGACATGAGAACGAAATCTGTTCTTCTAAAAAAGTGGAATAAGCTTGAAAGTGAATTGTCCTTTGGAGCCTCAAAACAAGAGCCCAAGTCAAGTGACATGTTGATTTGGGCCTCATAAGCCCTTTAGAACAATGCTAATCAAGCCTACATGAAAGTCTGACTTATAGGACAGTGAGATTAGTAAATGCTTATGCTTTTATACTGCTAAAATTGTGATGATTTGTCATGGTATCAATGTAAAACTAATACATTCTTATTCACATAATTTTTTAAAAGATGAATAATGCAGTAGATTAAAGATAGCCATACATTCTGTGCTATTCTGTTCATTGAGAAACTCTTACTAGAATACTTATTCCAAGGGAAATAGCCTCCATGTTAGAAGTCTACACTGAATGGCCACACTGAGGATAACCAAAGACCAAAACCATACGGAAACAGACTAGAGAATGAGACATTGTGTGAAAAGATAGGCTAAGGATCCTTGAGGACAGAGATTTGAAAGAAGGAGCCACGTTGGAAGTGGAGGCTTCGTCCTCAGTTACTGGATCTAATAACAGGTAGATCAGTGACGCACCTCATTGCTGAGCCTTCCTGAATTCCTGCCTTAGAAAGGTCCAAGCAAAATAACAGGTGTTAAAGCCACTAACATTGGGAATAATTTGTTACACAGTAATAGATAACCAGAACAAACCCTATTTTCTTAGCCAGCTTACAGTATTTGAGACTCTGTTCGTGGTCTGATATATACTTTTACATAATATTATCTATTGGTGTCTGTTACTTTTTCTTAGAGGTCTACATTAACTGAAGTTACTAAAGTTAACTTCCACTCACATAAAATCTCTCCATCTATTACCTGTTAGAAAATAAGGCTTCATAACTTTGGCAGTTTTGCAGCTCTTCTGACAAAAGGCACTAAAAAAATGATTGCATAACAGGCAGCTTTAGAAGTTACAGATGGTATCTCCCTAAAGACAGAGATGTTGAGAATACTTTGAGCCAGTAAGGTTCTATCCTCTACTCCCTAGAAACATCTGCTTACCTTCCAGGGTAATAAAGTAGAGACAACTTTCTCCTCTTTTCTGGAGGAAAATTTACTTAATATGTAATTTCTCCAAGAGGAGGATGAACAGAAGTGCCAGCTGCCTTTTATAAACTCAAGTGTGTTCTAGCCACAGAGGTCCTTCCCTGTGGGGTGGGCGTGCTCAGTTGCTCACTGGAATCTGGCTCTTGACAACCTCATGGACTGCAGCCCACAGGCTCTTCTGTCCATGGGATTCTCCAGGCAAGAATACTGGAGTGGGTTGTCATTTCCTTCTCGCGGGGATCTTTCTGACCCCGAGATCGAACCCACATCTCCTGCATCCCCTGCATTGTAGCAGGATTCTTTCACGCAGTCAGTCATCAGGGAAGCCGACTACATACGCATGACAGTATCTGGCTTTCATCATGTTGTTCCGTGGGCTTGGTGTTTGAGGAATTAACACAAAGGTACTGCTCTAACTGCTGCGTTTTCTGATAAGTAATAAACTGCCTGCCTATTTGATCTAAGTCTCCTGTCTTCTGTCAGAAAACATATATGACACTGTGCAGGCTAACTTGTAGTAGGAACAAAGAGTAATGTCTTAAACTTTTCACTGTTTCTGACTTAATGGCAATGTAACCAACGCTACTATCATTAACTAAGTCAATATGCTTATTTTTTTAAATTTTTATCGAAGTAGAGTTGATTTACAACATTATGTTAATATCAGGTGCACAATATCTATCTCCAATCTTTGTTAGATTCTTTATCCATATAGGTATTACAGAATATTGAGCAGAAAGTCAATAGATGTCTAATTGCACTACCCACATATATTCTGACCCCATATTTTCTAAGCGAAATGTTTAAATATTTATCAAAAACAATATAGTAAAAATTTGAAACTTGATAGAATGAAAGAGTTCAGACAGCACTTAATTACACAGCAACAAATTAATTATTCCCCTTCACAATCCACCTACATCCTTTTTTGTGTGTATCAGTACATGTTGAAAAAAAAAATAGACAACTATGACATTTGTGGGTACTGTAAATGAATGGCAATTAGACATTAATATTAAGAAAATAAGGACAACTAAAGCAAAGGAATCTGGATCATACTATTAGAAACAAATATCCTAGCATTGTACTTCTGTCCATTTGTTTTCGCTGAACCTGGAAATAGTGAGTGTCTGCAAAACTATCCAAGGTTTTTACTACTCCCACTTTCACCATTCTCTGTTAGTGTTTATATGCACACAGGACCTCCCCTACATGCTGTTGATGTACAAATCTTCCTTTACCAATGAGTCCTCCCCTGAGCTCAAGCTGTTCCCTTCTAAAAGCCTACTGGAAATCACACTGTAAAACATTTCACATATACCTTAAAGTCAATATATCAAACAGTGTTCTCATTAGCTCTCTCCTTCGATACTGACCTTTCCTTTTTGTGCCTACTTTTTGATGAACAGCATCATTGTTCAACCATTTTATCGATCTAAAAAGCAGAAAGTTTTATTTAATTGTACCCCTCCTTTATTATCTCCATACCATTTCCTTAACATTTGCCAAAATAGCAATTCTAAAGTCAATTACTCCATTTCTTCTTTCATTTAATATGTATGGACCAATCTAAGTTTCAGGCACTGTTCTATATTCTGGAGTTACAGTATTTTGAGTTTATATTTTAGGGAGCAGAGAAACAATAGCTAATATTAACAAATAATCAACATTATTAAGATTGACACTATGATAGATTGTTTTTCACAGTATATTCTTAAGTGAAGTTGCTCAGTCATGTCCGACTCTTTGCCAACCCATGAACTGTAGCCTGCCAGGCTCCTCTGTTCATTGTATTTTCCAGGCAAGAATACCGGAGTGGGTTGCCATTTCCTTCTCCAGGGGATCTTCCCAACCCAGGGATCAAACCCAAGTCTCCTACATTACAGGCAAACTCTTTACCGTCTAAGCCACCAGGGAAGCTTGTTTTGTAAAATCGAACTTAAGAGGGCAACCACATTTTCTGCAAAGGAGATTGTGCTGTGAGAGCAAACAGGAGGGAGATTGATATACTTTTTGGGGGTCAGGAAGATATGCCTGACAAAGTGATGAAGGAAAGCAAGATGACTAAGAGTAGATTAAAAAGATTTTAGATGAATATAAGGTAAATCTTTTTAAGATGGGAAGAATAAGCAAGTTGCCCTATTTATCACTCAATTTCTTCATCTTTAAAATGGGTTTATAGAAATAACTGAATACTTGTGAGGGCAAAATTAATTAATACATATTAAGTATATGAAAAAATGTGGCATGTGTAAGCATTAGATACTGTTCATTTTATCAATGCTATTATTATTAAATATGTGGTATATGAAAGCCACTATGCATAGTATCATGAAAAAATAAAAAAAAATGTATGTATAATTTCAGTAGCTATTCTCCACAGTCAATAGACCTATACATTTCTGAAGGCTTCTTTGAGTCAAAGCAGCCTTCAAAAACAAAAATTTCAATTGGACAAGTGCAAAGCCCCAGTCTTCATGGTCAGAAACAATAACCTAAAAGTAGGACAAGAATGGATACTTTCTGAGAATTTTTTTTTAAAATTCTAAATTGATTAAACCAGTCAATCCTAAAGAAAATCAACCCTGAATACTCACTGGAAGGACTGATGCTGAAGCTGAAGCTCCAATATTTGGCCAGCTGATATGGACACCTGACTCACTGGGAAAGTCCCTGATGCTGGGAAATACTGAAAGCAGAAGGAGAAGGGGATGACAGAGGATGAGATGGTTGGATAGCATCACTGATTCAATGGATATGAACTTGGGCAAACTCCAAGAGATGGTAAGGGCAAACTCCTGGCGTGCTGCAGTCAATGGGGTCGCAGAGCTGGACACAATTTGGCAACTGAACAACAACAACAATCAATTTTAAATTAAATTAAATTAAATTTTAGAGTTTTAAATTAGATCACATCACGCGCACACACACACACACACACACACACACACACACACACACAAAAAAAAAAGCAGGGCATATTTTTTCCACCTGAAATTCTGCTACTGAAATAAGAACTTAGCCAAAGGTTTTCTTTTCAAATAATAGTTATGTTCCTGGCCTGTCCATCCATTGGTCTGCCCGTCTATTGTATTAAAGGCCTGGATGAATTTATTTATAGCCATAATCTTTTCTTTGGATAATAGCTATAGCTAATGGCTTATCATCTGTACAACCCCGACAGTCTATCTTTCCTGATTCCTTAGGGTAGCTTTCCGCTGCACATCATCACTCTGTTGGATCTCTGAACAGACATCATCCTTAAAATCCCATTTGTACCATTTGGATCAGGTCAGGAAGAGTAATAGCTCTAATCTTCTTGGAGTGATATTATTAATCTTGAGCAGGTGAACTCCAAGGTACTTTCACTAACCTACACATTTAGAAAGCAGGAGCTTTAGGGCTGTAATGAATAAAGCTAAAATGGAAGCCTGCAGCATGAGCGGAAATGGTTGCAAGATTAAGCTGTCCTTCAGGTCTGTACCTAAAGCTTGTTTACTCTGTTAAATCAAGAGCTTTGAAAAACCTAAAGAGAAGCATTAAATGGTTTTCCATTGAAGCGTGTCTGAATATTATTCTATTACTAATGGTATTCATTTTTTAACAGAGACTATATAGAAATAATAGCTAAATAAAGTTGAACGTGTTAGTCACCCAGTCATGTCCAACTCTTGGTAATTCCATGGACTGTAGCCCACCAGGCTCCTCTGTCCATGGGATTCTCCAGGCAAGAATACTGGAGTGGGTAACCATTCCCTTCTCCAGAGGACCTTCCCACCCAGGGATTGAAGCCAGGTCTCCTGCATTGTAGGAGGATTCTGAGCCAGCAGAAAGATCCAAAATAAAGTTAAGCATTATTAAGTAGTATAAAGTTAAATAGCATTAGAATATTAAAAATATTCTAAGACAATTACAATGTCTCTCTTAAGAGTTTGCCTTTAATTTGTTCATAAATCTGTTGCTATGCTGACCAATAAATATATTTATAAGCTAAAAATGTACAGTTCAGTTCTCAGTTTGCTTCTTCTCCCTTTCACTAAAAAAACAAACAAAAAAACCCAAAAAAACCTCTTACTGTTCGAAAGCCACCTCTCTACATGCAATAGAATGTGGTATCTCCTCTCTCTGCTAGTACACACCTGACTCGTCAGAGTTCTTTTGGGAAAGTACATCTCACTTAATTAATATTATTGGGAAAAATAATATTCACCACAGGATGTCCTTGAGCTTTATTTAGAAGTATGAATTTAATAAAGTGACAACCAGGGGCTTGGGAATGGAGAAAATGAAGGAGATGTTGGTCAAAGGGTATAAATTTCCAGCAATAAGATGAATAAGTTCTGGAAATCTCATGCACAGCATGGTGACTGTAGTTAACTGTCATATATTGAATAGTTGAAATTTTCTAAGAAAGTAGATCTTAAATATTCTCACTCCTATAAAAGAAGCATAATTATGTGAGGTGGTGGAAACGTTAGCTAATGCTACAGTGGCAATCATTTCATAATATATATGTGTATCAAATCATCATGTTGTAAACTTTAAACTTAGTGCTATATGTCAATTATGTCTCAATAGGCTGGGACAAATAAGTAAAACATTTACAAATATATATTCACATGACATATAAATATATGATACAAAGCTTTCTTAGATCGTTTAAATGTATGCAATCTATTTTCTCTTTACATGCATTTTAATTATCTATTGCTTTCTGTTTTAAAAATATTGTAAAAAATTCCTTTTAGCCTTTGTGTTTATTCATATTTATATGATACATTTTTGTCTGTTGTGTTTTAGGATTCTAAATTAGACCAGGCCATGTCTGTTCTCACATATGATCATGTCAGTACATGCAAGTTTTTACTGAAAGAAAATAAATTTTTAAAACTTATGTTTTGTTAAATTATAATTTGAGAAAAATTGGTTCTATTGCTGGAGTCAAATGTTTTTCTGATCTTTATTTGCTGTGGTATAAATTATCTTTTATCTTTAAGATCCTCACATTTTAAATGGGATTATATACCTCTCTTATTGAATTCCTGAAAAGAATCTAGTGAAATATACCAAGTACAAACTGATGATCACCATATGAACCATTTCAGGAGGCAATAATATGGACAAACATAGTTTTACTTCTTATGGATACATGTGGTGGGTGATTTCTTATGACTTAATAATAGCTCATTCTTTTATTAAATGAATCTTTCAAAGGAAGATGACATAATAGTTAAGGTAATTTTAGTGACAAGTGTTTGTCAAACAAACTCAGATTTTTCTGATCTGCTGGACAACGCAAGCTCAGATTATCAAGTTCGCCTTCAAATTTGTTAAACCCTTTGACACTGTTTGATAATATTGTATAGAGGTACCTTATAATTTGAGTCTAGACATCAAGTATGTGATTTTGTCTGTGTAGGTAGATTTCTTATGCATTTTGCGCACGTGTGTGTAGTAAGAATAATAGCTCAGTGAGCCAACAGAGTGCCATCCTGAGATTATCCAGTAGAAAGTCATTGACCTAGAGTGGGCTATTCTTCACTGTGTCAATGTTTAGTGTGCTTTGGGGGACTATCAAAGCTATGCAGTTATAGCCCCAGGACTCATCATCAAAAAATTCAAACCGCTCTAAACTGTGGGATCATTAGAGTTATAAAAGGAAGTAATATCAAGAAGACCATGGACACACTACCTCATTTAGGGCACTTTTTCACCAGACAAATATCAAGATAAGAAGTAATATCTATCAGCATAAGAGAACAGAAACCTAAAATAGGTACGTCCATGTTTAGACAATTTTTACTTATGCATGAAAGGGAAAACACTTGTATGCAATTAATAGAGAAAATAAAAATGAATACTTATAAAAGGGATATAATTGTAGACTTTATTGTTTTTTAAGGCAAGTTTCACCACATTTATTCTAATGTTGTGATGACAAAAGATTATAAAACAGCACTATGCAATGATGATAAGTGTTATGACATGAGTATTTGCATTCATCTCTGATAGAAGTGAAACATTAATTTAGAAATATTAGAAACTTTATAAATATTCATTACCTCAATTGTATCCCTCTATTTCAAAATTAATTTGAAATTCAAAAATGATTAATTCCTAAAGATGTTGATACAATATTAATAAAGAAAAAAAGAAGATGACTTTAGTGGCTACATGTGAGGGAAATCTCATGCTAAATATTTGCATATATGATTTAATATTATACATCAATATAAAGGTTCTCATATAGAAAAAAGGTAGAAGCAATACTAGGATTATTACATAAACTTAACTATACAATACATTCACAAAATATCAATATCAGGGAATAAATTAAAACTAATAAGAACAAAATTAAGAACTACTACTATATATGAATATGAGCAATATCCAATTTGTTTATATACTTATTGATTCTCTAAGTTTATTACAATAAACAAAGTTTTATAATCCAAAAGAAAAAAGAAAAATGTAACAACAACAACAACAACAAACCTTACATCATCCTTACCCATATTATATTATGAAGCCCAGGCTCAAAGCTAAGAATAATTCTTTATTCCTCTCTTTTCTTAAAACCTCATACATAAATCAATAGTAAATTATACAGTCTTTGTCTTAAAACTGTATGTCTAACAAAACTACTCTCTTCACATTCACTGACATTTTGTTAATACAATATAGCTTTCTGTAAAGTCAGGGTTCTCCACATAATCTCCCTGTTTTGAGTTTGTTCACAGTTTAATCTTTTCTCTATACAAAATCCAGTGCTATCTGATACTATTGATGGAATAATGACACTCCCTTGATTAATACTCTATAATTGCTTCTTTAAAAATAAAAGTCTTTTTATCATGGTCTGGAAAGTCCAGTGGGGTCTGCATCCAGCTAACCTTTCCAGTCTCATCATACCATTTTACAGTCTTCTTCCTCTGGTTCACTACTGTTTGGTCCTACCAGTTTTCCTTGTTCAATCCCTGGGTCAGGAAGAACCCTTGGAGGAGGAAATGGCAACCTACTCCAATATTCTTGCCTGGAAAATTCCATGGATGGAGGAACTTGGTGGACTAGAGTCCATGGGGTTGTAAAGAGTTGGACATGACTGAGCACACACAGAGACAGACAGCCTTCTTTATGTTCCTAATTGTCACCCTCTTTTCCACTCAATGCCGTGTATCTACACTACCCAGAATATTCTATCTCTGGCTGGCTTATTGTGGCAGCCATGAGAACTGATCTCTCAGACATCCAACCAGAAGGAAGGTCTGACAAAGACTCAGCCGCTATTCTCTAAAATGCGTATCACCAAGGTCCCCTTCTTCCTACAGGTTGCTCCTGGCCCAAGGATGGACATGGCAAGGATACATGGGCAGGCTCCTCCTGAGGAGAAACAGAGATTCTCTGATAGTTGACCTTGGTTCCAGGACTCCACATGGCCTTGTCAAACTTTTCTTAGGCTGCAGGGAAATCAGGATATTTTCACTTTCAATCTTTCCTTCCTCTGATTTGACTGGGGATCATACTTGTAATGCAGTCTGATGACTTTTTTAGACTTGCTAGACTTACCCCAATTTCTCTCACAGGCATTTTCCCTAAGAAAATTTTGGAAAATTTAATATCATCTGGACATTTGCTTCTCAGAGAATCTTTCACTGATTATTCTGTGTCCCATAATCTATTTGTTTTATTTTAAACAGCACTTTTTAAAATGCAAAATGTTCCAGCCTCTATCTTTATTTTTGTATCAAATTTTACATCACTACAATTTAGCTCCCATGAGAGCAGTGATCTTTTAGTCTTGTTCACCAATGTATCACCTGAGTGCCTGATATATAGTAGACATTTGACACATATTTGCTAAACTAATTTATACTTAAAGTGAAAGTGAAATTTGTTCAGTCGTGTCCGACTCTTTGCAACCCCATGGAATATAGTCCAGTGAATTCTCCAGGCCAGAATATTGGAGTGGCAGCCTTTTCCTTCTCCAAGGGATCTTCCCAACCCAAGGATCAAACTCAGGTCTCCCACATTGCAGGTAGATTCTTTATCAACTGAGCCACAACCTGTAACTAATTTGTGATCAAGTGTATAACTGTGTTAGTCGCTCAGTTGTGTCTGACTCTTTGCGACCTCAGGGACTGTAGCCTGCCAAGTTCCTCTGCCCATGGAATTCTCTAGGCAAAAATACTGGAGTGGGTAGCCATTCCCTTTTCCAGGGGATCTTCCTGACACAGGGATTGAACTCAGCTCTCTTGAACTGCAGGCAGATTCTTTACCATCTGAGCCACCAGGGAAGGCTCTAATGTATAAATCAGACTGTTGCTAATCAGTCGCTAAGTCAAGTCTGATTCTTGGCAACCTGATGGACTGCAGCATGCCAGGGCTCCCTGTCCTTCACTATCTCCCGGAGTTTGCTCAAACTTATGTCCCTTGAGTAGGTGATGTTATCAAAATACAGTTAAAGATTATGTAGCAGTTGAATAGATCAACAAAATATCCCTATCCATTCTGCTGCCTTACTTTCAATTTCCTTGTATCAACATAGAATTCATCTCATGACACTGATCTACAGGAATATATGTGAATATTTTGGCAGTGTCTAAGTCACCTCTTCAAGCTGAAGTTATATCTTTAAAACTAAAGGGGAAAATTAAAATAAGGATGCTTTCACTCTTCAATTTTCCAACATACCTGGAACATTTTGCACTCATTACCACCACTACCACTTCTCAAAAAAGTGTCTTTCATGCCCTTGTTGTAACACTCTCATGTATTCAGTTCTGTAAACCTCTCTACTGCTGGCTCTATTTGATCTTCCTCATTTGTGCACGTGACATACTGACACTCAAGTTTAGGTTTTACCTCTCTCTCAGTTAACTCACCTATTTTAACAACTTCAACCATCACACTTATACAGGCATTTCTAAATTTTACCTCCTGATTGTATATATCTCACATAAAATGTATATAAATATTTAAACAATGTCTGATATAAATTTAAGTCCATTATTAATTTAAATAATATTTAATACAATTTTAATTTCATACTATTTAAATATAAAATATCTAAAAATTTCAGGTTCATAGTACAGAAAAAGCCTGAGCTTTATAAGGACCTCATTAAAATTATATGTCTATCACTCAGTAATTCTATGAACTTGGGCAACTTTTTCAGAGCATCCTGAAGTCCAGGTTTTGTCATTTAAAGAAACTGATATAATGAGGACCACCTCACTGAAGTTTTAGTTTTTGTCATGCATTACAAGCTTAATGGTATGGTCTTGATAATGCTATTATATACATAGATTCTGGGATGCGTGAGGACTCTTTTACAAATGTTTGCCTAATTGTGTAAATTTAAATTCTTAGCTTTGTACTTTTAAATGCAAAATATAAATTGAAATAAATTATAATAAGTACAAAAAGATCAAATATATGAGAGAATTTGTTGATAAATAACTATTTTTTTCTCTTAATATGACAAAAAAGAAACTTAGTAAGTTAACTGTTTTCTAGTCATAATCCAAATCTCTGGCAGTCCGGGTGGTGTTTATAGTTGAGTGACACTACCTCATCTGGTCCACACATGGCTTAAACTTAATGGTTGAGGAAACTGATGAAGTGGTAGCTTACAATTTTTCACAAACAAAAGGACAGAAACACATACCACATGTGACATTCAGGAAGCACATGATGTAGGGTTACCATCTGTCTGCAGCTATCCAACACCGAAGGTTACTACATTCACTGTTGCTCCCACACTTTGCTCTCTTCGCTTGGTTAAACAGTAATGCCAACATGGGGGCTTCCCAGGTGGCTCATTGGTAATGAATTTGCCAGTCAAGCAGGAGACTTAGGTTCAATCCCAGGGTCAGGAAGATTCCCTGGAGAAGGACATGGCAGCCCACTCCAGTATTCTCACCTGGGAAATCCCATGGACAGATGAGTCTGGTGGTCTACAGTCCAAGAAGTCACAAAGAGTCGGATTACAAACTAGCGACTAAACGGCAGCAGCATCAATGTGAAAGCGCTGACTTCACAAAATGGCTGGAATACAAAAGATAAGTGTGCGCTTCTTTCAGGAAACTTACTCTTTTTCAAGGTGGGCAGTAGTTTTACTAATTTAGCAAGATCTAAAAATATGCATCTGTGCTGGTGCTAAGTCACTTTCAGTCGTGTTTGACTCTTTGCGACCCCAGGGACTGTCTGCCTACCAGGCTCCTCTGTCCATGGGATTCTCCAGGCAAGAACACTGGAGTGGGCTACCATTTCCCTCTCCTATGCATCTGTAATCCTCTGATTTAAGCATAAATGTTAAGTTTACCAGAATATAAACTGATATATTTACACCAGTGAACTCTTTCTGTTAAAAAAAAAAAAAATAGAATTGGGCTATGCAGCTCTGAGCGAAAGGTTTCCAAGCAGATTGCAATTTGTGTAGTGCCCACAAATAGCATAGAACATGGATAAATAAGTTCTCCTTATTAATGATGCAACGGTAATGTTTAGTAGGTTTAGGATATATTTACAATGCATTTATAGTAACTTTAGATTCCATGTAAGAGAATTACTTAATGCTTTTAAACTAATTAACAATTTATTTTCAACATTAATTCTTAGATACTTTGTGGAATCCAGAATATTTTGAAACATAAATTTCTGAGGCTGAAACCAGACTCGGAGAAGATATTTTTTTCTAACCACTATTATGTTAAAAGTGCAGTCTTCAACAAGGAGTTCAAGTCCAATATAACGTATTGGAAAGTTCTATGTGGGATGCCACACATAGTGATTATAAGAAGTAAGTTGATGTGGTACTTTTGGGATATTATATATGGTGAAAGCATAAAATATTCATCTCTCTTTGTTTGCCTTAAATAGACCCAAAGCATCTTTTCTTTATTTAAGTGTGATGATATAATCTTGAAAAATGAATATGCAATAAACACAAACTAGTTATGTTATTTTTACTTGATGACTATTACCATAACTTTAAACATATAAGTTACCCACATATAGAGTGATAATATGTCAAAATTTTAGCTTATTAATAAGAGAAAATTAAGATGAAAAGGCTGAGGCAAGAGTTTGAGAAACTGATCTTTTGATATAGATATAGGTATGAATAAAGATATCAGTTTAGTTCAGTTCATTCAGTACTGTCCAACTCTGTGACCCCATAGACTGCAGCATATCAGTTTTGACTAGATGGACCTTTAGATAGATATAAATCCTACAGTAAGATTACCAGGTTAAATTTAAGACAGATTAATCTATCATAGAAAAATAAAACAAAAATTTTGGGGTTATTTCATCTAATACAGAAGAAAAAATGAATTTTACTACTTTGCATAGGTTGACATCTAACTTTATAAAAGCTAAGCATTAATAAATACTCTATATTAATAGTTACATTTTTTACTCAGATTATTCTTATATGGATTTATTAAGAACTGTTCTAGTATGGCAGTATAGGAACAAACCATTATTTATTTATTTATTAGCTTACTTGCAAATTTTATATGCTAAGTCGCTTCAGTCATGTCTGACTCTTTTGACTCCATGAACTGTAGCCCGCCAGGCTCCTCTGTCCATAGAGCTCTCCAGGCAAGAATATTGGAGTGGGTTCCCATTTCTTCTTCCAAGAGAGCTTCCTGACCCAGGGATTGAACCAGTGTCTTCCGCATCTACTGCTTTACAGGCAGACTCTTTACCACTGAGCCACCAGGGAAGCCCCCTACAAATTTTATATACTTTTTCTTAAAATTGGTTATTGATTGTTTAATAAAGATTAATTTACTAATTTTTTAATAAGTAACTTTTATTTAGCAGTCCGTTAAACATAATAATATTATTTTTGGTGCACATGGGTAAAAAATAGATCTAAATTTAGTTAACATACCTTTCAACTCAATATTGTGACAAAATTATTTTAAATTTAAGTACTTCAAATCTCTCCACTGAGATTAATTTTTCACATAGGACATATTTTCATGTCCTGTGAACAGAATAGGAAATTGTCTTTGCTTAAAATTAGCATGAAATTTAGGCTGAGAGTGGGTCTGAGAGGTAATTTCATTGGCATCCAGTCAAGAGTGTAAAAGGAAAACATATTTCTTATTACCTATAATTATAACTCAATAAATATAGCTCAGTAATTCAATAATTATTTCCCAATAAGTTCATTTAACTCTTAAACTCACATTTTCACTGGTGGTTTTTAATCAAAATATTGCCAATTAGTGATTCACTTAGTTGTTTGTCAATAAAACCATTATTTCATTAAATAATTTTTAGTGAGTAATAATATACAGGCATGTATTAAATACACTGGTTTTAAATAAAACAGAGCTGAGTATTAATGAGAAGCAAATTTATTTAATAAATGATCCCATACAACAAGCACCTAAAAATCTACATGAATATTTATGTACATAAATAATCAAAATATAAAATAAATGCCAGAATATTAATAAAAGTAAAATTAAATCCATCAGCCTAAGAAACATATTTCTTGCAATGGTTGATAAGGTCTTTTGCAAAAGTTTCAAATTTATTTTCTTACTTCTTGGTGAGGGATACTGTTATATACTAATTTCAAAGTATATTTACTTTTTGACTTAATATTTAAATGAATGATTACTGTTAGAAAAAATAAACTTACCAATAACATTTCTCCTTGAACTCTGCTGCCGTCGTCACTCTGTTGTGAGGAAGAGGAACAGAGAGGAGTAGAATTTTTTTTTCCTTTAGTCCATTCTGAGTCTTCACAGTAACTCAAGCAAAGCTTCACTGGCCAGGTTTTTCTGAATATTCTCATTTTTAGATAAATATTGCCCTGCTTAAAACCTAGAAAAGGGTTAGTGGCTCTCATCTTCCTTTACTTTGGCATTCTGCATAATTTTATTTAATCTCATAATCACTGACTGGTATAATTGAAAAGGGAGTATTCTTTTAAACTCAACATTGGGGTGCACGTGTCTCTTTCAGATCTGGTTTCCTCAGTGTGTATGCCCAGAAGTGGGATTGCTGGGTCATATGGCAGTTCTATTTCCAGTTTTTTAAGAAATCTCCACACTGTTTTCCATAGCAGCTGTACTAGTTTGCATTCCCACCAACAGTGTAAGAGGGTTCCCTTTTCTCCACACCCTCTCCAGCATTTATTGCTTGTAGACTTTTGGATAGCAGCCATCCTGACTGGCATGTAATGGTACCTCATTGTGGTTTTGATTTGCATTTCTCTAATAATGAGTGATGTTGAGCATCTTTTCATGTGTTTGTTAGCCATCTGTAGGTCTTCTTTGGAGAAATGTCTGTTTAGTTCTTTGGCCCATTTTTTGATTGGGTCATTTATTTTTCTGGAATTGAGCTGCAGGAGTTGCTTGTATATTTTTGAGATTAATCCTTTGTCTGTTTCTTCATTTGCTATTATTTTCTCCCAAACAGAGGGCTGTCTTTTCACCTTACTTATAGTTTCCTTTGTAGTGCAAAAGCTTTTAAGTTTCATTAGGTCCCATTTGTTTAGTTTTGCTTTTATTTCCAATATTCTGGGAGGTGGGTCATAGAGGATCTTGCTGTGATTTATGTCGGAGAGTGTTTTGCCTATGTTCTCCTCTAGGAGTTTTATAGTTTCTGGTCTTACATTTAGATCTTTAATCCATTTTGAGTTTATTTTTGTGTATGGTGTTAGAAAGTGTTCTAGTTTCATTCTTTTACAAGTGGTTGACCAGTGTTCCCAGCACCACTTGTTAAAGAGGTTGTCTTTTTTCGATTGTATATCCTTGCCTCCTTTGTCAAAGATAAGGTGTCCATAAGTTCGTGGATTTAGCTCTGGGCTTTCTATTCTGTTCCATTGATCTATATTTCTGTCTTTGTGCCAGTACCATAATGTCTTGATGACTGTGGCTTTGTAGTAGAGTCTGAAGTCAGGCAGGTTGATTCCTCCAGTTCCATTCTTCTTTCTCAAGATTACTTTGGCTATTTGAGGTTTTTTGTATTTCCATACAAATTGTGAAATTCTTTGTTCTAGTTCTGTGAAAAATACCGTTGGTAGCTTGATAGGGATTGCATTGAATCTATAGATTGCTTTGGGTAGAATAGCCATTTTGACAATATTGATTCTTCCAATCCATGAACACGGTATGTTTCTCCATCTGTTTGTGTCCTCTTTGATTTCTTTCATCAGTGTTTTATAGTTTTCTATGCATAGGTCTTTTGTTTCTTTAGGTAGATATACTCCTAAGTATTTTATTCTTTTTGTTGCAATGGTGAATGGTATTGTTTCCTTAATTTCTCTTTCTGTTTTTTCATTGTTAGTATATAGGAATGCAAGGGATTTCTGTGTGTTAATTTTATATCCTGCAACTTTACTATATTCATTGATTAGCTCTAGTAATTTTCTGGTAGAGTCTTTAGGGTTTTCTATGTAGAGGATCATGTCATCTGCAAACAGTGAGAGTTTCACTTCTTTTCCTATCTGGATTCCTTTTACTTCTTTTTCTGCTCTGATTGCTGTGGCCAAAACTTCCAACACTATGTTGCATAGTAGTGGTGAGAGTGGGCACCCTTGTCTTGTTCCTGATTTCAGGGGAAATGCTTTCAATTTTTCACCATTGAGGGTGATGCTTGCTGTGGGTTTGTCATATATAGCTTTTATTATGTTGAGGTATGTTCCTTCTATTCCTGCTTTCTGGAGAGTTTTAATCATAAATGAGTGTTGAATTTTGTCAAAGGCTTTCTCTGCATCTATTGAGATAATCATATGGTTTTTATCTTTCAATTTGTTAATGTGGTGTATTACATTGATTGATTTGCAGATATTAAAGAATCCTTGCATTCCTGGGATAAAGCCCACTTGGTCATGGTGTATGATTTTTTAAATATGTTGTTGGATTCTGTTTGCTAGAATATTGTTAAGGATTTTTGCATCTATGTTCATTAGTGATATTGGCCTGTAGATTTCTTTTTTTGTGGCATCTTTGTCTGGTTTTGGAATTAGGGTGATGGTGGCCTCATAGAATGAGTTTGGAAGCTTACCTTCTTCTGCAATTTTCTGGAAGAGTTTGAGTAAGATAGGTGTTAGCTCTTCTCTAAAGTTTTGGTAGAATTCAGCTGTGAAGACATCTGGTCCAGGGCTTTTGTTTGCTGGAAGATTTTTGATGACAGTTTCGATTTCCTTGCTTGTGATGGGTCTGTTAAGATCTTCTATTTCTTCCTGGTTCAGTTTTGGAAAGTTATACTTTTCTAAGAATTTGTCCATTTCATCCAAGTTGTCCATTTTATTGGCATAGAGCTGCTGGTAGTAGTCTCTTATGATCCTTTGTATTTCAGTGTTGTCTGTTGTGATCTCTCCATTTTCATTTCTAATTTTGTTAATTTGGTTTTTCTCTCTTTGTTTCTTAATGAGTCTTGCTAATGGTTTGCCAATTTTGTTTATTTTTTCAAAAAACCAGCTTTTAGCTTTGTCGATTTTTGCTATGGCCTCTTTAGTTTCTATTGCATTTATTTCTGCCCTGATTTTTAAGATTTCTTTCCTTCTGCTAACCCTGGGGTTCTTCATTTCTTCCTTCTCTAATTGCTTTAGGTGTAGAGTTAGGTTATTTATTTGGCTTTTTTCTTGTTTCTTGATGTAAGCCTGTAATGCTATGAGCCTTCCCCTTAGCACTGCTTTTACAGTGTCCCATAGGTTTTGGATTGTGGTGTTTTCATTTTCATTCATTTCTATACATATTTTGATTTCTTTTTTGATTTCTTCTATGATTTGTTGGTTATTCAGAAGCGTGTTGTTTAGCCTCCATATGTTTGAATTTTTAACAATTTTTTTCCTGTAATTGAGATCTAATCTTACTGCACTGTGGTCAGAAAAGATGACTGGAATGATTTCAATTTTTTGAATTTTCCAAGACCAGATTTATGGCCCAGGATGTGATCTATTCTGGAGAAGGTTCCGTGTGCACTTGAGAAAAAGGTGAGGTTGATTGTTTTGGGGTGAAATGTCCTATAGATATCAATTAGGTCTAGCTGGTCCATTGTGTCATTTAAGGTTTGTGTTTCCTTGTTAATTTTCTGTTTAGTTGATCTATCCATAGTTGTGAGTGGGGTATTAAAGTCTCCCACTATTATTGTGTTACTATTAATTTCCTCTTTCATACTCGTTAGTGTTTATTGGGATATCGTTGATCCACAATGTTGTGGTAGTTACAGGTGAACAACGAAGGGACTCAGCCATATATATACATGAATCCATTCTCCTCTGAAAAGGGATTTTATAATAATATTTTCATAAATATAGAATTTATATGACATTATTTTAAAATAAAACATATACCATATTTAGTGGAATAAAATGTGGTAGTGCATGTACTTTGACTGCTGTTTTTAACCACAGTTTCTATCATTATTCTTAATGTCAAATAATTGAACAATCATCATTGAAAATGAGAACAAGGCATGGAGGTCTACAAGCATTCTATTAATACCAACTCATCCAATCACTAATGTAACAAAAATGCATTGTGTAAATGCAATTTCTTTTTATATGCATGTATGTATATGTATTTTTTTTATTATTATTATTATTTTTTTCCAGTGGGTTTTGTCATACATTGATATGAATCAGCCATGGATTTACATGTATTCCCAATCCCGATCCCCCCTCCCACCTCCCTCTCCACCCGATTCCTCCGGGTCTTCCCAGTGCACCAGGCCGGAGCACTTGTCTCGTGCATCCCTCCTGGGCTGGTGATCTGTTTCACCATAGATAGTATACATGCTGTTCTTTTGAAATATCCCACCCTCACATTCTCCCACAAAGTTCAAAAGTCTGTTCTGTATTTCTGTGTCTCTTTTTCTGTTCTGCATATAGGGTTATCGTTATCACCTTTCTAAATTCCATATACATGTGTCAGTATGCTGTAATGTTCTTTATCTTTCTGGCTTACTTCACTCTGTATAATGGGCTCCAGCTTCATCCATCTCATTAGGACTGGTTCAAATGAATTCTTTTTAATGGCTGAGTAATATTCCATGGTGTATATGTACCACAGCTTCCTTATCCATTCATCTGCTGATGGGCATCTAGGTTGCTTCCATGTCCTGGCTATTATAAACAGTGCTGCGATGAACATTGGGGTGCACGTGTCTCTTTCAGATCTGGTTTCCTCAGTGTGTATGCCCAGAAGTGGGATTGCTGGGTCATATGGCAGTTCTATGTCCAGTTTTTTAAGGAATCTCCACACTGTTTTCCATAGCTGTATATGTATTTTTATCTTTGACCTCTTTCATCATTTCTCCCCACCATGCACCCAGCCTTCTGGCAACTATCCAATTGCTCTTTGTATGAACTTGGTGTTTTTTCTTTTAGATTTCACACATAAAAGAGATCATATAGTACTTGATATATTTCATATCTGTCTGACATATTTCACATAGCCTAATGCTCTAGAGGTCCATTCATGTTATCATAAAATGATAAGACTTAATTCTGTTATAGGATTGAACAGTGTACTTTCTTTATCCATTCATCCATGGATACTTATGATGTTTCAATATGATATCTTGGCTATTTAAACAATGCTGCAGCGAAGTAAGACATTCAGGTAATTCTGATTATAAGTTTAATTTTGGAAATTAGGTGTCAAAATATCATTGTAGATGATTTAGTCATCTTCCTACAAAATCAAGAGAATAAATAAAAACACTAGTATAAATGTTTAAAACATTTAAAACAATAAAAATAATAAATATCAAATTGTTTATAAAGTTGTATTTTATTTTTATTTTATTTTTGAGGTTTTTATATTATGGAGAATTTCAAACATACAAAAAGTAATCAGGCTATAATAAACTCTTGTTCTGCCTCAAATTAAAGTTTATTCTGTACCACCTATAGTCCCACATTCTCTTCCCATATAATTCTGAGAAAGCTTTTCCATTCATCCATCAAATTTTAGCATGCATTTTTAAAGAAGTACTCCACTTAATTAGCTTAAATGTAAATAGTATTAACACACCTGAAAAAATTACAATAATTCCTCAATAGATCAAATGTTCTAGTTCCTATTCTAATAATTATTCAGAATTTCTATTCTCAGTTATTCAAAACCAGAAAATATTTCAAGTTCTCTTCTCCATAATGAAAATGATTTTTATATTTAACTTTCACCTTCATTTTTCTCTATATATTCTTTTGCAAGTTTACTTGTTATTCAGATACCTTCTTCTACAAATTAGTTTACAAACTGTAATGTAACCAGTCAATGTGTAAAAAGTAATTGACCACAATAGTATGTACAAAAATTGTGGTACATACTTTGTGAAGGAAAAGATAATCAAGTCATAGATTTTAACCTCTTGGAAATAAAAATATATTTTTAAAAAATGTCTTCCTATATTTTTAATAATTTACGTGATTGCTGTATACAACTTAAGGCAAGGCCATTGGCCTAATTTTCACATAATTACTGTCCTAATTCATAACTTCTTGATATCCATAAAACTCTGTCTCATATTTCTTCCAGAGGTTTTTGCTCCCCCTCATTCTAAAGTAACATACAGAGAATTTTGTTTTTCCTGGAGTGTATTACTGTAATAGTACAGTACTGCCAAAGGTGACATTCAGAGAAAGAAGTTGATGCAAGTAGAGGTATTCATCTTGTGCTGAGCTTGTAAGCATTTAGGGTTTGAAAATGCTCTTTCTTATAGTGTCCAGTGATGCTAGATTTCAGATGCAGCAAACTGCAATATACACTGAGTCTTATATTGTGCTCTAGGCTATAACTGATAGAGTTTAGTTTACCATCATAAATAGTTTGAATTATATTTTCTAAATGCATTTTTTTCTAATTTCCTACTGTAGGCAAACCATCTGTGAGTTGCTGCTGGTTCCCCCCCACCCCCCTGCCCCAACTAGACTTCATCTTCATCAAATGTGTGCTGAAAAGAGGCAATATATGACACATTTTTTTTTATAAAACTGACACAATATTATTAGTGACACAGAAGATACTTCTAAAAACTGTAAGATAATACAAGGGTCTAGTTTGACATTTGAAGTGTGATATGTAACAAATGAAGAATTTAGAATTTAAACTTCACTTATAAATTAGAGATTATTGATTTAGTGAATTTTCAATAACTATTACTAACACATTGGAATCTTTCTCACTGAATTTTAGCTTATTTATTGCTAATCAACAAACTGAAGTTTTTTGTTACTCAAACAGACTGTGTTGAAGAACATTCCATAGATGACTCAGTCTCCATATACCAATGGAGACAATAAATTTACTAAAATTTATTAGTGTCCACTTAATACTATGATGCTTAATCCTTGTAAGAATTTTACAATTCCATTGAGGAGGCAAATTGAACAAAAAAGTGAAAGCGTTAGTCGCTCAATTGTGTCTGACTTTTTGTGACCCCAGGAACTGTAGCCTGCCAGGCTCCTCTGTCCATGGAATTCTCCAGGCAAGAATACTGGAGTGGGTTGCCATTCCCTTTTCCAGGGGATCTTCCTGACCCGGAGATCAAACCTGGGTCTCCCACATTACAGGCAGATTCTTAACTGAACAAAGATAGCTAATAATAAAAGTCAGTGAATGATATATTCAATATATATGTACTGATTTGGGGGAGTGTATATGCTAAGTTATACTCCTTATGCCCTTGGAACCTGTTTCTTGGGCATAACGAGCATAACCATAAGAATCAGAGGGTGTGAACAGAGAGTCATCAAAATCTACATACCTCATAAAAATTTGAGTACATAAATAATATTAGAGATCACAGTAGTATAGAGTATCTCAAATATACTCAAATACCCATAATCAGAACAGAGTAGGCAGAAACAGATAGCTTTCATAGCAGAGGAGGCAGGAAAAAGAAAACAAAAATCATTAAAATACAACTGTGTGCTAAGTTCCTTATATACTGGATCTCATTAAAACTTCCCATCAATATTTGAGGCTAGAAATTGTAAATTATTTCCCTAAGCTCATATAACTAGTAATAGTAAATAGTACTCAAGACAGAAAATCTTAGATGTTTGACTACAAAATAAATGTCATTTGCATGACATTATTTTTTTTTTCATCCAGTGACCATGCAAACAGTTAGCTAAAAGGAAGTTCACTGAAACTAGTACAGATAAGAAGAAGAACAGAGGAAGTCACAGGCTTATCCTTGAACTTGAGGCAGCTTTCCATCTCATCCTCAATTGCCTCATCTTTCTCTTTGAGATCCAGTCTTGATCTCCTGTGTTTAATGATGACAATTAAATCTGGCTGCCTTGATAGTTATCTGAGAGATGAAAGCATCATAGTTCTCTGCCAGAGAGACATTTGTTACTGGGAGGTTCATATGAGGGTATTTAAATAAGGAAGTTGATAGTGTGTTCTGCTGTAGGCAAGATATAAAGAAGAGATGATCCATAAATACATTAAAAATGAACAAAAACCTATATTCCTAAAAGGGGAATGTACTAATTTTTCAAAAATCTCTATGAAGCAGGGACCTTCAAATTAATGTATATCACATCATCAGGTAATAATATAGGAGAAATAAATCTTCTGAAGCTTATTCTTTTATTCCCACCCTTACTGAAAAACCGTTTTTCCTGTGGCAAAACTGTAATTCACGCTCTAGTGAATTCCCTCTCTAGGAATGCTATATAGTGACTTTACCATGAAGAGCTCAAAATGTCTTTAGGAATTTTATCTTATTAATTCTCACACCCCTGTAAGGCAGGTGGAAAGAATTACTGTCCTCATTTAATAAACTGTCAAGGTAGGACACTATGTATTTAAATGGAAATAAAGACCACAAGATTACAAAGATCTCTGAGTAACATTGAGGATATTTGACTTGATTAATCCACTAATCACTCTTCTCCTAACTTTATAAATTTATATTGACTTTTTTTACCACATCAAACATTTGTCAGTAAATATCTACTGAGTGGTCAGGTTTAAAACCTGCTAACCACTGTTCTCTTCCCTACTTTCCTCACCTTCATTGATTCCACGGTTTCTTTTTTATACCTGTAGCTTTACATAATAATGTATGTGGTTTATTTCAACCTTAAAACTGGCCTTGTTTAATTGATAAATTATATAGCCACTCTAGTTTTAAGGGACTTGGCTTGATCAATGCTGATCAGAATTTTAAGATATTTCTTTTGAAAATTAAACTCAGATTCATGTTTAACCCAAAGTCATGGTGTCTTTAAGCATAAAGATCGTATATACCAATGTTATTTTACTATTATGTACATGTAATATTGTAATCTACTAACTAAAGGGTAAAAAGTTAAGTAGGTAAACCTAACCTAGATTGATTTATTTCCTTTATTTCTATTTAAATCATTCCACAGCCTCTTCAATCTCTGCTGGCATCTAAAAATCAATGAGCCAAGGATTCTACAGCCCATTGGCAAGTGCCTATCACTCTTCAGAATTTCTGAATAGGCAGAATGATTAATTCATTGAAATTTATTGCCCAGGAAGTATCAGAGGTGGCAGATGCTTTTCTCAATAGTGATTTACACTGAGAAGGAAATGAAAATCCTGGCTATTTTAATTAAGTGAATGCACCACTAAATCCAAGATGTTTTCTTTCCCTTGTAATTTCTTTAAGGAGCAAAAGTGTTCTTGGCCTGTTTTTCTTTGTTTTGTTTGTTGATGACATAAATTTTTGCCACTTCTTTTCTTTGTCTTAATGGGGTAGATATCCCCGAACATTGCTGTCTTGGAAACTGATTAATCTCTTGTCATTAAAGCTCTCTACTGACATTACAGAAAAGCTGTTGGGATCTCTTTATTAGCTAAGAAATTGGAAACTTCAGATGAGTACAACTAAACTTCAATCCTAACACTATCCTCAGGGTATATTAACAAGGCAAGATTTTCCAGCATCTCAGGACTAATAGCTTTTTTTTTTTTTATTCAAATATGTTTTCATCACACAGATTTTGCAGGAATATATACATCTGGCTTAATAATACTCAAAACTGCTAATATTAAATTCTTCAGAATATTATACAAGTTGAACTCATTAGCAGTAACTTATTCCTATCATTTTTTCAGTGATTAAAAGTGATTGGTTTTTAAGAGATTTATAAAGTTGATTCAGTCTCCTTTTTCTAAAAATTGTACTCAGTTTAACCAGAAATAAGTATTATGACTTCAGAATTTTCATTTAAATCACATTTCAGCCTTTCAAAACAGAGTTTTAAAAAATAATTTTCTTATAATTTATTTTTTCCTAAAACATGTTATCAGTAACACACTACCAGTGCTCTTACATAACTGAATCTATTCCATTAAGTAAACTGTGACATTATAATAGTGCTGTATTATTATAGTGCTTAAAGTTCCATTTAAATATAAGCACATAAATATTGTGCCCTATCAACTCTTGCTAGCTTTTTTATTTTCTGATTTAATAGATTTAGATGTCCAAAAAGGGATAGACTAATCTATAAAATTTTCATTGGTTCAAAATACATATTTATCATCTTGTATACCAATATTTCCCTTTCCTTTTCCTCTTGTTTGACATGAAGAAATGACAGTAGCTTTATATTCAGTTACTAATCTCTTTCCCAAATATGAAATTCAATCATAACAAAGGTAAAGAAAAGGACTGACATAATTCAACTTCACTATTTTTCATTGTGTTTCTTATCAGGCCTCCAGACCTGATTAATTTTAAATCAAAATATGCATCAGAAGTTATATCATTGTCTTTATATGTTTACTTTAAACTTATTTATTTCTCTGAATTTTTATTTCTCAATGAAATTCTATGGAAAAGTGAATATTTGAAAGATTAAAAGTAGAAAACATTTAAAAGATAAATAACAACATACATATCACTTGATTTTCAAAGCAAGCAGACATATTTTTATAGAGCACTTTCTAGTGCAAAGAGCTAACTACAGTGAAATATATTGTGCAATTTATTTTCAGAAACTATGATGGTACTCTTGTAAGCACATAAACACCTTTCCATTGAAATGCAGAGAAAAGGGGGAATTAATTTCTATTGAGGGTCCATGAGAATGTATTCAGGAATGCATTCTACAATTCGGCTATGGAAATACAAATGTACCTGATATAGATGTGGAAATTGTTTGAATGAGACCTTGTGATGCAGCAAGATGTCTTCAGAGACTGCTAAGTAGGGCTAGACCTGGGTAGTAAATTGTTGATGCAGCAGAGGTAAGTTGGAATTGAATTATAGTGGCCATGTTTTTCTATATTATGGTACCTGGACTTATTCTGAGTGAATATTTCACAATTTTATTCAAGGTATCAGGGATTCTACAAAACGATAGATGCAATATGCATTTAAAGATGTAAGAAATCTAGAATGCACTTAATCTAAGCTCATACTCCAGAAGAAAGTAAGGTAGACTAATTGAGGAAACCAATAAATCACACCTAGTGAGTGACAAATGTCTATTATACCTACAGCATCCAATGAAGATATATTATATATATATATCTAATCAATATTCTTATACACAAACATAAGTCATGTTAGAGAAGAGGGAAAGGAAAATGACCTGTTTAGGACAGAAACTATAGAACCAATATCTTTGTAATGTAAAATCTTTGCCACATAAAAGACCTTTAAATCTTTCAGAATCTTAGTTTATTTTCCTCATGTATGAATGATGGATATTTGTAAAATCACGTATTTGTACAATAGTAAGAACAAAAAATACATGAAAATACGTAAAATATAGTAAGATTTAAAGTCAGCAATTGTCATTTTATTAAAATATCAAAAAAATTGAGATAGAAGGCTTCCTGAGTGAACTCTTGTCTTTATCAAGTTGACACTGAGTTTTATACATGGCTCAATAACTTTACTTCTTAATATATTTAAAATCATATCAATTAAAACCATTGAGTTTTATTAAGTAGTAGGTGTTGTCCCCAAAGAATCAAAATATGTGCTAACTCAAATTCTCCAAAAGGTTTCTCTTGTTCATATTTTAGGCATACTATTTATAATAAAATATATCATAATAATCTTGAAATTTTATGTGACTTCAGTGCTAAGCTCTTTTCATGATTGTGTTTAATATGCAGCTAATGTTAATGCATCTGACCTCCCAGAATTAAATATATATAAAATATATGCATATTTCCATGAATTTTCTCAAAATGTATTCCAGATTCTAAATTTTTTAATGGCTCTGTAGAATTACAGTTACTACTGTCTACAACATAAGAGATAAATCCTCCACCTTTTGGAATAATAAAAAGGATGCTGATTATATATAGTCAACTTTTTCAGAAGTGATTGGGTTGGTTCTATTGCATTTTTAACTCTTGTGTGAAACTATTTTCTTCATCAGGTATATACTACAGATGTAAATTGTGTTCACGCCTCCCAGTGCTGTTGGTGATCAAGTACAGCTAAACTTCTTTGTATTAAAAAAAAAACACACATTAAAAAACATGTTTTAAATGCAGATATCTTTGGAAGCCAACAGAAAAAGCTGTATGGAATTGAGATTCAATTTGTTTATGAAAAAACTCCCTCTTCTTCTCCTTTTCCTTCTCTTCTCCACATAGGTTGGTATTGGTTTAGTCGCTAAGTTGTGTCTGACTCTTGCCATCCCATGGACTGTAGCCTGCCAAGCTCCTCTGTCCATGGGATTCTCCAGGCAAATTAATGAAGTGGGTTGTCATCTCCTTCTCCAGGGGATCTTCCCGAACCAGGGAACGAACCCAGGTCTCTTGCATTGCAGGTGGTCTCCTGCACTGCACATAGGTTCAGTTCAGTTCAGTCACTCAGTCATGTCTGACTCTTTGCGACCCCATGGACCGCAGCACGCCAGGCCTCCCTGTCCATCACCAACTCCCGGAGTTTACCCAAACTCATGTCCATTGAGCCAGTGATGCCATCCATCTCACCCTCTGTCGTCCCCTTTTCCTCCTGCCTTCAATCTTTCCCAGCATCAGGGTCTTTTCAAATGAGTGAAGAACAATTATTCTCCTGTTGAAATTATTTGGGATAAACAACTCAGGAGAGAAGAGTCCCATTGTCATTAACTATGTGTCTGGTAATTTCTGAGATTCAGGCATTTGCACAATGGTGTGCATGTATGAATGTGTGTGTGTGTGTGTGTGTGTGTGTATGCATGTGTATGTACCTAGGTATGTGTGTTCCTAGGTGTTTTGGACAGAAAATGGGTACTTCTGGAGACTTCAAGAGTCCATTTTTTCCAGCACCATCAATAAAGGCACATAATAGCAAATTGTAGGAAAAGAACATCCTTTCTATTCATAGGCTAAAATCTATCTAAAGTAAATATGTGATATGCTCCTAGGTTTAAGATGTTTCAAATTTCCTTCAAGAACATTAAGCTTCTGGAACCTCTTATAAAGCAATTACAAACACCTACAGTATAAGGAACACACTATAAATGAGACTACTCTTCTACTTGAAAATCTTAGGGTCACTGAATTTTTATTAAAATACTGACTCAGACATAGGAAGGTTTAGAAGAGAAATGTTATCTTCTGGCATTATACCAAGTCTAATTTTTAGGAAAATTGCTAGTGCAATATATCAAAGAAACAGAAAGCAAAATCAACCAACCAAACAAAAGTGAAAGTCACTTAGTCGTGTCCAACTCTTTGCAATTTCATGGACTATACAGCCCATGGAATTCTTCAGGCCATAAAACTGGAGTGGGTAGTATTTCCTTCCGGGGATCTTCCCAACCCAGGGATCAAACCAAGGACTCCCACACTGGAGGCAGATACTACCAGCTGAGCCCCAAGGGAAGACCAAGAATATAGGAGTGGGTAGCCTATGCCTTCTCCAGCAGATCTTCCCAACACAGGAATCTAACCAGGGCTTCCTGAATTGCAGACAAATTCTTTATCAACTGAGCTATCAGGGAAGCCCACCAAATAAAAAAAAACTCTCCAGAATTCTAATAAAAATTAGTGAATACATCCTAATTTTGATTATACCATGTAAACTAGAAACAAATGAACAAATCTAAACACCATTCACAGGAACAACAAAAAAATAAATACAAGTTTATCTGCACTTGCATATTTATATGCTGATGTACAGTGAAACTTAAAATTGTGAGTTAGTGGCTCTGTATATCTCACTTTTGTAATAGTTTACATTTATATCCTTGCATGCATGCATGCTCGTCCCCTTCAGTCATGTTCAATTCATTGAAAACCTATGGACTGTAGCCTGCCAGGCCTTTCTGTCTGTGGGGTTCTCTAGGCAATACTAGAGTGGGTGGCCATGCCCTTCTCCAGGGGATCTTCCCAACCCTGGGATTCAATCTACTTCTCTTGTGTATTCTGTACCTCAGGTAGATTTCTTACCCACTCAGTCACCTGGGAAGCCCACATTTATCTCCTTGTGTGAACTTAACAATTGTGTATCTGAAAGTTTCAGGCTCTTTATTGAAATAACAGTTAGCCGATTTTTGTGTATTTTGTTATTTAAAACCTGACAGTTCTGTGCTATATATACAGTTGTCGAAATTCTTTAGATAGCCTTGGTATTTAGGATGAATTTTGCTTCCTGAAAAATAGAAAAGATATATTGAGGAAAACATGGATAATCTCAGAGATTATTATAAAACTGTAGCATTATTATACTTGGGCACCTCACGACTAAACTAAAATTGACTGAAACAGAAAAGAATATGATTGCCCTGATGAAAATAAGAAATCTTTAATTAGGTTCAAAGGGAAGCTGTAGCAATCAACATAGCAGCCTGACAATTGGGATTCTGTCAGAAGATTGTCTCTACTACTCGAGAGTGACAAGGAATCTGGAAGCGAATGACAGCAGATGGCAGGAAAATAATTTCGCAAGAAACATATCTTTAAAGCTCTAATTAAGCATAATGGCAAGATAAGCAAGTGTAACCTGCCGAGAAGCAAGGAATACGTGTTCTCATTCCAACTTTATCTTTCTTTGGGAAGTTTAAGTAAATCAATAGTACTCTTTGAAATAAATTAGGTATTTAAACACATGTTTTGCTAACACCTTAAGTGGACAAAATTCTCTGCTAATACTCTGCCAATAATAAACAGGTTTTTTTTTTCCATTTGTTTTTATTAGTTGGAGGCTAATTACTTTACAATATTGTAAATTTGCCATACATTGACATGAATCAGCCATGGATTTACATGTCTTCCCCATCCCGATCTCCCCTCCCACCTCCCTCTCCATCCCATCCCTCTGGGTCTTCCCAGTGCACCAGCCCTCAGCATGCATCCAACCTGGGCTGGTGATTTTTTTCACCCTTGATAGTATACTTGTTTCAATGCTGTTCTCTCAGAACATTCCACCCTCGCCTTCTCCCACAGAGTCTAAAAGCCTGTTCTGTACATCTGTGTCTCTTTTTCTGTTTTGCATATTGGGTTATTGTTACCATCTTTTTAAATTCCATATATATGCATTAGTATACTGTATAAGTGTTTATCTTTCTGGCTTACTTCACTCAGTATAATGGGCTCCAGTTTTATCCATCTCATTAGAACTGATTCAAATGAATTCTTTTTAATGGCTGAGTAATATTCCATGGTGTATATGTACCACAGCTTCCTTATCCATTCGTCTGCTGATGAGCATCTAGGTTGCTTCCATGTCCTGGCTATTATAAACAGTGATGCGATGAACACTGGGGTACACGTGTCTCTTTCAGATCTGGTTTCCTCGGTGTGTATGCCCAGGAGTGGGATTGCTGGGTCATATGGGCAGTTCTATTTCCAGTTTTTTAAGGAATCTCCACACTGTTCTCCATAGTGGCTGTACTAGTTTGCATTCCCACCAACAGTGTAAGAGGGTTCCCTTTTCTCCACACCCTCTCCAGCATTTATTGCTTGTAGACTTTTTGTAAAAGAATGAAACTAGAACATTTTCTAACACCATACACAAAAATAAACTCAAAATGGATTAAAGATCTAAATGTAAGACCAGAAACTATAAAACTCCTAGAGGAGAACATAGGCAAAACACTCTCCGACATAAATCACAGCAAGATCCTCTATGACCCACCTCCCAGAATATTGGAAATAAAAGCAAAACCAAACAAATGGGACCTAATGAAACTTAAAAGCTTTTGCACTACAAAGGAAACTATAAGCAAGGTGAAAAGACAGCCTTCAGAATGGGAGAAAATAATAGCAAATGAAGAAACAGACAAAGGATTAATCTCAAAAATATACAAGCAACTCCTGCAGCTCAATTCCAGAAAAATAAATGACCCAATCAAAAAATGGGCCAAAGATCTAAACAGACATTTCTCCAAAGAAGACATACAGATGGCTAACAAACACATGAAAAGATGCTCAACATCACTCATTATCAGAGAAATGCAGATCAAAACCTCAATGAGGTACCATTACCTGCCAGTCAGAAACAGTTTTATAACTAAATTGTGTACATAACTGCTTAGTTTCTAAAATCTTTAAACTACCCAAGATAATGAAAGTGGTATTCGAGTCAAGCATATTGCATTGTGGGCTTCCCAGGTGGCACTCCCAATATAGGAGACGTAAGAGGAGAGGGCTCAATCCCTGGGTCGGGAGGATCCTCTGGGGGATGACATGGCAATTCACTCCAGTATTCTTGCCTGGAATCCCATGGACAGAGGAGCCTGGCAGCCTACAGTCCATGGGGTTGCAAAGAGCTGGACATGACTGAAGTGACTTAGCATGCATGCACATATTTTATTGCAAAAATTTTAAACTGTGTCTCTAACATGGTATGTGATATAAAGTGTCGGACTTGAAACTTTTCTTCAAAAGTGATAGTTTTACTTATTAAGGAAATAAGACCAGCCAGTTTCCAGAGGTTATTTAGAGTGTTTCTTATATTTCAAATCACAGGATTACTTTTAGTAATGTAAGTGTTTACAGCTAAGAAATTCTCTGAACACAGTGAATTAATCTGAATTATCAATTATTTATAAAAACTTAGAAAAATAAAACAGCAAGAAAATAATAATGAAGAAAGAACAAAAATGAATTAGGTTGTTAAATTCACCTAAGAATCATTTTTGAGAAAAAAGCAATAAAGTGTGCATGAAAATAAAAGAAAGTACAAGCACACAATCAGAATTTTAACAGGTGAAACAGACAAATGCAAGAGAAATTCAAAAAATTTTAAGAGTAATACGATAAATTATATGAAAGTATATTTGACTATTTTGAGTAATTTACTAAGGACTCATTCACTAAAATTTATCAAAAAAGACAGAAGCCTAAAATGGAACACTAAAATAAAATGCACACAATTAATCCTAAATAAGGAGAAGAGGAAAAGTGGAATAAAGAGTAAATGGGTCTGTTAGGAAAAAGCAGCAAAATGATTACTTAAGCACAACACATCATCAGTCATATTTATATAAATATTCTAAACTCCCAAGAAAAGACCAAAGTTATCAGACAAGATAAACAGGAGCATCTAATTATAATTGTCAAAAAGAAGCATGTTTTGAATATAAGGACAAAGATAGGTTAGAAACAAAAATTTTAAGTTGTATATATATAAACATACATATATGTTTATATGTACATATTCAGAAACTTTTGTCATAAAATAAAAATTCAGTAGTGTCCTGCATAAGTTTAACAGCTGGCTCCCTGGGGAGAAAAAATGTAAGAATAATCCCTATTTATGTAGATGCTATAGTTCTTAACAAAGTAAAGCAAACTGAGCGATACATAAGAATTTATACATTATAATCAACTGTATTTATCCAAATCATACAAACTTATCATTTAAAAAATAATCGATGTAATATCACTATCTAATAAAACAAAAGAAAATATATGGTGATAGAAATAGGTGAATAAAAAGCATTTGAAGATATTCACCATCCACTCATAATTAAAAATAAATACACACATAAAGCCAAACTCTTAACAAACTGAAAATAGAAGGACCTGTCCTGATTCATTAAGGGCATCTGTGAAAAAATCTATAGCTTTCCATACACATAATACTTAATGCCTGAACATACTATCCCTAATAGCAATAATAAGGCATGAATCTCTGCTCTCACTCCTTTTCTTCCTAATTACACTAGAGGGCATAGCTAGAAAAATAAAATAAAATAAAGACTAAAAGATTTGAAAGGAGAAGACTTTCATTATTCACAGATTATTCATAGAAACCCTAAGATACTAGACATTGCAAATAAATTCATCTAGTTCATATTATATTAGGTTGATATATAAAAAAAATCAACTATATTGCTATAAACTAGCAGCAAATAATTGAAAATAAAATTTTAAATTACCATATATAATACCTTGACAAATGTGAAATACTGAAGGTCATTATAACAAAATATCTTTGAGGTGACTTCACTGAAAATTACAAAATGTCACTGAAAGTTATTTTTCAAGAAACAAATAAATAAATAGACAAATATGGTGATTTTGTGGAATAGAAAGTTCTACATTTTTAAGATGTTAAGTGTACTAAAATTGCACTATGGATTTAACATGGTTCATTCAAATCACCAGCAGGTAGTTTTGTTGAAATTAATATGGTGACTCATGCAAAGCACCTCAACTCTCCAAAACAATTTTTAAATTAAGGAATAATGTTGGAGGATTTCTACTGTCTAATTTGAAGACATGCATACTGTAAAGCTGTATCAATCAAGTGGATGTGGGGCACATTCTACCATATGCAATTATAACTCAAAAGATGGTTTAAAACTTGATAATGTGTAGGGGGCAACAACAACAAGTTATTGTTGTTGACTGAACAACAAGTCGGGCAATAGGAAATTTTAGGAGTGACAGCTTGGGTAGATGAAAGACACTGAGATTCAAGTGGTAGACTGGCTTTAGAAAGACCACAAAGATGTCAGAATAAATATGTATGGGTTAAAAGGAAATCATTATAGGGTTTTTAAATTTTCCTTATTAACGAAGTAAGTTAAGACTGACTTTGGTGAAGGGGTATAAGAAGACGGTGAAGAGAGGATACAATACAGTAGAAATATGAAATAACAAGAAGAGGAGTGTAGAATATTCGAACAGAACCAATGGTCCACTTTAACTTTATGGGTCATGGACTTAACATGAAATTACTCAGCTGGTTGCAGCCACAGTGAGATTGTTAAGCACAGTTTTAGCATTAAAGAGACATTGACAAGTAACCTGTGAGCAGTCATCATCTGTTTGTCAGGTGAATAAGCAGAAGTTCAGTTACTATTTGTTTGTCAAGTGAATAAACAGAGTAGAGACAGGACTGACTTTAGAGAGAAGCGCCGTTTACCCATGGGAGTGATTCTACTCGTGAAACATCAACGGTGCAATCTAATCTGGCTGTCCAAGGAAACAGCCTCACAAACGAGGTGAAGGGGTGATGAAATTTGTTGGAATCAATCAGTGGGGCATCTTACTGCAGTCTAGTTGGAAAATTAGTAAAAGCAGCTTTAAAACAAGGAGACGAAGCACAGTAGAATATTTGAATTTGAAACGGATGAGAATAGCAAGGTTAATTACAACGTGAAACCATTCGCTTCAAAAGGAAATCAGTCCTGAATATTCATTGGAAGGACTGATGCTGAAGCTGAAACTCCAATACTTTGGTTACCTGATGCAAAGAACTGACTCATTGGAAAAGACTCTGATTCTGGGAAAGATTGAAGGCAGGAAGAGAAGGAGAAAACAGAGGATGAGATGGTTGGATGGCATCACCGACTCGAATGGACATGAGTCTGAGCAAGCTCCGGGGGTTGATGATGGACAGGGAAGCCTGGTATGCTGCAGTCCACGGGGTCACAAAGAGTCGGACCCGACTGGGCAACTGAACTGAACTGAACTTGTGATTAATCAAGTCACAAGGCTGTGACTCCCAAACACGCTGGATGAACCAGGAAGTCGTCCATACCCTTTGTCCTTCAGTTTCTTCATCTTTCTCTCTTACATCATCAGCTGCTCACATTATGAACATAATAGCTCTGCCTAATCCTTTGTTCTTTTGTGCTGATTAAATGAGACAAGGAACGTCGAGCACTTTGCACGTTGTCAGGTATTTGTCAATCTTCTTAAGTGTTAACTATGTTTTTTTATCTTTTTCTCCTCTGCTTCCTCTCCCACCCCATCCCACTTCCTTCTTCTTAGTGTCAGCACTAGTATTACTAGATATAATGACAGCAATTGTTACTATTTTTTGTCATAATTATGCTACTTGTATATATTGCTTAAAATCTGGCAAGATTTCTACTAAATTTATAGTATAAGCTAATGTCATTAAACAGAACACATGTTTGGGAGCAAGTAAATGTATTTCTTTCACTTTAGTGTACTACAATTGCTCATTTATTAGTGTTACCATATGTGCACTATATTTATATAATGAAGATTGTTCTTAAAACTACAGGGAAAACACTACATAATAATCAAGATGACAAGTGATATGGACTCCACTATGTTAAGTATTAATAGTGTGTCATTCTTGTTAATATAACAGCTATGAAATTATAGCAATATTAAAGAAATATCTAAAATATGTTGTAAACATTTGGATTATCATGTGATTTCTTTCCAATGCTAATTCTCTCAAAATTATAATGTGATAGATATCTTTTGAGATGACTTCCATTATGAACAAGATATTCACTGATAAATGTTGTCAGAGTTAATATATTAGCCAAGATATTGAAAAATGCATACTCAAAAGAATTTGATATAGTATATTCAATGAGATAGTAAATATAATTTACTGTAGCCAATATTTACATACATATGGTCAAGCATGTGTGCTAAGCCGTTTCAGTCATGCCTAACTCTTTGTGACCCTGTGTACTGTAGCCCACCAGGATCCTCTGTCAGTGGGGGTTCTCCAGGCAAGATTACTGGAGTGGGTTGCAATGCCCTTCTCCAGGGGATCTTTCTGACCCAGAGTAGAACCTGAGTCCCTTATGTCTCCTGCATTGGCAGGTAGGTTCTTTACCACTAGCGGCACCTGGGAAGCCCTAAGTATAGTCAGGAATAGGTCAATTAACAAATGAAATGAGATGTAATAACAAGGAATCTTTAGATCCCCTATGCCTGAAGTAGCAAAGAAAGGATAATAGTTACAAGAGCCCAACTGAAAGGTGATAAGACCTTCATTACTTCCAAATAGAAGCTATTACTAGAGGAAAGACACAATTGGAAGAATCGTGTGAGATAGGGAAGGGCAGGAGATTATAAAACCCCTGAGCTTTTTTCACTGCCCTCTTTTTTCCCACTAATGTCTTCCCTTGGCCAACTCCCAAAAGAAACTAAGGTGTTAGATAATCCAGGAGATGGAGCCCACAGCCATCACCTGCAGCATAACAGAACAAGGCAGAGAAAGGCATAAGATGTTACTGGGGAAAGCAAACAAACACAAAAAAGACAGGGGTTTCCCTGGTGGCTCAGGTGGTAAAGAATCTGCCCTCAATGCAGGAGATCCATGATCGATCTGGGTAGAAGGGCATGGAAAAGCGCATGGCAACCCACTCCAGTATTCTGCCTGGAGAATTCCATGGACCAAGGAGGCTGGCAGGCTACAGTCCATGGCATCCCAAAGGGTCAGACATGACTGCACAACTAACACCTTTTTCCTTTCACTTTTTAATCTTCCATCATCCCAATGTGGCATGCACAGAATTTCCTTTTTACCTTTGTTATTCCAGAAAACATGCTATTTTTATTCAACTAACCACTGTTATATGCTAATTATATCTCATTAAATTTAGAAAAATATACATATCAAAAATGATTTATAAATTTCTCTGCATTATAGCCTTAACCTAGGAGGAGTGACTATGATGGATGATACCCAGTAATCTATATATCTAATTGTTAGTTGTTCTTTGTCAATGGCTAATGGACTGGTTACATACAAAGGAACAAGACTGAGAATCAGTATAATGTACTGTGGGGACTAATATTGTGCATTTCATTATAAACTCCAACACATGAAAATATCCAAATTCATATAAATGTTCATCAGAAGTTCTTTATTGAAAAAACATGCTCTGTATAATCAGAGGGTGATGACTCTGTGGATGTGAGTCCTCCACCTTATGTCTACCACACAGTGTGACAGTTTACTCTGCTCATGTATAAAGCAGACATGATGTAAGACTGGAGGCCATGGAAAGAATGAGAGGCATAGACATCCCCTAACCAAGTCCTTCACTGAGTTTTCAATTCGCTTATAGCAGCAACCAACCCTATGCTTAGCTGTGGTACCATATAGAAAGGAAGCCTACTCTCTGGGGACAAATTAATGTGATTACATCATATTTTGGCCAGCAGTTCATTCTTACATAATAATTACTTAATAAAGATTTGTATTGTATTTCTCTGATCTTCATAATTCTTCCAGAGACTCCATCTGATCAATGCATTTCACTCTATAGTAATTCCAGCCAAAGAAGTCATCACAAGCCAAAAAAGGGTATCAATGGATTGATGTTCATGAGATTCACTGGTTTAGTCTCAACATAGCTACACTAATAAATGAGTTAATGATACTTACCATATGGTGCTAGTAGAGAGACAATACATTTAGACTATTATCTGAAAAGTGATATATGTATTTCTAGCCAGGTACCTACATATAGACCTTTCTTTCTCATGAGTCACATAAGTGTGGAAGAATCAAATTGTAATGTGAGTACTTCTTATCAGCTAATGATGCACTAGAGTTTATTGCTTCTTGCTTTTTTCATTCTGGGCTGTTTGGGTCTGGAAGTTTTCATCGCTAAGAAGAATCTTTCTACACGAACTCCAAATGTGATACACAAATTTTCCATTCCAGAACCTGGAATTTGCACAAAGAAACCTGGAGACTGGGGACTGCTGAAATTGACTGAGGACTGTGGCTATGCTCGAAAGAAAATCTCAACTACTGCTGTTATAGAGTATAGCTCATCACCTTCCCTTCTGAAAAGTCCTTTCTTTTAGTTCCTTTCTTTCCTAAAGCTAATACTGCCACACATTTATTGTGAAATCTAATAATCTCTCAATAAATATATATATATATATATATATATATATATATATATATATTTTGCCTACAGAAATCTGTGAGGTTTTTACCTCCATATGAAAGAATCTTGGGGCTTCCCTGGTGGCTCAATGGTAAAGAATCCATCTGCCAACACAGGAGATGCAAATTCAATTCCTATGTCAGAAGATCCCCTGGAGAAACAATGGAAGCCACTCCAGTATGCTTGCTTGGGCAATGCCACAGACAGGGGAGCCGAGAAGGGTACAGTCCGTGAGGTCACAAAAGAGTCGACAACAAAAAGAATTTTAACTGGCAAATAATTAGAATGTATCTATGTTTTTTGACCATTTAAGCTATGTAAGTGTTATATCAAATAAGAAAACATTTGCAAAGTGTGTTATAAAGTAATAAAATGTTTATTGTATGTGTTATATTAAAACACTGATGTTTGATAATTAAAACAAAAGAAACTTTATTGGCATTCCATATTATATATGGAATTATATGTTGTCATAAGAGATAACTTTTTAGGGAAATAACATATAAATCCCACTAAGTAAGGTGCTAACAGTAGTAATTAAATGAAAAATATAGCATATTTGATTTTTTGAAGAACATATTTTTATGCACCATGTTTAAATTATATTGGGTAAAATTGGGCTTCCCTGGAGGCTCAGACAGTAAATAATCTGCCTGCAATGTAGTTCAATCCCTGGGAAGATCCCCTGGAAAAGGGAATGGCTATCCACTCCAGTATTTTTGCCTGGCAAATTCCACAGGCTCCAGAGGAGCCTGGTGAGTTACAGTCCATGGGATTGCAAAGAGCTGGACACGATTCAGCAACTAACACTTTCACTTTTCACAAAATTAGTCAATAATTAAATTAGTTGAATTAAATGAAATTGCAGGGCAGCTTGATCAAATGACAGCTCTAAACAGCACTAGATGCTATTTGAAAATATTCTTCATGAGAAAATAATTTGAAAACAATACTTAAAATAATCTTTTGTATATTTATTTGTTAAATTAGCAAAATGCTAGATAAAAATAAGAGTTATTGGGACACATACTATATATAATGCAATATTTCAATTTAACATGTTTTTTAGATAAGAAATAAAAGTATTAAGTTGACTTTATTTTGATTGCTTTTCCATAAATTGGTCAATAAATATACTATTTTTTATTATTCTTCCTCATCTTTAATACCCATATATTCAATAAGTTCATCTTTCTAGATTCCATATACATGAGTTGATATACGATATTTGTTCTCTTTCTGACTTACTTCACTCTGTATATAATATGCTCTAGATTCATCCATTAGAACTGACTCAAATGTGTTCCTTTTTATAACTGAGTAATACTCCATTGTGTATATATACCACAATTCCTTTATCCATTCATCCTTTGATGAACATCTAGGTTGATTCCATGTCCTAGGCATTGTAAATAGTGCTGGAATGAATATTGGGGAACGTGTCTTTTTCAATTATGGTTTCTTCAGGGTATATGCCCAGTAGTGGAATTTCTGGGTCATATGGCAGTTTTACTTCTAGTTTTTTAAGAAATCTCCATTCCCTGGTGGCTCAGTTGGTAAAGAATCTGCCTGTAATGTAGGAGACCTGGGTTTGATCCCTCAGTCTGGACAATCCCCTGAAGAAGGAAATGGCCACCTAATCCAGTATTCTTGTCTGGAAAATCCCAAGGACAGAGAAGCCTGGTGGGCTACATTCAATGGGGTCTCAAAAGAATGAGACACGACCTAGTGACTAAGCCATCCATACTATTCTCCATAGTGGCTGTATCAGTTTACATTTCCACAAACAATGCAAGAGGGCTCCTTTCTCTCCACACCCTTTCCAGCATTTATTGTTTCTATATTTTTTGATGATGGCCATTCTGACTGGTGTGAGGTGATACCACATTGTTGAAACTAATGAGAAGAATAGGAAGAATCAATACTTCCCTAGAGTTTCTATGAAACTCTTAAGTTTCTTTGCAGATGCCTGTGTCTTTGAAAATCTGTGCTCCAGATGCTCATAATATGGAAAACACATTAAAAGCAACATATATTTGTGCAAAATATCTTATAATTAACTAGTATTATCAACTTTATAAGTTCTCACCTCCTTAAAAGTTAATGAAATAATTTATATTGCATGAAGCATTTGCTCTTGGAGAGACACAAAGAAAGTTTTCTATTCAAATCCTTCAATTTCCAAGGTTCATCACAATGGAAGTCTTGGATCAATATCACTTGAAGCTACCAATTAATCCCAACTTGATTAAAATTTAAAATATGGGATAGAACAGAGTTCTAGTGTGACATTGTAATCAATGTCTTTATTGATGTGAAAACGAAGAAAGTGAAGTTGGCATTATTTATTCCTTCTCTGGGCTTTTCTAGAGCAATGATAAGTTCTTTATGAGTATATTATCTTCGCTGACATTCAATATGTCTAAAGTATGTTTTCCTTGGGAAAACAGATATCTCACGCTCTAGAATACAATTTACATCTTAAATTAGAAAAATAACTTTGAGATAAAAAGTTAATAAAGATTTCAATAACAAGTGCTTGTATTATACATGATTATATAATATATAATATAATGATGTATATATTATATAATGTATAATATATTGTGTCTGCCTTCATAAAAGTAATTTTCAGTCAGTTCAGTTCAGTCGCTCAGTCGTGTCCGACTATTCGCAGCCCCATGAATTGCAGCACGCCAGGACTCCCTGTCCATCACAAACTCCCGGAGCCTAGACAAACCCATGTCCGAGTTGGTGATGCCATCCAGCCATCTCATCCTCTGTCGTCCCCTTCTCCTCCTGCCCTCAATCACTCCCAGCATCAGGGTCATTTCCAATGAGTCAACTCTTCACATCAGGTGGCAAAGTATTGGAGTTTCAGCTTCAACATCAGTTCCTCCAATGAACACCCAGGATTGATCTCCTTTAGGATGGACTGGTTGGATCTCCTTGCAGTCCAAGGGACTCTCAAGAGTCTTTTCCAACACCACAGTTCAAAAGCATCAATTTTTCAGCGCTCAGTTTTCTTTATAGTCCAACTCTCACATCCATACATGACTATTGGAAAAACTATAGCCTTGACTAGAAGGATCTTTGTTGGCAAAGTAATGTGTCTGCTTTTAAATATGCTATCTAGGTTGGTCATAACTTTCCTTCCAAGGAGTAAGCGTCTTTTAATTTCATGGCTGCAGTCACCATCTGCAGTGATTTTGGAGCCCCCCAAAATAAAAGTTTGACACTGTTTCCACTGTTTCCCCATCTACTGGCCATGAAGTGATGGGACCAGATGCCATGATCTTAGTTTACTGAATGTTGAGCTTTAAGCCAACTTTTTCACTCTCCTTCTTCATTTTCAAGAGGCTCTTTAGCTCCTCTTCACTTTATCCCATAAGGGTGGTGTCATCTTCATATCTGAGGTTATTGATATTTCTCCTGGCAATCTTGATTCCAACTTGTGCTTCTTCCAGCCCAGCGTTTCTCATGATGTACTCTGCATAGAAGTTAAATAAGCAGGGTGACAATACACAGCCTTGACATACTCCTTTTCCCATTTGGAACCAGTCTATTGTTCCATGTCCATTTGTAACTGCTGCTTCCTGACCTGCATACAGGTTTCTCAAGAGACAGGTCAGATGGTCTGGTATTCCCATCTCTTTAAGAATTTTCCACAGTTTATTGTGATCCACACACAGTCAAAGGCTTTGGCATGGTCAATAAAGCAGAAATAGATGTTTTTCTGGAACTCTCTTGCTTTTTTGATGAGCTAGCGGATGTTGGCAATTTGATCTCTGGTTCCTCTGCCTTTTCTAAAACCAGCTTGAACATCTGGAAGTTCACAGTTCACATATTGCTGAATCCTGGCTTGGAAAATTTTGAGCATTACTTTACTAGCGTGTGAGATGAGTGCAACTGTGCGGTAGTTTGAGCATTCTTTGGGATTGCCTTCCTTGGAATTGGAATGAAAACTAATCTTTTCCAGTCCTGTGGCCACTGCTGAGTTTCCCAAATTTGCTGGCATATTGAGTGCAACACTTTCACAGCATCATATTTCAGGATTTGAAATAGCTCAACTGGAATTCCATCACCTCCACTAGCTTTGTTCGTAGTGATGCTTTCTAAGGCCCACTTGACTTCACATTCCAGGATATCTGGCTCTAGGTGAGTGGTAACTCCATCGTGATTATCTGGGTCATGAAGATCACTTTTGTACAGTTCTTCTGTGTATTCTTGCCACCTCTTCTTAATATCTTCTGCTTCTGTTAGGTCCATACCATTTCTGTCCTTCATTGAGCCCATCTTTGCATGAAATGTTCCCTTGGTATCTCTAATTTTCTTGAAGAGATCTCTAGTCTTTCCCATTCTGTTGTTTTCCTGTATTTCTTGCATTGATCGCTGAGGAAGGCTTTTTTATCTCTCCTTACTATTCTTTGGAACTCTGCATTCAGATGGGAATATCTTTCCCTTTCTCCTTTGCTTTTCGCTTCTCTTCCTTTCACAGCTATCTGTAAGGCCATTTTACTTTTTCGCATTTCTTTTCCATGGGGATGGTCTTAATCCCTGTCTCCTGTACAATGTCACAAACCTCCATTCATAGTTCATCAGGCACTATGTCTATCAGATCTAGTTCCTTAAATCTATTTCTCACTTCCACTGTATAATCGTAAGGGATTTGATTTAGGTCATACCTGAATGGTCTAGTGGTTTTCCCTACTTTCTTCAATTTCAGTCTGAATTTGGCAATAAGGAGTTCATGATCTGAGCCACAGTCAGCTCCCTGTCTTGTTTTTCTGACTGTATAGAGCTTCTCCATCTTTGGCTGCAAAGAATATAATCAATCTGATTTCGGTGTTGACCATCTGGTGAAGTCCATGTATAGAGTCTTATTTTTAGTCTTGCCTTAAAAAAAGTGGATACACAAAGTTCTATTTGTCCTCGCATCCATCTTGTACACTGGATTCCCTGAGAATAAGAATTTATGCCCATCAGATTTTATTGTGTCATTTCCAGATTTGGTCAGGCTTCTTTAGATGTAGGATAACCCAACAACTTAGGCCTTAATTTTCTGCCCTTTATTTTTTCTGCCATTATTGTGTTTCCATAGCTTTCTGGTTTTCTTGTTGAATATTTTAGTATAAAGGGAAATAAAAGATTTATATGTATTAAGAGTTTCCCATCTCTAATATTTAACAGAATCTGAATTTTCCACCTGAAGAAATTATGGAAATGGATCTATATAAGCAGAAATATTACTTCTATTTTTTTCTTTTCTGTCTACCTATTGTTTCAGAAACATAAGGAGTCCAATACTGCCAGGTGTACATTCACTTTCCAACTTCACAGGTCCTTTTTTTTTTTTTTCTTAATCCTCTGGTGGGAACATTTTGACCTTGAGAACTAAGAATTTCAAACAAGTAAGGCCTAGTTTAATGAATGAGAAATAAAAATGATAGAGTCCATTTCTGTTTGACTCCTTAGCTATGGAAGAAACACTTCTCTTTGAACAAATGAAGTCTTTATTTTCCTAGTTGAACCCTGGGTGAAACATTGATATGACCATCCCAGTATGGATTACATAACTAAGGAAGTAGTCAAATGATAGGACCATGTGCAGACTGGATATAGTTTAACAGATTCATACCAAAATTCCATTTATCAGCTGGCCTAAATGAGTCTGCATTATAATCAGTGGAACATGGTGACTTTTCTTTTTGTGTTCCTAGTGATTGGAATCAATCCAGGCTGTTTCTTAATCCCTGTAATGTTTGGATATTTTCTGTCCCTAATGATACCCACCAGGGTTACAGGTAGCTCAAAGTCCCTTGGGGAAGACTTGAAAGAAAAATTCTATATATACTCAAGGACTTATTTAAGGGTTCTTCCTCAAAGAAGGAAAGATTCATCCTCTTCTTCACTGTCTCCTTCAACTACGGTGCTATAGAACAGGTTATGATGGAAAGATTTATGTCTGAGAATTATTATTTTTTTTTCTTTTATTTTTTTTTTTATTAGTTGGAGGCTAATTACTTCACAACATTTCAGTGGGTTTTGTCATACATTGATATGAATCAGCCATAGATTTACACGTATTCCCCATCCCAATCCCCCCTCCCACCTCCCTCTCCACCCGATTCCTCTGGGTCTTCCCAGTGTACCAGGTCCGAGCACTTGTCTCCTGCATCCCACCTGGGCTGGTGATCTGTTTCACCTTAGACAGGATACATGCTGTTCTTTTGAAACATCCGACCCTCACCTTCGCCCACAAAGTTCAAAAGCCTGTTCTGTATTTCTGTGTCTCTTTTTCTGTTTTGCATATAGGGTTACCGTTACTATCTTTCTAAATTCCATATATATGTGTTAGTATGCTGTAATGTTTTTTATCTCTCTGGCTTACTTCACTCTGTATAAGGGGCTCCAGCTTCATCCATCTCATTAGGACTGATTCAAATGAATTCTTTTTAACGGCTGAGTAATATTCCATGGTGTATATGTACCACAGATTCCTTATCCATTCATCTGCTGATGGGCATCTAGGTTGCTTCCATGTCCTGGCTATTATAAACAGTGCTGCGATGAACATTGGGGTGCACGTGTCTCTTTCAGATCTGGTTTCCTCAGTGTGTATGCCCAGAAGTGGGATTGCTGGGTCATATAGCAGTTCTATTTCCAGTTTTTTAAGAAATCTCCACACTGTTTTCCATAGTGGCTGTACTAGTTTGCATTCCCACCAACAGTGTAAGAGGGTTCCCTTTTCTCCACACCCTCTCCAGCATTTATTGCTTGTAGACTTTTGGATAGCAGCCATCCTGACTGGCGTGTAATGGTACCTCATTGTGGTTTTGATTTGCATTTCTCTGATAATGAGTGATGTTGAGCATCTTTTCATGTGTTTGTTAGCCATCTGTATGTCTTCTTTGGAGAAATGTCTGTTTAGTTGTTTGGCCCATTTTTTGATTGGGTCATTTATTTTTCTGGAATTGAGCTGCAGGAGTTGCTTGTATATTTTTGAGATTAATCCTTTGTCTGTTTCTTCACTTGCTATTATTTTCTCCCAATCTGAGGCCTGTCTTTTCACCTTGCTTATAGTTTCCTTTGTAGTGCAAAAGCTTTTAAGTTTCATTAGGTCCCATTTGTTTAGTTTTGCTTTTATTTCCAATATTCTGGGAGGTGGGTCATAGAGGATCTTGCTGTGATTTATGTCAGAGAGTGTTTTGCCTATGTTCTCCTCTAGGAGTTTTATAGTTTCTGGTGTTACATTTAGATCTTTAATCCATTTTGAGTTTATTTTTGTGTATGGTGTTAGAAAGTGTTCTAGTTTCATTCTTTTACAAGTGGTTGACCAGTTTTCCCAGCACCACTTGTTAAAGAGGTTGTCTTTTTTCGATTGTATATCCTTGCCTCCTTTGTCAAAGATAAGGTGTCCATAGGTTCGTGGATTTATCTCTGGGCTTTCTATTCTGTTCCATTGATCTATATTTCTGTCTTTGTGCCAGTACCATACTGTCTTGATGACTGTGGCTTTGTAGTAGAGTCTGAAGTCAGGCAGGTTGATTCCTCCAGTTCCATTCTTCTTTCTCAAGATTACTTTGGCTATTCGAGTTTTTTTGTATTTCCATACAAATTGTGAAATTCTTTGGTCTAGTTATGTGACAAATACCGTTGGTAGCTTGACAGGGATTGCATTGAATCTATAGCTTGCTTTGGGTAGAATAGCCATTTTGACAATATTGATTCTTCCAATCCATGAACACGGTATGTTTCTCCATCTGTTTGTGTCCTCTTTGATTTCTTTCATCAGTGTTTTATAGTTTTCTATGTATAGGTCTTTTGTTTCTTTAGGTAGATATACTCCTAAGTATTTTATTCTTTTTGTTGTAATGGTGAATGGTATTGTTTCCTTAATTTCTCTTTCTGTTTTTTCATTGTTAGTATATAGGAATGCAAGGGATTTCTGTGTGTTAATTTTATATCCTGCAACTTTACTATATTCATTGATTAGCTCTAGTAATTTTCTGGAAGAGTCTTTAGGGTTTTCTATGTAGAGGATCATGTCATCTGCAAACAGTGAGAGTTTCACTTCTTTTCCTATCTGGATTCCGTTTACTTCTTTTTCTGCTCTGATTGCTGTGGCCAAAACTTCCAACACTATGTTGCATAGTAGTGGTGAGAGTGGGCACCCTTGTTTTGTTCCTGATTTCAGGGGAAATGCTTTCCATTTTTCACCATTGAGGGTGATGCTTGCTGTGGGTTTGTCATATATAGCTTTTATTATGTTGAGGTATGTTCCTTCTATTCCTGCTTTCTGGAGAGTTTTAATCATAAATGAGTGTTGAATTTTGTCAAAGGCTTTCTCTGCATCTATTGAGATAATCATATGGTTTTTATCTTTCAATTTGTTAATGTGGTGTATTACATTGATTGATTTGCAGATATTAAAGAATCCTTGCATTCCTGGGATAAAGCCCACTTGGTCATGGTGTATGATTTTTTAAATATGTTGTTGGATTCTGTTTGCTAGAATATTGTTAAGGATTTTTGCATCTATGTTCATCAGTGATATTGGCCTGTAGTTTTCTTTTTTTGTGGCATCTTTGTCTGGTTTTGGAATTAGGGTGATGGTGGCCTCATAGAATGAGTTTGGAAGCTTACCTTCTTCTGCAATTTTCTGGAAGAGTTTGAGTAAGATAGGTGTTAGCTCTTCTCTCAATTTTTGGTAGAATTCAGCTGTGAAGCCATCTGGTCCTGGGCTTTTGTTTGCTGGAAGATTTTTGATGACAGTTTCGATTTCCTTGCTTGTGATGGGTCTGTTAAGATCTTCTATTTCTTCCTGGTTCAGTTTTGGAAAGTTATACTTTTCTAAGAATTTGTCCATTTCATCCAAGTTGTCCATTTTATTGGCATAGAGCTGCTGGTAGTAGTCTCTTATGATCCTTTGTATTTCAGTGTTGTCTGTTGTGATCTCTCCATTTTCATTTCTAATTTTGTTAATTTGGTTCTTCTCTCTTTGTTTCTTAATGAGTCTTGCTAATGGTTTGCCAATTTTGTTTATTTTTTCAAAAAACCAGCTTTTAGCTTTGTTGATTTTTGCTATGGCCTCTTTAGTTTCTATTGCATTTATTTCTGCCCTGATTTTTAAGATTTCTTTCCTTCTGCTAACCCTGGGGTTCTTCATTTCTTCCTTCTCTAATTGCTTTAGGTGTAGAGTTAGGTTATTTATTTGGCTTTTTTCTTGTTTCTTGATGTAAGCCTGTAATGCTATGAACCTTCCCCTTAGCACTGCTTTTACAGTGTCCCATAGGTTTTGGGTTGTTGTGTTTTCATTTTCATTCATTTCTATACATATTTTGATTTCTTTTTTGATTTCTTCTATGATTTGTTGGTTATTCAGAAGTGTGTTATTTAGCCTCCATATGTTTGAATTTTTAACATTTTTTTCCCTGTAATTGAGATCTAATCTTACTGCACTGTGGTCAGAAAAGATGACTGGAATGATTTCAATTTTTTTGAATTTTCCAAGACCAGATTTATGGCCCAGGATGTGATCTATTCTGGAGAAGGTTCCGTGTGCACTTGAGAAAAAGGTGAAGTTGATTGTTTTGGGGTGAAATGTCCTATAGATATCAATTAGGTCTAGCTGGTCCACTGTGTCATTTAAGGTTTGTGCTTCCTTGTTAATTTTCTGTTTAGTTGATCTATCCATAGTTGTGAGTGGGGTATTAAAGTCTCCCACTATTATTGTGTTACTATTAATTTCCTCTTTCATACTCGTTAGCGTTTGCTGTACATATTGCGGTGCTCCTATGTTGGGTGCATATATATTTATAATTGTTATATGTTCTTCTTGGATTGATCCTTTGATCATTATGTAGTGTCCTTCTTTGTCTCTTTTCACCTCCTTTATTTGAAAATCTATTTAATCTGATATGAGTATTGCGACTCCTGCTTTCTTTTGGTCTCCATTTGCGTGAAATATTGTTTTCCAGCCCTTCACTTTTAGTCTGTATGTGTCTCTTGTTTTGAGATGGGTCTCTTGTAGACAGCATATATAGGGGTCTTGTTTTTGTATCCATTTAGCCAATCTTTGTCTTTTGGTTGGGGCATTCAACCCATTTACATTTAGAGTAATTATTGATAGGTGTGGTCCCGTTGCCATTTACTTTGTTGTTTTGGGTTCACGTTTATACAACCTTTCTGCATTTCCTGTCTAGAGAAGATCCTTTAGCATTTGTTGAAGAGCTGGTTTGGTGGTGCTGAATTCTCTCAGCTTTTGCTTGTCTGTAAAGCTTTTGAATTCTCCTTCATATCTGAATGAGATCCTTGCTGGATACAGTAATCTAGGTTGTAGGTTATTCTCTTTCATTACTTTCAGTACGTCCTGCCATTCCCTTCTGGGCTGGAGGGTTTCTATTGATAGATCCACTGTTATCCTTATGGGAATCCCTTTGTGTGTTATTTGTTGTTTTTCCCTTTTTGCTTTTAATATTTGTTCTTTGTGTTTGATCTTTGTTAATTTGATTAATATGTGTCTTGGGGTGTTTCCCCTTGGGTTTATCCTGTTTGGGATTCTCTGGGTTTCTTGGACTTGGGTGGCTATTTCCTTCCCAATTTTAGAGAAGTTTTCAGCTATTATCTCCTCGAGTATTTTCTCATGGCCTTTCTTTTTGTCTTCTTCTTCTGGGACTCCTATGATTCGAATGTTGGGGCGTTTCACATTGTCCCAGAGGTCCCTGAGGTTGTCCTCATTTCTTTTGATCCTTTTTTCTTTTTTCCTCTCTGCTTCATTTATTTCCACCATTTTATCTTCTACCTCACCTATCCTATCTTCTGCTTCCGTTATTCTACTCTTGGTTCCCTCCAAAGTGTTTTTGATCTCATTCATTGCATTATTCATTTTTAATTGACTCTTTTTTATTTCTTCTAGGTCTTTATTAAACATTTCTTGCATCTTTTCAATCTTTGTCTCCAGGCTATCTATCTGTAACTCCATTTTGTTTTCAAGATTTTGGATCATTTTTATTATCATTATTCTAAATTCCTTTTCAGGTAGATTCCCTATCTCCTCCTCTTTTGTTTGACTTGGTGGGCATTTTTCATGTTCCTTTACCTGTTGGGTATTTCTTTGCCTTTTCATCTTGTTTAGATTGCTGTATCTGGAGTGGGCTTTCTGTATTCTGGAGGTCTGTGGTTCCTTTTTGTTGTGGAGGATTAACCCAGTGGGTGGGGTTAGACGATTGGCTTGTCAAGGTTTCCTGGTTAGGGAAGCTTGTGTCAGTGTTCTGGTGCGTGGAACTTGATTTCTTCTCTTTGGAGAGCAATGGAGTGCCCAGTAATGAGTTTTGAGATGGGTCTATGTGTTAGGTGTGACCTTGGGCAGCCTGTATGTTGATGTTCAGGGCTATGTTCCTGCGTTGCTGGAGAATTTGCGTGGTATGTCTTGCTCTAAAACTTAGTGGCTCTTGGGTGGTGGTTGGTTTCAGTGTAGGTATGGAGGCTTTTGGACAGTCACTTATTACTTGAAGTTCCTTGTAGTCAGGAGTTTTCTGGTGTTCTCAGGTTTTGGGCTTAAGTCTCCTGCCTCTGGATTTCAGTTTTATTCTTCCTGTAGTCTCAGGACTTCTCCAACTATACAGCACTGATAAGAAAACTTCTAGGCTAATGGCGAAAAGATTCTCCCCCGTTAGGGACACCCAGAGAGGTTCACAGAGTTATATGAAGAAGAGGAGAGGGAGGAGGGAGATAGAGATGAGCAGGAGGAGAAAAAGGGGGACTCAAGAGGAGAGAGACAGATCTACACAGTTGTCTGTTCCCAGAGTGTTCTCCATAGCCCAGACACCTATAGAGATTCACAGAATTGGATTGGGAAGAGAAGGGGAAAGGAGGAAATAGAGGTGTTCTGAGGTAGAAAACAGAGAGTCAAGTATGGGAGAGAATAATCAACACACTCCTGAATAAAAATGGGAACTGAATTTCGGTTTAAAAATAGGGCTTCTCTTCTTTTCTTTTTTTTTTTTTGTAAGGTTATAGTGTATTGAAAATGAAAATTAAGGAGTAGTAGAGGAGTACTAGAGGACTTTAAAAGAAATAAGAGAAAAAGAAAAATAGAAAATAGAAGAGAAAAAGGAAAGAAAAAAAAAGAAGAAAAAAAAAAAGAAAGAAAAAAAAATTTTTTTCCCTAATTAAAAAAATCGTAAAAATCTATGAAAATGAAAGTTAAGGAGTAATGGGGGAGTAATAGGGAATTTTAAAGGAAAATAAAAGAGAAAAAATAAAAAATAAAAAATAAAAAATTAAAAAAAAATAAGTAAAAATATATCTAGGAATTTCTCTGCAGCTGTTGCGGTCTGTGTGGGTTCGGCTCAGTTTCAGATAGCTCCTCCAGCCAGCTTACACTTCTCTATATCTACAGGCCCCTTCCGGTGTAGTCGGTGTTTTCTACTGGGATTTTAATCTGTTGCACCGGTCCCTTCTGAAGCGGTTCCCTTTGTTTATTTGGCTTCTGTTTGCCGGTCTCTTCAGAACCTCATTTCCGCCCTGACACAGGCGGGCGGAGGTGGACTCTTATTCAGGTAGCTAGTTCCGTCGCGCTTCGGAGAGGGGCTGGCGCTGCAGGGAGGGGCTGGCGCTGCGGGGATGGGCTGGCGCTGCGGGGAGGGGCTGGCGCTGCTTTCTCCTTCTGCGCTGCTCAGGCTCCTGGCCGCTCCATATGGAGCGTGCCCCGCGCTGCGCGCGATTCCATCCCTCAGGGGTTCCACAAAAGCGCGGAGCAAAAAGCTGCGCCTGCTCTCTGTGCCTTCCCCGTCAGAGAGGTCCAGGCAGCCAGGGGCTTGGTGGGCGCTCTCTCCCCAGTTGTGGCGTGCCCACTCCCTTCCGCGAACTCAGTCTCAGTTTCCGCTGGCGCCTGTCGGGTGCGTGCGCCTTCTGCCCTCCGCGTCCCCAGCCCCAGTCCCCGCCCGCGCTGGTCGGGTGCCTGCACCCTGTGTCTCGCCACGACCTTCCCCTCCACCCTGCCTCCTGCCTCTGGCGGGGCTGGGCCGGTCCGCAGCCTGTGAGCTCTTCTCTGGACTTTCTCGGTCCCTTTGTTCTGCGAACAGCCGGCAGTGTGTTCGGGTCGGTTAATTTTCTCTCTCTCTCTTTTGCTCTCCCACAGTTCACGTTGACAACTCACAGAAGCTCCCTCCGATTGTCCTCAGGGCACTCAGGCCCGGACCCTACCCCAAGCAATGCAGCCTAAGACTCCCTTCCCAGGGCCGATCTCTGTCCTTAGGTCTTTTGTCTCACTTTTTATCTTTTATATTTTGTCCTACCTCCTTTCGAAGACAATGGGCTGCTTTTCTGGGTGCCTGATGACCTCAGCTAGCGATCAGAAGTTGTTTTGTGAAGTTTGCTCTGCGTTCAGTTATTCTTTTGATGAATTTGTAGGAGAGAAAGTGGTCTCCCCGTCCTACTCCTTCGCCATCTTGGCTCCTCCCTGTCTGAGAATTATTAAAAAAAAAAAAAACTCAAGCTAGGTTTCTGTCACCATAACTAAAGTATCCCAGTTACATAGATCAAAGAACACTTTAGTATCTATCCTCATAGTTGGTGAGCCCATTGTCAACTCGGTACCTCTGTGAATTCTTGATGCCCATGAAATAACTGCAACTTCTTTGTCTCTAAATGTTAAATGCTTTAACTGACTCCCATTGTTTCAAGCTGCTATAACTTTTCATTAAAATCAGGGATGCTGTTTTAATAGCCACATTTCCTATATCAACTCCATCTTTCAGAGAATAGTTACTTGTAGAACTACTCAAGTATGTATTCACTAGCATGAATCCCTGTACTAACATGGGATGTATTAGTGAGGAGAGTGTCCCAATAAAAACACATTCCCTTTCATTGAATTTCTTCCTCTGTATTGTATAAAGGAAAAAAATCAAACACTTAAATCTATTTGAAAGTAGACCATTGTCAGAACAGATTTTCATAAAAACAAAAACAAAATAAACTGTTAAAACCACTTCTAGTTATACAAGCTAGAATTTTAAGTCTGGAGACTTGGAGAAGTGCACTCATACACATAAATTAGGCTCAAACCAATACCATACTTCTTCCATTTCAGTCTAAAGCCCTAGTATATGTCCTCTTGTATATTTCCCTGATGATTTAAATCATCTTTCAGGTTTTAAATGTACGTTTTCTTTTCTTGGAGAAGATATAACAGGTCTTGCATTGGGACATGCTGCGATCTAACTCTAGTTACACACTTGGATGCAATGAGTAGTGGTAGGAGCTCTACAAAAGAGTAAGTATCCTTTTGTAAGACAACAATTGAAAGATAAAGTCATTACTGGGTAGTAATTGCTGGAAAGATATATTTTTTTTTGCAGACAGTGGTGAGGAAACTGCTTCTACTGGGAGGGATCTGGGATACAAGGTGTTTAATATTTCTGTCTCAGCCAGTTCGGGGTGCTATAAGAGATTACCATAGACTGAGTGACTTAAAAATATTATTTCTCACAACTTTGGAGGCTAGAAGTCCAAAGTCAAGGTGGCAGGCACAGTTGGATTCTTGGCAAAGGTCCTTTTCCTTATTTACATAGAGCCCTCATTTCCTTATATCCACATGTGGAATAGAGGGGGAAAAGGGCTAGCTTTTTTTCTCTTTTTTTTCCCCTCTAAAGAATATTTATTTTTAACTGAGGATAATTGGTTTACAATACTGTGTTGGTTTCTGCCATACAGCAACATGGATCAGCTATAGGTATATATGTCCCCTCTTTCTTGAAACTCGCTCCCTTGTCCCACCCCATCCTAGCCCTCTCAGTTGTCACAGAGCACCAGTTTGAGCTCCCTGCATCTTTTTCTAAAAGAACACTAATCTCATCATGGAGGATCCACTCTCAAGACACAGTTACCTCCCATAGGTCCTACTTCCAAACACCATCACATTAGGACTTCAACTTAGGAAGTTTAGGGGGATACAGATAACTTAGTCCAAAGCAACTCCTCTCTCAATCTATTAAAATTTTTTCATCTGAAATCTCAAATTGCCATTCATTTCCAAGGTTAAAATGAAATACATACTGAGATTGTGAATTTGGTTTCCTTAATAATTCTGCAAACTACAATTCAATTTGGGCTCTAATTCATTGTCAGGATGTTCTGTGATGCCAGAGGTAAAAGATTTTATTTTAAAAAAACGGTGTCCATAGAAGTTCTCTTAATGTCAATCTATTCTTTGAGCCAATATTCCAAAATCTTAAGGTTATCATATCTTTACTTATAGATTTCTAGCTCACTCAGAAGCAACCATCCCATGCCACAGTATTTGTACCCTTATTTTGATAAGACATATGATTATTACATTCTCTACTTGATATAACAAAACATTGCTTTCATACAAAGCAATCTATTTAACAATTTAAGTAATCTTATTTTGGTTGAGATCCCTGGGAAAAGATTCTGAGCAGAGTTTAATGTTCAAGATATTTATTATGGAGTAACTAATTACTACATCTGTGGAAAGGGTGAAAGAAAGTACAGAGAGATATTTTGAACAGTGAAGCAAGCCTAATGCAGCTTTGATCAACTATGTGGGGAAACTCTGGAACTTAAGACTCTTCAGCATCATTCCAAAGTGGGCTAAGATAGTAAATCCTTTATCTATCCATTTTCTTCAGTCACTGGATGCCAGTTGCTTGTGGAAATGGTGTAATGGTTTACAGAGTACCTCTCTGCAGCAGAAACAATTCATGAATAAGTTGAGCCCCAGAAGCCATTTTCAAGTAGTATTCTGAGCAGCCTGGCATGTCCTTTTTTGAAGGCACTCTGAGATGCACACCACAACATCCACCATATTGAATTCTTTTTCTGAAAATATATCATTGTAACTTGAGAAACAAATGAGAAACTCAACTTCAGAATCTCATTTGAAGGTCTGCCTGAAAGCACCACTTTAGGTACCATCAATTCTACCAGTTAGGATCCAATCAGGAAAACATAAACCATCTTATGATTTGAAAACATTGGCTATGCAAATTATTGAAAAAACTGTGAAATTAAATATAGGAGTAGAACATCATCATGTAGGTAACAGGTAGCAGATGACAACTAGAAATTACTAATGTTTTTGGTCTGAAGAATAAAAGGGAGAAGCAGAATTGGGAAACCAGAATTACACTGAAGATGAAATCATAGCAGGCTGTTCACTGGAAGATGAAGGCATAAAGGAGACACCACTTCTGTTGTTGGTGGTTCCCAAAGGGAAGAAAGGAAAAAATTACCCCAGCTTCTCCTACCACTCTGCTCTTCAACTTTTGCCATTGCCTTTCATTCACTGATTCCATGTAGAAGCAAATGGGAAACACACAGTCAAGGCCTCTAGCCCACTTCCCAAGCATACACAGAAGAGCAAAGAATGCCTCTGAGGACAAAAAGGCCCAGCATCAGCAAAAAGTTAATGTCTAAATGTTAACACTGAAAAGCACAAAATATGATTAAATGATTTATGTCTTTTACAGTTCTGCAATATGCATATGAATATGTATAAATATATAAGCATTAAATATATGTGCATGTGATTCAGCTATACTTTCAAAATTATTTTCCCAATAGTACATAAATAAAACTCTGTCATTTTGAAACACAGCCAGCATTAAATAGAACATTACTGGCATTCTGTATTCCACTTGGGATATAAATGAAGAATTGGATAGTGTTCAGAAAAGTGATACACAAAATAACTAAAGTTGAAATAAGTTCTGTGAGTCAAAGTTATTGGATTTATATATAATGTGAGAATTAATAGGGGTATTATATGAGATTTAGAAGCACAGCACCCATAATTTCATGGAGAACTAGAAAATAAAGAAGAGTTTTACTTTAAATACATGTAACTAGCCACAGAGGCATATATCTTCATGGTCTTTAAAAAGTGGTCTCCATGAGCCCCTGCTTGTACTTAGGTAAGGAATTGTTCCCACTGAACAATGAGGGCAGTGAGACTCCAGAAACTAAGTGATTCACTTGAGTTCTTGTTGCTAGTAACTAACAAAGGGATTGAATATACTTCTACTTCCTAAAACATCATTCTTTATTTTTCTCTTGTTAAAAATATACATGGCTCTAGAAAGATGGTAAAGATGACCCTACATATGAGACTGCAAAAGAGACACAGATGTAAATAACAGACTTTTGGACTCTGTGGGAGAAGGCAAGGGTGGGATGATTTGAGAGAATAGTATTGAAACATGTATGTTACCATATGTGAAACATTGCCAGTCCAGGTTCGATGCATGAGACAGGGCGCTCAGGGCTGGTGCACTGGGATGACCCTGAGGGTAAGGATGGGAAGGGAGGTGGGAGGGGGTTTCAGGATGGGGGACACATGTGTACCCATGACTGATTCATGTGAATGTATGGCAAAAACCATTACAATATTCTAAAGTAATTAGCCTCCAATTAAAATAAATTAATTAAAAAAAGAAAAAAAATATACATGGCTTGTTTAAAAATACAATTTTCCCAAAGCCCAAAATATGTAAATATAAATAAATATATGTATACATGTATGAAGAGAACAGAATAGAGAGCAATGTATAAAAATAAATTAAAATAATCTGTCCAGCAATAAGCATAGTTACTATTTTGCTACAATTCTTGCCAGTTATTTTGAGTGCAATGTGTTTTGGGTGTGGTACATGGATGGCTTCATATCTGATTTTATTGTTAAGCACAATATCATGAGCTCTGGCTCAAGTAATTTAATATTTTTCTGAACATAATTTTAACTTGTGCATATATTAGCATAATTAATGCTAGCTGTTGCAACCCACAAACCATTAAACCTTTGTGGCTTAACACAATACAGGTTTACCTGTTTGTTAGTTTGGTACAGTCTGATGGTGTTCACCATAGGGAAAACCTGGCCTCAGAGTTCATCACAGTGGGGATGAAAGCAATCAAGGGGCATACTGTCTGTCATGAGTTCCAAGTCAAGATACTGCCACACTTGACTTCTGCTCGGAAGAATTTTGTCAAACAACTTACCCCAACTTCATTACTCAAGAAGCTCATACAAAGAAGCAGCACATTAAACATCTGATGAATACTAACATGTCAGTTTCTTCTGGTGTGTGATATTCAGTTTTTGGCAACAGTGGTCCTACTATTATATCTACTCTTTCAAAGCATATATATATATATATATATACACATGTATGCATGTGTGTATATATATATATTTACATATAACCAGTATTCTTGCCTAGAGAATCCCCATGGACAGAGGAGCCTGGTGGGCTACAGTCCATGGGGTCACAAAGAGTTGGACAGGATTGAGCAACTAAGCACAGCACAGTACATACACACACACACACACACACATATGCATGCACCTACACACACACACACACACACACACACATGCATGCACCTACACACACACACACACACACACACACCCATACACACCCACACACACCCACATACACGCACATACACATACACACACACACACACACACACACACACACACACACACACTTTAAAAACTCAACCCTCTTTATCTAGGATCAGCAACCAAGAATGGATTCTTTTTACCTATATGACTCCATCTCATATTTCTCTGTACAATGCCTTCAGTGCTGTGGTCCTGTTGACCTTTATTCTCTTCTTACAGACACCCTACTGGCCACCACCTTTAGGATTTATACTAGTTTTTCTCTTTATTTGACATGTTCATTCCTTGATTACTACATGACTTGTTGTTTTTCGACACATCACACAGAGAATATATTTTTTCTGCCAACACTCTCTGTAATCAAACAAGAGCGATCTCTATAGCCAAACAATCACCTGCTATCACATCAACTTATCTGAATTTTCTGCATATATTTTCCCATTTGTTTTTAGATTTATGATGCTAGTTTTCTAAAATTTCTTTTCTACAGTCATTAATTGTAAAAAGCAGGTTTTTATTCTGTTTTTTTTTCAGGATGATATTATGGTTTTCTAATTCTGCGATATTCAATTCAAAGAACCATAGTTTTTCTGTTTTTGTCCTTGAAAATGTGAAGATTAAAAAGCAAACTACAGCAACAAAAACAGATGCAAACTTATGGATATTGGGACCAAGTTGTCCAATCTCAATAGTGAAGTGTTTCTGAGGAAATATATCCAAGCTGAAAATAAATAAAATTCCAGCATATACTTTTTCCTGATAAGCATTAAAATTGATACAATCCATAAGTCTCAATAACATTTCTACTAATCTCTCCTTTTCTATTCTTCCTTAACTGTCCTTGCTCTGATTCTGTCTCTCATCTTTAATCTCCCAAATACCTTCTTCTCTTTCTCTCCCTATCTACCTATATATTTCTCTATTTGTTCTTTGAACTTTTATGTTCCTGTCTTCTCTGCTCTGACTCCAGTTCTGTACTATGGAAAATCTAAGACACTATCTGGAAAAGGAAAATCCTTTTGATAAAGTGAAAGGAGACATCTTTTACAATCAGTCAGGCTAAAATTATTGCAGTAATTCTTAATATCATTCTTGTTTCCTTATATCATACAGCAAATTGCTTCATGAATCCTGTTGGCATTACTTAAAATATCTTTTAAAACTTAGAATAATTTTAGATTTACATTAAAGTTGTAAAGATAGTTGAGAGAGTTCTTGTATATCCTTTCACTTATTTTTCTGAATGTTAACATCTTATCATGATACATTTAGCAAAACTAAAACTCATCATTGGAAAAAATACTATTAATTAAGCCACATACTTTAAATGGATTATATCAGATCTTGCACTAATGCAACTTTATTTTTTTTCCTCCAAGGATTCAATCCAAGATTTCACATTGCATTTCATCATCATTTTTCCTTAATTTTCTCAGGTCTGTGAAATTTTATCAGTTTTCTTTCTTTCTTTTTTTTTTTTTTTAACAAATTTTGAGGACAACTGAACTTCCCTGCTGATGGCTTCACAGTAGAGAATCCTCCTACCAATGCAGAAGACTCAAGTTCAATCCCTGGGTCAAGAAGATCCCCTGGAGGAGGAAATGACAACTCACTGCAGTATTCCAGTATTCTTGCCTAAAGGATCCCGTGGACATAGGAGCTGGTGGGCTCCTCTATCCATGGGGTGGCACAGAGTTAGACCCGACTTAATGACTGAGCACTTGCATATGTGGACACCTAGTCAGACATTTTACAAAATATCCCTCAATTTGGGTTTGTGATTGAGTTTGTTCTCTCAGTTAGGGTATAGTAATAGGTTCTGGGGGAGAAAACCACAGAAATAAGGTGTCCTTTTCATTAAATCATATTGGCTGGAGCAGGATACCATATTTTTTAAATGCAACTGGAATCAAATCCCTCCATAACATTTCTGTAATTACCATGATTTTATCTGGGCTACTACCATCTTTAGTTTTGAATCATTATGATACCCTCCTAATGGTCTGATTCATGTTGATGTTTGACAGAAAGCAACAAAATTCTGTAAAGCAATTATCCTTCAATTTAATAAAAAAAATTTAAAAAATAGCAATCAATGTCACCTTTTTAAAGGATTAGTCAGATCATGTCATCCTTCCACTGAAGCTCCTGTTAGAGCTTGCCATCAGACTCATAGTATTATATATAAATATTATCATAATCAAAAATGTTCTTGACATCCCTGTTCCTTAACCCACACTTCTCTGATTGTATGTTCTTATACCCTTTTCTTCTCATTTCAGTTACACTGACTTCCTTGTTTATATAGTCATATTAAATAAAGTTCCCCTTCAAAACTTTGTCTTTTTTCCATTGTATATCCTTGCCTCCTTTGTCAAAGATAAGGTGTCCATAGGTTTGTGGATTTATCTCTGGGCTTTCTATTCTGTTCCATTGATCTATATTTCTGTCTTTGTGCCAGTACCATACTGTCTTGATGACTGTGGCTTTGTAGTAGAGTCTGAAGTCAGGCAGGTTGATTCCTCCAGTTCCATTCTTCTTTCTCAAGATTACTTTGGCTATTTGAGGCTTTTTGTATTTCCATACAAATTGTGAAATTCTTTGGTTTAGTTCTGTGACAAATACCATTGGTAGCTTGATAGGGATTGCATTGAATCTATAGATTGCTTTGGGTAGTATAGCCATTTTGACAATATTGATTCTTCCAATCCATGAACACGGTATGTTTCTCCATCTGTTTGTGTCCTCTTTGATTTCTTTCATTAGTGTTTTATAGTTTTCTATTTGTTCTTTCTCAATTGCAGCTGTTCCTCCTTCAGAAATGCCCACAGTCTGCCCATTTTAGGTCTATGCTCAATGTCACTTTCTCAGCATTGTCTTCCATGACTCTTGTATTTAAAATCTCTCCCTCTACACTCTTGCCTACCTTTCTGGCTTTATTCTTTTATCATAACCCATCACTTTCTGTGTTTGAATACGTCATGTTTTCTATGTTTCCCTTCACTAAAGTGTAACACTTGTGGAAGTGTGGATTTTTGGTTGTGGTATCTTCTTTTCTTGGTATGTTAAAAACAAAACCTCAGGAAATATTTGTTATATGACTACATGAACTGGGAGAGGAGATGTTGAAGTTTGCTTTGTTTCACTTTATTTTATTTTGTTGACTCTGTTCATCTAATTTCCCCTCATCTCTAAACATGATGAATGCTTTTATATGCATAGGTCCAAGTCCCATTATCTCTCTTAATACAGCACTCTGTGATGATCTAGAAGTCTCTTATCTTCTTTGCTTATATCTCAGATATTCCGTAACTAGAAAATACATAAAACTAAAAGCTCAACCACACAGTGCTCAATTTATTTTCCCTCTACTTCTCTGATACACTTAAACCATCCATACAACACTTCATTAAAGAAATCTGAATATCACAGAATGTAACATGTCCCACCTGATGTGACGAGCTGACTCACTGGAAAAGGCCCTGATGCTGGGAAAGATTGAGGGGCAGGAGGAGAAGGCAGTGACAGAAGAGGAGATGGTTGGATGGCATCATCGACTCAATGGACATGAATTTGAGCAAACTCCTGGAGATAGTGAAGGACAGGGAAGGCTGGCAGGCTGCAGTCCACGGGGTCACAAAGAGTCGGACACAACTGAGACAGTTGAGCAACTGAACAACAAATGTGTCCCCTCCATCCTCACTTCTTCCTTCACTACTGTTTGCTCAGAGTTACAGTCTATGAATATTTTTTAAAGTGGAGAGGATGGAGAGTGGTACTATGCCTGTCATAAAAACACAGACCCAATACTGTCCCACAATGACTGTATGTGACCACATGCACCTATGTGAGTATGATTGTGCATATGCATGTGTGGTGTGAGGTTACTCATCTTTGCCGCTTATGTGTACATAGGAATCTGTGTGTGCTGTATTTACAGCATTTTCATGAACATTTGGAAAATAATATTAAAGATGTCATTTTCATTTTAATGCCCAAATATTTTTTCACTAGCTTCCTTCTGTAATTTTTTAACTTTAATTTTTTCATATATTGGAGTATAGCCAATTAATGGGGTTGTGATATTTTTAATGAAAATGATATCAAATAATACATTCAGTAATAAATCTAATATACACAGGAATCTAATCTGAATTTAAATGAAACTGAAGAGTCTATAATTTAACTTTTTGGTATTTTCTTAATGACATAAAAGATACTCCTCTTTCCTATAGGCACCAACATAAAATAAAGCCCCCAAAATTTTACTGTATTTAAACAAAAAAAATATCCCCAATGAGATCCTGTTAGGTTTAATGATAGTATATTGGAAAATGATTTTTTTAAAAAAGGTATTTTGTACTAATTAAGTTGTTCAAAATGATTTGGCTGTTTAAATGAGATTATAAATTAAAGCTAATTGACAGAATATGACACTGTATAATCATTAAATATAGTTATAATTTGATTGCCATTTAACCCCAGAATAGTGTTTTGTGGGCAATCTGAGGAAACCTTATAAAATAATTTTTAAATAGAAGTTGACGTATATGATGTGGAAAAAAAAAGTATAAAATAATAAGGACACAGTTGACCAGTTTGGATTGCTACTTAAAATCCTCATCCTCTCTTCTCTTCTTCTAGCACATGCCAAAGGAGCAGACTGCCAATGTCTAATGCAGAGTCATTTTCATCTGCTTGTTTTATTTCTACTGCCAATTATCCTTAATTATTGAAAACTTTTTTTCAGTGTATAATGGATGCTGAAATGTTAGTATGCTCATTAAACGGAAACTTTAGATAGAGCAATAGATTCTGATAAGCACTGGTTTGTTATGGCACTGAAATTTCAAGTTATTCCTTACTCTATTAACTTCAAATTCATATTCCACAAAACATTTACTCAGAATTAATATCTATTATTTTGCCAAAGAGCCATCACCAAATTACTTAAATGATAAAAATACAGGAATAATGTAAATTGGCATCCATGAAGGACAATTGGAACCAGAAGGTACAATTTGCTCTCGTGTGAAAGCAGGAGACCTTTAGATGGAAGCAAAATCCTTCATATATTGCTACTTAAACCTCTGTGAGTGCTCCCTTATTGTAGAAGTGTGTCCTGTCCATATCCTAACAAACTGGTGTCAGCTGATAAAAAGCTGTGATAAGTGATAAATCCATACACAGAGCATCTTGAAGGTCAAGAATTTTACGTTGTAGATATGAATATACACATTTGCCTCCATTTCACTGAAAATCCAGTTGTTTCCAGAATTCCCTCTTCTGGTTAATATTAGCAACAACAGAAGTGAAAGAGACATTCTTCATTAGATTTGAAGACCAAGGGCATGTGTATCTCTATGGTGTGCTAAGCCGCTTTAGTCGTGTGTGTCTTTGCGACCCCATGGACCATAGCTTGCTAGGCTCCTCTGTCCATGGGATTTTCCAGGCAAGAATACTGGGAGGGTTGCCATGCGCTCCTTCAGGGCATCTTCCCAATCCAGGTACTGAACTCCTGTCTCTTATGTCTCCTGCATTGGCAGGCAGATTCTTAACACTAGCACCACCTGGGAAGCCCATCTCTAAGGTAATGAGCAACAATTTTTCTTCTGCCAACCATTCCCAGTATCATGGTGGGCAGTGATGGAAGACAACTGCACTATATCCTTGTGTGTTCAAGTTGTCAACTCAAGTTCCAGTTTATCTTTATTCTTCTGCCCATTCAGCTTGCTTCCCCAACTGCCAATCCAGCTGACCTACAGTGACTTCAGGCTAAATACTAGATGCAGAAACACCAGCTTGCAGTGGGTGCTCACATGTAATATATACTCCATTCCAACATCTCCAAAGTCTTGCTAACCCATTCTAGCATCAACCATTTTGAAAGCACTATCTAAGAAAAATTAACTTAAAAGCAAAATATCCCAAATATCATATGATAAATCACATAAGTCAAGTATGGGTGAGACTCTAGGTATACTTAATCTGGGGCAAAATTTCCCTCCATCTGGGTAACTGCCATCTCCCTGTGTTCAAATTTCCTTTTTCTTATAAGGACACCAGTTGTACTGGATTAGGGCTTAACCTTATTAACTCATCTTTACTTGAATATATCTGCAAGATCTTCTTTCCAAATAAAGTAATTTACAGGCACTGTGGGTTAGGATTTCAACATGTCTTCTGTGGGGGGGCACGGATAGGACATAATTTAACTCATAAAAGTGCTATAGTAAACAAGCAAATAAAAACAATTCAACTTAAATTAAGATATACCTAGATTCTAGTACCTTTCTGTTCCCACTTTTGTTATTCCATCCTGTGTAAAGTGTGGTGGATGTTTTCTACCGATTCTATCATTTTATAGACCTCTGTATCAACAATGCCTTAAGAATGTATTGTTCTATAGAAAGACAGAATAACAAAGACAGCAAAAATAAGTGAACTATGAGTTCAAGTCTAGAACACATTTTGACCTAATCATGTGGTTTCCCCTCAATACATATAAAGTTTTCTATTTCTTCTTTTGCTTTTATCCAAATTTTCTTCTTTTATTCAAAATAAAATCTTTAAGAAATGATATCTGTAAGTATCTTCAATTTGAATTAAACACAGATCTTTTGCAGAATGCTTACCACCTCGAATGCCCACCACCTCTTTGACTGGGCAAATCAACCCAGACAACAGATGATATGTCTGTTTAAAAATGCATTTTTAAGTCAAAAACAGAATAAATTGATTTATCTGGTTACTTTTAGATTTCACAGGACCTTTAAAGATGTTAATAAGTGCTACCAATGACTGTTATGTTTATCTTCTTCTCAGATGCACTAATTCCCCAAAGGGGCAGGGGGGAGTTTTGTAGGTTGGAAGTGGGAGGGCAGAAATTCATTTCCCTCTCTTAAACATTAGGTTTTAAATTTTTCAGAATTTAATTTATAAATTATCCTGTAATACATGCAGCTCAATTTTGAGATAGCCAAGTTTTATGTCTTCATTTTACTCACCACTTTGTTCTTTTCTTTCTTTTCATACAGTTTTCCTTGAACACCTCCAAGTGTCTCAGCCTTGTGTCCTGCTGAGCTAACACTTTATCCCAAGTTTGTCTCATTAATAGTTTCCTTTCAGCCTTCAGATTTTTTTCATTGTGAGGATGCACACAAAGGCTTAGTAAATTAACTCAATCATTTAACAAATTTGTTCTTATAACTATTATGTGCTAGCACTGTCCTCAGTGATTATAAAATTAGAAATTCATTTTTGGACACATGCTATAAGCATTTATAAATGCTAACAAATGTACAAAAATGAATAGCTCTTTCATGTCAAGTTTTTTTCTTTTCTTATTTTTTATTAAATATTTCTTCTTCTAGAAAGTAATTAAGCTTTGCCTTTTTCAAATAAGCTTCTACATCAGACTGGTATCTTATAATACCTCTGATAATTAATCAAAGCTATTCTGACTTCAGAGGATTTACAAATAAGAGTATGATGTGAGAAATTTTACCTGGAATATTTTATCAAAATGTGAAACCAAATAAAACAATTTTAGTGCATTTGCAATTCCCATCTGATGTCTAACTGGAAAATACAAAATTAATTCTGATTTTAAGTAGCACACTGTCAAAGTGTTATTTAAGGAGATAGATGTCCCAAGAGAGACTGTTCTTAGAGTAATTTTAGCCTCACCTTGAAAAGTTCAGAAAACCGCATTTTCCCCCTATGGTATTTAAATATTAGGTTTTGAAATTAAAAAGGGTCTGATAATATCAGAATTTCATTCTTTTAAAAGGAGTGTTCTACTAATCCTTGTGACTTGACTAGCAATAAAAATCCTACCTTTTCACCTTTAAAAGCCCTGAATGGTTTAAGTATTTTATATTTAATCTCTGTGTAAATTTTCTCCAGTCTCAGGTCACTTAGGATAATATAAGGAGACTGTGTCAGAGGGTTGTTGTCCCTATTAATCAAGAGTTGATGAAAATACTAATATCTCAGTGGCAGAAAGCTGACAGTTTCTTTTACAAAATGTTTGGAAATGATGGTTACATTTTTTCATTATAAACTAAATCATCACTTATATTCAAAATTACATCTCTAATTCTTTTCATAATTCTGTCATTGACTTTAGAAAACTGTTTTTATTGTTTTTATATATGCTATTCATTGATTGAATACACAATTGAAAAAATTAAGCATTGCTGCTCTCCACCGATTATTGTGATATCAGACATTGAGCCAATAGTTATATTTTCACATATATTGAGATACAGAGATTATAATACAAATCAGATTTTTTTTTCATTTTGAACACTTGATATACATTTATTAAATATATCAATTCCTTTTTCTAAGATTGACTGTTTTTATATTGCTTTATAGCTAGTTCTCAGAATATGTTCTTAGAGTCCCACAGTTTTCAATTTCAAACCATTGTATTTGACCTTGCACTACTTATTTTTGACTATTCCATGCTAGTACTTTATTTGAATCCAGACTCATTGAGCATCTTGTCCTCTTTAATTTGAACTCTTTGACCATTTATTTATTCCCAAAAGTTGAGTAAACATTGTGAATCCAACAATTTGCTCATTTTTTAGAAAATGCAAAATACATGAAAAGACTACAACTGACTTAAGTAGTTATATCTTGCTTGTAAAATGGAGTTTTACTTGAAAATTTCTGATCTGAAATATGACATCAGAAGTAGACATAACCATATAATTATCTTAAAGATTAACATACAATTGGCATTTGAAGATTTGAAAAGCTTAGGCTAATAAAATTAGCAAGAACAATGATTCCTGCAAATGTTTGTTCTTATTTTTTAAAGGTAATAATACATTTCAAAATGGAAAGTGAAGACAATGAGAATAGTGGAAGATGATCAGGAAAATTTTCCTCTGTGGGGCCTGATTTTAAAGAATAATAGGGTAAAAAATAACATAATGATGAATTAATTGCAATATAGTGACAGAGCTAAATTACAGAGAACTCTGAATGATCAAATGAATCATTTGGACTTAGTCTGCTTTTTGAGGGGAAAATAATACCTCTCGTTATCTGTCATCTACTTATTTGATTCTGTTCTTTGTTTACATAAAAAGTCATAAATATTTAATGTAAAATGTTTCATTGAAATGCATGTAAATAATTATTGGCCTTGGTGAAATCAATGAAAAATAGTATAAACCGATGACTGATATTTAAAATTAAACAAAAGATAAATTGAAGAAATACTTGATGTCATAGGCCAGGAGACAGTAAACTTTTTCTGTGAAAGGTCAAATATTAATAGTAAATACTTTAGCCTTTAAAGGACAGTCTCTGTCTTTACTAGTCAACTGCCTTTGTTGCATGACTACAGCTATATAAATGAATCAGTATTATTGTATTCTATAAAACTTGATTAAAAAGTGGCAAGTAGGATATGGCCTGTGGACCACAGTCTGCACGCCCATATTTCTTGTAGGTAAAAAGATTATGCATTTTTGGAACACCACTGTTCATTAAGCACAAGGAGAACAAAAGCTACTCCAGAAATTTCTACTTTAAAAGGATTTAGTAGTTCTTACAGATCTCAAGGACAACTTCTCAAGCTCCACGGCGTTTAAATTGAATGGGATTGAAATTTTACTCATTAAACAATGATTAAACTAGAAGAACTATGAATTGGCCTGGAAATAGAATTTACTTAGAAAAAGATCTAGTCTTTCTATTGATTGAATAAGAAGATACGGGTGGGACGGTATGCTATTTCCCAAACCAGGGTGTTGAGAGGGCATTCTACTTAAACGGACCAGGTATCTTGTGATTGACGATAGATGGGGTGAAAAAAAAAACAAAACCACATATTACTTAAAGCTAATGAATATTCTTTAAGTACAAGAATGTGAAAAATAAAAAAAAAAGAATTCTAAATGTTTAAATTAGGCACAGCTCCATTTAGTGGTATATTTTAAACACAAGTTCAACACTAAACTCAAAAGACAAATGATCTATTGCTACGATCACGGTCAGTAAATCATCCCAAAGCTTAGCACTTCATACCAGCAAGTGTTCATTTAGTTCACAAGACTGTATTGATAGTTTAACCATTTAGTCTGGGCTCATCTGGACTTACTCATATGTCAGCTGATCAGCTATAGATTGACCTTACAATGAATGACTGGGTAGATTTGTCTCTCTAATTTTCTCATTATTTAACAGGCTATTACTGGAATGCTCTCATGGTAAATGCAGAGGAACACAAAAACAAGTAGAAAGGCAAAGTGACATATTTGGATGTAGGAAAGGTTAAAGAAATAAAGCCCTTGATACAGTTGCTTTATCCATCTAGTGTATTTCCAAAGGTAGATGCATAATTTGCAATTTCTGCAAATATTACAGTCAAAGTTCCACGAGTAGCTTCAACTTCTGGGAGTCAATCTCTGAAATAATATGAAAATAATACTTTTCTGACCTGAACTGAAGACTTACTATAAAAATAAAAGTAGTGAAATGATTTACGGTGAGAGTGATAATTATAAGTGATGGCTAGAAATAAGGAAATGCATTTTAGGCATTCAACTTGATATTTTAAAGCAAACATATTTTTCATTTAGAATAAGGATTCTGTGGAGATTCAGTGATCTCCACGTTTGTTCTGGTACTCAATACATACACTAAATGACTTCCTATGAAAAAGTTTTGCATGTTATCAGTTCATTGGTGACTTCTGATCAAAAACAAACATGCTAATGATGTTTCAATAATTTTATTAATTATTAGCTTATATACAGAAAAATCCATGATTCCTTTTTTTTAAAGTGAGAGTAAGATTATAATTTAATTTTGTATTCTATCCATCATCATCTTGGTTTAAGGTTCATTGTTAACGTTAAAGAAAGTCAAGAAGGAAAGTGGTGGTATGTTTGAATGCTACTGGAAAAATTAACACAGTGTGCCAAATGCATTCACGTTTATATTTGATATGCTATGGTGACAGCTAGAACAATCTGGTTTTGTTGGTAGAGCTAGCACATATGATTAAAGCACACGTGGGATAAATTTTCATGATGTTGTATAGGGTTTTAGCCTTGCATCTGTTATTACAGTCATTAGAATTGGAATTGCTAAAGCCTTTCGTTACTCTTTGACAGTTTACTCCATATGAAGCATATAAAAGAAGCAACACACTGTTACTATTCTCTTTTTCAATTAAGTAGTTCGAACGTGGGTTACATTTCAGCCTTGAAGATGACAGATCCTATTCTTCAGGTAACAGCATTCCAATTTGACTCATTATACAAAAACAGGCACATACACACTCTGCAGATTCAAAATTATATGCCTTCAGAAATAAAACTTTTTTATGTAAATGTCCAATTTATAGATAGTCATTCGAGAATTCCTAACAACTCGCAATGCTTCCACTAGAATCAGAAGCACTTAACATTTGAATTCAAATTATGTTCTTTATATACTTTGTTTTAAAAATGTCTGGTGTAGATCAAATTTTAAATGAGTAATAGAATATTTAACAATGAAATTGCTTCTCTCATTCAAATGCTAATAGTAATTGGGCATATTACTTTCTTTTCAGGGTCTAAATTACATCCTGAGAATACATGAGCTATTTTGGTTTAGTAAGGTGTCTGTTATTTCATTAACCTTATGTTTTGTTACATTATTTAGAATCTGACAGAGCTGCACTCTGCTCTCTTTCTACGTGATCTCAACCATTTGAGGCTTCAGTTTGCTCATCAGTGAAATGGCAATCTCATTGTTTATGGTGAGAATTAAAGGAATAGTTACACAAACACTTCACCTTATGTCTATCACAGGGCTAGCACTCAATGCAAAGTGATTAATATTAATATGCTTGTCAAGTATAATGTACTATTATTATCATAGGTAATTCTAAAATTCATGCAACCCCTGTTCACCTGAAATTTGAAGGACCTGATTGAAATTGAGAAGAGGAGGACAAAAGAGGGAATTGTGAGAGATATGTTTTCCTGGATTATAGTACACCTTATTCCATGTGACCTAAACCACAGGAGTAACTAAACACGTTTAGAGAATTTGCAAAATCTGATGCTGTGTATCAGTATAATGTTTTAGCAGAATTTAAGATGTGAAGAGCTTTTCTAAGTGGTTTACATAATATGTCCATACACAGTAGGGAAATTGTTACATTTCAGGACAAATTTTCAGTTCAGTTCAGTTGCTCAGTTGTGTCCAACTCTTTGCGACCCCATGGACTATAGCATGCTAGGTTTCCCTGTCCATCACCAACTCCTAGAACTTGCTCAAACTCATATCCATCAAGTTGGTGATGCCACCCAACCATCTCATCCTCTGTCACCTCCTTCTCCTCCTGCCTTCAATCCTTCCCAGCATCATGGTCTATTCAAATAAGTCAGTTCTTCACATCAGATGGCCAAAGTATTTGCAGTTTCAGCTTCAGCATCAGTCCTTCCAATGAATATTCAGGACTGATCTCCTTTAGGATGGACTGGTTGGATCTCCTTGCAGTCCAAGGGACTCTCAAGAGTCTTCTCCAACACCACAGTTTAAAAGCAACCATTCTTTGGCACTCAGCTTTATTTATAGTCCATCTCTCACATCCATATATGACTACTAAAAAAACCATAGCTTTGACTAGACAGAACTTCGTTGGCAAAGTAATGTCTCTGCTTTTTAATATGCTATCTAGGTTGGTCATAGCTTTTTTTTCCAAGAAGAACGTGTTTTTTAATTTCATGGCTGCAGTCACCATATGCAGTGGTTTTGGAGCCCAAGAAAATAAAGTCTCTCACTGTTTCCATTGTGTCCCCATCTATTTGCCATGACCATGAATAGAACATGGATAATCACAAACATGAAAAAGCACTTTAGGGAAAGCAAGTAATCCATTAGGGCCATAAGGGTTACTATCACCTGAAGTGTCTGATTTAAATCCCTATGCAATGTGCCTCATTTATAATTTGACTGCTCAGATACCTCACCAGCCTCATCTTTGGCTGAGCCTCCATTCACTATGCAAATAATTCAGTTGCTATTCTGGTTATGTATATCCATTTATCCTTTTTAATGGCCATTTTCTGTTTTTTCACCTGGCAAGGAGAGATAGTGAGGGACAGGGAGGCCTGGCGTGCTGCAGTCCATGGGGTCGAAAAAAAAGTCAGACAACTTAGCGACTGAACAACAGCAACAAAATAGAGGAGATTCTTAAAAGTCTCAGCTCAAATCTCATCTCATTTTAAGGTATTTTTCTGCATATAATGCAAGAAACAGTAACCACTGAAGCTGCAGCTCTAGTACTTTGGCCACCTGATGTGAAGAACTGACTCACTGGAAAAGACGCTGATGCTGGGAAAGATTGAAGGCAAAAGGAGAAGGGGACGACAGAGAACAAGATAGTGAGATGGCAACACCAACTCAACAGACAAGAATCTGAGCAAACACTGGGAGATAGTGAAGGACAGAGAATAGTGAGATGGCATCACCAACTCAATAGACAAGAATTTGAGCAAACACTGGGAGATAGTGAAGGACAGAGAAGGCTGGTGGACTATAGTCTACGGGGTCACAAAGAGTCAGACACAACTTAGTGACTGAACAACAACAACAGCTTCCTTATGTCTTCCATTTTGACCCAAATACAAAACTCAAAGCACCTGAAACATTTTTTTTCACATATAATTAATTTATAAATCTCTCTCCACATTCAGGTTCTCTGAGATAATGATTTTTGCCATAATGTGCATGCTAACTTCCAAGGTGAAAAAAAATTATTAATGAATGATGATTTCCCAATGAATGTCTTCCTAATTTCATGACTGAGGAATAGTTCAGCTGAAAGTTTTATTAGCTGCAGTTGTCTAAGAGATATGAGGAGTGCAGGCAAATTACCATAACCTGACCAGGTCATTTAGGTTGAGGGCATTTGATGAGGCTAGGTACTGACTGCAAATAAAGTAGTGTATCTTAAAGATAACAAGCACAGCTTTGATTGTCATATAGCCGTGCTGCTCTAAGGAGTTAAGGCATAAATCATGTTTAATAATTACTAATTTAATTGAGTTAAACACTGGAACGTTCATTTGTCTCAGTGAGATCAGGGGAGGTCAGATCCCTGGATTTTACTGTAGACAGACTGCTGGCATTTAATTTATTTCAACTAATATTTACTTATCATACATTCCATGCCAAGAAACTAGTGCTTTGTAATCATGGACTTTCTTCCCTGAAGAAAGAGTTCCTATCCCATACAAAAAAGATACCCTAAGGAGAAATGATCATAGCAATTATCTTTTACCTTCAGGCATTTTTTCCTTTAAATAAGTTTTATTGATGTAGTCACATGCAAAAGAGTCTATGTATATAGAATGTACAGTTTAGTAAGTTTTGACAACTGTATACACACATGAAGTCATCATCATAATAAAAAATAATAAACATTTCTATTACCTCCAAAAGTTTCAATATACTCTGTTTTAATCCTGTCCTCCTGCCTCTCATTCCCCCATTTTATTCAGTGACTACTGACTTTTTGGCACCATAGATTAGTCTGCATTTTCTTTAGTTTTATATGAATGTGATCATGCTTTATGAAATCATTTTCACTCTGTCACTCAACGTAAGACTTATGAGATTCATCCATGTTTTGAGCTGATTAACGTCCTGTCATGCATTTTACTTAAAAAAAATGTTGTGAAACCTATAACATATTGCAATTTCTATTTAAATAATCAAATATTTTTTTAAAAATTGAATAATAAGAACAATTATATATTTATCAATGTAGTAACATTTGAGGACTCTCTGTGCCGTTGTATAGATCCAAATTCCTATCATGTGCCATTTTTGTTCCACTCAAAAAAGTTTTATAATACACATTGTAGTGTGAGTCTTCTGGTGAAAAATTTTTTCAAAGTTTGTGTATCTAAAAAACAAAAGTATTTGTCCCTATATTTAAAATACATGTTAGTTGAGTACAGAATTCTATATTCACATCTTCTTTTCTGTCAGAACTTTAAAGTTATTGCCCCATTGTCTTCTTCATTGCATTATTTCAGATAACAAATGTGCTGTAATCCTTAAGTTTCTTTCTGGGAAGGTTGTTAATCTTTTTTTTCTCTCTCTTTTGCTGTTTCTAAGATTTTTTTCTTTATGATTCATTTGGGTAATTGGATTATGAAATGCATTCTTGTGTTTTTATTCATGTTCCTTTTATTGAGCTTTTTGCATTGGTTTTCATCTAATTGAAAACTTTTTTAGATATTACTCCTTAAAATATGATTTCTGCTCTCTTCCTTTGGAGACTCCAATTACACATACTGAAATTGGGAAATCATTATCTGAAATGAGCCTATTCCACATTTAGGGTAGTTTCCTGATGTGTTCATGGCTGATCAGGATTCAGATGAATATAAAGGCCATCCTTATCATATTTGGAGTTCTCTGTGTAGCTCTCTCTTCTGTAGTTTTCTATCCTGCAAACTCTAGCCGGCTTTGTCTCTTCCGATTTTCAGTTTTATCAGTTTAGGAATCCGCTTGGCTCTACGTGTCTTCCCTGGTGGCTCAGCTGTTAAGAATCTGTCTGCAATGAGGGAGACCTGGGTTCCATCCCCAGGCTGGGAGGAGCCCCTGGAGAAGGGAATGGCTACCCACTCCAGTATTCTGGCCTGGAGAATTCCATGGACTCTATCATCCATTGGGCCACAAAGAGGTGGACACGACTGAGAGACTATCACTTTCACACTTTTACTTTGGCTGTACATGATTTCCCTCTCACAAATCCATAACCTGTAAATATTCTCAAGGCCATCAACTGGATCAGTCACAGGATTCATCTAATTTCTCAGGAGTTACTGTCCCTCAATGCCTGATGTCCATTGTGTTGAAAACCGTTGTTTCAAATACTATGTATGCATATTTTGGTTGTTTAAGTATCTGGGGGGTGGATAAATCTAGCCCTTGTTACTCTATCTTGCCTGGAAGAGGAAGTCCAATCATAACTGTGAAACCAGCTCATCACATGTATACTTAAATATGATAAGACCAGCTGTAGGCATATCAATTCTGTTGTCATTACCCATTCAAATATAATTGGTTTTAGGCAAACTTTGGTTTTACAATGATTTCTCACTTTCGTACTTTTAGAATGATTGACTAGTTCTCTCTCTCTTTTTTTTTTCTGCCTTGACAATCTAAACACTCTTAAACTTTGTTTAAAATAGGCTCACCAGCTCTTTCTGGTCCTCTCTGTCTCAGATATTTTAGGTACTGGAGTACTTAGACACTCCTCTGTTTATATAGCAACCTAAGCATTTCCCCTGATTTCTTGGAAGAATATTAGCACACATCCATCCTATCATTCTCATTTTACAGATAAAGAGAGGAAAAAACAACAACTCAGAATCAATGGCTGGTTCACTCTATACTCTAAAGATACTAACTTTAAGGGATAATTGTTTTAATTTATTTGTCTCGTTGCTTTTTTATAATTACATTATGCTCAGTTTCCATTTGATAAGACACAGCTTGAAGAATTTGATTCTTTTGTCAAATGCTACACTCAAAATATCCAGAGTGGCACATAATTTGTCATGATGCTTTAAATATATTAAATAGAAAAATTCAAACATTCAAAGATAGAACCAATGTTCACCTTCAGCTGCTCATTTCTCATGTCCATAATCATTAACAAAATAGAATTTGAGATAGGTATATATTATATTGTGCTAGACTCTGAGTGAGGATCTTGAGGCACCTAATTTCTTTTAGGTTCTGAGTATTATTGTTGCTCTTTGGACAAGAGATATGTCTATACCAAAATTCAACAAAGAAAATATTAAGGAAAAGTATTGTTTATTAAAAAAAATACTATATCCCTTGTATAGATATCTATATATAAGTTACAAATGATTTTATTTGCATGGGAAACCTGATATCCAGTAAATAGTTCTTGTATTTTACTAGTGAGAGGGTTTAGAATCATTATGTATTCAACAGATACGTATGGAATGTCTACCAGGTTCAAGAAACTGTGTTCGACATTAGAAAATTTAGGTAACCTAATAGAATGTGCTTGGTGCATAAGCAATTCCTAATCTTGAACCCATATTTAACTTGTGTAAAGGACCGCATGATAAATGCTTTAAACTTTGTGAGCAATGGAGTCTCTCTCAAATGCTTACCTCTGCCATTGTGACATGGAAGCAGCCAGAGATAGTATATAACAAAATGAGTTGACCATTTTCTAATAAAACATTTTTTAAAACAAAACAAAAGCAGATAAAGGGCTAGATTTGTCCCATAAGACACTGTTCGCTGAGTTGTGTACTTGCCCAAACTGAAACATGACAATTTTTAAACTGATTTAAGGTACAAAACAACTCATGCAAATGTTTGATACCATCCCCACCAAGACCTATTCTAAGTAATTAAATGCTCTTTTTTTTGATGAGTTTATAAGAGCCAGTGAAATAATGTTTTAAGTTAAAACCCTTTCTCATGAAACTACTGTTGTTTTTCCTTTGAATTTCATCTTAAAATCATTTATTTTTATATAGTAATCATCATACATGGCCTAATGAAAATGTAATATATATACATAGATTTATAGACATAAATATAGATATATCTCTATATAGACAGAGATAGATATGGATATAGATAGGCATATTTAGATAGATACATTTCCTAGACAAGAACTCAATTCAGATATGACACAGGTAAAAATTATAAAAATACAAAAACTGCTTTAGAAGTAGTTAAAATTTTAAAAAAGTATATGTTTGAGAGCTCTGTTTAAAAGCCCCTCCACCCACTGCTACACATAAAAGTTCTTCACTGCTGTATCTTGCCCCTAACCTGACTTTAATTTCTGTTTGTGCTTGAAAATTCTAAAAGTGATTTGAGAAAACGGTTCAGCATTATGGATGATTTTAATTTCCCTAAAATAATTTCTAAATAAAAATCTACCTCCAAGATTTTGTTATATTTTTCTTTAATTCCACTACATTTGAAAGATTAAAGGGTTTACTAGCATGTTTTCTTTTAAAAATTATCGAGGCTCAATTTCTTGGACTAAACCTCACAGAAATGTCAAACTATGTATTCACACTTCCTCAAGATCTTAGTGTTATTTCTTCCAACATTCTTTTTCTTTTTCTCTTAGCCTTAATGAGGTAGTAACAGAATATTAGAGTACTGACATAGTTCTATAAACTATGCAATTCTAATTGGAAGACTTAAGTTTAACTGGAAGAAAAAATATATATAAGAAAATATATGTAAGTTGAAAACAACTAAAATTTGGAAACTTATCTAGGAATGTATAACATCTTACGTGGCAATTAAAATTTAGAAAAGAAAGTGTTAAAGTAGGTGCTGAAAGGAGACATAATAATATGGAATTTTTAGAAAAGCATACTTAAATTATGAAGAAGACATGAGCTAGTTAACTATATATAACAACATTTCTGTGTGTAGGCTTGGAAGGGTTGGTACTGAGAAATGAACATTTTTTGTTTAGTTGCCAAGTCATGTCTGACTCTTTTGTGACCCCATGGACTGCAGCTACCAGCCGACAGCTGTCCATGGGATTTCCCAACCATCAATACTGGAGTGGGTTTCCATTTTCTTCTCCAGGGGATCTTCCCAACCCTGATATTGAACCCGTGTCTCCTGCATTGGCAGGTGGATTCTTAACCACTGAATCACTAGGGAAGTCCAAGAAATGGACATATTCATGATATTAGGTAAGTCTGGTTGTTGTTATTTACTTGCTAAGTTGTGTCCAACTCTTTGTGATTCCATGGACTGTAGCCTGCCAGGCTCCTCTGTCTGGAATTCTTCAGGCAAGAATACTGGAGTGGGTTGCCATTTCCTTCTCCAAGGGATCTTCCTGACCCTTAAGTAAATTTTACTAATATGCATTTGATAAATTGATGCTTTTCATGAAATTATTAAGAATTTATTTAGAACATAGGAATTTAAGACAAATTCTTAAGCTAGAACATGAGCCTGTGTGGGGCTGTATTAATGCCCTTTGGCTACTTTAACAAATTACACAAATGTAGTGGATTAACACATCATAATTTCATTTTCCTATAATTCTGTAGTAATAAAAGTCTGACCAAGGTCTCACTGGATTAAAATCAAAGTGTTGGCACTACTGTGTTCTTTGTGGAGGCTGTAAAGCATGATACATTTAAGTACCCCCATTCCTTGTTTCCTGGCCTCTTTCTTTGTTTTCAAAGGCAGTAACATTACATCTCTCTGGTATTTCTTCCATAGTCAACATTTCTCTAACTCTCTCAGCTGCTCTCTTTCACTTTTAAGGACCCTGTGATTACATTGGGTTTTCCTGGAGGTCTATGATAATCTCTTTACTTTAAGGTCAGGTGATATATTCCATCTGAGAAATGGAGTTTTTCCTGCCATATCAGTGGACAAAGGATATCATAATCATCAGCAATTGCAGCCACCACTGATAGACAGTGGGCTGGTGAGCTCTAAGGGAACTCTGGATGGGAAAGAATATCTGCCATCTAGAAGCCACTTCCTATGATGAGCCTTGAGGAAACTCAGGGTGTGAAAACACAGGATACTGGCCCCATATAGCTGAGGTGCATATCTAAGGAACTGATTTCAGTGAGCCCAGACTCTTGCATTTTCCCATATATAGAAAAGCACTAAATTCCTTGAAATATACATATCTGTTTTTCTTTAATTAACAATAATCTGACTTCCAAACTACCTGCCCTTAGTCACAAAATTCCTGTATATCTTTGCTCCCCCCACCGCCTTGCCTCCTCATAGAAGTTCTCTCAGGGTTACTTGAGATGCTGCCTCCCAGACTTGAAGTGTTAATCATTCCTGCCAATTAAAACTTAACTCTCAAAAAAAAAAAAAAAAAAAGAGGCCAGGTAATTAATTCCTTTAATTTACATTTGCCTTATAACATAACATATTCACAGCCTAGAATTAGAATACAGACATGTTTGGGGAAGCAATATACTACCATAGTGGAGGAGGGAGCTGTAAAAGCAGCTGAGAAATGGGCTGAAGAATAAAGGTAGTTTTTGCTGCCAGAGGATATGACATTTTGAGTTCCACATAAGATAAAGGTGGGAAGAGCAAAGATTGGTTGATAAAGCAACAAAGAAAATCAGATAATTGACACAACACTTGAGAAGATTACCCAAGTGGAATCTGGGCACAAATGGAGAAACTGAGTTTTAATTAGAGCAGATAAACTTCTTTCATATTACAAAAAAAAATAAGACAGAGGGAATCTGGCATAGCAATTCAGAGCATGGACTGAAGCTATGTCACTTTCTATCCTCCAACTATGACTTAGTTTTTCATCTATAAAATGGTTAAAAAAATAGTACACATGCCATGGGTTTGTTGTAATTAGATATGCATAGGTCAATGCATCAAGTAGAACCCAAAGCAAGCATGATATAAAGTACTCAACAAATGTTGGTAGTTTTTATTACTGTTTCTCACAAGTAGTAAGTCAAATACACTAGGCTAGTACCATTGAATATCAGGCAACTTTGTATTTGAGTTTAGTATCCAGGAATTAAAAAATTCTATCACTATATTTTATAATTATTGACCATCATTTAGCTGTTGAGGTACAGATGCTGAATAGGTGGATGGCCTACAGAGTCTGCATTTTTTTTCTTTTCCACCTGAAATTCTTTCAATGGAAGAATTTTCATAATCCTGACAGAGTTAGTATTTTGAGGTCCAATTTGTTTATTCTAAAGACTTGTTCTACATCTATTCATGAATAGTTAAACAGTAAAGGTGGAAATACATAGCGTTCCATGCCAGATGCTCTACTATTTGGTGTTACCTTACTTCTTAGATTATCTGTCCTCTTGAGTTCCTGTTATAGCCTGGGATACTCATAATTCTCTGAAGACACACTATTAATACCTTCATGTCTAGGTAGAGAGATATCTTGATATATATGCAGCTGTCCCACAATAGTCTGTTGCCAAATTCTATTCCAATTTTGGACTCAAAAGTTAATTTCTGCATAATAACTTCAACAAACAAAAAGTAAGAATCTCTCCAGATTCATAGCATTTATTTGTGCATGTAATATGCATTTTCGTCTTCTTTGTTGTTTATAATTAGTTCTACTTGACTATTCTTTCACGCCAAACATGGATAATGCCTATATCATTTTTTATCCCCAACTCTGGCTGCCATAATGCCTTATACAAAGTAGAGACTAAATAATTTGCCTTTTCAGTTGAATATTCAAATTACATAAGTATACTGTAGCTTCTATGTCTTTTCTTTCCTTTTTATGCAATATATGATTAATAATAATTACTATTATTATAAGTAAAAAAAACCCAAAAGTGGTTGTAAAATTTAAAAATTGTGCAGACTGATTATTTTCATAGCTCTGCCAGTCAAATTCCAAGCAAAATAATTGCTTCCCCTGGGTCTCCAGTAACCCAGAGAATGTAATGTATATAATAATAATATATTTCAATAATGATTCAGAAACAACATAAGTGAGGAAATGGTGGTTTGGGTTCACATTCTAAGATTAAAGAGAGCTATAAATAATTAGTCACACTGGATAAAATTTATATTTTTTACAAAATCAATCATAAACTGTTCAAATTATTGCTTTTAAGCCTGACCACACCAGATTTTTCTGCTTTATTTTTATATATATCTTCAGGGCTCTCCTGGTAGCTAGGAGACCCTGGTTCAATTCCTGAGTCAGGAAAATCCACTGGAGAAGGGGTAGACTACCCACTCCAGTATTCTTGGGCTTCCCTGGTGGCTCAGCTGGTAAAGAATACACCTCCAATGTGGGAGACCTGGGTTCGATCCCTGGGTTGGGAAGATCCCATGGAGAAGGGAAAGACTACCCACTCCAATATTCTGGCCTGGAGAATCCCAAGGACTATAGAGTCCATGGTGTCTCAGAGTAGGACATGACTGAGCCACTTTCACTTTAGAATGTGTACAAGAGTTTACTGGGAAAGGAAATGTTTCCCATTGATATAGTCTATGGCTATTTTGAATAGTGCTTCAGTAAGCATGAGACTGCAGGTATCACTTCATAATCCTAATTCCAGACAGAAGTCTTAGAAGAGGAAGGTAGAATGATGGTTACCAGTGGCTAGTGGGAGGAGGAAATGGGGAGCTGTTGTTCAACATGTATAAAGTTTCAGTTATACAAGAGGGAAAAGTTCTAGAGAGCTGCTCTACAACATAGTGCCTATCATAAACAATTGTTATTGTTTAGTTGCTAAGTCATGTCTAACTCTTTTTGTGACCTCAGACCTCATGAACTGTAGCCTGCCAGGCATCTCTGTCTATGGAATTTCCCAGGCAAGAATACTGGAGTGGGTTGCCATTTCCTTCTCCAGGAGATCTTCCCAACCCAGCTATCAAACTTGTGTCTCCTGCATTGGCAGGAGGATTCTTTACCACTGAGTCACCAGGGAAGCCCCATAGTAGACAATACCGCATTGTAAACAGAAAAATTTTCTGAGAGTAGCTCAAGCGTTCTTAGCATAAAAAAGGTGGAGGGCAGGAGGAAACTTTTAAAGATGATGGATATGTTTACTACCTTGATTGCGGTGACAGTTTCACTGCTGTGTGCATATGTTCAAACCCATCAAATTAAACAGTAAGTATATGCAGTTTTTGTATTATACTTCATTAAAGCTGTTAAAAATAAAATATAGCAATAATTAATGCTAACCAGATTAAAATAATAAAATGCCAATAAGAAGAGAAATATGAAAATAAAATGTTTTGGGAAAAGAGACACAGGTAGTCAGAATTTAAAGAATATTAATATCTTTGAATTTCAGGTAGAAATTAAATGCACCTACCACAGCCTCTCCTTAAAATATAACTCTTTGTTATATTGGTCTTAATGCTGTTCTTAATGTTCCAGTTTTCTAGATAGTATTGGGTGTGCTTTTCTTCTAAATTTAAGAACAATATATATACATTTATATAATTTAATAATAAAAATACTTTACAAATTTTGATCCATCAGTGGCTGGTGAGACATACATGTGACTTAGTGTCAGAGTAATGCTCTCAAAATTCTAGAAAATTTGGCCTCTCTTGTATAATTAGTTACAAAGAAGCAGTCTAATTTCTTATATAATACTAAGGTATTTCTTTTTATCAATGAATGAAGCACTAATGCTTCTCATGGAACTGTCAAACCTGGGTCACACTGGTGTAAACAATATTAGTCACTGTACACTAAACTTTTTGATTTATGTAACTGAAAGTCACTGAAATTTCTCCCATACAATTTATATTTTAATATGTTCTCAGTGCCTCTAAGAATCAAGAAACATCCCAAAGTGTTCTTTGAAAATAAATGGCATCTTAGCTATATATCTCATAAAAAATTAAATTTTAAAAAACATTTATAATTTCAGGTAACAGCTTGTATTATTTTTAGTTTTAAAGTACATCTAATATTTTTACTAACTTTCTGATAATTTAGATAATAAAATATAATTCTGAAAACAAAGTGATAGAGAAAGAAAAAGTAATAAGAAACCAATTCTAGAGAATCCAAGATGAAAACTAGGACAAATATTCAGCTTTCCTATTATTAACTATGTAAACTCTAAAATCATAACTGGACATATGGAGAATTTTTACAAAAAAGACAAGTTTTGATGACCTATAGGAGAAAATTCCTCAATGAGAATGAATGCAGACTAAAATAAGACTATATTTTCATAAGTCTTCCACCTACATTCAGTCATTTATTTGAATTGTCATTAGCTGAAAATTAGCATTCATTTTCAATTCTAACTAAGGCTCCTGGAAACAACTATTCTAGATGAAAATTTACATTTGTGGAAAAACAAATGGAATGTGTAATAATGATGGTATTAACACAGAGATTCAATGCTAGAAAACAAGAACAACTTTGTGATATAGTTGGCATGCCTAACCAGAAATCAGAGCTAAGTCCCACCTCTGCCACTTAAAAGAACCTTCACCGGTCTGAGCTTGAGTGTCCCCAGCTGCAATGTGGGCCTTGGTGCCTAATAAGGGGATCAAAAGCTCAAGTGAGACTAAGTACATAAGAAATCCAGACTTGGGAATAAATGCTGCCTCTGGCTCCTGGTTTTTTGTTGTTGTTTGCTTGTTTATTGTTTTATTTCTCCAAGTTCTTTAAATAGACATTTGTGAACTAGAGTAGGTTCCCCAACCTTCTAAGAACTAATTAGGACCTTCTGCAGTTAAAACTCTTTTATATACACTTTGTTCCTTAAGATTAATAGACTTGACTCACTAGCAGATCAGATTATTGTTTATTGAAAGTGAAAGTGTTAGTTGCTCAGTCATATCTGACTCTTTGTGACCCCATGGACTGTAGCCCGCCAGGATCCTTTGTCCATGGAATTCTCCAGGCAAGAATAGTGGAGTGGGTTGCCATTCCCTTATCCAGGGGATCTTCTCAACCCAGGGATTGAATCTGGGTCTCCTGCAGTGCATGCAGATTCCTTACTATCTGAGCCACCAGGGAAGCTCATTGTTTATTGACACTAGAGACAAATCTTACTGACAAAATGTCTGGAAACAGGTTTAATACTCTCTGGCTATTCATTTCTGTTCAGTCGCTCAGTCGTGTCTGACTCTTTGCGACCCCATGAACCACAGCATGCCAGGCCTCCCTGTCCATCACCAACTCCCGGAGTTTACCCAAACCCATGTCCATTGAGTCGGTGATGCCATCCAACCATCTCATCCTCTGTTGTCCCCTTCTCCTCCTGCCCTCAAGCTTTATTTTAAAGTCACCACTATGGATATTTTTGAGGTTTTTGCTTTTATATTAAACTAGATGTTTTCTAGTTTCTTGCATTTACATTAAATAATTGTGTGTTTCTGGTGTTTGTGTACATTTGTGCTTTTTATGTGCACTTTCTAATTTTTCAGGTAAAAATTTTATACCCATGAATAATTTGACCGGTACTTTTATAGTCTGAACTTTCACAGTTTTGTATTGCTATGGTTAATCATATAAATTAAAATGATCTCATTGAATATATAGATATAACAATTAGTCCTTTCAGCTTATCACTTTCAATAAAATACAATTTATAATGTATCTCTTTTTCTCCATCCAGTAATATCTTTTTTAAAACTCAAGGTCAATTTATTTAAAAACATAAACCTCTGGAATCCTTTTAGTTTCATACTAATGATTCTTTCCTTCCTACTATAAACATCCCATATGTTAATACAAAAAATACTGTAATCTTTAGCTCATTTTTTCTTGGTCAGTGATATCTGGATACCTCATGAGGGTAAAAAAATTAGAGGTACTTCTCTCTAATTGTGACAGAATATTTTTCTCTATATTTTACAACTTGCACAATGATGATTATTTCTCTAGTGAACACTGAACAAACAATTCAAATATTACATTAGCCCTAATTTAAATTCAAATATTAGAATCTTATACAAATCATGACTCTTTTGAAGGGACATTGTTTTTTTGAGTCACATTTAGTATATATCTTTTTCCCTTTTCAAGATTCCTTGAGGCCTCTGAAAATAGGGATAAAAGGACATGATCTGGATGATTCAAATAATAAATAACTATGATATTGATTTTAATTTCCTAAAAAATTCTAAATAAATTTAATAAAGCCTCTGTTACAAGGTCATGGAAAAGTGTAAATCCTTTGACAAGCATTATTACATATCTGTTATCCAATTAAACAGGTTTGCCAATGATGACGTGTGGAAAAAAAACAGTGACCAGAAAATGAGAATAAAATATGTTACAAATATGTTACATACTAGCTTTTAAAACTTTGTAAAATTACCTAAAATCAGTTGTTCTTCATATTTAAAATGTGACTAAAATAATCACATCAATATTGTTGAAAGAATTAAATGTAATAACCATAAAATCCCTAAGCACAGTGATGGCGATATAGTGTCTCTATGAAATACTTTCTCACATTAGTCTTTATAGAGGCTAGCTTTTGGGTCTTTTTTGTGTCCTTGGAAGGATATTAAGTCCAGGTAAATGGCTACATTTTCTTTCCTTCATGTATTGTTCCAAATACCAATGTGGTTCCCTAAAGAATGATGAAAAAATTCAAGGTGGGTCCATATAACCTAGGACATCTAAGCACCGAAGTGATACAGTCTAAGCCTCTACATATAGCCTAAGTCCCTCCTTTACTTCTGACCTTAGACACACAACAGAACAGGTAAAGAGGTTAAGAAGGGTTTCATCTTAACCACATTCTTTAAAATAGTTCCTCTTCACTGTCTCTAAAATATATTTTGACAGAACAGGTGTTAACACTCTGATGAGAAAACATGAGAGAAAGGACAGTGGCGGCTGAATAACTGACTCAGTGTTCAGAAAATAACTGTGTATAGAAGGCAGTTAGAGCAGCAAAGAAGTCTTCATATATATATACATATATATATATATATATATCAACTGACAGCTGACGCCCAGCCTCAACACCATCCTACATAAATGAACAATACTGGATCTTCAAAATTATTCAACTATAAACTTGCTACATAAAATTAGGCAATTTGTTGTTTAATTCAGCCCTTGAAATTAACAAAAAATTCCTCAATGTACACAAATCTACAGACCCTTCTGTAAAGGGAAATATATAAAATTAAATAAAAAGATTATCACAAGTCTAAAATACATCATTTAGGCTAAAATTGAGAAACTGTCCAAAAAATGAAATGTAGAGTTCCTAGATGGCAAAGAATGTGTCATTTATTTTTGTTTCCCTGGAATTTCTAAGAGTTCCACAGCTAATATTAGTAAATAAATAAAGTAAATTAGTAAAAAAAAGAAATAAATTTAATAAATAAAGCTATGCTTTAATGCAATGTTTTACTCATTTTGCACTGTTATGCAAATAGATTTTACCTCCTTGATTCTGTTCATGAAAATCATTTTCACAAACATTGAAACAATTTGAAATATGTCTACAAGCAAATATTCCACTGGGATGGGAACTCAATAACCCTCCAAAACTCAAAATTCCATTGTAAATTATAACTTAGCCAAGTATTCTTTTTTAAATAATTGATTTTTTTAGGAGTATTTGGTTTTATCTCTGTGAGTTACACTTTAGAAATGCTGTCTGTGAAGGGTATTTCAATAACTGGTGATATAAAAATATAAAAAATAATGCTTTCTTACTAAAACTGAGCTTAGTAATATATTTCAAATTTGTTTATTCACTTATAATATTAAACAAAATATTTAATTTCAATAAGATAATAAATTACATTTAATACTCTAAATCATTTTATACAATTAAAAAAGAAATCTAGTGATAAGAGAATATAGATTCAGCTGGGTTACACATCAGCTTCAGCAAATAATGATTGCCACATAAAATCTCTTCCATGGAAAATAAATTGGGCTATTTAGAAGAGTTTATTCCTTTAGACATGTTAGTAACTTTCTAATCTTTTTATATTTCCAAGTTAAAATCTAAAATTGCTATCAAAGAATATGACTTATAAATTATTAAAAATATCTGCTATTAAAAAAGGAAAACTATATTTTAACTAGAGTGATACCATTCACTTATCTTACATGATCTATACATGTCTTTGGCCATATGACTTGCAGCCTAGAGACAGAAAACTTACTTTCAAATTACTAAGTACCATTGAATTACTGTGGGATTTTTCTAAATTTCATTTCTGAGAATTAGTTTGTAAAATTAACATTTTCATGTCTGTCATACCTACCTTACTGTTAAAATAAGGTGTAATGTGAAATAACACTAATGTATTTTAACCTGTTAATTGTTACACAAATTATACTTACACTATCACAAATAGCAATAATTATGTATACCTAAGTTTACTGGAAGCGGTCAGTTTTCATTCCAATTCCAAATAAAGGCAATGCCAAAGAATGCTCAAATTATAGCACAATTGCACTCATCTCACACACTAATAAAATAATGCTCAAAATTCTCCAAGCCAGGCTTCAGCAGTATGTGAACTGTGAACTTCCAGATGTTCAAGCTGGACTTGGAAAAGGCAGAGGAACCAGAGATCAAATTGCAACATCCAATGGCTCATAAAAAGCAAGAGAATTCCAGAAAAGCATCTACTTCTGCTTTATTGACTAGGTCAAAGCCTTAGACTGTGTGGATCACAACAAACTGGAAAATTCTAAAAGAGATGGGAATACCAGACCACCTGACCTGCCTCTTGAGAAACCTGTATGCAGGTCAGGAAGCAACAGTTAGAACTGGACATGGAACAACAGACCGGTTCCAAATTGGGAAAGGAGTACGTCAAGGCTGTATATTGTCACCCTGCCTGTTTAACTTACATGCAGAGTACATCATGAGAAACTCTCGGCTGGATGAAGCACAAGCTGGAATCAAGATTTCTGGGAGAAATATCAATAACCTCAGATATGCAGATGACACCACCCTTATGGCAGAGAGTGAAGAGGAACTAAAAAGCCTCTTGATGAAAGTGAAAGAGGAGAGTGAAAAAGTTGGCTTAAAACTCAACATTCAGAAAACTAAGATCATGGCATCTGGTCCCATCACTTTAAGGCAAATAGATGGGGAAGCAGTGGATACGATAGGAAATTTTATTTTTGGGGGCTCCAAAATCACTGCAAATGGTGACTGCGACCATGAAATTAAAAGATGCTTGCTGCTTGGAAGAAAAGTTATGACCAATCTAGACAGCATATTAAAAAGCAGAGACATTACTTTGCCAACAAAGCTCCATCTAGTCAAAGCTACAGTTTTTTCCAGCAGTCATGCATGGATGTGAGAGTTGGACTATAAAGAAAGCTGAGGAAAAAAAAAAAGAAAGAAAGAAAGCTGAGTGCCGAAGAATTGATGCTTTTGAACTGTGGTGTTGGAGAGGAGTCTTGAGACATCCCCTGGACTGCAAGGAGATCCAACCAGTCCATCCTAAAGGATATCAATCCTGAATATTCATTGGAAGGACTGATGCTGAAGCTGAAACTCCAATATGTTGGCCACCTGATGTGAAGCACTGACTCATTTGAAAAGACCCTGATGCAGGGAAAGACTGAAGGCGGGAGGAGAAGGGGACGACAGAGGATGAGATGGTTGGATGGCATCACCAACTCAGTGGACATGAGTTTCAGTAAACTCCGGGAGTTGGTGATGGACAGGGAGGCCTGGCGTGCTGCAGTCCATGGGTCACAAAGAGAGGGACACAACTGAGTTACTGAACTGAGCTGAAGTTTTCATTCAGTATAATGAATAAATATATTTCATTTTCAATAAATATATTGAAATATAACAATGTAGAGAGAATTACTATGACACAGTCACAATAGCAGAGGACTAAAATCATTTATACAAATATAACTATGCCAACTAGTTTTTAGTAAGTCTTATTATCCTCAGTGTTATCGACAATAAAATAGGGATACCTCTTACAGTATTACAGTGGAAAGAAAGGAAAAATAGTATAAAATACTTGGTTCATGGTGAGAACTGAGAGCATGTTATTAAGTTAGCAATTTGTGGTATAGGTAATTCATATAGGTCTATAACATTGAAAATAATATGGCCATTTGTTATAAAACAAGCATTAATTTCTTTGTAATTCATGGGAGAATTGACAGAAAAGTAACAAAATTCTTGTGAAAATGTTTCTAAAATTAGCAAGATGATTTCAAAGCAATTTAAGAAAATAGGGAAATGTTTTGTAAAAATGATTTAATACAATTTGCTTTAACAGTTGTGCCCAGAATCTCATTTTACTGAGAATATCTAGAGTCTTTTTTTTTAAAATTACAATCTAACTCCTCATATAACAATCCTTTGGCATAATTTTATTTGGAAGTGTTAGGAGTTATGAGTTAATTTATCAGCCTGTAGATGCATGGATATAATAACCCACAGGTCATACAATCAATAATATTTACTGAGCAGGGGAGGGGTCCATTAAACTAATAGTATGCTCCAAATTCAGGCCCTTTGCAAGTTTTCTCCCCTCTGCCTTAATCAATCTTCTTTGAAATATTCACTCGTCCATTCTCATAATAAAATTGATCTCTGCTCAAATGTCACCTCACCAGAGAGGTTCTATTTCATTATCTAATAGTATCTGTATCTATTCATAAACTCATCCATGTTTTCTTCATAGAACTTACCAAATAGATATTACATTTTATTTTTTTAGAGTCCTTTTAGGTTCTCAACAAAACTGAGCAAAAGGTACAGAGATTTCCAATATACTTCCTATCCCTTCATCTGCATAGCCATCCCCATTATTAACATTCCGCACCACTGTGGAACATTTGCTACTATTGATGAACCTACATTAACACAACATAAGCACACAAATTCCACAGGTTAATTATAATTCACTAATGATGCTGTATATTCTGTGAGCACAGACAAATGTATAATATGTATCCAACATTATAGTATCACACAGAATAGCTTCACTACTCTAAAAAACCTGTCTTCTGCCTACACATCCCTACTAGCATCAGGCAACCAATGAACTTTTTACTATTTTCATAGTTTTGCCTTTTCCAGAGTGTCATATATTAATAGTTGAAATCATACAGTGTTTTACACCATTTGGTCTACTGTAACAAAATGCTACAACCTGAGTGGTTTATATAGATAACAAAACCTTTTTTTCACAATCCTGGAGGCTGCAGAGGATTTTCTGAAGATTTATCTTAGGGAGGGTAAATTACTTTCCAAAATTATAGAACTAATAGGTTTCAAAGCTAAGAAATGTAGACATATGTGTTGAGTTCATTAGATTTCACTATATAATTTTGCCTGCAAAATCACTTTCAATAGCTTGTGACATTACTGTGGAGACAGCTATATAAATTAGATACATTATTGAAAAAGATGTGATTTGAAACTTTGACATAAAGAAAAAAAACACTAAGGCATATTAAGATAAAATTGTTTGAAGGAGTAATAAATGGAAAATCTTAAAAGTAGACCAAACACAATGAAATTACATGTAGTGTCACAAAGATAAGAAGGAGAGTAGGCTTTTAGTGAGACATTTTGCAAGCTAGAAGACAATTCAGTGAAATCTTTAAAGGACTAAAAGAAAAAGGTTGTTAAACTAGAATTTTGTGCATAGATAATTAAAGCTTTTTTTTAGACAAACAAAAGCTGATAGAATTTATCTCCATCAGACATGCAATATAAGAAATGTTAAAGAAATGTATTCAGAACATAATAATTAATTAAAGTGAAAATATTCTATATTTATTTAAAAAATATCAATAAGAGATAATTGTGACTTCTGAAGAGCTGAATTCAAAGGCAATGGTCTAGGTGCCACCTCCTGATTTATCCTCCAAACACAAAGTACTAGAAGGGAGAAAGGATTTGACAAAATTTGACATAGCATTCATTTAAAAAACCACTTTAAACTAGAAAATAAGGGGAAATCCTTTAGCCAGATAAAATGCATCTGTGAAAACCTATAGCTACCATTTTTCTTAATGATGAAGCACTACACTCATTCTCCCCAGATTAGAAAAAAGGCAAGGATTCCATTCTACTCACTAGTATTCAACATTCAGTGGAACGCACAGCTACACAATAAAAATGTGAAACAAAATGCTTGTTAAGCTTTTCAATTTCACATAAATTCCTCCTACTATTTATTCATCTATATATTTGACCCTTCTCCATTTATTTAGATATTTTTAAATTTCTCTGATCAATAGTTTGCATCTGGAAGTACAAAAGGACCTACAATGAATAAAACATTTTTGAGAAATCTAGTACAAATTTGGAGAATACACATATTTTAAAACTTATTGTATGCGAGAAGCTGTTGTTTTTCAGTCACTCAGTCATGTCTGAATCTTTGCAACCCCATGGACTGCAGCACACCAGGGTTCGCTGTCCTTCACTATCTCCTGGAGCTTACTCAAACCCATGTCCACTGAGTTGGTGATGCCATCCAACCGTCTCATCCTTTGTCACACCCTTCTAATCCTGCCCTCAATCTTTCCCAGCATCAAGATATTTTCCAGTAAGTCAACTCTTCACATCAGGTGGACAAAGGATTAGAACTTCAGATACAACATCAGTCCTTCCAATGAATATCCAGGGTTGATTTCCTTTAGGATTGACTGGCTTGATCTTCCTTGCTGTCCAAGGAACTCTCAAGAGTCTTCCCCAGCACCACATTTCAAAAGCATCAATCCTTCAGAGCTCAGCCTTCCTTATGGTCCAACTCTCACATCCATACATGACTACTGGAAAAACCATAGCTTTGACTATACGGACCTTTGTTGGTGATGTGACATCCCTGCTTTTTAATATGCTGTCTAAGTTTGTCATAGCTTCCCTTCCAAGGAGTATGGAATTGAGGACATTTAGGGAGTGATGAAAATACACTTTGCCTTGATTTTGGTACAGGGTGCATGTCTCCAGACATTTCTCAAAACTCATCTGACTGCACAGCTAGAAGGAATAAATTTAATTGTGTGTAAATGATCCCTTTATAAATCTGAATGACTAAAGGTAAAAATAAACTTGAAAAGATAAGCCATAGAAACACCAATCAAACCTAAGAGACTATATCAATATGAGATAATGATAACATGGACTTTGGAAATGGAATACAAGCAGGTACAAAGAGGATAATTTTATAATGATAAAGCAGTCATTTCAAGAGAATCAAAAAAGGAAAGAAGACAGTGAAAATTCTAAATAAATATGCACATAACAGAGTTTTAGAAAACAAGAAGCAAAATCTGACTGAACTGAAAGGAAAAATAATTATAGCTAGGAATATCAAGGCCCTTTCTCAGATAAATGTCTTTGGTAGAACTAAATAGACTAACAGTCAGTAAGGGTATACAAGACTGTAAGAGCACAATAAAGCAAACTGACCTAACTGACAGTCTACCTAACAAGAGGAGAATACACATCATCTTCAACTCACAAGAACATCAAGATAGAAGTGATTAAAAAAGATACAGGTGATTTTTTAAAATTTTCTAACAACTGGGAGAAGATTCTACAAGCATCTTTTTGTTCATGATTCATAACTTAATTAATTATCATAAAATATATTCTGTAACTTTGAATATTTTAGAAATTCAGTGAAATTTATTATATGATCCAGCATTTGCTCTACTTTGGTGATCACGCTGTATACTTAAGAAGAACATATATTTTGCTGTTTGGCATTAGATGGTGTTGACCAAGCCTCTATATCTTTTTCTAATTTTTTCTAGTGGTCCTGAGTGGCTTCTCAAAAATCTTCATCTTATGTCTGTGGTTTTGCCTATTACTCTCTTAATTTGGTCAGTTTTCTATCTTTATTGAAGATATTTTTACTAGTTACAGAATTCTATGTTGACTATTTTCCCAGGAATTAAATATAATGTCTATTGCTTTCTAGTCTCCATTGTTTTCTGACAAGATGTAAGAGTGTGTGTGTGTGTGTGTGTGTGTGTGTATTTATATATATATATATAAAACTCTAGGAGATAGTGGAGGACAGAAGAGCCGAGCATGCTGCAGTTGTTCCTGGGGTCACAAAGAGTCAGATGTGACAAATGACTTAGTGACTGAACAACAACAAAGTATGTATAAATATTTTAATATATCACTCTTCTTCTTTATACAAATTATCCTTTTTTCGCTAGTTGTTTTCATTACTTGACTCTCTATTTTTGAAGTTAGTCACCTATAAGTGATTTAGTTTTTATTTAGGATTTGAGAATGTCTTAGGATTCACTCAGATTCTTGATTTGTAAGTAAATGCTTTTCACTAAATCTAGGAAATTTGCAAAATTCTTTCTTCACATGATTTCATCCACCCCTTTTCTCTTTCTACTTCTAGAATGCACAATAAAAATAGACATCTTTGCACACCTTTAGTCTCTGAAACACTTCTAATTTTTTTTTAAATCCTTTGTCATTATTTTCCTGTAATAAGATTATTTTACTATTTGATGTTCCAGTACATTGACATTTTCTTCTTTGATCTAGTAAACTAATGAGTGCAATTTTTCTTTCCAGATACTGATTTTATTTCATAGAATTACCATTTAGTTCTTGTTCTTATAGTTTCCATTTTAATCCACAAATTATTCATTTCTTTACTCATTATTTCCTGTAGATTAGGTATAAGGTTTGCTGTTTGTGGGCAGCATAATTGTAGAGAATTCAAATCTATTATTTCCTTTAATAGTGTTGATGTTTGATCTAGATGGCAGAGATTCTGTTCAGTTAAATCCTAACCTCTATTACCCCTCTGGTGAGCCAGAACTGAAACTTCTACTTTTTCATTTTAGATTTCCAGATGTTACTTTTTTTTTTTTTTTCTTCTGGGGAATTTGAAGTGTCCTCCATGTAGGTGTAGTTCAGTGCCCAGACAAGGATTGCAGAGCATATATGCAGATTTTGGAGCACTTTGTTTGTTCATATTATACAGCAAGGACTCTATTTTCTCTCAGGCAAAAAGACTTATAAAGGCAAATCTAAATCAGTACCTTCATTTTTCCAGTGACCACTTTCCTTCAAATTCTGCCTTTCTGTGTTACTCTTTAAATTATTCTAGGGGAGGAGCCAAGATGGCAGAGGAGTAGGACAGGGAGACCACTTTCTCTCCTACAAATTCATCAAAAGAATAACTGAACACAGAGCAAACTTCGCAAAACAACTTCTGATCGCTAGCTGAGGTCATCAGGCGCCCAGAAAAGCAGCCCATTGTCTTCGAAAGGAGGTAGGACAAAATATAAAAGATAAAAAGTGAGACAAAAGAGCTAAGGACGGAGATCTGTCCCGGGAGCTCTTAGGCGGCATTGCTTGGGGTAGGGTCCGGGCCTGAGTGCCCTGAGGACAATCGGAGGGAGCTTCTGTGAGTTGCCAACATGAACTGTGGGAGACCAAAAGAGAGAGAGTAAATTAACCGGCCCGAACACACTGCCGGCCGTTCGCAGAACAAAGAGACCGAGAGGGTCCAGAGAGGAGCTCGCAGGCTGCGGACCGGCCCAGCTCCGCCGGAGGCAGGAGGCAGGGGGGAGGGGAAGGTCGCGGCGAGACACAGGGCGCAGGCACCCGACTGGCGCGGGCGGGGACTGGGGCTGGGGACGCGGAGGGCAGAAGGCGCGCGCACCCGACTGGCGCCAGCGGAAACTGAGACTGGGTCCGCGGAAGGGAGTGGGCGCGCCACACCTGGGGAGAGTGCGCCCACCAAGCCCCTCGCTGCCTGGACTGCTCTGACGGGGAAGGCACAGAGAGCAGGCGCAGCTTTTCCTTCCGCGCTTTTGTGGAACACCCGAGGGCTGGAACCTCGCGCAGCGCGGGGCACGCTCCATATAGAACAGCCGGGAGCCTGAGCGGCGCAGACGGAGAGGGCAGCGTCGGCCCCTCCCGGCAGCGCCAGCCTGTCCCCGCGGCGCAAGCCCGTCCCCGCAGCGCCAGCCCCTCCCCGCAGAGCGACGGAACTAGCTACCTGAATGAGTCCACCTCCTCCCGCCTGTGTCAGGGCGGAAATGAGGCTCTGAAGAGACCGGCAAACAGAAGCCAAATAAACAAAGGGAACCGCTTCAGAAGGGACTGGTGCAACAGATTAAAATCCCTCTAGGAAACATTGACTACACCGGAGGAGCCTGTAGATATCGAGAAGCGTAAGCCGGAACGAGGAGCTATCTGAAACTGAGCCGAACCCACACTGACCGCAACAGCTCCAGAGAAACTCCTAGATATAATTTTACTTTATTCTCTTTTTTATTTTTTTTTATTTTTTTCTTTTTTCTTTTTTCTCTTTTATTTTCCTTTAAAATCCCCTATTACTCCCCCATTACTCCTTAACTTCCATTTCCATAGACTTTTATGATTTTTTAATTAGGGGGGAAAAAAAAATTTTTTTTTTATTTTTTTTTTCTTTTTCTTTCTTTTTTTGCTTTTTTATTCTTTCCTTTTTCTCTTCTATTTTCTATTTTTCTTTTTCTCTTATTTCTTTTAAAGTCCTCTAGTACTCCTCTACTACTCCTTAATTTTCATTTTCAATACACTATAACCTTACAAAAAAAAAAAGAAGAGAAGCCCTATTTTTAAACCGAAGATTATTCTCTCCCAATCTTGACTCTCTGTTTTCTACCTCAGAACACCTCTATTTCCTCCTTTCCCCTTCTCTTCCCAATCCAATTCTGTGAATCTTTGTAGGTGACTGGGCTACGGAGAACACTCTGGGAACAGACAGCTGCGTAGATCTGTCTCTCTCCTCTTGAGTCCCCCTTTTTCTCCTCCTGTTCATCTCTATCTCCCTCCTCCCTCTCCTCTTCTTCATGTGACTCTGTGAACCTCTCTGGGTGTCCCTAACGGGGGAGAATCTTTTAGCCATTAACCTAGAAGTTTTCTTATCAGGGCTGTATAGTTGGAGAAGTCCTGAGACTACAGGAAGAATAAAACTGAAATCCAGAGGCAGGAGACTTAAGCCCAAAACCTGAGAACACCAGAAAACTCCTGACTACAAGGAACTTCAAGTAATAAGTGACTGTCCAAAAGCCTCCATACCTACACTGAAACCAACCACCACCCAAGAGCCAATAAGTTTTAGAGCAAGACATACCACGCAAATTCTCCAGCAACGCAGGAACATAGCCCTGAACATCAACATACAGGCTGCCCAAGGTCACACCTAACACATAGACCCATCTCAAAACTCATTACTGGGCACTCCATTGCTCTCCAAAGAGAAGAAATCAAGTTCCACGCACCAGAACACTGACGCAAGCTTCCCTAACCAGGAAATCTCGACAAGCCAATCGTCTAACCCCACTCACTGGGTTAATCCTCCACAACAAAAAGGAACCACAGACCTCCAGAATACAGAAAGCCCACTCCAGATACAGCAATCTAAACAAGATGAAAAGGCAAAGAAATACCCAACAGGTAAAGGAACATGAAAAATGCCCACCAAGTCAAACAAAAGAGGAGGAGATAGGGAATCTACCTGAAAAAGAATTTAGAATAATGATAATAAAAATGATCCAAAATCTTGAAAACAAAATGGAGTTACAGATAAATAGCCTGGAAACAAAGATTGAAAAGATTCAAGAACTGTTTAATAAAGATCTAGAAGAAATAAAAAAGAGTCAATTACAAATGAATAATGCAATGAATGAGATCAAAAACACTTTGGAGGGAACCAAGAGTAGAATAACGGAGGCAGAAGATAGGATAAGTGAGGTAGAAGATAAAATGGTGGAAATAAATGAAGCAGAGAGAAAAAAAGAAAGAAGGATCAAAAGAAATGAGGACAACCTCAGGGACCTCTGGGACACTGTGAAACGCCCCAACATTCGAATCATAGGAGTTCCAGAAGAAGAAGACAAAAAGAAAGGCCATGAGAAAATACTCGAGGAGATAATAGCTGAAAACTTCCCTAAAATGGGGAAGGAAATAGCCACCCAAGTCCAAGAAACCCAGAGAGTCCCAAACAGGATAAACCCAAGGCGAAACACCCCAAGACACATATTAATCAAATTAACAAAGATCAAACACAAAGAACAAATATTAAAAGCAGCAAGGGAAAAACAACAAATAACACACAAAGGGATTCCCATAAGGATAACAGCTGATCTATCAATAGAAACCCTCCAGGCCAGAAGGGAATGGCAGGACGTACTGAAAGTAATGAAAGAGAATAATCTACAACCTAGATTACTGTATCCAGCAAGGATCTCATTCAGATATGAAGGAGAATTCAAAAGCTTTACAGATAAGCAAAAGCTGAGAGAATTCAGCACCACCAAACCAGCTCTTCAACAAATGCTAAAGGATCTTCTCTAGACAGGAAATGCAGAAAGGTTGTATAAACGTGAACCCAAAACAACAAAGTAAATGGCAACGGGACCACACCTATCAATAATTACCCTAAATGTAAATGGGTTGAATGCCCCAACCAAAAGACAAAGATTGGCTGAATGGATACAAAAACAAGACCCCTATATATGCTGTCTACAAGAGACCCATCTCAAAACAAGAGACACATACAGACTAAAAGTGAAGGGCTGGAAAAAAATATTTCATGCAAACGGAGACCAAAAGAAAGCAGGAGTCGCAATACTCATATCAGATAAAATAGACTTTCAAATAAAGGAAGTGAAAAGAGACAAAGAAGGACACTACATAATGATCAAAGGATCAATCAAAAAAGAAGATATAACAATTATAAATATATATGCACCCAACATAGGAGCACCGCAATATGTACAGCAAACGCTAACGAGTATGAAAGAGGAAATTAATAGTAACACAATAATAGTGGGAGACTTTAATACCCCACTCACAACTATGGATAGATCAACTAAACAGAAAATTAACAAGGAAACACAAACCTTAAATGACACAATGGACCAGCTAGACCTAATTGATATCTATAGGACATTTCACCCCAAAACAATCAACTTCACTTTTTCTCAAGTGCACACGGAACATTCTCCAGAATAGATCATATCCTGGGCCATAAATCTCGTCTTGGAAAATTCAAAAAAATTGAAATCATTCCAGTCATCTTTTCTGACCACAGTGCAGTAAGATTAGATCTCAATTACAGGGAAAAAATTGTTAAAACTTCAAACATATGGAGGCTAAATAACACGCTTCTGAATAACCAACAAATCATAGAAGAAATCAAAAAAGAAATCAAAATATGTATAGAAATGAATGAAAATGAAAACACAACAACCCAAAACCTATGGGACACTGTAAAAGCAGTGCTAAGGGGAAGCTTCATAGCATTACAGGCTTACATCAAGAAACAGGAAAAAAACCAATTAAATAACCTAACTCTACACCTAAAGCAATTAGAGAAGGAAGAAATGAAGAACCCCAGAGTTAGCAGAAGGAAAGAAATCTTAAAAATCAGGGCAGAAATAAATGCAAAAGAAACTAAAGAGACTATAGCAAAAATCAACAAAGCTAAAAGCTGGTTTTTTGAAAAAATAAACAAAATTGACAAACCATTAGCAAGACTCATTAAGAAACAAAGAGAGAAAAACCAAATTAACAAAATTAGAAATGAAAATGGAGAGATCACAACAGACAACACTGAAATACAAAGGATCATAAGAGACTACTACCAGCAGCTCTATGCCAATAAAATGGACAACTTGGATGAAATGGACAAATTCTTAGAAAAGTATAACTTTCCAAAACTGAACCAGGAAGAAATAGAAGATCTTAACAGACCCATCACAAGCAAGGAAATCGAAACTGTCATCAAAAATCTTCCAGCAAACAAAAGCCCAGGACCAGATGGCTTCACAGCTGAATTCTACCAAAAATTGAGAGAAGAGCTAACACCTATCTTACTCAAACTCTTCCAGAAAATTGCAGAAGAAGGTAAGCTTCCAAACTCATTCTATGAGGCCACCATCACCCTAATTCCAAAACCAGACAAAGATGCCACAAAAAAAGAAAACTACAGGCCAATATCACTGATGAACATAGATGCAAAAATCCTTAACAAAATTCTAGCAAACAGAATCCAACAACATATTAAAAAAATCATACACCATGACCAAGTGGGCTTTATCCCAGGAATGCAAGGATTCTTTAATATCCGCAAATCAATCAATGTAATACACCACATTAACAAATTGAAAGATAAAAACCATATGATTATCTCAATAGATGCAGAGAAAGCCTTTGACAAAATTCAACACTCATTTATGATTAAAACTCTCCAAAAAGCAGGAAGAGAAGGAACATACCTCAACATAATAAAAGCTATATATGACAAACCCACAGCAAGCATCACCCTCAATGGTGAAAAATTGAAGGCATTTCCCCTGAAATCAGGAACAAGACAAGGGTGCCCACTCTCACCACTACTATTCAACATAGTGTTGGAAGTTCTGGCCACAGCAATCAGAGCAGAAAAAGAAGTAAAAGGAATCCAGATAGGAAAAGAAGAAGTAAAACTCTCACTGTTTGCAGATGACATGATCCTCTACATAGAAAACCCTAAAGACTCTACCAGAAAATTACTAGAGCTAATCAATGAATATAGTAAAGTTGCAGGATATAAAATTAACACACAGAAATCCCTTGCATTCCTATATACTAACAATGAAAAAACAGAAAGAGAAATTAAGGAAACAATACCATTCACCATTGCAACAAAAAGAATAAAATACTTAGGAGTATATCTACCTAAAGAAACAAAGGACCTATACATAGAAAACTATAAAACACTGATGAAAGAAATCAAAGAGGACACAAACAGATGGAGAAACATACCGTGTTCATGGATTGGAAGAATTAATATTGTCAAAATGTCTATTCTACCCAAAGCAGTCTATAGATTCAATGCAATCCCTATCAAGCTACCAACGGTATTTTTCACAGAACTAGAACAAAGAATTTCACAATTTGTATGGAAATACAAAAAACCTCGAATAGCCAAAGTAATCTTGAGAAAGAAGAATGGAACTGGAGGAATCAACCTGCCTGACTTCAGACTCTACTACAAAGCCACAGTCATCGACAGTATGGTACTGGCACAAAGACAGAAATATAGATCAATGGAACAGAATAGAAAGCCCAGAGATAAATCCACGAACCTATGGACACCTTATCTTTGACAAAGGAGGCAAGGATATACAATGGAAAAAAGACAACCTCTTTAACAAGTGGTGCTGGGAAAACTGGTCAACCACTTGTAAAAGAATGAAACTAGAACACTTTCTAACACCATACACAAAAATAAACTCAAAATGGATTAAAGACCTAAATGTAAGACCAGAAACTATAAAATTCCTAGAGGAGAACATAGGCAAAACACTCTCCGACATAAATCAAAGCAAGATCCTCTATGACCCACCTCCCAGAATATTGGAAATAAAAGCAAAACTAAACAAATGGGACCTAATGAAACTTAAAAGCTTTTGCACTACAAAGGAAACTATAAGTAAGGTGAAAAGACAGCCCTCAGATTGGGAGAAAATAATAGCAAATGAAGAAACAGACAAAGGATCAATCTCAAAAATATACAAGCAACTCCTGCAGCTCAATTCCAGAAAAATAAATGACCCAATCAAAAAATGGGCCAAAGAACTAAACAGACATTTCTCCAAAGAAGACATACAGATGGCTAACAAACACATGAAAAGATGCTCAACATCACTCATTATTAGAGAAATGCAAATCAAAACCACAATGAGGTACCATTACACGCCAGTCAGGATGGCTGCTATCCAAAAGTCTACAAGCTATAAATGCTGGAGAGGGTGTGGAGAAAAGGGAACCCTCTTACACTGTTGGTGGGAATGCAAACTAGTACAGCCGCTATGGAAAACAGTGTGGAGATTTCTTAAAAAACTGGACATAGAACTGCCATATGACCCAGCAATCCCACTTCTGGGCATACACACTGAGGAAACCAGATCTGAAAGAGACACGTGCACCCCAGTGTTCATCGCAGCACTGTTTATAATAGCCAGGACATGAAAGCAACCTAGATGCCCATCAGCAGATGAATGGATAAGGAAGCTGTGGTACATATACACCATGGAATATTACTCAGCCATTAAAAAGAATTCATTTGAACCAGTCCTAATGAGATGGATGAAGCTGGAGCCCATTATACAGAGTGAAGTAAGCCAGAAAGATAAAGAACATTACAGCATACTGACACATGTATATGGAATTTAGAAAGGTGATAACGATAACCCTATATGCAAAACAGAAAAAGAGACACAGAAATACAGAACAGACTTTTGAACTTTGTGGGAGTATGTGAGGGTGGGATATTTCAAAAGAACAGCATGTATGCTATCTATGGTGAAACAAATCACCAGCCCAGGTGGGATGCACGAGACAAGTGCTCCGGCCTGGTGCACTGGGAAGACCCAGAGGAATCGGGTGGAGAGGGAGGTGGGAGGGGGGATCGGGATTGGGAATACATGAAAATCCATGGCTGATTCATATCAATGTATGACAAAAGCCACTGGAAAAAATAAATAAATAAATAAAAATAATAAAAAATAAAAAAAAAATTATTCTATTACTTTCAAGCAGCTATTGTTCTGTAATTTACCAGAGTTTACATTGGTTTTCCGTGGGTGGGTTAATCAGATCCCCTATTCCATCACTACTGAACTGGATTCATACTACAGCAGCTTTGAGTAAGAAACTTAAAATGTTTTAGGCTTTTTAAGTGTAGATTAAATAATGATGGGATACAGTTTGCTCAACTGAACATTTTCTAAAGAAAGACTACCTTGGAGCATGCTGCTATTTGTCAGTAAAATTTTAATAAAATTTTTATAGCATTTTACTCTCTGGATGTCACTAATATCCACTAAGCATTCAGGCAGGTTTAAACATCTTTACCGCAGGAAAAAAAGTATAAGTTTAGCATTAAGCATTATACTTTTAGCATTAAAAGCCAAAACAGTTCTGCTATAGAGTCTTCCCGATGGATTTTTAAAAATGTAACTATAATAGAATTCTGTGATGTGCAATATAATGAGCTAGAATTAGTATATACCATTTAACTAATATTTACCAGGATTCATCAAGATTGCTGGGAAAAACATCAATAACTTCAAATACACAGATGACACCACACTTATGGCAGAAAGTGAAGAACTAAAGAGCCTCTTGATGAAAGTGAAAGAGGAGAGTGAAAAGTTGGCTTAAAGCTCAACATTCAGAAAACTAACTAAGATCATGGCATTTGGTCCCATCACTTCATGGCAAATAGATTGGCAAACAGTGGAAACAGTGTCAGACTTTATTTTTGGGGGGCTCCAAAATCACTGCAGAGTGCAGCCATGAAATTAAGACGCTTGCTCCTTAGAAGAAAAGTTATGACCAACCTAAACAGCTTATTAAAAAGCAGAGAAATTACTTTGCCAACAAAGGTCTGTCTTGTCAAAGCTATGGTTTTTCCAAGTAGTCATGCATGGATGTGAGAGTTGGACTATAAAGAAAGCTGAGCACTGAAGAATTGATGCTTTTGAACTGTGGTGTTGGAGAAGACTCTTGACAGTCCCGTGGACTGCAAGAAGATCCAACCAATCCATCCTAAAGGAAATCAGTCCTGAATATTCATTTGGAAGGACTGATGCTGAAGCTGAAACTCCAATACTTTGGCCATCTGATGCGAAGAACTGACTTATTTGAAAAGAGCCTGATACTGGGAAAGATTGAAGGCAGGAGGAGAAGGGGACGACAGAGGATGAGATGGTTGGATGGCATCACCGACTCAGTGGACATGAGTTTGAGTAAACTCCGGGAGTTGGTGATGGACAGGGAGGCCTGGCCTGTTGCAGTCCACGGAGTCGCAGAGACTCCGACACGACTAAGCGACTAAACTGAACTGAACTGGACCAGGATTCAAAATTTGGCCTTCAGAATGGAGGTCATGAATGGTGGGTAAGAGCATCTCGATTTATAGTGTTTAGATACAACTAGAAAATGAACAAAACACTGCAACTGGATGTAAATTCGTCAATAGATGTAGCTGGAACTCCTTTTGTGTGGTTTCACTGAGAAACACAAAGGAAAAATGTATATAGATAGATGAAAAGTATGTGTCTGTAAAGTACAGCATGAGATATGTTCACACACATGTATGTTTATATAGATTATGTGTTTATTCATATACAAATTTTTATTTTATAGATAAGAAATACAGCATTTATTGAGGTCAACTATTTATCTCATGTGACAGAGTTTCTGGGTAATGGAACCAGAATCTGAATCAAGGGACACCCACTTCTAGGTCTCATGAATTTTTGAGGCCATCTGCACCATGGAGTCTTGAGCAGAGTCTACACCCTTGAATATGAGCATCTCCTCTCAGGAAGGGCATGTGGAAACTCAAATATAACTGCTTTGAGTTTACAGATGGCAAATAGGTGAAAGAGAATATTATAGCATATGGTTCACGCTTGGTCCTACCAATTGAGAAAGCAGGATTCACACAGAGATGGCTAAAAGCAAACATTTTTAAAAGATATCTATTTTAATTTCTTGATGTGTCCAAGATTATAGACATACATTTAGCAATTTGAGAATTTTATGGATTATATTTGTGCTTTCAATCACTATATTTTGTTTAAAGTTTTTCTTCATTTCCTTTCAATCCCTTCATGAATTCAAATGCTATATTCCCACAAGAAGACCTTATTAGATAGTCCACCATAATTGGTATTGCTATTTTTAAGTGCTTAATAATATTGTTAGAAGAACTTACTTTATATTACATAAATATAGTCATTTATTATGTATATATTTTATGACCCATTAAGATGATAGAAAACAAGGGCTAACTCAAGTTAATTAATACATTAAACACTTAATAGGTACTCCTTCAATACTCTGAATTTTAATGATAAAATATTTTGTAGTAGTTTTATTCTATAAATTGGCTCACCCATTTAGGAGTCCCAAGTTTATAGATAAGCTCTAATTTTTTCTTACTTTTCACATTAAATGGAACAAAACATTGTCTCAAGTTATTTATGTTCCAAGGATATTGTTATAATGTGGCTCATACACAGATTTTAAAAGGCTATTGTGGAATAATGGATTTTCTTTCAAACATGTTCTTAAGGAACAGATTCAATAATATGACTGCAACCCATTAAATTCATATTGGGTCTCTTTTCTGACATCCAGTCACTTTTCCCCATAATTTCATGTTACCATGTCTTCTCAGGTTTATATAATTGACTGCCTAAACTGCAGTATTTAGGAAAGTTTGTGCACTTGGCAACAGAGTATCTTAAGTTTCTAAGCTCATTTCATTTGTGAATTTTGAAAGCTAGCAGTCAAGTCATGTCTTTTTAGCCTAAGACTCCAAGGAATTACACAGCTAAAGAACTAAAAGAAAAAGTGAGTTGAAAAGAGTCAAAAGCAAGCTGGACTAGAAGGGGATACAAGCAGCATAGAAACAACAGAAAGCACAGCTTCAAAGGAGGAGATGTGGAATCTCATGGTACACACAGATATCAGAAGGAAAACAAAGGGGAACATTTTGGTATTCACCTAACCTTCAAAAGGAAGCCTCTAGAGAAACTGGGGTGAAAAAAAAGAATCTTAAGCAATTTTCACCTCTGAGATTGAATTTATTGAAAAGATGTAGATTGTGATGAATAAAAACCTTCTTTCAGAATTTATTTTCATTCTCTACATGTAGAAATAATGCTTTATAAACAGATAGGCTTGTCTCTTTGTTTTCCTGAAGGAAGCTGTGATTTTGAGGAGACTGCGGTAGGATTTTTCAGGTCAGAAATAGAGGCAGTGTTTCATCAGTTATGCAAATACACACTGTCATAATGAGTTTCACTTAAGGCATACTTGACCAATATTGTGTTTCATGTTATACATAACGTACACAACTTTGTTTCATGAGGATAACTCCACCATAAGTCATTATTTTCATTGATTTTAATTAAGATTTATAAAAAAAAGTTTTGAGATATTGAAGCCAACCTTCATACCAAATCACCTTACCTGATAGATTTATAGATAATGCATTGAGATTGTCCTTCATTTCTTGAATGGTAAGGTAGCCTTCAGGTGTTGTCAGTAATATTGAGATTTAAAGTCAAAATGGATATTCTCATATAACTTTAATTTAAAATTTATTTATATAATTTTATGTAAACAGGGAATTGTGCAAATGAGTCTGAGTACCAAAAACACCCATTGGCAATAATATTGTTTAGGAATCAGATGGATAATGGGTTGTGCCTATGGACAGATGCACAATCATCTGTTTGATAAAATCACTTCTTTTAAGTGGAATGTTATTTGGTTTATAAATGCAGTGATCTATATATTTTTAAAGTCAAAAGTGAGTAAAAATAAAACAGATATATCTAAAATGCTGGTACTTCTTCCTGACAGTGGAATTTTTACTAGTGGAATATTTATAAAAACAATATTGGGGCATTTAAATACATTACATGAAGCTTTCTGAAATAAATCAATTAGTAGAAGAGCTAAAGCTATTTTTCTCTAAATAATGTTTCATGTGTTGGAGCCATCATGTTAATGAATGTTATATCTACCTCTTAGGTAGATATATATTTATCTATTATACATATATTATCCTCATTCATCCTTAGAATTGTATTGGAATATATAGTGATATATATACCAGCCATCTGGGAAGCCCAAAGTAAGTTTTTTACATGTGCAATTATGGGGTAAACACAGGTTTTGACACACCTGACTTTAAATTTAAGGCACCCTTTCTCCAGCCCTCCACTCTTGTATTCCTTCTGACCCTCGGTCTATATTTCCCAGTGGTCCCCTTCCAAAGGCTCTGACTATGACCTTGGGGGTTCAGATTTCCTTCACTTTTGCCAGAGTTCTGTTCCCCAAGGTCTGACACTATCCTATGTGGAAAATGACAAGTCTCCTCTTTGTTGGCACTTGTCTCAAGTCAAGTCAAAACTCAATATCTTCACAATCCCATAAGATTCATGGAAAGGTGTACTGACCCCAAACTTCAGTAGAACACTCCTTTGGGATTTTAACAGCTAGAAATTTAAAAAAAATTTTTTTAATGAAAAAACATTTAAGAGTCTAAGTTGCAAATGTTCTGGTGATACTTAGAATGATATATCTATTCATTGATATATACTTATCTCACAACCTGAGAGATGAGACAATTTACTTCCCTTTATCATCTTAGTTTCTACTTTGTTAAATATCAGCATTCAAATATTACTGCTGTATTATGATGGGGTTCATGGTAGGTCACCTCAAAATATGACACTTTGGTATATTGATTATTTTGAATTAAAGTGACTTAAAAAACAGCCAATATAAGAAGGACACCCTAACCCTTCAAACCTACCCTTTGTTCTCCTGAAAGCAAGAAATAAATCTCACTTGTGAAGGTACTGTCCTTCAAGAGAGTAGAAGACATTTTTATCACCAGAAATAGAAAATTCAAGGCCAAGAAGCCTGTATGAACAAAATTTGTTACTTCTTTGTTAATTTGCTACTTCAACAACCTTCCTATTTTATTACATCTTCACAAATAATTGCTTCTTTCTCTGAAAAACCATAAAAGCATCCTACTTTGGTCACTTATTTGGGTCTCTACTCTTGCCTGGAAAATCCCATGGATGGAGGAGCCTGGTAGGCTGCAGTCCATGGGGTCACTAAGAGTCGGACACGATTGAGTGACTTCACTATCACTGTTCACTTTCCTGCATTGTAGAAGGAAATGGCAACCCACTCCAGTGATCTTGCCTGGAGAATCCCAGGGACGGCGGAGCCTGGTGGGCTGCCGTCTCAGGGGTCGCACAGAGTCGGACATGACTGAAGTGACTTAGCAGTAGCAGCAGCAACAACAACATATTCTTATAAAACTGGTGGTGGTGGTTTAGTTGCTGTCAAGTCCCACTCTTGTAAACCCATGGACTGTAGCCTCCGAGTTTCCTCTGTCCAGGGGATTCTCCAGGCAACAATACTAGAGTGGGTTGCCATTTTCTTCTCCAGGGTATTTTCCCAACCCAAGGCAGAGAATCCACATCTCCTGCATCTCCAGCATTGCAGGCAGATTCTTTACCAACTGAGCCAGCAGGGAAGCCCTGAGACTCCTGTACACACATAATTAAATTTAGATTTCTTTCTCCTATTTATCTGTCTTGTGTCAATTTGATTATTAGAACAGCCAAAAGAACCATGAGGTTTCCCTCCCTGGCAATTGCTTTCCCTTTCCACAAATGACTTGTTACTCAAATTGGTAAAGATTTAGGGGCAAATGCCATGAAAACTATTAGCATAGAAATACTCTCTCTCTAGTCATTACAAACCATAAGAATACTCACTCCACTAGCTTTTATTCTCTGTTTCAGCTCTTAGACATTATTTCTATTTTGAGTACAATAAAATTAATCACTTGATAGCCTCAGTCATGCCAGGGCAATCAATAATTCCCATGAATCCCCTGAAGGTGTGGTATATGAAGATCTACAATACAAGGAGCAGGTAACATTTTCAGATTTTTAAAACATGTATCAAGAAAAGGAAATAATTTACAATGGAAACAATACTACATTATAGCCTTTAAAAGGCTCCCCAATCTCCTTCAGTCAATATAAAAATGCTTTCTCCTTAGTCTCTTCTCATTAGCATCTGCTAATCTTTGCATATGAATATCAAGATGAATTTTAAATGGTTTCTTACTACATTTTATTGTTTTCTGTTTTGTCTAATTAGTAATATTGCATGAAAGTTATTTTTTACTGTTTTGTTACTTTGTTTTAGATTAAGTAATGATTTGGGAGATAGAGAACATGAATTTCCTTAATAAAGCACTATTATGGGAGACTATTTTTTACTTTCTAATATCTATTTACCAAGGAACTTCTGGGAAAAAAAGCATTTAATAGTTAATGACTATGTAATGTAGCAGACACTAACAGAACACACGAAAAATCTTATTAAAGCATCATTTTGGAGAAAAGATACTTACCTAATATTTCCCACCATGAGCACTTAGGTAGTTTTCACTGTCAGGAGGACTTGATCATTTCATCTTATCTAGCTGTTTATTCATCCCAGAAATTTCTTAAAGAAAAATAAAAAATGGCAATTATTTAAACCTTTAAGAAAGAACAGGACTTATACTAATTACTCATAAACATATAAAACAATGAAACATCTTAGTTTCACACATATATAATGAACTCTGTAGCAGACTACATTATTTCCTAACTTTTTTCTCCTTACCAGGAACTGGAATGGGGCTTCCCTGGTTGCTCAAATGGAAAGGACTCTTATACCATGTGGGTAGATGAGCCTCTCTTTTAGACTGCTTTGTATTTCTCTGCATTATATTTGTTAATCCTGTACTCTTACCATTTTCTGCTAAACTGTCTGCCTTGGAAATGAATTTTTGAGTGGTGGTTAGTAAGGAGACCTGGTTTCATATCTTTGCTCAATCAAATTGTAGCTAAGTGATTTTGGGTTAAGTATTTAATCTCTCTTGGCTTCAGTGTATATCTCTCTTTGCTTTCTATGGTAAAGGATAAGAGAAGAATTAACTGCACTAATTACTTTTCCTTGCTAATGACAGGCTGCTTTTACCAAACCTCCAGGGTTTATCTACTTTCACAATATTTTCTGAAAGATACTGACTTCTTGCTTGTGTGCATCTCTACACATTTCCTTAGCCCTGTCGCTCTGTCTATCTACATGTTGTAAGTTGTCTGTTATGCTCAAAGCACTTGGGGGTATTAAGGGGATGTATATGAAAGAGAAATCTAATCTGTGGAGGGACATCTACTTTATATGAAAATAGTCTTTGGTAGTGTACTACACTGGAAAACTCCCCCCTTTGAAAACAGTAATATACTGGACTTGATTACACTGGATTCACTATGGGTAGAAACTCCTTACTTTTATTTATCAATATCAAAGGATCTGATATATATATATATATATATATATATATATATATATATATAAATCATAGTCCTTTAAACAATAATAGCATTTCTATTTTTTATGTTTTTACTGTATTATTTATTTTGAATTTTTGAATTTTATTTATGATAGACAAATTAAATGTGAAAAAATTTGTAGTCAAAAGCGTACAAACGTTCAGTCATAAGATGAATAAGTTCTGGGGATTTAATGCACAGTTTGATGACTAGGGTTAATAATACTGCATTATGCAGCTGAAATTTATTAAGAGAGTAAATCTTAAGTGTTCTCACCCCACATACTCATGTACACACACACACATACACACAAAGGTAAGACACGAGAGGATCAATGTGTTAATTGTGGTATTCATTTCACAATATGTACCTATACTGAACCATCGCATGTAGGTAGACCTTAAAAATGTTTTATAATCTAGACTGGATTATATGCTTCAGTGGGCTTTCACAAGTTTGGAGACTGACATCTTGATATAGACAAAGCAGATGCAGCAGTTGAGATGGTCCTTAATCAGCCAAAACAGAAAAAATAAAAAAGGATACAAATACCAGATTACTAAGCACAAAAACCTTAAGGTACAAGACAGAAAGATTCAATACCAAATGAGAATCTGAAAGTCAAGGTTTGTGTTTCACCCCATAGAATAGATAAAATAGATTACAGAAAGTGGAAGAGTCAAAGAAATCAAGTAGATGGTACGGTATGATGCTGCAAAGCTACCAGATTCTACTATATCTAATTCCATCCTTCCCCATTATTGTGGAGTTGTGTGGATTTTGAATTAACATTGCCAGTTATAAAATAGCAATTGAAACACACTGATCATTGTGGGAAGTGACTTTTATATATGGCTCACTCTATTTAGAAACATACTTTCACCCATGACTCAGTTCTATTTCATGGTGACAACCTTCAGCTCAAGTATAATCACTTCCTTCCCTCTATACAGAACATTTTCATGTTTTATGGAATGAATTTAGTGTGAAGAAGAATTATATACTTCACCAGGGAGGGATTTAAAAAATCCAGTGAGAAATAACCCAGCTGAGCCATGAGAGTAATGTAACACCTAGCCCTTCACACATCCAAGGCCCTGACAAATTCAACTTACTTTTCAAGTGTCATCTTCTTACTAGGTAGCATTAAGCATGAACACATTTTAATATATGAGGCTCTGAGAGATAGCCTTGCTCTTTAACTTCTCCATAGGTTTCAGTGCACTATTTATGCAAAAGCTAGCTAGAAGTCACATTTTCTCTTATTATTTAAAGATTACCTTTTTCCTTATCTCTATTCTCATTGCAGTGTAACTCTTCACTTATAGTTCTCATCCCAAACACTGTATTTTTTCAATTATCTTCTGTCTTAATTTTGAAAAATTTATCAGTGTCCTCTATCAATGCTTTGTTTCACTAATAATATTTGATGCTTTAACTACAAAAAATGATTAAAATCTGACATTAATTAGAAGAGTGGCTAGCATTTAGTAAATATTTTTTAAATATTGAATACAAAAATAGGTGAGAGATTTGTTTAGGGTAACACAATTAATTTGTGGCTAACCAAAATTGTAAGCAAAGCCTCCATATTTTTGGACTTAACTACTTTCTACAGGGTAATAAAGTGATACTAAATAAATTAATTATTAAATTTAATCACTCTATAAAAATATGAGGAAATGCACTGAAAAACATCAGTGTCCTCAACAGGCCATCTAATTGTACTCTTAACTAAATTGTTATGGAACACACAGACATAGAACAATTTTTATTGTACTTTCTTTTCTTTTTGCATCAAACCACATTTCAACATGAAAGAAAACAACTTAGAAAAAAAAATTCATTGGTCAAACTCTTTCCATGAAATGTTTAATTTGACATTGAATTGCCATTAGAGTTTCGAAGGTCATTAAAGCAGTTCATATGTGTTGCCTTAAGAGTAGTTTCGGCCAGACTATTCTATGATATCATCTGTCAAATACTGACCTTATTTATAACTGCAGAATCTTACAGCATTTTTCCTGAAGGAGGAAATTCATTTACTATGTCTCAATCCTGCAAACAGGGTAAAGCTACAAATTCTAAGAGCCCTCGTAAGTGGCAGTTTTGGATTGATTTTTTTTTTTTTTATGTTCAATTACCCCTTAAGTGAAGCTGAGCTGCCAAAACTTGCTTTTAGTTTTCGTCTTTTATCCTGGTTTATTCTTAATGCTTTGGAATTGATTTATAGAACATTTTGTGTTCTTGAAATAATTTTTTTAAACTATGCACTTGTATACTACAGAGTTCAAATACATACTTTCTGTTGACTGTATGAAAAAGATTTTAGAGTTAAAACGTGTGTCTTAATCTTCTCCCCTCCACTCTCCTAAAATGTACTTTCCTATCTACTATTTCCTAATTATCCCTGGTAATACACAAACATATAACTGGCTAAGGCTTTCATTTATTAATTTTACAAGAAAGATACATATACAGTTTCTGATCTTCTTCTTGCCTCTGGTATTTATGTGTTTCATCCATGCGAAACAGTCTTGGATACCTATATACATACATCGAAAACTAATAACAACTTTCCTCTCGTCCATCTAATCTCATTTATTTAAGCTGAGGCATTTATAAAGCTTATCTTGTCATCCATTCCTGAAATTTTATCAATTACTAATGTCAATCTGTTCACTGATGTTTGTATAACTACTACTTTATATATTTAGCTTGAATGACTTAAAGTTACTGAAGTTTCCATTTTCCTGAACTGGTGGGAACTCAACCTCAATTACCAAGTTAGATTCCCTGTCTGTATTCTTCTAGGATCATATTTGAATGAAGTAGGCTTTACAGACAGCCTAGGGTGGGAGGGGGGTAAGAGTCCTCTAATCTCTATTCTATTGTGGCTATCCTGACATCCCCACCAGGGAACAATTTCTCACTGAAGTTTTATCATTTTCTCAGATATTGTCAAGAGTGCTCTGTAGAGTTCCCAGTGTGTTAGGATCCACAAACTTGTGTATCTTCTCTGGTGACAGAATAACTAAGACGGTTTTGTTCCGTTTATTGCCTGTCTACAGTTAAATGATCTTAGTTTTCAGAGAACACAGTCAGAACTTATATAGTTTTTCTGGAAATACATAGTTTTTTGGTTGTTTGTTGTTTGTTTTTGTTTTATGAGGGGAGGAGGAAGGGGGTCTCTTCTGTTTCTCTTGCTATTGTAAACTCTAATTTTTCCTGAGGCAGAGAATATGTTCGAGGGTTTAAAGTGTTTTATGCCAGAAAGTGAGCAGTACTGCAGTGAGTAGAAATGAGTTGGGTCCTGGTTTAAGGTCACAGCATAGGGACAAAAAATGCTGCCTACCATACCATATTGGTAAGCAAAAGATGTTGAAGCCTTCAAGTCATCAGCCAAGACAGTCACCCCCAACTTTGCACCCTGAGGGGATTCAGGATGAAGAAAAACAAGATCCTGGCCCTAGATTGTTAACCTGTATAGCAGAGGACTGATTTCAATAAGCCCAGACTCTTACATTTTCCCATATACATAATAACTGAACAAAACTTAATTCTCAATTTTTAGACTGTGTGTGTGTGTGTGTGTGTGTGAGTGTGTATGTGTGTTTCAGTTAACAAGTGGAATTAACTATTGTTAGAGCAACCTATTTCTCTGTTGATAACAATTATCAACTCAGAAATAACACAAAACCCCCTCCACAAAACCCCCAAAAATAAAAGAAGCAAACACACAAAAATTTAGAAGGCACTATTGAGGGACCCAAAGAAGTAGAATCTGAAGGGAATATGATCTTCATAGAAGGTGAAGATGATGAAGTGAGATCTGCATTCATCCACCTTCTTTTCTGAAGGCAGTTCCAGGGTGTTCGAGAGATGAAGCTCAAGTAGAAGTAGCTGTCACTTAAGGCTGAGGAGTCAGAGACCACAGTTTGAGCCTGCAAGAACTGAAAATATAAGCTACAAGGGTGGGAGTCCTAGGATGTGAATAGAAACATATCATATATCCTTGGTTGTCACCAGCCAGCATTTCTGCAAGAATGATTCCAAACAGTCCAGGGAAGTACTGAAGGGTTTTCATCATCTCTACCACTAGGAACACAGTGTTAAGAGGCTGTATTTCTGCCAAGTTAGAAGGACTCAGTAACACCTCAAACTTGTGATTAAAACTTAGCATTATTCCATTTTGAACATTAAGCAATCAGTGTATAAGTCTGGTTTTAATCTTGTCTTTCTAACAGTTTACATATTCAAACTTTTAGATCTTTCCCTAATTCAATAGATAAGAATTGATATTCCAGCTCAGCTTGCTCTTTACATATAGTGAGGATAAGCATGTCTTCATATGTTCAAAGACAATTTGAAAAATTTAGACTACATTAAAACATAAAGATGTATGGAAAAATATTGAATTATTTTCTGTAAAATTTTGAAAAATGATAGTAATGCTCAAACAATTGCAAAGTATTATAAGCTCTCACAATTATGAAATTTATCAACATTAACATCAATGGTTGACTTTTTTATCATAAAATATAGAAAGCAAAAGAGAATGAAGTAACATTTTTAATGTGGTGGGAAAAAAAAATAGACATAATAAAACTGCATTGATCTAAGCACACACACATCCATAATGCATGAAAAACTAGTGAACCTGAAGAAATTGTCAATAATACCAGTATCAGTTTCTTGGTTTTCATATTTTACTATAAATACACGAGATACTTTCACTGGAGGAAACTAGGTGAAGAATACATGGAATGCCCCTATAAATTTTTCCAACATTGTCTGACTCTCTAACAATAAAAAGAGAACTTGAGAAAGTCTACATGTTAGAAACTAGAATTGCAGCTCATAAGGAAGGACAACGCTTATGGGAAATACTAAAAACCATCATCCATAACATCAAGATGATATTGTGGCAGTTTTTCTTCTTCCAAGAATAAAATTCAACACTTTGCTGAATATAAAGACTTCAGCATTTCTCTATAATGTATGACTGACAATTTCCAGTTTGTGATACAAGCTAACAGACATATGAAATTATAGGAAAATATGATCAACATCAAGGGATATATAGTCAATATAAACAGAACTAAAGTAAGCAGGTACTATAATTAGCAGAAAATACATTTAAAACCACAATGATGAATATGGTAGAGAATCTACAAGAAAAGATTGAAATGAAACATCAGATAGGATATATACATAAATAGTACGGAAACTTTTATGGAAGTGTACAATATAAATATTAGAAGTAAGAAATACAATCAAAAACACACACACATACACACACAAACAGCCAAACCACACCTCAGTAAACTGGATTAACAACAGAGTGGAGACAGTAGAAAAAAGGGTCGATAGAATAAAGATAAGTCAACAGAATTGGCCCAAACTGAAAAGCACAGAGAAAGGAAAAGAAGTTTTGAAAAAAGTAAAATGTCTTAAAAAACTGTAGAATAGTTCAAGTAGCTTAACATATATATATATATATATATATATATATATATATATATATATATATATATATATATTAAAGCTCCAGAAAAAGGAAACAATAGCAGGGCCCAAAATATTAAAAAAAAAAAAAAAAAAAAAAAGCCTAATTTTTTTCTAAATTTAAGCAAAAATCCAATTACATATACAGAAATTAAAGCAAATGACAGTAGAATAAGTGCAAAGAAACAAACCTAGAATATCCAACTTAAAATGATGAAATTATGAGTTTCTTTAGACATACAAAAAGATGCATGCACCACAGTGTTCATTGCAGCACTATTTACAATAGCCAAGACATGGAAGCAATGTAAATTTCCAACATTAGATGAATGGATAAAGACGATGTGGCACATATATACAATGGAATATTACTCAGTCATAAAAAAGAATGAAATAATGCCACTTGCAGCAACATGGGTGGACCTATAGATTGTCATACTGAATGAAGTAAGTCAGAAAGAAACCAACAAGAGAAAGAATAAACAATTTAGAATATATTTTTGTAATAAAGTATCACTAGACAATAAAAAGGAAGAGACTACAAAAAAAAAAAAAAAAGCTGGGTAAATTCCAGAATCATTGTATTATATGAAAAAAGGAAAATGAGTACATTCTATTTGACTCCATTTATGGTGACTGCATTGGAGAAGGAAATGGCAACCCACTCCAGTGTTCTTGCCTAGAGAATCTCAGGGGCGGCGGAGCCTGGTGGGCTGCTGTCTATGGGGTCGCACAGAGTCGGACACGACTAAAGTGACCTAGTGGCAGCAGCAACATGGTGATTGCAGCCATGAAATTAAAAGACGCTTACTCCTTGGAAGGAAAGTTATGACCAACCTAGACAGCATATTAAAAAGCAGAGACATTACTTTGTCAACAAAGGTCTGTCTGGTCAAGGCTATGGTTTTTCCTGTGGTCATGTATGGATGTGAAAGTTGGACTATAAAGAAAGCTGAGAGCCAAAGAATTGATGCTTTTGAACTGTATTGTTGGAGAAGACTCTTGAGAGTCCCTTGGACTGTGAGGAGATCCAAACCTTCCATCCTAAAGGAGATCAGTCCTGGGTGTTCATTGGAACGACTGATGTTGAAACTGAAACTCCAATACTTTGGCCACCTGATGCAAAGAGCTGACTCATTTGAAAAGACCCTGATGCTGGGAAAGATTGAGGGAGGAGGAGAAGGGGATGACAGAGGGTGAGATGGTTGGATGGCATCACCAACACAAAGGACATTGGTGTGGGTAGACTCCGGGAGTTGGTAATGGACAGGGAGGCCTGGTATGCTGTGGTTCATGGGGTCGCAAAGAGTAGGCCAGGACTGAGTGATTGAACTGAACTGATATAACTGTTTGGTGTGGTTGTTACATACAAGTAGAGAGACTGGGAAGGGTAGATGGTATTTGTGGAGAGATGAAAACACTCTATATTTTGATTGGAGTTATATGGCCACATGGATATATACATTTTTCAAAAGTCATTAAGCTCTACACTTATAAAAATGTATTCTATTAGATGTATAAGACATCTCAATTAAAAAACAAAACAAAACTGAACTTGACCAAGCTGATTTAGTTGTAACTGGGCATTTGATGAATGGTTCTCAAGCCTTCCTATACATTATAATCACCTGGGTATTTTTTAAAAACAACTAATGCATACAATTATCCTACCGTAAAACATAAACATTTTCTGTGATAAATCTTTGACATTTTTATTTCTTAAAATTTTCATACTGACTCTTACAAGCAACCAGTATTGAGATTCTTGAATGAGATAATTTCTAAAATATCTTCCAGCAATCAGTTTCAAGAGCTCTTACAATGAATGCCTGAAAATAAATTCCATAATTATGAGAAAAATATTAGTGTTCAATTGTTTGAGCATTCCTATCACTTTCCAATAATTTACAGAAAATAGTTTCCATATCTTTCTTTACATCTTTATGTTTTAATGTAGTCTTTTGCAAATAGCCCTTGAACATATGAAAACATGCTTATCCTCATTATACACAAAAAGCAAGCCAAGCAGAAATATCAATTCTCAAACATTGAATTAGGAAAAGATCTAAAAGTTTCAATACATAAACTGTTAGAAAGACAAGATTAAAAGAGACTCATACATTGTTTGGCTAATGTCCAAAATGGAATAATGCTATGTAAGTTAATTTCTCAGTATATTATTGAGTTACATTTGCACTTGCCAATTTTAGAAATCTAAGCAAATATCTTAACAAATACAAAACAACATATGCCAGGTGTTATTCATAATGGGCTTATTTTTAATATTAGCAATTTGGGAAATTACCTATCTATAAATGTGGGGTGACTAAATACACTAAGACATATCCACACTTGAAACTGCCTGTATTCCTAAAACAATGCATAAAATTTCTATGTACTCTTCTGGAATGATTTCCAGAATATATTGTTTCATGAAACTACCTAGAGCCAAAGTATCATACGTAACATGTCACTTTTTAAAATCTTTGTGTCAATGTACACATGTATATGATATTTCAGTGGGCCAAGATAAGACAGGCATAGTTCATATTGGACATTTATAAACATACATATATTTCAATTGGACATGAATTTGAGCAAACTCTAGAAGATAGTGGAGGGCAGAGGAGTCTGGTGTGCTACAGTCCATGGGATCACAAAGAATAGCACACGACTTAGTGACTGAAAAACAACAACATATTTTAATATTATAATATAAATTGATATAATATTTATTACTATCTTACATTTATTAAATGCTCTGTGTATATGTGTACAGATGTATATATCTATATTCATAGTCACTCCAATATCTATCATACATAATATAGATAGATACATAATATATATCTCTCCCTGTATCTTTGTATATCTATACTGAAATTGACAAGATGAAATAACACTTTGGTAGTAGCACCTAAAATAAATGTTTCGATTTCACTAAAGGAAATTAGAAAATGCTTTGGAGAAAAGACTTATTCTATATAACTAGCAGGCATATTTTATTAGGACCGAAAGAAAAAAGAACATAAGTACCAAAAAAACTTTGGCAAGTATCAATGAGCTAGCTAAGATTCAGATTCTACTAGCTAAAGTTTTTGATCACCTAAATCAAAATGAAAAAAGGTTGTAACTAATTGTAACATTTTGAATAAATAAAAAATCCTCTAAAAGATAGGATGTTATTGTTGTTTAGTCACCCAGCCGTGTCCCTCCAGGCCTTCCTGTCATGCTGCAGTCCATGAATCACTTAAATGCTATCACTAGAGAGGTGGATATCAAAATAATCCATTGTGCTGAAAATTTGTAATAAAAAAGGATAAATTAAGCATTCATTTGTCGGAGAACATCTGTAAAGCACTCCCTTGTTAGTGAAAGAAATTAGTGTGTGTGTGTGTGTGTGTGTGTGTGTGTGTGTGTGTGTGTGATGGTTTTAGCAAGAGGGAATAGAATTTTTTGAGAAATATTTGGAATAATTATCATTCCATGCTTGATTTTTAATAACAATTTTGTTCAGTTAATTGTTGGGACATAGGATGATGACTTCTTTTGCCATATCATTCCTGACCTTAAAATGATGGGCAAAATAGTTTCCTGTTAAAAGTATTGCAAACTAACCTCTGGAAAGCTTTTTTTCATGAGCAGAGCCATTTTCCCAGAAATGGTAATATGGTATTGATCTTCATTGTATTATAATTCTTAACTTTGTTTTCCACATGCATGAGTATTACTGACTTGCTAATGCAACGTTTAAAATAAATTTTAAAATGTGTACTAAGTGGTGAGATGGTAATACAACTCCAGGAAGATAAGATAATATATTATTGAATATTTTAGATTCAACATTAATGCTAATGGTATTATTCCCAATCATTGTTTTTTAGTTTTTATTGAGAAAAATGTCTATTTTATACTTAAGAAATACTGTATTCTCATCACTGCCTCATGAAGAAGTTTGGGTTTCAAACTTTCACATTCAATGTGAACATCATGATATAGAATTGTATACATACAAACATTTTTAAAAAGCAGGAAAATAAACCAATCTGAAAATACACAATAAAGAATCATAGCATATTTCAGCCTTGAACTCCTAGTCTTTATAATAAAAAGAAAGATCTGATCTACTTTTTTTAAAATTTCATAATGGATATGCACTTTCTTTTCATTATCATTAATTTTATTAACTCCTTGCCTGAAGCATAAGTGACATAAAATTAACTACACACATTTAAAGGCTGTTTTTTATACAAGAGCACACCTGTGAAACATCACCACAAAAAAGATATTGAACACTACCCACAACAGTTTCCTTGCATCTTACTGTATTCCCTCCTTCCTTATTATCCCTACACCAGCCCTCTCCTCAGGCAACTATTGATCTGCATTCTTTCATTATAGTTTGTAATCTCTTGTATTTAATATAAATAGAATCATACAGTATGTTCACTTTCCACTCTGACTAGTGGAAACAGGTATTTTTCTTTGATCTGTGTGTCATCGAGGCACTATTCATCTCTTTTCAAATAGTTCTTAAGCCTGCACCATATGCATGTGTTGATCAGTAATTATGTGAATATTTGACAACACTTTTCTGCAGATATGTGGTGTTCTCTCTCTCCTCTCCAGTTCTCTGTCCAGAAAATGTTAAACACCTTGGGTCTCCTCAGACTCCCAGTTCTACCTCTACAATCAGGAGTTTGCAGGACTTGCCTTTGTTGCCATCTCTGCTAACATCTCCAATGAAGGAAGCTGGTTGTTCACAGGGCTGAACTCGTTTCCTATTTTCTAAGGAATACTCTATTTCATTGTCTAGCATCTAGTTCACTGAAAACCACTGCTTCAAATACACTGTCTGTTTTTGCTTGTTTTGGTTTTTATAAATTATAAACTGGAATATGTCCTCCCGTATGTACAATCTTTATTTTGTTGGGATATTTGAGATAACTATAATGAGAAGAACTTGAATGATGAGGTATTGAACACTCCCTTCTGCTAGCAATAATAGTCAGGTTGAAATTGATGACCAAATACATTAGACACAATAGGCTTTACCCCAGATAAATTAATCCAGGTTTTAAAAGAATTTATAATAGGTAACAGCAGGGTTAACAGCAGCATAAGAAAGTTCTGGTGACTCTCAGGCACAGCTTCCAGCACCCTCTACTTTGTACACAGGATGGGTAAGGTCACAAGACACAAGTCTTACAGGGTGCAGACCACTTCTACCCCAGGAAAAAGATATCCCCACGACCTTTGACCTTGTATATTTTCTCAGAGGTATGTGAACTGTACTCATTTTCTAGCACAGCTTAATATCATTGACATTATTAATATCACTATCAGTAACTAATCAATTACAGCTTTTTAAATAATAAAAAATGAACTACATTGTTCTTTTTCGGTAGAGAGCATTTATTTAGACCTAATATATGCTTCTAAATCCACTGAAGTAGTGTTTCAATAATTTGATCAAGGTCTTTTCCAAAGCTAAAAGGTAGAACCGTAGATCACTGGTTAACACTTTCCTTACAGATATCTCACTCTATATTGCCTATTACTATTATTCTGTCTGGACTCAGTCACATTTCATTATGCCACTTTGAAGAGTCTGCAGTTAGTATCATATATGGATTAAAGGAATATCTACATCAAGGGCTAAATGGTGGGGGTGGAGATGAGAATGGAAGGTGGGGTGATATCTTTACTTTTCTGTATTATTATGATTTCATGGATCTTTATATCAAGGTCCTTTGAAGTAATATTCTACATGCAATGTAATGACAATTTATGACATTTTGTGATTCTGGAAATTGAAATGCAATACTCTCTATTGTTTGGAATACACAAATCATTTTAGGATGTCAACAACTAAATTTTCTAAAAATATCACACACGTATAGATCATCTATTAATACTATGCATAAGGCACTGTCTTCTACTTATATTTGGTTGGATGGATCGAAACTTATTAACAAGGCTAAGTATAACTTCTTTCAGTCCTACACAGAGTAGCAAAGTGTCCCATGGAATTTAATTGACCCATAGTATGTATTGTTCATCATGTAAATATTATTATTGAATATAATGCATAACTTCACTGTTTTTGATAGACTGCAAGTCCATTTGGATAATAAAGTCTTTGCAATTAATATAAATATAACCAAAATTTATTTCTTACTATACCACTGATGTTTCTATGTCAGCTGTAAAATAAAAACTGCACCCTCTAGTCATGTTCAATACAAAAATTAATATGATAAATCAAATTGTTTATATAAAATAGCATTGCAAATGTTTGTACTCTGTCTTAAAAGAGAAAAGGAACAAATAGCTACACAGTTGTCTCTGTATTCAAGACTGAAATAGAGAATTGAAAATTATCTATATTATTCCAGGGTGAAATTTTACTGTTATTAATTAGCTTTGTGAAATTACTTAATTGTACATTAGCCATAAATAATTTGATTTCATCTCAATTTTAAACTGCATTTAAATATCCCTCAAATATATCAATCCTATATGATTACTTATCAATATATTATATAGTTAAAACTTAAAAGTAATCATTTTATATTAACAATGATAAATTTATATAAATTTTCATATTAAAGTGTGTAATTTGAGGATATTAGTAAAGCTAACATAAAAAAGAACAAAGTTTGACTTTATATCTTAGAAATCACTTGGAATTCAAATCATACTTTTGTAGAATAGAGTTATGGAAATATTAGAAATAAAAAATTCATCATTTAGTTATATTACACAGAGGAATGAATCACCTTCAAAGTATTTTAAAGCTAAAATAATTTAAAATATAAATTAGAAGGAAATTATAGAGAATTTCTCTTTCCCTAGTAGGAATTCTAACTTTATTCTTTTTTATATTCACTATAAATGACAATCCTTTTATCTTTTAACTTTATTAGAACTCCTCATCAAATTTCAGTCACTTGTGACAAGTTTATCTTATGTGAGCTTATAAATGACATTTTCTTTTCTATTGCACGTAACTGCAAGTAACTCTCAAAATCAAGTAACAATTATTTGTGTTAATATTCACTGAGCAGACATTTATCAAACACCAGCCCCCTCCAACAATGTGTCAAAAACTATATAGAGTAAAAGCAATGGGAAAAAAGAGGTTTGAGCTAAATTAATCCATAGTCTCATCATATTCATAATGTATCAATTAACTGGATATTGCTGAAGACACAAAGCATATACAATATAAGACATGGGATATACCCTCACAACACGTGATCTGACATGGGACGGGGGTATATAAAAAATGGTAAAGAATAATTTTAAAATACTGTAATATTAAAATATATTAATTTAACAAACTTATCCATGTTATTTGGTCTGAGATACTTCATCTTACAACTTGAAATTAATGATAAGAGATAGTTTTGTAAGGAGTAAAACAAAGAGAGGCTAAGGCCAGTTGACATGATGCTGGATTCCCTCACACCCTCATCATCTAGTTCTCTGATAATTCAGGAGTGAGGACATGAAAAACCTCAAATCCCATTTCCCTGCCTCCAACTTTGCCTAAAGCATTTTGCTTCTGTTTCCAAGCTGCATCAAAACAAGTCTTTCCAACTTTTATTATCTGTAGGTGTTTCCATCTCTGAAAAAATAAGGAAGTGGAAATACTGATGGTGGAAAAGGAGGTATGTCAGCATGTACTTCAACATTATAGTTTTTGACATTGTGGCTGCTTTCAGAACCTACAGCTGTTGCCACTCATCTAGAAAAACAGTGTGTATTAATCTCTACTGGTTTCAGCCTGATGCGTTTTCTCCTGTTGATGGCACAAAACCAGGGTCTCTGGTTAGTGATCTCATGAGTTCAGTTTCAGTCATCCTCTCTCAAGGGAATAAATTCCATAACATGAGATATAAATAGAATGACCTAAAAAATTTCTGATATTGTGATGAATATTAGTAATTTCTGACTTTTATCAATATTTTTGAAAGAATTTAGGAGAAAATTCTGAGATGGCTATATGGATACTGTTTGAAATAAGAAGCATCTTTCATCTATCCTTATAAATACCATGCACTCATCTCACACGCTAGCAAAGTAATGCTCAAAATTCTTCAAGCAAGGCTTCAACAGTACCTGAACTGAGAACTTCCAGATGTTCAAGCTGGATTTAGAAAAGGCAGAGGAACAAGAAATCAAATTGCCAACATTTGTTGGGCCACATAAAAAGCAAGAGAGTTCCAGAAAAACATCTACTTCTGCTTTATTGACTATGTCAAAGCCTTTAACTGTATAGATGACACGACTGAGTGACTGAACTGATAAATAACATGAGTGGATTTTTTCCACTGGTATCAGGAGCAAGTGTAGCTAAAATTCTTTGGAAAATCTCTGTGGGTGATGTGTGTGTGTGCATGGTCTAAATACAGTTTATTTTAGATTTTCATAAATATTTAAGTAAACTACTTCTTGTATATTTACAGTGATACTTTTTTCATAAGGCAAAAACATTGCTTAATTGACTATTATTTTTATTATATTTGGATATATTACATATTATATATTATAAATTATATTGATAAATATTAAATATATTATATATATGTAAATTCTTGAGGATTTTAGAAAAAAGAAATATATTTGAAAATATGTTTTAGATGTGTTTGTGTGCCAAATAATTCTGTTTCATGTAAGGATCAGGAAAAAAATAAATGATGAAAAATTATTTGTACCAGGTATGATGGTAAGAACAATATTGCTACTACTGTTTTGTATTAACAGTAAAGTATCCTTTTTTTCCTCTGCTTTCTCAATAGCAGAAATTTGTGTTTTTGTAATCCCACTTATTTGAATGGTCCTATATTCTGAGAATCCAGCATGAATTGCCCTTGAAATGAAGGTAAACACAGGAAGTACTGTGAGAAGCTGCTGCTTGTCTTGGCTTTCTCAGTGTGATGCATGATATAGTTTCCAGTACTGCCTTAACCAGTAGCCAATGCAATAACATATAAGATGTACACTATGAATTCCATGAGGGAAGTCCACAAAATGCCCCTCTTCCTGAAGAGAAATAAAAGGCTTTGAGAATTTTTAACTACAGCTTGGGCCTTTTAGAAGCTGTACTAAGCCACTCTCCTTTCAAAGTCATTAAATAAATATATGTATCATCTTTCGGTGATCTACTTTTGCTGAGTCACATTCCCGGAAATGGCATTTGGAACAGAAAGAGATCAAGTGATTGAACTGAAGTCTCCTGCAGAAGTCTGAAAGGTATATGATATCAGATAGCTCTTTGATTTGCAACAGAAATCTATTTTCATAGTTTCCATTCATCAAAATTATTTTGCAAATGCATTGCACACTTCTGGTTTAACTATTATACCTCCCTCTTTCTGAGAAGATAGGTAGTGTGGTTATTAATAATTTCAGAAACTAGAATATTTGTGATGGATGCATGGATATCTGTTTCTGGATTGAACTGTTCAGCAGTGTTGGGTCAGTGCTCTCTATGACTTTGAATTTCTTAGAGATTATCTGGTTGCATTGCTAGTATCTGCTCTCAGTCACTATATCTAATACACGCTTTTTGCACTATTAGATAGCAAGAGCCGATAGGTGAGCTCGGTCTCCCTCACAATGAATCTATTTGACTTAGCTCTTTGACTGTTTTTATGTGTTTCATATTTTAGTGTCCCCTCTATCTCAGTTATGAAGCATACAAGAAATGTCTAGCACATACAATAAAGAGAACCAACAAATAAGAACCACGGTTATTTCTCAGTTTGACCATTGAGACAAAAATAGAGATTGATTTAAATCTATACCTGCTGCCAGGAAAATAAAAAGAGTTGGCTCAATACAGCAGAATTCTTACAGAAGCCTACGAAATGTCTCCTAGTGTGGCATCCTACAGTTTATCCCAGGAAAATAAAAAGAGTTGGCTCAATATAGCAGAATTCTTAACAGAAGCCTACAAAATGTCTCCTAGTGTGGCATCCTACAGTTTATCCCATTAGTATGGGATTTTATACACCTGAACACCACCCCGAGAGAGTTTGAAAAACAGGAAGGTAGCAAAGAGAATAAACTGTTTGCTTTTATTTCTACTAAGCCATTATTTTTATTAGATACAAAACTGTAAGTTTATTGGTAGAATGAAGGTTTGTTAATGTTGTCACAAAATTCAGTTTCTAAAGAATTTGTATATGTGAAAATGTAGGTCCTTTACCTAGCATTAAACATGTTTAAATGTCAGGAATTCTTATTTTCTGAACAAGGAAAATTGGTAAGGTTTCAGAGTTTTGTAAATTTTTAGAAGAATCTAAGTTTAGCCTTTCAGTAAGTATGAGTATTTTTCCTCTCAAACATTAGAACGATCTGTAGAATAGTAGAATCAGTGAATTTACAAAAATACAAAAATGGAAAAGCTAATGATGGGAATTATATGTATTTAAAAATCTGCTTGACATTGCAAGGGAAAAAAATATGTACACATGGTGCTGAAAAAGTAATGAATGTGATCTGAGTTGAATAATCAGACAAAACAATAGTAAGACATAAGCTCACATCTGCAAGAATGGCTATCATTAAAATGTCTACAAATAATAAATTTGGAAAGGATGTGGAGAAAGAACTCCTGTATGTTGTTGGTAGGAATGCAAATTGGTGCTGCCACTATGGAACACAATATGGAGGTTCCTCCAAAAACTAAAAACAGAACTGCTACATGATCCAACAATTACACTCTTGGGAATATATCCAAAGAAAATGAAAACATTAATCTGAAAAGATAAATGCACCCTGGCAGCACTATTTACAATAGTCAACATATGAAAGCAACCCAAGTGCCCATCAACAGAGGAATGGAATGGATGAGGAATGTGTGGGATATATCTTTATATAGATATAGATAGTGGAACATTACTCAGCCAATAAGAGAATGAAATTTTGTCACTTGCAGCAAAGTGAATGAGCCTAAAGAATACTCTTAGTGAAATAAGTCAGAGAAAGATAAATGCTCTATGATACTACTTCTACGTTGAATCTAAAAAATAATACAAATGAATTTATATGCAAACCACAAAAAGCATCACAAATAGAGAAAAAACTAGTGATTACCAAAGGGGAGAAAGGGAAATTAGAGGTATGAGATTAAGATATACAAACTACTATGTATAAAACAGATAAGCAACGGGATATATTGTACAGTACAGGAAATTAAAAACATCATTGTGCAATGATTTTTAATGGAATATAGTCTATAAAGAAACCTGAATCATAATGCTGCATACTTGAAACTAATGTAACACTATAAATCAACTATTGTTGTCATTGTTGTTTAATTGCTAAGTCATATCCAACTCTGTGATCCCATGGACTGCAGCCCATCAGACTCCTCTGTCCATAGGATTTTCCAGGCAAGAATACTGGAGTGGGTTGCCATTTCCTTCTCCAGAGGATCTTCCCCACTCAGGGATCCAAATGCACCTCCTGCATTAGCAGATAGACTTTTCAATAAAAAAATAATTAAAAAGTTATTTTAAAATTATGAGTAATCATGATTAATTAGATAACTAGCAGCCTTTTTTATATCTTTACAGTTTAATGACAAACAGATTATAGTTCTTAAACTCTACTGTGTAGTTTTTGTACAAACATCTATAAATACAAGCAATAGTTACAACTAGTGACACTCATTTCTTTATTTAAAAAATGTACAAAAGACTTTTTAAAGGAAAAATGTATTTTAAAAAATTCCATCTAACTTTATTTTCTTTTTTTAAAAGCCAATACATTTCCTGCAGGAATGAAGTACATTTTCTTTTTAAAATGAGAGAAAATGTTCTTCCTGTGGTAATAATATCATTAGCCAAGGAACATTTCAAAGTAACAAATCACTGATGCAAACATTTCCCAAAGAAACAAATAGGAAATGTAGTTTGAATTTCACCAAGATGTATAAAAACTGGAGTTAGAAACAAAACTCAGTATTGATTTCCTAATGATCTTGTTTTTTTTTTTTAATTAAAAAAAATTACTTTCTTGAGGTCATCTAAATCTCAGTAATTCTTTTTGTTGTTTTTTGTTTACATCTTTTGTTTTTTGTTTACATGTTATGTCTTTCCCCCTAAATAGCTGTATATGCAAAAAAAAAATATGAAAAAGTATTAAAGTTTAATATTTTTATTCTATAGTAGGAAATATTCGAGGATAAAATAGTTTAGACTCCTCTCCTTCTCCTCCCACTTAAATACAACCATAAGCCCTGAAAAGAACCCCAGAGAAATATAAAAAAGAACACCAAAAGGCAGTGAGAAGGTAAATGGATTTTGTTAAGGAGATACCTTAAAAGTTGAGAAACAACACAGCTGGAAGAGGGTAGCCCAGACTTGGCACTGCTCAAACTCCAATCCGGAAACAGAAGACTGCCCAGGTTCTGCAGACAATTCCTAGGTGTCCCTTTCTTTGGGGTCGGTCATTGGAGTTTTTGCCCGTTTCCTTTAGTGGAATCGCGTTTCCTTGATATCAGGATCTTCGTGCTGTTCCGTTGGCATCTGCATATTTGAGGCTGTAGGCACCTCCTCCACTCTTTGCAGACTGGCTTCAGCAGCAAACCCCGTCACCAGTCAGACCCCCCAGAGATCCTGCTGGTGTCTACTGGCTTCTGGAGACCTTGGGCAGGTAGGCCTGTTGCCTGGGTCAGCAGGCGGGCTGGCCTGGGTTTTGGTTCTTAGGGCCTGTCCTGGTGCAGGCTTGGAGCTTGGGTTCACGGGGGAAGGCCTGGTTCTGGAGTCGGTCCTGATGGGTCTGGGCCCTTGGCTCTGGCTCGGAAGGGGTCAGTCAGGCGCCAGGGAATAATGGCTTACGCCTGGCCTCTGAGTCCGCAGTGCTGCACAGGAGCCGCGGGAACCCCGAGGTGCGGCGGTGGATCCCGGCCTCGGCCGGCTGGGAGAGCCGGATGCTCAGAAGCCTCCAGCGACTTCGTTGGGAAGCCGCCTGTGTCCTCCCACAGGAGTATCCACCACCCCTTGAGCCAGCGGGCCTGCGTTCACCGGCTTTCTGAGAGCCTGGACAGAAGGAAGCCGCCCGGCGCCCCGAGATTCACGTAGGCCCGCAGGAGCTCGCTGGTGCCCAGGTGAGCTGAGCCTCAGTTCACGGAGAACCTCCTCGCGAGAACCTCCTCGCGAGAACCTGTGCTGGGGAAGCCGTCTGAATCCGCTGGCGTCCGGAGCCGCAGGCCTCGGTTTGCTGCAGCCACAGAACTCGGTGACTTAGGAGCAGCTCGAGGCCAGGGAACCCTCCCGGGGCCACTGGAGCTAGTGGACATGGAGGTGAGCTGGCCTGGATTGGCGGGAGCCCACCAGGGCCCAGTGTCAGGGACTCTGTCCTGGGGCCTTGTGGCCCTAAGACGCGGGGAAGAGCCTGGAATGGCAGCAGTTTGCCAGAGCCTGTGTGCTGGATGTCGCTGGGGCCCGAGGGGGGTCACCCGGGGCCTCCGGGGTCGGTGGGCAACTGCGTGTGTTCAGGGCCCGAGTTCTTGGGAACCCGCTGCCAGAGCCTGGAGTTGGGGAACCACCTGGGGCCTTGAGCCAGAAAGGTGCCGAGGGAGCCGGGAGCAGGGGAACGAGGATGCTTCTGGGGCCACTGGAGGGACAGGTTCGGTGTGTTGGGCCTGGGTTCCTGCAGAGGTTGGCCTCGGTTGGGGTCCACAGTGGTCCCCCACTTCGCCCTCCTCTCGCGCAGGGTGGCGAGGGCTACAAGGAGGGGTGAGGGACTGTGCCCCCTCCTTTCCAACTTTCTCAGTACTGCTGGTCTTCACCCAGATAGCTGAGTCCCCTCCCTGGAATCATTGGCTCCTGTGAAGGCGTCATGAGCTGGTAACTGGATGCTGGGGGAGGAGAAGGGACTTTTGGATGAGGGCTCAGAGCGTGGGAGTTCCTGGGCAGCCTCTTTTGCTTCATTTATTTGCTAGTCTTTTTTTTTTTGGAGACACATCATCAATTTTATCTAAGCTATGTTTTACTTGTGTGTAGTAGGAATGAATTAGTTAATCTTTGCTGTGTGTTTGCTAATTTCTTTTACACTTCCTTATTTTGTGTTTCTTCGTCAGCCTGATGAAAACTTCTAAGAATTTTATTGGGTTGTTTGAAACAGCTTTCGGTTTGATTGTTTCTATGTCTTTTTAGTTAATATGAGCTTTTACCTTTATTTTATTGTGTCTGCTTTCTTTGGATTTATTTTGTTGTTCTTTCCCCAACACTTTTAAATGTGCCGCTTAATTACTGCTCTGCAAGCTAGCTCTATGCAACCCTCTAAAATACCCAGTCATCTTCTCAATCTAAGTGGGAATTTCTCTCAGTGACAAGCATCAGATTCATTAGCATAACTCTCTCTAAACCAATTTTTTACATACCCAAATCCTGTGATGCCTTATTTTGGACATGAAAAATTGGGTATTTTCTTTGAATGGGACAAAGAAAAGTATTACAGTTAGAGTATTTGTTTCTTCCTTTCACTGGGATCTCTTGAGCTTTTTTAAAAAATTAAGGATAAGTATTTGATATTATCAATTAAATCTTGTACAACTTCTGATATGGTTTTTTATTGATTGACATAATTATAATCAGTTATGTGTAGAAGATCAGATGGTTTCTTGGAAAATATGTCAGGTGGGGGTGGTGTATTCTACTTTGAGTCAGATTGCTAATACTTAAAGTTATTCCTCTTCTTTTGTGAGAGATGTTTCTCTTGTAACTCAAACCTATCTTATTTTTCTTTAATTGGGCATTATCATTAATAAAAATAAGTGTGTTTACAAAGTCTGTTAATGTCTATGGTAGTATATCTTCACCCTCCCCCTTTTAAATAAGAAAGAGAAACTTTTCTAGATCAATACCTATGTAGATGTTTACCATAGTGAATATTCTAGTTTATCCTTGCATTTTCTTTGCAAATCTTATTAAAATACATTTTGTGTTTATTCCATAATTTTATTATATTTAAGCCATGTAGGGATGTTTGCTTAGTATTGTCAGATCAATTACTTTATTTAGAGTTTCTAAGTCTTTTATCTTTTCAGTGATCATTCTGTTTGCTCACACTTACTAAGATAAGTCTGTGTTTATTCAGGTTTGATTGTTGACATGAGGGCTTTACATGGAATGAGTTATTCTTATTTAAAGTATTCTGGCTCAGGAAAAAAAATGAGGGGAAAATCTGCGTGTTGTTACTGATGATACTTTTTTCATGGTTTAGAGGGGGAGCTGTATGCAGCCTGAGTAGAAATAAAGCACTGTATTTTGCCTATTATTGTCTTTTTCATGTATATTGTGGTTACATGCTAATTAGGTCAGTGCGCTATTTATTAACAGGGATGCGTATTATTGTTAAATGTTACAACAGTCTCACTCTCTGTTTTATGCTGTCCATTGCAAGTACAACTAGGAATGAATATCATGAATTGCTGATTTTACTTTTTATATATCTAACTGGGAAGACTCAATGGAACTGAGAGTTGGTCTCATCCTATGAAATTAAAGCTATTTTTTTGCCAGCATCCTTTGTGTCTTTGAATCATACATCATCAATGCATACTTCTGAAGCTTGAATATTTATTCCTTCATTCATTCATTCCATACATATTTATTTAGTTCCTTCTATAGTCCAGGCAGGTGGTTGCAGAGTTGATCACGACTGAAATGACTTAGCACACACGCATACACATAGTCCAGACACTATTTTGGGAAATGAATATATAATAAAGCACAAAAGAGACATGATTATAGACGTTCTGATGTACAAACAAGGATTAGGTATGTATAATCAAACCAACAAACATGTACAATGAAACCCTGAGAAGGTGTAAGAATTGCAAGAATAAGGTATTAAATAACAGACAGTTGGGAGTCATCAAGCAGCTTCTTTCATTATGGATTAAATTTCTATTTCTAGAAATAAGGTTAATAAGAATGTTCCTCTGAAACTGACATAACATTTTAAATCAACTATAGTTTGATAAAAATTTTTTAAAAAATGTTCTGCTCTTTCCTCTCCAAATATCTTTATAAAAAAAAGACTTATGCAGAAGAGTTATGGATAAGATATAAATTAACTTTAATGTTAAAGATCATATAAGGCAGGAAGATAGAAAGCTGAGCAAAAAGAGAAATCAAATTGTTAGTATCCCTAATCACTCTAATCAAGATATAGTGGAGAAGAGAATTGAAATTATTTTGATAGCCTCTGAATCTTCTAGAAAACTGCATTGTTAACTTGTCCATTCAGGCAGAAAACTTATATTCCTGAATGTCGTGGGGTTATGACAGTTTCAGCACCACCCAGGGTACATTCTGTTATCTAAGGCTGTCTTAGACACATGGCCATTAGGCCTCTCAGACTACTTGGTAATGGTCTTTTTTTTTTTTTTTTAACTTTTTAAATTAATTAATTAATTTTAATTGGAGGATAATTACTTTACAGTATTGTGGTGGTTTTGCTATACATCGACATGAATCAGCCACAGGTGCACATGTGTCCCCCCATCTTGAACCCCGCTCCCACCTCTCTCCCCACCCCATTCTTTTGGGTTGTCCCAGAGCACTGGCTTTGAGTGCTCTGCTTCATCCATCGAACTTGCACTGGTCATCTACTTCACATATGGTAATAAACATGTTTCAATGCTACTCTCTCAAATCTTCCCACCTTGCCTTCTCCCAATAGTCCAAAAGTCTGTTCTTTACATCTGTGTTTCTTTTGCTACCTTGCATACAGGATGTCATTACTGTCTTTCTAAATTCCATATATATGTGTTAACATGCTAAATTGGGGTTTCTCTTTCTGACTTACTTCACTTTGTATAATAGGCTCCAGTTTCATCTACCTTAATAGAACTGACTCAAATGTGCTCTTTTTTATAGCTGAATGATATTCCATTGTGTATATGTATCACAACTTCCTTATCCATTTGTCTGCTGATGGACATCTAGGTTGCTTCCATGTCCTAGCTATTGTAAACAGTGCTGCAGTGAACATTGGGGTTCATGTGTCACTTTCAATCACTGTTCTCCATAGTGACTGTACCAGCATTCCCTCCAACAGTGTAAGAGGGTTCCCTTTTCTCCACGCCCTCTCCAGAATTTATTTTTTGTAGACTTTTTGATGGCGGCCATCCTGACAGCCTGAAATGATACCTCACTGTGGTTTTGATTTGCATCTTTCTAATAATGAATGATGTTGTGCATCTATGTTTATTATACATCTGTATGTCTTCTTTGGAGAAATGTCTGTTTAGTTCTTTGGCTCATTTTTTGATTGGGTTGTTTGTTTTTCTGATATTGAGCTTCATGAGCTGCTTGTATATTTTGGAGATTAATTCTTTGTCAGTTGTTTCATTTGCTGTCATTTTCTCCCATTCTGAAGGCTGCCTTTTCACCTTGCTTTTAGTTTCCTTCCTGATACAAAAGCTTTTTAAGTTTGATTGGGTCCCATTTGTTTATTTTTGTTTTCTTAATGGCCATTAAGTGTGGCCAGACATTGAGGGGGTAGGCTGTCCAGGCTCAAATAACTCACCAGTCCTCTGCAAGTACATTACTGAGCATAACTACTCTTTTTGTTTTATTCATAGTTTTGCTGGCTAAATTCAAAGCACTTTGTCATAACCAGGTTGCTCCTGATCATAACATAATATGATATAATGAGTGATATATATTAACATAATGTGTGTGTGAAAGTCACTTAGTTATCTCCGACTTTTTGCAACACCATAAACTATGGTGTTCATGGAATTCTCCAGGCCAGAATACTGGAGTGGGTAGTCTTTCCCTTCTCCAGGGGATCTTCCCAACCCAGGTATCGAACCAGTTCTCCTGCATTACAGGTGGAATCTTTACCAGTTTAGCCACAAGGGAAGTCCAGTAATACTGGTGTGGGTAGCCTATCCCTTCTCGAGTAGATATTCCCGAGCCATGAATCAAACTGGGGTCTCCTGCATTGCAGGCAGATTCTTTACCAACTGAGCTATCAGGGAAGCCTTATTAATGTAATACAATATGAAATAATAACAAATAAACTTTAGATCCTTAGATTATTAGAACTCGCACTAATAATCCTATTTCTTCCAGGCCTCCCAAAGATCAACTTTCCCTGGGCTGTTCGTTTTCTTTGAACTGATCATTTTTCACCAGCAGAATAGAAAGTGGGTTAGGACAAAGAAAAGAACTTAGAAAAGTGCTATTCAGATGTTTTCAGTACTAGACCCTTAGACTGGCATTCAATGGCAAAGTAAGACTTCTCGGTATTGAGCCCAAAACACAAGACAATTGATTTTTTAAAAGCTAAATTAACACAGTTGTGTTGTACTTAGTTACTCAGTCATGTCCGATTCTTTAGAGCCGGCCAGGCTCCTCCATTCATGGGGATTCTCCAGGCCAGAATACTGGAATGTGTAGCTATGCCCTCCTCCAGGGGACTTTTCCAACCCAGGGATTGAACCCAGGTCTCTTGCATTGCAGGAGGATTCTTTGCCTTCTGAGTCACCAGGGAAGCCCAAGTATACTGAGGTGAGTAGCCTTATCCCTTCTCCAGGGGATCTTCCCAACCCAGGAATCAAACTAGGGTCTCCTGCACTGCAGGTGGATTTTTTACTGGCTGAGCTACTAGGGAAGCACCAAAAGTCTTGTCTAGTCTCCTTCTCTGTACATACGTTTCTTTCAACCTGTGGGTAGCAGAGTTAGTGGCTTAAAGTCAATTATTGTTAATTTTCTCAAAGTTAAAACTATCTTCATATATCTCCCTATATGTATGCTTTGTATACCCCATCCTTTTCCCCACTTTACTTATTCAAAGTATTCCCTCTCCACTCTTCCTTTTAAAGTTATTATCTATTATACATCTTTAAGTATTCCTTCTATTTGAATCATTCTAAGATAATAACTGTATTTTTTATTCTTCTTGGAAACTCACTTGGTCAAATGAAATTTCAAATAATTGAAAAATTGTAGTCATTTTTTTTTCTTTTGATAGGCTAGGTAAGTCTGTAATGCAGATAATTCATTTGAGACATACCCCCAGACATACTAAGAATACTCAGAGACTGTTTGGCAAAGGACCAAACAGATTATGTCTTGATGACTCTACCCTGTGAAATGTGTGTGTTGAGTTGGACAGCCTGATGTGAGTTGGGGATGAGGAGGGTAGATCAGGAGTGGATCAACATGGTCCATCTCAACCTACCCAGAGTTCCATATTGAGTCTTATGTCTAATTTCTTAGGATTGTCAGGGGGGAGAAAAATATTACTTTCCTTCTCTTGTCCATGAATTGTTCTGCACATATATTTGTTTGGGGGACTTCAAGGGAAAGAGTGAGATATGAATGAGTGTTCCCAGGTCAAATATTGCATTATAACCTTCTAATCTAAGTCATATCTTCAGCCAGGCTAAATTATTTGCTATATCAGAGTAATTTATCTACTTGCTCTGTTTTTAAAATCCTATCCATCCCTAAAGGCATACTTAAAATTATACCACTTGTGTTAAATATTTTATAGTTTATAAAATTATAGTTTGTAAACAGTGTCTTATGAAGATCTTATTTGGGACAGACATTCAATATATAGGGTAATGGGAAGAACTCAGAATATAGATTCAGAAAGCAAGATTGACCTTCAGATATGCCATTTAGGAAAGTACAATCTTGAGAAAGTAATCTAGAACCTTTATATATATATCTCTTTGTTCAGCTGTATATTCAGCAATATAGTAACTCATTCTACTAGGTAATTAAAGGAGAGAATATATAAGCTTTATCATGAGTAAAATGTCTCATAATAGTTATATAAGTATAAATTTATATGAATATTTATATAAATATTATTAAATTACTAAGTAGAGCTGATGTTACTCCCACTTTACAAATGAGGAAACAGTGATTAGTACGTCCCATATATGACAATATTTAGATGCCACTGCTAAAAGCAAAGTTAAATCTGTTTTGATATCCATTATCCATCACTGTGTCTATTATGTCTAAGTCCTTAGGCAGAAAGCATGACACAATTTTGAACCCCTATTTTTCTATGTATTTAATCATCTTTCTTGAATGTGTAAGGCATTTTTTTTGTAGTTTGTTAGTTGTAAATAATTTTGTAGTTGCTTACAATCTGTATATCAGATTGGAAGCACTTTTAGATGTTTATGACATCTTTACATTATAGATACTATGTGCCAAGGTGAGGCAGCAGAGAAAAATAAGACAAAGAGTTACGTAAATTATCTGAAGTCACAAAGTCAGTGAATACCAGATTTGGGGATTTGAATCCAGTAGTCCAGCTCCAAAGGCTGTGTTCTCTATGCGTGTTTATATTGCCTATCTAATAACAACTCACTCTTTTAATTCTCTAAGTTCATCAATCAGTGACTAATAATTGAAATGGATAGAATGTAAGGTTAAAATATATTTGTTAACAATGACTGATCATTTTTAGAGACTGTTGTAGCATATCATAATTTTAAGTTACTCCTTTAAGGAAACTTACATTCAATATACTTAATAAAACTATGTTAAATCTGATTTTTTGAATGTAATAATCCAGTGAGTTTGTGGAAAATTTTGCTCAATTTACTATAAAGTTTGACTTCCTAGAATAAGTTTTCAAAACAGGATAGAAAAGAGAGATACCTGTAATAACCCACAGATTGTCTAATCAGTTAATTTTTATTGATTTTATCCATAAAATATTTGCTGGCAGTAAGGAAGAGAAAAAAAAGGAAGTATTAAAGGAAAGCATATTAGTCAAATTTAGTATGGGTGGTGATTATTTTCAGCTTACTAGAAAAATTAAAAAAGGGAAAGGTAAAAGAAACACTTCTTTTAAGAAATAATTATGCAGAATAATTTAAAATGACAATATAATTTATTTATTTTAGCTTAAAGACATCTCAATTCTTAAATCTCAAGCACTCAGTTGAATACATATGCTCCAAACTAAAACTTAAGACATGCTTTTAAATGCCCGGTGTCTCACGGTCACTTCAAATTCTAATTGTCCAAATAATTCGGCCACTTTTCTACAAAATTATTACGTCTATTCTTTCCTCCCAGGCCTCCGTATCGCCCTAGGCATCTACCAAATATTTAGTTTTGAATATCAGAAACCCAATGATCAGCCCAAATTCCTATCTTTTTTATTTACCCTCATTTGATTTTTTACCAGGTCCTGTAGAATCTTGTTTTTGAATCTGGCTTCAATCCACTCCAATAATCTGTCTCTATATGACTACTTAGTGTAGTCCCCTATTTGTCTATCATCCAAATCTTTCTAATTGATTTGTAAATGGTCTCCTTTTGTCCAGTGTTGTCATTTTTAAAATGATCTTCCAAGTTGCAGTAAAATTCACCCTTTTTAAATAAAATGTGAATGTGTTATTCACTCTTTTGTTTAAAAAATCCTCATTTGCTCCACAGCTACTAAGAGGAATTGTTTAATCTCTATTGTCTGGCATAAAGGCCCTTAATGAAGTAACCTGAGGCTGCTTCTAACTCAACATCTGCTCCTTTATATCCTATCCTTTAAACTGTAGTTTCCAGCACATGCCGTGATAGATTCATGATTTATTCACAACACTCCTTTGATTGAAAAAATCTTTTCCCTGTCTTCATCTTGTTAATTCCCATCAGCCTTTTCTAATAATGATCAACTGTTATTTTTACCACAAAATCTTTCCTGAACAACAATGACCAAAATAATTATCCCTTTAAATTATCTTGAAGTACCTTGATTGTGTGCACAGCATAACATTTGCCACAATTTAATGATGTTATTTCTTAAAATATTAAATAATGCTGTCTCATCCACTTTTTTGGATGCCCAGCAGGGACCAAATAATAGCCCTTTAAAAATGAGACCATTTGACAGTGCCTGAGTATTACCAGATATGCAGTAAATACTGGAGGAGCTTAAAGATAATTGCATGCTCTATTTGCTTATATGAATAGTATATTCTGCATGGGTCAGCTCAGTAATTTAACATCAAGCTAAATTTTAATGAAGAATATCATATCACTGATAACACAAATTTAAATTTCTGATATTTCATTTGTATTCATCTGTATTTTATAGAAAAAGTTTTATGAGAATAACAGACTACATGTGATAGAATTACAAAATATGTAAAGTTTATATATATACAAACTATATATATGAAGTTTGTTTCTAAATATCAAGAAATGATGTCAATGTGCATATATGTATATATCGTATATGGTTTGTATATCATACGTGTATGATGTCAATGTGTATATGTGTATACATCATATATGGTTTGTATATCATACATGTACGATATGTCCAAACACTTCATTGGACATAGAGTATATATTTTTAACAAAAGAGAAAATATAATAATAAAGTTCATCATTGAAGAGGGGTTTATTGCTTCTCAAAAATTGCATCCAAGGCCAGAATCTCTTGAGATAATTGGTATTAACTATAAGATTTTATGCTTCTGAACTGTGGTGTTGGAGAAGACTCTTGAGAGTCCCTTGGACTGCAAGGAGAGCCAAACAGTCCATCCTAAAGGAAATCAGTCCTGCGTGTTCACTGGGGGGACTGATGTTGAAGCTGCAACTCTACTACTTTGGCCACCTGAGGCAAAGAGCCGACTCATTTGAAAAGACATTGATGCTTGGAAAGATTGAGGGCAGGAGGAGAAGGGAATAAGAGGATGAGATGTTTGGATGGCATCACCAACTCAATGGACATGAGTTTGGGTAAACTCCAGGAGCTGGTGATGGAAAAGGAGGCCTGTCATGCTGCAGTTCATGGGGTCGCAAAGAGTTGGACACGACTGAGCGACTGAACTGAACTGACTGACTGATAAGATTTTAAGTCAAGATATTCAACACTACAGCTTTTATTTATTTTTTGAGATCTTAGATAAGTTACTTCTTAAGAAGTATGTTTTTTTTTTCCTCTCAAGATAGGATGTTGAATACTTTGAAACTATATCTGACTCTATTAAAAATAAAATATATATATATAATATTAAAGCATGTCCAATTTTTCTCATTATAAAAAAAATTCCAAGCATGAAGGTCACTTGCAAAACAAATATTTGCAGGAATAACCCATCTAACCACTGAGGACTTTGTCTTGATACAAATGAGCACCTTAAACCATAAATTGGTGTTTTTCAGAGAGGTATTGAAAAATAAACTGTTATAAAATTGTCAGCAGCTGACAACCAGAGAACTGATTCTGCAATTTAGTGAGAAACTAAAAAGATCAAAATCACATTTCTGCCTTTTAACGGGACTTTGGCTGTTGCACAGAACCTGCTAATAGCATCGTAGAAGGGAAGGGAGAAGTAAAGGTCATAAGGTCTACTTTACACTGTTGGCAAAATGGATGTGCCTATTCTTAGGTTGCTGTGAGTCCTAAGAACAGAAGACTTAAAGATGTGCTGGCCTTACTCTGAGACTTGATCATAAGAACTCAGAAAAAGCATCTTGCTATGTGTATAACAGTTTAGCTGCTAATAATTGCAAAGTATTTTGTTTACCTAACTCTGTTCAGAAGCATGGAACAGTTAGGATATACTCTCTAGTTTACCCTTGGAACTGGATTCAGGAGATTGAATCACCCACCTGGCTTTTATACATTTTTCTTACTTTAGCCTGTTTTTCAGTGCATCTCCTACATCTTTTGGATACCATATAATAATCTTTTTGTATTTTTATATTAATATTGATTTCAATAAGCTTCACTTGACTCCAGAGATTTGATTATATTTCTAATCCTGGCTTTTGACAGTTTAGTAAGAAAGTACTTTTTCTCTTTTTTGCACTCCTGATCTGGTTAGTTAGCATAGAAACATAACAGTACTAAAGAAAAAGACTTAATTGTAGACATTTTAAGAGCTAGAGTATTGTATGGAAATGCACAAAAACACATATAGTGTCCTCCCAAGGAGCTGAGTATGTGTCAGTATTTAGTGGCCTTCCCCAAAGAAGTTCATAACAACTAATATAGTAGTAAGTCTTAGTAGGTTATGTATCTACAGGCAGAGGAATGATTAATTTCGTATAGTCATGTTCTAAAAGTACAGCCTCAGGAATATGCCATGGAGACACCGCTGATTCTTACTTTGCTTTAATTATTACTGTTTTTCATTTTAGGTTGACAGCTCTTCTCTCCCGGGTACACTTACTGCTCAACATGTCCTGTTTCTTCAATTCACTTTCCTTTAATGTATTTTTTTTTTAATTGAAAGCCCCTTCTGAATTGCTAATACTGCATCACTACTATGAATTATCTTTCAAATGGTAGCCATTAGAAAGTTTTCTTTTCTCTGGTGGTTGAGATCTCCCCGGATAAAAATGAATGCTTTGGAGGCATGAAATACAACTCATAGAATACGAGCCAACAGAACCAAAGGTTGACTGAAATATTGGGCATAAAAAACTAGTGGGAATGAATATTTAAAGTGAAAGTTTTATCTAAATGTTGACACAAAACTGTGCAAACTTGTCAATAAACTTTGCTTCCCTGGTGACTCAGTGGTAAAGAATCCCCTTGCAGGAGACACGGGTTTGACCCTGGGTCAGGAGGATCCCCATGGGAAATGGCAACCTATTCCCATATACTTGCTTGGGAAATCCCATTCGCAGAGGAGCCTGGTGGCCTGGAGTCACAAAAGGCTCGGACATGACAGTGACTAAACAACAGTAACTTCAATAAACTTACTCATATTGCTGGTTTCACAGCATTTATTCATATTGTTGCTAAAGGAAGTTTTCTTAGAAATTAGGTACGTATCAATCTTTTGTCAACTGAGTTATGTTTTTGAGGGGCCTTATTGCTTAAAAAGAACTTTATGTCATTTCCTTTTTAAAATGGGGAAAGCGGCCTTTTCAAATAGACTTTTGAATCTATATTTGTTCAAAACAGGCTTCAATAATATTTTCTTTATTATCATACAAATGATATGCTGGAACATTCAAGGAAAGTTTGTTGGTAAAAACAGAGCATAAGAAAACTGAACTGATTTATAAGTGGCTGTAATAACAAATTTACAAAAGCAGTTTGCATAATTTTCAGACCTCTGTTTCATAGCAATAGAATGAAATCAGCAAAAAAAAAAAAAAAAGAGAGAGAGAGACAAGAGAGAACTCAACCAAAACAAAACTACCTGTCAGCACACATACAAAATGTGTTCTTTATCCAAAGGACGGAGTCACAATGAAGGATAATATCATCCATTGAAATACAGAAATAATTTCTTGACTCTCTCTCCCTATTCAGGGATATAAATTATCAAAGATTTTTCCCCTTAACAATGTGTTTGTTTTCCTCTGTCCCTTTGTACGATAACTCTAGCCTGAGAGATTCTTTTATCTGGAGGACTACAGAGCTATTCCCAAGTAGCCCAATCTCAGCCACCACTCCTTTAGAGGTCTCCTTTTATTATTATGTAAAAATGCAGGTTTAAATGTATATATTCAGTCAGCATTGTGTGACTTGCTCAGTAATTCCCAGTCCTATGGACTGATGTTCATTTACCGGGAGTCACTGCTTGGACTGGGTGAGACTTTACCACTGACACACGAGATGCATCAACATCTCCATTTCTGCCACATTTCTGTGCCCTGCACTGTCATACTCAAGTCTGTGTGGGCTTTATCCACCTTTACAGATGTTGTTTAGTCACTAAGTCATGTCCGGCTCTTTGTGACCCCATGGATTGCAGCACGCCAGGCTTCCCTATCCTTCACTATCTCCTAGAGTTTGATCAAATTCACGTCCATTGAGTCGGTGGTGATATCCAACCATCTCATCTTCTGTTGCCCCCTTCTCCTCCTGTCCCTAATCTTTGTTCCTGACCAATATCAGGGTCTTTTCCAATGAACTGGATCTTCACATCAAGTGGCTACTTCAGCATCATTACAGATGAGCTGAGGGTAAATAAGTGACGATGGTGTTTTGGGGTGAAGAAGAAATATAATTATGCTGATACTCTGAAAATGACAATTTCTTTGATCCAAGGAGGGGAATTTATGTATATGGGGCTTGTAAATCTATAAACTAGTATATAAACTCACTTCTCTAAGTTCAAGTTCACTTCTCATTTCAGGAGCCACATCCTTTAAAAAAAAAAAAATCAAAACAAAACTCAGATGTGATTACTCTCCCCTTTAATGACCTTTACATCACTCTCATCTGTAGATGTTGATCTGATCAGAATCCATCCCTTTCACAAATCCCCTTCACTCAGACAAGCAGTAGAACATGTTAATGTTCCAGCAGTTAAAAGGCTTCTGAAGAACACAAAAATGTGGGTTTTAGCTCATATTTAAAAGTTGTGTTCAAAGATACACATGAAACTCTTCACTTTAAATCATCATGGAATTATGGAAAACTAGTAATTAAAATACACACACACAGACACATTGCTCAAGCACCCCCCAGGCCCAAATAAAAATCCTCAGGTTTGCAATGCTATTTGAAATTATATCTCACATTCTTTTGAATGCTGGCTGATCTTTACAGTGACTCCTGTGTGTGACAGAGATCTTGTTTGTCATTCACTGTGCAACATGGTAGTAGTTTGTACATATTTTCCCTCCTGGTTTTATGCTAGTGGTTTGCACATTAATAAGAGACTCTTAGAAATGGTACCTCTTGCAAGACCAGTTTGTGTCCAACATAAAATGCAAGCACACATCATTATCTGTTCCCCATTTTCATTTTGGCTGCGCTTAACTTCATTTTCAGTCACTTTGGAATTAGCCAAGGCTATATGATTAGTTCTAGCTCAGTAAAATGAAAGTTGAGTGGAAATAATGTACACCACCTCCACATCCATCCTTTAAGACCGCTCACATGTTCCTGTGTGCAGTCTGTGCCCCTGAACAATGACAGAGGTAGAGGATCTAAGGGGAGAGTTTCCAAAGCCAAGTTTCTGACCTCCTCGATCATGGATCTGAGTGAAAAAGAAATGAACCAGAATTGCTTTTAAGTTTCTTAAATTTGGGGAAAGAGTAAAAGTTCCTATTCTTGTGATGTTTATCTTTTTATTCACAAATTGAGCAGAATCAATTTCTTAGGCAAAGTGTATTACTCTTTATATCAAAAATAAGAGAAAAACTTGTTTTGTCTTGGTAAATTCTTTTCTCTTATTTCTGTGTTTTATGTGAAACCTTTTACTTTCTCAAGTGTTAAAACTCTAGTTACTCAATCCAACCCATTATGAACATCAGCTTCATATAATACCTTTATTTATTTTTTAAAAATTTTTATAATTCCTGGTCACATATCTACTTTTCTTTGGATTACTCTTATGCTGCTAGGACCAAATAAACCCCTTTGCTTTGTGAAGAAGTAACTCATTGTCTGTAACACTGCCCTATAGGTGGCTTTCAGGAATTCAGGGAAATGATGATAAATGTAGACTTCAGAGAAAGATCTGGTTTCTTAAGGCAGTTTGGCATTTGGATGTGCCTAAAATGGTAAGAATTCAATAGTAAGAGAGAGTAGGATCAGAATCCAAGTTTAAAGCAAAAGCATGTGCAATATAAATTTATAGCTAATCCACGTCTACTTTCAAAAAACTCTGTGCCATCTCTTGGTAGTGTGATTGCCTTACAGTAATAAAATAATTCTAATTCCTCCCTCCCATCTCTTATGTCATTACTATCATTCTAATGTTATTCATTTCGCTTGAAAGAAGTATATGTATAATCATACATAATCAAATACACATAGCTGTTATTATATTTTGGGCAAGCCTATATATTTTACCAATTAAGAATTTAAAAAAATTTTTACGTTTACTTATTCCTTCTTCTATGTACTTCCTTATTTATGCAGCTCCAAGTTTCTGACCTATGTTATTTTTCTCTTTTCTAAAGAAATCCTTTTAATGTTTAATGCAAGGCAGGTTAACTAGCAACAGATATCTTCAATTTTTGTTTTGTCTGACAGTACATTAAAAAGCAGAGACGTTACTTTGCCAACAAAGGTCTGTCTAGTCAAATCTATGTTTTTTCCAGTAGCCATGTATGGTTGTGAGAATTGAACCATAAAGAAAGCTGAGTGCCGAGGAATTGATTCTTTCAAACTGTGGTGTTGGAGAAGACTCTTGAGAGTCCCTTGGACTGCAAATAGATCAAATCAGTCCATCCTAAAGGAAATCAGTCCTGAATATTCATTGGGAGGACTGATACTGAAGCTGAAAGTCCAATACTTTGGCCACCTGATGCGAAGAACTAACTCATTTGAAAAGAACCTGATGCTGGGAAAGATTGAAGACTGGAAAGGAAGGGGAGGACAGAGGATGAAATGGTTGGATGGCATCAACGACTCCATGGGCATGAGTTTGAGTAAACTCCGGGAGTTGATGATGGACAGGGAGGTCTGGTGTGCTGCAGTCCATGGGGTCACAAAGAGTTGGACACAACTGAGCATCTGAACTGAACGGAACTGACAGTCTTTAATTCTCCTTCACTTTTGAAGAACAGTTTTGCAGTGTTCAGAATTCTAAGTTAGTGTTTTTCTTTTTTTTCCTCCCAATATTTTATATATTTCACTCTACCTTCTTGCTTGCATGGCTTCTGAGAAATCGATGTTATCTTTTTTGTTGTCCCTATGTAGATATGTCATTTTCCCCCCTCTAGCTACTTCAGAATTTTTTCCAAATTTATTCTTTGTCTTTATTTTCTGTAGTTGGAAAGTGATATGTCTAGATGTGTTTCTTGTTTTTATTTTTATCTTTTTGTTTGTTTTATTTTGGTATTTTATCCTCCTTGGTTTCTCTTAGCTTACTGAATCTGTAGTTTGGTGTCTGACATTAATTAATTTGAGGGAAATTGTCATATTATTTCACATATTATTTCTTCTGTTCCTACTCTTGTTCTTCTTCTGATATTCCTATTACATGAATGATACACCTTTTGGTTTTGTCCCAAAGTCTTTAGATATTCTGTTTCCTTTTTCTAGATTTTGTTTTTTAGTTTTGAAGATCTGTTGAGGTAACCTCAAATTCAGAGATTCTTTCCTCAGACATGCCCCATCTAATAGTGAATCCACCAGAGACATTCTTCGTCTCTGTTACAGTGTTTTTGTCCTTTGATATTTCTCTTTAATCCTTTCTTAACACTTTCATCTTTCTGCTTACACGATCCATTTGTTATTGTATATTACTTTATTCAGTAGACTATTAATCATACTTATTCCTGGCCTGAAAATTCCAGCATCCCTACCATAGTTGATTCTGATGCTTTCTCTGTCTCTTCAGATTGTGTCTTTTGCTTCTTAAAGGGCCTTGTAATTTTTTTCTCAATAGCCAGGCATATTAGGTAAAGGAAATGCTATAAATAGTAATGTGGTGGTGAGATATAGGGGACGGAGAAACATTCTGTAGTACTGAGTTTAGGGCTCCGTTTTTCGGTCAGCCTAAGCCTCTGGACAGTGAACGTCACAGGTGTTTCTCAGGTTTTTTTCCCTTCATACTTAGTGTGAAAGTAGATGGTTAGAGTGGACGGAGTTGGTGTTTCCCTTTTTCCACATGGAGCTGACTAGAGTTTCGTATTTCACTTACCCCAAATCATTTAAACTCTGATTAATACCCCAGCGGGTTAGGCTTTGGTTCACTAGTTTCTCCTAAGAGCAGACTTCATTGAACAGAACAGCATGTGCTATTATATTTCAGAATGGTTCATTTGCCCTCTCCTTACAGAAATTACAATGGAATATTTTTCTGATATTTACTGTGAGAACCTGCTCCAGCTCCAAGAGGAATATCTCACAACGCTGTGGAGCACCTTCTACGAATGAGTCCTCTGGAGTTTTTAACTTTCAGACCGAGGCACTCACGATTCATCAGTTACAGTGGAGGCTTTCCTACCTCAGCAGAATCTCTGTGCCTCTAAGCCATGACTCCCTGTATCCACCTATCTCTCCAATCTTGGGACAGCAGTTTACCCTGTTTTCTTACCTCTCTTACAGATCCAAGAGGAGTTGTTGATTTTTTCCATCAACTCAGCTTTTTACTTGTTGTTAAGATAAAGTTGTGATTTCTTACTTCCTTATATGCAAAGCTAGAAACCCGATGTTGAACTATTTTTGCCATTTTAAACCTAGAGTGATAATATCTAACTCAGTCAACTTATTGGAGAATATTTGGGGCATGATTATTTGCAAATATTTCATATACTTATATATTTTCAGCTAGAAAATACATTGCCATTTACATACAACTGCATAATAAAAATCTGAGAGAGTTTCTACAGTTTACCTGGCTCTTACATTGTGCTGCTTCATCACATCTTTAATTATTTCAGCTCATTATTGTTAGTGTGATGCAAAATGCTGTAATGCAAAAAGGTGAGTAAGGGCTGATGAACTAAATAGATCCAAGTCTGTATTGTATCCCTTGCTTCCTGCCAAACCTTTTACTATTTCCACTCATTTTCCAATTCAAAAGAGAAAATTGGTTTAAGTTAAACTTGCTTTAAATTTTCTCTTCTAAATATTTTCTGAAATGACTTTTATAACAAAATTAAAATAAAAACATAATTGAGTTAGTAAGCAGGTGAAGTTATCTTATGACTACTGTAGTGTTTTCTGATACAACTGTGTCTTAAAGAGGTGTTTGTGTTTTCATAAGATTCATTATTTCAGAATTTCCAAGATAACTGCAGAGCTGAAAGAAGGAATTCAATTGAGTGTCCGTGTTTAATCTTGGCAAGGCAATATATTTTAAACAATACTTCTAGTTGTCATTTTAGTCATTTTTACCTATCAATAAAGTAGTTTAATCATTCAAAAAGTAGTTTTGAAAAGATTCCTAATAAAACTTGATTAGTTTCTAATATGATTTCATTTGATTTAATATAAGTATTCTGTTTTTTCAGAACTGTGCAATTATGTGGTACAAGTTATATATTATGTGGCATAATTGGAATTTTTATCTGGCAGGAAATCAGCTTTATGTTCTAGGTAAAATTATCTTCACGGCAATAAAAAAGCATTGATATTGAGGCTAGTCATTTCTTTATTTCAATTGTTCTACTAGGGCCTATGTTTCTAGGTTCTAATTTGTAATAAGATCAGAATAAAGACAGAATTAATGAGTGTTTGAAAATTATATCTAGAGATGGTTATAAATAGAATGACAGTTTCTATTAGAATATTGATATTAAAAAAACATAGTATACTATTTAAATCATTTAAGGTCACAACAGTAAATGATAATAATTATTGTTTCATTTAAAACTTCATTTTCTAGATATCATTTATTTAAGACTCCTCATTCTGAGTAAAAGGGAATAAGGAAACTATACATTCTTATTCAGTCACAATGTTGTCATCTTATTCATGTATAAAATTTAGTAGCTGAAAGAATATTTTAGGCCTAATTGAAAGCTTATTTAGTTTATCATTTAATTATAATATACTATCTAATTTTCTGACCCATAGTAGATTAAGAATGTTATAATTGACAAAATAAATGATATAGTTAATATAACATTTTATATGAGACACACAGTAATTTTTCAAAGAAAAATAACATAAAAGAGGGTTCAGAAAAATAGTTAAAATTCTCATATTTAAGTAGCATGACAAATTGTGACAAATTTATAATTTATGTGCAAAAGATTTTAGATTGTTTCTTTCAGTATTAGGACATGTTTTATTGTAGTTTCTAAGAGTTCAACATTAAGCATAATCTTTGTTATGATTTGCCTAGGGAAGATAAAAGTATATTTAGTATAGCAGTGCTGTTGATTCTGTAGCTCTGTTCTAAATTTGTGCTTTCTGACAATTACGTCAGGTATTGCCAATGATTCTGGTCATGGATCACCCTTTGGAAACGAAGTATTTGACCTATACCTGAGTATTTTATTGTACGTGTCATGATTTAAGAGTATTGTTGGCAGACTAAATTATATTTAAAAAATATAATTTTGTTTGTCATGATATCTTAAAAATATATTATTTCAGTAAAAAAGCAGAAGTTAAGGAATGATGATATTTATTTGACAAAAGTATTACATAGGAGAGAAGAGAGGTGTGGAAGCTTTCTTAATGATTTGGGACGCTGCCACTGGTTGCTGCAAAGGTTCACCTTAAAAGAGAGCTTGTTAAGAGAACTGCCCCTGCTTCCCCCAAAGTTGAATTCCTGCCAAAACAGGATATTCCATATAGTCAAGCATATTCTGCATAGTCTGGCTGAACACATGGGATTCCTGAAGTAGATTAAGGGAAATCTACCTAGAATTTACCAGAATTTATATCCTCTGTCTCATATGGAAGATCTTCAGAAAATACAGAATTGTATAAAATAATGAGAAGAGGGAAAAAGTATACACTTAAGGTGGACACAGCAGCTTAAAATAAACTCAAACTGGCAAAATAGTGTTCATTTAATTTATATAATAAAAGGAATCATTTTCTAATAGTATTTTTTTGTGTATGTGTACACATTTTCTAATAGTATCTTGAAGCTAAAAATGTATAACTGTCTTGTTAACAGTGAGGAAAGAATAAAAGAAATGGGGATAATCCTTTTGAACCCATAACAATGTTAAATCTATGAAAAAAGAAAGTGAAAACTAATATATGAGGCAGATGATTTAACTAAGTAGCAGAGCATCTAAAAACTCTTCCTTTGTGTTGTGTTTATGTAATTTGCAAAGAAGATAAAGATTCTCATTAAAAAAACATTTTCCACCTGTTTGATATCTATTTTATTTATAAAGCAAACCTTTTTGTCTTTAATTTCTTTAACTTCTCTTTCCCCCCTCAGCTCAAGGAATAAATAAATATTTTAAAGTTACAAAAAAAATCATGAAATCTCAGGGAGTAAGTGCTAGAGTGTTTGAGTAAGTGCTAAACTGAGTGTATGAAAAATATCCTTGTATTTTTCCCACAGTGATCTAATTATTTTCAAAATATCAGAGACTTGTGGAATCAGAAGGGATGTTAAAGGCAAATGTGTCCCAACTCCCATATGTACAGAATGAGAAAATAGGGACTCAAAGATGTAAAACTGGCTTGTGGAAGAGAAAGGACATAATCTTAAACATCTGATTCCAACTTTAGTGTTCTTCCTAGCATGTCACCAATATTTGATATGTTATTTCTGAATGTGAAAGTAAGTTTTTAACAAATTTTAGCTTCCAAAATGTATGATATTCCCTTAGAGTTCAGTTCAGTTCGGTCGCTCAGTCGTGTCTGGGGTTGCAAAAGGTGGACATGACTTAACGACTAAACACCGCCACCAACAACAAATGTATAGATGTAAAATTCCAACTTTGAAAAAAAAAAAAAAGAAATCCTGCCAATTGCAACAACTTGGATGAACCTGGAGGGCATTTTACCAAGTGAAATAAACAAGATATATTAGAAGAAATACTGCATGATTTCATGTATATGTGGAAGCTAAAATAGTTGAACTAATAGAAACAGTAGAAGAGTATTAGGGAGTGGGGAAATTGGGGAGGTATTGGTCAAAATGTATAAATTTTCAACTATAAGATGAATACATTCTAGAGATCTAATATACAGCATGGTGACATTTAAAATGAAATATACTTTACAATTTGTTAATATAATAGATCTTAAGCATCCTCACTACACACACACACACACACACACAAAGGTAACTATCTGAGGTGATAGATGTGTTAATGACTTTTATTGTAGTAATCATTTTTATAGTGTAAACATATATCAAATTATCATGTTGTACACCCTAAATACAATTTTGTCAGTCATACTCCAGTAAATCTATGTTTGTTTAATAAATCAATATAGATTTTGTATTATTTAAACAATAGAATGGCATATACATGCTAAAGATGATTAAAGATATTATTCATTATTATATCTTTTGAATACATAAAAATATAAATGTATAGGAGTATGTTAACAGCTTCCTTGGTGGCTCAGAGGTTAAAGCGTCTGCCTGCAACGTGGGAGACCTGGGTTCGATCCCTGGGTCGGGAGGATCCCCTGGAGAAGGAAATGGCAACCCACTCCAGTATTCTTGCCTGGAGAATTCCATGGATAGAGGAGCCTGGTGGGCTATAGTCCATGGGGTCGCAAAGAGTTAGACATGACTGAACGACTTCATTTCATTTTTTTTTTTTTATGTTAACAGTTGCAAGTGGATGCCTCTAAATTTAAAAAGTAAAGCAATAATCAGTTTTTCAAGTAATAATGAAATATAGATGCATATAATATTGGAGGCCACTGATTGTTCAGAGAGAATCAAAATTAAAAGAAATTATTAGGGGACTTCCCTGGTCCAGTGGCTAAGACTCCATGTTCCCAATGCAGGGGGCCCAGGTTCATTCCCTGGTCAGGGAACTAGATCCCACATGCTGCAACTAAGACCCATCACAGCCAAATAAATGAAAATAAGTAAATATATTTTAAAAAGTAAATTATTGTAGTGTGAAATTGGATAAAATTAACCAGAGTTGTCATGTCACGCATAACCTCTAAAAGGACCATACACTGAGGAATTTATTGGTGAGCTCTCTGAAATATTTTTAGCATGGATTGTGATTTCATGCTACTTACACTGCTGCTTGCATTTTATTTTATTTTTTTGGTCTAAATCCAACTGCTGTCTTCATATTCTCCACATGGAAAGGGAAGCGACCTTATTTGCATTTTAAAAGAGTGTGATGTGGTAAATCATGCCCACTGCCAAAACAGAATTATTTCTTTAATATGGTCGTGATGTAACCTGTCCCAGTGTTATTGAGATGTACACAGAATTCTTAACCTCGAGCCTTCTGAATTTAATACAGTCCTCTATTAGAAAAATGTGTATAGTTTCTCAAAATGAACAGAAGCTAGATTTCAGTGAGATTTCACTCCTAGGTTTTTGCAATATTTAACCCTTTCATATTTAAGTATTTCCTTTTTTAAAAAAGTTCAGTTCAGTTCAGTTGTTCAGTCATGTCTGACTCCTTGTGACCCCCTGGACTGCAACACATCAGGCTGCAGTTAAAAAAAGTTAACTGCCTACTATTTTAGATGAAACAGCTTACAACTACAGAGTCAGAAAGTATATTAGTGGTAAGAGAGCTGGAGGGGCAGTTGGAGAGAAACAGAGGTTACTGCCAAGGGGCACAAGGCTTCTCTTTTGCAGGTGAAAATGCCTTAATTGATATTGGTAGTGGTTGCATAATTCTGTGAATAAACTAAAAACAATCTGAATTGAACATTTTGAATGCTTGGATTTTATGGGATGTAAACTATTGTTGTTGTCCTTCAGTCTCTAAGTTTTGTCCAGCTCTTTTGTAGCCCTATGGTATGGACTGTAGCCCACTAGACTCCACTGTCCATGGGATTTCCCAGCAAGAATACTGGAGTGGGTTGCCATTTCCTTCTCCAGGGAATCATCCAGACCCAGGGATCGAACCCATGTCTCTTGCTTGACAGATGGATTCTTTAACACTGAGCCACCAGGGAAGCCCAGTATGTAAATTACATCTCAATAAAGATGTCAAAAATTTAGCCTGCAAAATAAAAATGGAAAAATCATATATTATTTTAGTAGTAATATAGTGAAAAAGACTTTTTGAGACTACTTTGAAAATTCTGAAGTTTGATCATTTTCTGAAGTGTTATGGTTACATTTCCAAGCTTTTACAAATATAAATCAGTTTATAGGATTTTTTCCAAATGGACACATTTTTTGACCAAATTCTGTGTTCCTCTTTAAGATCAAAGTAAGAAGAAAATACCATTTTTATTTGAAATAACTTTAATTTCTCATGAAGACTATTTACTTTTCTGTCTAAAGTGTTTCCAAGTTATCAAAGCTAAATTTATTGTTGACATTATTGTTAATTCTTCTTTGCATATACTTACCTATTTAATCCACATTATACTCTATAATGTAATTATTATTATTTTAAAGATTATTAACTTGGGGCAGAGAGAAGGTAAGTAGCTTGATCAGTGTAGCAGAGTTATTAAGTGGCAAATCCAAAATTTATAAGTATAAATTCTGACACCAAAATTTCAGCTTTCACCTGTAATATTCAGTGGTTTGATAAGATTTCATAATCATACACAAGAGTACATTCTGGCTTAGCAGGGTAAGATTATATCCATAATGATTATTAATACAAAAGAAATTTAGCAAATAATAAATAAGCTAGCTATAAGTTGCAAATTTCTTTTTGATGAATAGAGTTTTATGATAATGATAATAAAAATATCTAATATTTGTATAGTCTTTGATTCATGCAGGAACACTTTAGAAAATTATAATTTTTGTATTAAATTTGAAGCTGGGATATAAATGTATAAAATAACTTATTGAGAGTCATGCAGCTAGTGAAAGTGTTAATCACTCAGTCTGTCCAATTCTTTGCAACCCCAAGGACTGTAGCCTGCCAGGCTCCTCTGTTCATAAAATTCTCTAGGAAAGAATACTAGAGTGGGTTGCCATTTCTTTCTCCAGAGAATCCTTCTGATCCAGGGATCCAACCCAGGTCTCCCGCATTGCAGGCAAATTGTTTACCGCCTGAGTCACCAGGGAAGCCCTGGTGTTCCAATTACTTATCCTCTAATATAAAACATATCATAGGAATTCTGGCAAGCGAAGAGGAGAGGTTATATGAAACTTTAATTTCTTCCGCTGGTATCTAAACTTTGTATATAGTATTGACAGAATTCAGCCATTTTTGAACTACTTGCCTCTACTAAGCTTTTTAAAAAACTTTCTAGGAAAGTTGTTGCCTAAAGGAATATAGATGTGCCTAGGCATGAGCTTGTTGACCAGTAGACTAATTTCTCATAGGAAAAATATCAAAGATAGTATTAAGTATTATTTATGAGTCTGTTACAGAGCTCAAGTCAAATACCTGTCTAATTGTATTTGTGGTAAGAAATCTAATAGAATTTTATTGCACTTCTGAAATATACTGGGCTTCTCTGATAGCTCAGTTGGTAAAGAATTTGCCTGCAATGGAGGAGACCCCAGTTTGATTCCTGGGTCAGGAAGATCTGCTGAAGAAGGGATAGGCTACCCACTCCAGTATTCTCAGGCTTCCCTTGTGGCTCAGCTGGTAAAGAATCCACCTGCAATGCAGGAGACCTGAGTTTTATCCCTGGGTTGGGAAGATCTCCTGGAGAAGTGAAAGACTACCGACTCCAGCATTCTGTCCTGGAGAATTCCATGGACTGTATAGTCCATGGGGTCGCAAAGAATCTTTGTTTCATGTTTTATATGTATGTGTATATATATATATATATATATATATATATATATATATATACACACACACACTTCATGTAATGTAATATATATGTATATATGTAATATATGTATGCATATATGTGTGTATGTATGTGTATATGTAATGTATATGTATGTGATGTAATATATATAGGTATATATACTTCATGTAATGACAGCTAAAGGGGAATCATTATATAATTAGAAAAGAACAAAAAACATGCTTTCATTACCCAGTTTAATAATAAAAGTGCATAGGGTGTGTTATATGAATATATATATATATATTGGAGGGGGAAGTCAGAAGATCTCAAAATCTTAATTTTTTAAAGAAAGTTATAGATATTTGAACCTAGTATCTCAGACACCTTCTTATCCCCCAACTCTCTTTTAAAGTTGATTTTCTTTAAATATTTGTCTGTGCTCCCCATTCATTTTTACATTTACACTGTATGAAAAATCCACAGTGCTACCATTACTCAATAGGAATACTTAGTTCAGTGGCATCATGTTCAAAGTCAATGGATGTTTCGGAACTCATCTTACTTGACCTTTCAGTGGCCTTTAAAAAATGCCCCTTCTTCATATTATACACATTTTTTTTTTGGCCTGTAGCTTTAATGGTGACATAATCTCCTGGTTTTCCTGCTACCTCCCTGGTCTCATCATCTCTCTGGCTTTATTCTACTAAATTTCCTATACATCTCTATTAGTTGAAATATTTCTTCAAAGGTCTTGTCTTACCTCTTTTCTCTTCTCCATATTCTATCACCAGTGTTTTCCCTGTATTTTCTAGGAGAAATAATTCAAATATGTAAGATAAACAGAGTACTCCAATTTACATAAAATAGATGTCCTTTGACAAGAAAACCAGGATGGTAACTTTTGGAATGGCAGAATAACAACCTCTGAAAATCCACTTTTAAGTAAAAGCAATTAAACACTGGCAAAATTATCAAAAAACAACTTTCAAAAAACTCTGAGAATTAACAACCTAGACAGCATATTAAAAAGCCAGAGACATTACTTTACCGACAAAGATCCGTCTAGTCAAAGCTATAGTTTTTCCAGTAGTCATGTATGGATGTGAGAGTTGGACCATAAAGAAAGCTGAGCATCAAAGAATTGATGCATTTGAACTGTGGTGTTGGTGAAGACTCTTGAGAGTCCCTTGGACTGCAAGGAGATCAAACCAGTTCATCCTAAAGGAAATCAGTCCTGGGTGTTCATTGGAAGGACTGATGCTGAAGCTGAAACTCCAGTACTTTGGCCACCTGATGCAAAGAGCTGACTCACTTGAAAAGACCCTAATGAGGGGAAAGATTGAAGGCAGGAGGAGAAAGGGACAACAGAAGATGAATTGGTTGATTGGCATCACCAACTCTTTGGACATGAGTTTGAGCAAGCTCTGGGAGTTGGTAATGGGCAGGGAACCCTGGTGTGCTGCCGTCCGTGTGGTTGCAAAGAGTATACACAACTGAGTGACTGAACTGAACTGAAGTGAACTGAGAAGTAACAAAAAGCTTTTAACAATCTAATTATTCAAGAAAAAGTGCTAAATCTGGTAAGAAGAGTGACTTTTATTTTGTTTTAACCTTTCTTAATCCCAGCCCTCTAAAACCAACAGTCTTGCAATTATGTGCTGAGTTTAGTCATTCAGTCCTGTCAGATTCTTTTCAATTTCATGGACTGTAGCCCACCAGGCTCTTCTGTCCGTGGGAATTATCCAAGTAAGAATACTGGAATGGGTTGCCATGCACTTCTCCAGGGATCTTTCCAGCCCAGTGATCGAACCGGGCTCTCACACATTGCAGGCGGATTCTTTACCCTTGAGCCGCCAGAGAAGCAACTATAGTTGCTGTGAAAGCAAGCAGTATAGCAGCCATCGGAGGAGGGAAAACAAGCTGGGGGCTACACAAAATCTTCATCCCCAGAGAACTAGCACTATTTAACCTGTGTCAACCACAGTTGCAAGCTCCATTCCCAGGGATTGTCTTTGACAGACTCACTGTTTGCAAACAGGATTGCCCACAGGGCATTTGTCTAAAATTATCAAGGGCAATTGTTTAACATTGCAGCTGTCAAACATAGCAGTACAAGTAGGTCTAAAAAGAGACTGACAAAAACAACTTAAGAAACTGGCAAATGAAATATCCATAAGGAGATTTGTAAAGCTCCAGCATATTCATAGCAATCTAGAAGGCTACACATATATATACAGTTGCACACATGCCACAGTGTACCCTAGAAGGCTCCAAACTCTAACTGAGCAAGACCAGTAATGTAAGATTGGTTCAAAATGTAATGTTAAATCAATGTACTGTGACATATATGTAATAAAGGACAAATGCCACATGATTATCTATATAGACTTAGGAAAAAAAATCAAATGCCAACATCGTTTTGTGATTAAAAAAAAAAAAGCTTCAATCAGGAATAGAGATTTCTTCAACTTGATAAAAACTACATCTGAAAAACTCACACTAACATTATATAAAGTTTTAAAAGGCTAGCTGTGTCCCTCTAAATACCAGAAAGAAGCAAAAGATGTTGGCATTTGCCACTTCTATTCAATATTTTACTGAAAGTTCTACCTAGAGTAATTAGACAAGAAAAATAAAAAGATGTATAGATAGAATAGGAAAAAGTGAAAATATCTCTATTCTCAAAAGAAAATATATTCTATATAGAAAAACCAAAGTATTAGACAAAGGTGTATTAGAAATCATTAACATGCTCAGCATAGTTACAAGATTCAAGATTTATGCAAAACAAGTTATATTGCTAGACACTTAACAATGAGCAGTACAAATGTCAAGTTCTTAGAAAAACTGTTCAAAATGATCTTTTGTTTTCATTAAGAGGTCAAATTTGATATTTTGATACAACTTTCATGTCATTCTTGTAATTTGAATTCTTTTCATAATCTGTCACATTTTTTGCTTTATGGATATATTTAGGATGACAACATATGGCATGATATGGCTAGTTTTTGTTGTGTTTTTAATGTCTATAAAAACATTTATTTTAAAACAATCATTGTGAGGTTTTAGTTTATTCACTCAGACTATATATACATATGTATGTGTGTGTGTGTGTGTGTGTGTGTATTTTTTTTTAACATTTTAGGCTCTTTGTTCTCTTTAAAAATCTCTGGCAATAATTCCATTTAAGTCTCTGAAAAGTAACATGAAATTTCAATCCTGGCATAAGTTGAACTTTCAATATTTATACTTCAGTCCTTTCAAAGTTGAGCAAATCATTTTATTATAATCAAAAGTTTAGTTTAAAAATCTAAAGAAAATCACAGTTAACTGAGCATCTATCCTGAGAATAATCTTCACTTGGTAAGTCTTGGTGGAACACTTGAAATAAAACTGAAGTGCTCTTGAATGTATCCTGTATATGCTTACAAAAATTGCATAGATCTGATGGCTCTAAGAATGATGAATATAGTATAGGTTATAGGGTTAGACAAAATCAAAGCCTAGGCTATTTATTGCAGCCATGATACATAGCCCAGTGGAAATATTTGCACATATATATACATATATATATTATTTTATTTTATTTATTCATCTTTGTGCTGGGTCTTCCTTGCTCGTGAGCTTTCTCTAGTTGTAAAGAGTGGGAGCTTCTCTGAATTTAAGGTTTGCGGGTTTCTCACTGTGTTGGCTTCTCTTGTTGTGGAGCGCGGACTCTAGAGAACATGGGCTTCAGTAGTTGCAGCAAATGGGCTCAGTAGTTGCTGCTCCCAGGCTCTGGAGCACAAGCTCAATAGTTGTTGCTCACTGAGCTTAGTTGCTCCATGGCATGTGGGATCTTCCCAGCTCAGGGATGCCCCATGTCTCCTGCCCTGACAGGTGGATTCTTTACCACTGAACCACCAGGGAAGCCCCTATGGGCATTTTAATTCAGGTGGGATTGTCCTATTATCATGGACTATAATAACAACAATTATGGATCTTTAAACATTCACAGTTGTTCAGTAAAACACAAAACAGTAACAGCTACTTTCTTGAATGGATCAACTTACATCATAGAAATCAAAGCAAATATTGTTCTTACATAATGAGAAAGGATAAGCACATTGTTTTTTCTATGATCATACCATCCTGAACACACTTGCCAATCTTGTCTGATCTCAGAGGTTAAAGGCATTGTTTTTTTGCATATAATCATCAATGTTGCTATACTTTAAAACAGCACATAAGAGTCTATCCCAAACTCCTAATATATCCCTCCCCCAATATAAAATAAAAATTAAAAAATAGGTTCACCTTCAAACCAATTTTGAAAAGAGTTCTTCAATCCTTTATTTTTAAAACCAGTCTTCAGAGTATACATCTTTTCTCATCCATGCCAAAGGCATAGCTGGAAGGCAAGAGATGCTGTCGCATTCAGTACAGACTGAGATGTGTTGCAATATGGTCTCCTTTATTATGTCTATACCTCATCTAAAGCATGAGCTTTAAAGTCATACAGTGTCATCATTTTGATCATAAAAATGATAGCATTTCAAGTTGCTCACTCCTTATCAGGTTCCATTAAGATAATTATGCTACATTAAAATTCAAAATAAATCTGAAAATGCTTTTAAATTTTAAAAAATCTACAATTTTCAACAATGACAAATTTTCAAGTGAGACAAATGAAACTTTTGAGTGTGAACACTTGCCCAAAGCCATGTAGTGATTATTTTGAACTGACCTTAAAACCCAGATGTCCTAATCACAAATCCAGTGCCTGTCCTATTGAACATCAAAATCTCCAGAGAATGTTTTTTTACTCCAAATCATAGGGTTTTGTGGAGGTATTTTGGCTCATTTATATTATGAAAATAGCAGGATAAACTTTTTAATCTGATTGTTATAGTCTGTTAAATCTTAATTTAATAAATCTGTTCAGAAATAACTATGATTCAGATTATTTTATTAATTTCTATGTGTTTTTTGTATAGAGCAAAGCAATTTTATTATTCAGTAAACATTTACTTAATTTTCTGTTACTGGCTAAATACAGTGCTACATCATGTGGATATGAAGTTGAAGGGAAGTAAGACCTTTCCCTTAAAATGCTTACCAGTTTTATCTGAGAGATTTTGAAAAGTCATTATATTATAAAATATAATTCCCGTTTCTTGTACTTCCTTCCTTGAATGTGCATATCACCAGGCCTTGATTTGGCTGTTAAATTATTAAGCAGAAATCTATATGTCACTTCTGAGCAGAAGCTTTAACAGTTCCTATGTGATTTGCCAGATTTTCTTTTCCCTGGCTTGAATATAATAGAAACATAGACATAGACATAGAGCCTTTCTCCAGTTGTTAGAGTAGAAACCAAATCTATTTTGACTGATACACACTGTGTTATGTGTTGTCAAGTACCTAGAAAGAAACACTTGGCACTCTCAAACTGGGAATTTAGAAAAAAAAAATTAAGAAAGGAATCATTTGTAATGATGAAATTAAGGTGAAAAGAATCATTAGTGATGGTATAGTAGACCGGGATTAAAATATCTTGCATCGTCAATACTCCCAGACCTGAAAATGCAAGTACAAAGGTTTCTGGGAGGTGAAGAAAAAGAGAATGTATTCTTGGATGCATCCATCTCAAGATATCTCTGCAAGAAAGGAGTAAAGGGAACTAATGGTGCAGTCTCATTTTCTTTCCTGCCTCATACCTGCAGCCAAATGGAAGTTGGTTGTACAGAGATCAGCCTCTCAGTAGGTAGAGCAGGCTGGAACATGCGTCTGGAAGGGAACTGGGGAGATTATTTGACGCAAGTATGAAAACTGACCCATGGTCAGATTATTGTGGGAACACATGAAATATCAGTTAAAAAGAGTACTTTCAGGAAAGTTATAGAGGAATATAACTTGAGCTGAATCTTAGAGGTATAACATAATTACTTTAGACAATTTGTGATGATCTTTTGATCTAGGTATCAAGGGAAGCCTGTGTATAGAGGAAAACCTAAGCAAACACAGTATTTTCAGAAATAAAGATTTAGATTAAAGAATAAAGATTTAATATCGGACCTTGGACTATGAAATGATAAGGTTGAGCAGAACATGGAAAACTTTCTGTATTACATTAAATAATGTTGACTTTACCCTGAAGTCCAGGAGGAAGTTCTGAAGGATTTAAAAACAGTGACATGCCTGGGTTTGTAATTAAAGTTAAAATATAGCAGTACTAATAATCACTTACATTGATTGAGTGATTACAATGGGCCAAATCATGTTCTGAGCTCTAAGTACTGCCAAGAGTCAGATACTATCATTATGGCTATTTTGTAAGTGAAGATACTAAAGCAGAAAGTAGTTACTCTATATGACATAACAGTACATAATGGAGTGGAGATGTGAAACCAGTTTTTGTAGAAAATAAATGAATATGCGTGCAGGACTGAGGCAAGAAGACAGTATAAAAGTTATTCAGATAAGGAACAATAACCAGAGGGATAGTGCTAATAATGGGGACAAGAAAAGCCATTCTAAAGCTTAAACCTGTCAGATATGTGCTTGATTGACTATGTGAAATGAAGGGAAAAAGGAAATCCGCCATACCCACATGGTATCCTTAACTGAAAAAAATGTGTTACACTTAACATGTTACACAACTGCCATTTTCATTTTGAACAAAAATATGCAAAATTATCAAAGATCATGTAGATTCACAGATGTTAATGAGCATATTTAATTTGGGGTGGGGACTATTGAATTTATTTCATATTTCTGCATTAAAAAGGAAAACATTATTTAATATTGCAAATATTATCTCTTAGAGCTTGCAGATTAAAAATGAAAGTGACAAATAGCAAAGAGAGTAAAATTTGGGTTTAGCTCAGTCATTAAACTCATAAAGCTAGGGTAAATGATACTGGGCCTTTGTGATACCTGCCTTAATAGATCTGTGTCATCTGAGTATTTGAAAAGCTAATTAAAGCAGCAACTATAGCTTCTTAGCTCCATCATCATCTCACTAATTTTGTAGGTCAATCCTATTTTTATCTTCATTAAATGCTTAACCAGCTCTTATCTTCCTCTAAGGTAATCTAGGATATTTTTGGTTGTCGTAAAATTTAGATGTGTTGTAAATGAGTAATTTAAACCGTTTTGACATTAACTAAACTATTCCTCTTGTTTTTTTATTTTCTTCTATACCTTGGCGTGTAAACAGTTTCACATAACGATGAAATATCTATGACAAGAAATTGCTTCTATTTTATACAGTTGAGAATATTACCTACCCTTTACACACACAGACACAGGCACACACACTCAAAAATCATCTATCTTAAATAGGTACTATTTTTAAATTAAATTCTACTTTAAAATTAAAGACTATCAGTGCATATATTGATAAAGGTAGCATAGTAGCATTAGAAAGTGCAGAGTGTAGTGATATACTGTGGAAGACATGTTACTTTCTTTTAAAGAATAAGGGTAAATATTGTATTATTATTATTAAGGAAACAGTGGCATTGAATGTAGATCTATGAAAACATTAATGGAAAAGTAAGACATAAACAACTAGTCACATGTATAAACTGAAGGGACTGGATACTTTAGCATTTTATTAATTGGAGGCTTCAGTTCCTCACCTCATTAGTCTATTCATGACATGGTAACTGGTTTCTTTCAGAATGTGTGATTGAAGGAAGAGATAGAGACTATATGGAAGCCACTTATCTTTTATGACTTAATGATGAAAGTAACATATTATTACCTCTTCCCATCTTTTTCTCTTAGCTCATAGAACAATCTTAATAAAAATATGTAGGAGAGGACTTTATGAGAGTGTAACTATCAGGAAGTTATTTTCCTTTATTTACAGTGAATATACTGGCTTCTAGCAGTAGATGGGTATTCTTTTGTTGTTGTTGTTTCTTAGTACATCTACAGTAGTCTCAGAACTGTTTTAACCATAACTCTTACCAGTACATACATATGCCAAAAAGGGAGTTCAAATTTCCTTGTAGTTCTTTTCCATCCCCAAACCCTCTTAGGAGTTTGGGTGCATAGTTAAATTCTATGTTTCATTTTCCTTTGTGCTTCTCACAATGGAAATGAAAGTAGATTTTTATCTTAGTTTATGATAAAAATGATCTACTGCATAGTTTCTCTTTTCATCTTCTTAAATATGTTTCAGATATGTTCAAAGTTTCAAACATTTGAAAGTTCCTTATAAGGAAGGAAGGAAAAATTGCTTCCTTATTTTTTGTTTGAATTTTTACCTTTTTCATGTACTAGTGCATCATTACATGTCACTTATAGCAAAAAGAAAAGCACAGCATTTAATTTTCCATTTAGCATGAAGCTATGCAATTGCATTCATTCATGAGACCACTGTATAGTTCATTTAAATGCTTTAACTCATATGTCTAGGTTATAACTTAAAGGACTTCTGACTTTCAAATTACCATGACATTAATCTTTTACTATTCTGCCCTTCCTTCTGTCACTTTCTGTCTTAAAATTAGGTTCTTCAGTTCAATCTGAGCATAGGCATATATATATATATATAAGTTTGGTTGTATTGTGATTGAACAGAAAAATAAAAACTCTTCAGATAGATGCAATCACAATTTCTGGATAAGTACACTTAAGATGGACTGTGATGAATGTTGAAGGAAGAGAGTAGAAAGAGTACCATTGAATCCAAGAAAGTACCATTAGCCTGATTTTAAATTGTTCCCCACATCTCCCTTCAGTCCTGTCACTACACCTTGATTATGAAAATAAAAGTTGTGGAAAAGCAACTTAATATTGATCTCTGTGCAGCTTGCATTACATAAGAAAAGCTTTGTAAGATGCACTGAGTTACAAATGCTGGAATCAGTCAGGGCTAGCTTCATGGACCTTTTGCTGACCCAGTCAAAACTATACCTATATACCTATAGCAAATAATTCTTGTGGTTGTTATTGTGTCTATTTGCCTCTACTGTAAGGTTTATTCAGTGGTGGCCATTTTCTTGTTATCTTGGATGTCAGGTGAAGATGCTGTCCAGGTGTCCCACCTTCCTGGTGGCTGTAGTCTGGAATCCTGGCCTCTGAGGTTATCATAGTGACACTGAAAGCAGTAAAGGGACATATTGATCAGAAGTGTCATGCATGCATCAAGTTTCATTTCTTTAAGGCTCTTTTTTTGCTGTCAATTGGCCTACACATAGCTTTTAAATACTGTCTTAATGGTTCTTTTCATTCATTTTACCAACTTCTTTCCCTATATTACACTTGTCATTTTGATTTGTTGCTTATTACTACCTAGGTGAACACATGTTTCAGAATTAAGCCAGATACTCAGACATTTGGGCAGAGTTTATACAAAGATTTGATGTTCTCAATATTTGTCATTCTATTATTATTTGATAAATAATAATAATGTATAATTCAGTTCAGTTCAGTTCAGTCACTCAGTTATGTCCAACTCTTTGCGACCCCATGAATTGCAGCACGCCAGGCCTCCCTGTCCATCACCAGCTCCCAGAGGTCACTCAAACTCATGTCCATCTAGTCAGTGATACCATCCAGCCATCTCATCCTCTGTTGTCCCCTTCTCCTCCTGCCCCCAATCCCTCCCTCCCCAATCAAGGTCTTTTCCAATGAGTCAACTCTTCCATGAGGTGGCCAAAATGTTGGAGTTTCAGCTTCAGCATCAGTCCTTCCAGTGAACACCCAGGACTGATCTCCTTTAGGATGAACTGGTTGGATCTTCCTAATGTTGTATAAATTAGAATATCATATAAATAATATCTATTATTATTTTTCCATTTATTAGTGACTAAATTGCCAACATCCGCTGGATCATCGAAAAAGCAAGAGAGTTCCAGAAAAAACATCTATTTCTGCTTTATTGACTATACCAAAGTCTTTGACTGTGTGGATCACAATAAACTGGAAAATTCTGAAAGAGATGGGAATACCAGACCACCTGACCTGCTTCTTGAGAAATATGTATGCAGGTCAGGAAGCAACAGTTAGAACTGTACATGGAGCAACAGACTGGTTCCAAATAGGAAAAGGAGTATGTCAAGGCTGTATGTTGTCACCCTGCTTATTTAACTTATATGCAGAGTACATCATGAGAAATGCTGGGCTGGAAGAAGCACAAGCTGGAATCAAGATTGCGGGGAGAAATATCAGTAGTATCAGATATGCAGAGGACACCACCCTTCTGGCAGAAAGCAAAGAAGAACTAAAGAGCCTCTTGATGAAAGTGAAAGAGGAGAGTGAAAAAGGTGGCTTAAAGCTCAACATTCAGAAAACTTAGATCATAGCATCTGGTCCCATCACTTCATGGCAAATAGATGGGGAAACAATGTCAGACTTTGTTTTCCTGGGCTCCAAAATCACTGCAGATGGTGATTGCAGCCATGAAATTAAAAGACGCTTACTGCTTGGAAGGAAAGTTATGACCAACCTAAACAGCATATTAAAAAGTAGAGACATTACTTTGTCAACAAAGGTCTGTCTAGTCAAGGCTATGGTTTTTTCCAGTGGTCATGTATGGATGTGAGAGTTGGACTGTGAAGAAAGCTGAGCGCCGAGTAATCGATGCTTTTGAAGTGTGGTGTTGGAGAAGACTCTTGAGAGTCCCTTGGACTGCAAGGAGATCCAGCCCTTCCATCCTAAAGGAGATCAGTCCTGGGTGTTCATTGGAAGGACTGATGTTGAAGCTGAAACTCCAATACTTTGGCCACCTGATGCGAAGAGCTGACTCATTTGAAAAGACCCTGATGCTGGGAAAGATTGTGGGCAGGAAGAGAAGGGGACGACAGAGGATGAGATGGCTGGATGGCATCACCGACTCAATGAACATGGGTTTAGGTGAACTCCAGGAGTTAGTAATGGACAGGGAGGCCTGGTGTGCTGCAGTCCATGCAGTCGCAAATAGTTGGACATGACTGAGTGACTGAACTGAATTGAACTGATGCTAGTCACAGATTTCATCCCCTGATTCTTTGGGCTAGAAGCATTGCAGATTTTCTACCAAAGTTTTCGCCAGAGTAAACAGCAATGATCGTTGCCCACTCTTTCACTGAAAGGCAGATAAAATAGAAATCCCTTGTCAATGGAGAATTTGCCCGCTTCATTTACCTTTCTAACACCTTCAGATCTTTGTACTTTTTAAAATTTCATTTAGGTTTACACTTCTTACCAGTGTTATTATTATTTTTCCTACAAGAGCATTTTTTGGTGGGCCAGAAGCAGATCTCCCATATCTTTATATGCATTTGATCATTTATGAATGAATAATTTAGGTACAATATGTTACAATCATTTAAAGTCTGATTCAGTGCCATTTGCCAGATATGTGCAGTAACACACCACTGCTATAAGCAAAATGCAGAGCATTTCCATCAACCCCCAAAACTTCCCCATATGTTACTGGATTGCATCAGTATCTCTGTACCCAGCTTAAAGCAACACTGATCTTTCTGCTATCACTGGAGTTTAGTTTGCACTTATTGGAATTTTCTATTTCAGATTTTTATTTATTTATTTACCTATTATTTGTATTTGTTTTCTTGCATTTAGTAAAATGACTTTTGCTCATGCTTATTATTTCTTATACTAGTATTCATTTTTATCACTGAGAAGAATGTAGAGAATAATATATAATTTCCCAAAAAATGCACTTTCATATTTTATGTTAATATCATTACACATACATAAAATGGTTTATTTTATACTATATCAATATGTTTTTGGACAAGGTGAAGTATGACTGTGCCTCAGGTTGGTATCTAGAAAATTGGTCACCCAAGGTATCCCTGATGCTGACATTATTATCAGATAAGATTCTCTCTATTTCCTCCTTTTGTCTTTGTGGGCTTCCTTTGTGGTTCAGGTGGTAAAGAATCCACCTGCAATGCAGGAGACCTGGGTTCAATCCCTGGGTTGGGAAGACCCCCTGGAGAATGGGAAGCCTACCCACTCCAGTATTCTGGCCTGGAGAATTCCATGGACTATATAGTCCATGGGGTCGCAAAGAGTCAGACACGACTGAGCAACTTTCACTTTCACTTTGTCTTTATAGCTCTTTAAAGTTTCCTAATACAGAATGTTTTAAGTTTTATATAAGCAAAGGTATTCTGTTCCCATTAAGGCTCTTAAGATAAAAAATTCTCCAGACATAGTAAGGTTGCATATGCTAGGAAACTGGAAAAAAAGAAAAAAGAATAGTGTGTACTGCAGGCAGTAATATCACCTGTGACAGAGAACCATTTCTTAGAAGCTCATCATATTACTCAGTTTTACTTTTTTATTATTTAATTTAGATAAAATTTAATAGCTTTAAATTAAATATAGTATATAATGGGCTTCCCTGGTGGCTCAGCGGTAAAGAGTCCTCCTATAATGTGGGAGATGCAGGTTTGATCCCTGGGTCAGGAAGATCCCTGGAGGACAGCATGGCAACCCACTCCTGATTTCTTGCCTGCAGAATCCCATGGACAGAGGAGCCTGGCGAGCTTCAGTCTATAGGGTCGCAAAGAGTCAGACAGGACTGAAGCGACTGAACACACACACATACACACTCACACTCACACACACACCATGTAAAAATAGCCCTGTTTTAAAGACTTTGTATGTGCATCTTTGTCTACAGTTTGTCTATTACTTGGTCTTTACATATAAGGTAAGGAATGTCAAAAGCACCATTTGCTGTGTATTATCACTGATTGTTTCTGAGTGAGGGAATTTGTTTTTTTCATCTCCATACTGCTTGAATTTTTATTAATAAACATGGATACTTATAAAAAGTAAAGAAAAGCCATTCATATTATCCCCCAAACTTGAAAAACTTGCACTCGTCAATGCTGAGAGTTGTACAAATTGGTAGAACTGATCTTGGTTGTTGAAGGAAACAGGCAACCCACTGCTCTATTCTTGCCTGGGAAATCCCATGGACGAGAAGCCTGGAAGGCTACAGCTCATGGGATCTCAAAGAGTTGGACACGACCTCTTCTGTGAAATCTAGTCTGCAGAATTTAAGAACAGTACATTGAAACATTTTAGAACTGCATTCATAACACTGAGGTTTGCAAAAGCAAAATGTTGGACAGCTCCATTTAATTGGAGGAAAGAAAGTGAAAGTGAAGTCGCTCAATCGGGTCTGAATCTTTGCGACCCCATGGACTGTAGCCTACTAGGCTCCTTCGCCCATGGGATTTTCCAGGCAAGAGTACTGGAGTGGGCTGCCATTTCCTTCTCCAGGGGATCTTCCCAACCCAGGGATTGAACCCAGATTTCCTGCATTGCAGACAGATGCTGATTGGAGGAAGGGTCTATTAAATATGGCAATCCCTATTCTGAGATACACTGCAATCATAAAAATCAAGGTACATCTATATCTTCTAACCCCTGGAGAATGGAATTGCTACCCACTCCACTATTCTTGCCTGGGGATTTCCATGGACAGAGGAGCCTAGAAGGCTACAATCTGTGAAGTCACAAAGAGTTGGATATGACAGAGCAATTAACACATTCACTTTCACATGTGCCCTAATTTGGAAGACCATGAGAGCTTATGAAGAGAAAAAATAGAAGAATAATTTTTGTGCTGAGCATTGTTATAGCAATTTACACATATGAACTTAAGTACTTAGAGCATCCTGAGGATTTCAGTCTATTCCTTACCTGCAGTTTAGAGATGGGCATACTGCATCACTGAGAATGTAGCTTGCTTTTTGACAGAGGTGCTGAGAGCTGTCTGGCTCCATTGCTGTTTCTTGTAACACTTTGATATAGTGTGTATAACACTGGAGCTAATGTGTACAGTTATGATTCCATTTTTGCATGAGACAGTGAGAGAGAGAGAAAGAGGTGTTTAGTGACAGAGAGACAGAGACACAAATCAAGATCAAGGTATGTTTACATCTGCAAAAGAATCATACAGTGTTTTCCCCAAGTCAGCCACATAATTATCTCAAGAGGAGGAGAATTTTACTTCTTTCTATACAATAATTTTTAGTGTTTTTTTTTTTTTTTTGTACTTTTCTGGAACTTTCAGATGGGGGTAAGTCATTAAATAAAGAGCCAACCCTCACAGTGTTCTGACTAGCTATGACACTTTGAGCATTTACATAACATTTCTTAGTATGTTTCCTCACCCTTAAATTGGATAAAATAATAACACCAGTATCATTTGTTTCTTGTGAAGATCAGATGAGATTGTTAAACTTCTAAGAACAGTTAGTTCCTGGTATAAAGTAAAAGGTAATAGTTAGCTTTTTTAAAAATTTATTTTTAATTGGATGATAGTTGCTTTACAATGTTGTGCTGATTTTTGCCATACAACGTGAATCAGCCATAAGTCTACATATATCCCCTCCTTCTTGAGCCTCCCCATCCCGACTCCCTATCTCACCCCTCTAGGTCATCACAGAGCCCAGGGCTGAGCTCCCTGTGTTATATAGCAGCTTCCCACTAGATATCTTTTACACATCATAGTGTATATATGTTAATGCTCCTCTCTCAACTCTTCCCACCCTTTCCTTCCCCTGCTGTGTCCATGAGTACATACTCTATGTGTGAGTGCCTAGTGTCCTACAAATAGGTTCATCAGTACTATTTTTCTAGATTCCATATACATGCTGCTGCTGCTGCTGCTGCTGCTGCTAAGTCGCTTCAGTCGTGTCCGACTCTGTGCGACCCCTTAGACGGCAGCCCACCAGGCTCCCCCACCCCTGGGATTCTCCAGGCAAGAACACTGGAGTGGGTTGCCATTTCCTTCTCCAATGCATGAAAGTGAAAAGTGAAAGTGATGTCGCTCAGTTGTGTCCAACTCTTAGCAACCCCATGGACTGCAGCCCACCAGGCTCCTCTGTCCATGGGATTTTCCGGGCAAGAGTACTGGAGTGGGTTGCCATTGCCTTCTCTGCCATATATATGCATTAATATTTTATCCATAAAAAGTTATCCATGAATCATTTATATATGAGCCAAAACAGATACAAGATTGAGAGAATAAGCTAAAAAAGAGCAAAGTAGTGTAGTATGTGTCAACTTAAATAAAGGGGCAAATTGAGGCATGCTTAAATTATTTGGGAATAATAAATATTGCAATTTGGGACATGTAACTGAAGAATCTACAGATCATCCCAAATTTTTCCATGTGTAAAATAAGCTTTGAATTGATTGCTTTCCCAAGCATACCTGGTTTTTTATAAGGATGAAATAAAATAATATAAAAGTATTCTGGAACTTACAAATCATCCTTTAAATACAAGTAGTTCTTCTTATTCTAGTTTATATTATTATAAATGACTTATTGCTGCCTTTGTGTCATGCTATATTAATATAGTGGTAGAATTACTATTACAAACATCAAATGATAAATACTTTAAAAGGCAGGAAATGTTCTGGATATTTAAAAAACAATTCATAATTTTACACACTTAGATTTCATGAATTGTACTATAGAGTGATGAAAGTTAGCTATTAAGTGGCAATTAATAGCAAGTTGATGTTTATTTTGAGTCAATCAGTGCCAGCCTTATCAGAACAACGTGAATTTTGAGACTACAATAACAATAAATAAAATATTAGCATGCTCAGAAGGAAAAATGTTTGTATGTTTCCAGGTTCTCCAAGATGTAATTAATTTTCAGAAGCTTTTCTTAAAAAGGTTAATAATGATTGGTTAGAACAATATTAAATATTTGCTTTTTCATTTTTATATCTTTTAGAATATATATATATATAGTATGGAAAACATTAAATGATGAAATAGAATGATTTGAAAAATATGATATAGCTCAGTGTATCATGTTTATCACATCATTTTGAATATTTACTTCTAAGTTTTAACATGTATAAAAAGATTTCAATCTAAAACTGGAGGATATTGAAATGGAATTTCTCACTCATGCTCCCTCAGAAGAATAGAACTTAAGAACTGAGAGACTGGTTTCCTGTATATGCCTCATTTATTGAAGAATAAGACTTAGCTCCTGACCAGTGAACACCTGCCAAGATCTCTCTCAGTCCTCAAGCCAGTGAACTTACTGCTTGGACTCAGGCTAGGCTTTGCCCATTTGCACTCTTGCCCATAAATAGACCCTGACCCAGTGGACTCGTCTGTAGCTTGGCACACTCAGCTCTGTCCGACTCTTTGTGACCCCGTGGACTCTGCCCGTAGGATTCTCTCCAGGCAAGAATACTGGAGTGGATAACCATTCCCTTCTCCAGGGGATCTTCCCAACCCAGGGATCGAACATGAGCCTCCTGCCCTGCAGGCAGATTCTTTACCGTCTGAGCCACCAGGGAAGCTTTATGTGTCCCACATTGCAGTTCCTCTGCTATTTCCAAATAAACTCCATTTCTGGTCATTTGAACTTGCCTCGGTTTACCTCCTTCATTTAGGTCAATACATACAAATACTTGATCACATCTTAAAAAATATAAATAGGTATTCACTATCTTGAGCTTTCCTGGTGGCTCAGAAGGTAAAGAATCTGCCTGCCATGCGGGAGACCTGTGTTTGATCCCTAGTCATTATTATCTTGTGATGTTTTGAGAAATGCAGTATTACTCCTGAATAGTAAATAATGATTCATGTGACTATGCTGTCCCTTTGAAAGATTTTCTAATAACTGGTACTAAACCGTAAGTTAAGGGAAGGAAACATTAGAAATACTAAATTGGTGATAAGTGTTACGCAAAGTTTGACGTGCTGTTTTGAATTGCATACTGATGATCAAAAGATAGTTAACAGAAATGAAACATCTAACTGCAAGAAATTATAATTTACCAGGTTACATATATGTTGGTCAAAGTTATTTGGAGCTGGTAACAAAGCAGAACCTATCATTTTAAATGACTGATCAGGATACAGGCAATTTTGACACTCAGCAGTTGGGCTTCAGTGAAATAAACTTGCCGTTTGAATGGAGATAGATGGAACAGCATGGAGTTTATATTTTAATTACTTCAGCATCTCACTGACATTAAAATGTTCCTTTTGGCAAAGGATGGAGTTTTACAGTGCACTTGTGATAAGTAATACACCAGTTGCAGAGCAGCTATACGGATTGAATCTAGTTTATAGGAATGAATGCACTGGTACTTTGCAATGAAAGAATAAAAATATTCTTAGTCACTTTCCCATTTGACTCACAAACTTCTGGGCTCTTGCCAAAATTGAATTGTATGTTTCTTGGGAAAGGAATACTTTTTAGAGATGTACTACTTAAATAAATAGAGTGAGATTGGGAGACCCAGTGCCTTGGAGAAAAGTTTGCTGACCACCATAGGATTGACAAAGATTTTCTTTCACATCACTGTCACCAAATACCTTCTGCTTACACCCTCTGAGCACTTATTGTAGTATGTTATAGGTAAATTTTTTAGCTATCTCTCATTGTTTAATTGTGAAATAATTTGTCAATGATGTCTGATATATAATGTGCCATGTATCATGTGAAAATGTTAATGAAAGTATTATATAACATTTTAGCATAGAAAATTCTGCATTATATTATTAAAAATTGATACTATGCATATGAATTTACATATTATGGTAAAATTAAGGAGAAAATACCCCCAAAACCTAAATTTCAAAATGAGTAAAAGATATGTATACAGATAAAATATATATTGATTGTTCATGGAAAATGAAATAATAGCATGAAAAGATAATGTCACATATAGTAAGGCAAACAAAAAGCTACTAACGTAATTTTTACTCATCATTAAGAAAATTCATCATATATTTGGAATCATATAGGGTGCAGTCCTTTGACTTTGGCTTCTTTCCTTGCTCAGGAAACTTTGGAGATTCATGCATGTATGTGTAAGAGTTCATTCATATTTTTGAATAGTATTTCATTGCCTTATGTACTACAATTTGTTTAACCTTTCACCATTTATTGGACATCTTTCCCAATTTTGGCAATGATGGAAAAGACTGACATAAACATTCTTTACTGATTTTTCCATGGACCTCCTTTTTTTTTTTCCTGGTGATGTGTGTGTATAATATGAATCAGATGTGAGTTTTACAAGTTCTTTCTCATTGACTTAGACACTTAAGCAATAGTCCAACTTAAAGTCGCTGAATGTTGCATACGTACTGTGGTTTAGACACTCATCATTCTTATCTATGAGAGTCTGATTCTTGGGATCATTCCTGTTGCTAAGTATAGAGTTGCATTGAAACATTGAGTCAGAAAAACAGGTGTCATTCCATTTCTTCATTTTGAAATAATTTTAGTTATACAAACTAGTAATGATAGTAAAAAGATAAAAAATAATGATAGTAAAGTGATAAAAGATACAATGATAGTAAAAAGTTCCTATAGAATCTTTCACCCAGCTTCACCTAATATCTACATCTGTATAATCCTGGTACATGGATCAAATGGAAATTAACCTATGGTTATACAACCCTGTAAACTACAGACTATACTTGAAATTCATTTCCCCCCCCCCTACTGATGCCCTTTTTATTTCTTCCATGATTCTTCTATACAGAAGACCATGTTGCACTTAGTCATGATACTTAATCTCCTCAAACTTTTAATGTTTTCTCAATCTTTCCTTGCTTTTGTTACACTGACACCTTTGAAAAGTATTGGTCAGTTATTATGAAGGATGCCCCTCATTTTGGGTTTGCCTGGTTTCACGTAAGTAGACCAGGGTCATGATTTTTAGAAAGTGCCTTTGTTATCAATGATACATGATAGCAATAGAGTCTGATGATGTTAACCTCCTATCTCTTGGTTAAGGTGGTGACTTCTAGGTTTCTCTACTGTAAAACTGCTTTCCTTTCCTTACTCTAGTAATGAATAATAAAGGGAGTCAGTACATTCAAACAACAGTTAAAGGGGAATTTAATTCCATCTACTGGAAGAAGAGTATCACAGAATTTGTAAACATGTTAAAACAATCGTAGTAATAAATAAATATATTGGAGGAGATATTTAAAGCTATACGAAACCCTTGCTCTTTTAAAAAGTTTTGCATTCTAATTTAATATTCATCTGTGTATTTTAGGTACAGTGGATTACAGTGGATTTCTGAGGGTAACTTTTTATTGCTTTTATTCTTCCTATATTTATTACTTGGAACTCTTCTATTGAAAAGATTATACTTTCTCTCTGTTCACTTATTCAGTAATTTATTCCTATTAGTATGAACTCATGCATATTTACTTTTGCTCAAATAGTTTCAGTTTTAGTAATTGGGCAATCTAACAGGTTGATTTTTGTGCTCTTTTTTAGCATGCTCTCATTTATGTATTCACTGTTTTATTTATTTACTTATTTCATCTTATCCTTATTTTTTTAGTAGCTTCAAGCCTACCTTATTTTCCCTGTCCCATTTCTAGATTCAGTCATTTCTCGTTGAAACACTAGTTATTAAAACTCAATTTTTTCTATATTTTCTTCTGATAGTTGCATAGATTTATGTATATGTGTGTGTGTGTGTGTGTGTGTGTGTATGATACATTTTGAGTTTAATTTTGTTTAATATATGTGATGTAAATTTACGAATTTTGGGTTTTGTTTGTTTTATTTTGTCTGCTTGCCCTTTGTTAGATTAAGTGTGTTTCATTTTGTTTCTAATATGCTATTTTCTAAGAGGGTTTTTTTTTTAAAGCAAGAATTGGCTTTACAATGCTTTTTGTATATCACTTGAGATGGCTATAGTCATAGTCTGTTAAAATGGTGAAATATATTGATTGATTTTCAAATGTTGATGTAGCCTTGCATTCCTGGGATGAAATGCACTTTGTTGTAATATTTGTTGTTGTTGTTCAGTTGCTAAGTCATATCCGACTCTTTGCAATCCCTGGACTGCAGCATGCCAGGCTGCTTTGTCCTTCATCATGTCCCAGAGTTTGCTCAAACTCATGTCCATTGAGTCGTGATGCCGTCCAACCACGTATCTTCTGTTGCCCGCTTCTCCTCCTTCCCTCAGTCTTTCCCAGCATCAGGGCTCAGCCTATATTTTGCTGTATTTTATTCATGACTATCCAAATTTGGGGGAGTTGTCCAGATATTTTATATTGATTCATAGCTTCATTGTATTATATCTTATAACTTCATATTATTTCATATTTGTTTAGTTTTCACTGCCCAGAATATATTTTGGTGAATTTGAACATATATAATACTTAAAAATGTATTTTCAGCTGCTTTGGAGTGCAGTATTTTTTTCATATAAATTTGGTCATATTGGTTGATATTCTTAAATAATTTATCAATAGTCATATTGGTATTTTGTCACTTCTCTTATCAATTTCTCAGAAAGGAGTGTTAATGTTTCAAACTATGATTATATATTTTTCTGTTTCTCTTTTATGTCTGTTATTTTTTGCCTCATATATTTTGAAGTTCTGTTCTTAGGTATTTACATATTTAGGAGAACTGACCCATTTATCAGTATGCAGTATACCTTATCACTGATAACATTACTTGTTCTGAGTCTTCGCTGCATGAAAGTAATATAGGGCACCCCAGATTTCTTTGATCAATCCAAGTATATCTTTATCTGTTTACCATTAAAGGCTCTCTGTAAAGTATTTCATATAGGCAAAATATACCTGAGACTTGTATTTTTATATATGAGAATCTTCTTTAATTAGTATATTTAGAACATACTCATTTAATATACTACTTTTAGTGTGGATGGATTGAAATATATCATGTTGGTAGACATTTTGGAAGACTTTAAAGTTGTTACTTGCTTATCTTCTTACTTTCATGATTTTTAAACAAGAAGTCAGCTTCAATTCTTATGCTTATCTTTAGGTAGTGTTTTTTTGTTTGTTTGTTTGTTTGTTTTTGGTCTGCCTTTAACACTTTCCCTGACTTTGGTTATCAGTTGATTGAATATGGCATACATATTTTTTATTTATGTTTATGTTGGTACTTTCCCTCTTTGGTGTTCTCTAAGATATTTGGTCATATAATGTAGAATATGTCAAACATTTTTTTTCAAAATTCTTTGCCATTTTTTTCTTAAGATATTTCTTCTCTTTCCCTTCTGATGTGCCAAGTATGAACATGTTAGACTATTTGATAGTGTATATTTTTAATGTATTGTTCTTTTTGCCCTTTATTTTCTTTTAATATTTCAGATTATATAATTTCTGATGACCTGCATTCAGTCTCACAGATTCATCAGTGGTGTCAAGTCCACTGATGAGCCTGTCAAAGATTCCATTCCTGCAAATATTTTTGTTGTTTTGATTGTGTTTCATTGCTAATATTCCCATGTGATTTATTCTTATAGTTTCCATTTTTCTAATCTTAGATGTTGTCTACCTTGTTATCTCAGAGCCTTTAAGAAATCAATCTTGGTTATTTTAAGTTCCTTCTCTGATAGTTCAAACATTTGTATTATGTCTGATTCTGTTGCTGATGAATGCTTTATCCCTTCATATTGTGCTTTTCCTTGCCTTTGATATACCTTACATTTTTTGAAGCCAAAAATGTTTTAATCAAACAATGGACACAATACTTTTTTAGACTTGAAGCAGTATTTTTTTCTGCAAGGCCATTTTGGGGGACTTGTGTTAATGGAGATAGGAGTTGCATTTTTTTTTTGCTGTTTTTTCTTTGCCTGCCTTTTGAGTCTCCCTGCTTGACTTTGAATTTTGTGTGTGTGCTGTTCGCTGGGATGACACTCCCAGCTGTATTAAAACCTCAATTTTCCTTGACACTTGTTTGCATTCTGGTGGGAGTATAGGAGTGGGGACCATCTCTGATCTACTGATTAAATCTCAGCCTTAGATAAGCTCTCTGAACCCGTGTCTTGATAATGTGGCCTTTAAAATCACTGCTTCTCCTCTTTCAGATGTAATTATGTATTCCTACTCTTCCCCCAGAGCTTTTATTTTTCCTGTTACTCTACCACAGATGGAGTGAGTTTCCTGCAGTACACCTGAATATAAATTTCCCTGCAGATGAAGGCTTTTCCATAGAGCCAGCGAGCAGTAGAAAGTGATCAAGAGAATATATAGTTCCCCTCAGCGTAATTAAACTTTATTCCCTAGTGGTCCAGTGGCTAAGACTCTGCACTTCCAATTCAGGGCACCCAGATCCCATCCCTGATCAAGGAACTATATCCCACATACCACAGTAAGAGTTCGCGTGCCTGAACTAAAAAAATCATGTGCCGCAATAAAGATCAAAGATCCTGCATGCCACAACTAAGACCCAGTGCAGCCAAATAGATACATGAATAAATTTGTTTTTTTTTTTTTTTAAAAGGACCCTCAAACAACAACAACAAAAAAACAACTTTAGACAGGCTTCTTCCTGATGTTAGACCCTGGACCTTCCTTTTCTGTAGCATTTACTTTGGAAAACTTGAAATTGCTAATTTTTTTTTTTTATGTATTTATGTTTCCTAAAAGAAACACACTTTTAATATAAAGACAAATAAAAGGATAGTGAAGTCGCTCAGTCGTGTCTGACTCTTTGCGATCCCATGGACTGTAGCCTACTGGGTTCCTCCATCCATGGGATTTTCCAGGCAAGAATACTGGAGTGGGTTGCCATTTCCTTCTCCAGAAATTGCTAATTTTTTATCTGCCTCTTTGAGAAGTAAATCCTCTCTCATCCTCTTGCCAGTTTTATAACCAGGAATGTCTTTTTCAACAACATGAAAGTCATCTCTTTGAAACGTAATTATTAACAAGGATGCATGCATGTTAAGTTGCTTCAGTTGTGTCCAACTCTCTGAGACCCCGTGGACTGTAGCTGCCAGGCTCCTCTGTCCATGGGAGTCTCCAGACAAGAATCCTGGAGTGAATTGCCATGCCTTCCTCCAGGAGATCTTCTAAACTCAGAGACTGAACCCGTGTCTTCTTCATTGGCAGGTGGGCTCTTTACCACCGAGCCACCTGAGAAGCCCATCAGCAAGGACCGCACCCCTACTTCTCCGTTTCTGTGTGGAGGTGGGAGCCTGGCTTTAGTAAGCACCAACTACAAACACAGATGTCCTGATTCCACACATCAGGACCACCCCAGTATCCTCCAGAACTTTTTCTCGTCCCAGTGTTGTAATTCCTTTCACCTCCCCCTACAGCTCCCTTTAGGGTTGAGTTCAGTCTCTCCTGTTGCAATATTCTTGACCCGTATTACAAGGGATAGGGATTTTCTTGTTCAGTGGCCTCTGTCCTAGTCATCCACTGCTTTGATTCTGTTTCTGATTGTTGTTGTTGTTTAGTTGTTCAGTCATGTCCGACTCTTTCATTGCCCCGTGGACTCCTCTGTCCCACCAGGCTCCTCTGTCCATGGGGCTTTCCAGGAAAGGATACTGGAGTGGGTTGCCATGTCCTTCTCCAGGGGATCTTCCCAACCTATGTGATTGAACCCACATCTCCTGCATTGGCAGGCGGATTCTTTTAGGTATCTGTCATTGTTCAGATTTCAACCTAGTTGTTCACTCTTTACAACTTCAGTTCTCTCAGGTGTTGAACAATGTCAGTATTTCTCAGTTTATCCAGCCATTGTCTTATAATAAGGTTAGAAGGAACTCTCCTTTCCGGTCCCCGTAAATGTTATCAGGAGCTGGATATATTGAACAGATAGGAAATAATATGGTAGGCTTCCCCGGTGGCCCAGATGGTAAAGAATCTTCCCAAAATACAGAAGACCTGGGTTCGATCCCTGGGTTGGCAAGATCCCCTAGAAAAGGGAATGGCAACCTACTCCAGTATTGTTGCCTGGAGCAATCCATGGACAGAAGCCTGGCAAGCTGCTGTCCATGGGGTTGGCAAAGGGTCGGACACGACTGAGCGACTAACACACACACACACACACACACAGAGAAAACTTTATGGCACACAAAAAAAAAATCTAACGAAAATGGCTTTCACTCCTCAGGCTGGCAGGACAAAAGGAAGCGGTTAGAGTCTTTGGAACCTGGAATCTTGGGAAAGTGGTCCCATAGACACAAGGCTCACCTCATTGAGCAGAGGGCACTGACCATCAATGGTGTTGTCTGAGGAGCTCAGAAGTGCCGGTGGAGCTTGGACCCACGCCTTTAGGGTGACGCCCATCTGACTAGTGCTAACAGGACATTGAAAACAACTGCTGCCATTCTCACTCCATATCCAAGGGGAGTAAGGACTGTTGCTAGGGTGATGCTGAGACTAGTGAGCAAATTAGTTGTAATATGACCACTCAAACTCCTTCAGATTTTCAGTCTCACTAGTGTTTGCTGTTGGTTGAATGTAACAGGAATGAAGCCAGCAAATAAAAACAAATGTCTTGCTCTGGTGCCACCAGAATATTGAAAGATGCATATGGCACTGAGAGAAAATAGCCCAATAATCTGCACAAAAATGCCTTTGTCTTATATTAAAAACTAAATTTATATTATTCCAATTTATATTTCAATATATATTTTATTTGTATATAAAATATACACATTAAATACTGCACCTTGTTATTGCATGCTTTTTTTTAATGGCCAGAGGACTTGGGAGATTATAAAGACACACACAAAGAGAGAAGCTGAGAAGTTAGTGGTTCTATTTGAAATTTTCATTTTTCTTTACTTGCTGTTTGGTTTCATTGTTTATTTGTTCACATTGATAAAAGAGACATGTAAGTGCTAGAATCTAAAATTTTAAGGCTGTTCGAATGACCTACCCGCTTCAACAGATGCATTCTCTTAGGGCAAGGTTCTCCGTCATGTAATAAAGGCAGCTTCGAAAAGCATATCATTAGAAATGTAACACCATATTCTCAATACATCATGTCACATTATGGGGTACATTATCCTTCTGCTGTGTGAATTTTATTTCCATTACTGCAGAGAGAAAATGCAAAGAAAATTAAACTTTAAGAGTTTGCTTTCTTTAGGGCTTATTGGATATTGTTGCTAATGAATTTTTATCAATATTACATGGAAAGAAAAGATAAAAATTGTATGTATGTATGTATTCTTCACTTTTTTACAGTGAGTTTCACATTACTGTCTCTAGAGCCGTTTCATCGTAGTGTTCTTTTTCTCTTAAGAATAGTTTGTTCCTGTAACAAATCAGTTAAATGTTACTATATGGAAAGTTACCTTATGAAAAGATTTCCCAAAATTTATATTGTAAAATTATGTATATAGGGGCAGTTAATATAAAATAAGGCAAGTACACACTTGCACAGGAAATGCATTTTTAAAAATTGAATATAGTTGATTTCCCTGGTGGCTCAGATGGTCCAGAGTCTGCCTGCAATACAGGAGACCAGGTTTAGTCCCTGGGTGGGGAAGATCCCGGGAAGAAGGGAAAGGTTACCCACTCCAGTATTCTTGCCTGGAGAATTCCATGGACAGAGGAGCTTGGTGGGCTACAGTTCATGGGGTCTCAAAGAGTCAGATATAGCTGAGTGAGTAATACATTTTCAGACTTTTTTCATAGTTGTTTTCTATGCCTGTGAATGTGATTCCACATATAAGTGATAGCATATAATACTTGTCTTTGACTGACTACACTGAGTCACCTACACTAAGTGTGATATTCTCAATCCATCTCTGTTGCTGCAAATGGCAATATTTAATTCTTTTTTATGAAAGTGAAATTGTTAGTCACTCAGTCCTGTCTGACCCTTGGCAACCCCAGGACTATAGCCCATTAGGTTCCTCTGTCCATGGGATTTTCCAGGCAAGAATACTGTCCATGGGACTTTCTAGGCAAGAGAAGGAGGAAAAGGAGTGGGTTGCCATTTCCTCCTCCAGGGGATCTTCCCCACCCAGGGATCAAACCTGGCTCCACTGCATTTCAGGCAGATTCTTTACTGTCTCTCTCTCTCTCTCTCTCCATATATATATATATGAAAGGAAGAAATCATACCTCCTTAAACCAGTCATCCGTTTGTGAGCACTTGGGTTGTCTCCATGTCTTGGCTACTGTAAATAGTATCACTGTAAACATTCAGTTCAGTTCAGTTCAGTCGCTCAGTCGTGTCCGACTCTTTGCGACCCCATGAATCGCAGCACACCAGGCGTCCCTGTCCACCAACTCCAGGAGTTTACTCAAACTCATGCCCATCTAGTCGGTGATGCCATCCAGCCGTCTCATCCTCTGTCGTCCCCTTCTCCTCCTGCCCCCAATCCCTCCCAGCATCAGGGTCTTTTCCAAGAAGTCAGCTCTTCGCATGAGGTGGCCAAAGTATTGAAGTTTCAGCTTCAGCATCAGTCCTTCCAGTGAACACCCAGGACTTATCTCCTTCAGGATGGACTGGTTGGATCCCCTTGCAGTCCAAGGGACTCTCAAGAGTCTTCTCCAACACCACAGTTCAAAAGCATCAATTTTGTGGCGCTCAGCTTTGTTCATAGTCCAACTCTCACATCCATACATGAACACTGGAAAAACCATAGCCTTGACCAGATGGACCTTTGTTGGCAAAGTAATGTCTCTGCTTTTTAATATGCTATCTAGGTTTGTCATAACTTTCCAATCAAGGAGTAAGCATTTTTTAATTTCATTGGCTGCAGTCACCATCTCCAGTGATTTTGGAGCCCAGAAAAATAAAATCTGACACTGTTTCCACAGTCTCCCCATCTGTTTCCCATGAGGTGATGGGACCAGATGCCATGATTTTAGTTTTCTGAATGTTGAGCTTTAAGCCAACTTTTTCACTCTCCTCTTTCACTTTCATCAAGGAGCTTTTTAGTTCCTCTTCACTTTCTGCCATAAGGGTGGTGTCATCTGCATATCTGAGGTTATTGATATTTCTCCTAGCAATCTTGATTCCAGCTTGTGCTTCTTCCAGCCCAGCGTTTCTCATGATGTACTCTGCATATAAGTTAAATAAGCAGGGTGACAATATACAGCATTGATGTACTCCTTTTCCTATTTGGAACCAGTCTGTTGTTCCATGTCCAGTTCTAACTGTTGTTTCTGACCTGCATACAGGTTTCTCAAGAGGCAGATCAGGTGGTCTGGTATTCCCATCTCTTTCAGAATTGTCCACAGTTTATTGTGATCCACACAGTCAAAGGCTTTGGTATAGTCAATAAAGCAGAAATAGATGTTTTTCTGGAACTCTTTTGCTTTTTGGATGATCCAGTGGATATTGGCAATTTGATCTCTGCTTCCTCTGTCTTTTCTCAAACCAGCTTGAACATCACAGTTCATGTATTGGTGAAGCCTGGCTTGGAGAATTTTGAGCATTACTTTACTAGTGTGTGAGATGAGTGCAATTGTGCGGTAGTTTGAGCATTCTCTGGGATTTCCTTTCTTAGGGATTAGAATGAAAATGGACCTTTTCTAGTCCTGTGGCCACTGCTGAGTTTCCCAAATTTGCTGGCATATTGAGTGCAGCACTTTCACAGCATCATCTTTCAGGATTTGAAATAACTCAACTGGAATTCTATCACCTCCACTAGCTTTGTTCGTAGTGATGCTTCCTAAGGCCCACTTGACTTCACATTCCAGGATGTCTGACTCTAGGTGAGTGATCACACCACTGTGATTATCTGGGTCATGAAGATCTTTTTTGTACAGTTCTGTGTATTCTTGCCACCTCTTCTTAATATCTTCTGCTTCTGTTAGGGCTACACCATTTCTCTCCTTTATTGAGCCCATTTTTGCCTGAAAAGTTCCCTTGGTATCTCTACTTTTCTTGAAGAGATCTCTAGTCTTTCCCATTCTGTTGTTTTCCTCTATTTCTTTGCATTGATTGCTGAGAAAGGCTTTCTTATCTCTCCTTGCTATTCTTTGGAACTCTGCATTCAAATGGGAATATCTTTTCTTTTCTCCTTTGCTTTTTCCTTCTCTTCTTTTCACAGCTATTTGTAAGGCCTCCTCAGACAACCATTTTGCCTTTCTGCATTTCTTTTCCATGGGGATGGTCTTGATCCCTGTCTCCTGTACAATGTCACGAACCTCCATCCATAGTTCATCAGGCTCTATGTCTATCAGATCTAGTCCCTTAAATCTATTTCTCACTTCCACTCTATAATCATAAGGGATTTGATTTAGGTCATACCTAAATTGTCTAGTGGTTATCCCAACTTTCTTCAATTTAAGTCTGAATTTGGCAATAAGGAGTTCATGATCTGAGCCATAGTGAGCTCCTGGTCTTGTTTTTGCTGACTGTATAGAGCTTCTCCATCTTTGGCTGCAAAGAATATAATCAGTCTGATTTCAGTGTTGGCCATCTGGTGATGTCCATGTGTAGAGTCTTCTTTTGTATTGTTGGAAGAGGGTGTTTGCTATGACCAGTGCGTTCCCTTGGGAAAACTCTATTAGCCTTTGCTCTGCTTCATTCCGTACTCCAAGGCCAAATTTGCCTGTTACTCCAGGTGTTTCTTGACTTCCTACTTTTGCATTCCAGCCCCCTATAATAAAAAGGACATCTTTTTTGGGTGTTAGTTCTAAAAGGTCTTGTAGGTCTTCATAGAACCATTCAACTTCGGCTTCTTCAGCGTTACTGGTTGGGGCATAGGCTTGGATTACCGTGATATTGAATGGTTTGCCTTGGAAACAAACAGAGGTCATTCTGTCGTTTTTGAGATTGCATCCAAGTACTGCATTTCATACTCTTTTGTTGACTATGATGGCTACTCCACTTCTTCTAACGGATTCCTGCCCACAGTAGTAGATATAATGGTCATCTGAGTTAAATTCACCTATTCCAGTCCATTTTAGTTCACTGATGCCTAGAATGTTGACATTCACTCTTGCCATCTCCTGTTTGACCACTTCCAATTTGCCTTGATTCATGGACCTAACATCCCAGGTTCCTATGCAATATTGCTCTTTACAGCATCAGACCTTGCTTCTATCACCAGTCCCATCCACAACTGGGTATTGTGAGTACATGTATCTTTTCCAATTAGCATTTTTATCTTTTCCCGATACATGCCCAGGAATGGGATTCCTGGATCATACAGTACTCTATTTTTATTTTTTTAAGAAACCTCCATACTGTTTTCCATTGTGGCTAAACCTGTTTACATTTCCACTAACTGTATAGGAGGATTCCCTTTTCTTCACACCCCATCCAACAAGTAATTATCTGTAGACTTTTTGATGATGGCCATTCTGACTGGTATGAGGTGATACCACATTGTGGTTTCAATTTGCATTTCTCTAATAATTAACAATGTTGAGCATCTTTCACGTGACTGTTGGCCACCTAGAAACACTTTCTTGAGTAGCATACTGTGCTTCTTTCAGCAGCTATCTTTGCTCAGAACTTTAGCATACTTGCAGATCATTTACCATATGTTTGATATACAATACCAAAGCAAACTCTCTTTAAGCTGTATCCATGATTGGATAAATAATCAGTTTGCTAAAAATGAACATAAAGGGAATACTCTTAAAGAATTTTACCAAAAAGTGTTGTTGCAATATCACAGCTAGAACTCTGAATGTGTTTATATTCATGTATCCATTTATTACACTTTAAAATTTACCATCTGTGTGATTTCTTATTTTTTGTGTGTACACAAGTAAACCTCAGTAGATATGTATAAGTTGGGACTTATAATTCAAAGACATAAGTAAAATCAAAAGTAAAACATACTTGAATATTTTGTTTTGGTGGTGGTAGTGGATAATCCTGTTTTCATTTTAAATATATAAATTTGATTACTTTAGTTAAGTCCTGTGACCTAGCTTAAATTATCTTGAAAAAGAAATGCAAATCATTTTTTCCACTCAAGTGAAAGAAGTAAAACATTATTTATTTCACAAAATATGGAGAATTGAGAATTAATCTTTAAAAAAATTAAGGTTTTCTTATAGTTGCTTTTAGAATTAAGGAAAATTAAGAAACCATAACTGTTTTATTATTTGCCAGTATATATGCTTCATAAATTATGATCACTGTTTGAGGAATCTCAAAGAGTATGTATGTTTATGCACTTTGGTATGTGTAAAAATTAATGTTATTTCTTATAAGAGCTTTGTTCACTGATGTATTCTCCCAAAAGACCATCTTCTCAAAATTACAGAGAGTATATGCATACATTTAAGTTCTAAGTAGAGAAACAGTTCAGTTTACATGTGTAACAAATTTTAACATCATCTTAAAAATATACATGATAAAATATGCAATAAAAACATGTACTTTGAATTAACATAATAAAAATTTTTCAAAGATATAGAAAGAAATGTATAATTTTTTTTTAATTGCTTTCTAGTTTATGCTGCTTGGGATATACTATTCAAAGTTGTTGGGTGCATTGTTAGCACTTCAGTGTATGCATGCTTCTTGAGGTGAAACACTTTTACAAATTTGATGTTTTTACTCAAGAACAATATTAAGATTCCACTATATCACAGGCAGGGTTTAAAAATAGTAAAGCAGCAATCTAGGTGTGGGGGAGTGGAAAGTACAAACTGTTGGATATAAGATAGGCTCAAGGATATATTGTATAACATAGGTAATGCAGCCAGTATTTTGTTGTGATTGTAAATGGACAGTAAACTTAATGGTATAAAATAAAAAGTGAAAAATTAAAAAAATTAGTAAAACAGTATTAGAAGAAAATCATAATGTTCTTTTGGACAAAGTGCCTCCAGCGCTCTGTTGAGAAATTCTTACTCAAGTCTAATTAAGAGAGAAGTTCATGCTGAGGCTGTGTGGTTGGTGAGGCAGGACAGAGAAGAGACATCTGCTGAACCTTAAAGGAAACTTCAGTGAGATAAAGGTTCTATTAACTTGCCATCCTCTATCTTTTCCTATTTGAAGTTGTAAAAAATATTCAGATTTTTTTTTCCTTGTTCTGAAGTGTTAGAGATAATAGAATTAGAAATGATCTCTGACCAGTATACTCAGAAAATTACTAAGGAAGTGACTAACACACACTCATCTCATTATTTGATAATGATTGTCTTTAAATTCTTAATAGTTATTTCAAAATCATTTTTAGCCGTATGTAATGTTATAATGGATCCGAGCAAAATGGCCTGTGAATTTTTTTCTCATGTAACATATAAATGATACATTGAATATGCATTTCTAATAATTATTTAAAATAACTGATGCTAACAAAATATAAAATTTGACCCTTTTAATTTGTGTTTTGAACACAAGCTTTAAATCCAGTCCATTCATTGGAACCAATTTTCCCACTTAAGTTAGTTCTCTGGACACAGGGTACTCTCTACTTGTGCACCAAGTGTAGACAAGATTAGGGATCTTATATCATAGGATGTTTCTCCTAAAATCAGCCAACATTCATCTACCTCCTACAACACAATTGAAAATTAGTGCCTTTCTTTTTTGCATTATGGAACTAATTATATATGCCAATACTTAGAATTGTCTTACCATAGTTTAATTATACATGTGCCTGAGATACTTGTGCTTTTAACTTGCCCTTTGTGTTACATCCCTAATACTGTAATTTCCTGCAAGCTCTGCCCCAAAACCAGGGAAGATGTTGCCTTATTTCAGTAAATGAAGGCATGAAGAGGTCCCATCCTGCTTCCTATAAGGTACCCTTTCTTCCATGTTCCCTTTCCACTGCAGTCCATACAGGAAGGGTATATTTAAGTGAAAAAGAAAGAGAAAGAGAAAAACAAGGAGAAGAAAAGAAAGAAAAAGGGAAAAAAGAATGTATTTGAAGAAAACTGGCATAATTCAACCATTTATTCCATTTGGATCTTGTTCAGCTACATGAAGTATGGTCACTGAAGGACCATACTTCACTAATGTGATTCGGACAAAGTAAATAGTTGGAAATGTGTGGCTTTCAAAATAGAAAGGCCAGCCAAGATGGCAAAACAAGAAGGGTGAAGCTGAGTGATTACAGAATGTAAAATTGCATCACATGGAGAGCCAGGTCAAGAAATAGAGACTTAGTTATGCCAAATACATGTTTACTGGGAATCTATAGAATAGGGTTAATATCGGATGACAATCATAGTGTAATATATTGCTTTAATTATGATACTCAATTTATAGAAAAAAATCTGCTTACTTTATGATTAACAGAGTTATGAGAAAACTACCTTAAAATAACATTTTGCTACTTGCAATTTTGGGTTATTCAAAATATATTCTTATAGACGGAAAACGTTGTGAAAATCTGCAACTATGAGAAAATATGAGTTCTTTTTTACATGGGGGACTGCTTTAAGTTTTGGAAACTATGGATAAAATAAGTAGGAAAGTGTAATGTTTGTTGAGAATGTGTTGGATTTAATATATATATATATGTATACTTGAGTGTATAAATGTTTTCCATTAAAAACTATGTTTAATTATACTTATATACTTTCATTAACACTAGAATTTAAAATATCTCTTAAATATTTAACAAATGACAAGATATACTTTTATTAAATAAAATATATTTCTAGGTAAGAGAGAAACATAACCTCTTGACTTATCAAATGTAGCTTAGTGAATTTATGAATTTTTAAATGTACTCTCTAAAATATATTTGTGACAAAAATTGTTGGAGAGATTTTAATTTAGAAGTTTATATTTTTAAGAAGTAATACATGTAGTTGAATGTTTATAATTTTATCTTTTCTGATAATATTCTTATTTCAAACCTCTCTTGTCTGAAAAGTTACAATGAAAAATCATCTTCACATTGTGAAACCAGGTTTCCATTTGCTTGTTAAATGAGAAAGACAGTTGCATCAAATATTTAAAAGTGCCTTCAGCAGAGATTTAATTTGAAATATAGGCTCATATCTAAGTCAATTACTATGTGAAAAGCTGTAAGAGGTGGAGAATTACTTTCCTTCCTTCCTTCCTCTCTTCCTTTTTCTCTACCTCACCCTCCTTCCTTTTCTTTATCTTTTCCTTTCAGGGTATGATTATAGGCCATCAGTCCATCAATATTTAAGCTACTTAAAGAAGAAGTGGTAGCATAAGGGTGGTAAGTGATGAAAAGTAGTAGGATTGATGGATCGAAGCTCTCAGTGAATGTTGATCAATTTTCAATTTCTGGTTACTAGAGCAAGTGGGGTTGATAGGTAAGTGGAAAAAGTTTCAGAGTGAGATATTTCAAATTGGAGACTTTGAAAAAAATTCTGGCTTTGGAGATGACAGATGTCTCAGGCTGAGACACGATGAGAATGACTAGAGTGAGAAAGAAAACAGGATTGTTCAAAGAGAGGAGGTGAAGTATCGTAGCTGCCAAAATGTTTGTATGATCATCTCATCTGAAATACTAATCACCTAGAATTATGACAGTAATTTTGACAGTAAGACAAGGTATAAAACTTTTAAGGAATTGACTACAGCATATCAAGTGCCCATATATAAATAGGGGGAGTAGTGGGTGGAATATTCTGATGATAATGAGATTCAGATTTGGTTTTCAAGATGATGGAGGCATAAAATTGTCTAGAAGCTAAAATTAGAGGCAAAAAAAAAAAAAAAAGACATATACTCCTGTGGTAGACAGAGTAATGGTCACTCAAAGATACCATAGACAGAGAAGCCTGGTGGGCTACAATCCATGGGGTCGCAAAGAATCAGACACGACTGAACGACTAATAGTAACTAAAGATGTCCATGACCTATTCCTTGGACTTTCTGAATATATTCTGTTACATGATAAAAGTGACTTTGCAAATTCAATTAAGGATCTTGAGTTGGGTAAACTCATCTGGATCATCACAGTGGGTCAAATCACAAGAGTTCCCATAGGAGGGAGGCAAAATGGTTGTCTGAGGAGGCCTTACAAATAGCTGAGAAAAGAAGACAAGTGAAAGGCAAAGGAGAAAAGGAAAGATATACCCATTTGAATTCAGAGTTCCAAAGAATAGCACAGAGAGATAAGAAAACCTTCCTCAGTGATCAATGCAAAGAAATAGAGGAAAACACTAGAATGGGAAAGACTAGAGATCTCGTCAAGAAAATTAGAGATACCAAGGGAACTTTTCATGCAAAGATGGGCACAATAAAGGACAGAAATGATATGGACTGAACAGAAGCAGAAGATATTAACAAGAGGTGATAAGAATACACAAAAGAACTGTACAAAAAAGATCTTCATGACCCCGATAACCACGTTGGTACATTCACCTAGAGCCAGACATCCTGGAATGTGAAGTCAAGTGGGCCTTAGGAAGCATCACTATGAACAAAGCTAGTGGAGGTGATGGAATTCCAGTTGAGCTATTTCAAATCCTAAAAGATGATGCTGTAAAAGTGCTGCACAAAATACATCAGCAAATTTGGAAAATTCAGCAGTGACCACAGGACTGGAAAAGGTCAGTTTTCATTCCAGTCCCAAAGAAAGGCAATGCCAAAGAATGCTCAAACTATCGCACAATTGCACTCATCTCCCATGCTAGTAAAGTAATGCTCAAAATTCTCCAAGTTAGGCTTCAAAAGTATGTGAACCATGAATTTCAGATGTTCAAGCTGGATTTTAAAAAGGCAGAGAAGCCAGAGATCAAACTGACAACATACATTGGATCATCGAAAAAACATGAGAGTTCTAGGAAAAAATCTACTTCTGCTTTATTGACTATGCCAAAGCCTTTGACTATGTGGGTCATCACAATTGTGGGAAACTCTGAAAGAGATGGAAATATCAGACCACCTGACCTGCTTCTTGAGAAATCTGTGTACAGGTCTGGAAGAAACAGTTAGAACTGGACATGGAACAACAGACTGGTTCCAAATTGGGAAAGGAGTATGTCAAGGCTGTATATTGTCACCCTGCTTATTTAACTTATATGCAGAGTACATCATGAGAAATGCTGGTCTGGATGAAGCCCAAGCTGGAATCAAGATTGCCAGGGGAAATATCAATAGCCTCAGATATACAGATGACACCACCCTTATGGCAGAAAGCAAAGAAGAACTAAAGAGCCCCTTGATGAAAGTGAAAGAGGAGAGTGAAAAAGCTGGCTTAAAGCTCAACATTCAGAAACTAAGATCACGGCATCTGATCCCATCACTTCATGGATGGGGAAGTAGATGGGAAAACAGTGGAAACAGTGTCAGACTTTATTTTGGGGGGCTCCAAAATCACTGCAGATGGTGACTGCAGCCATGAAAGTAAAAGACGCTTGCTTCTTGGAAGGAAAGTTATGACCAACCTAGACAGCATATTAAAAGCAGAGATATTACTTTGCCAACAAAGGTCCATCTAGTCAAAGCTATGGTTTTTCCAGTAGTCATGCATGGATGTGAGAGTTGGACTATAAAGAAAACTGAGCACTGAAGAATTGATGCTTTTGGACTGTGGTATTGGAGAAGATTCTTGAGAGTCCCTTGAACAGCAAGGATATCCAACCAGTCCATCCTAAAGGAAATCAGTCCTGAATATTCATTGGAAGGACTGATGTTGAAGTTGAAACTTCAATACTTTGGCCACCTGATGCGAAGAGCTGACTCATTGGAAAAGAACCTAATGCTGGGAAAGATTGAAGGCAGGAGGAGAAGAGGATGACAGAGGATGAGATGGATGATGGCATCACTGACTCAATGGACATAAGTTTGAGTAAACTCTGGGAGTTGGTGATGGACAGGGAGGCCTGGCCTGCTGCAGTCCATGGGGTCGCAAAGAGTCGGACATGACTGAGCGACTGAACTGACTGACTGCAGAGGGAGGCAGGAGTGGCAGAGTTTGAGGGAGAGGTGAAGACAGAAGCAGAGTTCAGAGTGATGCAGCCAGGAGGAAAGGACTGTGAGAAGCCTCTAGAAGCTTGAAAAGGAGAGGAATGGACGCATTCCTTCATGCTCAAGTAGGAATTCAATTCTGCCAAGCCATTTTAGACTTGTGACCTACCAATCTAGAAGATAAAAATTTGTGTTGTTTTAAGTTACTATGTTTGGGGTAATTTTTCACAGCAGCAATAGGACATAGGTAAAACCCTGCCTTTAAATACAGTGGAACACAATTTGAGAGATTATAATGGATACGGCCTGAGAGGACCATGAAAGAGGCAGTGTCCCCCAGAGACAGTGGAATTTCAGCTAGAGCAGAACATGAAGATTGGTTATAGAACATGTGACGAGGACATGGGGGAAATATTTAAAGAGTTTTAGGGGAGAGTGGAAAATGGGCTCACAAAGTGCACATGAGGAGTAAGAATCTGGGGGAAAAGGGGTGAATTAGAGTTCTGGGTGTCTCGTGGTGCTTGACAAAACAAGAAATAAAGGATAAGTGAGATTAGTATAGATAGCCACAAGACATCAGTGGTGGTGACATAAGGGTGGTGGGGAAGGCAGGGTGGCCTTCCAAGGAAGAGTTACATTTGCCCATGGAGTCACGGAGGCAACAGGAGGGTGGCCTTAAATGAAGTCGCTTAGTCATGTCCGACCCTATGTGACCCCATGGACTGTAGCCCTCCAGGCTCCTCTCTGCACGGGATTTTCTAGGCAGGAATACTGGAGTGGGTTTCCATTCCCTTCTCTAGGGGATCTTCCCAACCCAGGGATCGAGCCTGCATCTCCTTGTCTCCTGCATTGCATGCAGGTTCTTACTATCTGAGCCAGGATTCCCAGGTGGCCTTGTTTTTATAAAACTATGCAAAATCATACCTGCTGCTAAGGAGCATTCACCATTAAATGAAGGAAGAGCTGATTAAATAAGCAGCGCATAGGCACCATAATCTGAGGAGCACAATTAGCATCTCTCTTAGTGTCTGCGTTTAAAAAGGGAGTTAAAAAAATTTTTTTTTAAAAAAAGGGAGTTAAGTGGCTTTGTGGGTTTTGAGTAAAAAAGAGTCTGCTGAAGTATGCTATATGGAGGCTTATAAGAAAGACCAGGAATGACAGATAGTTAAAACTGATATTAAGTGTATCCGTTTGCATTTAGGAAAGAAAAAGGATCATGAGATATTGTGCACAATAATGATATGAAGTGATAGTTATCAATAGCAGTGAAGAACTATGGCTATCCCATTCCATGTTTAGAACCAGGACTTTAGGTAGAGGTTTAATTGTTGCACTTTGAACTTCAGAAATGCTTGATTTTTAATATATATTTTTATGAGGCAAATTGCTAAGAAATATTGCTGTGTTCAATCAAAAGACTGTGTTCAAAGAGCTTTAAGTAAAAGAAATCAACGTATGCAAGTAAATCTGCACTTTTAACAATAGTGATGAAAAAGGAAAAACCATTGTCAGAAGCCTCATAGTCTTTCCTTTTGTAAAATGAATGCCTTATTATACTGCATGCTTTCAGTACAATATGTTAGTCCATGAATTTTGTAGAAGATGAATCCATAGGAAATTATCAGAGCAGTGATATAAGTCCCAATGCCTAAATTCAATAGCAGTTGTACATGTATTAGTTCAGCAAGCAGTACTGAATTTTCACAAACATGCTGACTTATGATAACTGAAATGAGAAATGAATAACCATCAATGGAGCCTGGATAGCAATAAGTGGAAGTCAGCAGATGGTGTGTGAATATCACACTGGCACTGCAAAATAGTAGAACAGACAGCCATGCTTACTATGATGACAGATTGACTGACTAGAAAAGCTTGAATGCACTTGTGTTTTCCCTGGTGTTTTAATCGGAGTCATAAAAGTTCATATTAAACTCCATATCAGTTAGAAATGGTAAGTCAAATTCAACTTATTGTAGGCTAGATATTGCTGTTTAGTGAGTGTGTGTGAGAGAGAAAGAGACAGAGAAGGAAGTCTATAAATTGACTAATAGAGAAAATGATCATGTTTGCCTTAATTTTATGTTGAAATTGATTGAAAATATAGTCTAATATTAGTTAAAATGATGCTTTTTTACATCATTTAACAAATACTAATGATTTAGTGGATGGCTTTAGAAATGAAACTGTGTGATCCCAGAAAATCATAAATATTATGCTACTAAATTCATATGATATACTACTTATGATAAAATGTAAAGTTTAATTATTTTGAAGAAAATATAGCCACTATGATGATTTAGGCAGAAGCATTGTTCATCTTTCTCTTACTTTCTTACTTCAAAAATTTATATTGAATCATCGACACACTCACTGTTTTTATCCTGTAATAGTGCGTCAGCTTGTCTGTAGATTTGTAGAGTTGTAGATTTGTCACAGGTAAGTTAAGAAATGCAGTCTCCACAGATAAGGAAGCATGACTGTGCTTGGGTCAAATGATCAATGACAAAACAAACTGTATTAGGAACAGAAGAAATACACCATATAAGGAGCACAACAATAATATAATTTGAAGTAATAATATACAGAGATGAAATAATAGGTCTGAAAATTTTCAAACATTGTCATTTAGAGTTAAAAATCAAATAATTTAACAAAAAATCCTTGACTTTATAAATTTTATTGTATAAGGTTTTGTATGTCTTATGCACATATATAAATAAATAAGGGAAAACAGACCTTCAAATGTGATAAACACTGTTATATACTATCCATATTATATAAAATGTGTAGTTGACAGTGTATGAGTTTGCCTACATGTAAAGTAGGGAATTCTGGGGAATTTATTCAAAGAAAATCCAAAATGGCAAATTAAAAATAAATAATAAAATAATTTATTTTCTACACAAAGAACAGGCATCATAGCATGCATTGTTCACTGTGTACTTGTGTAGAGATTAGTTCAGTTCAGTCACTAAGTCTTGTCCGACTCTGTGACCCATGGAATGCAGCACACCAGGCTTCCATGTCCATCACCCACTCCCGGAGCTTGCTCAAACTCATGTCCATCAAGTCAGTGATGCCATCCAACCATCTCTTCCTCTGTCATCCCCTTCACCACCTGCCTTCAATCTTTTCCAGCATCAGAGACTTTTCCAGTCAGTTCTTCCTATCAGGTGGCCAAAGTATTGGAGTTTCAGCTTCAGCATCAGTCCTTCAATGAACATTCAGGATGGATTTCTTTAGGGTGGATTGGTTGGATCTCCTTGCAGTCCAAGGGACCTCTCAAGAATCTTCTCCAACACCACAGTTCAAAAGCATCAATTCTTCGGCCCTCAGCTTTCTTTATAGTCCAACTCTCACATCCATACACAACTACTGGAAAAAACATAGCTTTGACTAGACAGACTTTTATGGCAAAGAAATGTCTCTGCCTTTTAATATGCTATCTAGGTTGGTCATAACTTTTCTTCCAATGAGCAAGCACCTTTTAATTTCTTGGCTGCAGTCACCATCTGCAGTGATTTTGGAGTCCAGGAAAATAAATTGTGCCATAGTTTGAGCATTTTTTGGCATTGTATTTCTTTGGGATTGGAATGAACACTGACCTTTTCCAGTCCTGTGGCCACTGCTGAGTATTCCAAATTTGCTGGCATATTGAGTTCAGCACTTTCACAGCATCATCTTTTCGGATTTGAAATAGCTCAACTGGAATTACATCACTTCTACTACCTTGGTTTGTAGTGATGCTTCCTAAGACCAACTTGACTTGCATTCCAGGATGTCTGGCTCTAGGTGAGTGATCACACTAATGTGGTTTTCTGGGTCATGAAGATCTTTTTTGTATAGCTCTTCTGTGTGTTCTTGCCACCTCTTCTTAGTATCTTCTGCTTCTGTTAGGTACATACGATTTCTGCCCTTTATTGTGTGCATCTTTGCATGAAAAGTTCCCTTGGTGTATCTAATTTTCTTGAAGAGATCTCTAGTCTTTCCCATTCTATTGTTTTCCTCTATTTCTTTGCATTAATCACTGCGGAAGGCTTTCTTATCTCTCCTTGCTATTCTTTGGAACTCTGCATTCAAATGGGTATATCTTTCCTTTTCTCCTTTGCCTTTCACTTGTCTTCTTTTCTCAGCTATTTGTAAGGCCTCCTTAGACAGACATTTTGCTTTTTTGCATTTCTTTTTCTTGGAGATGGTCTTGATCACTGCCTCCTGTACAATGTCATGAACCTCCATCCATAGTTCTTCAGACACTGTACCTATCAGATCTAATTCCTTGAATCTATTGTCGCTTCCATTGTATAGTCATAAGGGATTTGATTTATGTCATACCTGAATGGTCTAGTCGTTTTCCCTACTGTTTTCAATTTAAGTCTGAATTTTGCAATAAGGAGTTCATGATCTGAGCCACCGTCAGCTCCTGGTCTTGTTTTTGCTGACTGTATAGAGCCTCTTCATTTTTGGCTACAAAGACTATAATCAATCTGATTTCGGTATTGACCATCTGGTGATGTCCATGTGTAAAGTCTTCTCTTGTGTTGTTAGAAAAAGGTGTTTGCTATGACCACTGCGTTCTCTTGGCAAACTCTCTTAGACTTTGCCCTGCTTCATTCTGTACTCCAAGGCCAAATTGCCTGTTACTCTAGGTATCTCTTGACTTCCTACTTTTCCATTCCAGTGCCCTATAATGAAGAGGACATCTCTTTTGGGTGTTAGTTCTAGAACATCTTATAGGTCTTAATAGAACTGTTCAAGTTCAGCTTCTTCAGCATTACTGGTTGGAGCATAGACTTGGATTACTGTGATACTGAATGGTTTGCCTCGGAAATGAACAGAGATCACTCAGTCATTTTTAAGATTGCACCCAAGAACTGCATTTCGGACTCTTGTTTACTATGAGGGCTACTTCATTTCTTCTAAGGGATTCTTGCCTACAGTAGTAGATTTAATGGTCATCTGAGTTAAATTCACCCATTCCAGTCCATTTTAGTTCGCTGATTCCTAAAATACCGATGTTCACTCTTGCCATCTCCTGTTTGACTACTTCCAATTTGCCTTGATTCATGGACCTAACATTCCAGGTTCCTATGCAATATTGTTCTTTATATCATCGGACTTTACTTCCATCCCAATAATATCCACAACTGCGTATCATTTTCACTTTGGCTCCATGTTTTCATTCTTTCTGGAGTTATTTATCTGCTCTCTCCAGTAACATATTGGGCACCTATCGACCTGAGGAATTCGTCTTTCAGTGTCATTTATTTTTGCCTTTTCATATTGTTCATGGGGTGCAAGGCAAGAATCCTGAAGTGGTTTGGCATTCCCTTCTCCAGTGGACCACATTTTGTCAGAACTCTCCACCACGACCTGTCTGTCTTGGGTGACCCTACATGGCATGGCTCATAGCTTCGTTGAGTGTAGAGATAAAGTTATTACCAAATGCTTTTATCATGTTTTCACTCTCGCAATTTAATATGGAAATAAGCGTTTTGAAGTCAGCATCCAGTTTTGAATCCAGCTGTCCGGTTGTCTTCGTGTCAGTTATAATTTCCAAATGATATGCATCTGTATCACTCTTACAGACTATTGCCATAATTGAGTGAGTCAACAGCCGCATATATTTTACTTAATTTCAAACTAATCTCATGTATCACTTTTCTTCAAGTTACATGACACATTTCTTTTAAGAACTGATGCTTCAGAATACCAAGTCCTTTTCCTATTATTGAGGAAAGTGAAAAACGATCCATAGAAAGATTGGCCATGTGAATTACTATGAAGACAGGCTAAAGAAGGTCAAACAAAGAGTGTTCTTTGATTATTAGAATTTAAAAGTAGCAGTGAGATCAAGGGAATATCCTCCAAACTGAAATCAAGTCACTAAATTTTGAGAGGAACAGAGACAGATGCCCTTCAGGAAATACATTAACCCCAGGATTTACTATTCAATCAGTTCTCAATCAGAAGTGCCATCTATCTTCTTTAAATAGGAGAAATAATTTAAAAAAGGAAAGAGAGGAAATGGAACAGGGAATTAACAGTAATACTGCATCAAGTATTTTAGTAGAATTATTCTATGAAGAAAAATAAAGCTTCATATTGAAATATATAGGGCCTTTTTCGATTATATATATTTGACTACAACTATATATATATGTATATATATACACACATGTATGTATATATATATATATATAGGGGCTTAGTCATATATATATATGGCTTAGTCCATAAAGTAACCACCTGCAATGCAGGAAACTGCCTGCAGCACAGGAGACCCAGGTTTGATCCCAGTGTCTGGAAGATCCCCAGGGGAAGGAAATGTCAACCCACTCCAGTATTCTTGCATGGAAAATCCCATGAACAGAGGAGTCTGGCGGGCTACAGTCCATGGGGCCACAAAGAGTTGGACGCGACGTAGTGACTATATATATATATATATATATATATATATATATTTACTCTCCTGATCATGGGTCTGACTGAGAGCTGCAGCTCACTGCTGTTTTCCAACTCCATGAGAGTATCATACTGCATATAACTAGCCCAGGAAAAGATAAAAATTCAATGTGCGATTTCAAAAAGTGTGTTGCTTTTTCACCGTTGTAAGAGTTGTGTGCCCAGGATGCTCTGTCCTCTCACCTAGAAACTTCTGGATACCTTCACTAGTATCTTAATATCTCTCACTGGAGACAGATTTTCAATGAAGCAAATGAAATTTGTTTCATTGTCCTTTACATACAGGGCCTCACCCTAGGCACTTTGTGCTTACATTGAAAGTGATCCTCCTTGCTTCTCACCTACTTCCCCTCTGCATCCCAAATTGTAGGAGCTTTAGTCCCAATAATACCTGAACGGCCACACGCCTGGCACAAACGGGGTCTCTGGGACCATATTCCAGTGCTACATAGCAGTATCCATTCTGATTGTTTGAGCTCTTGATTTTAGATATTTGGAGGATCACCCATTAGTCACTGAAAAATAAAAACAAAGTAATAACAACACCAAATTCAACATAATAATTGCCTCTGAGAAGAAGAGGGGAGGGTTGAATCCAGAAGGGATTGTGAGTTCTTCAATGGTTTACATAACATTCTATACCTTTATATAAATTGTTGGCACATTATTACTCTTAAAATTATGTATATTCATTACATACTATCATTTGTATATTCCAAGAGTAAGCATACGTAAAAGTATAAGGTAAAGTTGGCAAAACCTCTTATAAAATTTAGGAAGTCTAAACAAGATGTTTGTGGAGATATACTTGGGCATGAATATGTGACTTTGAACTGCTTATAATAAGGTACCAAAGAGCCAAATTATCTGTGATATATGTACAAATTATAAACAAAATATAAATCATCTTTTGTTCTTAATTAGATATTCCTGTTTCCTCTGAGTATAGTCACCTCATCCTGCTTATAGTTAAGACATCTTTTAACTGTTACAACTTAATTTTGCTCTGTTCAGAGACAGATTTCCATAAGCAAAATCATGGATCACCTTGTTAAAAATGCAAATTCTAGACTGGTTCCAAGGCCATGCAGGAATCAATGTCTGACATGATTTCTATCTGATTATGATGGACGCTTAGGTTTTAGAGCCAGTCTGTGTTATTTTTGTGGAAGACTAAATGTTTTTCTTCCCTGTTATTTCATTACAATACTTCCAGTTTATTTATATTTAATAAGCCTTGGCCTTTATAGCTTTATAAGTTAATCCAAAGAAATGACAATGAAGGTATTTTTTTATCTTTCTTTAAAATAAAGAAACATTATCTAAATTCTAAAAATGGTTGCCTTTTTTAATATTGATTATCATATAATATAATTCTACGTTTAGGTTTCTGAACTCTTTAGAGAATGATAAGACTGCAATGAAAGAGTAATAGTCTTGTTATTCTAACTTTTTAAAATTTTACACCATATTGTGCTGCATATTATTTACACAACAGCATTGAAATTGATGATGCACTTGTTTTATTCAACAAAATCTCCTAAATGAAAATAATGCATAATAAAAATATTATGTAAAGTAATTGCTTCCAAAATTACTCATTATTGCCTTTATCACATTACATGCATCAGAAGCCATAATCATTATCTGCATTTTCATTACAGAAATATATTCAGTTTATACCTTGGCATTATTCTGATTACACAGAGTCCCATTAAAATTAGTAATGAGCAAAACTGAAAATGTACAGATATTCAAGCTGTATGCATCTTAGCTTTCCTTAATGGAAATGTATTCAAAATGTGTAGCTCTTTGGCCAGGGAGGTTTGTAAACGTGTTATTTGGGAGCTACTATTTTTATGTTTCCATTTGGCTTGAGACTTGCCTGGTATTTTACATAAAATTTGATTATTAGTATGTAAGAAATTACATTAGAGTCTAAAGAACAGAAACATATGTTGATTTCTCTTATTTTTTGTCCAAAAATGTTAAACTACCAGCTGTATAGCTAATACATATGGATAAGTTGAAGAATCTTTAAGAATAAGCTCTGTTATCTTCTGAGAAATCCAGAAATTTCTGAGAAAATGAATATCCACTCAGAAATGTTAGAACTACAGGGAATCCATAAAGCTCTATGGAATTTGCTTTCTCATGTTTAGCCATCCTTAGTGAAGGAACCATACTAGAGTGTATAAATTCTATGTCAGAGGAGTACAGTCTATTCTGGAAGGATGAGTCAGAATTTGAGTCCAAATTCACATCACATTTTGATTTCAATAGGCAACTTTTCAATACACACATATATAGAGAAGCTCACAAACCAAAAAGAGACCATGATGAACAGGCTGTGTCATTACATATGCTGTTATTAGGAGTAACCCAAGTCCAAACAAAACAAAACAAAGCTAGTCATTCCTCAAATTGCATCTCTTCTCTCTCCAATGTCAAATTTCACTATCCAGCTAAGATAAATATACAGTGAATGTAAAAATAGGTTACTAGATGATTTGTTTAAAGGAACAGCTTACCCAGTCAAGATAAAATAGTACTTTGTGTCTACAAATAATATAATAAATACTTCTGGCTCTTGCAAGGGAGTATCTTCAGAAATGAGAGCCAAATAGCATTAAGCACCTTTCACAATCAGAGAAATTCATCAATGACAAAGAGTGGGAATCAAAACACTATGTATGCAATGAATGATGAATGGATGGATGAATGATTTAATCTCCCTGCTTGATATTATACCCAAGTGTATATGAATCCTTTTTCAATTGGTCCAATTCTAGAAAAATATATTCCACAATATATAAACATGTTTCCAAAGTTACATATATATACATAATATATATGTATGCATAATATATGTAATTATTATACAGTAATGAATTTATTTGGTTTTCCCTGGTGGCTCACTGGTAAAAAGTTTGCCTGCCATTGGAGGAGACCCAGGTTTGATCCCTGGTTTGAGAAGATCCCCTGAAGAAGGCAATGGCAACCCACTCCAGTATTATTGCCTGGGAAATCCAATGGATAGAGGATCCTGGTGGACTACAGTCCATAGAGCTCAAAAGAGTCAGACATGACTCAGCAACTAAATAACAAAAAATAAATATATTAATAAATTAATAAAACTTTTATAAATATATATAGTTTCAAGTGTTCATTAATATTAATGACATTTCACTATATATCATGCTGAATTTGAAGAGAAATTAAATAAGATGGTTTTTAGCTCTTTATATAAATTATGTTTAAAGAAAAAACTGATGATTTTATACCAACATAAAGCAGCAGAAGTTTGAGTTTAAAATATCTTGAATATACATATTTGTACTTCTATCACTTACATAGTTTTTTAGGTAATGAAAGTGAATAGTGCAAACAGTAACTTTGGTGCATATTTTACTAGAATGTTAGCAGTATTGGACTAGACTTAGAACATTTCCTCTGAAATACAATAAATACGTAACAATAATTCACAAAATGAATGAATGGCCAAGTGCATGGTAGGTACACTCTACCTTTTGAAAATGTTTTAGGTTAGTTCTCTAAGATCAATTAGATTGACTGTTTACAAGTTTATCTTCAAGCAATCAATTAACTTGCAAATGAGCTAGGTTATTCATGCCTGTTAAACTACATAGATAACTGCTGATTGAATCAGACATCAAACATGTGGCTTAATATGTGAATATTATGATAGATGAGCTAACCAATTTGACATATAAACTGTCAAGTCAACCACCTCATCATAACTATGTACATAGCTCTATATATAGTTTACAATGTACTCATGTTTATTACCCTAGTTTTTCCGAATACAGAACCCAAACTTAAGCAACCATGACTTGGACTACATCAAATCCACAAGAATGAACAGAATCAGAATTCAGATTTTCATTTTTAAATCAAATGTCTTTTCTACTACTTATAGCCGACCTCATGGACTGTAGCCTGTCAGGCTGTCCATGGAATTTTCCAGGCATGAATACTGAAGTGGGTAGCCGTTCCCTTCTCAAGAGGATTTTCAACACCCAGGGATCAAACCTGGGTCTCCTGCATTCCAGGCAGATTCTTTATCATTTGAGTCACGAGGGAAAGTGAAAGTCGTTCGGTTGTGTGCTACTGTTTGTGACCCCATGGACTATACAGTCCTTGGAATTCTCTAGGCCAGAATACTGGAGTGGATAGCCTTTCCCTTCTCCAGGGGATTTTCCCAACCTTGGCATCAAACCTCAGTCTCCTGCATTGCAGGCAGATTCTTTACTGTTTGAGCCACGAGAGAAGCCCCACTTATAACTGATAAAATATAGTTTTAGATATAGATGATAAAGCCATACAGACAGATAAATATGCACAAAGATGCATGTCAGTAGAATTATACTTAAATACTCTGATGTATTTAATTACATCATAATACTAAGTGAATTTAATTACATTTAAATGCTAAATTTGCCATATTTCAAATTATAATAATAGAAAATTTAAGAAAATGCTAACACTATATTTTATGTTTCATTTTGTAAGTATAGAGTAATCTTATGAAGCAGTACATATATTTGAATAGTTTAACTGAATTATGGTTTCTAGTAGAGTATATTTTTCCCCCAGATTAAATACAATAACAGTATCATTCTACTCAATATTGATGATGCTGATAGTAGTTTCTAGGTGGTCTATTCTGGGAAATGTCACAAGTTTTGATTTGTCAAAATATACTACTAGCAACAAAGAGGAAATGACAAATGCAAGGAAAGTTAGAAAAAATTCACAATACTTGCTTAAAATGAGGGACGATATAGGAGACTGTGGTAGTTGATTTCAACCATTTTAAGAAAATTCACATGAAAGAATAGGAATTTGCTCTATATGTCATAATATTGTGGCATTGAGATAAACAGATTTCATAAGATGCATTTTTTTTGGGGGGGGGAGACCTGAGGAAGGCTCATTCAGAGATATGAATAATAAAGTGCTCAGACCATATAAGCAGGTGTGTGTGTGTGTGTGTGTGTGTGTATTAGTCTCTCAGCCGTGTCCAACTCTTTGTGACCACATGGACTGTAGCCTGCCAGGCTCCTCTGCACATGGGATTTCCAGGGAAGAATACTGGAGTGGGTTGCCATTCCCTTCTCCAGGGGATCTTCCCAACCCAGGGAGCAAACTGCACTGCAGCAGATTCTTGGCCGTCTCTGCTCCTGGAAACCCGTGTCAGCAGGTGCTCGCGGCTGAAGGGCAGCTGAGCCTTCATTTCTGCAGCTACACTTGATGCGCGTGCTAGAATGCTGTGCTTGCTCCTCTGGAGAGATTTGTTCTAAGTGGGAAGACTCTCTTTCTTAAAAAGATAAATATAATCAATTTCCTCTGACCGGTTGTTTCCTCAATGTCTGAGGAGTCTTGTTGGGGAAACTGAGTTCAGAATGCAAAAAACCTGTCAAGAGAAGTACCTGTGAAAATTAAAGAGAGTAAACACAATCCATTTGGGGGAGCAAGTAGACCAGGATGCTGATCTGACAGTTCCTACAGCTCAATACGAGGCTTTGAAGCAAAACTGCCCTTTTCAGAAGTATCTCACATTGGACGGAAACAGCTCCTTCCTTGAGTGACGTTCTTACTCCTTCTCTGGGAGCTATTCTAAGAGAAGTGTGTCATTGGCACCATCACCTTTCTTAGCTGTTCTGCTAGAGCCACCCTGAGAAAGCATGATCTTGGGTTAACAGCTGCAGCAAACGCTGACGGGACCAGCATCAAACAACCATCAACTAGCCATATTCATCGAGGCTGGGCCGGCTTTCTTTCTTAGAGCATCCTGAGAGCACATGTCTGTGTTTGCCACACCATATCCCTACCTGCTCCTACGATAGCCTTCCACTTTGAAGAAAACTGGATAGTTGCACAGGATAAAAATCTTGCAGTCGTAAATCACTTTTCCCTTTAATATCCCCTGTATCTGTGCTGTGCTTAGTCGCTCAGTCGTGTCCGACTCTCGGCAGCCCCATGGACTGTAGCCCGCCAGGCTCCTCTGTCTATGAGGATTCTCCAGGCAAGAATACTAGAGCGGGTTGCCATGCTCTCCTCCAGAGAATCTTCCCAACCCAGGGAACAAACCAGGTCTCCTGAAGTGCAGGCAGATTCTTTACCACCTGAGCCACCAGGCAAGCCCCTTAGCATTCTGCAAATATGCCAGGCACTTTTCGGTCTCAGGATCTTGAACTTGCCGTTTCTTCTTCTTTCAGATACATTCAGGTCTTTAATAAAGTGCCCCATTTTCAGAAAGAGTTTCCTTGACAATTCTTAAATAAAGTTCAATTGAATAATAAACTTTATTATTTAAACCTACTTTATTATTCAAACCGTAATTCTGCATGGCAATACCATTTCTCCATTCCTGCTTTGTTTTTATTTGTAATGCTTAAATTGTCAATTATGGTATCTCCAGGATCTAGATAGACCCTGGCATTTGGTATGCTTTCAAATGAATATTTGTTAGATGAATGAAATATATCAAAAACTATTTTTTCTCCTACTTTCAGTCTCTCATGGTAATAGGAACTAAATATTAACACATCATTTCATATGGTTATCAGTGAGAGAATGTGTAGTCCAGGACCCAAAGTAGCCAGAAGATTACTAGGAACAAAAACAACAGAAAACAGGTCCATAACATAAGAAACATAACTCAAAGTAATATTTATTAAATGCCTTCTATGTGACACGTACATGCCAATTTTTGAATTTTGAACTCTTGCTATGCCCTTAAATAGCTATTAAGTTCGACTGGTTTACTTATAGAACTAGGTGTATAGAATTAAAGTACCTAATCAAATTTCTTTTTACATGGATAAATAGGTATTATCTTTCCCAAGTCTTTATCATTTCCATTACATTATAAAAATAAAATACAATCATTTGCCAAGAGTAATACAAAAACTTTAAAAATTTTACTAAGAATTTTTAATTTACTAGTCTCATGTGGACCTTTCACAAATGCACTTGATTATTATCCAAGTCTGGATTTAAAGACAAGCTCAGTCTTTAATATAGAATTTTTATTTAACTCTATGACTGCAGATTTTTTTCACTAAACAACATTTATTCATTCATTTATGCATCTATCCATCTTGCCTTCTATTAATTCATTCATGTGTTCATTTACATTATCAAATTATTCTGCATTTCCCTGATGATTCATTTGCAATAACAAATCTTCTGCCTTCAAGGGATTTAACCATATATATGCATATAAGCACTTCATATAAGCTAATTTACATCAGTATTAAAATAAAACTTTAACACCAATGTGGATATAATCTAGTTTAAAGAGTAAAATATATACATAAGCCCCCATATATACCCACATCCAAGCAAGCCTGCAATAACCTTTTGTAAGAATGTGGCATTTTAATCAGATTTTTGATGGAGCAAATGAAGGACTTAAGACTCTTCTAACCCAAAGGAATAATAAGAATGAGGGGTCAGAGTCAAGAAAAGAAAATAGGACATATTTGAAGGAATGTATTATGCTTAGCTTTCTAAACTAAGTATATTTTATTGTGAGAGAAAAAAGGAAGCCATTAAAGTCTCAAGTAGAGAACTGAAGTTACCAGAATTGTGTTGTTATGGTAATATAGAAGAAAGACTGAAAGCAGCATCTTCTTATGGGTTCCCCATGCTACTGAACCATGGGTTCAGTAGTTGACTAAAACTATTCTAACAAGGGTTTTCAACGGTCCTGCACATTGCTAAATGTAGTTGTTTGTATTTTTATGCAGCCCAGGGTTTAACTTCTCATTATCACTTAATATTTACATAGTAATGGAAAGTACCCAGCAAGACAGAAGGGTTAAAAATTGATCTGAAATACAGAGTGAGAAATAGGTAGGACCCCAAATGAGGCACACTGAGATGGATTCAGAACCCAGTTATCAAAATTTATCTTTGATACAGTAGGAATGACAGTGTCATGGGAGACAAACAGCTTTAAAAAATGTAGATTTTATTTGAACCTCTCATTTTGGATAATGACATTAGAAGGTGACTATTGAACCATATACAGGTAAACCTAATTGGATTACCAGGTCATACAAGACCATTAATTTGTACTGACACAGATCTTGGTTATCATGTCATTTCCTTCTCTAAATCTCAGCTAACAATTGCGAGAGCCAGCTCCTGGCCATTGCATTTCATATCCCTTTCTGGTTTTGATGTGTAGGTGCAAAGAAGGGGAAAAAAGGTAAGAGTTTGTTTTGTTGACATAAGGGTGCTGAAGTTTGGGCCATGACTTCTAATAAAGTGAAGAAAGCTTGATTAGAATTAAATAGATAATTTTTAGTTGTCCAGATTAAGCATGTGTTTAACCCATGTCATTCTAGAATGGTTTGGGCCTCTTGGGCTGCCTGTACTTGTTGGACTAGCAGATTGCTTATAAAAAAAAAGGGTTCCGAATTGAAAGCCCAGAGATAAATCCACGTACCTATGGACACCTTATCTTCGACAAAGGAGGCAAGGATATACAATGGAAAAAAGACAACCTCTTTAACAAGTGGTGCTGGGAACACTGGTCAACCACTTGTAAAAGAGTGAAACTAGAACACCTCTAACACTGTACACAAAAATAAACTCAAAATGGATTAAAGATCTAAATGTAAGACCAGAAACTATAAAACTCCTAGAGGAGAACATAGGCAAAACACTCTCTGACATAAATCACAGCGAGATCCTCTATGACCCACCTCCCAGAATATTGGAAATAAAAGCAAAACTAAACAAATGGGACCTAATTAAACTTAAAAGCTTTTGCACAACAAAGGAAACTATAAGCAAGGTGAAAAGACAGCCTTCAGAATGGGAGAAAATAATAGCAAATGAAGCAACAGACAAAGGATTAATCTCAAAAACATACAAGCAGCACCTGCAGCTCAATTCCAGAAAAATAAATGACCCAATCAAAAAATGGGCCAAAGAACTAAACAGACATTTCTCCAAAGAAGACATACAGATGGTTAACAAACACATGAAAAGATGCTCAACATCACTCATTATCAGAGAAAGGCAAATCAAAACCACAATGAGGTACCATTACACGCCAGTTAGGATGGCTGCTATCCAAAAGTCTACAAGCAATAAATGTTGGAGAGGGTGTGGAGAAAAGGGAACCCTCTTACACTGTTGGTGGGAATGCAAACTAGTACAGCCACTATAGAGAATGGTGTGGACATTCCTTAAAAAACTGGAAATAGAACTGCCATATGACCCAGCAATCCCACTCCTGGGCATACACACCGAGGAAACTAGATCTGAAAGAGACACGTGCACCCCAATGTTCATCGCAGCACTGTTTATAATAGCCAGGACATGGAAGCAACCTAGATGCCCATCAGCAGACAAATGGATAAGGAATCTGTGGTACATATACACCATGGAATATTACTCAGCCATTAAAAAGAATTCATTTGAATCAGTTCTAATGAGATGGATGAAACTGGAGCCCATTATACAGAGTGAAGTAAGCCAGAAAGATAAAGACCAATACAGTATACTAATGCATATATATGGAATTTTAAAAGATGGTAACTATAACCCAATATGCAAAACAGAAGAAGAGACACAGATGTACAGAACAGACTTTTGGACTCTGTGGGAGAAGGCGAGGGTGGGATGTTCTGAGAGAATAGCATGGAAACAAGTATACTATCAAGGATGAAACAGATCACCAGCCCAGGTTGGATGCATGAGACAAGTGCTCAGGGCTGGTGCACTGGGAAGACCCAGAGGGATGGGTAGGGAGGGAGATGGGAGGGGGGATCAAGATGGGGAACACATGTAAATCCATGGCTGACTCATGCCAATGTATGGCAATAACCACTACAATATTGTAAAGTAATTAGCCTCCAACTAATAAAAATAAATGAAAAAAAAAAAAGTGTTCCAATGTCTTTTATTTCCAAACCTCGCCACACTGTTGCTTTACATCAGCCAGTCTTTTATCTCTAAATGGCATTTGAGTTTATAACTCAAAAGAAAATAAACACATATATAAAACATGAAGTATAAAGGCAAAATATCATGATAAATTAGTTTTCATTTATTATGATAATTTTTTTCGATATATCATGATAAATTTCCATTAATTTTCATTATTCATATAGCTAGTATTCTTGCAAGGTAGATCTTCAATAGAACATGAAGACTCTTTAAAAGAAATATTTTCTTAAATTTTTCAATAAAACTAAGAAATAATGTTAATGTAACCATTCCTTGGGCAAATGTAACCAATCCTTAGGGCATGATTTCAAGGATTCTGAGATCTTTCAATGACAAAGAAGTGAGAAAACCACGTTTCAGAACTGCTTAGTGTAAGTGTGCCTCTATGTTATATATTTATCTTCTTTACCCACTCCAAACTTCACACCTCATTTCACACTACCCTATATACTGGAATAGCATTCTGATTAATGTTCACTCTCACTCCTTTCCCGCTGTCTGAAGTCAAATTTTTTTCTTTTTTCTTTGCTCTCTCCCAAGCCCATCTGTTTAGTGGGAAACCTACCTGCTTTCAACTGCTCCTTTGTCTTGTTTTTCTTTTTTTTTTTTCTTAGCAATTGCTCTAGTTGATGATAAAATAATCTCCGTTGGAATTGTGAACCCATTTGAGTGAGAATTCTAATGTGTTTGACCTGCATTCTCCTTCTTACACATTTCCATCTGATACCCAGAAACTCATAAATAATGTTAGGAGAAATAATATAGTTGAGAATATTAAACAAAGTAGTCATGTCTCCAATCAATAGAGATGCATAGAACTCTGAGATGCACATTTCTAATTTACAACTTAGTGCTGAAAAATATATGAAGACATAATACTGAACATATATTAAATACTGCTTTTACATAGTTCAGCTAAAGTCTAAGGATAGAAATTTTACTTTCCTTTTAATGACAACTTTAAAAGTATTTTAGAGGATAATTTTCAAAAATCAATATTTACAGTGTACCTTGTTGACATATATTTTGTGTTATAGATTTCAAAGTATCGAATTAAAGTGTTTCCACTTTCTATTTATTTGACATATGCTTTTTCTGTTAAAACCATGAAAAATCAATCATCATTTTGAGAACTGTCATTATTTTCCTCAACACCGTTTATAAAAATTTAAAGATAGCAACTCTACCTTCCTAAACACATAAATGCACACTGTCTTGAATACCCAAAGAAAGGTATCCAAAGATTTTATTTCTTAAGCAACAAACTTCTGGGCTATTTATTGTTGAGACATATCATTTTAGAAGACTGATGCTTCTTAAAAATGACTTTGTGGTTGATTATAAGCTAGAAGTTTCATTTAGAAGTGATTATTATAATGTCATGTTGTTTTGTGTTTATTATATAGTAGTTGCGGCTTCCATGGTGGCTCAGACCGTAAAGAATCTGCCTGCAATGAGGGAGACCCAGGTTTTATTCCCTGGGTCTGGAAGATCCCCTGGAGAAGGGAATGGCTACCCTCTCCAGTTTTCTTGCCTGGAGAATTCCATGGACAGGATATAGTCTGGCAGGCTATAGTCCATGAGGGCGCAAAGAGTCGGACATGACTGAGCGACTCATCACAGCCCACATAGTAGTTGTGACAGTACAGTATATTACCTTTCAAATGTAAAACAGGTAAAATTACTATATAAAATATAGGAGTCACCATAGTAAGCATAGAATAAAATCATATATTAAAATGTCTAACACACATATATATTCAAATGATATATAAATTATTTAATTCAGGTTTAAGAATTATTTAGTGAACTTTCTTACTCTTAGCTACTTAGGAATTTTTCCATTAAAAGAACCATTTCACATTTCATAGGTCAAAGCTACCATTTAGAGAAACATGCATTTAGCTTACAGCAAAATTCTGAAGCTCTCCTGGTGAGAAGTACTTAGATATAAGCTGTGAAATGAAAACTACACTCATTTTCCTTAGCCCATAACATTGAGAGTTCAAAAGGAAAGAAGCACTTCTCACCAAGAATAAACTGCAAACTGCATTGGGTTGTTGCAGGCTGTGCCAGGGGATTTGTCAGAGCAAGTACACAGAACCTCACAACTATTAGTGGTTAATTCAAAGGTGATTTAAGTCAGCAGTGACTAAATGGTATTAACATTACATCCGCAAAGTGAACTGCTAGGATAAGCATCCTTTATTCTTCTGTAACAAGTGATCTCTGCATAACAACTAAGCATATGGAAGTCCTCTTCATAGTAGTTGTTGCTCCAGGAATAATTTAAAAGAAATCTTGATTTTTTTTTTTCCCTGCTAAGAGTACTATGACTATCACATGGCCATCAGTTTGAAAGACAGACAGAGATCTGAGTTCTCAATTAATAAGCTAGACTCCGAGGCAAAGTAGAAGTTTCAACTTGCTTGATCTCTCAACGAGGCAAAATAAACTAATAACTCTGGAGTATAAAGATGTTTGACTCAGTTATTGAAGCTGAATACATGGACCACTTTACATTTTCATGAATTCAAACCAATGCTCCTAAGACCAAAAGCAGTCCTTTAAGTTTGTTGCCGCAGATATCAGTGAAAATATTTGAAACTGTATTTTTTATTTCAAAATGGTCATATATATGCAACTCCATATGGTTCACCCCAAACATATCTTTAGGGTTTGCAGAGTTTCAACCTCAGCCATTCAAGTAAATGTGAAGAAAAATATCCCATTTTAAAGCATACTGATGTATGAAAATATTATTCCTAGACCACAAATAAATGTATAAATGAGATACTACAAATATTTATTAGTGCTATTCAATGAAGCAAGTGGATTGTATTTTAAAGTTGAATAAAATGATCATAACACTTTTCAGTAAAATGATGTAAGTGACTATTAACCTTGATCAAATTAACACTCGTTGTCTAACTCAATGTGGTGATTTCGAAGATATTCTTTACTCATTCCTAAATATGAAAATCCACAACATATAATTAATCACAGGGGATCATCTGTCAATTTTTCAGACTTTATCCCAAATGTTAATTAATTATCAACGTCAACATTTCTTCTTCATGGAAGAATTTGCTATTTCATTATTACTCGTGCATGTGTGCTCAGTCGTGTCCGACTCTTTGTGTAGCCCACCATGGACTGTAGCCTGCCAGGCAAGTATACCGGAGTGGGTTGCCATTTCCTCCTCCGGGAGTCATTATTACTCAGAACCTTTAAATTTTTACCTTCTTTCTTTTTTAAATTATCGTTAATGTAGCTTAATGTATTTTATTAAGAAATCCACAAAAGAGAGAAATGATGTTTAAAAAAGAAAGTGGCTGGTTCTTTGTGTATTCAGGAGCCTTGTATAGTGTTTGAGTGATTTATTAATCATAATTATTGAGCGCCTAACGTATGCACTGTATTTGTCTCTGAAAGTGGCTGATGGTATGGGAAAGTCCATTGCTCTATGGATCGTGCGATACAATTAAAATAAGAGATAAAATGCTCCCTTGTTTACACTTACCAAAATATCCTTAGCTACTTTATTGAGGAACATTTAAATTCCACTTAAAACAAAATAAAAAAAATAATCATTGTTGGAATATAAAATATGATATTTTTATATAATTTGATATTTATCAAATCTGAGGAAGAAAAATATTTTCTACAAGTAGTTTTTTAAACTTGTATTTTAACTTAACATTTTTAATGAATGTTAAATCTACCACACAAGTACATTCACCAAGCGTGTTTCTGTATCTCTATCATGAAGTGCATCCTTAGTCTAGAAAATGAATGAATCAAAGATACTTATGTTGCCTGTAGATAGAGGCTCAGAAGCTACTTTCCGGTTTAGGCTATTCTATGGCCTCCTGTGGTAAAAAGTATAGTTTACTTCTGTGTGGGCTTCCATTGTGGCTCAGCTGGTAAAGAATCCACGTGCAATGCAGGAGACCTGCATTTGATCCCTGGGTTGGGAAGATTCCCCTTGGAGAAGGGAACGGCTACCCACTCCAGTATTCTGGCCTGGAGAATTCCAGGGACTATATAGTCCATGGGGTTGCAAAGAGTCGGACATGACTGAACAAATTTCACTTCACTTACTTCTGTGTAATCTGGGAAATCCCTATAGATGTTTACATATAAATTGCCTGCTTCCAGCTAAAAAGTAAAATAATTCCAGTGGAGAAATGTTACCATTTGTGTTCAGGGAAAAGGATGAGCAAATCTCTGAATTGCAGAACTTCAATGCCAACCATTTGGTAAATGAAGCAAAAGAGAAGCTGGAAATAAACTTCAAATTCCTATGCAAGAGACTTATACCATACTGACTGATTAAATATATGCAGTGGAAAACTTGCTAAACATCTACCGTGTGCCTCAGTTCAGTTCAGTTGCTCAGTTGTGTCTGACTCTATGGACCCCATGAATCGCAGCATATCAGGCCTCCCTGTCCATCACCAACTCCTGGAGTTTACTCAAACTCATGTCCATCGAGTTGGTGATGCCATCCAACCATCTCATCCTCTGTCGTCCCCTTCTCCTCCTGCCCCCAATCCCTCCCAGCATCAGGGTCTTTTCCAATTAGTCAACTCTTCACATGAGGTGGCCAAAGTATTGGAGTTTCAGCTTCAGCATCAGTCCTTCCAGTGAACACCGTGTGCCTAGAACAGTGCTATTAACTTTCCAGTCAATGCCAGCAGTTTTGAATAAGAGAGAAGAGTGTGTTCAGTGTTCAGTATCATCATAAACATGTTATCATCTTCATCACTATCATTATTCTCATTCTTATCCTTATTTTCATCATCAATGAAGTTCATTACTAAGCATTATTTTAATAACCATAAGTATATTAACTCATGTTTCACAAATGAGAACTTAGATTCATGTCAATCAATTTACTTCAATGAGAGGAGAATGCTTGAGTCTGAGGACAGTTTTCAAACCTCTTACCACCACTTTACCAGGCAGCATTATATTACAGAGACTTACCCCACCTCTAATCTCAAGTTTCATAATGTTAGATGGAAAGTGCATGAAGAAATGCATGCTAGATGGTATCCTGGCCTCAGCAAATTTTGCTTTTCTGTAGGTTCTTGGGGAATAAGCAGGAAGAGAACTTGAAGATCATTCATTTACTTATTCTTTCATTGTGTATTGGTCCCCTCCATCCCAAGCTACATCAATTTCCATACATCCTGATATCCAACAGAAGTCCCACATATTTCACACTTAAGCTGTACATTATTGTTTTATTTTTGTATTAAATATCTTTGCCTTTTGCTTCTAAAGTTTATCCAACATTGATTGGGGGAAGGGAATCAATAGTTTCTGATTAATTCTCCATCTTGACAGAATTATGAGATTTTCAGGCATTTTCAGGTAAAAAAATAGCCCTCTGACCATCTCCACTTTCCTCAAAGAATGTTAAAATGTAAACTCACTAGATATACATTTATAGTTATATCCTACTACTCTCTTTCTGGAATAAACAATTTTGTGTATTTTAAAATATTGCTATTAAAAGTAAGTATAGCTTTGATTTTACTAAACAATAATAGAATGCAATGAATAATTTATTACAAATATCTTTATTATGTTTTGAACAAAAACATCTCTATTTGTTAAAAGATTTTGCTATGCATATATCCTAAATGTAGATTAATGAACATAATAGTATGTATTCCTTATTTTATATTCTTAAACTTCTTTTCATCTAATTTTAAATTTATAACTATATTTTCAGAAATAATATTTACCTCAGTCTTCTTGTTTTCAAGAAGGAAAATTAATTTTCTTTTATGACTATGCACAGTTATTATATATTTTGACTACTCTTAAAGATTGAGTGATTTAATGAAGATAAATTCAATTCTAAAATATAACTTGCAATCAGTTTTATTAATTTTCCATAGATTATTTGCATAATTAAACATTAACAAATATACAATTTGAATTGACCCACTTCTACTCATAAAAGTTAAAGACAGATAGAGAGACATATAATTTAAGAGACTTAGCTTCATTCTAACCATGAATTTTGAGAAATTTATTTAGTAGTTCCTACATTCCTAAACAGCATCAGTATGTTCAGTAAATTTCTGTAGGTATTTATTGAATTGTTCAGTAATCCACATTTAAAATATATGCGTATATATATATGCTGATATGTCCATCAGCAGATGAATGGATAAGAAAGCTATGGTACATATACGCAATGGAATATTACTCAGCCATTAAAAAGAATACATTGAATCAATTCTAATGAGGTGGATGAAACTGGAGCCTATTATACAGAGTGAAGTAAGCCAGAAAGAAAAACACCAACACAGTATACTAATGCATATATATGGAATTTAGAAAGATAGTAACGATAACCCTATATGCAAGACAGCAAAAGAGACACCGATGTATAGAACAGTCTTTTGGACTCTGTGTTGCTTCCATGTCCTGGCTATTGTAAACAGTGCTGCAATGAACATTGGGGTAAACGTGTCTGTTTCAAATCTGGTTTCCTCGGTGTGTATTCCAAGTAGTGGGATTGCTGGGTCATATGGAAGTTCTATTTCCAGTTTTTTAAGGAATCTCCACACTGTTCTCCATAATGGCTATACTAGTTTGCATTCCCACCAACACACAGGGTTCCTTTTCTCCACAACCTTTCCAGCATTTATTGCTTGTAGACATTTGGATAGCAGTCATTCTGATTTGCGTGAAATGGTACCTCATTGTGGTCTTGATTTGCTTTTCTCTGATAATGAGTGATGTTAAGTTAAGCATCTTTTCATGTGTTTGTTAGCCATCAGTATGTCTTCTTTGGAGAAATGTCTGTTTAATTCTTTGGCTCATTTTTTGAATGGGTCATTTATTTTTCTGGAATTGAGCTGCAGGAGTTGCTTGTATATTTTTGAGATTAATTCTTTGTCAGTTGCTTCATTTGCTACTATTTTCTCCCATTCTGAAGGCTGTCTTTTCACCTTGCTTATAGTTTCCTTTGTTGTGCAAAAGCTTTTAAGTTTAATTAGATCCCATTTGTGTATTTTTGCTTTTATTTCCAGTATTCTGGGAGGTGGGTCATAGAGGATCCTGCTGTGATTTATGTCAGAGAGTGTTTTGCCTATGTTCTCCTCTAGGAGTTTTATAGTTTCTGGTCTTACATTTAGATCTTTAATCCATTTTGAGTTTATTTTTGTGTATGGTGTTAGAAAGTGTTCTAGTTTCACTCTTTTACAAGTGGTTGACCAGTGTTCCCAGCACCACTTGTTAAAGAGATTGTCTTTTCTCCATTGTATGCTGTCTAGGTTGGTCATAACTTTTCCTCCAAGGAGCAAGCATCTTTTAATTTCATGGCAACAGACACCATCTGCAGTGATTTTGTAGCACCCCAAAATAAAGTCTGTCTCTGTTTCCACTGTTTCCCCATCTATTTGCCGTGAAATGATGGGACTGATGCCATGATCTTAGTTTTCTGACTGTTAAGTTTTAAGCCAACTTTTCACTCTCCTCTTTCACTTTCATCAAGAGGCTTTTTAGTTCTTCTTCACTTTCTGCCATAAGGGTGGTGTCATCTGCATATCTAAGGTTATTGATATTTCTCCTGGCAATCTTGATTCCAGCTTGTGCTTCATCCAGCCCAGCATTTCTCATGATGTATTATTCTGTGTACAAGTTAAATAACAAGGTGACAATATATAGCCTTGACATATTCCTTTCCCAATTTGGAACCAGGCTGTTGTTCCATCTAAGGTAAAATTATTAATAATACATAATAATCTAGGGTAAATTATTTTAAATTATTTTTTCATTCATTTATGCATTTATTCATTCAGTGGCTCCTCTGTGCCAGGCGCTCTGTAAGTTGTTGGTATATAATTTTGATACCTAATGGGTTTCCCTGGTGGCTCAGTGGTGAAGAATCCACCTGCCAAGCAGGAAACTCAGGTTCAGTCTGTGGGTTGGGAAGATCCCCTGGAAAAGGAAATGGTAATCTACCCCAGTATTCTTGCCTGAAAAATTCCATGAACAGAGGAGCCTGGAGGCCTACAGACCGTGGCATTGCAAAAAGTTGGACATGGCTGAGCAAATAAACAACAAAGGTCATCCTGCATGAAAGACAAGAAAAAGGGCCAACATCATGTTTCCATAATGAATCCTATAACACACATGAGTAAAGTGATATACAACCCTTCAGCTTAGAGCATCCAGAAACCTTCCAGAAGGGAAGATCTGGAGCTATACCTCGTGGGTCAGTGTGCGTCGTGGATTGCATTGTAAACTGAGGGCCCAGAAAAGCAACTGCCTGACAAAAGTGTGTCAAAGAATTGTGATCTTTTTCAAATATTGATTTGCTTATATAAAGCCTTGGTGATAGTAGGCAAAGAAAAAGTAATTTATCTTCTTTGTTCAGCAAATGTTTACCCCTCATGGAGAATGAATAATATGTGATTCTAGTGTTAAAAGAAACAGACTGTTGCTTCTCAACAGTAGCTCATTTCTGGTACCTGGTAGACAGTGAGTTAAAATAGTCTAATTTGAGCCTTAGAGAATCTTTTCTTACCACTCCATTTGTACTAGTTCTTCCAGAATAATTGTTATTTTGGCCACCAGAGATGATTGTGCCACTAATACATGTTGCCAGAAGCAACTTGGAAAATTTCTACATGGAAAATGTTCAGTTACATATTATTCAATAGAAATGACACATAATATTTTAGATAAGCATACAGCATACAATATTCACATTTTGATTGACCAAATTAAAATAATTGTATCTTTGAAGATCATATTTTTAAGAGTTTTAGACTAATCTTAATGGAGTTAAAAAATAACTCTAATATTGTTAATATTATAATAATATAATAATAATAAGACTAATAAACTGGAGTTAAAGTAACTTTCCTTGAGAAATAGTATATAAACTGAACAATACTTCCTTTATGGTATTTAAGGTTGTTTTTTAGAAGTCTCATCTTCAGTTCAGTTCAGTTGCTCAGTCGTGTCTGACTCTTTGCGACCCCATGAACCGCAGCACGCCAGGCCTCCCTGTCCATAACCAGCTCCCAGAGTTCACCCAAAACCATGTCCATTGAGTCAGTGATGCCATCCAACCATCTCATCCTCTGTTGTCCCCTTTTCCTCCTGCCTTCAATCTTTCCCAGCATCAGGGTCTTTTCAAATGAGTCAGCTCTTCGCATCAGATGTATCAAAGTATTGGAGTTTCAGCTTCAACATCAGTCCTTCCAATGAACACCCAGGACTGATCTCCTTTAGGATGGACTGGTTGGATCTCCTTGCAGTCCAAGGGACTCTCAAGAGCCTTCTCCAACACCACAGTTCAAAAGCATCAATTTTTTGGCACTCAGCTTTCTTTAGTGTCTCACCTTATGTTCTACATATTGTATAACGCAGTGTCATGTGGAGTGGTCTGATATCAGAAAGCCCCGACCTTTAGTAGGTGAACCTTTTTCTCACTCTCATGCTTTAAGAAAGATTGAACTCATATTGGGTTCTCAGAGATAAAAAAAAAAAAAAAAAAAGAGATGGCTATGCTTTGTTTACTTTAGTTTGTTCTGATTCCAAGAGACTGAAAGTTTAGTTCTGAAAAACTAGATTTAAATTCTGCTAGCACACTAAAGCTTTAATATCTATTTATGAATGTAACATTAACATCACAACATTTGTTTTCCTTTTTCTTACTATGTATTTATCTTTTATGATTTTCTGAACTATGCTGAATCAATTATTATTTTTAGTAATAGGTCTCATCAGTGACTCAATGGACATGAATTTGAGCAGACCAGGAGATAGTGAAGGACTGAGGAGCCTGGCGTGCTGCAGTCTACGGGGTCGGTCACAAAGAGTTGGACGCGACTTAGCAACTGAACAACAACAGCGGCAACTCATTCTCTAAATTTTAATCAATGTTTTTATTTTAGTCATTCCATATAAATTGCATCATATTCACAGAGTTTGATAAAATCATAAAATGATTAATTATAAAATTCCCCATACATTTAAGATATATTTATTTTTGTGTTAAATTGATGAGGAACCAAGGAAATTTCATACTTGATAGATACTGATGTAAATACACTACATTCCAAGTGTGGTTTCTCTGTGTCTCCCTCAATCACACACACACATGCACACGTTATTAGTTTAAAAAAATGAAGCTGATTGCTCTTGTTTTATATTCTCTTATGTAATAATGTAATAAATCAGCAAATGTCTGCTTTATTGGAGGAACTGAAATATGAGTGGTAAGAATATGAAAATCATCTATGGAACTTGCTAAAATGTGAAATTCCATCTGTAAAGGTTCTGATACAGAAATCAGTTCTGAAAGCCAGTGATGAGTCTGACTAAATTTAGTGTAAGTATTCTTTTTTTTTTTCATTTATTTTTATTAGTTGGAAGCTAATTACTTTACAATATTGTAGTGGTTTTTGCCGTACATTGACGTGAATCAGCCATGGATTTACGTGTTCCCCATCAGGAGGCGGGAGTGTAAGTATTCTTTGTGAAATTTAGTTATGCAGGAGTGACAACATTTTGTTTATTCTCCCATTAAAGGAAAATCTCACAAAATTATTCATGGCTATGGCCTGAACTAATTTAAATACAAAGGAAATAGAGGGGCATGACATGTGGTTCTGTTTGTTATTGTTGTTATTTAGTTTCTAAGTCGTTTTTGACTCTTTTGCGACCTCATGGGCTGTAGCCCTCCAGGCTCCTTCTGTCAATGGGATTTTCCAAGCAAACATACTGGAGGAGGTTGCCATTTCCTTCCCCAGGGCATCTTCCTGAAACAGGGATCAATCCCACATCTCCTGCATCAGCAGGCAGATTCTTTACTCCTGAGCCACCAGAGAAGCCCTATGGTTCTGTTTCCTTAAGACATAGCCAAGGACACAAAATAAACAGTGTTTGATCTACTGACTTAGTAAAATTATCAAAATCGAAGATCTGAATCCCTATCAATTTTACAGTATGGTAGGAAAATATCTGAAAAGGTGTTCTGTAATTAAAACATTCACATTTCTTAATCCTAATTTCAGTTAAATTGAATTTTCTCTAATATGAGTTTAATTATGAATCCCTTAACTAATCATTTTGAAATGTGAGCAATGCTATCTCTAGTCGTTAAAGAGCTTCTTGTTAATACATGGGTCTATTGATCCCTGCTATGTGATAGAAAACTGTGTGATATATTCTTCTCATATGTTTAGTAATTTAACGTATGCAAAGACCCTGGATATTTATTTTTTAAATCAATTTATAGTGAATCTCAGTAATATGTTAAAACCATGCACACGGAGGGTATAAGAAAAGAACATGAGTCCAGATGTTTCTTATTTTTCTCTTTGTCTTTTTCCCCCTTCAGCAATGTTATTTTCCATCTGTCCATGAAAAAAAAAAAAAACAAAACTTTTTTGTTTTCTTTAGCAACACCAATTTGGGCAAAAAATAATAAAAACAACAATGTGCACAGCAATGAGATTGGTCATTTCTGTGTAAAGTGATAAGCAGAAAATGTTTTTGAGATGGAGGTGTTTTGCTTGTTATTTTGTTTGGAGTTGGGGAAAGATCATAATAAGCATTGATTTTCTTTTACTGATCATTATCCCTACCATTCACATGCTAGGACCTCAGGCATTAGAAAGTCTAATACGTCAGTGATGTATGAATAAGCTTCATACATTGTCCATAAGTAAATTACACATTTTGTATGGATAGTGTCCTTTGGCTTCCCTGGTGACTCAATGGTAAAGAATCCACCTGCAATGTAGGAGATGCAGGTTTGATTTTTAGGTCAGAAAGATCCCCTGGAGGAGGAAATGGCAACCCACTCTCGTATTCTAGCTTGGGAAATGCCATGGACAGAGGAGCCTGGCGGGCTACAGTCCATGGGGTCACAAAAGAGTTGAACATGACTTAGTGACTACACAACAACAACATGCTGCCCTTTAACTTTTATAGCAAGTCAGCAAGTAATAGACAATAGTCAATTTTCCAATGAGTAGATAAATAGGTACATGAAGTGAGAGAATTTTAGAGTAGGAAAAAATTAAATGGTATAGCTTTGCCCCAAAATATGTCAAATTATATATAATTTGAACATTTAAGCCCAGAATGATCATGTAACTTGGTATGTGAAAAATGTATGCACAGGTTGAATGTATTTTTATTAATGATGAAAGTCACTGCTTATGAATGTCCTCATGGTCTAAAGACAGAAATAATTCTTCACTAAAGAAGTAACTATGAGTTTGGAATAATTTCCTAGGAATTAGTGAGGTAGGAACATATGAAAAAAATAACAAACTTAAAACACAGATTATTTAATTTCACAGAAGTGATACAGTGGTGAATTAACTTTGATGAAAAAAGTAAACTGCTGAAGGTAGACCTCTTTCAGGTATTAAGTTTGTCAGCATGATGTTTTTCCAAGAGACACATTTCCTTATAGAACAGCCATTTAGGTGGTAACCTGGGTCATCATTTTATCCCATAGCGGAGCCTAAAGCACAATATACCTTATATATATTCATACTAAAGCAAAAGTTATCTACTGAACTTTGCACACTTGTCTATTCTAATGTATATTTTGAATTCATATGGATTTTTAAAGTATGTTTTAATCTTTCTTCATGTTACAAATGGAATTGACTACAAATTATCTTTCGGTTTTGATGTGATAGCAATTAGAATAATGTGCAGATGCAGCTAATCTTGGAACAATACATTTCCTGGAAATAGGTTCAATGATAGTATATATGTTTAGTTGCTCAATTGTGTCCAATTCTTTGTGACTCCTTGGACCATAGCCCGCCACACTGCTCTGTCCCTGGAATTCTCCAGGTAAGAATACTGAATGGGTCGCCATGCCTTCCTCCAGGGGATCTTCAAAACCAAGGGATTGATCCCAGGTCTCCCGCATTGCAGGCTGATTTTTACCATCTGACCCAAAAGGGAAGCCCAATGATAGTGTGTCTTTTAAAGCAGTGCAACTGTTGTCAAGCTTTCAGAATCAGGATGCCATGGGAAAGCTAATATACTATCATATCATATTATAAAATTCCACTCAAAAATAATATTTTAGAAATAACTTTATTTTTGAGGCATTAAACTAATTTGAATATGACACTTGTCATGTAAGTTTTCCTTATGTAAAAAATGTATACCAATGACAGTTTTAATATGTTGCATCATCCAATTTTCTTAACATATGGCTAAAAAGCTTTATTTTGCAAAGCCAATACAGAATGTTTAATGTTTTACTTTATATTGCTTTCTAATATTATTTTTTATTAAGCAAGACAAACCAAACAAAAAGGAGGACACTCTAATGCCAGACCAGTTGCTAGATGAAATATGTATATAAATTCACACACCTGCCTTGAACTCCACGTTAAGCTCTGGTCAGGCTACCACTTGACATTTCTTATTCCCCTCTTCTCCCTCGTCTACTTCTGTTAGACCCTGGGTCTCAGGCTAGGTCAGATTTTAGCCAATTTTAATCTTTTCACATTATTTCACATTACTCTAAACCACCCCCCAGAGACATACAAGGGGGAAATTAAAAATGAAAACTGGTCTTTGGTTTAGATTATGAGTACCAGATTATGAAGCCCCCCAAAAAAGTTTTTTCTAGTATTTCTCAGAAATAAAGATGAATAAGAGAGAGAGTGAAAGAGGAGAGTAAGAAACTTGGCTTAAAGCTCAACATTTAGAAAACTAGGATCATGGCATCTGGTCCCATCACTTCATAGCAAATAGATGGGGAAACAATGGAAACAGTGACAGACTTTATTTTTTGGGGCTCCAAAACCACTGCAGATGGTGACTACAGCCATGGAATTAGAAGACACTTGTTCCTTGGAAGAAAAGCTCTGACCAACCTAGACAGTTTATGAAAAAGCAGAAACATTGCTTTGCCCACAAAGGTCCATCTAGTCAGAGCTATGCTTTTTCCAGTAATCATTTATGGATGTGAGAGTTGGACTGTAAAGAAAGCTGAGAACCGAAGAATTAATGCTTTTGAGCTGTGGTTTTGGAGAAGACTCTTGAGAGTCCCTTGGACTGCAGGGAGATCAAACCAGTCCATCCTAAAGAAATCAGTCCTAAATATTCATTGGAAGGACTGATGCCGAAATTGAAACTCCAATACTTTGGCCACCTGATGTGAAGAACTGACTCATTTTAAAAGGTCTTGATGTTGAGAGAGATTGAAGGCAGGAGGAAAAGGAGATGACAGAGGATGAGATGGTTGGATGGTATCACCAGCTCAATGGACATGAGTTTGAACAAGCTCTGGGAGTTGGTGATGGACAGGGAAGCCTGGCCTGCACAGTCCATGGGGTCGCAAAGAGTTGGACACGACTGAGTGACTGAACTGAACTGAACTGCACTGTACAGCATACTGCCTATAAATAAAAATGCAATATTATATACCTAGAAATTTGCTAACAAAATAGATTTCATGTTGTCTTCTTATCACAGATAATAATGACAACAACAAAGAGGGCAGGAGGAAAATTTTGGATAGGTCATGGCAAGGACTGTGGTGATGGTTTCGCAAGTATATACTTATCTCTATACTCATCAAGTTGTAGTCAATAAGTATGCACAGCTTTTTGTGTATCAATCAGACTTGAATAAAGTGGTTTCAAAAATAAACAAATTTTAAAATAATTTTTTTAAAACATCATCCTTTTCAGGATTTCCCTACTTCTTATATTTTTTCACATATGTTTCCAAATACATATTTCATTGAAACATCAATGTGTGACCTCTCAAATTTGTTAATATTTGCTTTAAGATAAGAAGATATCTTACTGTAATTATCATTTGATATATGAAATCTCTTTCATGAAATGCAAAGACAGTTTTTGCTACACATAGTTTATTCTTTAATGGTAGTTACTTTTTAATGAAATCAATTTTGTAATTTTTTCTCTTTAAATACTTACTAGGGTTTTCATACATATATTATGATATCAAGTAAATAACAACAAACCATTTTTTTTGAGAAGGTCATCAGAATAATATGTATCTAAATATGTAAATATCCAGGTGCAGCTATATTAGATAGCATCCAGGGAAATAGTGGGATAAATGAAGAAAACTAGAATGCATACAAGCCATATAAATCTACTATTTCACTTGTTAAAGGAGTTCTATGTATATCAAAGGCAAAAATACAAAAATAACTAAATAAAAAATAAAAAAAACAACCAAAATAATAAACTTTGGAAATTAATACTAAAAATGTGATCCATGATGTAAAAGGGAAAATATAAAAGAGAGTTGTATAAGTGAGTCAGAAATAAAAGTTCAGAGAAATACATTTTACACTAGTTAAAGAATTTAGTAAAATATGAGAGAACTATTATATTTGCTTTTTCTCAGTGATGAAAAGGAAGCCAAGAAAAGCATAAGAAGAAGAAGAAAAGTTACCCATAATAAGTTGTGGAAGGCAGAGCGGAGATCATAATAATGAATAAATTAAGACAGGACAAAAGTCATCGACTGCTTTCAATTTCATGGGCTTGGACACTCAGTTCTGAAGACAGCGTGTAATACTCCTACTACTTCCACTAGCAGCTGTATTAGAACCCTGTAAGAGAGTCAATATTTAATTAAACTTTGCTTCAGCAATAAGCTCTTATTTGTCTTGGGCTGGCTCCACAATTCAGTGAGGTCCTCTAGAACCCAGACTCTTTACAGATTTTGTCAGTGTGCCAGTGATGGCTCTCCCAGTGCTAGCAAGAAAACCACAGGAGTGCCTGGCATCAAGTCTTCACATAGTCATGTCCAATAGTTAGAAAAAATAAGGTAATGGCGTGGGTCCTTAGGCTCTTATTTCTCTTCATTAGGAAGAGCAATATTTCTTAGAATAACAAACAGAATTCTTTTATGTTCCAGTGGACAAGCTATATCTTCCCTGATGGCTCAGCAGGTAAAGAAGGCGCCTGCAATACGGGACTCACTGGAGATGCCTGTTCAGTCCCTCAACTGGGAAGATCCCCTGGAGGAGGAAATGGCAACCCAATCCAGTAATCTCCCCTGACAAATCCATGGACAGAGGAACCTGGTGGACTACAGTCCACAGGGTCATGAAGAGCTGGACACGACTGAGCGACTAAGCGCACGCACACACACACACACACACACACACACACACACAAACTAAATTCTATGCACAATCCTAAGTGAATCTATAGCAAAAATGTGATGAAAATCCACAAGTAGCAAAGACCAAATATTTGTGCAAACCAGTGTTTCCCCTGAGGTTTTATTAATAAGGGGAAAAGGTAGGGTGAAGTGAAAATGATGGCAGGAACATAGATGTTTATTTACTCTAGTGGTAAATACTGATTGGAGGTTTTCTACTTACCACACAAGCTGTATACATTTCATCTTCTTCTAATTGTGTTGTATAAGTCACTCAGTTTTATTCTTGGTTAACTGAGAGTAAATAAAACTTTAAGATCATGTAACTCGCCTACGATAGCATAGTTAACAAAATGATGCAGATTTGTACAAATTCTCTTTAGGTTTCTAAATAGAATACAAGAGCTATAAAATATAAAACTGCATCATACTGAAATATAAATTCACATTTAAAATATTGTAGAATAAAACCTTTGAAGCTTTATAAAAAGGGGTATACAGTTATGACTTATGATTTAAAATGAGAAGTTTAACTCATTCTATAGATATCTGCTAGCACTTACTTGAAAAGACCTGATATTGGGAAAGATTGAAGGCAGAAGAGAAGGGGACGACAGAGGATTATATGGTTGGATGGCATCACTGACTCAGTGGACATGAGTTTGAGTAAACTCTGGGAGTTGGTGATGGACAGGGAGTCCTGGCCTGCTGCAGTCCGTGGGGTCACAAAAAGTTGGACAGCACTGAGCGACTGAACTGAACTGAACACTTATTAGAGGCTTCACTGTCTAGAGGGAATTTGAATACCATGACCCAGAGGCCATTAATGCTTGTGTGTGTGCCATGTGTGTGCATGTGTGCAATAGTATATATCTATGTTAAGATGGAGAAAATCTGATATTGCTTAAATATTATGTAAGAACTATAATAATATTAAACTTAAAAAATAGAAAGAGGTATTTGAGTCAAAGAGAAGCATTAGGTTTAAAGCTCACTCTTGGGCAAAATAAAGGATTTCAGCATCATCTTTTTGTTGTGAGACACAGATTACAAAAAAGTAATTAAAAGTGTTCATTTCCCTGTATTCCATTAAGTTATAAACCTGGGTGACCTAAAGGCCTTATCATGATCTTGAGTTTTATGGCAGGAAGTAGAATAAAAGTTCCTAATATACTTAGCATTTTCCCCTTATTAATTCAAACTATTCAATGAAAATTCAAAATAGATACAGAGTTATCCTATGCTTGGCATAAGCAGAGCATTAATTTCTTAAAAACAACAGATTATTTTTCACTACTCCCATATTTCATACATGAACTTCCAGGTGAAGGAGAGCCCTATTAATAAGTCTCATTTCCTGAAGGATCAACAAGTAATAGAATCCAGAGCCCAAGAAGAGTTATTAGTCTTGGAAAAGCAGAAAGATCCTCATTTATGAAACTTTAAAGAACAAAGAAGTGTGTAGGCTGTAGCTGGTTTAAATAAGTAGGTGTTATATTAATGACCAAAGATGGCCTTTGTATGTGGCCCCCAGATTGTTTGTTCACAGCAGGCTGACACCTTTTCATTATTAGCTCAGAATTCTGTTGGTGCTAAACTGAGATTTTTATACACCCGATTATTTTAAACAGCCCAAATCAGATACTTTGCCCTCTTCAGTCTGCTTGCCTTGCCCACCCCATGAAACTGAGCTTACTCTCTGCTAGCCATGGACAGGTCTGGGACTATACAGACTTCAAGCTGCTGCCCTTCCAGGCTCTCAGACCCGGGCACTCTCTGCCGTGCTGGTGATCAACATCACCTAGACTTATAACCCCCTTCTCAGTACTTTTCTCTTTCTGGATGGTGCTCCCACGCTCCCAAAGCCTCTGGAGAGTTTCATGCTTTGAGAAACTTCCTCACATCATCACGTGTCAGAGTCTCACAAATCAGGCTTGTGTGTGCTACTGGGTTTTATATAGATATATGGAGATATATATATATAAATATATATATATATATAATATTTGTTATAGCTGTACGTATCTCTGTTTCATGGAGCCAAGTGCATTTGCAGAGATAAGTGAAAGGATGTGACAAGGTAATTAAAAGTTTAGATTAGCTTGACTGTGGAGAAGGAGAAGAGGGTACCATAATTCCAGGTATTTCAAAGACTGATCAAATGATAGTGGGAGCGATGAATTTGTAATAGCATAGACCACACAGTTTTGTTCTTTTCTGTTTGTTTCTGCGCTTGTTTTTCTTTGCACTGTTTGGCAATCTTTGTGGCAAATAAAAGATGGAAATTTGTGTTGATACAATGTTTAGTGCTTGTGTTAATGGTGAAATGAAGAGCAGAAGGAGTCAATATGTTGAAAGTATTACTAAAAATCTATAGTGAACATCTGTGACATCTGGTTTATAGAAAAGCATGTGAAGATAGAATACTATATTGGAGCTAGGGATAAAATAAAGTTCTAGAGCAGGGCTATGCAGTCAAACTCACTGTAAAGATAAAAAATTTCTATAATCTGTGTGTCTAATACGGTACAGTACATTAATTACATGTGACTGTTGAATACTTGAAATGTAGCTAGAGTAACAGAGGAATGGAATTTTTTTTTCATTTTTTTTATTGTGGTAAACAACATAAAATGTGCAGTCATTACCAGTTTTGTTCAATAGCATTAAGTATATTTATATTGTAAAGCTATTCATCTCGCAGAACTGAAACTCTGTATTGATTAAAAAATAGCTTCCCCTTATCCCTTCCCAGGTCCCCAGCCCCTGGTAGCTGCTATTGTTACTTTCTATATCTATTGATTTGACAACTTTAGATATATCATAAATGGAGTCATACAGTATTGGTCCTTTTGTAACTAGCTTACTTCACCAAGCATCATGTACTTAACAATATCCTAATTGTGGTATGTGATGAGATTTCCTGATTTTTAAGGTTTCATGGTATTCTGTTGTAAATATCTATCATATTTTGTTTATTCATTTGTCTGTCGGTGGGCATTTATAATTGTAAATAATGCTATAAATTGTAAATAATGCTACTATAAACATGTTTGCAAATAATGCTTCAAGATCCTGCTTTCAGCTCGTTTGGATGTACACCCAGAAGTGGGATTGCTGGATTGTATGAGTAATTCTATTTCTAATTTAAATTATTCTTACTGTTATTTTAAATTTTAATTTCTTTTGCTGTTGACTATCCCAGTTCACATACCAATTTTTCCACATCTCTGCCAAAATGTATTATTTTCTCTGTTTTTTTAAAGTGGTAGACATACTAATGATTGTGAGGTGATAACTCACTGTGATTTTAATTTACATTTCTCTCACGAGCGTCTTTCCATATACTTGTTAGCCATTTGTATACGATCTTTGGAGAGAGGTCTAAGTCTTTTCACTTTTTTGTAAATTGGATTATTTGATTTTGTTTTTGAGTTGTAATTCTTCATATATTCTGGATATTAATCTCTTATCAGATCTGTGATTTGCATGCATTTTCTCTCCTAGATTTTACCTATTCACTGTTGATTGTATCCTTTGATGAACAAAATGTTTGAGTTTGATGTAGTAATATATGTCTATGTTATTACTTCTGCTTATGCTATCACATCCAAAAAATTATTGCTAAATCCCAATGTCACAAAGTTTTTCGCTGTGTTTCCTTTTGGGAATCTTATAGCATTGGGTTTTATGTTTAGGTCTTTAATCCATTTAGACTTAATTTTTGTATACAGTGTAAATATCCAATTTTATTTTTTAGCATGTGGGTATTCAGTTTTCCCATTGCAGTTGGAGACTGCCCTTTTGCCACCTAGTGGCCTTGGCACCCTGTTGAAGATCACTTGCATATATAATCAAGAGTATGTTTCAGGACCTTCTATTTTATTCCTTGGTCTATATGTCTTTCTTAAAGTCAGTACAGAATTTTGATTACTATAGCTTTGCAATATGCATTGAAATCAGGAATTGTTAGTTCTTCAAGTTTGTTTTTCTTTTTCAAAAATTTTTGGCTATTTGTGTTCTCTTGAGTTCCCATATGATTTTTCAGATGATTCCTTACTATGTTTGCAAAATGTACCATTGGGGTTTTGATAGGGATTGCACTGAATCCATAAATCACTTTAGGTCATATTGGCATCATAACAATTAAGTCTTCCAATCCATGAACAGAGATGTCTTTCATTTATTTGGGTCTTTTTTTTTTTTTTTTCTCTAAGAAATGTTTTGTATCTTCAGCGAACAAATCTTTTATCTTTGGTTAAATTTATATCTAAGTATTTTATTCTTTGATGGTATTGTGAATGGAATTGTTTTCTTAATTTCTTTTTCTATTTATTGACAGTGTTCAGAAACCCGAGTTTTGCTTGTAATTTTGTATTCTGCAACTCTGCTGGATTTGTTTATTACTTCTAACAGCTATTTTTTGTGTAACGTTTAGGTTTCCTACATACAAGATAATGTTATCTGTGAGCAGAGATAGTTTTAGTGATTTCTTTACAGTTTGTACCTTTTGTTTCTTTCTCTTGACTAATTGCACTGACAAGGACTTCCAGTACTATGTTGAATAGAAGTTAATTAGAGTGGGCATCTTTGTTTTATTCCTGATCATAGAGGAAAACCTTTCAGTCTTTCCTCATTGAATATGGCATTAGCTGTGAGTTGATGAACTGAATTTTAATTGAATTTCATTGTAATAGTTAAATTGTAATTTAAATAGCGCCATGCAGTTCATGACTACCGTGTTGGACAGTATAGTCCTAGAGAGTCCAGAAATAGATAAATATTGGCTTTATTGGCAGATGTGAGTTTAGTATTTTAAAAACAGAATTCATTCATAGGGCACACTTTCAGGTAAGATGATGTAGAGTTGTGAAAATGTGAAGGATATAGAGATTTTTTTTCTTTTTTTGCCAAATCTAAATTTAGCTTTATTTAAATTGGGATAATAGAAAAATGAAGTAACATATCAAATGCCTATTCACAGTCATACCAGGAATTATTACATAAAGTTCTATCAGTGACAGATAACTCAGAGATGAGTTTTCTCCTCTGATTTGGGAGACATTCGACTCTGATATAGGTGAGAAATGATGAAATTACATCCACTGTTTCTTATGTAACATAAAAATCTACTTATAATTGTGAGTCCATTAAACCGTGAGAAAACAATGAGTTTTTAAAAGTACCTTATACCAGTGTTTGATTCCAAAAAAGGCAAAAGAAGGAAGTAAACTATGGAGAAAATTGAGGGATACATTTTGTAACAGAAGTAAGACAGTATTTAATTCCATATTCTTTCATATTATCTCTCATAAACTCTGTTTATTTCTCTCACTGAATTTCTGTTTAGTAGTTATTGTTTTTTTCAAGCTGGTACTCCTAATTTATTCTAATAGATCAAGTCAGTATCTATTGGACCTGAAAATAATTACATTACATTCCTCTTTGGTTCAGTTACTTCAATCTGTTTTGGGGGTTATATTCACATGAATGCAAAATCAGAGAAAAATGATAACAGGTTCTCAATGAATATATGACAAGTTTTGATGTTATCTAAATTTCTGTAGTCACCAATATGGATATTTACTAAATGAGATTAAATTAGACCCAGCACTCTCTCTGTTTGCAAATTTCAAAGCAAGCGGCCTTCCTACAATCTAACTTAAAACTACACACTCACAACATGCACTAGTTTTCTCTGGTGCCTTTTAATAATTAGAAAAAGATAGGCTCACACACAACCACATTATGTTTTGCTTTCTCTTCTATATTAGGACACGTAAATGCAATTTCTTTATTCCCATGTTATCTCTCTGGTGGCTTAATAAAAGTTGTTATTTTTAATCAGTTAGATAATTTCTTGTTCAACATATGGTACTTCTTAGTTGTTTCCATCCCTGAGGAAGAAGAAAAAAAATATCTTATTCAGGCTAATTTTGATATGACTTGCAAATTTTCTGAAGTCATTAACTACTGGCCTTCTACTTATCTAAAACGAACTATGCCACCCTAGGTGGAAGTTTTGATGTTCTATTACCTCTAGGGTTTCAATTGTTTTTATTTAGGCAATTTCTCAGAATTTGCACTGCAGAAAGTATTGGTATCTATTATCATTTTAATAAAGGAAAAGTTTCTGCACTGCAGAAAGTATTGGTATCTATTATCATTTTAATAAAGGAAAAGTTTCTAGAATATGTGGCATGCTTCCGTGGCATTGAGGACTAAAATATATGCATCAGCAAGAGATTTATATGAAATTAAAGATTTAACCCTATTAGATTTAACCCTATTAGGTTCTCTTAATGCTAATATTGTCCAAGAATCACAGGCAGGATTATATCCTATAAATGCATCAGAGGTGCTTAAACTGTGAATATTTCATAATTTAATGCATAAAGGAACATATAGGAATATTAATTATAGCATTTCCATTGATTATAAAAATGAGGAGAATCAAAAATAGGAAATTTTAAACAAAAAGCATAAGTAAATATTACCAAGTGAAGTACCTTTGAAGCCATAAATCTCTTGTCTAAAAAATATTGTTTTCAGTTGAGTTCAGTCACTAAGTCGTGTCTGACTCTTTGTGACCCCATGGACTGCAGCGCATCAGGCTTCCCTGATCATCACAAGCTCCTGGAGCTTGTTCAAACCCATGTCCACTGAGTCGGTGATGCCATCCAACCATCTCATCCTCTGTCATCCCCTTTTCCTCCTGCCTTTGATCTTTCCCAGCGTCAGGGTCTTTTCCAATGAGTCAGTTCCTTGCATCAGGTGGCCAAAATATTGAAATTTCAGTTTCAGCATCAGTCCTTCCAATGAATATTCAGGACTGATTTATGTTAGGATTAACTGGTTTGATCTCCTTGCAGTACAAGGGGCTCTCAAGAGTTTTCTCCAAAACCACAGTTAAAAGCATCAATTCTTTGGTGCTCAGCTTTCTTTATAGTCCAATTCTCACATCCATACGTGACTACTGGAAAACCATAGCTTTGATTAAATGGACCTTTGTCAGCAAAGTAATGTCTCTGCTTTTTGATATGTTGTCTAGGTTAGTCCTAGCTTTTCTTCCAAGGAGCAGGTGTCTCTTAATTTCATGGCCGCAATCATCATCTGCAGTGATTTTGGAGCCTGACAAAATTAAGTCTCTCACTGTCTCCATTGCTTCCCCACCTATTTGCCATGAAGTGATGGGACTGGGTGCCATGATCTTTGTTTTTTGAATGTTCAGTTTTTTTTTTTTTTTCTTTTTTAATTTTTATTATTATTATTATTTTTTCCCAGTGGGTTTTGTCATACATTGATATGAATCAGCCATGGATTTACATGTATTCCCAATCCCGATCCCCCCTCCCACCTCCCTCTCCACCCGATTCCTCTGGGTCTTCCCAGTGCACCAGGCCCGAGCACTTGTCTCGTGCATCCCACCTGGGCTGGTGATCTGTTTCACCATAGATAGTATACATGCTGTTCTTTTCAAATATCCCACCCTCACATTCTCCCACAAAGTTCAAAAGTCTGTTCTGTGTTTCTGTGTCTGTTTTTCTGTTCTGCATATAGGGTTATCGTTATCACCTTTCTAAATTCCATATACATGTGTCAGTATGCTGTAATGTTCTTTATCTTTCTGGCTTACTTCACTCTGTATAATGGGCTCCAGCTTCATCCATCTCATTAGGACTGGTTCAAATGAATTCTTTTTAATGGCTGAGTAATATTCCATGGTGTATATGTACCACAGCTTCCTTATCCATTCATCTGCTGATGGGCATCTAGGTTGCTTCCATGTCCTGGCTATTATAAACAGTGCTGCGATGAACATTGGGGTGCACGTGTCTCTTTCAGATCTGGTTTCCTCAGTGTGTATGCCCAGAAGTGGGATTGCTGTTTTAAACTGGCTTTTTCCCTCTCCTCTTTCACTTTCACAAAGAGGCTCTTTAGTTCCTCTTGACTTTCTGCCATAAGGCTGGTGTCATCTGCAAATCTGAGGTTATTGCTATTTCTCCTGGCAATCTTGATTCCAGCTTGTGCTTCATCCAACCTGGCATTTCACATGTTGCACTCTGTGTATAAATTAAATAGGCAAGATGTCAATAAACAGCCTTGACATACTCCTTTCCTGATTTGGAACCAGCCTGTTGTTCCTTGTCCAGTTCTCTCTGTTGCTTCTTGCCCTGCATAGAAATTTCTCAGGAGACAGATAATATGGTCTGTTATTCCCATCTCTTGAAGAATTTTCCACAGTTTGTTTTCATCTATACAGTCAAAGGCTTTGACATAGTCAATAAAGAAGAAGTAGATGTTTTCTGGAACTCTCTTGCTTTTTCTGTGATCCAACAGATGTTGGCTCTTTGATCTCTGGTTCCTCTGCCTTTTCTAAATCCAGCTTGAACATATGGAATTCACAGTTCATGTCCTGTTGAAGCCTGGCTTGGAAAATTTTGAGCATTACTTTGCTAGTGTGTGAGATGAGTGCAATTGTGCAGTAGTTTGAACATTCTTTGGCATTGCCTTTCTTTGGGATTGGAATGAAAACTGACATTTTCCAGTCCTGTGGCCACTGCTGAGTTTTCCAAATTTTCTGGCATATTGAGTGCAGCACTTTCATAGCATCATCTTTTCGGATTTGAAATAGCTCAACTGTAATTCCATCACCTTCACTAGCTTAGTTCGCAGTGATGCTTCCTAAGACCCACTTGACTTCACATTCCAGGATGTCTGGCCCTAGGTGAGTGATCACACCCTCATGGTTATCTGGGTCATGAAGATCTTTTTTTGTATAGTTCTCTGTTTTTTCTTGCCACTTCTCCTTAATATCTTCTGCTTCTGTTAGGTCCATACAATTTCTTTCCTTTATTGTGCCCAGCATTGTTTTAGGCTCAGACAATAGTAAGCTCTGTATTACTGCTATTACTTTCTTTCTCAGATGAGTCCCTCAAATCCTGTTAACTCCTTAGAGTTCATAATGAGATATAAATAAAAATATATTTTCTCAAGGTATTTTTAGTAGATTCTTATTTACAAAATTGATGTATTTTGGAGCTGAAAATGACCTTGAATATGATATTATCCTGAATTCTAAAACAGTGAGGTTCAGTGAAGTCAATTATATTTCTAAAATTAGAAAAAGAATTTAGTGGTACCCCTAGAACTCTTACCTGGACACCTGATCCCCGTCCTACTGTTGTAGATTGCTATGTATCATCTCCTCGACACCCATTCCCGGAAAAGGACATTCTACTGAAGATTGAACCTTTGTCTCTGTTCCTTTCCAAGTCAGAATATATAGTAGGCTGGCATATTGGAAAGAACCTATCAATTAGTTTATTAATAGTTAAAAATCAAGGCTAATCATTTGTAGTCCTTCAAAAGTAAAACAAAGAACAGCCCCAGAAGCAGAGTGATTATTTAAGATTTATTAATAAAATACATATTAATAGAGGAAACTTCCATACTGTGATAAGTAGAATTTACTTCAATTTTAGATTTCGTTAAACCATAGACCAGAAATTTCTAATAATAAATACCAAAAAACCCTCATCCTCAAAACTCTGCCCATATTTCTGAGGCTTAGGAGGACTCCTAGTTTCTTTTTCTACCTATGGAATGATGAAGTCTCAAATTTAGTATCTCTTGCTAACTTAATTTGTGTACTTCTTTTTTTTACAACTTCTGCAACTTTTTACAACTTTACAATTTACAACTTATGCTAGATATTTAATGAATATCTTTCATAAGACAAGAACTGAAAGCATTCTGTTTTTCACAGCTCAGTTCATTGTAGTTTATCATACTTAATGTTTAGTCCTTAACCAGTTTTTCAATGTAGATGAAAATCAAGTTATATAAACAAACTTTATTTTTTTATCAAAGAGAGGAAGGGGCTATTAACATAATCCACATATTTTATAGCTTATATATTGCTTTTAAAAAATTCTAGAGAACTAAGGAAACTAAAGGCATTAATATGAAGCTGAGAGGTTAGGAAAAGGTCAGTTTTCATTCCAATCCCAAAGAAAGGCAATGCCAAAGAATGCTCAAACTACCGCACAATTGCACTCATCTCACACACTAGTAAAGTAATGCTTAAAATTCTCCAAGCCAGGCTTTAGCAATACATGAACTGTGAACTTCCAGATGTTCAAGCTGGTTTTAGAAAAGTCAGAGGAACCAGAGATCAAATTGCCAACATCTGCTGGATCATCAAAAAAGCAAGAGAGTTCCAGAAAAACATCTATTTCTGCTTTACTGACTATGCCAAAGCCTTTGACTATGGGGATCACAATAAACTGTGGGAAATTCTGAAGGAGATGGGAATACCAGACCACCTGGCCTGCCTCTTGAGAAACCTGTATGCAGGTCAGGAAGCAACAGTTAGAACTGGATATGGAACCACAGACTGGTTCCAAATAGGAAAAGGAGTACGTCAAGGCTGTATATTGTCACCCTGCTTATTTAACTTATATGCAGAGTATATCATGAGAAATGCTGGGCTGGAAGAAGCACAAGTTGGAATCAAGATTGCCGGGAGAAATATCAATAACCTCAGATATGCAGATGACACCACCCTTATGGCAGAAAGTGAAAAAGAAAGATTAAAGAGAAGATTAAAGATGAAAGAGAAGGAGGAGAGTGAAAATGTTGGCTTAAAGCTCAACATTCAGAAAACTAAGATCATGGCATATGGTCCCATCACTTCTTGGCAAATACATGGGGAAACAGTGGAAACGGTGTCAAACTTTATTTTTCTGGGCTCCAAAATCACTGTGAATGGTGATTGCAGCCATGAAATTAAAAGATGCTTACTCCTTGGAAGGAAAGTTATGACCAACCTGGACAGCATATTAAAAAGCAGAGACGTTGCTTTGCCAACAAAGGTCCGTCTAGTCAAGGCTATGGTTTTTCCAGTGGTCATGTATGGATGTGAGAGTTGGACTATAAAGAAAGCTGAGCACCGAAGAACTGATGCTTTTGAACTGTGGTGTTGGAGAAGACTCTTGAGAGTCCCTTGGACTGCAAGGAAATCCATCCAGTCCATCCTAAAGGAGATCAGTCCTGGGTGTCATTGGAAGGACTGATGCTGAAGCTGAAACTCCAATACTTTGGCCATCTGAAGTGAGGAACTAACTCATTGGAAAAGACCCTGATGCTGGGAAAGATTGAGGGAGGGAGGAGAAGGGGACCACAGGGAATGAGATGGTTGGATGGCATCACCAACTCAATGGTCATGGGTTGGGTGGACTCTGGGAGTTGGTGATGGACAGGGAGGCCTGGTGTGCTGCAATTCATGGGGTCTCAAAGAGTCAGACACAACTGAGCAACTTAACTGAACTGAACTGAGAGGCTAGCAGACGTTGATGATTTGAGGTGCAAACATGGTGTATAATGTAATCATGGAATAGTACCTTTGGAAAAATATAATGAGAAATGTGCTGCTAAAAGCTATAACTGGAAATCATGTTGTTTGTTTTTTTCCCACAGTTCATAATGACTCATGCCTCCTCCTTTGATATCTCATCACTTTTAAGTATAATGTTTTAAAATTCTAGAACTAGTTTTGCTGTGTTCAAATCCCAGCTTTGTCATTCACTGGCTATATAATGGGCTTCCCAGATAGCATAGTGGTAAAATAACCTGCCTGCCATTACAGGAGACACAAGAGACACGCGTTTGATCCCTGGGTTGTGAAGTTCCCCTGTAGTAGGAAATGGCAACCCACTCCAGTATTCTTGCCTGGAAAATGGACAGGGGAGCCTGGAGGGCTACAATCCACGGGGTTACAGGGAGTCGGACGTGAGTGAACATGCACACACACACATACACACACACACAGCTATGTAATATTGGGCAGAATTATTTGTGGCTCAGAGTTTTTATCTGTTAAGTGGGAGGAACATTTAGGGAGGATATCTTCTAGAAAATTACTGACATGTTGAAAACATTCTTTTAAATATTTATTATTATTGTCATTATTTGTTTTGATTTTGTCTTCTCTGATATGGTGGCCTTATTGAACAGAAATTAATATTTCCTGATCAAAACAAACCAGCCAGTAACCTGATCATCAGCAGTTTACAGAGGGCACAGATTAATGAGATTCCTGCTCTTTATTTCACTAACCATACACTGAATTTATAATGCATTTTGTCAATCAGTCAGTAAAAGGTTAATAAAATAAATATTCAATCAGATGACTCTTCATTTTAGCTAGGACATTACTGTTCATGTATTAATTTTATCCTTAGCCTTATGATTTATTACATGGCTAAAAGTGATCTTCCAAATTATTTAGTAACAATATCAGATTTGCTATTTTTTTTTGACAAATGCTTGACTAAAATTTATCTTTTCTTTTTAAAAGAGCTACTGTTTCTTGGATTTCTTCAATAAAATCTTATGTACATACCTATACAAAGCATCAATTGACATTTCCATTAACTTTTACAAAAAGACTCTATTAATAGGAACTTCTAATATTAAGAATATAGTCCTTCAGAGGAATACTCATTGCCATTTCTATCTTGGAAACTCTTATTAAAACCTCTTCTTTGGGTTATAAGTGGAGGTAAGAGGTGTAGTTATACATAAAATATTTTGACAAGTCCCATTGTACAGTTGAGAATTTAAAAGAGATGGTTATTCTAATATTCAAAATTACATGTTAGAATTAATATATATTCAGAAATATTATATGTAACCAGAAAGCTCTAATCATTTAGAAAGATAAAATATTTCCTCAACAGTCCCACAACTGTATCCACTGTTACAAAAATGTGGCAACAGTAATGAACAATGAGTTGCTTCAGTGGACAGTGTATGACCGGAACAGGAACCAGTACTTGCTAAGATTTGCAGCTTGTGAAACAGTTTTCACTCAAGTAGAACTGATTCATATTGAATTCCATGAGCATTTGAACAAGTACTTGGTTTGAGTATCCAGGAGGAAGTCTCTTTTAAATTGCCTGAAATAAAGTTGTTGAAAAACAGGAAAAGTGTTCTACAGGTTTGATGAACCAAAAAATGCAATTAAATTATCCACTGGTCACTTCTATAGAGCATAAATCTTAATATTAAAAAATTTAAACTGAAGTATTGATATAATTATTTTGAACACTTTCTTCTTTTTGCATTAAAATAGAGATGATAAAGTTAAAGCTTATAAATGAATGAACACTAAATAGTGGAAAATGTTAAATATAGGTCAGTTGGAGCAAAGCTTCCTATAATACATTTAGTGAAGCATCACTAAACCACAAAATAGCTTTTGGAGAAAGATAAAAAAGATGTATGATTTAAGAAATCCTGTTTCTTTCATGCCTTAGTTTTTGGAAACAGGTAGGTGAATTGTGCTATGTTTGTGTCATCATGCCTTTTTACAAAACATTGCTTCTATGGGGATTTCTAAATGACATTCACAAGTGGAATTCCAAGGTAACATCAATTACTCTTTTGCTCCATGACATTTTTATTCAAAAATAATCCTGAAATGTTCATTTTGTAGTACTTGATACTTCAGTGTACAAGACCATTTATAGAAAGGGAAAACCCAAGAGAGACTTTACTAACAGCTGGAAAAATGCCAGCAGATTTTAGTAACTTTCTCTGTAAAACTGTAATGAGTAAAAGAATTGTAAACCTGTTAAATTTTATCATTTGTTATTACTTATTCAAGTACAGTTATGAGAAAAATATATTATTGATTGATTTTGTGTATGTGTAAGTTTTATATTTATGAATAGTTGTTAGAAGTTTGGGCATTTTGATCCTTTGAAACAAATACTGGCAATGTATCTGTGACCTTTTATTAGCATTTATATTTAGTAAGAATTCTTATGAATGCTACATAAAAATTAACATTTTTAATTTCCTCTGTTACTGGTTTTAAGAAAATGGATCACATGTTATTAGGCAAAAAAACAAACAAAAGACTGTTGTGGAGATAACAGTTATTCAGTGGCAAACTTATTATTAAGGCAGTTTTATCATATCTTTAGAGTGATTTCTGGCATGAAATGCAACGGAATCATCATCTTACTCTGATGTCCACATTGCTAATGCTATTAACTTTAAAAGAAAGGAAAGCTTCACTTCAGTACCTGAAGACTTAATTCTAGTATCTGATTGAACTCTCCAAGTGGAAGAAAGTAAAGCATGTGACTTTAGTTTTGTGCAGTTCAAGTAATGAAAATCCCAAAGCCTGACACTAATCTTTTGAGTTTATAGATTTCTTACTTGGCACCATAAACTCCTTGGCTACTTTCCTCTTGTAAAATAAGCTGTTGCTCAAACCCTAGCAGGAGACTCTGGTCTTTGAAAGTGTTTTACTGCTGAAACAAAAATGATTACCCAAATCTAAGTTTCCTATTATAATTAAAATTATCAAAAGCAAGCTGTTTGACCACTAATTTTCTTGCATCTTCATAATATCCTTACTTTTATCAGAGCATATTTAATACTTTGTTCAGTTATTTGTATCTTTGTGTTATGAAGTATAGCTTATTTATTTGTATATAACAGCACTTTGGACAGTGCTTATTCAAGAAAACGCCATAATCCTTGTTGAACCAATGAGATGAATTATGTATAGACCTAGGGCCTATACAAAACATAGTATAAACAGAGAATGACCAGAGGTAGATATCTTTCAAATATTTTTATGTTTCTGTACCTTAATATTTTTAAAGTTAAATATGGATGTGGAGATGAACCAGTAGCTCTATCAGATCTCAGTATAAATCAAGAAACTCAAATCTTGACATGTCTTAGAATACCATCCTATCATTTAAACCAAGAAACAATTAAAAACACAATAGTAAAGCTTCCATATTCAAATATAGATTAATTATTTGATAAACTCATGACAGGTCAAGCTGAGCCTGGTCAAACAGATCTTTGCCTACAGGGATTCACTTGGATTCACTACCAAACCAGCAAAGAAGTGTTACAAACATTATAACATATAAAATTTACACAGCTCCTTGAATTCTCCCTTGTTTTCTGGAAGAAAAAAGCAAGTGTGATCAAGAGTCAAGAAACTAAACTAAGGCTTTTGACCCTTATACCCTTAGGGTGTGAAGGAAACAGAATTCAGAAGTCTCTCTACTGCCTAGCTACATACAGACTCTTATTCTTTATTTCTTACTGTACAGTTATGCTGAAAAGACTAACCATACCTAACAATGACCTAAGATACCAGCTCATCTTGGTAATCCTAAAGACAGATGTCTCTTGGCCTGAAGCAGCACAACTGCTGGTTCCTTTCCTTTAGCTGTAAGTAGTGTGCATCTGCCCTACCAGGATTAGTCTAGATTAGAAGTGAACTTTATCTCTAAAGTTGATCTTTCACTTATGTTTCTTTTGTAGATTGTTTAGACTTCAAAACCCAGTAGTCCTTTATGATTCATGCAAAATTCACTAGTGTGCTAATCCATGATGAGATAAGGAATGATCCTTGGAAATTTTAAATTACCTTCCATACTTGTCCTGTTAGAACTTTTCAAAAGACCATTTTTTTAAGGTGGAGAAGTCATTAACAAACATAGTGATGAATATCTGTTTTTTTCCTAGTTGTTGCAAAATCTTAAGAAAAGTTAACACATTAAGATGTATTCATAGAACAAACCCCGTAAGAATGAAGTTTGTATTCTTTTGAACTAAATTAAATCAAGGTGGGCATTAAGCATCTTTGGATTGATTATGTATAGATTGTCTTTATTCTCTACCTATTTAAAAAAAATCTCTCATCACCTCCAACATCTTCCCTATAATCCAGTGGTCCATCCTTCTCCATTCAAATCCCTTCATTCTACTCTTGATATTTCTTATGTTGCCAAAGGCAATATACTAATGAGTACACATGCCTCTATTTTCCTGCCAATCATTTCCCCCATGAAGGAAACTTTCAGTCTTGTATTTTATCTTTTTCAGAAAGGGTTATTGGTTTTCCCTTTAAAATGAAGGCAAAGAATGAAGGCTCTTAAAAAAGAAAGGTTAAGGGTTCTGTTTTATATTTTCTGGGTTAATAGTAATTAACCAAACAGATATGCCTAGTAAGTATTTATAGATAGGAAATTAGGAATCAGGAAGCTGTCGGTTAGACATGTAGATTATCAAGTCCTTTACATTGAGATTGAAGCTGTGATAATTTTCAAATAAATTTTTATAATCAGTACAGGCTGAACTCTTAGGAGAAAACATAGAAAGAACACTCGATGACATAAATCAAAGCAAGCTCCTCTATCACCCACCTCCTAGAATAATGGAAATAAAAACAAAAATAAAAAAAGTGGGACCTTATAAAACTTAAAAGCTTTTGCACCGCAAAGAAACTATAAACAAGGTAAAAAGACAACCCTCAGAATGGGAGAAAATAATAGCAAGTGAAACAACTGACAAAGGATTAATTTTCAAAATATACAGGTAGCTCATACAAGTCACTACCAGAAAAACAACCCAATCAAACAGTGGGAAAAAGACCTAAACAGACATTTCTCCAAAGACATGCGCTAACAAACACATGAAAAGATTTAAAAAAAATCATCTTCAGGAAAGATGAATTCTATTAACATAAGTTGAAAACTATGATAAAATAAGTATTGAACCAGCAGCATACTAACAAGAAAATAGGTTAAAACTATTTTTAACACTACAAAATAAAATAATTTTTGGTAATATCTTATTAAATTTCATATATCTGAAGTGTTATTACATTATAAATTTAATTGTTCCCCTAATTCTACATTGAAACAAGTAGTGAAGTGGAAAAATCATAATTCCATTTTTAAGAAAGAAGTTCTGATCAAAAAAAATTTTGCCACATAAAAAGCATACTCATTTGTTTATTCACATAATAGCAAATTGATGATCACTGACTGTAACATTAGTCAAAAAATGGTTTGCACATCTAGGCTTATTTTCTCATCTATAAAAAGTAAAATTTTTAATATACCAGTCAATATGATTGTATGACATAAGTCATGTGATAACAACCATCATGTGTGTGGGTGCTCAGTCGCCCCATTGTGTCTGACTCTGTAACCCCATGGACTGAAGCACCCAGGCTTCTCTGTCTATGGAATTTTCCAGGCAAGAATACTGTATTCTTTTTGGCAAATGAGTTGCCATTTCCTACAGCTGGGGAACTTCCCACCCCAGGGATCGAACCTGGTCTCCTGTGTCTTCTGCATTGGCAGGCAGATTCTTTACCACTGTGCCACCTGGGAAGCCCAACAGCCATCATATTACCTGCCATGTAGTAATTTATTTCACATATTCAATTTTGATATAATTTATAGTCATTATTTAACTTACTGTTTTTCATCCTTGTGCCAAAAATCATGTTATTTTTTGTTCTTCCACCTTCTATTTTTTAATCCACCAAATAAAAAATCCTCAGGTGGCACTGAGTCCATGCAGCCATTGCCAGAGGCTGAGAGGCTATTGATTTGATAGTTGTTGTTTTTGGATCAGTGGGAGTCTGGCACTTCTGAAGACTTTTTGCAGCCAACCCATCTTGGCTCACTAGGCAAAGTAAACTCCCACGCCAATAAGAGAGACCTGCTGGGTGAAATAAATCACTTGAAATGGCACAAAAGCAGGAGAACTCGTTTTCATTTTTTGGTCCCAAATTGTGTTGATTTTCTTTCACCAAACATGTATTCTATCTTGGGACCACAAGTGAGAGAGGATCTTTAAAAGCTGCAAGTGGAAGAATAAACAACCACTCAATTTCTTATGTGAGAGTATAATTTCAAACAAAGATAATAAAGAAAATGTAAAAGGGAGGGGAAAAAATAAGTGGGATCTTTTAGTTAGGTCTAATGATAATCTTTCTAAATTAATTAATTTTCCATCTATGAATCTAGGTAGGAATAGCATATATTTTCCTCAAGTTATGTTAAAAATACCCTTTAGATGATTAATATGTCAGAGTATGTTTTCCATATATATATATATATTTATATACACACACACACAGGAGATATGTGTATATATATATACATATATATGTATACAGTATCGCCATTGCTTTAAAATGATTTCTTATTTTTCTGTATTCTTAAGGTGACTGGAGAATAAATGCTTAGAGATGTGTTTCTTTAAACATTTGCTTGATTTTAGCATTTTAATTGATTCATTTTCTGAAATTTCATTAGCACACAAAGAGTTCATGTTTCTGAAGTTGTAAGAAATCTTGGTTGGTTTAGTTAGGTGTGATTTGCTGAAGGATTTGCCTCTGTCCCAAAAGATCATGAGTTCTATCAAAATCAGAACTGTATTTAACCTAATTTCTGGGACAGACTTAGGTTTAGAATATATTCATTAAAACTTGGTTGAACTGAATGTATTTAGTATTTTTAAATGGATGGACAGTTTTTGAATTCTATTTGCTTTGTTTATTATTTGAAAAATTTGCCAACTTTCACACTGACCAAATAAGTGTAGCAACTGGCTATGTGCTTGTTATTAGAATTAAAACAATAAAAGCCCAGAACTTAAAAGCTGAAAATTCTCTTCCACAATAGTTCTGTTACATTGTGTAAACCAGCCCCCATGAACCTCAATTTTTTTCATCCATGTAATTGCAATAATGATGTCATCTTCATCTTTCTTTCCTGGCTGAGATTTTGAGCCATTAGAATCAACTTTGACACAGGAATGATGTAAGTCTATTGGAAAACTGTTGTAAAATCCTGTTTATATACTTCTCTCTAGCTGTTGATCTTCTCAGCACAGGTATTGTTTTTTCACCTCTTAATCACTATCACTAATCTTTTTTGGACCCTCTTCAAACATATATGTGTCTCTTAAATACTTTGGTAGAGAAGTGGACATAATACTGTCCTAAAATAGATGGAAAAAATTGACTCTTCTATAGAGAAACACAATTAACTCAACACAATATTTTTAACACTAACATCAGTGTTTTTAATATCATAACCAGAAAATAACTTTTTAAGAGTAGTACTGTATTAAATTTTATGTCATTTTGTTCTTCTGATATAGAGGAGATTGTGCACATATTTTCATTATGAAGACAACACCAAAATTTTTGTTTTCAAGAAGGCTCACAATTTTGTGCAGATACATTATTTTTTATGAAAAAGTTTGTACAACAAATCATTAACTATGAAGGTAGAGTTAAAAGCACCAAGGAAAGTAATTTTTGTGGTGACCAGAATGTGGAATCACAAATAATTACAACTGCAAGAATATCCATGTGCTATACAGTGGTTCAGATGGATAGATTGTCCTGCCATTGCATTAAGCAGAAAACTTAAAGAGGATTGATTCTGGTAGAAAGAACGTGAGTTCAGATGTAGGGATATTGAGGGGGCAGTATGCTTGTGGCATCAGAAAGGTGGTATTGATTAGACTGAGAGAACTGAAAGCACGGAGCTCAGAGATCTGGCTTGGACATTTGTACATCTGCACTTAGTAGGAGCCAGTCTTAGAAATGAAGCCCCTGAGAAAGCATATAAAGTGGGAAAAGAAGAGGATCTGAGATCAAATCTCTAAATCCCAACATATGAAAGATGAAAGAATGAGCCAGCTAAAGAGGTAAAGTGAATTAACAAGAGTGGCTAGGCAAAAATCAAGAATGTATTTAGTTAATCGTTTTATTAATTTATCAGGAAGAAGAGAGATAAAGGAGGAATGCATTTTGAGCATTAAGTACCAATGGATGAAAGTCATGTTATACACCTGGTCAAATACCTACATTTAATTCAAACAAGAAAACAATTTCTGTGTTCATAGCACTATGCATTAGGGAATTGAGAAATGCAAGGTACAGTATAAAAGAATGAGCAGGGGAAATTTCTGAAATGACTAAGTGAGGAGCTCAATATAACCTGTCCTTGAAAAGCAACGATAAGTGGACATAATTGTCAAAGACAACTACTTTAAGATTCTGGAAATAGATCAAATACATACGAAAACATTTAGAAATGTTTATTCTGGAACTACTGTAAGGGTAGTAGGGAGCGCTGGTGTTTCAGCCCTAGGAGGGTCTTCCCTTTCTCCGCATACAACTCTGTTACATGGAATTCAGGCAGGGCATGAGGACCTACATCTCTGCTGCCAAAGGGTCTGGTTTTATTTGGCATGGGTGCTTGGAAAAATCCATACCAGGGCAGACTGTTGAAAACGATCGAGAAACAATAGCGAACAAGCTGGGATGGCTAACTTCACACGTATTTTAATGTCATGCTGCGGTGTGGAGCAAGCAACAGGCAAGTGGACAAGTCATAAATGTAGTAGAAGTTCTTGGGAACTTGTCTTTATAAGACAAGTTGTCTTGTCTTTCACATAACCAAAGTGGTCTAGATAAGCTTTCATATAACATGGTGGTCTGGAATACTGTGGGTGTGTGTGTATGTAAGTATTTCTGCAAATTCAGGAAAGACCATAGAAAGCCTTAGTTATCTCTTTGTCTGACTATGAGACCTGAACCTACAGAAATTAAAGGCTAGAAAAGAATTGTAAGAACGTTGAACTTTGAATGTGTTTTCAAACCATACGTAGATCTATCATCAGAGAGATGCTACCAGTTCAATGACTTTAAGTACAACTGCTTACTAGTCATTGACTGACCCTAAATTGTGTTGACCCAAAAGGAAGCCCTAGTAAGCCAGGCTTAAAAATAAAAATAAAGACAAATAGTAATAAAAACTGAGCTGAGACTTCAGTGGCTATTCATTTATGGTAGGGGAGACATAATCTTGAATTATCCCAAGTAAACAAACACAAGAAGGGTTAATTGGAATATATGCTTGTAACAATATATTACCTGTGTGTACGTGTGTGTGTGTGTTTTCAGTCATGTCCAACTCTTTGAGACCCAATGGACTATAGCCCACCAGGCTCCTCTGTCCATGGTGTTTTCCAGGCAAGAATACTGGAGTGGGCTGCCATTTCCTACAATGTCCAATTTTCAAAAAGGAAAAATAAAAATGAGACATGCAAAAAGACCAGGAAATTTAAATATATGCACATAAAAAAAAAGGTAATTGTCAATGTTATTGATGATGGATTAAGCAGAGAAAGAATTCAAAGAAACTATCGTAAATATATTCAGAGAGTCAAGAAAACTCTGTCTGTCATATATAGTGTCACTTGGCAACCCACTTCAGTCTTCTTGCCTGGAAAATTCCATGGATGGAGGAACCTCATAGGCTACAGTCCACAGGGTCCCAAAGAGCCGGACACGGCAGAGCGACTTCACTTTCACTTTCACTTTTGCTTTACTTGATTGGCTGAAGCAGGACTCATAAACCCACCAAGATTCAAGGGGAAGCAATATAGACCCACTTCTCAATAAGAGGAGTTCCAAAGAATTAGCAGTCGTGTTTTAGAATCATGACAGTCTGCCCTTTGACTTCAATTTATTTACCTCCCTCCTATGTGTAAAATATGAGTTTCTCCTCTCTATACGCAACATCCACTTACACTGCATTCCATTACAGCATCATGCTGCTGCTGCTAAGTCGCTTCAGTCATGTCCAACTCTGTGTGAGCCCATAGATTACAGCATCATACTCAAGGCCAGGCCCAGGATCTTGGCATGAGGTCCCAGTACAGAAGTTCTTTGAGTGTGGCAGCTCAAGTATGATTTTTGTCAATATGGACGTCTGAGAATTAAAGATAAACCATTTACACCCATGCTACCAACCAATGATACTGAGACAGATGTAGGATAAACATCGTAGACAAGCCCATACACAAAAGAGGAAAGCAGGAGACACAGCAGTCTCTGGTCAATAGCAATTCTGAAGTCAGCCAGGCAGGAATGCCGCTTTCGTGGTTAGACTTAGTGCTCTTCCCTGAGATTGTTTTTATTGTGTCTGCTATTTGGGTGGGAAGAAAGACTTGGAAAGACTGCAAACCCAAACTCGAGATCCCACTTGTTTAGCAAAATAGCTTAACGAATTTTTGAATGTGTTAGTCGCTCAGTCATGTCCGACTCTTTGTGGTCTTCATGTACTGTATCCCACCAGGCTCCGCTGTCCGTGGAATTTACCAGGCATGAATGCTGGGGTGGGTAGCAGTTCTCTTCTCCACAGGATCTTCCTGATGAGGGATCGAACCCGTGTCTTTGAATAGGAAAACTTAATTACATGTGACATGGACTAAACCGTTATAGTATGTGATAACAAAGTACAGTCTTTAAACAAGATGAAAAGTATTTACCACACAATAGTCCTGGTAGTGTTCAGAGCTAGTATAGTTGCTCAATAACACTGAGGACCCGACTTGTTCTCACTTTTTAAACTACCATCCTTACAGTGCTGTGCATTCCAAGAAAGAAAAAAATACTTTGGAAAATGTAGAAAACATAAAATCACATACATAATCAATAACATCCTTTTGTCAGAGCATATTGGATGACTCAATGATATAAAATAAAATTTTATTTTCAAATAGCATTTAGCCTTATGGAGAACTGACCCTATTAAAAGTAGAAGATGAATATAAATTTGCATTTATAACATGATCTTTAGTAAGCACACACATATACACACACGCCTCCATATATACAAAGAAAGGAAACTAAAATTACTGTCATTTGTAGCTGTTGTTTGTGTGCAAATGGGAAATTGTAGGGATTTAATATTTTGAAATAAAAATACTAATTAGAAATAATCTGGATGCCCTTCTTCCTAATTTTAGAAGCCCTTTAGATATATGTAGGTACTAGTTTTAGGAGACATTACATATATGCATTTGCTTAACTGATACTTTGGTAATAATAACACTGACTAGACGAAAGCGTTTTACAGGTATGATTTCAAATACATCACAGGTGCTTTCTTCATTGGATAGATTTCTGGAATGCTTTAATGATGGAAGACTGGAAGCAAAGTCTCAGCCCCAGTCATGGAACTCTTTTACATCACTTATTTTCTTATTGTTTGGTCACTCCTAACTTAAATCACTACACTGATGGGTTGATATATGACCTGAAACCTTTTGTCCAACTGGAATCACAGAATATGACCTTAGTTGCAAATAGGGTTTTTCAGGTATTATTAGCTAGGACAAAAATCATACTGGGTTAGGGTGGACCTGGAGTCCAGTGACTGGTGCCTTTGTAAGAAGAGGAGAGAACCTATGATGATAAATTCAGAGGGTAGAAGACCATCTGATGGTACAGCCGGAGTTGGAGTGTTGCAGCTCAAAGTCAAGGCAAGGACTGTGTGAAGACAACAGAGCTTGGCTGAGTCAAGGAAGGATTTCCTCCTTGAACCTTTAAAGGAAATGTGGCCATGATGGTATTTTACTTGAAAGGTCTAGACTCCAAAACTGTAGGAGAAAAAAAAAATTTCTTTGTGGTTACTTTAAGCCACACTGTTTGTGGCAATTTATCATGGTAACTCAGGAAACTAATATAATTACCTTCCAGGCAAGGAATATATTGTATTAATCTGAGATAAATAATATGTAAGAATATTATGTATATAATATTTATAATATTATGTAATATCTAAGAATAACATATTCTTTGAGATGCAAAATAGAGATTACTTTCTAAAATGATTAATGTAACTGCTGATCTAAAAGATAATATTTGGTAAAGTGTTTTGTCAGCCATCAATTGCTATGCAAATGTTAGTTGTACACAAGCTTATGCATTTTAGCTTCTGACTCTATCTATAAGATAAATTAGAATGATTTAATTTCCCCACCCACATTCTAAAACTTCATTAGCAGAGGTATAAATTATTTCACATACTTTAAACAATTCATTTCAATGAAGGATGAAACTTAAAAATTTGAACTTATAAATCAAGACCAAGACAGAAAACACGCCACTGACTAAATATATGAAGTTCAATATAATTTTCTCTCAGATACATATTTTTTCTGAGAATGCAGAATTAATTACTAAATTAAATAAAATCCAATTAATTTAGAATGCACATAATATAAATAATTACAATTTGGATACCAATTTTGCATTTTACAAAAATTTATGTTTATTTAATCATTGGTTCTTATTGGAAAAGAACAATGGGATATTTGGAGTGGAAATTATGTCTCCAACATGTTCTGAAACATAAAAGGAAACTAATAAATATTGAAATAGTGCTATAAGTCAAGATAACAGTTTTGAAATAATAAATATTTATTGAATTTTAATGTAATATATGCAGTATCCCAGAACATGTAGTGAGAAACAATGAGACAGCTTGTTCAGCCTTCCTTTCCAATAAAATGGAAATAATACCTTCCTCCTGAGATTGCAGTAGGATTAAATGAGATACCATAGGAGCATCTGTCATTTGTTTCAGATGCGTTCCCTTTCTTTCATCTATTCTGCTAATTATTTCAGGACTTCCACCTCTTCAGCCTGTGTGTTTCTCAACCTCCCTGACTCTTGACTTCCAGCTAGGCTTGGCCCCTGACTTTCCTGGCAGGAGAATGGACGTTGAAAGTACCATGTTAACTGAGAAATTCCTCCCCCTTTTCCTCTGCTTTAGTCAGTGGCTTCGGAAGTAACTCTGTCTCCTTGGTGATTTCAGTCCCACTGGGCAGTGGTAAGTTATCTGGACCCTGATCAAACAGACATTGTAGGCATACACTGTTATGCAAAGTATTGTACGTGCCTGAGTGCTCAGTTGCTACAATTGCGTCTGACTCTTTGTGACTCTATGAACTGTAGCCCACCAGACTCCTCCATCCATGGGTTCTCCAGGCAAGAATACTGGCGTGGGTTGCCATACTCTCCTCCAGGGGATGTTCCCAACCCAGGGATGGAAGCTGAGTCTCATACATTGCAGGTATTGTATGCCTATATATTAGTTTTAGCTCCTAATTTCATCCATAATGTAACTTGGAAATATTTATCTCCCTCCTTACCACACATTCTGAAACCAGTCATTACCAATGTGGCATTTTTCCAGGAATTCATCATCCTAATCATCCCTTCCTTATCTGTTAATATTCTTTTTAGATATGTTATTATTAAAAGAACTAACTCCAGTAGCTCAGAAGTAATGTTAACACTTCAGCATCTCAATCCATTCCCAGTATGAGTGGAAATACATTACTATTTAAACAAATTTTTTACCCTCCTGCTCCATGATTATATCCTATCCTGTTTCTGCTTGCTGTTCATTTCCATTTTTGCTGTTATTTCTCTTATTCTCCCACTTTCTCTCCTTGCTTATAAACAAGCACTGTTGCCATCTGTCCTGCAAACTTAACTGGGTTTCCATAAAGGCAGAATAAGCATCTGCATCTGTTAGTGTTTTGTAAACTGTAAAGATGTGCTCACCCCTTAGTGTATCATTTTGCAGCAGCTCTTCTTTTTTCTTTCCCCATGAATACCACTGACTTGTCCCAAGATTCATTCTTAATGCTTTATGTTTTGCCCTACAAAATATCTTAGATTGCCCATTAATTTTATGTGACTGAATCTCAATTGTCTTTCTAATTGTGACATGGTTGGCATCTGTCTACTCACAATTCTTACTTGAATTTTTTTACTACCTCCTCTTTCTCATATGGGATTTCCCAAGTGGCGTTAGTGGTAAAGAACCCAATTGCCAATGCATTGGATGTAAGAGAGCAGGTTGGATCCCTGGGATGGGGAAGATCCCTTGGAGGAGGACAGTGGCAACCCACTCCAGTATTCTTGTCTGTAGAATCCCGTGAACAGAGGAATATGGTGGGCTACAGTTCATGGGGTTGCAGAGTCGGACACTACTGAGTGACTTTCCTTTTCACTTTCTTTCCTATAAGTTTCAAAAGCAAGCTGCGCCTATTGCTCCAAAACTGGTATATTGGGCTCCATTGTCTAAGTTATCGACATAAGATTTTCCTCCTTTTTTCTTATGTCCTTTGTTCCTACCTTCAAACACTCAGACTTGTTGATTCTTCTTTCCTTCTCTCTTTTGTGCTTTCTTCCTTTTGCTGTTTTTCGAGTTTGGGTGTGTCATTTCTGTTGATTTCTCCTTCTGTCATTTATTTTAAGGATTTATTGAATGTGTGCAATTGTTTTGCTTTTGCATCAGTCAGAATCAGTCAGGAAACCACCACTGATGTCAGTTACACGTGGAAATTTTAAATAAGATAACTGGTTTGGGAGAGTTAAAAAGACAACACAAAATGTTGCAATCCAGGAATTGCAACAGCAGAATGCTGCCATCACTGTGTAGACTGGAAGTAAAGGGGGAGAAGAGTTCAGTCCTGTTTTATTCATATTATAACTGAAAGTCCTGAGTTTAATTTTAGGCACCACATTATAAGAAGGATATTAAATGTTAAGAAGATGGCTATTATGAGAGTGAGATGGCTGGAAATGTCAAGTGAATAATTTTTGAGAAAACTATATCAGTTTGCCTAAAGAATAGCTGTACTGATGGCATTGAGAAGGATACAATGATCATTGTTCCAAATATTAATGGAAATGTATATTGTCCTGGGAGAAGTAAGAAGTTTATGACATTGATTTTGGTCAGTGTGAAGCCTGACACTGGAATAAGTAATGCTGCCCCAAAATACGCTTTGCCTTGAAAATAATGAATACACTATCACAAGCTTGATGTTGGAGTATTCAGATAGAGATTGAGAAAAATAATGTTAGCATTGTAAAGGGGTAAAAGTGATTAACTTATTAAGTTCTTGCTGAATTTTAAAGTTTAACATTGCTGGAGAAGAATATCAAATAAGTACAAATTGATTTTTTAGATTTTCAAATGCTGCAGAAAATTAAAAGTCAAGATGATCCCCCCCCCCCCCGCTTTTTTTGGATGAAGGATAATTTCATCGACTTCCAAATGCATTTATTTATGCAATTATCTGTACAAAATAAAGTTGGCAAATAGAGCTGTTGGTATTGATTACTAAAATAATGAGAAAAATCATTATAGGGAAGGAATATAAAAAGGAATGAACTTTTGCAAACTCTAGAAGTAGCCAAGTATGCTTACAAGCAGTAAAGACAGAATATTATACTAAATAGAGAAACAAAGATTTTACTGTAAAATGGGATGATTAGATGACAGAAATGATGCAAAGAAGAGTGTGGATAGAGACCTAAGCTTGCCAACCAAGAGAGAGTCAAGGAAGAAGGATGTGGCTCTATTAGCAAGATGGATCTTCAATTTTCCCCACCATAAACATGGCAAAGAAGTGAAAACTCTCCTTCCCATTTGCCATAAAATAATATCCATTTGGCTTCATTTCTGAGAGCTCCTTGGCCTTTCAGCTTCATTTCACATCTTATCCAAGCCACTTATAATCTTCAAGGATAAAGCACAAGGAACTTCATAAAAAGGCAGGTAGGAGGCAATTTGGGGAGGACCAGATACGCACTTTGTAGACATTTGAGGAAAGGATGGAAATAATAATACATACACAAACACACACACACAAGCACACACACAAACTGTTTATATTAGGAAGAAGAAGGTAAAATTGACTTCAGTCTTCAGTAAATAGAGTTCTTATTTCTGAGGATGGCAAAGGTAGATATGATTTTGAGTTTGCAGAGAGCATGGCTGCTGGGAATAAGGATTATGAGAAGTTCATGTAGTTGAGTAAGAGGATTACTGAGCATCACTCAGGAAATGAGTGAAGACAGAACATGTAACATTGTAACAGGTCAAAATTTCATGGCTTGCTATCTTCCCCTATTAAAAATTTTCATGTGTACATAAGGAATAAAGAATGAAAATAAAACTGATAATTAAAAAGCAATCAAGCTTTTTACTAATAGGAAAATTATTTCTTCACAGATTTATTCTAGGAAAAAGTTGAGAATAGGGGAGTTTTGAGACGTCTGGATACAGAAGGAACAGAGAATGAAAGATACAAAATATAGAGAGGAAAGAACAGTTCACATTAAATAGATTATCTGCTCTATCACACAATTACGTATTAACACATGCATTTTAAAAAATCAGAGTACAAGAACATATTCTAAGACACATGAAAATATTCTGGTCACTTCAACTTTGTCCCCTTTCACTTCAGTGGATTTATAATAACAATTTAACAGTACACTTGTGGATTTTTTTAATCATTCTGATAGAATGTTGCAAGTTTTATAGGAAGTTGGTGATAACACCTCTCAACCTGTGTAAACAAAACTTACCTTGATAACTTAGTTTACACAGACTTTTTCAGCCCCAAGAACATTTCCAATGCATTTAGAAATATCTGTTAGGCTCATTTAGATTAATTAAGTTTCCTTTTAAAATATAATTGTACAGTAGTACATTTTGATGCCTTTTCTGTATGCTCAGGAAAAGAACTAAGCTTCTACTATCAAAAATATAGGCATTAAAATGTTAATAGTTGTTATATTTATGCTTGAATTTGAAATTTTTTGAAGAAATCTTCATTGTGCAGTCTATATTTTCCAAATTATTCTTTGAGCATACATACTTTTTAGAAATATGTTAAAACTTAAATGTGTGTATATAACATATTCTCTCTATATGTACATGTGTGTGTGTATATGTAC